>NC_077230.1:30021350-32421350 GCF_027887165.1 Monodelphis domestica
CTTATCATTGGATTTAAAATTATTTGAATTCATATGCAAACCATATAAACTGGATGACAAGAATATCATTGTTCTCTAAAAGTTCTCTCCTTTAAGAGTCAGTAGTAAATATGTTAATGTCTAGTCATGTTTCCCCCAAGAGATAATATATGTTGCATTTGCATTATGCTTAATACTTGCAAATCACAATTACACAAATTAATAAATTTGCTCCCTACTGCAATATAGTTAGATAGGGCAAGATATTTATTTTATAGGGTAAATACTGGATTTTTTTCAAAGATAAAAGCAAATCATGATTTATTTCCCCACAATGATTTGATATAATCATAGAAATCTTAGAAATAACAATGATCAAAGATATTTAAACATCAAAGCAAACTGGAGACCGTTAATTTGTATTCATTAGTGACATTATGTTTTACTTAGAAAATCCCAAGATAATCAACAAAGAAAATAAGTGAGAGAACATACCTGTGCAAAGTTACAGACTACAACACAATCCCACTAAAATTAAGAGCATTTTCATATAGCAACAATAAATGTAAGAAGCAATAATAAAAAGAGAAATGTCATTGTTAAATGTTAATGTTAAAAATTCATAAAATATTTTGAAGTCATTTTACCAAAGCATGATTAATAATACCTACAATGATCATATTTCAAAAAGTTCCTTAAAGAAATAAAAGAACGACAAGCAACTGGAGGTATATGCAATGATGGCTGAGACATGACAATGTAAATTCAATATGATATTGTTCCTGTACACTCATCAAATTATCAGAGGGATCCCTCTTAGAATAAAAGAAAATAATATCAAAATGCATTTAGAGAAGTGAAAGATTTATATAATAACCAAGAAAATGAGGAAAATGTAGGCATGTAAAATAATTAACATTTCAAACTACATTTTAAATTAGTATTCATTAAAACTTTTTGACAGTGGTTTAAAAACAATAAAATCAATAGAATAAATTAGATAAGAAAGAATTATGAATAAGTGAATTAAAAACCCAGTGTTCAATATAACCCAAAACATAAAATGGGTAGGAAAAAAATTTATAAGAATTATTTGCCAAGAGGAAAGTAGGTTGTTATAAATTAGGTTTAAGTCAATATTTGTTATATACACCTTAACAAAATAATAATGTATTTGTGACCTGGATAATAAAAATTATACTATCAAAATAATAAAGAAAATTTCATAAAATATATCATATGCTATTAACAGTTATGCATTGAATTCTTAACTAGTCAAGAGACAGAAGTAATTGTAGAAGATAAACTAGATAAAGTTTATTACATGAAACGGAAAGGTTTTTCTTAATGCAAATAAGAAGGGAATATGTTGACTGGGTCAGAAAACAAAGCTTTGTATACCCCTTTGTCTTTGCTAAGTTGGAAGTCTACCACTATGAAACATTTCCTATCATGTCAATTATTTCTTTCTTTTTTTAATTTTAGTGGCCATTCCATTTGGGGGTCTTCAACTCTAAGTAGAAATGCTTAAAATTATATTCCTCTAAATTAATAAAAATTGATTTTGTCAAGGTTTTGTCTTAAACAGAGTCAGAATTTTCATCAGAAGATTGTCATCTGGGAAAGAGGGGTGGTAGGTAACATAAAAACCAGATATAAAATTTATATTTAAATTTAGGGGAAAACTCACCCAAACATCACTTCAAGTAGAAATAATTTATCAAATTCTTGGAATATAGTAGTCAAACCAACCAAGCTACTACAGAATAATTAGGGCCAGCAGTCATTTTAGCATGATAAGGTGATAGTTCTAAATTAGGAATAGAAATAGGAATAAATTTTGCAAGTAAATAACTTTCAAATCAAAGCTTTTCCAGGTAAAAAGAGTATTTTTGTGATGCCTTTTGGAGACTTTATAATTCTGTCCAAAAAGACCTAGGGCTTGTTTCTTAAAGAAACTGCAACATATTGTAGAAGAGAGCCAGGATCCCAGAATCCAATGCCATGCTTATTTTCCAGTCACAAAATCTTAATTCTACTTATGATATCTGATGTATAATGTCAAAAATAAATGCATACATGGCTGTTTTGAGGATTATTTCATTGATGGGGTAATATCACCATATTTTCTCAACTGAACATTATTTTCCAAGTGACTTTATTTTTGTTTAAGATTTATAGCTTATAGTCATTCCCCAATTGATAAAAATGGGCAAGGGTCATGCATAGGCAATTTTCAGCTAAAGAAATCAAAACTATCAATAAACACATAAAAATGTTCTAAATCTCATATAATCAGAGAAATGCAAATCAAAACACCTCATACCTAGCAGATTGGCTAACATGACAGCAAAGGAAAGTAATAAATGTTGGAGTGGATGTGGCAAAGTTGGAACATTAATCCATTGCTGGTGGAATTGTGAATTGACCCAACCATTCTGGAGGGCAATTTGGAATTATGTCCAAAGGGTGCTAAAAGACTGCCTACCCTTTGATCCAGCCATAGCACTGCTGGGTTTGTACCCCAAAGAGATAATAAGGGAAAAGACTTGTACAAGAATATTCATAAAAACAACTGGAAAATGAGAGGATGCCCTTCAATTGGGAAATGACTGAACAAACTGTGGTATCTGTTGGTGATGGGATACTATTTGTGCTCAAAGAAACACTGAACTGGAGGAATTCCATGTGAACTGGAATGACCTCCACGAATTGAAGCAGAATGAAAGGAGCAGAACCAGGAGAACATTGTATGCAGAGATGGATACATTGTGGAACAATCAAATGTAATGGACTTCTCTATTAGTAGCAATGCAATGATCCAGAACAATTCTGAAGGACTTATGAGAAATAACACTATCAACATTCAGAGGATGATCTGTGGGAGTAGGAACACAGAAAACAAAACAAACAAACAAACAAAAAAAAAACCTGCTTGATCACCTATGTGAATGGGGATATGATTGGGGTTATAAACCCTAAATGATCACCCTAGTGCAAATATAAATAATATGGAAATAGTCTTGACCAATGACACATGTAAAACCCCAGTGGAATTGTGCATCAGCTATGAGAATGGGTTAGGGAGAGGGGAGGGAAAGAACATGATTTTTTTAATCCTGGAAAAATACTCTAAATTAATCAATTAAATAAAATAAAACAAAATTAAATTAAAAGATTTATGGTTTATATAAAGAAATACTTTCCTCGTTTGGTATAGAATAGATAAAAAGATTTTGCATGTGATCAAATGTATTTTGTAGCCTAAGATTACTATATTATATGTTTTAGCATGCTATTTATAATGTAGTATATCATAGGCTATTTTAATAAATTTTCCAGAGGACAATGTTGTCATGAAGTAAAACATTTTACAATTAACATAAATAAATGATATTCTCTCCATACATATGTATATGTACATATACATATATAGAAATCTTAGTCTGGAAATTGAAGAAATGTCCATTGGTTAAGGAATAGCTAAACAAGTTGTAGCATATGTTTATGATGGACTATTACTGTGCCATAGGAAATGACTAAAGGGCTATTTTTCTTTTTTAACATAGAAAGACCCACATGAAATTTCAAGGAGTGAAATGAGTAGAAATAAAAGAACATTATATACAACAAGAGAAATATTGTTTGGAGGATGATTTATATATGTCTACCTCCAAAAGAAGAACTAGTAAACAGAAATAAGTGAGACACAGTTTTATATACATCTTTTTGTCAAACTAGGGGCTTCTTTAGTGGGAGGCGGGGAAAGAATTAACTAGGTATTTTAATGTACCAAATTAATTAATTAATTAATTTAATCTGCTTTATTAAAAATTAAGATCTTTGTGTATATCACATAGATAATTGTGTAAAAGAACTTTGAAATATATATAAATATATATTAATGCCAGATGATGAGCAAAATTACTGATGCTGTAGACAATCTGCAACTTGAGATGTATTAAAGGAAACAATAGGCTAATACATTATAAATATATTCACTATCTAATTATTTTTAAATATATTAGAGAATGACAGAATTCTGGAGTAGGAAGAGTTAGCCAACTCATACCTGAGAAAGAATTCTCACCCAGCCTATGTCTTCCAAAGCATCCATTCCACTTTGGACATCAATCAGTAGAATTTTCATTGTAGGAAAAATGAATATAACTCTTCAAAAATCTGCCTTCTTCACACCTGTAGAATGAGGAAGGAAGGAAGGAGGAAGGAGGGAAGGAAGGAAGGAAGGAAGGAAGGAAGGAAGGAAGGAAGGAAGGAAGGAAGGAAGGAAGGAAGGAAGGAAGGAAGGAAGGAAGGAAGGAAGGAAGGAAGGAGGAGGAAAGGAGAGGGAAGGGACAAAGGGAGGAAGGAAGGGAAAAGGAAGGGAGGAAGGAAGAGAAAAAAGAAGGGAAGAAGGGAGGGTGGAGAGAGGGGAGGAGGGAGGGATGAGGGAGGAAGGAAGGGAGGTAGGGAGGGTAAAAGGAAGGAAGGAAGGAAGGAAGGAAGGAAGGAAGGAAGGAAGGAAGGAAGGAAGGAAGGAAGGAAGGAAGGAAGGAAGGAAGGAAAGAAAGAAGGAAGGAAATAAGCATTTATTTTTTTTTCTTGTGATAGCAAACCTTTTAGAAACATTGCTGAGCCCCACCCCACTCCACCTCCAGAGACCAAATACCATGCCCAACCATCCCCCCACCTCACCCCCTGGTGCCCCCACTCACCCCAGACAGAGGAGGGAGGAAGCACTTCTAGTGGGCTACTGGGCAGAGGGGCATGTGATAAGAGTCCTGTGTGGAGAAGGGGATGAAAGTGGCCCCAGCACACTGCTTCCCTCCAGCTCTATGCCACTGTGAGCTGTGCTCCTCTCAATCCTAGCTCCTCTCCAACCCCACCATGGGAATCACCTTCACCACAGACTCAATAGAATGACATCTGGGGAGGGAGGAAGCACTTCCATTAGGCTGTTGGGCAGAGATACCAGTGAAATGAGATATATCCTCAGGTGTATGGGGAGGGAGAGGGAAATGCATGGAGAGGTTCTAGTAATGAGTAGTGTCCACAGAGAGGGCTCTGCATGACCTTATTGGCATGTGAGCTTTAGGTTTAACATCACTGCTCTATTTCATGCATTGTGCTAACAGATGGGTATATAAACAGAAGCAAGAATAAAGACACCCCCTTCCCTCACTGAACCTACATTCTAATGGGCAGTGTACATAAAAGATAAGCTGAAAATTGGAAGGGGGTTGTGTATAGGTTGGGGAGGAAAATGAAGGTACCTTGTACAAAAGATTAGAAACAGGACCTAAAGGAAAATTATGGCAGGCTAACCTGAGTCCTTAAACAAAATGAAGGCTTTTTGCATAACTCAACAGTGGAAGAAGGGGGTCAGAAATTGTGCAGGGACATTCCATAGTGAGCAGACCACAGTGATGACAGGATATTTACAGAGAGAGGTGATCCAGGAAGTCCTTAATGAGATTGTTGTAGAAACATGATTCTGAAATCAGAAAATCATGAACATGATAAGGAGAAAATGTTCTTGAGTTTTGCCTATACCAAAAAATCTGATTTGCCTAAAAAGAAATTATTTTAGAGGAAATCAACATTTTCTTAGACACAGCCTAATGTGCCAATTATTGTACTTTTATCAAATATACATTCAATAGTTTAATTATTGTTGTTATATTTTAAAACCCAACTAAAAATCATCCTGAAACTATTCAAGAATGATGCTCCAAGGAAAACAAATAGATGAAAAAATAAAGGTCTGCAAGATTTTATAATGAATTATTCTAAACATCAATGACAGTGGAACCATAACATTAAGACCCTAATATTCAAACCTTTAAAAGAGGCATAATTTTACTTTTGTAAAGAGGCAGAAATAGAATTAAAAGTAATTTGTTAAAATTAAATTTAATTAAAAGAGGTAGGACAGGGATAGGAAGAAGAGTTAGACTAAAGCAAGTACACAGAAAGATGTTTTACTAGAATCGCATGCTTTTTTAGAATATTTAGGCATTAATTTTTAAATACCCAAAGGGGAGAGGAATTAAAAACTTTAGAGAAGAAAAAATTTGATTTTTTTGTTACAGAAAAAAACTACTAAGATTATTAACTACTGATCCAAATGCTTACTTATTTATCTATCCATCTGTATGAAATGATTTATGAGAAAATCCTACATCCATTGAGTGTTATCTTTATTGAAAATATGGAAAGGCAATTGATAGATTTTCATAAGTAATATTCCTTAGCAGACTATAATTTTATAACTAAAGAGACTAAAAGATAGAAGATGTCATTATACTTACTATTTATTGCCTGCAAAAAGGCACTTGATTCAGTATAACAAGATGCCACCTTTCAATCTTCTCCAATAATAGATGTTAAAATTATACAAGATTCCATGAAATATGTTGCAAGGAGAGAGTTTTGAACTTTTGATTATTAATATCCTGAGAGGCATAAAGCAGAGTGACATGGGCTAACCAATGGAAGATAACTAGCACAGATTCCAAGTTGAGAAGATAATTGCTTCAGGTGTGATACTCTCATGTATTGATGTTTGTGATGATTTTTCAAGGCTTGGAATATTTTAGAACTCCTAAATGAGGTCAGAATCATAATCTATAAAAAGAGATAGGACTAACTCCCTTCATAGGAAGTAAAAATGAAAGAATATAATTAGTTTGATGAAAAGAAAAATATAATTCAAGTGGATGGCAAATTGGTTAATATACTTAGCATTTATAAAGCACCTACTGTGAACCAGGCCCTGTGATAAATGCTTTATTTATGATTATTAACATGTTTGATCTTCACAACCCTGAGTGATAGGTGTTATTGTTATTTTCATTTTTGATTTGAGGAAAATGAGGCAAACAGTGGTTAAGTGACCTGCCCAAGATGTCATAACTATTAATTAATGTATCTGAGGCTAAATTTGAACTCAGGTTTTTGTAGTATTCTATTGTCACCTAAGTGCCATTAGGTGTAAAAATTAAGCATTACAAGAACAGAAGAGCATCTTCAAAAGCAGATCAAGATCATGGGGACTATGGTACATTCATAACAAATGGCTTGAAAATCTCATTCCTATTATTAGCAAAAGTTAAAAAATATTCCAAGGGCTTAATTAAGCAAAATACCCAGGAGATAATGACTTTATCTGAACTTTTTTCCTTCAAGTATTGGAGAAGGGATCAGAAGAGCCACTACAAATGGACAATGAGTTGGACCCAGAATTTAACAGGAGGAAGAAATGAAAGGTTTGGATTCCTTCTGGGAAACTGGTCAGTGCTTTTAATGGCTCCAAGATTCTCTATAAAATGAAAGTTTATCAAAATTATTTAGGTAATGCAATACAACTCTGAGTCATGGAAGTAGAAAACTCCAGATTATAAACAATTAAAGTTAGAGGTTACTCAAAAAGTAGAGGAGGGGTGGATGAGTAGACTAGGATACATTTCCAAGCAAATTTTGTATAAGAAAAACAACATAAAGGATATCCTCAGGGAATTAAATGTACAGAAAAGAATGGCAATTAGTTAAGTTTAAAATTGGGGAAAACTGAAATACAGCCCAGATAGTTCATCAGTAAGCCTGAAATGTCCAGAGCATTGGAAGAATGAAATTAGCATGCTGGGTGGACCAATCTTTACCAATAATAAAAGTCTATCAACAGGAATTACCCAAGAGGACATAAATGATTTTCAATCTGCATCTTCAGATAGAACATACCAAGTAATATAATAAGGGATCCAGTAAAATAGCAAGGATGATACATTTAATATGATCCACAGCCTTAGGTTTCTTAAAATCATATGCATCGATCTCAGATCAGTTCACACCCACTGCTTATTATTAAAATTGTCTAATTTTCTAGCTTTTATTTATATTGTTTATATGATTGTACAATTTTAGAGTTGGAAGGGAACTCCTTCAGGGCAAGCATTTTTGTTTGTTTATTTTTTTGGTTTTGGTTTTGACATTTTGGAATAATCATAAGTTCCCAGACCTAATGCTCATCTATTCCAGCCTTTCATCTTTACAGATGAAGAAATGGAAATCTGTTTATGACAAAATTTGAATTCAGTTCCTCTTCCCCATCCCAATACATTGTAGCTAGTCAGTAATCAATAGACTAAATATGATTTTTGTCTTTTCTGACTCAATTTCCAAAGTAATTTACAAGAAGTTATTTTGAAACTCTTCAATATTTTTATAATTTTTTCTTGGAATATCAACAGAAATGCTTTGAAAAGAAAAAAATATTCTTCACAGTGACACAAATTTCATCTACATTTATAGATACTAAATATAAAATTCATCCTGTAAGTTAAGCCTATCCATGTGACAACAATTAAATTTGTTTTTAACTTTCTCTTTTTCTTTTCTTTAGCATTAGAAACAAATATATCCAGATGTAGGACGTTTAGCCAAAAGGTGCTAATGGCACAATTTCCCTAAAACTTTTCTGACCCCTTTTCCTTTGTTTTCTTCTTCAACCCCTGAAGCAAAATGTTCAGAGAAAGTAAATATCTGTGGGGTGTTTTGCTTAATTAAGCCACTGGTGTTTTTTTAATGGTTGTCTATAATTGGAATGGGATTTGTAAGTCACCAGTTATGAATACACCATGGCCCAAATGATCTTGATCTCCTACTGCATATGTTCTTCATGGAATGGTACATTTTCACACATGGTATGAACTGAAGAAACTAAAGAGGTGGAAGGCTAGGAAAATACAAAGTTTCAAATTGCCTGAGGAATTAAATGTGACAATTAGAGAAAAAGGAAACATGCACCTAGAATATAAAAGATGACAACTTCCAGTTATACATAATTCCATTCTTATGGGAAAAATGTATCTTCCAGTCACACTTGAAACACATTTGCCTCTAACTGTATTTTCTGCTATCATCCAGAGAGAGAGTAAGAGAGATGACTAATGGTCACATTGATCCATTTGAGCTTTACACTGCTATCAATGGGAACCTCTGCATAAAAATTGACAGTACATAAAATGTATATCCAAAAATGGATTTCTCTAATTATTCTCTAATATAAAAAATACCATGGAAGAAGTTATAACAATGCTTGGCCTTCAATTTTCTCATCTGCTCAATAAGGAACTTTGACTAGAAACTCTCTAAGGTTCTTTAAAGCTCTCATATTCTGTAAGTATCTGATGGTACAAAACAGATTACTTCATGGCTTTTAAATGTAACATCTTTGAACTGTATCAGAGAGCTTTCTAGGATGTGCTGAGCTATTTATCAAATACATTGGCATAGTTTCTATTGATCATACCTTTTATTCCATATTCTAGTTTGGCCAAATCATATAATAAACCTACTTAGTAATCTGAAACCATGCAGCATAATATGATTTACAGTGATATACCTGCAAATATCTCTAAATGGAGAACAAAAAAGTCAGCAGAATTTCTCTTATTAATGAAAGGATGCAGCAGAGTATGCATTATCTCTGAAATTTCTGTGGGATGGGGAATAAAAGAGCAACATCTACTTAACTGGCATATGTGATGAGATAAGTTCTAAGTCTTCAAACATTTTCTAAGAGATGATGCAATCAGACCTATTTTATTGCTTTGTAGGAAGAGCAGTAGCAGTACACCTTTTGGCTGATATAGAATCCCATTTGAGTGTGGTTGAGAGCAGGATGTATCCCTACAGCAGAAACAGCTACCCCCTAAGTATGTACAGATCGGTATGAGATTGGCATTAATTGGAGAGGCTGCTTGATCTTGCTTACTTTTGTTTTTATTCTAGTTTTTAATTTATTTGAAATTTTTTATTTAATTAATTAATTTAGAATATTTTTCCAGGGTTACAAGATTCATGTTCTTTCCCTCCCCTCTCCCCCAAACCTCTCCTGTAGTCGACACACAATTCCACTGGGGTTTACATGTGTCACTGATCAAAATCTATTTCCATATTATTGATATTTGCACTAGGGTGATTGTTTAGAGTCTATGTCCCCAATCATATCCCCATTAACCCATGTGATCAAGCAGCTGTTTTTCTTCTGCCTTTCTGCTCCCACAGTTTTTCCTCTGGATGTGGATAGTGTTCTTTCTCATAAATCCCACAGAATTGTCCTGGGCCATTGCATTGCTGCTAGTAGAGAAGTCCATTACATTTGATTGTGCCACAGTGTATCAGTCTCTGTATATAATGTTCTCCTGATTCTGCTCCTTTCACTCTGCATCAATTCCTGGAAGTTGTTTCAGTTCCCATGGAATTCCTCCACTTTATTATTCCTTTGAGCACAATAGTATTCTATCACCAACATATACCACGATTTGTTCAGCCATTCCCCAATTGAAGAACCCTTATTTACCAATTTTTTTTGCCACCACAAAGAGCCCTTGCTTACTTTTAGAGTCTTATCATATCCCCTTTATAGGTATTCATATGGTAAAACTGTTTTTCTTCAGTGGCTGCAAACATTTGCTCTGATTTGCTTGCTCAATTTTTCCACTCCATTTTGGTGAGGCGATTGAAACAAATCACACACCTTAAATATTATTGCCATATTTGCCAGACTGAAAGAAATATGAAGATATCACCGTGCATTTTTAGAGTTGAGTTGCCACTTCATAGCCAACTACTTACACTTATTGTAACAACACAATCATTACTCAGAGCTCCCCAAGATTTCTGGAAAAGTTTGTCTCTATTAATTTCTGAAAGAAAAACTGACTTGATTCTACAGTTATAATTACCTATGCTTACTTTACAGTTTTGCCGGAAATATATACACAAAAATGTTATTTTCATGGGTATAAATAACTGATATGAGTCAATAAGATAGTGTGCTCAAATCCTGCCCTCTGAGATATACTGTCTATATAACTCTAAATTTTTCAGGTCTCTATAGGCAAACTTTTAAGATTTTAAGTTGATAAGAAATTGCCAGTCTTCTTTGATAAAGATTCCATTACTAAGGAATTCCCTGTATTAAAGAAGCAACAGTCCCAGTCTCTGTCTGTAAATGGTTGATAAAAAAAACATGTTGGAGGGGGCATCGAGGTGGCTCAGAGGATTGAAAGCCAGGCCTAGAAACCTAGATTCAAATCTTACCTCAGACAATTCCTAGCTGTGTGACCTGGGGCAAGGCACTTAATTCCCATTGCTTAAGCCCTTACTTCTCTTCTGCCTTGGAACAAAAACACAGTCTTTATTCTAAGATGGAAGGGAAGTGTGTTTTATTTTTTAAAACATATTAGAGAGGAAATGTCTATAATATAATTTACCATCTTCATTAAACAAAAAGTAGAGCTAGATATGGACTTATTTCCTAGACCAATAACTTTAAAAGTCAGCTATTAGTGGAGAAATCTATATGTGGAAAGGGGATTCCAGACAAGGGTTTGTTATGTGGTTTGTTTCTTGCACCTTATTGCACCAGTTTGGGACTGGTCCCTAAACTACTTTTTTTTTCCAAAATAGGTACCTTTTTTCCCCCCAATATAAGTATCAACTCTCTGCCTATCCTTTTGTGAAAGCAAGAGATTAGTAGGAAAATTTAAGGGTTAGATTTTAGTACAAATACCTCATAACTCTGTAGGTAATCTCCAGGGTCCTATTAGGAATAGGAGAATAGGGCCTTGATTGTGGACTTGTGAGAAAAGTCCTTTAACCAATACAGATTGACTCTAGCAATTTATAGACTTAGTGATGTAAGGCAGTGGTGTCAAGTTCAAATAGAAGGGGTGTAAAATCTTTACGCAAGGATTCCTACAGAGACAGTTTTAAAATGTGATATATTTTATTATATTTTAAATTCTTTCACTAAGTATTTCCCAATTCCATTTTAATTCAGTTCTGGATGCACTATTGAAATGGTTTTTTGCCTGCTGTTTAATGTCTCTGCCTTAGAACCCTAAGTTAAATGACACAGAATGCTTATGTTTGAGGTGGGTTTTTCTTCCAGGGCTTCTAAGCTCTGGAGGCCAGCTCACTATCCACTAATATAACATGATGCTACATTTATCATTTGTCAAATCAATATGGAGATTTGACTGGTTTGGGGTGTTTGGGGAGTCTGTTCTCAAGTGAAGTATGGGAAGTCCATTTTGAGGCTCCAATGCAATCAAGAATTGCAGAGAAATAACTGACTGGGCCTGGTGAATGACAAGAAATTTTGTGGAAGTCTTAGGCATCTCATGTTCTGTCAGTGATTGTCACTTGGAAGAGAGATAGTTGACCAACAATAGCTCTAAAGCAAGTAGGCAAGTTTTTTTTTTTTTTTTTTTTGTGGCAGAGCCCCCTTTGACAGCCTGGTGAAAGCTTTGAATTCTTCAGAATTTTAAATGGATGAAATATATAATATTACAAAGGAAATTAATTGTACTAAAAGTCATAAACATTTTCTAAAGTTCACAGACCTCAAATTAAGAACCACTACCTCAGGGGGGAGAGAGGGGGGAGAGGGGGAGAGAGAGAGAGAGAGAGAGAGAGAGAGAGAGAGAGAGAGAGAGAGAGAGAGAGAGAGAGACAGAGAGAGACAGAGAGAGACAGAGAGAGACAGAGAGAGACAGAGAGACAGAGACAGAGAGCCAGAGCCAGAGCCAGTCTCTCTCTCTCTCTCTCTCTCTCTCTCTCTCTCTCTCTCTCTCTCTCTCTCTCTCTCTCTCTCTCTCCTCTCTCTCTCTCTCTCTCTCTCTCTCTCCCTCTCTCTCTCTCTGTTTCTCTGGCTCTCTGTTTCTGAGAGAGAGAGGGAGAGAGAGAGAGAGAGAGAGAGAGAGAGAGAGAGAGAGAGAGAGAGAGAGAGAGAGAGAGAGAGAGAGAGAGAACAGGTGGGAAGGGTCAATTGGCTCCACAGTTAATCATCTCAACACTTAAGGAAATTTGCATTTCTCCTTATAGGGTCACTCACAGTCCCTTCCGGAGGAGTCCAGGCAAAAGAAAGGAATTCAGTGGGTTCAGCCTGAGTAAGCCTTCTCCAGGGCTAAAGCCAATGACCTCCATCCTATTATTCTCTTAAGTTACAATGTTAAATCATTCATGATCTCGTGCACTGCTTTTGGCAATTTGTTCCCTAATTGCTCCTGTTTTTGCATTGATCCTGAGCCCGCGGAGCAGCCAGTCTCCGGAGTCTCCAACTTGCTGGTTGATTTATTGAGCGCAGTGATCCTCCTCCGCTTTCACCTTCTCGGACTCCAAGCTCTATTTTGGGGCCAGTACCAGGGTACACGGCACCTGTTTCTCCGCATTTAAGGGAGAGTTTGGGCATTTTGACAGCAACACCCGTCACCCCCACCCACTCTCCCCATCCAAAAGAAACTAGCCTTGGCCTTTCCCATTTTGTACCCTCCTCCACCTCTCAATCCCCTACCCCCACCCTCGTACCAATAGACCCACCCAGGCAGAGGTAAATTCGCTCATTGGACAGTTCGTCTCCCTTTCCCCCTGGGGAGTTGTTGCCTTTCGCGGGAGCCTGGACTGAACAAAACCCAACCCAAGAAGCAGCATCTCAAAGTTTGGGGGGGCGTCAGTGGGGAGCCAAGAGTAGCGGGGGAGGTTTCCTTGGAGTCCGTGAATCGCTATGGCTCATCGGGTATGGTCAGAGGAGCCTCAGGAAGATGCTGTTGGAGACCAGTTCACCGATATAATCAAGATCCGTTCTGGTAGGATCCTGTCTCCCTCTATGGGGGTGGAGGGCGACGAGGGATTCAAGGGGTCCTGAAGGGGATGGGAGACTTGATTCCCTGTCCGCCTTGGGGCTCTCCTGTTTTGGATTTTCCCTGGAAGTTGACACCGTACTGGGGAAAGTTGCTCGATTAAGCACAGCCGCGGTCCAGGCAGAGTTGTTGACATTGAGCCTCGTGTGGGTGTGGTTGTGAGGAGGCGAGGTCCCTCCTGCGGAAATAGGCACGCAAGTGTTCCTGCCTCCCAAGCAGTGTGCAAAGTTGGGTGGCAAGGGCCGCCTAACTTGGAGGAGCTTCTTGAGCTTGGTTGGTTTATAGGATATTGTTTTAGCCCCCACATACTTGCTCATATTACTGCATTTGTTTTTTTTCCCCATTTTGGCAGTAAAGGTAAAATCATCCTGAGGGGAAAAAAAGCTTTAACAAGGTGGGGATGATTAAAGGTTAGCGGAGGCTAACGTTAGTGAGTAGAAGAGAAAGGATGCAAGCTAGGATACCTGACGCTTTAAACATAGTGGTGCAATAAAAATGTCAGAAGTGGGATAGTGGGAATTTAGGGTAACAGTAACGGGCAGAAGTGTACCATTCGAAAAGGAGTATTGATCAAGTTGGAGGGTCTTTAAAAATAAGCCATGGGATTCTGAATTATTTCCACTGTCTCTCCTTCCCCTCCTCCATTTTGCATGTGAAGGTTTTATATCATAAATCTATGTTTGGTGATCTGGCAGACATGCAAATTGTTGTATACCAGAGGGCAGGTCGTTTTAAAGTTGTAAATGGAAGCAGCTGTTAGGTTTCCCCCACAGGATAAAGTTTCACAGATGCCTGAATTTTCTATTCTTACCATTGGAATTGCATCAAAGTATAAACAGCAAATAAATTCATAATCATTCACAATTGCTTTATTTGCTTTTGCAATTATGGATCCAAATTAATAAATGTTCCATTCAATTTTCCCCTGAAATTAATGATTTGGGAAAATTAAAGTCCAAAAACAGATACTGTGTTCGAGTCACTAGAAAAAAACAAACACCAACAACTAGGAAAACAAACATATACACCTGACTTTCACAACTGTTTGCCTGGGATTATAGTCATTGTGTAAATGGACAATATTGTCAGAATCAAAAAACTGTAATTTCACTAAATAGTATGAGAAAAAATTAATATAATTATTTTTATTAGTTATTTTCTTTACCCTAGTGTCTAGAGAACATAAAGTATATATATAAATGAGTGAAAAACTCCTTGGAATATCATGAATTATGAGCCCAGGGAATCATAAAAATACAGTTGTCCTCGCTAATAACTACAAAATCGAGACCTGGAAAATATTTTCTAGGATGACAGTAAAGATTCATATGATACCAGAATTTTAATCATTCACCATGGAATTTAGAGATGAAAACTAATGCTTTGGTTATGGTTGTTTGTTATGGTTATACAAAATGTGCAGGAAGATAAATGCTTAGAAATTAGTTATGTTAGTAAGTGAATCTGTCAGAATAATTGCATGTGTTATTTAACATTATATTTAGATCTACACTGACCAATAATATTTTGGATGTGTAGTAGGGTGGAGGAGGGACTGCGAAAGTGAGTGGTTTGAGATAATATATTATTAGAGTCCTGATAAAAAAAGAAAATACTGTACAAGAGGAGTCAGAAACTGGATTTTGTAGAAAGAAAAAGAGAAAAAAATCTATCAACTTTTATAAAGTTTGAGTCACTAATATTTAATGCTTTTCATTTGTTTCCTGAAAATAGAAACAATGTCAAATAGGATACACACTGGACCTGTAATCTCATTTGTAGAAAAGCCTGTCTTTTAATTGATAACTCTGAACAATTTTCTAAAAGTTTATTATCTAGCAGAACAATCTGTTTAAATGATATCTCATAAATATTTGGGGGGCATTGAATTTACCTTTAGGGATACTCACTTTCATTTAATGACTTTTAAGCCTTAAGGTTAAAAACTAAAGGATAAGAATTTGCATCAAAATACTTTTCATATTATGTACATACATTTAAGAGACTTTACAACCCCATTAGTGAACTCTCAAGATCATATAGAGCTTGTGATTAATCACTACCTTATGTAAATGATTGATAGGCATAAATAACTTTTTAAAATGTAGTATATATGACTGACACCAAAGGGGGGGAACTTAAAAACATCTGGGTAAATACAATACCCCTTCGGTTTCTTGGCTCTCTTTTGCTTTTATAACTTATCATTAACGCCAGTTAAACCACAAAAGTGTCAGCTTTTGCTAACAAACATGCAACACTCCTAGAGTGTGAAAATGAACCATACCTAAGGTAATGAGATTTTAGTGATACTGTTTGTAATTTATTTTTGTCATTTTAATAGGATTTTGGAAAATGCAAAAATGTACAGATATTTTAAATAAAAATATGCTCCAAATACGAATATATTTTTATATCATAAGAACCAATCAACATTGATGATATAGTGCTTTTAATTGGATGGCCAATGCATGATAGGGTTTCTAATCCCTCTATATTATATAGTGTACTGAATGTTGTTTTGACATTTCTTTCTAGCTGAAGTTTCAGAATCTAAAGTTTATTAGTCTCTTGTAATTGTGTTTCAGAAGATTTATGTATGATCTAGGGGCCTGTGCAAATCACCAAAGAATCATTTTAGTGGAATGCAATGCTAGCTATAGTGAATTTGTTACTCACCTGAAGTATCCTTCAAAAAAAAAATGTTTTCGTTAAGTGATACTAAATAATATCATATGTCTTAAGAAAAATGAAATTAAATAAACCATTGAACTATTTTAATTGTTTTTGAATCTTCAAATAATACAAATATAAGGTAAGTAATGTTTTGTTTTGTTTTTATTTTGGTAACATTTCATTATAAATGAAGATGGAACTGCACACCAATAAAACATAAAAACTCTATTATATCTGAGTCAGAAATAACGTTAGCTAGTCAAGTACTCTACATTTTATTAGGTGAACCTCAGTACTTTTATTGTCAGATATTTTGTCAACAAAGCATACATGAATATATGGTTAGAGATTATATAAAATTATTCAATAAAAATGTTCAAAAATGTTGAAAATATGACTAAAATCAGTACTTGGTATTATAAGCTTGTGTGTATTAAAATATGTTTTACAGAATTATAAGTAATTATTGGATTCTTTTTCCCTCCCCCTCCAACAAAGAATAATCTTTAATGTCCTAGAACACCTTCCCTAAGATCTGACGTTGGAGAATAGCCTCCTGCATTACTCTTTACCTAGTCCCCCTGAAGGATATACTGGAGAGATCAGTGTTAATCAGAGGTTATAACTAAGCAAGTCTTGGCATAATGAGATTTTGATATAGTTTATTTAACCCTGGAATAAGGAATATTCAGTGTAATTGTTATAAGAAAAATTAATCAAATATTTATTTAAAATATTTGGCATATTTTTTTCAATTATCACCATTAAACAATAGCATAAAAGTTAAAGTGTTTTCTTTTTAATGTAGACTCTTTTTCCTAAAGGACATTTCAAATTTTGTAGGAGTTTCTAAAACAGGCATAATATTATATTAGTAGACAATTAGGTATATTTCACAAAGGAAAAATTCAAGAGACAGTCCATTTGGAAACTGCCAATTATTTCAATTGCTTTTGAAATAGAGCATAGAAGTTTTATCACATCTAATGCACTCTTGCAGTAGATCTTATATAAGAATATAATTTTCTCAGAAAAACTTTAGGGAATTAAGTTCTCAATATATGTGTAGAATAGTTTAGGGGGCCTTTTTACTTTTAGTCTTGACTTACACTTAAATGAAAATTTCCCTTCCCCTACTTTGATTTTACTAAATATTGCTATCAGATAAATTAATAAAAGACAATAAAAAGTGTTTATTAGGTACTTAAGATGCATAAAGCATTGTGATAACAACTGGGAATGCAAATAAATGAGCAAGGCAGTTTCTGCTCCCAAGGATTGTTTATTCTAAGAGGGAAAAACAACACATATAGGAGATTTCAGCTTCAGGTCAGATGGAAAGGCCTAGGAGTCCTTACAGGGTGGTGACAAGGCAGATGGTACTCCATCTAGTTTGATGTCATTTCTTTTGATAAAGCCATATTCACCACTCTTTCATTTGAATCATTTGATGCTTCTATAGACTTTGGTAAGCGTACTGAGAATTTCATGTCCTAGGGCTTTGGTACTAAGGTAGGAGCTATGGCACTTGGTACCAGTTTTGTTTTCCACAAGTCATTCTTTTGGAGGATGACTGTGAGAATGTCCTGGGGAAAGAGTCGGTAATGGACAGTGATGAACGGTAATGAAGATTTTGCTGTTCCCTGGGCTTTTAGGCTCAGAGTTCTGGTCTATCTCCACTTACATCTAAAGTGGTGGTCAGGGTGATGACAGAAATTTGGCCTTCCTTGTCTCATTCTCAGAATTCCTTGCTGTCTCAGCTAGTTTAGCTCACCTGTCCTATTAGTGGCAAGAGGTTTTGCATATGATATTGCTCATGGTGAAAAGGATAGTAGAACTTGACTCCACAGAAATCATTTTTCTATCTGACAGCTACAGGGACTACTCTAGAAATAGAGCACATAGACCAAGGGATAATACTATTACTGGGAATCTTGAGTTTACCTGCCAATCAGCGACAAGTGATCAACAGATAGTGTTAGTGATGGCAGGGATGGTTGATGCCTTCTCTACATGGTTTGCTTCTGTGCATTCTTGCTTTACACTAACAGAATTATACTATAGAAATCTTGCATTTGTCATGTGACTATGACTGCTAAATTACATGCAATTTTGAAAAAAAATCATACTACTTCACTATTTTTCAAGTAATTGGGAATGACTAAGTTAAACTGTGACCCAGAATTTTTCAGATATTGAGCTCGTTCTTTTCAGAAGAGCACAAGACCTTTGGGAGGGAGAAAGAATTTTTGTTTTCTGGTGAAATACTCATAAAATGCCTCTGATGCTTTCACTGAAAACAGTACAACAAAGTTTAAAAAGTAAGACTAATACTGTGAAATAATTTCAAATGACAGTGAATAGAGCATATAAATGGGCACATATTTAAACCCAACCTGGACTAATACTGTGAAATAATTTCAAATGACAGTGAATAGAGCATATAAATGGGCACATATTTAAACCCAACCTGGACATTATCTATTCTGTTTACTGATCAGTTCATGACACAGGAGAGTCGCCACTGTCTTGCTTTATATAATTGTATATAAAGTAACTAAACTTGAAGTTAAACTGCTGTGAAAAGTTACAAATACTATATATAATGGCTGTTAACATTTTTTCAACATTATTCAATTTTGTAAGTATCTATCTAGTTTCTAAAAACTATGACTTTTAAAATTGAAATAACTAAAAATGAATGATATTTTCGTTTTTCAATAGAAATTTTTATATTACTGTATGGAATAATTTATGAAAATGTAGAATAACTTTTTTAAAAGGAGAAATCATCACTTTATATGATATAGAAGCTACTGACCTGTATAGGAAGAATACAATCTTGGAACATAAGATGTTTTGCTTTAATCCTGGATTGCAGTTATAATTATATAGCTTTGGAAGAGCCAAAATATATAATTAGGATATTTGTTCACTGAATGTTGTTCATTAGTAATTGACTTAAAAATATTATCATCTGACACAACCTCCCATATAAAAATAACAAATTGAGTAGATAACTTTAAATTATGCATATATTTGAGTAAGGTTGAGGACAACCATAAAAATTCAACTTTGAGATTATACATATTCTAGTATCTGCTTCCTTTCAATTTAACAATTTTTCTTGATTTTAATTTCCTCCTCAATCTGTTCCATATTGTGGCCTCTATAAAAGTAATTAAGTAAAGAGTTTACATTCATAGCAATACTAATGATTATAGATAGATCAATAGGTATGTCATAGAAGTATTTCATGGATAAGGAAAAAGGGAGAAAATAGATAAGGAGACATGAAGTGTAACTTAAATGCACATCAATTAATAGTCTAGCCAGGACTTTGAACTAGTGCATTGGAATGCAAGAATGTGCAGAGCTTCAGTATTCCAGTAAATAGTTGATTTGCTGAGAGCAGATATGGACCTATGTCAGGAGAATACATAGTGAGGTCAGTTTCTAAAAGCCTTCCTTTTGTTCTTTGAGGACATGCTTGATGATCCCAGGGAAAACTGGCCTACTCCAAGCTAGAGTTATTATCAGATCTGAGAAGGCGACAAATATCTGCTTTCCTTACAGAACACATGTTCTGTAATACGCCCTTTCCTATTGGATGCTCACTTACATAGTCGATCTCAGACCATCCATATTGAGGGAATTCCATAATAACTGAAGCTGTGCTGCATTAACATGATAGTATTGCTGAACTCTAGGCCTGCAATATGGACTTTTAGATACTGTTAATCCTGGTACACTCTACATGAGGACTATTTCCTAATTTGTTTATGATTTGTCATTTTCAAGAAAAAATTTTTTTGAAAGTTGGCCTCATAAAACCTTATGACAATTTACAATATGTTCCCTTTTAGTGTGTTTTTAAAGTATGTTTTATATATGTCCTTGAGATGGTAACTGAATTAATTTGGTGGCTAGGTATCCCTAGTCCAGCAAGAAAGGTCTTGGCACTTAGTACCATTTCCCTTCTGCATTTTCTTAGGCAATTGAGTGAAAAATGTTTCCAATTGGTCTTCCAAAACTTTCATTTTAAATGAGCATAATTTTATTGTGACAGATGGTCACAAAGACAGGCATGCCAGCAGACAAGTACATTATGTGCATCATGCTGGAATACTTGGGGCCAAATTTTAGTCTAGGAATGTTAGAATGACCAATTGTACTTAGTTTTAGTGCTTAAAATTGGTGTATAGCATGACTCCAGGGGAAACAATTTCTAAAGTAATTGATATGTGATATAGAAACACTTTAGTAGTTTATATTGGGGAATGAGTAAATGAAAAAAGCATTTATTAATTACTTAGACTGTGCAAAGCATTGTGCTAGGTGTTGGGAGTACAAATTGCAAATTAAGACAGTTCCTACTCTCAGGATCTCAAAATCTAATGAAGGGAGACAACTCGTAAATTCCAACTGTAAGTGAAACTGAAAGGTCCTGTGGTCCTTAGGGTTCAACAGCAAAAGAGATGGTAATTGCTCTTTTGTAATGTCATTTCTGCAGACAGAACCATAACAGTTTCTGATGTTGAGCAGTCCAACAGATCCAAGAACTTAGGTGGCTTTAACTATTTTTTGGATCTTTAGTGGCTGTGGTTGTGGCACCCACAGAAACACATAGCAGTATATAACTCCAAGAGATTTGCTTCTTGGCATTGTGGCTGAACAGGAAAGTGGGAAGGAAGGAAGGAAGGAAGATAAGAAGGAAGGAAGGAAAGATGAAAAGAAGGAAGACAAAAAGGTATTATTGAGTGATTGTTGTGTGACAGGCATTGTGCCTGTTGGGTATCCAACAATTAGGTATGCAGATACAAGTACAAAGAAAGCTTTAGTCCATTCCCTCAAGGAGCTTATTTTCTAATAGTGGAATGTAAAGGGGACTGAAAAGTGTTAGGGGCTGAGGTGAGAGAAAATGAGATTACCTAGAGATTAAAAATTCAGAATGTCAGAAGGAGTACTGGAAAAGGAATGAAAGCAGGTGATTCCTGGTCTCTCAAAATAAAAAAGGGGGATATCCCAAGAGGAACTCACCATTGTTATAAGGCAGTAGAACTTATGGAGGGATATTCAATGGTATGTTGTCCCAGGAGTGGTAAGCTGTCTCAGCAAGAGAAGATCCTGGGTTCTGAGGGAAGGTTCTGGATTAGCCAGCAGGATAAGAAATATAACTGGACATTCAGAGGAAGTTAGGAACCAGCCAGAGCAAGAATGAAGGCGGACCAACTTCAGCCTCACTACAGAACAGAGGCTTTTGAAGAGAAATTCACTATTAGAAGCACGTGGGACTTCCGGGTAAACATGGCTGCAATCTGGACGCCACATGCTTTCTCTCCCCGGCACCGAACGAAATAGACTACATCAAAGGAGCATAAAAATCACCTTTGGAGGAACAGAAGGACTCCCCAGTACCCCAAAGAGGTGAAGGTATGTGGGGTTTGAACATTTCCACACTATAATAAGAAGAAGGAAAAGCTTGCACAGAAACGTGAACTGAGCTGCCCTTCCCCCCACCCCAACGCCCCCACCAAACCAGAGTGAGCTACCGGATCACTCACTGGGACAGCGAGTGAGTGGGGAAGGTCACTCTCTGGGGGGCACTCCAGGGTCCTTGGGATCTGGGGGCTGCCAGGAAACAACATCTCAGGGCAGTTTCACTGGAGAATCCTGTGCTGATCACAGTGAGCCACGGAGCTGTAATCGGGGTGGTTGTGCTGAGTATCTGGGCAGAGCTAAACACCAGGGGCAGACCACATGCTGATTATCTGGGCGGAGCTGAACACCTGGGCAGTTTGGCAGTGATAAGGGCCCCGTGCTCTAAGAAACCTCGGAGGCTGGGAAGAACTAGTCTGAAGCAACCTAAATACACAGAAAACCCGCCCACATCACCCAGACCCTGGACCAAAAAAAGAAAGTGAAATAAAACCACCAAAGGGATGGCTCACATGGCCCAAAATCAAGCCTCCAGGAAGAAAGGGAAAAAGGTGACTATTGAAAACTTTTATGGTGGGAGTATCCAAGGAAAAGAAGAGAATGAGGATGAAATCCAAAAAAAATCAGAACATGCCTCCCAAAATGGAAACTATCAACAAGCTCTGGAAGATCTCAAACTGGAACTTATCCAAAAGATGGAAACCTGGAAAGAAAAATGGGAGAAAGAGATCAGCTGTCTGACAGATAAGACTGCTCAATTGGAAAAAGAACTCGAAGCATCCAATAGAAGGGCAGACAAGGCTGAAAAGCAAAACCAGTCCCTAATGACCAGAATTAAGCACCTCGAAGAAAGTGAGATGATAAAACAGCAAGAATCAATAAAGCAAACCCAAATAATTAATGAATTGGAAGAAAACATAAAATATCTCACTGAGAAGGTCACGGACCTGGAGAACAGAGGAAGACGAGAAAATCTCCGTATCATCGGTCTCCCAGAAAAACCAGAGGTAAACAACAAATTGGATTTTATTCTAGAGGAGATTATAAAAGAAAATTGCCCCCACGTTCTGGAGCAAGGGGGCAAAATAGAAATAGAAAGGATTCATAGAACACCTTCTATACTAAATCCCCAAAAGACAACGCCTAGGAATGTAATTGCCAAATTCAAGAGCTTCCAAGTAAAGGAGAAAATCCTACAAGAAGCCAAGAAGAAGAGCTTCAGATATAAGGGGGCTCCCATAAGGATCACACACGACTTAGCGGCTAATACACTAAGAGACCGCAAAGCATGGAACACGATATTTAGAAAGTCAAGAGAGCTGGGTCTCCAACCAAGAATCAACTACCCAGCAAAACTGACTATATACTTCCAGGGGAAAGTATGGGCATTCAACAAAATAGAAGATTTCCAAGCATTTGCTAAGAAAAGACCAGAGCTCTGTGGAAAGTTCGATATCCAAGCACAGAAAGCAAGAGAAACATGAAAAGGTAAATATGAAAGAAAGGGAAAAGGAGATAAATCTTATCTTTCTCTTTAAGTCAAACTCTCTTCTATAAGGAATACATTTACATCTAATTATATATATTAATATGTGGGGAAAATGTTTTGTGTAACTCTCATAAATTGTATCATCATAAGAGTAGTTAGAAGAAACATGCATAGGGAAAGATTGGGGAATTAAGAAGATTTGGGGAAAGTTGGGGCAAAAAAAGGAAAAGGGAGGGGGGAACCATGATAATACTAAGATTAACTTCAAGAAATAGGGGGGGAATCAATAGAATAAACTTTCCCATATAAAGATACACATGGGAAGGGGAGGGGAAGAACTCTCATATGAGAAGGAGAGGAAGAGAGCGTGAAGTGGAATTACTTAAACCTTACTCTCAGTGAAATCAAATCTGAGAGGGAAGAACATCTAGATCCAGTGGGATCCTGAATTCTATCTTATCCATTAGGGCAAGAAAGAAAGGAAAATTAAGGAGGGGGAGGGGGGAGGGAGTACAAAAAGGGAGGGAAGGAGAGGGGGGAGGGGAAGGGAGCATAAAAAGGGAGGGGCTAGAAAGGGAAGCATCTCAAGGGAGGGGACTAGGGGGACTGACCTAAAGTAAATCACTGGTTCAAAAGGAGAAAGCTAAAGAAGAAAGGTCAGAACTAGGGGAAGACATCAAAATGCCAGCGAATCCACAAATAACAATCATAACTTTGAACGTGAATGGGATGAACTCACCCATAAAACGCAGACAAATAGCAGATTGGATTAGAACCCAAAACCCTACCATATGTTGTCTTCAAGAAACACATATGAGACGGGTTGACACTCACAAGGTTAGAATTAAAGGTTGGAGTAAGACCTTTTGGTCCTCAACCGATAGAAAGAAGGCAGGAGTTGCAATCATGATATCTGACAAAGCCAAAGTACAAATAGACCTGATCAAAAGGGACAGGGAAGGTAAATATATTCTGCTAAAAGGAAGTATAGACAATGAGGAAATATCACTAATCAACATGTATGCACCAAATGGTATAGCATCCAAATTTTTAATAGAGAAACTAGGAGAATTGAAGGAGGAAATAGACAGTAAAACCATATTAGTGGGAGACTTGAACCAACCACTATCAAATTTAGATAAATCAAATCAAAAAATAAATAAGAAAGAGGTAAAAGAGGTGAATGAAATCTTAGAAAAATTAGAATTAATAGACATATGGAGAAAAATAAATAGGGACAAAAAAGAATACACCTTCTTTTCAGCACCACATGGCACATTCACAAAAATAGATCATACACTAGGTCATAGAAACATGGCACTTAAATGCAGAAAAGCAGAAATATTAACTGCAGCCTTTTCAGATCACAAGGCAATTAAAATATTGATCGGCAAGGGTACATGGAGACCCAAATCAAAAATTAATTGGAAATTAAATAACATGATACTCCAAAATCGGATAGTTAGAGAAGAAATCATAGAAACAATTAACAATTTCGTTGAAGAAAATGACAACGGCGAAACATCCTTTCAAACCTTATGGGATGCAGCCAAGGCAGTACTTAGAGGAAAATTCATATCCCTGAGTGCATATATTAACAAATTAGGGAGGACAGAGACCAAGGAATTGGAAATGCAAATAAAAAAACTTGAGAATGAACAAATTAAAAACCCCCAGAAGAAAACCATACTAGAGATCCTAAAAATTAAGGGAGAAATTAATAAAATAGAAAGTGACAGAACTATTGAGCTAATAAACAAGACTAGAAGCTGGTACTTTGAAAAAACAGACAAAATAGACAAATTACTGGTCAGTCTAATTAAAAAAAGGAAAGAAGCAAGGCAAATTAACAGCATCAAGGATGAAAAGGGGGACCTCACCTCCAATGAAGAGGAAATTAAGGCAATCATTAAAAACTACTTTGCCCAACTATATGGCAATAAACATACCAACCTAGGTGATATGGATGAATATTTACAAAAATATAAATTGCCTAGACTAACAGAAGAAGAAATAGATTTCTTAAATAATCCCATATCATAAAAAGAAATCCAACAGGCCATCAAAGAACTTCCTAAGAAAAAATCCCCAGGGCCTGATGGAATCACCAGTGAATTCTATCAAATATTCAAAGAAGAGCTAACTCCAATACTATATAAACTATTTGACATAATAAGCAAAGAGTGACTGTAACAACAACATGAGAGCAAGCTGGATTTTTAGAAGTTTAATGATAATGTTTTTTTAAAAAAATTACCTTGCTTAAGGGGGAAATTTTTACAAAAGGAATTTCTAAATTAATAATTCTAAACTTTTCTCATTCAAAGATAAATTATCTTTCTAGTATTGGTTTTTTAGGGCATTTAATTTTCCAATTATGAAGCACCTTTAAGAAGATGGGTAGGAATTCTTCAGGTGAGGTGTACAATGTGTTGAAGTTTAAAAATAATACAAAGATTTTATAATTTAGTATTATATCAAGGCAAAAATAAATATATTGTCTTTCTCCCTCCAAAATTTCTTTGTATGTTTTTCAGATTGTAAAATATATAGATATCATTAGCCCCCTTCACTTCCTCATCATAGGGTTATATATCAGGAATGTTTTTTGTTCCATCTTAATTATTTTGGATTTGTGTTCTTTTTCCCAAATGGGTATAATAACTAAAAGATTTACATAGCATATTTAGCTAGCTTCATCAAGGACAAGAAACACTTATTATAGCAAAAAAAAAGAAACTGAATTGTATTCTTCCAGATAATAGTAAATTATGATTTCACTTTTCAAAGTTTTGCTGAACCTATGATCACTTTTATGTATTTCTTGAATTAATTGTAGATAATTTTTTTGTTTGCCTGTGGACAACCAAATTGTAGTTGTTTCAGCCAATGAGGAAAAGCAAATGGGTCCTCAAGGAAGTTCTGTTAGAACTATCATTATGATTTCAGCTTAGATTTCATGATTATCTCATGTTAACAAATGATAACTTTATTATTTGGAAGATTCATTTCCAAAGGATTTGTTTAATTGAAGGTAATTGTTTGCTACTATGATGCCATCATGGCTTTCACAAGTATCCCATGCCAGTAAATACTAACTTTTTTATTATAGGATGTTCATTTCCAAAGAATTTACTTAATTTTGTTAATTACCATAGCTCCACTATCCATATGTTTATTTGATTTCTTTTATTTATTTCTTTGTTAATTTAGACTGAGGCTTCCTATTTTGCCCAGGATAGAAATGTATTAGTCACACTTGAGCCAGTTCCAGTTTTAAGCAGCTGTGAGTTTAACTTGCTTCCTTTTTTCCCCACCTGTGCTGGTTTCCTCTTTGTTAGGTAATCTAGTGACCCTCTACTCCTAGGGGTTCACAGTATTTGTGCTGGACTTTTTACAAATTTAGCTCTACTGCAGATCTGAACTTCTGAACCAAAATGATCTACCAGCCCCAGCCTCCCCCAGGAACTGTAGTAGAGTCATCTACCACCACATCAGGGCATCAAACTTATCTCTAGCTTTTTTGAAATCTGCTTAAATTTTCAAATAGAGCCATTGAAAGAAATTCAGTATAGCATTATCTCTTCTTAAATTCTTAAAACAGAGCTATAAAGTTGTAATAAAGTCATTCTAACTTTTAAAATAAAGTCCTTACATACATAGGAAATGATCTATTTCATAACAGTTACATTCTAGATATTGTACTTGCCTCAGTTTGCAAAAGAATTGAGAAAACAAGTAAATGTGAAGAGGAGTAGGATGGACATATTCTGATGTATGTGCTTGATGCTGCTGTTATAAATAAAAATTAATTTTGGAGGCATATGACTGGATTTATAAGCATTTGTTAGTAAAAAGAGAAATTGAGTTTCAGTCTTTCTAATAGATCCCCTGCTCCAGCCTCCTTGGTTCCCTTCACAGGGCAGCTTGCCAAAGATGGCCAGATAAGAGGGCTCTGGGAGAGAGAGCCTGCCCAGAGAGAACTACCTCAGAGACCCATTCAAAAGCTAAGAGGCTGACTGTGCTTCCAGGGTAGGCTTTTCAAACCCAAGCTCCTCCTTCAGATCCTTCCCTTGACCAATGGTTTTCAAATCTCATGCCATCTTCCCTTGTCTCTGCTGCCCCAGGAACCCTGTGTCAGGCCACCGGACACATGACTCTGATTCCTATATTGAGGTGCACATTGGGGTCCACAGGATCAAAGCTGGGATGGAGGTCCCCTAAATATTTACTTCCCTCACTGCAAAGTATTAGGTAGGCAATGTTAGCCCAGAATATGTTAATATCTATTTAATCAAGAATTCTTGCAGGAGTAAATTTTTGTGTTTTACTTAAACAGCAATGAAATAGAAATTTGTCCATGAGAAGAGAAATATTATGATAGGCACAAATGACAGCTAAGACAAAACAAAAGTAGTTAACCTGTAAAAAAGTCAAAACAGATGTACCAGAGAATGGATGGATCAAAAAATGAGGCCCAATGGGGCAGTCACGGATAAGACAATAGCCAACAAACCCACAACCCTTTATTTCAGATGTGGAAGCCAGCTGATTTTAGGATTTTGACAAATGTGCTCATAAGAGAATTTATTTTATCCTAAAATGTAAAGCTAAAAAGCATTTTGCATAGTGGCATAATTATTTAAGTGAATGTAGTTCTATCATGATAGGACAATACGAGACCTTACTTGATTTTTTGGAGCTGAAAAGCAGCATAGCTGCTGTGTTGCTAAGCATAACAAATCTCTAGAAACAGTGTTGCACAGCAAATAGAGAGCAGCAAACCTTAGGAGCTGGAAAAACGTGAGTTCAAATCCTAAATGTTCTGTGTTAATTTCATGACTGTGGACAATAATTTACTCTCAATCTCTTACTGCCATAAGTAACTCACAAAATTATTATGAATTTACACAAAATTCCAGTCTGAATGGAGGGAGTTTCCTAATCTGATGAAAGCACATATCCGGAACCAGCCTTTCCCCAGTAAAAAAATTCTGTAAGATCAAGTATCTAACATCACATTTTAGGATAACATATCAAGTCCTATTTATGAAGTGTTTTAGAAGTGTATCTTCTTTTCTTAGCTAATTATTTTTATCACATCATTTTTCTTTATAGAAGCACCCGTCTTCTGAATCCAGAATGGAAAGTTCTTATAATTACTAAAATTAGCTCCCAAAGAATGTGATGTTTACTCACAACATCTTTTATACCAAATGTATGGAAAGTTTGGCTTTATGTTTTATTCACTGACATGCTATCTTTTAGTGTAGGCTATTTTTTGCATGTACTTGAGAATATGTGAGGCTAAAAGAAATGTACCCAGAAAACACTTCTACTATAATTATGCTCAAGACTATGATTTGGCTGAGATTAAAATTCTGGATAGGAAAGTTAACTTGTTTAATAGGGATACTTGCTAGGTAGATTATATTGAAAACAAGCAAAGCAGAGTTATGTGCTTGCCCCCATGCTTTTTAGCATGATGTTCTCAATGATGTCAAAAGTCTTCAATCAGGACTAAAACACAATAAGGTCAGCTACTGCACTGACATTAAATTATTTAATTTAAAAAGGACAGGAGACACAATTAAAGTGGAGGGAGAGGTAGTGGATGACTTTTTGTTTGCAGATGATCATGCAATTAACACAGCTCTGAGGCTGGGATGCAGAGTATTGTTCAATTCTCTGCTACTTCTGATAATTTGGGTCTGACAATACCAAGAAGAGAGGTTCTTCACCAGCCAACAGAATCAAATATGGAACCATCAGTTACAGCAAATGAAGAAATTTGGAATGTTGTGGACAAATTCACTTACCTTAACAGCATATTTTTCAGGGATGTCTACATAGATGATAAGGGTGAGAAGAGGTATCAAATTAGAGTACTAAGCTAACAAAGCCTTGGTGCTGATCTCATTGATGTATGCCTGTGAAACTTAAATTAGACATCAGCTGCATGCCAGGTGATTGAATGTTTCTATCTGAATTGTCTTAGGAAGATTCTGAAGATGACCTCACAAGATAAGATAGGTCTTTTCTCAAGCTAATCTGCCAAGCATTTAAATTCTGCTCCAGAGAGCACAAATCTGATGGGCTGGTCACATTGTTAAAATGCCACATGTACATTTGTTTCCAAGACTATTTTGCAGAGAACTCACACAGGACAAGTGCTCTCACAGGTTTCAGAAGAAATGATACACATACTCTCTTGAGTATCTCTGAGGAACTTTGGTTTAGATTAGGAGACATGGGAGAGACTGGCATAGGAATATCCATCATGACATGACTACATCAAAGAAGGCACTGTGGTCTATGAGCAATGCATAATTCCCACAGCTCAAAAGAAATGGGAGATGTGCAGATTTTGAGACATCTCTCTCCCAAATGTTCACACAAACCATTTATACAGGACTGATGCTACAGACAAACTCACATTTATCTACTCAGCCACATTGATACGTAATGAATATCAGTCCCAACATAATGTTGTCATTTTGAATCTCTTTCAGGAGAAAGGACAACAAGCAATTAATTAATATTGAAACATGTATTAAATGAACATTGATAAGTTATAGCAGAAAGAGCATTTTTTGAAAAATAACAGACTTGGAATTTACAGTTCTAAGAACTGCTTTAAAAAAAAAGTTGATGAGGATGGTTATATCTAGTACAAAGTATACTGTGCAGTGGATAGATGACTAAAACTGGAATCAGAAAAAATTGAGGTCAAATTCATACTCACATTTTTTAATAGCTTTACAATATCAGGGAAGTTACTTAAGTTGTGTTTGCATCAGTTTCCTCAGTTATGAAAGAGATCATAACAACAACTGTTAGTGTCCAGGTATTTGCCCACCACCAAGGAAGACCCGTTGACAATGCAATCAGGCAAAAGGGCCGTTTATTGTACTGGTGCGCACCAGTGGAAACTCTGCCAAAAGAGTTCTGAGTTCCCTCCTTAAGGCTGGGCCTTAAGTATCTTTCAGCATGTAGGCTTCCCTCCCCCCTTCAGTCTTTCATCTGTTACACACCATTGCTGCTGGCATGTATGGCTCCCTTCAGCCCTTATCTGTTACATACTATTCTTGGAACCTTGGCATTTTTATGTTATTGGGGTTTTCCCAGCCTCGAAGGTTTTATCTGTTCCCCTCTGCAGCTGGGGCCTTGGCATATTTGTAGTTCTGAACTTCCAAGGCCAGGCAGCTCCTAGCTGAACTTCCAAGGATGGGTAATTTCCAGCTCAGACTTCCTTCATTTCTGACTTCTTTTTCTCTTAGGGGGCAGAGGGAAGGCCTGCCCACTGAGGCAGCTTGTAGTTCCCAGCCCGGAGCTCACTAATGGCTAGGGGTTGGTGCTGTTGTCGGAGGGCCAATACCTGGATGGCATCCAGCCAGTTTTTCATGAACCAAACAAGGCAGTTGAAAATGTAGGGGCCAATTGTTAAAAGTAGGATTAAGATGAAAAGGGGCCCTATAAGGGATGTGATTGGGTAGTGAGCTAGGGAGAAGAATTGAAAGGGTGGGTGTACTAGGGGCTGGCAGCTTCTCTCTCCTATGTGTGGTGTCATGTGTTCTTTTTGCTAGCTGTCTCCCCACTGCTTCTGGTAAGTGAGTCCTGCCATCTGGCAGGCCCAGCCATCCATAGGGGAACCACACAGCCTCCCAGAGGGCCAGAATCTGAGGCCCCACCTGGTTCAGTGCCCCCTGCCATCCTATCCCCTCCTCTCTCCAAGTATCTAAGGGAAAAAGGGCAATGGTCCAAATATTCTGTAGTTTCTTCAGTGCTGAGAATGGGTGTATAGCTGTCCCTACCTATGGTCAGGAGAGAGGGAGAGGGGAATAAGAGGGGGAGGGAAAGGCTGCAGACACAGTGTCTTTAGGGGAATGCCCCCAGTGAATTCCAGGGTCTCAGGTCAGTGGAGAACTGCTTGGAGATCTGAAGGGTGTCCAGCTACCACTTCCCCAACAGGCAGACAGGTCACAAGGGGGAGAGTTAGCCTCCAAGATAGAAGTGTACTGGGGAAAATACTAGAACAGCAGATAGGAACAGAACATTAGTACACAGTAATTGGCATCACACATTTGCATTTGGGTATCTTAACCAACAGACTTCATCTTCAGAAATCATCTTCTGACAGGAACAGATCCCTTTAGGAAAATCGGATTCCCAAGTTATTAGCAGAGCTGGTATGTGATGTATCTGTTAAAGAATATCCCTTTGCAAAGTACACATTAACTAGAAAATCAATAAACACTGGAGTAACAATATCTTACAGATGTATTTCCTTATCCCAGAGGCTGGGGAAATTCAAGAAACTTTGAGCTATATTTCCAAGCTCAAGAACCAAACTTCAACTATGGTAAATTAAGGCTACAAGTTCAAGCCATCTAGGAATAAACTTCACCTGCTTCTCAAAGCATGTTCCTAACAATTTGAGAATTCCTAATTATTAGGGTTGTTTGAGGAAATGGAAACTTTAATATCACAATTTGCATTATGTGCTGATCATGGGATATTGTCACCAAGGAAAATATTTCCTCAGGCCCCAAAGGACCCAGTAAGTGGCTTCACATGCAGGTAATTAACAGCCTAGATGTTCAGAAGAGGTCAATTTCCAGCTGAGACCAGAACACGCCTCTGTAACCATTCCAGGACATTCTCTGTCTGTGATGTACTTTGTCACTATTAAATCCCAGAAGCCTTCTTTTGCTTTAAAAGACAAGTCTCACCCATTTCAGCTGAGAGAAACTCTGCTTATCAGCAGTCCAGAAACAACTCTCCATACCCCCCAAACAAACCTTTGATATCCCTACAAGGCTGATCACTCAATTATTTTCATGTATTTTTGTCAATAATATACACATCATATATATATATATATATATATATATATATATATATATATATATAGAGAGAGAGAGAGAGAGAGAGAGAGAGAGAGAGAGAGAGAGAGAGACACACACACACAAAATCTGAAATAAAGAACATGAGTGCTGAATTAAGTAGTTCCATAGTAATATAAATCAGAGCTGTATCATCTCCTGGACCTAGGCCATCTGAAAGACTATGACAAGGTCATGCAACAATGTGACAAGGAAATCACTTTAAAAGACTGATATATATTAATTTAAGGTCACCAAGGAATTCAGCTATGTAATTCCTAAATGAAAACTCAAGTCAGCAGTCAACCTTTTATGGAGTTTAATTACACAAAGAAAAGAGATCAGTCCCTATCACTCATGTGACTAAAATGGAGAAACAGTCTCAGGGGCCTCCACCTCCAACCTCCTTCAGAGCAAGCTTCTCAGAGCACAACCTCTCAAAGCAAAACCTCTCCAACCACCTCCAGTCCTCAGACTCCGCTATCTTTAAGGAAACCATCTAAGTTCCCTCCCCTCAGTTTTCACATCTACCAATCACTGTCCATGTCTTCCCTGTGCCAATGGTGGCTCTAGCTTAACCCAGGACCTCCCAGAGGTCTGCCCCTTTGCACATGTCTGTTGAAGGTCATGTTCTCAAATAATTAAATTTTGATCTATGCTGCAGCCCTTCCTAAATCCTGTTAGGACTGAGTAGGGTGGAGATTGTAAGTTCCAAGACCTGGTTCTGTCATTCCAAGTATCTCTATTGTATCAATTCTAAAATCAATCATGACTCAAAGAACTTCCTGTTCTATGCTTAAGTATAGGTCAAAGCCCTTTCCATTGTTCAGCAAAAGGTTTCTGTCCTAAAGTAATCTTAAGTAGGGAGGAGAAGGACCCTCCCATGCCAAGGGGGGTTCACATTCCAATAGACTATCAGTAGGAAATTTTTCAAGTATGAAATTTCCCAATGGTGAAATTTCCAACATTTATAAGTCTAAGAAATTTTAAGGTTTATAGGAATCACTTCAGGGTAACTGTCCAGAGAAATTAAAGAATCATGTGTGGTTTTCCCACAACACATACATTACTTTTATATATTATCCCTAAGTTAAAGATCCAATTATGAGAGCAGAACATTCATCTGTTCTCTTTCACCTTCTCTCTCCCTCTCTGTCTCTTTCTCTTTCTTCCTTTAAAACCTGCTGTTTAAAAAGCAGAACACCACTTCAATTCTTCCTTTACAAACCCACATACTAAAGCTTTATGGACTTTAGATCAAAGTCCCTTTCTTCTGAATTCAACCCAACATACCTCCCCACTTTCTCTAACATGCTTTTACCATCATAAGTCAAACAACTATCCCCCTGGTATCACTTCAATTGCTAATCAGTAACCCAAAAGAATACTGATTTAAAAGATTACATCATTGAAACACTATCTGTAGCATAGTGCTCATCCATTATAAATATCAGTTCATAGTACAAATTGGTAAACTGAGGTAACCACTGAGTATTGAACAAAATTTATGGCACAGGTTTACAATGAGCTTTTTTTCACATTTAAACAATACTTAAATATATATTTTAGCAGCAACTCACACAATAATCATAAAATTCTGAGCAAGCATTTTCCACATATATGCCATTGTTAACACCCTACCCACTCTTTGGCTATTGTTTTCCACAAGGAAATTTATACAGATCAAAAATGTAATCAGAATATCAACCAACAAATCCCCAGAATTTGTATGTGGTAACTTATCAATTACATATCACTCAACTCATTTTATCATTCTGGACCTGGAATGTTTGTATTAAGATTCCACAGCTTCAAACAAGCATTTTGGTCAGACAGAACTGGCAATATTTGCTTGCTTGAGCACCTTAAAACCTCCAAAAAATACAATTAAAACATACTCATCTTTAAGTTCTTTCACACAGTGATTGTCAAAATTTTTAGATCCCTATTTCAGTCCCTAAGTATCAGTGTGGAACAATTATAAGCACTCCTTTCTCCTTCCTGCGTGCCAGGAAGGGGTTAATAGCTTCTGAGCAATTTTATCCTAAGGCTGCTGGCCTTGACTTAGATTTTATTACTTAGCAACCTTGGCCCATCCTTCTTTAACCAATGAGCATACTATAATGTAAAGTTTGAACGTATCAAATCCCCTTCATATTAATGTACTCTTAGTGGATCTCAGTTTGAATTCCAAACTTCCAAATAACTCTGATTAAGTCTGGTAGCAATGTTTCAGTGTAACCAAACCAAAGTGCAAAGCATTTACCTGTACTTCTCTCAAACCTGTCTAAAGTAGAATAGAACCTCCAGTTTAGTTTTTTTCTAGCTCAAAACATTGCTACATTCCTAATCTAAGTCCATCAACATTATTCCAATTTATATTTGTTGTATATTGCACACTAGAATTCATAATATTAGTTAGTATCTCTGTTACTCTTATGGAAGTGGAACAAATCCAGACATCCCAAGTTCAATTATTAACTTATATAGATAGGTTATAAGATATAAAGTTATTTCCTTTAACATGTACTTAATCACTTTTCCTAGTTAGCTACATGTTACCTGGCATTCAAGCCTGACCTCTTTGATATATCTGAAGCTAGACTGTATTTAATCTTCATGAAAAGCCCTCCCGATTTCAGGGCTGGTTAAATTTGTCTTGTCAAGGGCATACAGGTTGTATGTCATATACCCTTAACCTATTTAGGTGAAAAACTTAATTCTCTTTATAATATAAATGCATAGATATTTAGCATTCATTCAGCATTAATAATTTCCAACATTTGGCATCTGAATACATACATGTTCATCTCTAGATTACAAATTCCTTCCTATGCATTTTGCACATTTAAAAACAATTCATATAACCTTGATCAAAGACAACATTGTTTAAAATTTTCCTCTTTTGTAAAATATCAATTCTTAGCACTTATCTCATTAATCCCATGCACAGATTAACCACTTTAAAAACTTCTTGTGTGTCATATAATTTCTTGCTGCTAGTTCTGACAGTACATACATTAAAATGAATCTGATTTGAAAAAAAATCACAAAATTCAAATTCTAGAATAAGTTCTTCTCAACAACATAACAACTTTTTTTGGATGACTTTTACATCTATAAAGTAGCCAGGGCAATTTCTGTCCTTATAGAATAAAACATTCCCTCTCTGTGTCAGACTGGCTATCAGCCACATTTAGACAATTCTCAAATTCACTGAAACCATTATGCATAGCAAGATCTTAGAAAACAAACTTCTAACCATGAGTTTTGTTGTGCTCAATAAAATCTGGTTAACATTTCACATTTAACTGACAAATAGTTACCACAGTACATTACATTTGTACCATATCAAAATATTAGCAATCCTACCCAAGTTGAGAATTAATTTTAAGTGAAAATTGCTAACTGTGGATTAAGAATCTCCCTTTTCTGCTCAGAATTTTCTTTCTTCCTCTCCTTTGGGGGCCCATCCAAAGGGAGAAGGAGGGAAAAAATCATTGAACAGGTTTTGACAATGGAAAGTTCAAGCTTGCAACTCCCCCCTTTTTACATAGAGACAAGACTATGACAGAAACATACAACTTGTGGCAAGCATGCTGTGAAGGAAAAAAAATCAGTGTTTTAGGATCCATTCTTAAGAAGAAATATTTGCAGGGAAGAAATTCATTAAAACAATTTCAGTGTACTGCTCCTTTAAGTGAGGCCAGGCTAAACTGCTGAGACTAGCCCTCTAATTGGCTGAGCTGGCTTTTTTGTTCCCTAGCTCTCTCTGAACTGTATGTGATAATCCATCTAACCTGTCCCTCTTCTTGATGGAGATTTCTAACAAAATGATCTTGTAGTATCTGGACAAAACTATTACCTGCTCCCAACTGGTGTTGGGGTGAGCTGTTCATGAACTGACTGCATTTCTCAGGGAAGGAACTTCTAAATCCCCTCCCATGCAGACTCTTTCTCCCACCCTGAAGCCTGCTGCAGGAGCAAGCACAGTGTTACTCCTTCATAGCCTGCCTGGTTGGAATGCAGGCAGAGGGAGCAGGGGAACAGCCACTGCAAAATCAATTCCTCTTTGTGAGACTGCATCCTAAACTCCTTTTTCTTCTTTGTTTAATCTAGCCACAACAAAGACTCAAAGAACCCTATAGGACACCCTCTCTCACACATTCATACACCTGTGTCCAAATATAGAAAGACATATGAGATAAACAGTAAAAGCCAGAAGACAAACAACAGAGACCTGACCTAGGGGCTTATCTTAAGATCTCATTTCTCAGCATGTCTGCCAGAGTGGATATGAAACGTGTAAGGACCATAAAACCTTAAAGCAAGCTGTTTGACAAGCAGGCTGTTTATCTGTTTTGTTTTTTTTTACAATTACTTTTTTTTATACAATTAAAAAAATTTTTTTTACAATTTTTTTAATTTTTTTACAATTACAAGTACTCCTTCCCTGTGTGCAAGGAAAGAGTTAACAACTGCTGAAGAATGTATCTCAAAGCATCTTGGCTTTAATCAGTGAAGAAACCTAATACCAGCGACTGCAGCTGGCTGCCTAGTCCTTCCCTTGCAGCCAAAAAAACCTCAGTGTGTCAAAAAAAAAATCACCTAGGGATATAAAAGCCACCTAGGGCCATAAAATCATCTAGGGATCGTGGGGAGTCCCCCAGTTTCTCATAGGGGTGCAATATCTTCTCAAAAGGGGACTCAAACCCCTTTCCCTTTAAGCTAGTTGAGCGCAATTCCAACCTGATGGAGACGCGGAACACCATACTCAGGGCTCTCTCAACCTGATGGGGACTTGAACCCCATACTCAAGGGAGTCTAAACACCTGAAAGTTTCAATTTCAGTATGTTCCCTGGACTGTATTCCTTCCCCACCCCTGATCACAAACGCTTCCTCTGTTTTCTGACTATCCTTCTCTCGAAGGATGAAAACTGTGATAGTCCAAAGTCTGCACTCAGAAACAGGTGGGAGGGTCGGATTGACTCCACGGGGTGAACCCCTCACCCCAGAAAGGGATGGGCCATGGAGCTTGGCGTGAGGAGACCTTGTATAAACCGCAAGGACGAATCTTCCACTTAGCCTTATGCTCATCGAGGGTCCTCCTCTCCCCCATACACATCCAGCCACTACACTCACACACACACTCACACCCCACTCGGCTCACCTGAAGGTCCGGTCCAATGCAGTGTCATTGGCCCTTCTGTCAAGGGGTTCCAAGGTGGGGGGATGGGTGAGCCCCCAAATGTTAGGGTCCGGGTATTCACCCACCACCAAGGAAGACGCGTTGACAATGCAATCAGGCAAAAGGGCCGTTTATTGTACTGTTGCGCACCAGTGAAAACTCTGCCAAAAGAGTTCCAAGTTCCCTTTTTAAGGCTGGGCCTTAAGTATCTTTCAGCATGTAGGCTTCCCCCCCTCCCCTTTCAGTCTTTCATCTGTTACACACCATTGTTGCTGGCATGTATGGCTCCCTTCAGCCCTTATCTGTTACATACTATTCTTGGAACCTTGGCATTTTTATGTTATTGGGATTTTCCCAGCCTCAAAGTTTTTATCTGTTCCCCTCTGCAGCTGGGACCTTGGCATATTTGTAGTTCTGAACTTCCAAGGCCAGGCAGCTCCCAGCTGAACTTCCAAGGCTGGGTAATTTCCAGCTCAGACCTCCCTCACAACTAACTCCCATAATTGTGAGAATCAAATGAGGTAAATTTTGAAGGCATTTAGCACAGTGCCTGAGACATGTTAGATATAAATACTAAATATTGTTATTATTGGTATTGTTATTGCTAATACCTTTTTTTTGTCATTTCTCCCCTCTTTTATGACACTGAATTTCTGCTAAAATATAAACTGTGGAATATTTATGAAGGCATTTTTTGTTTAGACCAAAAGTAAAGTGGTGTTTCATTTTCCTTTGCTTACTGCCCAGTAATCTTCCCTCTTCTATAATAAGACCCATTTAGGTAAATTGGATGAGAAAACATATGATTCCCCATAGAATTCTGGCCTGTACATGGAAAGATGTAAAAATTCAGTAATGAAATTGTTAGATCACTGAGTATTCATATCTGCCCATAATTTTCATTTATTTTGAAATTCAGTGCTCTTCACCTTAGCCCCCTAAAAACAGATTGACCATGATTCTGATGGAGGGGAGGAGCAGGAAGTAAATGAAACAAAGAACATTTTCTTTATTCTTTTATTTAAATGTTTTTATTTCATTTAACATTTCCCAATTACATGCAAAAAATTAACACTCATTTAAAAAATTTTGAGTTCCACATTTTCTCTCTCCATCCTATTCTTCTTCTCTCCGTGAGAAAGCAAACAATTTAATATCAATTAATTATACATGTGAATTCCTACAAACCATATTTCCATATTAGCTATGTGGCAAGAAGAAAACAGACCAAAAATAAAGCTAAAAAAGTACGCTTCAATTTGCAATCAGAGTTCATCAGTTCTCTTTCCTATGTGTGGGTAGCATTTTTCATCATGGGTTCTTTGGATCATTGTCGATAATTGAAGCTAAGTTATTGTTGATCATTCTTAGAATATTGCTGTTACTTTATACAATGTTCTGGTTTTGTTCACTTCACTTTTCATCACTTTATATGTCTTCCCAGGTTTTTCTGAAACCATCTCTTATAGGACAATAGTATTCTACCACAATTATATATTACAACTTCTTCAGTCATTCCCCAATTGAGTGTTATCTCAGTTTCCAATTGTTTGCCACCACAAGAAGGACCACTAATAATATGTTTGTACAAGTAGTTCTTTCTTTGATCACTTTGAATAAGCACACCTAGTAGTTGAGTTGCTGGGTCAAAGTGCACAGTTTTATAACCCTTTAGGTGTAGTCTCAAATTGATTTTAGAATGGTTGGACTATGGTCACAGCAATTGCATTAGTGTTCTAATTTTTCTACAACCTCTCCAATATTTGTCATTTTCCTTTTCTGCCATATAAACCAATCTGATTGGTGTAAGGTGTTACTTCAGAGTTGTTTTGACTTGCATTTTTCTTGTCAGTAGTGATTTAGAGCACTCGTTCATGTGACTATTGATAACTTTGATATCTTTGTCTGAAAACTGCCTGTTCTTTTCCTTTTACCATTTATCAAATGGGGAAATCACATTTATTCTTTATTAATTTGGTACCATTCATTATCTATATGTATATGAGAAATGATGCTGTCATCAAACAAACTGCCTATATCCCTCCCCCCCTCCAGTTTCTTGTTTTCTTTCTATTATTGGCTGCATTCATTTTGTTTTTAAAAAGCTTTTTTTTTTTTTAAATTTAAGGTAATCAAAATTATCCTTTTTACTTTACATGTTCCTCTCTATTTCTTGACTGTTCACAAATTTTTCTCTTATCCATAGATCTAACAAGTACTCCCTGAATTTACTCATAACATTACCCTTTGTGTCTAATTCATACATTTTGACCTTGATTTGGTCTACTATGTGAGATGTTGGTCTATACCAAGTTTCTTTGAAACTTCTTCCCATTTTCCCAGTAATTTTTGTCAGATGGTAAATACTCCAAAAGCTAGGGTCTTTCCTTCAAAAACATTATTACTATTGTCATTTCCTATTGTATTTTGTATACCTAATCTAATCCACTGACCCAGCATTCTGTTTCTTAGCCAGTAACTTCTTATTTCCATGCTTAATCCTTTGTAATATAGTTTAAAATCTGACACTACTAGGCTGCCTGCCTTCCCTTTCTTTAACTCTTATCTTCTGTCTTAGAATGAATACTGTCAATTGGTTCCAAGGCAGAAGAGTGTTATGGCCTAGATAATGGAGGTTAAATAATGTCTTTGGGGTACTAAATCTAGGAAGGGTCTGAGTTCATATTTGAACCCAGGACTTCTCATCTCTAGGTCTGGTTCTTAATCACTGAGCCATCTAGCTAACCCTACATTACTTTTTTTTTTAAATAATTGATTTTCTTTTCATTCTTGACTTTTGTTTTTCTCCAGATTAGTTTTCATATCATTTTAACTATGTTTTCCCAGAATACACATAGATAAACTTTTAAATAATTATTTTCTGATACTTTGTAGTCCATCTTCTCTTCTTCCATCCTATGGCTACCTGCTCCCTGAGACCTCCAATATTATATAAGACATACATGTGCTATCATGCAGCATGTTTCCGTGTTCATCCTGTTTTGACTTATATTGTATTGCTTATACTAGAAAATAACATTATGAAAAATAAATTTATGAAGGAAATCAAGGGAAAATTGGTATGCTTCAGTCTGCATTCAATCTCATCCATTCTTTCTGTGGTGCTGGATAGCCTTTTTCTGTCATGATACCCTTGGAGCTGTCTTAGAAACTTGTATTGCTAATAATAGTTAAGTCATTTATAATTGATCATCTTACATTATTGTTACTGTGTACAATGTTCTCCTGATTCTACTCACTTCACTGCATCAGTTCATGTACAATTTTCTAGGTTTTTCTGAAATCATCCAGCTTGTCATTTCTTATATCATAATAGTATTCCATAACTCTCATATACCCCAACTTGTTAAGCCATTCCCTAATTGATTGAATACCACATAATTTCCTATTATCACAAAAATTAGCTGCAATAAATATTTTTGTACAAATAGGTCCTTTTTTAACTCTTTAGGATAAGAACCCAGTGTGTTTTTGATGGTTTCAAAGGTGACGGTTTTAGATACCTTTGAGCATAGTTCCAAATTGCTCTTAAGAATGCTTGGATCAGATCATATATTAGTATTGGGGGATAAGTTTCAAAACCACACAAAAATATTCATTTAAAATTATTTTCAGAAATATTAATATGGAAATAGGTCTTGATCAATAACACATGTAAAAACCAGTGGAATTGCTCATTGGCTACAGGAAGGGAATGGAGGGAGGGGAGGGAAAGAACATGAATCATGTAACCATGAAAAAAAATTCTAAATTAATTAATTAAATAAACAAAAATATTTGCAGAATACTCATTTTTAAAGTGGTTATTTTCTTTGAGTTCTGAATGGGTAAAATAGTAATGTGAAATTTAGAATTAAGAAATATAGCATTACTCAGCTAGGAGTGATGATTCCCTTACCTTTAATATAAGCGACTTTGATTTCTATGTTCCCTCAATTCTAAACTCATTTCTTTTATGATTATCCTTTTTTTCAGTCATACTGTTTTATGGTTATACTCTTTTTTAAACTTTTATTTCCATCTTAGAATCAATATTGTATATTGGTTCAAAGGCAGAAGAATGGTAAGAATTAGGCAATGGGTATTAAGTAGCTTGTCCAAAGTCACACAGCTAGGAAGTAGCTTAGGTCATATTTGAACCCATAACTCCCTATCTCTAGGCCTGGCTCTCAATCCACTGAGCTGCCTAACTACTCCAGCCCTTACTGTTAATAGGAACTAGTGATTAATAAATGTGGTGTGGACAGCATTAGGATAGACATTTTACAACACAAGTCAAGGTAATGAAAATACATATTTGATGTTGATATATAAATTAATACTACAATCTTCCCTTGGCTCCCATCCTTATCTCAAAGAATTATAGTGAAAATTTTGACAACTTTATGGTAATGGGTTCTTTGATTAAATTAGAATATGCTAAGACTTTTGAAAATATTTTCCTTTAAGTTAATTTTAATCCTTGGGAATTTATTGAAAAAATCATTATTATTTGATGTCCTCAATGTAATATTGTAGTTTAAGTTTCACGTCTAAAAACTACATAAATACTTTGGAAACACAGTGTATATCAGATGAAGGTTGTTTTCTAGTTTTATTTCCTCTCTTAAGTAGAAGAAAAGTTATAATACATAATTTCCTTTAATGCTAAAGTCACATGAACAAATTAGAACATGCCCACTCACTAGTAAGACTATCTTCATAAAGCAGGCTGGGGAAATTTTAATATGTCAACTAGAAAGTGTTTCCAAGGGTAACAAAACTACTCGTTTTTCAAACTTTCTAAATTCATTCTTAGAAAAAAATGTAAATGAATGTAGAAAACAAAAATATGTGTATATATATATATACATATAATACAACACATCTCCATCTTATCTATCCAACATGATAATACTCTTTGAAAGAATATTTTTTGTATATCTTGGTATATCTCCAATCATCTTGGCATCATTATCTTCTTCCCTCTTTTTTTCCCCTTTCCCTGAATATCACATCCTAAATTTAGGGATATAAAATATACTAAAGGAATCTTATTGGGAACTCATTTGGTATGGTGGGAAAATTATTGGTTTAACACTTTTTGGTATAGAGCAGAATTAATATTAATGAATTGAAAAATTTTAAGCACCTAATTTGTGTTAGATAGTATGCTACCAATCCACAAAAATTTTAATAATTTTTCATCTTAAGAAGCTTACATTTTATGGGGGAGACAATATTTACATATATGGTTATAATCAAAATAAATATAAAGTAATTTTTAGTGAAAATGTACTAGCACGTAGGAAATATTTGGAAAGATTTGTTAAAATTAATTGTGGCTGGACTCTGAATATTTATATAGGTTGTTGCCAGGGATTTAATTTCTAAATCCCAAAATGAATTACTAAAGTAAATGGAATTTATGGTAGTTTCTTTACAATATTTCCAATAGAAGGAAGATATTAAGGAATGTGAGAGAGAAAGAGAGAGAGAGAGAGAGAGAGAGAGAGAGAGAGAAAGAGAGAGAGAGAGAGAGAGAGAGAGAGAGAGAGAGAGAGAGAGAGAGAGAGAGAGAGAGAGAGAGAGAGAGAGAGAAATCTCTTGTTTCTTTTGAAACCAGTTAGAATCTCTAAGCCCTGGCCAGGGGTAGAGAGTCTTAGGAAGATGGGCCTTGCCTGGAGGCTTCATGCCTCCAGAAAGGTGGCATCACTAAGTCAGCTTTTCACTCACCAACAGTGACAGTCTAAAAGAAGTCTGGGAGTCTGCCTTTCAGTCACTCCTCAAGGTCTGTCTTCCAGGCGCTCCTCTGAGTCAGTGCCAAAATCTCCGAACGACTGAATGTCTGAATCCAAATGAATGATCTTCTTCTGCCTTTTGGTCCTCTTTTTAAAGATCTTTTTTTCTTGTGTCACCTCCCCTAAATTTCACATCTACCAATCACAGCAGATGCTTTTTTCCAGGACTGCCCATTCTTTAGTTCTCATTTTCTCTGGTTAGATTATATCTTTAAGTTACTTAACACATTTTTTTAGTTAAAATCTAAAAATAGATTGTAGCTTACAATTCTAGCTTTACTATAAAGGAAGAGCTAAGTTCCTTCATTGTTACAATCATGAGATTACAATTTTATCTTCACAATAAAGAAAGAGCTAAGTATCTTCATTCTTACAAACAGGAGATAGCTAAATCCAATCTTCACAGATTCCATATAGAAGGCAGCACTTGAGTTAATATGGAAATAATTTCTTAGTGGCTGAAGTGAGTAGTAACTTCATTAAGCAGTCATATCAAAAACAAATAGAAAGAAGGAACACTAACAAAACCATGCCTAAAAGATTCGTGAGGGCTACATGTTGACTTAGAAAACTCTATTTCATTGTTATTAATAAATTAATCCATTAAAATCAGATCAGATCATATTTGTAATCTGCTTAGGATGTACTTAAGAATTTTGTGGGTCACATGTCTATCACCTCAACTTTAGAGACATGGCAACAGCTACTCCAAAAATAGTCTAAAACCTGAATAGGAAACTTAAAGTTCTTTTATAACACTCAAGAATGAATTTTATTGTTTTCATTGATATTCTGATATTTTAATATACTTACATATATTACTATATATCAAAATATATACTCTTGAATTGGGATGAAATCTTTCCATCAATGTACATGGAAGTATTTTAATTGTGGCCTGATTAGATTTTTCTTTTTGAAGCAATTTTTGGTCTTTGAGTGATTAAAGAAAACTCTAGACACAACTCTAAGGTAATTACCATTACAATATATGTAAGGACAAAATTATAGTCAGTTTCCAGTGCATTGTACTCAGAAGGTCCACAGTGGACGGAGTGATGTATACTGAGTCAGGAACCCTGTTATCTATTTCCAGGAACACTAGCTTTTCATTTAATAGATTTTTTTCTTTTCTCATCTGTAATACACTTTAATGTTTCCATGATCTCGCAGATATGAATTCTCAAGTAGTAAAAATAATGACTCTCTGAGACCATCTATGTGGCCTAAGAAATAGAACACTGAACCTAGAATTAGCAAGACCCGATTTCAAATTCAGATTCACACATTTCTTAGGTGTATGACCCTGAGTAATTCACTTAAAATCTCTTTGCCTCAATTACCTCATCTTTAAAATGAAAATAACACCACTACATACCAACCAGGTGCTGTATTTGAAAATTGTTAAATTGAGGTCTTAGCATGATCAATTTATTAGTTACACTAGAATTGATCAATAATTTGGGTCAATGGCCCCTCTCAGTGATGAAAGATTCCAAGGAAGGGCTCATTCACCTTAATATGGTCTTGAGGATTACAGAGTTTGATAGGAAGGGAAGACAATCTGATTGATTAAAAATTGACAGCATTGTGAAAGTGGGGACAACATGCTTCGTTATTTTATCTTGGCAAGTAGACTTCCAGGTACTTTAAACTGTCCATGGTTATTTAAAATGACATTTCTCTTTCTACCTCTTGCTGTTGAACTCTATTGGTAGTTTACAAAAATGCTGGTAATATATGTGAACTTATTATATATCTTGCAACTTTGCTAAAGTTGTTTATTGTTTTGATAAATTTTTGGTGGATTTTCTACAATTATCTAAGAGTACCATCATATCACCTGTAAAGTGACAGCTAAATTTCAGTACTTATAATTCTTTCATTTTCTTCTCTTATGGCTATAGTATTTCTAGAACAATATTTAAAAGTAGTGGTGATAATGGTTATCCTTGCTTCACTCAGACTTCTGGCCCATTGTCGAATGTAAATGATTAGAATTATGGTCTGGAAAAGAAGCATTTAATATTTCTAGTTTTCTGCTTTTGGTTGTGAGGCTTTTATGTCCTATTATATGAACAGTTTTTGTGAAGATGGCTTGTACTCCTAAGAAAAAAACATCTAATTTTCCATTCCTATTCAGTTTTCCTCAAAGATGTATCAAATTTTTCTAAAGTTCTATGCACTTCTTTAATTTCTTACTTTTTTGGTGTGATTTAACTAATTCTGAAAAGGCAAGTTTAATGTACCATACTACTATAGTTTTATTATCTATTTCCTCTTATAACTCATGTAACTTCTTTGGAAATTTAGATGCAATGCCATTTGTTGCACATATGTTTAATACTGATCTTACTTTTTTTTTTACAATTAAGGTGATCACATTTATTTATTTATTTGTTTGTTTATTTTAGTTTTTAAAACATTATTTTATTTGGTCATTTTCATACATTGTTCATTGGAAACAGATCATTTTCTTTTCTTACCCCCTAACCCACCGCCAACCCTTCCCTAGCTGAGGCGCGATTCATCTGGGTATCACATGTGTCCTTGCTCTGAACCCATTTCCTTGTTGTTGGTATTTGCATTAGGACACTCATTTGGCGTCTCTCCTCCATCATGTCCCCTCAATATCTGTAGTGAGGCAGTTGCTTTTCCTTGGTGTTTTTACTCCCTCAGTTTGTCCTCTGCTTGAGGATAGTTTCTTTTTTTTTTTTTCTCGTGGATCACTTCAGGTTGTTCAGGGACATTGTAAAGCCATTACGGGAGAAGTCCATTACGTTCTATTGTACCACAATGTGTTAGTCTCTGTGTACAATGTTTTCCTGGTTCTGCTCCTCTCACTCTGCATCAATTCCTGGAGGTTGTTCCAGTCTCCATGGAATTCCTCCACTTTATTATTCCTTTTAGCAATAGTATTCCATCACCAACATATACCACAATTTGTTCAGCCATTATCCAATTGAAGGGCATCCCCTCATTTTCCAATTTTTGGCCACCACAAAGAGCGCAGTTATGAATATTCTTGTACAAGTCTTTTTCCTTATTATCTCTTTGGGGTACAAACCCAGCAGTGCTATGGCTGGATCAAAGGGCAGACAGTCTTTTATCGCCCTTTGGGCATAATTCCAAATTATCCTACAGAATGGTTGGATCAATTCACAACTCCACCAACAATGAATTAATGTCCCTACTTTACCACATCCCCTCCAGCATTCATTACTTTCCTTTGCTGTCATGTTAGCTAATCTGCTAGGTGTGAGGTGATACCTCAGAGTTGTTTTGATTTGCATCTCTCTGATTATAAGAGATCTAGAACACTTTTTCATGAGCTTATTAATAGTCTTGATTTCTTTAACTGAAAATTGCCTATTCATGTCCCTTGCCCATTTTTCAATTGGAGAATGGCTTGATTTTTTGTACAACTGGTTTACCTCTTTATAAATTTAAGTAATTAGACCTTTGTCAGAGGTTTTTGTTATGAAGATCATTTCCCAATTTGTTGTTTTCCTTCTGATTTTAGTTACATTGGATTTGTTTGTACAAAAACTTTTTAATTTGATATAGTCAAAATTATTTATTTTGCATTTTGTGACTCTTTCTAAGTCTTGCTTGGTTTTAAAATTTTTCCCTTCCCAAAGGTCTGACATGTATACTATTCTGTGTTCACCTAATTTACTTATAGTTTCCTTCTTTATATTCAAGTCATTCGCCCATCCTGAGTTTATCTTGGTGTAGGGTGTGAGGTGTTGATCCAAACCTAATCTCTCCCACACTGTCTTCCAATTTTCCCAACAGTTTTTATCAAATACTGGATTTTTGTCCCAAAAGCTAGGGTCTTTGGGTTTGTCAAAATCTGTCTTGCTAAGGTCATTTACCCCAAGTCTATTCCACTGATCCACCTTTCTGTCTCTTAGCCAGTACCAAATTGCTTTGATGACCTCTGCTTTGTAATATAGTTTGAGATCTGGTACTGCAAGGCCACCTTCCTTTCTATTTTTTTCCATTATTTCCCTGGATATCCTTGATCCTTTATGCTACCAAATGAACTTAGTTATCATTTTCTCTAATTCAGTAAAATAGTTTTTTGGTAGTTTAATGGGTACGGCACTAAATAGATATATAAGTTTGGGTAGGATGGTCATTTTTATTATATTAGCTCATCACACCCATGAGCAATCAATGTTTTTCTAATTGTTTAGATCTAGTTTTAATTGTGTGGAGAGTGTTTTGTAGTTGTGTTCATATAGTTCCTGTGTTTGTCTTGGCAGATAGATTCCTAAGTATTTTATATTGTCTCAGGTGACTTTAAATGGAATTTCTCTTTCTAATTCTTGCTGGTGAACTGGGTTGGATATATATAGAAATGCTGATGACTTATGTGGGTTTATTTTGTATCTTGCAACTTTGCTAAAGTTGTTGATTATTTTGATTAGCTTTTTGGTTGATTCCCTAGGATTCTTTAAGTAAATCATCATATCATCTGCAAAGAGTGACAGGGTTGCCAATTTTAATACCATCAATTTCTTTTTCTTCTCTAATTGCTACTGCTAGTGTTTCTAGTACAATATTAAATAATAAAGGTGATAATGGGAATCCTTGTTTGACTCCTGATCTTATTGGGAAGACTTTGAGTTTTTCCCCATTGCAGATTATGTTTGCTGATGGTTTTAAGTATATACTGTTTATTATGTTTAGGAAAGGCCCTTCTATTCCTATACTTTCTAATGTTTTCACTAGGAATGGGTGTTGTATTTTGTCAAAGGCTTTTTCTGCATCTATTGAGATAATCGTGATTTTTGTCAGTTTGCTTGTTAATATGGTCAATTATGTGGATGGTTTTCCTAATATTGAACCATCCTTGCATTCCTCGTATGAATCCTACCTGATCATAGTGTATAACCCTTGTGATGACTTTGTGGAGTGTTTTTGCTAGTATCCTATTTAAGATTTTTGCATCTATATTCATTAGGGAGATTGGCCTATAGTTTTCTTTCTCTGTTTTTAACCTGCCTGGCTTTGGGATCAGTACCATGTTTGTGTCGTAAAATGAATTTTGTAGAACCCCTTCTTGGCTTATTCTGTCAAAGAGTTTGTATAGTATTGGGGTTAGCTGTTCTATGAATGTTTGATAGAATTCATTTGTCAATCCGTCTGGATCTGGGGATTTTTTCTTAGGGAGTTCTTTGATGGCTTGTTCAATTTCTTTTTCAGATATGGGGTTGTTTAGGTAATTTATTTCTTCTTCTTATAGCCTAGGCAATTTATATTTTTGTAAGTATTCATCCACACCACTTAGATTGCCATATTTTTTGCCATATAATTGGGCATAGTAGTTTTTAATGATTGCCTTGAGTTCCTCTTCATTAGAGGTGAGGTCTCACTTTTCATCTTGGATACTATCAATTTGGTTTTTTTCTTTCCCTTTTTTTAATTAGATTGACTAGTAGTTTGTCAATTTTATTTGTTTTTTCAAAGTACCAGCTTCTAGTCTTATTTATTAAATCAATAGTTCTCTGACTTTCAATTTTGTTAATTTCTCCTTTGATTTTTAGGATCTCTAATTTAGTCTTCATCTGAGGGTTTTTAATTTGTTCACTTTCTAGTTTTTTAATTTGCATGCCCAATCCATTGACCTCTGCCCTTCTTAATTTGTTTATATATGAACTCAAGGATATAAATTTCCCCCCAAGTACTGCTTTGGCTGAATCCCATAGGTTTTGAAAGGATGCCTCACCATTGTCATTTTCTTCAATGAAGTTATTAATTGTTTCTACGATTTGTTCTTTAACTAGCTGGTTTTGGAGAATCATATTGTTTAATTTCTGATTAATTTTTGACTTATCTATCCATGTACCCTTACTAATTATTATTTTCATTGCATTGTGATCTGAGAAGGTTGCATTTATTATTTCTGCCCTTTTGCACTTGTTTGCAATGATTTTGTGCCCTAGTAAATGGTCAATTTTTGTGAATGTACCATGTACTGCTGAAAAGGTGTATTCCTTTTTGTCCCTATTTATTTTTCTCCATATGTCTACTAACTCTAGTTTTCCTAAGATTCCATTTGCTTCTCTCACCCCTTTCTTATTTATTTTTTGATTTGATTTTTCTAGTTCAGATAGGGGAAGGTTCATCCTTGAGCTCCACTAGTTTCTCCTTTAGAAATGTAGATGCTATCGCATTTGGTGCATACATGTTGAGTACAGATATTTCCTCATTGTCTCTACTGCCTTTTATCAGGATGTAATTATCTTCCCTATCTCTTTTAACTAGATTTATTTTACTTTGGCTTTGTCTTATATCATGATTGCTACTCCTGCCTTCTTTTTATCATTTGATGCCCAATAGGTTTGGCTCCATCCTCTTACTTTCACCCTATGTGTATCTACCTTCCTCATGTGTGTTTCTTGCAGACAGCATATGGAAGGGTTTTGGATTCTAATCCACTCTGCTATTCGCTTGCGTTTTATGGGTGAGTTCATTCCATTCACATTCAGAGTTATGATTACTAGCTGTGTATTTCCCAGCATTTTGATTTCTACTCCTGGTCCTGCCTTTTCTTCTTTCACTATTTCCTTCTATACCAATGTTTCTTTATATTCAGTTTGTTTATAGTCAGTCCCCTTCCGTTCCCCCCCTTATTTTACTTCCCTTTCTACCCCCTCCCTTCTTTTTCCCTCCCTTATTTTCCTCTGTAGTCTTTTTATAATTTCCCCCCACCCTCTCCCTCCCTTATTCTGCTTCCCTCCCTACCAGTCTGTTTTTTACCCTTCTACTCCCCTATAGAGTGCAAATCTATTCTCTTCCCCAATGGATTGGAGTGTTCTTCCCTCTTTGGGTCAGTTTCAAAGTATGTAATCATTGAGTATTTCCTATCTCCAACCTCTTTACCCTTCCAGTGTATCGATGTTCTCCCCTCTACCACCATGAGCTTCTTTGTGACATATAAATTTACCCCATTTGTTCCTTTTCCCATTTCTTTTAGTCATAACCTCTTTTCTTTTTTAGCTCTAGTCATGTATATATATACATACACATGTTTATGTATTTATGCATGCATATATCTATATACCTATTTATGTCTTGTCCTTTCATCTAATCAGTTTGTCACTGTTCCCTCTGAGTGTAAATCTTCTAGCTGCTCAGGTGATAGCAACAGTTTTTAAGAGTTACCAATGACCTCTTTTCTTATAGGGATACATATCATTTTAACTTATTGAGTCTCTTAAAAATTTTTTGTTGTTGTTGTTTGGTTTTTTCCCCCTCTGTTTTAATTACCTTTTGATGATTCTCTTGAGTTCTGTGGTTGGACATCAAATTTTCTGTTTAGGTCTGGTCTTTTATTTATGAATCCTTTGAACTCTTCTGTTGTGTTAAATGACCATACTTTCCCCTGTAATAATATAGTCAGTTTTTATGGGTATTTTATTCTTGGTTGTAGACCTAGTTCCCTTGCTTTCCTGAATATCGTATTCCATGCCTTTTGGTCCTTCATTGTGGATGCATCCAGATCCTGTGTTAACCTCACTGTGTTTGCATGGTATCTGAATAGCTTCTTCTTGGCAGCATATAATACCTGTTCTTTTATATGATTGTTTTTGAATTTGGCTATAACATTTCTTGGTGTTGTCAGTTGGGGATTAAATACAGGGGGTGATCTGTGTATTCTTTCAATCTCCACTTTCCCCTCTGTTCTAGGGTCTCGGGACAGTTTTCCTGGATAATTTCCTCTAGTATTATGTCCAGGCTTCTTCTTTTGTTGTGGTCTTCTGGTAGTCCAATTATTCTTAAATTGTCTCTTCTTGAATGATTTTCTAAATCGTCTGTTTTGTGAATGAGATGCTTCACATTTTCCTCAATTTTTTCATTCTTTTTGTTTTATAGTGTCCTGCTGCCTTGTGAGGTCACTTGATTCTAGTTGTTTTATTCTGGTTCTTAAAGACTGGGTTTCATCTCTGGCTTTTTGGTCATCTTTTTCTTTCTGGTCTGATTTTCTTTGAAGATCTTCTTTCATCCTCTTTACCTTGTCTTTCATCTCCTTTGCCTCATCCTTTATCTACTTTGCCTCATTTTCCAGCTGGTTGGTTTTGGCTTTCAGGACACTATTTTCTCGTTTTAGTTCAAGTGCCTCTGTTTCCAGATGACTTATCTTAATTTTTAAGTTCTTTTCCCAATTGTCTTCAGCCTCTCTTAGTTGTGTTTTGAGTTCTTCCACAGCCTGTAACCAATTTGCTGGGATTTCTGGTTTATTGTTTGCTGGTCTCTCCCCCTCTGTTCCATTTGCTGAGTAGTAGCTGTCTATTGTAGTTTCTTTCTTCTTTTTCTGTTGTTTGCTCAAATTCACCCCTTCTTTACTCCCCGTATTTGTCTGTACTGTTGTTCCTCTCATTTTTTTTTGTTTTTGGGGACTTCTGTCAGTCTCCCCTTTTGGAGCTTTAACAGAAGATCTCTTGATGTAGTCTCTGGGGGAGGGTTGTTGGGGGTTTGAGCTTCCCTGTCCTCTGGAGGCTTTTGATTGGCTTAAAGTCCAGCAGTCAATGAGGATGGGTGGGGAGCCTGGGCTTCCCTGCTTTCTGGAGACTTTTGATGGGATTAAGTTCAGCTTGGTTGGGCTTGGTTTACTCTGAGTTTTAAACTTCCTGGGTGGCTGGGGCAAATATGGAGGATCTCCAAAGCTCTGGCCAGGCTGCCAGGTCTATGCTCCTTCTAGGTTGCCATCTTGACTTCACCTCTAGGTTTCTGTTTTTTCAGAAGACCCTGCTCTCTAAGGGGGTAGGGGTCGTGGCCTCCCTGGGCTTTGAGGGCTCCTGATTGGATTAGGTTCACCTGGTTTTGGACTGAATGAGCCCTCAAGCAAAAAACCTCCTCCTCCACAATCTGTGTTGAATGCCTGGAGACTGGCCCAGGTTACTTTCAAGGTAAGCTCTTTGGAGCAACCCCTTGCCAGCCCTGAGGTTTCTGTCCTTTCAGTAGCTCTGAGGGCTCCTGATGGGATTGGGTTGAGCTGGTGCCCTAAAGCTGGGACCTCCCTTGAGACTCAGATGGAAGGACCCAGCCAGTGGGCTACAGGCTTCCCCCTTCTCACTATGTTTCCCTGCCTTCTGTGTTGGGCTCCCTGGATACTGGCTCAGGTTGCTTTCAAATTGAGTCCTTAGAGCCCTGAGGTTCCTGCTGCTGCCATGGGCTCAGCACTCTGTGTTGGGTGGGATGAGTCCTGGGACCTTCCTTCTGCCTACCCCTTAGATCCCAGTGATCTAGGGTTCTGGCTTTTGGGGGCTGTACCTTTTGATCCAGGTCCAGGAGGAGGTTTCCCCAGGTCTATCCTGTTGTTCAGCTTGAATTTTGGTGTCCTAGGAGAACTCAGTTTGCGATCGGTAAGGAAGGGTTTCCAAGGTCTGAACTTTTGCTGCTTCTAAGCCGCCATCTTGACCGGAAGTCCCTCTGATCTTACTTCTAATTAGATAAGTTTTCACTTTTGATTTGTCTGAGATTATGCTGAAGTATAATACATTCTGCTCCAACATTTTTGTTTTTCTCCTTGATAATTAGTTATTTTAAGCACATCAATATAAGCCTAATGACCTGCTCTCTGACAACTAAGGAATTTTGATTATTTTATAGAACCCTTTAATATCTTGTAGACCTAAGTTAGTGGATCCCTTGGTGCTTAGAAGGGTTGGATAGGGAGATCAACCCAAAGGACAGTCAAGGATGGACAGTATTTCTTTTGGGGCTGATAGCAAGTTAACTAGTTATTTTAAGACAAAGAGAAAAGATGACAATTACAGAATTTTAAAAGAATAAGATCAACTGAACTACTATTTTCACAGGGTTGTTTTGAGTATCAAATGAAGGAATAATTGTAAAGCACTTACTTAGGACAGTGTCTGGCACATAGTGACTTTCATATAAATGTCAGGCATTATTCTTATTCAAATTCACACTTCTTATTTCCATAACACTGGATCCAATTATCAAATTACACATAATGATTTCAAATAATATGAATTCAAATACATGGGACAACTTCAAATAATTCATTATTCATTCTAGTTAGAAGCAGGTTATGTTCTTTCTGTCTGTTCATATTCCAATGCGGTGTTAACTTTTGATCTTGTGTAATTCTTCTTGAAGGTTTAGGTAAATCTTCCACAAAAATAACAATGGGTATAGAGAAGGCCTTACTCTAGGAAGAGTGTATCCCTAAAATTATTTGGCTGACTCTTTGCTTGCTACTCTTCCCCCTCATTACATGACCAGCCTACCTTCCTTTCTGATCATATACAATGTCTTCAATTATATTAATTTCATCACCTATTGCTTAGATGTCATAATTAGAAGCTAATGCATTTCTCTATTGCCCTTTACCCGACTTAGCTTTGTTTCTTTGGATGTTGCTGTTTTCCAAAATTAATGACCATACCATATCACCAAGATAAAAGGTATATTAAGGAAATAATGAACTTTTGTATATAGAAGTATGCTGGTTTCTAAAAAGCATAACATAGTTTTATGAGTGTAGTCTTTCACACTCTTTTCTTTCAATTCAGTTCTAAGCTTTTCTCATTACCTATCTGAATTGCTTGCCTCAAATATATGGATTGGTAATCCATTAAGAACTTTTCATTTTTTAGGGCTTGTTTTTTTTTGGGGGGGGTGATGTTTTGAGGTTTGTTGTTGTTTTTGTGTGTGCCAGTAAGTCAAATGTTTTCCTAATTTGGTCTCTTAAAAAATCATGGATATCATCTAGAAGACTCTGTAATATTATGAACTATAATTTTTTTCATTCACAAACAACATCTGGAAGATTATCATCTCTAGGGATTTCTTCCATTTCAACTTTGACCAAGATACCTTCTGTGACAGTGGCAAAAATCATTAATGAGTAAAATCATCTTTTGTATTAGTAATCAGAGGATACCTGAACAAAAATATTTCTATTTTTTTTCAAGGAATCTGGTCAGTCTTTCCATGGTTGTTGTATATATCTTATTGGAGGAGAGTCATTAAAGATATATATTACTTCATTGAACCAAACACCTTTAATAAAAATAATATAATAATAATAATAATAATAGGATCATGTGATCCTAAAACTTTTAGGTAATTGTATGACTATAAAATGGTGCATACAATGAAAAAATCATTTGTAAAACCCTACCTTATCCTTTTTCATTTTTGTTTATCTCATGTCTTCCTCAATAATTTTGTAACTTTGAGAACACATGTATATTTAAGTGAATCCATGATCTCATCAGTGTAAGTATTCTGTCCAAATGATAGAGATCATACCCCATTTATTCTTGACCAGTTCTGTACCCCTCTTGTCTATGTCCTTTCAACTTTGCTAGAAGAGACCTGCTTCACTTTCTCTTAACATCTTTCAGATATTAATGGATTCTAAATATTTTTTTATCTTTCTTCCCACATCACTAATCTGTATTTTTCTGCTTATTCATTTCCTTGATGATATCTGTTATCTACACTTATTTATAAGAATTGATGAATACTCAAAAGGCAGGGAAGCAGTGCATGTCTCAGGGATAAATAGAAAACACATTACAAATAAGGAATTGTTGAGAAGTTTATGTAAAGGATGTCATCAAGGAAATTTATCAGAAAAAATTATAGAGATTATGAGGGGTAAACAATGAAGAACTCATTGATGTCTAAGATATGTTGAGAGAAATTAAAGTATATTCTGTGCCAATTAAAAATTCCCAGATATTGATTCTGGGTAAGAAAAGAAATTTATTGATTAGATTAGAAATAAGCAAAAAATGAATTGAATATTGATCTCTCTTGGTGATCAAAGACCTCCAAATCCTACCATGGGCATCCACTTATGCAATTTTTAAACTTCTTTATTCACCTGAGTGGTGAATAGCCAAAAAGGAAGTGTTCCATCAAACTCTTAATCCCTCCCAATTCCTTGAGTGATAGTTGACAATCACATGCCTAGTACCATGCCCCCAATCTCTAGAAGGAGAAATAAAGTTCTGCCTGATTATACAACGTTTCTCAATGGGAAATTTGAGAACTTGGTTCTGCTGATCCCAAGCATACCTCTTTTAGACTGTTTCTTATTTACCAAGCAAAACAGAAATCATGGTATGTTTCCTATATATCACTCTGCAATAGAAGAAATGTTGGTGGAGCATTTATTAAAGTTCTAACGAACAAAAGAAAGAGTTGGGAGGTTCTCAGAAGTGATCTGAATGTGAATTCACAAACCTACAAATAAAAATAATTCAGTATATTAGAAATATGTTTTCTCAACATGTATATGCACATATCATCTTCTTCAAGAATGTGATAGTTTCCCTTCTAAGAATAGGTGAATGAGAACCATTTATTCTGTTGGCCTGAATATAAATGAAACAGGTTCTGAGAAGTGCTTAGAGTTTGGAAAGAATTGGAAGATACCAAGATTATCTAATGCATTGTGGGGCATCACCGATCATCTTGACTTTTATCTTGCCCCAGGACTTCAGTGATTCTGGAAGAGAGAATTAGATTGTGTGCAACTCTACCACATTTATATCTGATTTATACATGAGTTAAGATCGTGATGGCGAACTTATGACAAATGTATCAGCACTGACATGTGTAGCCATTTTCGATGACACATGGCCACATGAGGCTGCATACAGAGAATTATGGAGCCTTATCTCGAATAGGATGTTTCATCCTTGGCTCGTGAATGGCCAGATGCAGTAGCCAAGGATAAAACATTTGCTGTAGTATAGTGTAGACACTCTGTGCCGGAGGTCTGTCAACCAAAACAACAGAACTCAAGCACAGAACTTCTACTTCTGGGACTTCCAGTTAGGCTGATCTGATCGTTGACCTCACTTCCAGTCAGCTGAGCAGGGGGCAGCAGAATGCCACAGAGGATGCATCTCTGGGGGCCCTGTAATGGCAATCACATAACCATAGCAACCATCATTCAATCTACTATTCTGGGGTGATGTTGATTTCTAATTGACCATCATTACTGAGATAAGTGGGGGGGGGCTGGCAGAGGCAAGGGTCTGTGCTATGGGTGTCATTTCCCACCATTAGAAATAGTGGCAGCCATCTTATTTTACATAAGGTACACCATCTTAAAGCATAGTGCAGACTCCATTTCACCACTATTACTGCTGTGTATCCTTATTAACCCTTATTTCTATTTATTAACCCTGCCCTTTCCTAAAAGACAATTGAATATGCCATCTTGTGGTCAGCTAGGCTACTTAACCCCTCATTACCTTCAGGGTTAACAGGCTATCTATAATTCTATCTTCTGTCATTGCCCCCCCCATGGAGAACCCCCAAAATAAAAAAAAAGTTAAATAAAAGAAGTGGTAGTAGCAGTAGCCAACCCTTTCAAGAGACATGGACTGAGATGTAAGGCATTATAGAAAAAAAATTGCAGATCATTTTGCCTTCCTTGTACTGAAATGGTAGTAAGCAGAATGTGGAATATAAATAGACATTTTGAAACTAATCATTCCCAGATCTTGAAAAAAAAGTGAGGACGAAAGGAAGGAATACATTTCCAAGCAGCTCCACCTTTATAAGAGTCAATCTAATTCCATCCTTAAATTTGTAAAAGGTTCTACACATTTAACATCTGCAAGTTTGAGCATTGCTCACTACATAGCTCAGCATGGAAAAGTACTCAGTGAGGGAGAATTTATTAAAGAAACTCTCCTAAGATGTGCACCAGTTCTATTTCACAATATGCAGAATGAAGATGAAATTATTAAAAGAATATATGAGATACCAATCAGTAGAAATATTATAAAAGACCAAATAATGAGACTGAACACAAACGTACATCATCAATTAAAGAGAGATAAGTAATTGTAAATATTTTTCGATCTCTCTTGATGAAACTACTGATGTCACATCACATGTTCAATAGGCCATTATTGGTCAATATTCTGATGGTCTCATAATGAGAGAAGAGTTGATAAAGTTAGTGTCAGTGCCAACAAGTATACCAGGAAGCAAAATATATAAGGTTGTTATACAAACATTCTGTGACGTAAGCATTGATATCTCTAAAGTTGTGTCAGTGACAACAGATGGTGCACCAAACATGGTGGGGAAAAAAGTCAGATTTGTCAAATTGTTTATGGAAGCTATTGGACATCTGATTGTGCCTTTTCATTGTGTTAACCATTAGGAGGCTTCATGTGCCAAGGTAGGATTCACCAACTTAAACATCTTAATGTCAGTGGTTTAAAAAAATAGTTAATTTAATAGCTGCTCACAAGTGAGAATTTTCTGCACTTTTACTGGAGGTTGATGCCACCTATAGTGGACTGCTGATGAGGCAGAGTTCTTGAGCACTTTGTGGAGTGCTTTGAAGACATTAAGGCATTTAATGAGGATAAGGATTTGGGAAACTTTCCTCAGCTCAATGATGATAAGTGGGTCAACACCCTCATATTTTTTACAGATCTCTCTGTTTTGAACTTAAAGTTACAAGGTTTTGGCAAAAGTATTGATGCTATGTTTTAGATACATAAAAGCTTTTGAGAGGAAACTTAATATTTTCAAGCAAGATGTAGAAGCTAAAACTTATACGTATTTTCCTCAAGTAACAAAGTATTTTGAGAAGGCCAGTGCAACTGTACAAAATGAAATGGAATCCTTGCATATAAAGTACCAGCATATTTTAGACTTGTTACTTGACCAGTTCAGTTATAGATTTAATCAATTTAGAAGCCTAGAACAGACCATGAAAATAATTAAGTATCCTGATGTAGAAGTCTACAGTAGTTTGAAATTAAATGGTTTCCAATGGATGCAAATTGATGATTTGTAGATGCAACTTGAAGAATTTCAAGACAATATCTGGGCTCAGGTCAAAGCTTGAGAATCTGTAAAGGTACTGCTTGGAGAATCAAGAGGGGTGCCACTATGAACAAGAAATTTGGAGTGACTGGAACCAATTAGCAGACACTTTAAGCACCCTGAAAAATATAGCAATAACTTTACTCACAATTTTTCCCTCTATGTACATTTGTGAGACCCTATTCTCAGCATTAATCAAAACCAGCAAAAGAAACAGATTGACAGATGAAGTTAGTAGTGCTTGTTTGGGCTTGAAGTGTACAAAATATCATCCTTCAATTGAAGATTAAGCCAATGAAACTCAGCAACAAAGAAGTCACTAATAGACAGGTTAGTTAAAGAATTCCCCCTCCCTCTCACTTACCTTAGCTCATGGCACCCCACACAAGTTAAATAATATCAAGACCAACAAAAGAAACTGACTGATAGATGAACAAAGAAGTCACTAAGCAGGTAAATTAAATAATTAGTTTTTGATTTATTAAATACAGTTATATGTTACAGTTATACATTTTTGTTATTTAGACTATAAATATCATAAAATTATGTTTTTCTTAAAGTGACACACCACCTGAGCTATGCTCATTTTTTTGGTGAAATTTGGCACAGCAAGCTCAAAAGGTTGCCCATCACTGAGTTAAGACATCATCCTGTGATGCCATTGGTACCCTTTGAAAATGAAGAATGAACAATAACACACGTGATATGCATATGTATAAATATGTATACATACCATATATGTATATTCATAATATCAAATATATGAACACATATCATATATGCATATGCATGTGTATAATGTACATTTGTAGCTGATCTCTTGGATGAGGGTGAGTCTAGTTCCTAATTATTATGATTAATAAATTCCTGATATGGTTGCATTATTCAGATTCAAACTATGTATTTCTAATTAAGTAGGAACCATTTATTGTATTTTAAAATTTATAATTTCAAATAATGAGAATTTGAATACATGGGAACACTTCAAGAGATTCATTATCTGAAATAATTAGGATATCAAAATAAATGATTAGGATATATATACATATGTATAAATATTGCATCTTGTATCCCCTATATTTTATACATAGTCAGGTAGGTGGAGGAGTAGATAAAAGATAAGACTTGGAATTAGGAAAACATAAATGATGCCTCAGATCATTTCTACTTGCATGACTCTAGATAAGTAATTTGACCTTTCTTGAAAATTCATTTTCTCATCTGTAAAATGAGCATAATAATTCCTCTCATGGAATTGTGAGGTTCAAATGAGGTGATATATAAAATGCTTTGCAATCCTTAAGTCACAATATAAATTTTAGTTATATTAAGTAGTTAATAAAAATTTCTTGAATTGATCAACTACCCTTCCAAAGACTCATGTCTTTCTATGCAGAAGCCTCTTAAAATATATTTTTACTAATGACTCTCTTTCCCCTCCCCTTTCTCACCTTACTTCATGCAGCATGTAATTACCACTATTAAAAAATCTAGAATAAAAAGAGACCTGAATTAAAATAGTGAATAATTTTTTTTGAGTCAGTTGAAAGCCTATCTAGGATGAAACAGCTGTAATTTCTAAAGGTGTCTGGCTTGGGGCAGAAAAAGTGGTAGTGCGCATCTGCATTATTACATAGTCAGAAAATGAAGTACTATTAAGACATGTGCATAATGTATTCTAGTCTCCAGGAAGCAAAAATTTATATACTGGAAAACTACTAGCATTGCTTATGGGCAATAAAAGAGTTTCATAACAGTATATTCTTATAATAGTAAGCATATATTCAAACATCTTAAAGATATATTAGTGATTAATCTATAGTTATAATTTTCATTGGACCTTCTTGCCCAAATAAATATGGTAATTTATGGTTTGTGTTGTTTTCTATAAATGTGACATTCTAAATTTGTCTCCCAAGTAAAAGTAAAATTATCCTTCCATGACTTACATTTGTAATAATGAATTTTAGACTCAAGGTGAGTGAAGGTGACAGAGAAGAGTTCCAGTCTTGGAAACTACAACATATTTGGTAAGATCATACAATAAACAGTGACATATACTTTAAAACAGATTCAGTGACATCCTTTAAGGAGAGAAATGGTCCAGACTATAAATGATTAATAATATTTATCTTTAAACTATCTCTATATGTTATATAAATCAAATTTAAAGCAATATAAACTAATTTTACTAAAAAATAATAATTAGGTAGAAATTTAAAAATTTGATGATTGTGAATTTCAAAGATGACTTAATTTGTTTAAATGTTTGTTTTTCAATCCCTGACATTTATAGAACTCAGAAAACTTTAAGAAGTGGCATGCTGCCCAAAATTTTTATATTCATTCTTGACTGACATGATATGGGGAATTGAGCTGATCAGATTTTGATTCATTTGAAGAAAAGGACATTAATCATCAATTTTTGTGGGCCTCCCTCTAGGGAAAATGGTTATATCTGCCAGTCACTTGCTTTATATATAGAGCAAGCATTGGAACATCTCACAGCATTAAAGGAAAGTACATATCAATGGCAAAGAATATACATTTCAAGGGAAATGGGTACACATACCACCTTCAATATACACTCTGTATATGCTGCCCATTCCCCAGATACTAAAACATTTTACCAGTTAAATATCACAACATAATGAATTCGTTTCACTAGGATAGTAGCTAGGGGATAACACATAAACACACATACATCTATGTGTGTGCATTGTTTGTATATGTATGTGTGTATATGTAATGGGTTGGCTCAGAGAGAAGAGAGGGGGTTTGAAGATTTTCCCCTTTCTGCCTTCCCTCCTTAGCTAAAGCTACTCTCCTCAATTCACTCTTTTCCCTCTTGTTCCCCCTCCACTACTCGAGATCAAAAAGGTCTCCCCTTGATCTGTTTGCTCACACTCAGCTTGGGGAACAGATAACTTTTAATGATAACTCAATCAGGTGATACAAAAGGAAATAACAGGCAGGGAAGAATGGGAAAAGGAAAGTGGGGAAAAGGAGTCCCTGTTTCCATCTAAACCCTTTTCCTCCCTCATCAAGTTTGGGGGGAACTAAGGCCTTGACAGCCTGAGCCCCCCAGAGTTAGTCAGGTTGACTCACCCCTGGGCAACAGGAGCTGAGGTAAAGTCTGTTCAGGTTTCTCCTCAGAAAGTCCCTTCAATTGGGAAGTGTTGGGGGGAAAGATTTCCAGTCACCAGCAGGAAAAATGGGTAACCCTCAGGAGAAAGTCTTTTTCTACCTTCTCTCTTTGATGTCTCCATATGGAGATACCCTAACTGCTCTCCAGCCAGAGTCTTCTCTCCTCAGGAAATTCACTCCTGGGGCCCCTCCCCCATCAAGGTGATCAATTTCATATACTTTTCAGACTGGCACTTTTTCTTTAGTGCCAGCCTCTATCACAGGATATATGTATCTTTATATAGCTTAATATTTCTCTCATAAATCACTTAAGTGTAGATCTCTATTTCTATGGAGGTCATATTGTACTAGAACTATAAGGTAGTATCTAATATTTTTAACATTGTAAAATGTTAATTTATTATTCCTATTCTAGGCATGTGTTAATGATAAAATATCATTTAATTCAAGATTAATTTTTAAACATTGTTTTTGTTCATATCTCATATTAGGTGTTGAGGTTAAAAGTGTGGAGCCAGTTTGATGACATATGACCCTTAACTTCATGGATTATATTAGCTAGTAGGAAGGGATGATACAAATAAATTTATTTATATTATCATCATCATCATAATAATAATAAGTGTATAACACTGTCGTTGGTAGACAGTATTTAAGCAGAGGAGTGGTAGCACAACTCTTTGTGTAAATAAATATCCACCATTCATAATACTTCCTGAGCGTCAGGTCTTTATCCCTTTGAGGTTTGTAGTCTCATTAAAATGACTTTTATTTAGTAGGCAGATAATAAATGTTTGCTGAATTAAATATTATATAGCTCTTTGGGAAAAATAACCTAACCTTACTGAACATGTTCCTTAATCTGTGAAAGGGAAATAGTATTTGTATTACACGCTTTACATTTGTTTGGTAAAGATTAAGTGATACAATGAATGAGAAGTGGTCCAGAGTCATAAAACTCTTCTTATGACTGATTTGTTATTATTACTTCTTAAGGATAGGAATTGTGTTCCATATCTCTTATAAATGTCCCAACATATATATAAAGAGTGCTCACCATTTCTTGAAAAGGGGGAAAGTGTGGCATAATGGGAATGATTCTAGATGAAGAATCAGTAGATAGAGGTTATAGATCTTGCCTTCCCATTACCTCCCTGGGTTTCTGATCATAAATCTATAAAATAAATGGAATGTAATTAATTCATCTCAAACATTCTGTGGGCTACTGAAGTTGTCTCATCTCAGTTTGAGCAATGATCTGGATTTGATTAATTTAATTTGTAAAATTAAGCTTTTATCCTTTCATGCCTCTCCGTGGTTTTAGCTTATTTGGAATTATGCATATGATCTTTCAATTTTACTGTGTACCTTGTATACAGTCATCTCTCTTATATGATTTAAACCAAGTTTTCATTTCGAGGGTTCCCAATTTTTTCAAGATTAAATCTGTTATTATAGTAGTCCAGTAAAACTGGACTCCTTGACTTTAACTTTAAAAAATACAGTAATATTCCATTTGAAGTGTTTCTATTTTATATGTGTATTCAGGTAACCATTACACTAATACTTTCCATGTAACTGGTTTCTCCTCCTTGTCTAAAAATGCAAATTTTGACGGCATGGATAAAATATCTAGAGCAAGTTCCGTGACATTAGAAGAAGCTAATTAGGTTTATAATAAGCCAGCTAACTGAACTTGGGAGTCTTGCATATCTTTATTTCTGTGTACTTTTGCATTTTTTAAAATTGTTGTACTAAAGGAATTCTGCCTGTGAGATTTTCATTCTTTCTGTTATTTCTAGATTCATATAATATCTTGTAAATAAGTACAAAGTTGATTTAAGACATTGAACTCTTCAGCTGTTCAACTTGCAGGATGTCTCCAAAGTCTCAGGTTTTTAACATAACTTAAAACTTCATCAAGTCTTTAGGAATACTTGTTATAGTTGCATACAAGTTTGTTTCTTTGTATATACATATATTTGTGTTTGACTTGAATATGCAAAGAGAGAAAATATTTTTCCTACCTGTCTATTTGAGAAGCAGCATAGTGTAGTGATCAGAGAGAAAGCCCTGAAGCAGAGGAAGAAGAGTCCAAGTTGGATCTCTGCTACATACTGGCTGTGTGATGCATGCCAAATCAGAAAATCTCAGAGCTTAATTTAGAGATGTCAAATACAAGGCCTGCCTAACTCCAAAGGGTACAAAACCCAGATTACAATATAATTTAGAAATGCTAAAAATACATAAAAATATAATGTAATGTAATATTCATTTGTGATTTTTTAAAGTCAATACATGGCCTGCAAAGATCTTTTCTATTTGAGTTTGGCAGTACTGCCTTAGGCAACTTGCTTAAGACAATAAATTTCAGGGAAAAAAATAAAAACAACAACCTGTATTGGCAGAAAGAGAAGTCCTCACCTGGGAGTTGTCTCTACTAATGAAATCACATATCCTGTCTCTATCCTGAATATGAACTTATAGTACCCAATAGTATTTTTTTTCAACTTAGGGAATGTTCATTCAATAATGTTTGCTGACAGATTTCTACAACTGTATTATCTTGGAACAAATTCTGTGATAGGTATTGACTTCAATGCAGAACTCTATAAGACATCAGTAGTCTTCATACCTATGATACTAAAATTGTGGGGGTTTCATCAGTCAGCAGACATTTAGTAAGAGTGTATTATTTTCTAGACAGTGGACTTAGTAAATAGATATACATAACAATGTGATAGCTTAGGCAATGGAAAAAATTGTAGTATCCAAGACAGTAACAGGAAAATTAGGAAGACAGGAGAGCTTGATTGAAGAGATTATGGGTTCCATTTTGGAAATGTTGAATTTAAAATATCCAAGATACAACCAGTTAAAAATATGTTAAAATATTAAATTGGTCATTGGAAATGGGAAATTGGAAGACAGCAGAGAAATTAGAGCTAAATTAGTAGATATAAAAATCATCAGGTTGGAGGTGATGATGGAATCCATGGAAGTTGACAGATTTGTTATGATTGAGCTATTTCTTTTGTGTCTGACTTTTCATGACTCCATTTCGGGGTTTTCTTGGCAATGATACTATATGCCATTTCTTTCTCCAGCTTATTTTACAGATGAGGAAACTGAGGCAAACTGAGTAAAATAACTTCTTAGGGTCATACAGCTGGTAAACATAAGGCCAAATCCAAACTCATGAAGATAGGTCTTCCTGGCTCCAAAACTGACACTTTATTCACTATGCCATCCAACTGCTGAAATGAGAGATTATCAAGTTAGATACTGAGGAAGAAGAGGGTTCCAGGACAGGATTTTTTGGGACAGCCACAGTTAAAGGTTATGATGTGAATGAAAATCCATTGGATGATAATGATAAGGATCAGTTATGCAAAGAAATATAAAACCAGGAAAGAATTTGTTACAAAAATCTATAGAGAAAAGAGAGCCAATGATGCTGTCAAGGGTTGTGGAAAGACCAAGAAAGGAAGATGATTGACAAAAGACTAATGGATTTTATAATTATGAAATTGTTGGTAATTTTGAAAAGAGAAGTTCCAGTTGAATGATGAGATTAGAAGCTAGATTATAGCAGTGAGAGAAGAGGAAATAGAGACCACTATAAAATACTTCTAAAGGAGATTAACCACAATATGGAAGAAAATTGTAAAATAAATGAGATAAAAAAGCAAAAGTTACTGATGAAGGGAGTAGTCTTATGCTGGGTATGGAGGGACAGTATTGATAAGATAAAGCAGTAAGGCCATCAGAGAAGAGTTTAGAACTAATTTATCAATGAATCAAGATATGGAATGGAATAAAGTTTAACCAGTTTGGACAGAAAGAGGAGGATGCATTAAGTCAGGGGCCATGACTAAGTTGATTAAAAGGGGGACTACAGTGTTTAAGGGAGTATTAATATGTACATTGAAATTTATTAGTATGAGTACAGGATTTAGGGGAGAGAGAGACTGTGAGCCAGACAGTGAACTCATTGAGAAAAGAAGGATTGTTTCTAGAAATCTATAGATAAGTTATCAGAAGATTGATTTGGATGGCAAATAAGGATTAAATTTATTCCAAAGCAGATGGTGTTACAGAGTGGCAGGAGTACAGGATGAGCCTGGAAGTGGCAATGAAGAGTAAGGAATGTTATAACACACATCTACACATGAGTGTATATATCTATATCTATCTATCTATCTATCTATCTATCTATCTATCTATCTATATCTATCTATCTATCTATCTATCTATCTATCTATCTATCTATCCAGTAATCCCCTTTATCTGCTATTTCAGTTATATGCAGTAATTCATGGGAAGGTAGAAGGACTGAAAAGTCTTTATTAAATGAATAACATTTACTCTACAGTTTACTTTGAATATTTTTAATACCTACATAAGGAAAAATAGAGTATATATATATATATATATATATATATATATATATATATATAGTTAAGTAGTCTCCTATCATGTACCTATCACTGGATGAGATAACTTGAATTAAAAGACAAAACCAGATATTACAGAGGAGTATGTTTGAGCTGTATTTGGCAACAGCATGTGCCAGAATATAAAGCTGGGGAAAATTTGAGAAATCTTACCATGGTCATCATGAATCTTTAGCCATTTTATTTTAGGAATGAGCTTTATGATTCCCTTGTGAGTCTGAAGAATAGAGCAGTTTCCATTGTTGTTTTTAATGAGGAAATGTTACCAGTATTTTATAGTGCTGTTTTCTTAGAAGACATTATATTTATCTTAAGGTTTTGCAATCATTTGATTATGAAGAAAACACTTTAAAATTTGTGTTTATTGTTTTATACTATTAGAGGGGATGAAGTTGAACTAATGTAATGTACAGCATAATGTAAAAGGAAAATGTGTTTTGATGGTTTGTTCCCATATTTTTAAGTTTGAATCTCATATGATAACAAAAAGATCTCCAAGTAGTGTGTTAGAAACATCTCTAAATACATCCAACTTTTAACTGGTTAATTATCAGTTTTTAAAAATGATCCATGTATATCATTAAATTCCAGACCCAGAGTTCCTCAAATCTAAACCCCTGGATTGCAAAGACTCATAGCAATTGAAATCTTGGCTTAGTGATGTCTTCATTCAATCATTCAATTATTGATGATTGATAGTTTTGCTTCAGCAACTCATAAAGCCTTTTAAGATACAGGATGTTTGTAAAATTTGCTTCTGTGGAGGGATTAAACCATGGATCCTTGAACGACTGATATAATATATTTGATTATTATATTGGAACTAATGAAGGAACCCCAAATCTTGATTTGAAGATTGCCAATTGGGCACATAGACTATTGTGTATGAATGGAAAAGATACTTTTAGTTCTCTCTTGGCACATGACTAGGAATTCAAGTAAATTTAACCACGTGTTTATTTTTCATTTAAACAAGCTCTTTGAAGCAGATTCAGCATCACTAGGAATGTTTTATTTCAATATAGTATATGCCCTCCTGAATGAAGCTCTCTCATGTGGAAATTAATAAAACATGCAAACCTTCATTACAAATATGATAGTTGTATCAGATGAATATTCACTCTAAAACCTACTTGTTAATTTTCTGTTTATGCTTTGATTCTTGCTTCCCTGACCTTACTGTGGTGTTAGTTTACCTTTTTGAATTTTTAAGAGAAAAATGATGAGTCTCCCATAGTCCCTTTTGAACCTCTGTCTTTTTTATTCAAACCACAGCTCCTGCTAACCTTAATGGCTGAAGAATCATGAAATGAAATCACAATGTGGCTTAGTGTCTATTTTCCTAATCTCTGTTATGGCAGATCACTGTAATAAAGCTTTTGTTCAAACTCACTAATAGCTTTGCTAATAGAATTTAATGTCCGTAGTGCTGTTACTCTCCTGATTTTGAGCATTATATGTTTGTATTTATCTGGTATTAACAGTCAGGAATGGGGAGTATTTGATTTGTGAAGTGGAAAAATAGCAGTTATAATAATAATAATAATAATAATAATAATAATGCTATTAAAAGTAATTCTAAAAAGTGTACCAGCCTCTTCCAATACTCCAAAGTTCTCCATAGGCCCAGACAATCAAAATAAAACTTGTTCAAGGTTCTGGATGAATGTTTCTAAATAGATATTCATGATACAGAGCAAAAGAGATAGTAAGTCTTGTGTGTGTTTGAACTTAACAAACTGAGAATCTAGCTACATTTGTTGGTTTATTTGTCTCACTCTCTTGTTTTAGTCCTTGGATGTCTGTTGTATTCTTCTATTAGACTGAATCGCAGAGTAGGCTGTCCTGCAAAATGATGAATCTGTTAGGATATAGGTCAAAGCTGGTGTTACACCATAAAGACAGAGAGAGCTTTCTCTGGGTCCTAAATTTTGTAAGTAGGGTACAGGCTATAGGACTCTGATATTAAGTAAATTACAAGTTTCAATGAAGTATTGGAATAGTAGGACTTCACAAGAGGTACTTAGATATGTGTGTGTGTGTGTGTTTCATTTTACTATTTCTTGAGTGGAATAAGCTAGATATATAGCAGTATAATTAGAATATTATCAGATGAATTTTTATAAGCACTTTCAAAGATAACATTATTGTAATTATTTTTATCAGTTGTCACTAAACTGTGTAATTCTTATCTATAGTAATGGATGGGGGACTCTGATAAAGATAAACCCAAATAGTTGGTAATAAGAATGTAATTCATATTTGCCTTTCAAATGTGTAAATTTGCCACGCTTTGTTTTGCGCAAAATAATAAAACCTTTAGATAGACCCAGAGGAAATGAACAGCTGTTTCCTCATTGTTTTCACTGCTCTGTAAATTCAATTCAACATGCCCCTTTTATTTCTTTAAGTACTGCTTTCAAGTTTATTCTCTTGTGTTCTTTTAGGGGGAAAAATCCTTTAATGGTCTCTTTGTTGATAGTTTTTAATGCCATGGGTGACTTTTTTTGTTTGTTCTTTTAAACTTTTTAATAGTCTCAATATATAGGGTAAATTATTTTGTTCTTACATCTCCTTAATAGCTGTATTTATTTACACTGCTTATAAGATACTTCTGTTTGGAGGAGTATTTGTAAGTTGAATAATCAGCTAATGTCTGTTTTTCTATATATATGAATGCTTCAAATGCTGCTTTTTACTGAATTTCTATCTTTTATTGATAATGATGTTCAAGTTTGCATGCTATGCCATTTTGGAATGTATTTTGAAAATCTTTGCTTTTCATAAAATATTTTTATTCCCATATGTGATTTCTATTAAATGTAGAATAGATATGTGTTATTTGAATACCCTTGCCTTTATATCAAAAATCTTTTCCCAGGGACAAGTTGCCATCTTGGTATCATTCATATATATATATATATATATATATATATATATATATATATATATATATATATATATATATATATATATATATACACACACACACACACACACATATCTTACTTCCTGTCTTAGAATCAAAACTAAGTATCAGTTCCAAGGAAGAAGAGTGATAAGGGCTAGAGAATTGGAGTTAAGTGACTTCCCAGGAACACTAACTAAGAAGTGTATGGGACCATATTTGAAGCCAGGACCTCCCATCTCCAGGCTTGACTCTCTATCCACTGAGCACCAAACTAGCCCCATTCTTTTATATTTAATTTAATATTCTCTGTATTGTATGTATTCACAGATAGATAAAAGAATTGTTTTGTCATTTAATAAGTTGTCAGAATATGGAAACAGCATTGAAACCTTATAAATGAAATTAGTGTAGCAAAGTCTTCATTTAGAAAATAACTTTGTCCATTCATTAGAGTCTATTAAGAAGAAAAATCAAGATATATTTGTGTGTGTTTGGCAGAGGATTAATATCAAATTTGAATTTTTGTAGAAATTAGAAAATACTAAAACAAAAGAATACTGGTCAATATTGGTTATTGCTTTTACTGGTTATACATTATATATATATATGTATATATATATATATATATATATACATATATATAACTGGTCATACATTATAAGGTTATCCTCTATAGATTTATTGAAAGAATCCTTACTACAACTCCAGTGACATACAGAACAAGGTTGATTTGATGTTAAATTTGGATTGTTTCTAGTTTCATCAATGAATTATTGTTTTTCCCTTTTTGAAAATAATTCTGAGAGAAGAATTTCAGTGTCCTGGAAATTTGGATCATAAAGCCTAATTGCTCTTTTAAATTCTTTCAAACATCCCACAGGTTCTGGAATCCAGGAAAGAATCTGTTTTTTCAGACTTTCAAGGTCTGCTGCTCTAAATGGCTTATGTGTTTTAATATGAATTATGCCACTGTCTGGTTGTAGGCTTGTTTGATCTCTTAGTGGCAATATTGATATTCTACCTTCAGCCCTATCTGTTTTTCCTTGCTTAGCTATATTGTTGTTTTTAGGTATGTCTTGTTGTGTGTTAATATATTTGCCACTTTGTTTCTCTTCAGTTGCTTAATCATTTTCTTTAGTTGCATCATCTCCTTCCTCATGGCTAAAATCATCACAGCCATTTCATTGTCTTTTGCTTTTTTCCCATAAATTATATGAACACCTTTCTTGGGAGCATAGTATAATTGGATTAAGAAGAATAATGCTCCACCTTATGTGGGAATGAATGAAATTGAGTGATCTACACTTATCTTTAGCCATTGAAAGCTTTTGTAGATGTTAAGCAGAAAATAAATATAATCTGGAATCTTGACAAAAAAATAAATTGTAAAACATATAAAAGAAATGTCCAGTCAAAGCTAGATAACCCATGGCAAGTAATAGTTTCTTTGCCATCTTGTACCTTGAAAAGCCTTTTGCAATTAAAAAAATGTTTTGTAAGTCTGGGCCTTTAAGAGTTGCCTCCTCCCTTCAGAAGGTGTGGTTTCTTTTGGCTGTGGTGTTACTAGGTAGATTAGTTGCTCTCAAAAAAAACATTGCTCTCAAAATGTCTGCTAGCTGGCTCTGCCAAAAACTGTAATATTTATTGGGGAAATGGGGTAGGATCAAGGAACAGTGGATACTGAAGGTTTTATTGCAGGGAATGGAGGAGTTGAAGGGAGAGAGGGAACATGGCTGCCAATGAGGTAAAAGGAGAGAGATATGCCACCTGATGAGAGGCTATTTTTGGAAAATGAGGTTCCTGAGAAATGGGCCACTTATGATAGCCTACGGGGATGTCTTCTCTATAGATTGATGTTGCAGATACCCCAGAGCAAGAAAGCATGGACCCTCCTGAGGGACAACCCTCCCCCAGACCAAGGTTGCCCAGCAGGAGTCCAATAAGGACTGTTTATAGTTGACTGGCTGTCCTGAGGTTCAGCTCCCTCTATATCCCCTGAAATGTTAGTCCTTTTATCTGACTGAGAGATTCAAATAAAGATAAATTTTAATAACAAGTTGGATTGGGAGGGTATTCCCTAGATGAGGTTTGAGTCTCTCTCAGCTTTTGAGCTGAGACCAGGCCTCACAGGCTGGTGGAGGGTTTCTGATATTCCTGTCTATGCTATATCTGTACTAGTTTTCTTAAGTTCAAAGTCTTAGCAGTAGACAGCAAGATAGAGAAAAGTTCTGACTTTCAGAGCTGGTTGAGCCTTTCTCTTCAGGCTGATGCCTAAAGACTGGCCTTACAGTTCAAACTGCTTGCCTTAAGTTCTTTGTTGATCACACAATCACACAATCACAGGAATCCAGGGAGAGCACACAGTTGGGAAAATCAGTAAAATAGAGGCACTTCTATCCAGACACTGAGAGAGAGCTCATTCCACTTCCAGGGCCAAGAAGGAAGTGATAGTCACAATACCAACTGCCTCTCCCAGTTTCCCTTCCCCCACCAACTCTCTTTCTTGTCAATATCTTCTCTCTCTAATATTCCCACAGTTGTTTGTTCCAACTCAGGGGCAGGACGTCCAGAACTTTGTTTAGTTTTCCTTTCCACAGTACCTCATTTTATTTACACATGATTATGGACTCTTCTGGTAGGTTCCCTATTTATAAAGCTTTCTGCCCAAAGAGGTTGTAGATTTTGAGTATTTATTGTAGAAATATCTAATAAAAATCATTCTCTTTTATTTATGTATGATGAGGAAATTGTGGCCAACAATTCTACCTATAAGAATGATTTGGTTACAGTATAGTTCATTGATTAAATTCTCCTGGATATTTTGAAGATTGTCTTTTTAGCATAGGGGCTTATTCTCAGTTACTCTACGAATGATAGCAGACATATGATGTAAAATTATATTAATTGTTCTAGTCATTTGATGGCTCTGCATTAATTAATTAATTAATTAATTTTGTTTATGCACTCATTCATTTATTCATTCATTTTACAACTTTTAGTTTGGAAATCACAAAAATAATCATTTTGTATTTTTATTGGTCCTCATTTGCCATTACAAAGCATTTCCAGAAATCACATGACTCAAATATTTGTTTGCTTCTTCTTTGCTGACCTTTTTTTTTTTTGGAAGAGAGCTAAGTTTTTCTCTGAAGGTGGATAGCATTCCCCTGTCATATGTCCTTCAGGATTGTCTGAGATCATTGCATTGCTGAGAGTAGCCAAGTTTTCACAGATAATAATCATCCAATATTGCTGTTATTGTTCTCCCAATTTTGCTTATTTCACTGTGCATCAGTTCATGCAGACCTTTCAAGTTTTTTGTGAAATCATATTTCAGATCATTTCTTATAGCACAATAGTATTCCATTACCAACATGTACCACAATTTTGTTCAGCCATTTCCCGATTGATAGACTTCCTCTCAATTTCCAATTTTTTGCCATTACAAAAAGAGCAGCTATAAATATTTTTGCAGAAGTGAGTCATTTCCCCCTTTTTCAATTTCTCTTTGGGATATAGAAGCAGTAGTGTTATTACCAGATCAGAGGGTATGCACAGTTTTATAGCTGTTTGAGTAGAGTTCCAATTTATTCTCAAGAATAATTGGATCAGTTCACAACTCTGCCAACAATACATTAGTGTCCCAATTTTGCCACATCCCCTCCAACATTTACCACTTTCCTTTACTGACATATTGGTCAATCTGATAGGTGAGAGGTGAGAGGTACCTCAGTATTGTTATAATTTGCATTTTTCTAATCAAGAGTGATTTAGAAGATGTTTGCATATGATTATTGATGGCTTTGATTTCTTTTTCTAAAAATTGCTTGTTTGTATCCTTTGACTATTTGTCAATTGGGGCTTATATTTTTATAAAATTTGACTTCTTTATAAATTTGAGAAATTAGATCTTTATCAGAGATATTTGTTATAAAAATTTCCCATTTGTTGTTTCTCTTCTAATTTTGACTAGATTAGTTTTCATACTCCACAAAATTAAATTTAGGTTTTATGTTAAATATGAGAATTCTATAATAATATTATGATCACCAATTTAAAGATATCATAACTTAAGTCAAAAATGACTTTTAATAGCTTTATTTACAGAGGTAGAAAGAGTAAAAATGAAATAGGTAGCTAAAGAATCAGGTTTTAACAAGCTTACTAGCCCTTCTCAGGTGAAGTGAGGCTTAGCCCTTTAGGGACTTCCCCATGTCCAGTGGTGTCTTCAGCTAGAGTTCCTTCCCTTCTCCAAAGATCTACCAGGTAAACTATTCTGTGTTCCCCTAATTTGGTTATGGTATCACTATATCTAAATTATATATCCATTTTGACCCAGGGTGCAAGATATTAGTCTATACCTAGCTTCTGCTATACTGCTCTCTAATTTTCCCAGCAGTTTTTGTTAAAGATGAATTCTTATTCCAAAAACCGGGATCTTTGGCTTTATCAAATAATAGTTGCTTATTTATAAAAAAAAAGATCATTTACTCCTGTGTATTGTGTATATAATCTACTCCATAAAAAGAATTTTGTGGGATTCCTTCTCCTCCTATTTTCTCAAATATTGTAAATAATTTTGGGATTAATTGTTCTTTAAATGTTTGATTTAATTCATGTGTGAATCCTTCCAGCCTTGGTGATTTTTTCTTTGGGAGTTCATTGATGATTTGTTCAATTTATTTTCCTGAGCAAGGATTATTTAAGGATTCTATTTTCTCTTTTGCTAATATAAGCAATTTGTATTTTTGTAAATATCCATCCATTTTACTGAGATTGTCAAATTTATTGGTATATAATTGGGCAAAATAGCTTCTAATTATTGCTTTAATTTCCTCTTTATTGGTGAGGAGTTCACCCTTTTCATTTTTGATACAGATTATTTTATTCTCTTCTTTTTTTTAAACAAATTGACAAACACTATTTTTCATAAAACCAACTTCTAGTTTTATTTGTTAGTTTAGTGTTTTTACTTTCAATTTTATTGATTTTTCCTTTATTTATTAGGTTTTCCAAATTAGTTTTTAAATGAGGATTTTTAGTTGTTTTTTTCTAATATATTTTTTTGTTAAATGCTCAATTATTATAAAGGGAAGGTTAATTTGTAACTGAAGGGATTAAGACTTTCAGTACTGAGAGGGAGGAGAAGAGTGAAGACCCCCCCTTCTCAAAGCAGGGTTCAGGAGGAGATAGCTGATGTTTAGAATTGGCTCAGAGAGAGGGGAAAGGGTTTGAAAATTTTCCCCCTTCTGTCTTCCCTCCTTAGCTAAAGCTGCTCTCCCCAATTTGCTCTTTTCCCTCTGGTCCCCTCTCCACTACTTGAGACCAAAGGGACCCTTTATCTGTTCATTCACACTCAGCTTGGGGAACAGATAACTTTTAATGTCAACTCAATCAGGTAATACAAAAGGAATAATGGGCAGGGAAGAATGGGAAAGGGAAGCGGGGAAAAGGGGTCCCTGTCTCTATCTAGACCCCTTTTACCTCCCTCCTTGATTTTGGGGAAACTCAGGCCTTGGCAGCCTAAGACCCCAGAGAGAAAGTCAGGTTGACTCACCCCTGGAAACAGGAGCTGAGGTAAAGTCTGCTCAGGTTTCTCTTCAGGAAGTCCCTTCAATCGGGAAGTGCTGGGGGGAAGATTTCCAGTCACCAGCAGGAAAAGTGGGTAACTCTCAGTAGAAAGTCTTTTTTTACCCTCTCACTTTGACTTCTCAAGACTGAGAGACTGAGAGAGCAACTCTTCTACCAGCCAGAGTCTTCTCCTCCTCCAAATTCCAATCCCTTAGGGCCCCTCCCCCATCGAGGTGAATCAGTTTCACTCACTCTTCAGCCTGGCACTTTTTCTTTAGTGCCAACCTCTGTTACACAATTCATTGATCTGAATTTTTTCTACATCTTATTGATGTCAGTATTTAGAGATATGAATTTTCCCCTAAGTACTGCTTTGCCTAGATTCCATAAAATTTGATATGTTATTTCTTCATTGTCATTATCATTGATAAAATTATTTGTATATTTTGTTCTTTGATCTACTCTCTTATTAGCATTAGATTTAGTCTCTAATTAAATTTTTATTTATCTTTCAATACTGATTATAATTTTTATTGTGTTATCTGAAAATTATGTATTCATTATTTGTAATTTTCTGTCATTGAGCTGTTCCTCCAGGATCACATCTTCATCTACTTTTTTAATATCTTGAAATGAATGTCCTATAGGAATCTTAAACACAATACTCAAAACTCAAAAAGTTCTAAAAGCTCCCCTTCCGACCTTCTCTTTTACTGTCAAGAGTACCACCATCCTCCCAGTCACTCAAGTTCACAACCTCCAAATGTCATTTTCAGCTTTTCACTGTTCAGCTCCCCAATATCCTCCAACAGTCTTTTGTCCCAGTCTGTCTAGTTTATCTTCAAAATATTACTTACATATCCACTCTCCTCTTCCCGTGACACTGCCACCACCCTGGTGTGAACCTTCACTACCATATAGCTGACTATTTGCAATACCTTGCTAGTTTTGTTGACTCTCTGCCTTAATAAGTGTGATCTTCCTAAGTACAGATCTGACCATGTCACCCATCTACTCAATAAACTCCAATGGCTCCTTATTGCCTCCAGGATCAAATAACCTCTTTGGCTTTCTAAGCCCTTTAGAACCTACCTTCTCACCCTACCCCACCCCTTTTTCCAAATATTCTTAACACCTTTCTCTCATGATCTGGTAGCACTAGCCTCTTTCCTATTTCTGAACAAGACATTCCATCTCCTGACTATTCATTTTTGCTGGCTGTTCCCATGCCTGGCATGTTCTTTCCCTCTTCATCTCCACTCTAGGCTTCCTTCTGGTCCCAGCTAAAATTTCACTCTCTTCAGGAAACCTTTCCCATTCTCCTTAATCCTAGAGCCTTCCCTCTCTATTTCCAACTTATCCTGCATATATCTTGTTTGTACAGAGTATGGAGTGTTCAGGGAGGGGTAGTACCTCTGCTATGGAGGGCTTGTCGTGCCCTCCTAGGGCAGCTCTCCAGCCTCTGACCCTCACCTGACACCCAGCTCTCACTTGTGGCTCCCAGTAGCTGCTAGCATGCAGCCACACCCCGGGCAACGGCTTCGACAGGCCAGCTAAACCTTGTAAGGGTAGCCATCGGGTCGTCGTGGACCCCTGGTGAACTAAGGCTTTGCTCACCCAGCATGTGAAGACTGGTTCGGCCAAACACATGGAAGAAACCAATAAGAAGGTTCAACTGCTGAGATGGCGATGCAGCAAAGCACTGTGGAGTGCCTAGGGCGTGTTGGAGCACAAAAGATAACAAGGCCATCCACTGCAGCTGAGGAAGTCTCTAGGTGTAACGACTTCTCATGCCACTGGACCTAGGCTTCCAACGCCAAGAGAGTGGGACTGTCTCTGTGCATCGACTTTTCCACTTAAATCTCCTTCACGCACAAGTGTCTTTGTGCTCATCTATCTCATCTATCATCTATCACTCATCTATCATAGATGAAAACACACAAAGATAATCATCATCCTCGGTTACCGAGAGACTACTACTACAATTTTCTGCATGTGGTTGTGAAGTTTTTATGCCATAATACATGGTCGGTTTTTGTGTAGGAGTCATGTACTATATTGTATATTCCTTTCTATTGCCATTCAATTTTCTCTAGAGAACTATTAGTTCTAAATTTTCTAAGATGTCACTCATATCCTTTACCTCTTTCTTGTTTGTTTTTTGTTTTATCTAGATGTGAAAAGAGGCAGTTCAGATCTCCCACTAGTATAGTTTTACTGTTTATTTCTTCCTAAAGTTTTCATTTAATTTCTCCTTTAAAAATTTAAATACTGTACCATTTAGTACATATGTTTTTAGTAGTGATATTTCTTTATAGTACCTTTTAGCAAGATGTAATTTCCTTCCTTATCTCTTTTAATCAGATCAATTTTTGCTTTAGCTTTGTTTGAGATCTTGATTGCTACTCCTGCATTTTTTACTTTAGATGATACACAATAAATTATGCTCCAGCCCCCTATCTTTACTCTGTGTCACTCTGCCTTAAATGTATTTCTTGTAAACAATATACAGTAGGATTCGTTTTTTTTTAATCCACTCTCCTATCCAATTCCATTTTAATGGATGTTTGTCTTATTCACATTCACAGTTATGATTACCAACTGTGTATTCCCCTCCATCTTATTTTCCTATTTTGATCCTGCTTTTTTTCTTTCCTTCCATGCCTCCTCACCAGAGTTTTTCTTTTTATCTCTCCTTCCCTTTTCCCTCCCTCCTATTACTATCCCCCTTCCTTGTCTTATTCCCTTCCTACTTATCTATAGGGCAAAATAGGATTCTATATCCCAATGACTATGGTTATTATTTCCTCTCTGAGCCAGTTATGAGAGTAAAATTTAAACACTGCCCACCACCACCCTTATAATCCCCTCCACCGTAGTAATTTTTTTATACCTCTTTAGGTTAGATAATTTACCACATTTTATCTCTCCCTTCCATTTTCTCTCAATGCATACTCTTTTTAACCCCTTGATTTATTGTTTTGTATCTCACATCATTCTAATCAGCTTACTTACTCACCCTCTAAGTATATTCTTCTAAATGTTTCATTACTAATAAGAATTTTTAAAAATTACACATATCCTTTTTCATATAATAATATACACAATTTTACCTTATTCAGTCCCTCAAATTTTCTCTTTCTCATTCAGCTTTTTAGGCTTCTCTTGGGTCTTGTGTTTGGATTTCAAATTTTCTCTTTAGTCTTTTCCTCAGGAATTATTGGGAATCTGTTATACTCAATGACCATACCATCCCCCCTTCCCAAATAAGATGCTCAGTCTTGCTGGATAGGTGACTCTGGTTATAATCCTAAATCTTTCACCTTCTAGAATATCATATTCCATGACTTCAAATCCTTTTATGTGAAAACTGCTAAGTGCTGGGAGATCCTGATTGCAGCTCCATTGTATTTGAAATGTTCCTTTATGGTTGCTTGCAATATTTTCTCCTTTACTTGGAGTCTCTTGAATTTAGATATAATATTCCTGGGACTTGTCATTTGAGGATTTCTTTCTGGAAGTTTGATTTGAAGATCCCTTCAATTTCTATTTTACTCTTGTTCAAGAATATCTGGGCAGTTTTCTTAGATAATTTTTTGTGTTATTATTTCTAGGATTTTTAAAAAATTATGGCTTCCAGGTAATTATATACATGTATATATATTTTTTTTTTCAAATGAACTCCCACTATATATAGTGGGAGTTCATTTGAAAAAAAAGTTATTTATTTAAAATATTTTTCCACGGTTAAATGTTTCATGATTTTTCCCACCCCTCTTCCATCCCATCTCCTGGAGCTGACAAGCAATTCCACCGAGTTATACATGTATCATTGTTCAAACCTATTTCCTTGTTATTCATATTTATAATAAATCCCAATCAAATCCCCATTGAACCATGGGGTTGATCATATATTTTTCTCCTGCATTTCTACTCCCACAGTTCTTTTCCTGGATGCAGATAGCATTCTTTCTAATAAGACCCTCTGAATTGTCCTGGATCATTGCATTGCTATTGGTAGAAAAGTCTATTACATTCAATTGTGTCACAATGTAGCAATGTCTGTGTGCAGTTTCTCTGGTTCTCCTCATTTTGCTCTGCCTCAATTCCTGGATGTCTTTCCAGTTTACATAAGAATCCTTCAGGTCATCATTCCTTTCAGCACAATATTTTTACATCACCATCATATAGCACAATTTGTTTAGCTATTCCCCAATTGGTGAATACCCTCTCATTTTCCAGTTTTTTTGCCACCACAAAGAGTACGATTATAAATATTTTTTGTACCAGTATTTTCCTGTATTATCTCTTTGGGGTAAAAACCCAGCTGTGGTTATGACTGAATCAAAGGGCAGTCATTCTTCTATAGCCCTTTGCTCATAATTCCAAATTGCCCTCCAGAATGGTTGGATTAATTTTCAACTTCACCAGCAATGCATTAGTGTCCTGATTTTGCCACATCCCCTCCAATATTTATTATTTTCCTTTACTGTCATATTGGCCAATCAACCAGGAGTGAGGTGGTACTTTAGTGTTGCTTTCATTTGCATTTCTCTAATTATGAGAGATTTAGAACAATTTTTTGATAGTTTTGATTTCTTTACCTGAAAAATGCCTATTCATGTACCTTGCCCATTTGCCAATTGGGGAATGGCTTGATTTTTTTGTATAATTGACTTAGCTCCTTACAAGTCTGAGAAATAAGATCTTTGTCAGAAATTTTTGTTATAAAATTCCCCCTCCCCCAATTTGTTGCTTCCCTTCTCATGTTGGTTGCATTGTTTTTGTTTGTACAGAAGATTTTAAATTTAATATAATAAAAATTATTCATTTTACATTTTGTAGTCTTCTCTATCTCCTGATTATTCTTAAATTTCTTCCTTTCCCATAGATCTGACAAGTTATACTATTCTATGTTCACCTAATTTGTTTATGATTTCCCTCTTTATATTTAAGTCATTTACCCATTCTGAATTTATATAGGTTGTAAGTTGTTGTTGTAAGTTGTTGTAAGTATAGGTTGTAAGATGTTGATCTGAACCTAATTTATCCCATACTATTTTCTAATTCTCCCAGAAGGTTTTGTCAAATAGTGAGTTCTTATCCCAAAAGCTGGGATCTTTAGGTTTATCAAACACTATCTTACTACTGTCATTTACTTCAAATCTATTCCATTGATCTACCCTTCTATATCTAAGACAGTACCATATTGACCACTGCTTTATAGTACAGTTTATGATCTGAGACTGATAGGCCCCCATTTTGCATATTTTTAATTTTTTTCTTCCAGATAAACTTCATAATTTTTTTTCTAATTCTATAAAAACATTTTTCGGTAGTTTGATTGGTATGGCACTGAATAAGTAATTTGGGTCATTTTTGTTATATTAGCTTGCCCTACTCATGAGCAATTGATGTTTTTCTAATTATTTGGATCCAGTTTTAATTTTTTGTAAATTCTTGTAGTTGTGTGTGGGCAAATACCACCATTTGCCCAGACAAGATTTCAAGATCTGGAGGTTGGCTTAGGTTCTGAACCTGGGACAGCAGATGTTGGTTGGAGAGGTTGTGGCTTACTCTTGGTTTGTTCTTCCCTCTTTGCTACAGCATCTTGCTGACTCTGCTGTCCTCTCACACCAGTGCCCCAGGTGTTCTCTGCCTACCTTTTATGTTTTTCTTTTCTTGAAAGTTATTTCACTCTCTCTCCTTGCTGACTCTTTTACTCCTGTATTTGTTTTGTGGCAATATTTCAATTTTTTTTTTTCCAGACAAGATTGTTGTAGTAGCACAGAGTTGCTCTAGATTACTCAGGCATCTTGGCTCTACCCTCAGAAGTCTTATTGTGAGATTTAAAATTGTTGAGGTCTTAAACTGTAGTGATTAAAATAGTGGAAGATATAAATTGTGATAGATATAAGAGAAGGTGAGCAAATTTGACTGCAGAAATATGTTTCACTACAGTGTCTTGGGTTTTAAAATCAAATATAAGGTGGTTGCCAGGGAAATATTCCCAATTATTCAAATACCCAAGTCAGTTGGGTTTTATAGAGATTTTTAATTAACAATACAATGAGTAATCAAAGAAGGAGAGAGAGAGTAAGAAAATATTCCAGATCAGTGGTTGCTTTTTTAAATGAGATTTTTACCTTTACTACTGTTTTTTTTTCCATTCCTTTGATTTTGTTCATTGTTTCTTGATCTCATGAAGTCATTAGTTTCAAGTTGCCCAATTCTAATGTTGGAAAGACCACTGAGATATGCAGGTATAGACAGGCCCTCAGTTAAAAGAGAGTTAGAGAACCAAAGAACCAATGAGACAGGAAGCTGATTCCCCAGGCACTGTGCCCACTAGGCACTCCAGGCAAATTGAGAAAATATGATTGTTTCCTGAGATGTCACATGGGAGAGATAGTGGGTGGAGAAAACTGCTTATAAGGGGACACCCAGCAGGAAGTAAGGGTCTTTTGACTGGAACAAGGAACCTGAATGAACTCTTGTATGGTGGTGAGCTTCAATTCATCATGTCAGCCAATAGAGTAGGAAGCTAAGTAACTCTCACCTCTTTCCTACCTTTCCTTCTCTTTACTTCTACTACTTTGATTTAATAAAGTTGTAAAGTTATGAGCAACCTCATAATTTAATTTTAATTATTACACTAATTCTTATGGAATTATTTTCTTCTATCAGCTTTTGAGCCTCTTTTTGCATTTGACCCATTTCTTTGTGCATTGCTTTCATTTCTCTTCCCTATTTTTCCTCTGCATCGCTTAATTGAGTTTTAAATCCTTTTTGAGCTCTTCTAGAATCTGAGTCAAATTCATATTTTTCTTTTGGGTTTTGTGCTTGCTCCCCTTCACTCTCTCCTCTGTGTCTGTCCTTTGCTCTTTGTCTCCATAATTTTTTTTCTACGGTTAGGTGTTTATTTTGATGTTTGTTCATTTTCTTCAGCCTTTTTAAAGGTAGGATCTGTTCTCCAGGAATTTAGGGTACCTTCTTAAATTTCAGTCCTTTCTTGATGCTACCCTTAGCCTTATTTCTGGGTTTCCACAATTTTCAGTTATTTCAAGATGGTATGATGGCCTCTGGACTGGAAACTCTTGAGAGCCACCTCCAATTCAGTTATCCCCCAAGATTGCTGATAACTCAAATTCTATACTCAGGCTTAGTGTCTCAGACTTTTGTTCTTACTTTGGGCTTGATCAGGTCAGGCATAAAGCACACAGCAGAGTGCCCTGCCCTGGGGCTCCACCTTGAGCTTTGGCAAAGGTCAGTCAAACTCCCTCAAATCAGAACCCTGGGCACTCTCCCTGCCAGCTGTACAGTGTGGTGACCCAGCTCCAGGTTAACAACTGCTCAAAAATTGTATCTATGTCCTCACCACAAACCCAGGCTTTAACTCCTGACCTTGCTTTGGGCCCACACAGATCAGGCTATGCAGCACCAACTGTCCTGGGCTAGAATTCTGGACCTCATTACAGGTTTGCTTAGAACTCTAAGGGCTATGCTTTGAGTTGGAACATTATTAGCTCAGAAAAGATTTCTGGGTTTGGATGCTGGCTTGAGCCCAGGTTCAGAACCTGGAACAGTAGATGGGAGGAATCTGAGAGGGTTTGGTGGGGTTTGCTGTTGGCTTGCTCCTTACTCCTTGCTGTAGTTTCCTGATAACAGTTTCCTGATGCTCCTCTCTCTCCCCAGTGCCCAGATTGTTCTATGCCTACCTTTTAAGTAGTTCTCTTCATGAAAGTTGCTTCTCTCTGTATCTTTGTTGTTTTTTTCACTCCTGTATTCATTTTGTGGTATTATTTTAAGATTGGTTGGAAAGGATTTTCATGGTGGTTTCAAGCTTCCCAGCTTCTACTCTGCCATCTTGGCTCCAGAAAAAAATCCTTCTACCCAATATGCAAGGGAAGAGGAGGCTCAAATTTAGAGCACTATGGGAGTGAGTATACACATGTCCAATAAAAGTGTCAAGGGTAATTCATAATTCCTGTAATGTAGTACCTAGAATTCTCTAATCTCTTTCTAGAGTACTCAGCTCCTTTTGAGTGCACCAATTTTGTGGGGCAGGTTGCTCAGCTGAGTTCTTTGGGTCTTCTCCATGACAGGCTGCTACTAGAAGTCATATTTCATAAAACTAATTCCTCTAAGAGATGACTGCCTTTATGTATCAAATCTAGAATACAGTTTTCTGTTTCTTCAAATATGATTCAAAGCCTCTGAATTGATGAACTCTCAAATTGAAGGATAGAATATCTCTTCCTGTGCAAGGGGATTACAGATAACATTGTCAGGAATGAAAGAAAGAAGAGAACTCCCCCCCATGCTCCACAAAGCACTCTTTGAGCCTTGAGTTCCATAAACTCCCCATTTCTTATCTATTTAAAACTCCCAGTGGAGTGATCAATATGTGTGCTCAGCCAACTTTGTTATTCACTTCTGACTTGCTTAAAAGACTCGTTCTACCTCAATAAGATATGACCTCAATTTTAGATAGTTTAATGTCTTGATCCCACAGTAAAACCTCATGATTTGTAACTACATCAACTGAATTGGGGAGGGGAGAAATCTACAGGCCTGCAAGCATTTATTAAATGTGTCAAGTACAGTATTAAGTGCTGAGAATACAAAAACAAAAAGGACATTCTCTTCCCTAAAGGACCTTATACTCTTAACAGGGGAATTCAGCAAATAAAAAGGAACTAAAAAAGAGGAAGATGTACTTAGGAGGGCAAGGAAAGGAATGAAAATGGCCTGCCTCAATCCTTTTTCCTCCTGGGATGTTCCAGTAGAAACTCGTCAATAGAAGGAGGGGACCTTATATAGGGATGCACAGATATTTTACAAAGAGAATCCACTCAGAAGTGGAGTATCAATTGCAGTTTTATACTCTTTTATTTCATGGGTAGAATTCAGCTTTTACTTTGGTGCTGATCTTGTGTTGTGAACCATTAAAGTGATGAGGTCATTCAGCATTTTCTTTAAACATATCTTTATAAATTATTCAGCATATTTACCCGAATATCATGTAGCTCAAAATTAGATTTAACTGTGTAATGTATTCCTTATTTGAAGAACTAGAAAAAGTGCAATTAAATGCTGCATGAGGGGTCTGTAATAACCTCACTTTTTAATTCCACCTAGGCTCTATGCTGTCACTGTCAAGTAGAATAGGGTGATTATGTTTTTGCTACTTTTGTATTAACTAAGAACATTAACTATTGGTGTGCTATACAACAGATAATTAAAAAAAAAATGATACCCTGAATATACTCTCTGTAATATGAAGCTACCTTAACAGAATTGAGTTTGTTACATTCAATATGATTTCTTAAATTAAAAAATATATAATTCTCTCTGCTATATTTAGTCATGACTTTATAATTCATAAAGGCAATTACATGCTACATATTAGATCCCAGTTTCATATAATCTTTATTTTCTTCTCCTGTCATATTATTGATCTTGTCTTTCACACTATCACTTATTCTAAAATTTTCTCTGATTTCCCAAAAATTTACCTTGAAATTTCCCTCTATCATTCCTTTTTATTTCTTTCATTCCTTCTTTTTTGGCATTCATTTGACATTGAAATTGTAAAAATTCTCTTCTGAGATTGAGCTTACATTCCATGCATCAAAAGAGTATAAAGGACCATGGCACAAAAAGAGCTTCTTGGATGGTCCTGCCTGTGGACCATTCCTGCCCCCTGAACAATTTGAGTCATAGTGCAATCAGGAGTTCCCTTTGCCAGTAAAATCATAGGTATACTCTTTTCCTCTTCTTCCCTATAATAAATAAATGTGATTTGATACCCACCAAAGGTTGACCTCCATTAAGAAGGTCAGTCTCTGTCCATGGTAACAACATTGGCAAGAGAAGAGAGAAACTTCTTGAAGTTTTGCTTAGTTATTTGGAGTTTAAATTTATATCTAAATCTTTGAAACCCCAAGGAATGTATCAAAACTGACATCTTCTGGTTTGAAATATTTCTTATTTATGGCAATCTGATAGACCATGTCTTCATTTACATCAGTAGAAAGTTATGGTTCGGCAGAAATATCACTAAATTTTGTGGCAAAATTAAAGATTGTATCTTGAATCTCTAAGTAATTTTGAGCAGGCCATTCAAATTCTCTGAGACTCAGTTTTGTCATCTGTGAAATGGAAACAAGTATTGTTTCACTGCCTTTCCCACAGAGATTTTGTGAATATAATTTGGATTATTTATAGTGATTTAGAGCCATTAATGCCTATACATGTGTGGGTTGTTAAAACATAGCTCTTACTAGTAAATAAGTTGATGTAAAGACAAATAGTGTAAATCTAATGTATGCAGGCCTTCCTAACTTTTCTCAAAATGATAGATAAATAATTAGCAATTGTTAGAGACAAGGTCAAAGCAAGTGATAAAAGGGAAAGGATAAATTTCCCTGGTATGCAGGATTTCATATTAAGTGTTTCTCATAACTATTGTTTTAAATTTTTAATGAAAAACAAATAGGAACTTTTTTAAAGAAGAGAAATATAGTTTCATTAAGGATCAGCACTAATTCAGTCAACAGTGAAATATGACCACAATGCCAAAAAAATGCTAACTTTAACATGTTATAAGGGGAATGTATATAAAGTGATTAATTCTGAAATTTTAAAGTTATTTATATGAAATAGTATAGTATGGTGGAAGCAGTATCACTGGCTCTTAAAGTCAGAGGAACTTGGTTTATTTCTCACATCTGATAGTACCCGTTTGGCCTTGAACAAGCCACTTTACTTGGAAAAGTTTTGGGTTCTCTCATACATAAAACAAGTTGCTCAATATGTTACAAATTAACTCAACTGATCTTATTCACTTACTCTATGACTTGGAATTATTTTCATTTAAATATAACCAAATATATGGTGTTAAATAATATATTCACTTTCACTAAAAATGTATTAAGTGCCCCAAAATGTTTTAGGTTCTTGAGTCCCACCTAATGATTATAAGTATACAAAATATTTTTAATTCTAAATGTTACATTGAAAATTCTAAATATTATAATGAAAAGTTAAAGACATTATTTAATCTATACAATTAAAATTAAAAGACAGCTAGTTAGTGCAGTGCATAGAGTGCTGGGTTGGCCTAGAGTCAGGAAGACTCGGCTTTTTCAGCTTAAGTATGGCCTGAAATACTTACTCACTGTGTAACCCAGGGGCAAGTCCTTTCATCCTATTTACCTTAGTTTCCTCATCTGTAAAATGAGTTACAGAAGGAAATATCAAACCATAGTAGCGTATTTGCCAAAACAAAACAAAACAAAACAAAACAAACAAACGAACAAAAAAACTCCAAATGAGGTCATGAAGAGTCAGACATAACTGAAAATTACTGAACAACAAATAAATAGATTTCCCCTAATTTAATAAAAATAAATTACTATTTATCAGGGAATAGGGAGTAGCCCTATAATTTCATTGATTCATGGAGCTTCCTAGGGAGAAAACCAAACCTGAACAAATGATTTGTTTTTTTTTTTTTTTCAGATATCTGGAGGAGCAGGCTTGAAACATCACTGACTAAACCTCATCACAAATTACCTATAAGTTATTCAATATAGTCTGTGATACTAAATTATAGAATGGGAGGAAGAATAATAACGTAGATAATAGGAAGAAGAAAAAAGAGGATGTGCTCTGCCAAATCTAATCAAAGATTAATAATAAAGAGAAACTATTAACTCTAGTAATCTCTCAGGAAGGAGTGCTGACCAAATGGGTAAGGAGGCAAAGGGATTGACAGGGATGGAGGAAGCGGTAGACAAAAAAAAGGAAATTTTGTTTTATTGGTTGGTGGAGTTACCATCGATGAATACTCTCAAAAGGAGAAGTGGCCATCTATTCTATGGGAAAAGATACTTTATAATGGAATATATCTTTAGGAATTGAGAAGGGAGACCACTCATCCAGACTCAGGAGAAGGAAGAGAGCAGAGCTCCTGCCAACTAGAACCCCAGATATGTTCCAGGAAAGAGATTTTGCCAAATTGATGGAGTGAGTGGAGGCAGAGAGGAAGGGGGGATGGCCACAGGGAGAGCATAGGATAAGGCACAATGAGGAACATAGAAATATCTCTACCATTGTACAATATCCTCTCAGTAACAGAAACTGGTATTTCAATGATGAAGCACAAAAGAAAAATGAACCCTCCCTGAAGAGAGCAAGATCTACATGCAGAAGAATGGAAATAGTTTTAGAAGAGTAAACCCAAAATAGGTAGTACTTTAGAACCTTTAATTCTTGAGGAATGCAGAGAACAAAGAAGGATTGAACAAGTATCTAAGCTGTGAATCAAAAATTAGAAATCTATAATATAAAAAGGAGATAAATAATAGAAAGAAAATGCATTTTTAGGAGGAAAAGTGCAGAAAATGGAATTTTAAAAACTAACAAAAACAGTTTGAAGTGGAAAAGAAAGGAATTTTACTGAACTCTTTAATGGCAGCTTGAAAAAGAGGCAAAGAATTAAGAAACTCAAAAAAAGCAGAGAAGAAATATTAAGTTAAGCAAAATCCCCAAACTAGGGAAAGCTGTAATAAATGGGAGAAGTGACTTGAAAGTGAGGAGAAGAGAGCCAGTCAAATTATTGCTTCCTTCACACAGAATAATGTAAAGTAACTGAAGAAACAAAGTACTCTACTTATAGAAGAAAGGGTAAGGTCCTAATATGAAAAAAGTAGAGAAAAATATAAACCTAGCTTTTGTGAGTTAAAATGATAAAATTTTTTTTAATGTGACAAATTAGATAAAAATACAACTCCACAACCTTTTGCTTACAAAATATACCTGAAAAACAAAATCATACACACAGAGAATAAAAATGAGACTGGAAAAAAATTACTATTTATCAAGTGGATCCAAACTGGAGTTGTAATCATGCTATTTGACAAAGCTAAAATAAACATTCACAACATAAAAAAGGGGTATAAAAGAAAACTGCGTTATACTGAAGGGAATACTAAAAAAACTAATTATAAATATTGAACTTATATATGCTTAATTGCCTTAGCAACTAAATTTATAAAAGAAAAAATAAAACTGCAAAAATAATTAACATGCAAAATGTCCAAAAATTTCATTGTTTCTTGGTTGTGGACAATTCTACAAAAGAATAATGAGATGGAAAACTGTAGAAATGAGAAAATTGCTGGAGAAACTAGATTATGGAGTTATGGGTTATGGAGTCTTCTGAAAAGGATTGCTAAAGAATATACATGTCCTATACAAGACTTAAAAAAATTTTTTTGTATTAAAAGCCAGAGCTATTTAAAACAAATGTAAATTTATAAATTCATAAGTACATTGAAGCACATAAGCATTATATAAAAGACATAGAGGAATACTACAAAAACAATAAATATCCAATTTAACAGAAGACTAAAGATCTTTAAAAATTCATTTTTCCCCAATTTTTGAAAGAACTACTTGTAAAGGAAATACAAAAACAAAACAAAACTACTAGCTCTAGTGACTCACAAGAGAGTCCTAGCAAAATTATAAAGAACTCTTTGTACCAATATCACACCAATTAGTCTCAAAATTTGACAAAGAAAGCACCTTCCTAGACCACAAAAGAATAAAGAACAGATTAAAAGTCTAAAGAGCAGATAAACAGGCACAAAAGTAATCTTTTACAAATATACCATAATTTGTTTAGTCATTCCCCATATGATAAGCACTCTTTTAGTTTCTACTTTTCTGCCAACCATGCCACACTCCCTCACCTATATAACCTTCATAAATATATATATATATATATATATTCCTATAAATATTTCTGTAAATACAAGAACCTTTCTTTCTTTGATCTCTTTAGGGCATGAGGGTGGGTTGGATTGTTTTCTCTGGGTCAAAGGGTATATACACTGTTTGGTAATTTTGGAGGCTTAATTACAATTTGCTTCTCAGAAATGCATTATGAATTCAGAGCCCCATCAATTGTACATTACTACAATACTACATTAATGCTCCTTTTTTACTTCAGTCCCTCTAACATTTATCATTTTCTATTTTTGTTAACTTTGAGTTTTCAAAGCTTTTGATGGTTGATGAAGTAAAATCTCATAACTGCTCTGTTTCATACTCATTACTGTTAGAAATTTGGAAATTATTTCACGTGGCTACATATAGCTTAAGCCTATTTGTCAGTTAGTGAATGTTTATTCCTATAAATCTGAATCTGTTTCTAACAGGGTCTGAAGATATCTTTTCTGAATTTACAATCTTTTTTTATTCACTACCACCTTCCTACAAACATCCTGAGTTCTTGACAAATCTTAGACTTCACTTGACCTTACTGTTCTCTTAAACTTTGGTAAAAGCTTCAAGGTTTAGAGTCAAAGGATTGAAGTTCAAACACTGGCTCTGCTTCTCATTGCTTGTATAACTCTGGGCCAGTTAAATCACCACTACAGACTTTAGTTTCCTTATCTGTGAAATGATGGAATTGACTACTTACATTCAGCTCTAAATCTATTAGCCTTTCAACCTATACCACTAATGCTTTACATAAACTAAACTAGAAAAAAAAAAGCTATCTATATTTCTTGCTTCCTCTTTTTTAACTCTTACTTATTGATTTATTCCTCATTATCTGGTTTCCTTTTTATTGCTTAAATCAGACTATTCTTTCCAAGTTCACCAACACTCTCAGACTGAAGCATTTTTCCTTTTTGTTGAAGCTTTCAAGCTTTTTTGAAGGGTCCTCAGTCTTCTTTGTAGGTTTAGCATCTATGTCTTACCTTCTTGTGACTCAAGATTATTGTCTTTAGCTGCCTTTTTAAAAACTTCTTTCACTATTGTCTTTTGGTGATTCCATCAAATCCCATGGGTTCAACCATTATCTTTGTTTAGAGGAACACCATCTGTATATCCAGCACACATCTTTTTTGTTTATTTATTTTGAGTTCCTGTTTTTTATCTACTGGATATCCTTATATGGCCATCCCATAGGAATCTCAAATTCAGTACATTCAAAATTTAGCTCATTTTATTTCTGCCTAAATCCAACCTTCCCTATAACTTCACATATTCACAATCTAGACATCATCTCTGACCTTTCATTATGCCATTCTGCCTGTTCAGCAAGTTGCCAAATCTTATTAGACGTTCTCTTATTAATGAATTCCTCCAAGAACACCCATTTTGAGAAAGGCACACCTCAGCCATGCTTAATTTTGTAGACTTCACCACCATGTACATATACAGGTTATCCCCTCCCCAGCACATCCACACAGACACACATATTTTCATTCCCTTTCATACATTGTCTTCCTACCTTATAAAATAAATTATTTGGCTTCAGAGATTGCTATTTCCTTCTTATATGTATCCCTAATAATCAATAGATAGTAAGCACTTAATAAAGTTTGACTCTGACTTAATACCATCAAGTTGGTTTCCTTGTTATTCTTTAGAAAAAAACATTATTTTATCAAAAATAACACCTTTACCCAGGTTATGCCTTAAATGTTCTCCCTCTGTAGTTTCATCTTAGAGGGTCCTAGGTCCCATCTAGATTCAGCTCAAGTTTCAGTCCCTTCAAGACCTGTTTCTTGACTCCCTCAGCACCCTCTGTCATTAAAATAATTTAGCATTTGTTTGTACACAAGTAAATAGAATATATATGCCAGTATTATCATCGTAATACTTCTTAGCTCCTATGGGAGAGGATAGCTTTTTTTCAGTATGAGTCCCCTTGGAGTTGTCCTAGATCCTTGCCTTCTTGATAATAGTTAAGTCATTCACAGTTGATCATCATACATTAGTGTAGTTACTCTGTACAACTTTTTCCTGGTTCTGCTCACTTCACTTTGTATAACTTCATATAAGTCTTTCCAGGTATTTTTGTCATCATCTTGTTTGTCATTTCTTATGGAACAATAGAATTCCATTAGAAAAATATTTCACAACTCATTCAGCCATTCCACAATTGATGGATATCCCTTCAGTTCTTTGCCACCATGAAAAAGAGCTGCTATAAATATTTTTGTATGGGTAGATTCTTTCAACCTATCTTTAATCTCTTTAGGCTATAAATATAGTAGTGGTCAAAGGGTATGCAGACTCTCACACTCTTGTAAGCTCTAGTGCTATGCACAGAGCTTGGAAAGTAGCAGGTAATTGAAGCTGGTTGATCATTGAGGGTCTCTGGAATAATTGTATCTACTTGCTTTGGTTGTTTTAAAATGCCAGAGTGTATATCATTGTCTGTGTGAGATAATAAGTGGGTAATGGTGTGTCTTCAATTCTAATCTATGCCTTTTTTATGTCTGGAGCTCACTTAAAAATTAATTCTTATTATGGTGAGGCATTGTTCCCTATTGCATTCTCAATATTTATGTGTTGTTCTTCAGTTTTTTTCAGTTGTGTACATCTCTTCATGACTCCATTTGGAGTTTTCTTGGCAAAGATACTGGAATGATTTGCCATCTCCTTCTCCCACCTTATTTTACAAATGAGGAAACTGAAGAAAACAGGGATAAGTGATTTGTCCAGTGTCACAAAGCTATTGTCAGATTTGAACTCAGGAAGTTGAGTTTGTTTGTTTGTATTTTTTTTTTACTTTAGGCCGACACACTGTCCACTGCACAACCTAGGTACCCTGTTAATACCTATAAAGATTTAAAATTTTAAGATATTAATTTTGTTCAAGTAATATGCCATGTCTTTTTGGCTTCTTCTTATAAGTGTTTTGTAGAAAGGCATAAATAATGTCTATTTCAAATTATAAAATTTTAGGAAGAGATAGCTAATAAGTAAGAAAAAATTATAAAGTAAAAATCTCTATACACTATATAGTAGATTAAATCAAATTAGATTAATGTCAATTAGTAATTAACATTAAGTCCTACTCTTTACAAAATCAACTGCACATCATTAATAATAACTCATTATTGAATAGCACTTTTTAGTTAACAAAATGCCTTATATAATTTCTCATTTGAGAAAATAAACATGAAAAGTATAGTTAACTATAGATAATGTTTGTCTCAGTTATCCCAATGAGAAAGTTCCTTGATTTTTGAGGGATTAAACAGCCACTGAAGATAGAGAATGAAAATAAACTCTATTGATTTCAAGGTGAGGACTCTTTTCACTTTAAAATTGAGAGGAGTGGGGCAGAGCCAAAATGGCAGCTTAGTAGAAGCAAAAGTTGAAATTGCTCTGACAATTCTTCCATACCATTTTTTAAAAAGTGTCCCCATAAGTCTAAATATATGATAAGTCTAAAACCAATAGCATTAAATGGTGAGGGGGCTCTCCCACTGAATACAACTTGAAAGGAGTCAGAGAGTGTCAATTTTCACTGGATATGGGGGAACCAAAGGCAACACTGGACATAGTGGGGTGCTAGTCATCCACCCATCCACCTGGGCATAGGCTATCTTCAGGATCCTGGAACCCTGGCTACACCAACAACAAAGAATGCCACACTCCAGATCTACCCCTCAAAGTCCCAGACCCTGACATTACCCCCACTGTGGCCCAGAAGTTCATAATAGGTGGCTTTTCAAATCCTGCACTGTGGTGAAGACCTAGGTCCAGGGCAAAATATCTCACAGTACCCAGTCCTTCAAACCATCAGCAGAGGAGAGAGAATCAGCCTTTCAGAATTCTCAGTCCACAGGCGAAGAAGAAGAAAGAAGAAGAAGAAGAAGAAGAAGAAGAAGAAGAAGAAGAAGAAGAAGAAGAAGAAGAAGAAGAAGAAGAAGAAGAAGAAGAAGAAGAAGAAGAAGAAGAAGAGGAAGAGGAAGAGGAAGAGGAAGAGGAAGAGGAAGAGGAAGAGGAAGAGGAAGAGGGGAGAAGGGAGAAGGGAGAAGGGAGAAGGGAGAAGGAGAAGGCGACGACGGCGACGACTGGGAAAATGAGCAAACTGCAAAAGAAACACCTAACCCTAGAAAAATTTGTGGAGACAAAGAGCAAAGTACAGAGTCAGTAAGGGGTCTTGAGTTCTAAGCAACCACATGCAAAACTTAAAAAGAAAAAAGAAATTGCTCTCAAGTGCTGGAAGAACTCAAAAATGAAATACTACAACACAACCTTGCACCATGTCATTAAAGTCTAAGAAAATCATACAAAAGATGAAAATAAACATATTTCTGTGGCCTAGGAATTTTACCTGATTGAAATCCCCTTAAAGACCAATGGCCTATGCATTCTTTGTGGTGGCAAAAAAAACCCTGGAAAATGAAGGGTTGTCCCTCGATTGGGAAATGGCTGAACAAATTGTGGTATCTGATGGCAATGGAATACTATTGGGCTATAAGGATTGATGATCTGGAGGAATTCTATATGAACTGGGAGAATCTCAATGAACTGATGCAGGGTGAATGAGCAGAACCAAGAGAACATTGTACACAGAAAGTAAAACATAATGGAATAATCCAATGTAATGGACTTTGCTACTAGTAGCAAACCAGCTAGGACATTCCTGAAGGACTTATGTAAAACAATGCTCTCCACATTGAGAGAAAGAACTATGAGAGTAGAAATGCAAAAGTAGAAATTCAAAAGAAAAACATTATATCACATCACATGTATATGTGGGTATATGATTTGGGGGTTAGGCTTTAAAATATTGCTCTATAGCAAAAATGAATAATATGGAAATAGGTATCAAGGAATACCTATTGGAATTGCTTGTTGGCTCTGGGATGGGGGGGAGAGGGGAAGGAAAGAAAATTAATCATGTAAACATGGAAAATATTTTAAACTAAAAATTAATTTGATAAAAGAGAGAGTTCTGCTTTAGGACCAAATGTTACCAAAATCACTTTAGAATCTTCTTTAATGGAAAAAAGGGAAAGACAAGAAAAGATTGATAAACTTGAGCAAAATATGGAAAAAAGAAAAGCAAACTTTAAGGCAGGAAAAGCACTAGTGATCAGTAGCCTCAAAGTTGTTGTTGTTTTTTTTTTAATTTTGCCCTGAGCTGGTTGATGATGAAGAAGAAGCAGATGATACTCCGTATATTCTAGAATCAGGTGATGATGATGTTGAAAATCTATTAAGAATAAATGATAAAGATTTGAGGCAGTATATCCCAAAGGACATGGATGATATTGGTATTACTGTGACTAGACTTGAAAGATTCATTACATATACTTCAGTAGAGAAAGATGATAATAAATTGAGTGAAGCTTCAGAACATGGGGCAGAAAGTGGGGAACAAAAATGATTTGGAAGAAAATAATGAAGAACAGGAAAATGGAGTAATTTGTGCTGTTTCTATTGACAAAAACCTTTTTTACTGGAGAGGATTTGGAAGAACTTGAAGAAGAATAAAAATTGTCAGGTCAGCATAAATTGAAATTGACTACATTATTATTTTTTTCTCCTGTCTAGAATTCTTAAACAAGATGTTTATGGTTTTTCATACAGATTTCAGGAGGGCACCACTTCTTTCAATCCCTCTCTCCCCCAAAAAGGAATATTCACCTTTATCACCTCTATTCCGACCTTGACTACACCTCGATAGTAAGTTCAGAGGAGATCATAAGTAATCTGAAATATAATGGTCATTACAGAAAATATTTTATAAATAATTGAAGTAGGAAGTATAAAAGTTTTTTTTTCTAACATGAGTTTATTGAGTATGTGTTACTACCAAGAACAACATACATTTTGAAAATATGCCTCATTTAAGCTGCATCATTTTAATGAGTAGTTTGACTTAACTTGTCTTTATATAGTTAAAAAATAATAGACAACTTAAACAGATTCCATGTTGCATTTTTTGAATAATTAGTCAGATGGACATTAAAGATGCAAGTTTTTGAACTGGCAGCATCATCTAGAATACCCTCTGCAAGTCATTCTAAATTCTCCCTCTGCCTTTTTGCCAACAAAGTTGTAAATAAAGACCATAAAACATTTTGTTTGTTTGTTTGTTTTTTAAGTGGTGGACAAAATGGAAAAGGACAATCAAAAAATCATGGAAGGAATTAATTCTTTAAAAATTAGAGTTGGGGAAATAGAAGCTAATGACTTCACATGACATTAAGAGAGAATTTTTAAAAATCAAAATAATTTAAAAATAGAAGAAAATGAGAAATATTTCATTGAAAAAGTCACTGAACTGGAAACTAGATCCAGGAGAAGCAATTTAAGAAGTATTGGACTATCTGAAAGTCATCATAAAAAAATCCTAGGTATCATATTATAAGAAATTATCAAAGAAAACTGCTCTAATATTCTTGATCAAGAGGGTAAAATATAAATTGAATGAATCCTTAGATTACCTCCTGTAATAAATCCCCAAAAGAAAACTCTCAAAAATGTTATAGCCAAGTTTAAGACCTCCCAAGCCAAGTGAAAAGACTGCAAGTAGCCAAAAAGAAATAAATTAAATATCATGGAGCCCCAATCTAGATTAAATAGGATTTGGCAGCTTCCATACTGAAGAACTAGAGGGCTTGGAATATGATATTTCAAAAGGCAAGGGACCTGGGTTTACAACCAAGAATCACCTACTCAACAAAATCAACTATTTTCTTTCAGGGGAAAGTATGGACATTTAATAAAATAGAAGATTTCTAACTATTCCTGAAAAAAAGATGAGATTTAAACAGAAAACGTGATATTCAAATAGCAAAATTCAATAGAAGCATATAAAGTAAATAAGAAAGAACAAATTTAAGGGCTTCAATTAGATCATATTGTTCATACTCCTTTATGGAAATATGACATCTGCAACTCTTAAAATTGTTATCATTATTATAGTAGTTAGAAGAAGTATTCATAGAGGGAGGTTTTGGTAGTAAGCTGTTTAGAATATGTAAAAAATAGGGGTGAAAAGGAGGATTTCTTTAAGAGAAATGGGAATAGATAAGTTAAATGGGGTAAGTTATATCAGATAAAGAGGCATGGGTGGGAAATATTACAGTGGAGAAGAGAATGAGGATAATGATGGGTAATACTTAAACCTTACTCACATTGGAATTGGCTCATGGAGGAACAGTCAGATTCATTAGGATATAGAAGGGAAATAAGAAATGAGGTGGGGGAGGGATGTAATATAAGGGAGAGAGAAAGGGAGGAATGATTAAAAGCAAAACACTGATGTGGAGGGAAAGATTGAAAGGAGAAATGGAAAGGAGAAATGGAAGAGGAAATCAAAATGGAAGGGAATATGGATGGTAATCAAAGATATGAAGGTAAATTGGATAAACTCACCTATAAAATGGAAGCTGATAGCAGAGTGGATTAAGAATCAGAATCTTACTATATATTGTTTAGAAGAAACACATGTTTCATGTAGTCACATACAGAGTAAAGGTAAGAAGCTGGAGTAGAATCTATTGGACTTCAACTGAGACAAAAAAAAAGCAGCCTTAGCAACCATGATCTCAGACAAAGCTAAAGCAAAAATAGATCTGATTAAAAGAGATAAGGAAGATAATTACATCTTGATAAAAGGTAGTATAGACAATGAAGTAATGTCAGTACTTAAGAGATCTGCACCAAATGATATCACCTCCAGATTTTTAAAGGAGAAACTAAAGGGTCTTAAAGAAGAAATAGACAGTAAAACTATACTACTCAGAGATCTCAACCTTTCCTATCAGAATTAGATGAATTTAACCAAAAAAATAACTTAGAATCAAGTAAAGAAAGTGAATGAAATTTAGAAAAATTAGAGTTAATAGATATCCAGATAAAATTGAATAAGGATTAAAAAGGAATATACTGTCTTTTTAGCAGCACATGGTACATATACAAAAATTGACCATATACTAAGGCATAAAAACTTCACAACCAAATAAAGAAAAGCAGAAATAATAAATGCAACTTTTTCAGATCATAATTCAATAAAAATTATAATGAGTAAAGATTCATAGAAAGGGAAATTAAAATTTAATTTGAAATTAATTCATCTAATTCACAACATAAGTGGGCCAAAGAACAAATCACAGAAACAGTCACTGATTTCATTGAAGAAAATGACATTGAGGAGACAACATATCAAAATTTATGAGATACAAGCAAAACAGTACTCAGGGGGAAAATTTATATCTCTTAATGCTTATATCAATAAAAGAGAGAAAAAGCAGCTCAATGACCTGGGCATGCAATTAAAAAAAAAGAAACAAAAAAAGAAACAAAACCAACAAGAAGAACAAATTAAATATCCCCAATTAAAGACTAAATTGTGAATACTAAAAAATAAAAGGAGGGAATAATAAAATTCAAAATAAAAGAATTAGGTAAACAACTAGGACAACAAAATAAAACTAGGACCTAGTTCTATGAAACAAAAACAAATAGAACATTGGTTAATTTGATTTAAATATAAATAGAAAAAAATTACAAGCAGTAAAAATGAAAAGGATGATTTCACTGCTACTGAAGAGAAAATTAAAGAAATTGTTAGGAGGCATTTACCCAGTTATATGACAATAAACCTGATAGTATAGGTGAAATGGATGAATATTTTCAAAATTATAAATTACCTAGATTAACAAAAGAGTATATAGAATACTTATATAATTCCATCTTAGAAAAAAAAAATTTGAACAAGCCATCAATGAACTCCCCAAGAAAAAATACATAATGCTAGATGGATTCACAAGTGAATTCTATCAAATATTTAAAGAACATTTAATCACAATACTATACAAACTATTTGCCAAACTAAGAGAAGCCAAATTCTTTTTATGACACAAATATGGTGCTGATGTCTATGCCAGGAAGATAAAAAAATAAGAAAGAAAATTATAGAATATTTTCCTTAATGAACATTGATGCAAAAAATTTAAATAAAATATAAGCAAAGACTAGAGCAATATATCACAAGGATTATTCACCATGACCAGATGGAATGTATACCAGGAATATAAGGCTAGTTTAATATTAGGAAAACCATCAGCATAATTGGCCATAGCAATAATTGAATTATCAGATATCACATGATTATTTCAATAGAGGCAGGAAAAGCCTTTGACAAAATACAATAAACTTTCCTGTTTAAAAAAAAGCACTAAAAAGCATAGGAATAAAAGGACCATTCCTTAAAATAATAAGTAGTATGTATTTAAAATCATTAGCAAGTATCTCCAATGGGGATGTTAGAAGCCTCCAATAAGATCAGGAGTGAAACAAGGATACCATTATCACCACTATTATTTAACATTGTACTAGAAATGCTAGCTTTAGCAGTACAGGAAGAAAAAGAAATTGAAGTAATTAAAATAAGTAATAAGGCAACTAAACTATTACTCTTTGTGGATGATATGATGGTATACTTAGAGAATTTTAGAGTATCAGCTAAAAAACTAGTTGAAATATTTAGTAACTTTAGAAAAGTTGCAGGATACAAAATAAGCCCACAAAAATCATCAGCATTTCTATATATTTCCAACAAAACTCAGCAGCAAGATGTAGAAAACAAAAAACTCCTTTAAAAATCACTCTAGAAAATGGAAAATACTTCAGAATCTTTTTTCTAGAATGAATGCAGAAATTATATGGAGACAATTACACAACCCTTTCCACACAAAGTTAGATCTACATAATTGGAAAAACATTAATTACTCATGGGTAAACCAAAATAATATGATAAAAATGACAATCCAACATAATTTATGTATTCAGTGCTATACCAATTAATCTACAAAAAACTATTTTAAAGAACTAGAAAAAATAATGACAAAATTCATCTGGAAGAACAAAAGGTCAAAAATATCAAGGGAATTAATGAAAAAAAAAGTAGAGGATGGAGGCCTAGAAGTACCAGATCTTAAACGGTACAATAAACTAGTAATCATCAAAACAATCTGTTAATAGCTAAGAAATAAAAGGGTGGATCAATGAAATATACTGGGGGTAAATGACCTCAGCAATCTACTGTTTGAGAAAGCCAAGATGACAGCTTTTGAAATAAGAACTCATTATTTGGCAAAAGTTGCTGGGGAAATTGAGAAAACAGTATGGCAAAAATTGGGTTTAGATCAATATCTCTCACCATATTCCAAGATAAGGGCAAATGGTATATGATTTAAACATAAAAGTGATATTTTAAGTAATTAGGGGAACATAGAATAGTTTACCTATCAGGTCTACAAAGAAAGGAAATATTTATGATCAAACAAAAACATTACAAGATACAAATTAATAATTTTATTATATTAAATTTAAAAAGTATTTTTAAAAAACAATGCAACCAAGATTAGAGTGGAAACAATTAGCTGGGAAAAAATTTATAATAAATTTCTCTGATAAATTTCTCCAAATATAAAAAGAATTAAATCAAATTTATAGGAATTCAAGCCATTCCCCAAATGATAAATGGTCAAAGTCTATGAATAATCACTTTTTGATGAAGAAAACTATTAATAATCATATGGGAAAATGTTCTTAATTCCAATTGATTAGAGAATACAAATTGAAACTACTCTTAGATACCATCTCAAACCTATCAGATTGACCAATATGACTATAAATGAACGTGATTAATTTTGAAGGGAAGATGGCAAAATTGGGACATTTGTGCATTGCTATTAAAGATGTGAACTGATCCAATTATTCTGAAGAGAAAGTTAAAATTATTCCCAAAGGACTATAAAAGATTACATACTATTTGATCCAGTAATATCACTACTAGCTCTATATCCAAAAGATTTTAAAAATTGGAAAGGACCTGTTTGTAAAAAAAAAAAAAAAAAAAAATATATATATATATATATATATATATATATATATATATATATATATATATATATATCTTCTTTTTTTGTGGTAGCAAAGAATTGGAAACTAAAGTGATGGCCCTCAATTGGGAAATGGATGAACAAATTGTGGTGTGTGATGGTAACAGTTACAGGATGATTTTAGATAAACCTGGAAAGACCTACATGAACTACTGCAGAGTGGAATAAGAAGAACCAGGAGAACATTGTACACAGTAACTGCAGTATTGTTTGACGATCAAATATGATAGACTTTGCTACTAACAGCAATACTATGATCCAGGACAATTGTGAGGGACTTATGAAAAAGAATGCTATCTATCACCAGAGAAAGAACTGTTGGAGTAGGAATGCAGATGAAAACATGTGATCACTTGTTTGGGTATATGTTTTTGGGGGGTGGTTTTATAAGATTATTTACTAACAAAAATGAATAATATGGAAATATTTTTGTGTGATAATTCATGCATAATCAAAATTGAATTGCTTGTCAGCTCCTGGAATGGGGAGAGAAAAAAAGAGGGATATAATATGGATTATATAACTTCAGAAGAGTTCTGTGGGAAATTTTTAATTAAAATAAAAATATAATGAAAAGAAAAAAGAAAATCAAAGGGAGTTCTTATTTTTATGTCTTGAACTAGAAGACATTTTTCTGTGATAGTTAATAGCAGCTTCATTTATGTAATACTTTAAAGTTTCAGAGAATCCTCAAATAATTAGTTCATTTTATGTTCAAACAATTCTGGGAAGGATGTGTCATTACTATCCCCATTTTATAGATGAGAAAACTGAAATAGAGGCTAAATGACTTGCCCAGGATCACATAGCTAGTCAGTATCTGAGTAAACTCCAGGTTTAATGCTTAATTCCTTCTCCTGCCTAGCTGCCTCAGAATATGTGAAGCTATATTCTGAAATCCATCTTCATTCCCTCTTTTTTTCCTACTTCTTTACATGTATAAAAAAAAAAATCAGCCTATGTCTTTTGGAAGTAAAATACAAGTTTTAATAAGAGTAGTAAAATAAAAATGTATCAATATAAAACCTGAAGTTAGGACTACTCCAAGCTTTTAAAATCACTTTTTGATCCTTATTCTTTCATTGTGTGAATTATTATTCTCAGTGTTGGATCACTAGCAGATCTGATAAACCTACCAAAAGCTGAAGATATTTACTGAGATAAGGAGTAGGATAGCACCTCAAAACATCCCGATACATTGTGCCTCAAAGAAGCCTTTAGTGTTCAGTTATTTTTAAGTTGAGTCTGAGTCTTCATGACTCCATATACAGTGTTCTTGGCAGAGATACTGTAATGGTTTGCCATTTCCTTCTCCTGTGCATTTTACAGATGAGAAAACTGTGGAAAAGTGACCTGCACAGGACCAGACAGCTAGTAAATATCTGAGTCCAGATTTGAACTCAGGAAGCTGCATCTTCCTAACTTCAGTCCCTATGCTTTATCTACTGTGTTCCATAGCTGACTCTGTTGTTATATTAGTTAAAGTGAAATTTCTTACTGATGATGCTGTTATGAATTCATCACAAAATCATCTGATAGCCTATATATGTCCATCTTTTACATGGGGTAATCCTGAAAGGTTTAATAATATAATTTATTTAATTTAAGATGTAAATTGTCTGTGGCATACCATAATTAGATTTCAAAATTAAAATATCAAATATGCTGATAATACTGGGAATAATGTGGCATTACACTAGTTATTCTAAAATGATTGTCTTGTTATATAGTAGATGCCAAGTTGTTTCTCTTGACAACTCCAAAACAGTGTCCGCTTTAGGTGTACATATAATTTTGAGATACTTTTGAAGGTCTACAAACCCCCAAAATATTAATCTATATTACCCATCTGTGATTACTGAAATTCTAATATTAGAGATTCATTTCTAGGAGTTTACATTAGAATCAATGGTTTCAAAGAAACATAACCCAGTTCCTACTCACATTTTTTTTCTTTTCTACTTATTCACCATTCATATACTTAATAATTTATCCTATTCCCTATGGAACAAGTATGAGATTTGGAATTAGGAAACTAGGATTGAAGTTCCAGTTGAGAAATTGCTTATATAACTGCAGGTAAATAAGTCACTTAACCATTCTGTGCCTTTGTTTCCCCAGAAATAAAATTAAGATATACCTATACTATGTAGCAAAAATTTTTGCAAAATATATTTTGTAGTGTTTTAGAGAGTTATCAATGTTTTTGTCACCTTTACTCACATATATAATTATATGTTACTTTTAAAGAACCTTTTTGTTGTTGTTAGCATTAGTAGTCTTAGTTTATATTAGATACTAATATTCTGACTCTTTTTGAAGGCACTTTCTTCTCATTTTATTCAACCCCAGTTATGTATCTAGTCATCTGTCTTGTATCAGGGTTGTTTTAAATTTATATCTTTGTCCAAAAAAAAAAACTCCCACAGAATTAATTGCTTTGTAGTTTCCTTGTCTCCATGCTGGATTTATAGCTACAAAAACTTCTGATTGACCAAAAAATAAAAGTGACCAAATTTTACAGTTTGAAGGTTAGGCATAGATTGGATTAGATGAACAGAATTTTTTCAGATATAATACACATATTTCTTACACTATTTTTGCAGGCATATACTTCAAACACACATATACCTATATATTTATGCATGTGTGTGTGTGTGTGTGTGTGTGTGTGTGTGTGTGTGTGTGTGTGTGTAAGAGATAGGATGAAGTAGTAGTAGTAGTCTCTTGGTAACCGAGGATGACGATTGTCTTTGTGCATTTTTGTGCGTGAATATGTGCGTGAATACCTGTGCGTGAAGATTTAAGTGGAAAAGCCGATGCACACAGACAGTCCCACTCTCTCGGCGTTGGAAGCCTGAGTCCAGTGGCATGAAGTCGTTATATCTGGAGACTTCCACAGCTGCATTGGATGGCCGTGTTGTCTTTTGTGCTCCATCACGCCCTAAGCACTCCACAGTGCCTTGCTGCATCGCCATCTCAGCCGTTGAACCTTCTTATTGGTTTCTTCCGCCTGCTCCGCTGAAAGTCTTCACATGCTGGGTGAGCAAAGCCCTGGTTCACCAGGGGTTGATGTCGACCCGATGGCTACCCTCACAAGGTTTAGCCGGCCTGTCGAAGCCGTTGCCCGGGGTGTGGCCGCTGCCGCATGCTAGCAGCTACTGGGAGCCACAAGTGAGAGCTGGGTGTCAGGTGAGGGTCAGAGGCTGGCGAGCTGCCCTAGAAGGGCACGACAAGCCCTCCATACCAGAGATATTACCCCTCCCTGAGCACCCCCTACACCCCACAGGATGAGGTAGAGGATGGTGAACCAACCTTGAAGTCAAAAAGACATTTTTGAGTCTTGCTTCTGGCACATACTGCTTATATAACAATCAGAAAGTCACTTAACCTTTCTAGTGCACTTGACAACTTTAAGACTATAGTTTGCAGAGAGGGTGCTGACAGACATTAAAGAAATGCCTCCTCTAGGAATTTTGAATGCCAATAAAACCAGAGGTTAAGTCTAAATTTGTTTTTGAAAAGGTGACTGATTCACAGAATCATCAGGTTGGAGGAAGTCTTTGAAGTGATCTAATTTAAGGTAATCTAACCCAAGGTTTTTTAAAGTAGCTATTGTTTCATACATTGCAATATTTTTATCTAGGACAGAGTCTAGCTTGTAATATAGTAGACTCTAAATAAATGCTTTTTTCATTCATTGCTTGACTGAATTTATTCATTATATTTATTATCATGTTAATAATATATTTTAAACATATCATATAAATAGAACATTATAACATTAATTCTATGGATAATAATTAAAATATTTGCATATTAATATAATATTACCATATCTATTGTCATATTTAATGCTTACTATGTGCCAGGCACCATGCTAAGTGAAGTAACATTTTATTTCATTTGATCGACAAAATAACTTTGAGATAGGTGTTATTGTTATTTTCATTTTCCAGATTAGAAAACTGAGACATTAATTGACTTTCCTAGTGTCACATAATTAGTATCTGAGGTTGTATTTTAACTCAGGTCTTCTTGGCTCTGGGTCTGATACTCTAAATGCTGCAGCACCAAGCTGCCCTTAGTGTGTCTGTCTGTCTTTTTATATAGTAGGACCTCAGTTTATGTGACATTCCAAAATCTTTTGCATAAATTGAAAACTATGTATAATAGCAAATCCCATTATTTAATATTTTAATATTTAATATATTTTATTTTAGATAATATATATAATAATTGAGTATATTTAATAAGTATGTCTTATGGGAACATGCCCGGGAACTATACAATTATTTTTAGACTTATCAGAGCTACCAGCATCACTACTTTTGTACTTTGAGGTCATTATTAATAACTAAATAGCATTAATGAAACAAGAGAAGCACTGCTCTGACCCAGAGAAGATTTGTTACAAGTGAGAACTCCAGACAAAGACTAATGCAGGGCTAATGTTTGGCGCAGAACAAGGTAATGACTTATATTAACACTCCTCAAAGTGATAAGGAGCATGATTGGTGTATGCTGCTGGGAGACTGCCCTGCTTGAGAAATGGTGAGGATTTAGTGGATAATTAGATTTTTTTATTTTGTGTATTTTTCTGCCTTTACTTTCTCCTATTGCCAATCATGAATTCACAGGTGTTGAATTCTCATAAAATGAGTTCTTTCTGTAGAGTTGTATCTCTTTGTGTCTATATATATATCACTCTGTGCACATGTGTGTATGTCCCTCTGTCCCTCTGTGTGTGTGTGTGTGCATGTGTGTGTGTGTGCATCTGACAGTCATCTGACTCACTCTTATAGTTTCTCAGTGACAGAAAACACTACATCCTAATGAAACACATTCTATTTTGGGGTTACTCTAATTCTTTAGAAGTGTTTTTTTCCCCTTACATTGAGCAGAAATCTGCCTTCTGTAACTTTTGTCTTTTCCACCTTAACTTATTCTCAAATGGATAGAATCTATTCCATTTATGTTCCTAGAACTACTCTTCTAGATATGTGCTGTTTATCAAGATATTTCTAAAAATGTTATGCCCAGAAATTTAGATTGTAATCTAGTTGGGAACAAAGATCCCTAATCTACTCTAAATTTTGACACTGTGCCTCTTTCATAAAGAACCTTTTATCAAATTACTTTTTGTGGCTGTCACTATACACATATTAAACTTATAAATCTACTAAAATTTCACCATTTTTATGTGAACTATTGATTAACCACACTTCTCTCACATTACCTAGATTAAAAATATGTTAAAAATTGTTATTTAAAAATTATGTATTTATTAATGGATTGTATTTATTAAGGACTTAAGATTTACTCTTCTTTAATTTTACTTAAGTCTGCATAATATCTTAGGCTTCTTATTTTGAAGGATTATTCTTCCCTTGTCTTCCATTAACGACATCTGAGGATCTGGACTCAAATGCTACCTCTCCCCTCAATACTTCTGAGACCTTGGACAAGTCGCTTTTCTCAATTTCCTTCTCTTTCAATTACAGTTCATAGATCAGAGGTGCTCTGAATCTCTTCTTTCTCTAAATTTATGATCCCATTGTCCTATTGGATTTCACTGAGATGAAATTTAACTTCTTTATAGTAAAATTTCAAATTCACTTTGTAATAGAGTTAGAGTTGAGAACCTGTGTTGATTTCAGGAAGACCCAGGTTCTAAATTTGTTTTCCTTACCTACTCATGATCTGATTCTTGATAAGGTGTTTATTTTTCAGTGCCACTTAACCTTTAAGACTCTAATTTAAAGAACAGTTAGCATTCTGCATTGGTAGAGAGGTCCCTAAAATCAGTAAAATTACAAATACAAATTCTTCCTTCCAAAAAAAATACAAAAAACAAAAAAAAAAACATTTTTTAAACCCTTCTCTTTAACCATGTATAGATGGGCATGACTATAATGTTGCTTTTTAGGCATTCCCTATCATGTCATTCTAAAAATTAGCCCATATCTTTTTTGTTTTCTTTTTCCTCTATAGGCCTCATTATTCTATACTTGACTTAGATTTCTATAAGAGCCACTCCATGTAAACACTTAATAATGTAGATTCCCAAATGCATTAAAGAGCCATCATCTTATTAGACCATGTGAAGAATCATCTTATGAGTCATAGAAAGGCAACAGATGTGGAATGTGGTAAGAATTAAGAGACTACTGAAATAATGGGCATAACTGAGCTCACACCCAAATATATAATCCAAATGGAGGATTGTAAAGAGAATGGTGCTCTGATAGAATCTGACCATACCAGGCATCTCTCTTGCAATGTGTCCCTGACCCTATAACACTGCCATTTCTCATTCCATTATTTCTATCAAAAATCATTGATAATAAGACTAATCAATTTAATGGAGAATAACATCTATTCTATATTACATTGAAATAGATATTTACATTTTTGATGCTAAAAGGAATGCATGTAAAAATACTTTAGCTTACGTGAAGTTTTAATCATGTTGTTTTAAAGCTTTATTTTACAGTTATTTCAGGAAAAAAATTTTAGTTTACCAAATCCAGTTAAAACAGATTATTTTTAAACTATTGTACAATTAATTATCTTTGGTATATTAATCCCATGGAATTGGAGTAGAAGAGATTTGGAAGATTTTGGACCACAATATTGGAAATTAGATGGAGTTATTTTTGTAAATCATTCAGGAAACCTCTGGAAACTCCTTAAAGTTTAGCCCTAGGCCATCTTCTGATTTATTTGTGAACTTTTCCTGAAATAGTTACTAGAATATAGTATGCCAAATGCTATAAATATTTACAAGCCATAACTCTTACTTCATGGAATTTTTGAAGTTTGACATATTGAAAATCAAATTTATATTAGTTTGTTTTTAAATAAATGAGCTACATCAATTTTATTGTTTTTCTAATTACCTCCATTTAAGTTGGAGCCACTCTTTCCCCCCAAGCTTTTCATGGTCCAAGGCTTCTAAAAAGAGCTATTTACCTTAAAAGTTCTTCAGCCAAGTTAGTAAGTATTGAGAAATGGGTAGTTAGATGGGCAGTTAATTTTTAAAGTATTATATATATATGCATATATATATATTTATAGTATATGTTTATATATATTTAAAGTATTATATATATATACATATAATACAACTGATCCTGGTTTGAAAAGTTTATATTTTACCACAGAAAGTGAACACAGAAAAAGATACTCTCTGTAGGCATTGAAAGGAGTCTACATGGAGAGGAATAGTTCCCAGTTGGAGAAGGCAAAATTCTAATTGAGTTGAGGCATGGAAGGGGGTAATAGAAACTGGTTATTTGCACAAGTTTGCCCAGCAAATCAATTGTGGAGAAATTTGTCTAGCACATAGTAGGTGCTTATTAAATATTTACTGATCAACTGAGTGATTGAAATAACTAGGATTTGTAGGAATCCTCATTGTCTAATTAGAGAGTAATCCATGCAAACACTTGACTGTTATGACTGAAGACAGGGACTTTTGTTCAGTTAAAATGTATTCAATAAAACCATATTTTAAACAACCCTTAAATGAGGCAGGAACTTCCTTGCTCTCTGCTGTATATTTTTCAGTTTTCATTCCTTTATTCTTTAGATCATTTTAACTGGAAAATGGAATTTATGGTGAGCATTGGCCCCATTTGATCATTTTGATAAGCTGTGCTTTCTTTTCATTCTTTCCTGTGAAATTGTAATGGTAATACTCTACAACTTACCCTGAGATAAATGTTCTTCATTTGAAAGGGGAATGAGATTCTTGTAATGCTACTAGCTTCTTAATAAGAAAAGGTACTTAGCTACAGGCAGGGGAAAATAAGTATAGAAACATTGGATTGCTTTCTTGTTAATCATGTTTTTATTGAGGCTTTCTATTTAAGTGTGTGTGTGTGTGTATGTGTTTAATATCCTGGTCAGTTCTAAAAAGAAGAAAAGTGAAATAAGTAGTAAAATCTCATTTAGTGATAAGAGGTGGTGCAAAGAGGAATTCTTTATTTGCAAATAGGTTAAGTGGCTAATTGAGTAAAACTAATGGGGTCTACATTATAGAATATACTTCATTTGCAAATATGAACGATGTATGCTAATTTCATGTTTAAAATATTCTGCCTTGTAAGGGATTCTCTAAAGACAATGTTGTTTTTCAGTTGTTTTCAGTCATGTCCAGCTCTTAATGATCTCATTTGGTGTTTTATTGGCACAGATACTGGAGTGGTTTGCTATGTTCTTCAGCTCATTTTATAGATGAGGAAACTGAGGCAAACAAGTTCATAAAAATCTTGTTCTGCATTACACAGCTAGTAGGCATCAGAAGCCAGATTTGATTATTCATGATTCCAGGCCCAGAACTCTATCCTCTGAGCCACCTAGCTACCCCTAATGACAACTGCTATCCCCTCTAATGACAATACTAACCATTTAAAAGATTATGTATATATTCTATAATGTATAGTCATGGCTGACAACATTGGACTTCTGAAACTAGAGTAATAGTAGATTGTCCTACATGTTACACTTTGTAGTGCATATTGTATTAAGTTTGGGAAAAGTTTTCTCCTGTTTTTTTGTGTCATTTTCCCAAAAGAAATGTAACTTTGGCATTTGAGCCCATATTTTCTAGGTGATAAAATTATGGTGAAGAGAGTTAAATGATGCAAATACAGCATAGCATTAGACTTTTTTTGAGATTGAAAATTAGGGATTCTCAAAATAAGAATCGGTACAGTTTTGTGTGATAGTAAAATTGCTGATCTTTTGCATATTCACAAATTATTACAACTGTGTGTGTGCATATTTTAGCAGATGCAAGTTATATACTACTTATGCCTACCAAGCGTTTCTTCTTTTCACTTTTTTTCCATCCATAATTCTAATTTCTTAGATATCATTGTGTTCCCATATTTACACCAAAGCACTCTGACAGAAGAACATGTTTTTTTTTTTTTTAATGAGTAGATGAATAGAAGAGCATTTTAGGATCATTAAAAGAACAGAGCGATTTTCCTAAATACCACCCAGTTTGCTATTTACTTCTGGTCCCTATTCATTGCCCTTTAGTACTATTTGTGCAAGGTACATGTACTAATATGCTCACATAATGGAATGATCATCTCACTTCCTACAATATTCTAATAACGGGAGTTTTTCATCTTTTCAGTTGTTTTTGTATCAATTATTGGCCATTTTTCCTTTAAATAACTATATATCTCCATAAGGACGCTCTATTACATTTCAGAGCTTGATGAAATCAGTATAATATTCAAAAATAGCATCTGAATAATCTCACTTGCTAAAAAAATTCACCTACTCTATTTGGGTCTTAGACAAAACGTCCTCTATGACAGAGGTGGACACCTTTGGCAAGAATATATCTGTCCTATTTTATGCCTTCTTTGTTGTTAATGTTAGTCATTGAACACTTTCCTCTGTAATTACCTTTCTTAGGAAATTTTTATAATCACAACATATGCATGACAGAATAATTGATGGAGAAGATCCTTTAAAGATCTCTAGCTTTCTGTTGAGTTGACTAATTTCTGCTAGTCCATAAATAGTGCAGAAGAATCTTTTATTTTGTATGTCTTTTAAATTAGATGACTAAAAAAAATAACTTGATATGAAAATGTTTTTAAATGCCTACCTACCTCTTCTTTGATCACATTTTTAAATTTTATAACAAATTTTAATTTTTTCCAAATTGTATGTCAATACAATTTTAATATTCATTTCTGATATTTTGCAATCCATGTTTTTCCCTCCCTCTCACCCTCTGTCCTCCCTAGTAAGGCAAGTAATATCATATAGGTTTTATATATATACATATAATCAAATAGTACATATTTCCATGTCTATTATGTTATGAAACAAGACACATATTGCTTACATTAGAAAAAATTCATGCTTCATCTTGTTATTTTTGTAGATATGGAGTAAATGTGATAGATTTTATATAGATTTCTTTTGAGAGGCAATGATGGTGTTTACTTTTCCTCAAATTAATTTTGATATCTTCTCCATAGCACAATATCTTGCAAATTAATCACTCAATGGTTTGAAGATTACAAAGCATATTCTCCTGTCTTATTTGGTCTGCTCCAGCTTTTTTATTCTTCTGACTTTGTGTTCTTAAACATAACACAGAAATAAAGAAGTTAGCATCCAAATATGGTAGTTCCCTCTCGATGACAAAAATAAGACACCAAAGAAAATTCTGACAAAGATGTTCCTTTTTCCTATTGCCAATCAACCTGCCAGTTTCATCTATAAATGGACTTTGGATGATATACAAGTCTCTGAGATCTAAAAATATCTCGTGTAGAGTTTGTATAGGTTTTCTTTTCATTTCCTTCTTCTTCAAGTTTTGCAAGGTAGCACTGTTCCTAATCATTTGCCAATCTCTCCTGCAGTGTTTTACAAATGAAAGCTATATTCTAACTGGCTTGGTCCTTGGATACTGTCTCTCCACTTGACAAGAAGATCAAGATATTGACTGAGGTGGTTTTGTGACTCTTTGAACTCCCTGTTGTGTCTGTTGCTTCATGTCAGTTATAAATTTTCAGAGCATAGTAATATACTATGCTGTTGTACTTGCTTTTTTTTTTCTATTACCCATCCTTCAGCATTCATGTCTCATTTGTTATAGATATCTCAACTTCTTCAATTGTAGGAAGTGTCTATATATTTAACCCTTTTTAAATCTCATGTTGGCTTTCATTTTTGCTTTAAGTACTCAATGATCTGATTGCACAGAATGCTGATTTGGATATGACTTCCCCATCAGGACCTTGGTAGGTTCTGTCTCCAGATACAACTGATTTCTCTTTCTGTTTTCCTTTCTTTTTTATATAGCTTGGTTCTCAACTTTTTAAGAACTTGCCAACTCTTTAAAAGTCTATCTGTAGCAATAATCAAGGAGATTCTGAATTCTCTACAGGCTTTTAGCTTTTGACATTTCTGAAATTTCAGTCACATTTTTTGGTTATATATTATTTCCATAAGCATACAGGAACATTGATATAGAATTCAGAGAGACCTTAGAGATTATCTATTCTAAACTTGATAATTTTCAGTTGAATAACTGAGGCCTAGAAGATTTAAGTGACTTTTCCAAGGTCACACTTTTGGTAACTGTTGGAAATGATAAATTAATTTCTAGATGTTTATTAATTATTACATATTGTATATACATAATAATAAATATTAATTAAATTAATTAATTCAAACTCTGTCTCCAAATCCACTAAGGCAGTACTTGGTGCTTACTTTTGTTTTTTAATTGAAAATTTGAACCAGGAACAAAACTGCAAGCATAACCATTAAGCATATATGTAGGTTGAGAAGAGAAGAACATTTTAAGGTGTATTGGTAGCAGTAGCAGCGCTAGGTGTAATAATGCATATGTATGTCCTCCACCCCTCAAAAAAAAAGGAGTAATTGGCCCAGACCAGCAATGGACCATTTTCCTGAAATGTCAGACAGGATATTATTGCTTTTTTTCATCTTGGTTATTCTTTTCATTCTACAACCTCATCTGAAGTCATGAACCCAAATTACTCACAGTCAAAGAGAATGAGTATATCTTGACTATTGAAATACTTCACAGAGAATGCATCTCACTTGCCTAATATCTTCCTTCAGTGTCTCTTCCTTCTTTACTCATAGTTTACTTTTTAATTTAGCAAATGGTACTTCAGCTCCCAAGTTCACTTACCATATATTATTGTTTATTATAATCATTTTCCTTTGTGTCTTTGTATCTTGTTTCTGTACTATCATATGGTTCATGAATATATTTTATTACTACTTTGTGTCTCCCCTACTAGTTAGCACAACATTTTTACCTAATGTAGATACTTAATAGTTGTTGAATGAAAGAAGGATTATAAAATTCAGCCTGTGCTTCTTTAGAGATCCAAAACAAACTATTTGTTAGCATAGCTCTAAATCCTCATTTGGCCCATATTTACAACTAGAAAGTGGGAATAAATATTCATTGTGTGCCAAGTCTTATGCTCATAGACTGAAACAAAAAATGAAAAAATATTGCAATCTTGAAGTGAGCCTCATTAAGATAACAGAAGCAGCTCATTAAGATGACAGAAGCAGTTAAGCTTATCACAGCTAAAACACACATACACATAGAAAGAAATAGTTCCATAAAAGAATGCAGTGCTTTAAGAAAACCACATGTATGAAGTTCTAAGCTTACAAAACAGATAAAATTATGATGTATTTGTTTACATTAAATGAATTTGCAGTGAATCCTTTTGTAAATATCATATGCAGAAAGATTTTTTTTTCCTAGATCAATGATCCTAATCTATGAGCCATGGATATTTGTCCATAGACTTGAATGTCTAACTCATTAAAAATACTAAAATTTATGAGAAAGAATGTAAAGACTGAATGCAGTACATATATTCAGCAGAAGAATTCTACATTACTCAAATATTCATTAGCCATATATCACAGCATCCCTAAAATCACAAAGGATATATATATATATATATATATTTTTTTTTTTGGTGTAAACCTCTGATTTCATTGGTTTAAAGAACTGCCACTTAGGAAACTTGCTCATTCAGTGGTATTCCATCCCTTCTCTGCAACCATAGCCTTAGAGGATGACTTTGATATTTAAACTAGTCTCTTTTTAAGTGTTCACCAATAATCTGAGAAAGAACAATGAATAGAGAGAGATATTATTCTTCTGGGTGTGTGCAGTTGAATGGGAACTGATAAGGAACTAGTTAATTAATCAATGTTTATATTTTCTGATGATATATACTTAGAATGGAACCTTAGTAGATGGAGAATCAAAAAGACATGAGTTCAAAATCTGCTTATAACAAATACTGGATGAGTGATTTTTGAAAAAGAATTTAATTTCTTAGGATCTGCAGGTAATCCTCTAAGGCTATGGTTGCAGAGAAGGGATGGAATACCACTGAATGAGCAAGTTTCCTTAGTTAATGAAACCCTTATTGGTTTATTCATTTTTACTATTTTCTGCAATATGATCCCTCTTTAAGATCTTACTGTAAAAATAAAAAATGAAATCAAGACTTCCATATCATGCTGTCATAAATTTTTGTCAAGAAGATTATACTCTCATTGAAATTTTATGTAGGCAAAGGGATATTACCCTGTGAATGCATGGACTTCTTAAGAAATCTAGGAGAGATTATAAGGTAAACTTGGCTGGTCGAGGGATGGAGAAAGCATATATATATGTATTCTTAATTAAAAGAGATACCAAATTTCAGTTAGAGGTTAATGAACAAATCCCCTCTAACTGAAATTTGGTATCTCTTTTAATTAAGAATATAGGAAACGGGGGCATCTGGGGTAGTTCAGTGGATTGAAAGCCAGGCCTAGAGATGGGAGGTTCCAGGTTCAAATCTGGCCTCAGACACTTCCTAGCTATGTGACCCTGGGCAAGTCACTTGACACCCATTGCCTAGCCCTTACCACTCTTCTGCCTTGGAGCCAATACACAGTATTAATTCCAAGTCAGAAGGTAAGGGTGTAAAAAAAAAAAGAATATAGGAAACAATGTGGGAAGTGTGCTGTAGTATCCTCCAGACTCTTAAATGGGTCCATCACACACACAAAAAGAATCTTGACCTAAGCTGTTTTGTGGAAAGTCAAGTCGATAAATTGTTTATCTGGTCCTATGTAGACATGACTACCTTTGTTGTTGTTTGACATGTTAAGTAAGAGTTGGAAATAACTTGAATCTTTATACTTAGTTAAAATACCAAGATGAATTTTGTGATGCTGCCTTATTAATGGACCACCTAGGTGGCCCAGTTGATAGAATTCAAGGTCTGGACATAGGAAGACTCATCTTCCCTGGTTTAAATCTTGCCTTAATCGTGTACTAACTGTGTGACTCTGGACAAGTCACTTACCTTTAATTGCCTCAGTTCATCATCCATACAATGAACTAGAGAATTAAATTGCAAATCATTCTAGTTATTCCTGCCAAGAAAATCCCAAATGGGGGAATAAGAGTCAGATATGACTTAAAAAAAAAGTCAAAGACATTATTAATAGTTTATGTAGTTTTAATTATCATCATCTTGATTATACAGTTTTAAATCAATATGTGCATATTATTGTGAATATAATATGATAATAATACATTGTTAAGTATAAATGGTTCACTCTTTTATAGAATCAGAAATAAATATGTTTCTTGTGCAGCAACATTATCTTCTCTATATACATGAATTTCTCACTTTACAGTTAAGCCATATCAAAATAATATTTTATTTTTAAAATACATTTTAATAAATGAAATATTATTTTCTTTTAGATTTCAGTTATTCTATATTCTCCTAAAAGCTTATCAATTTAAAAAATAATTCACATAATAGTTTGAATAATTTAAAAAGTTTTAAAAGTCCATTTTTATTTTGGGATTTATACTTTTCTAGCCTAATTAGCAAGTTAATTGTAATCCAATCAACCCATTTTATTGGTGTCAATCTTATGAGACATTTACACATAATAAGCTTTAAAACTATAGTTGACTCAGATCATTAGAAGCTAAATATGACAAGAGGTTGCCAATTTATAAAAGGTCAAGAAGTTTTCCGTGCTTAGGTGTTATTTGAAAATCTATATGTCTAAAACTAGTATTCCCTATGAATGTAGCAAAAACTAAGAGTGAAATATTCATGTTGGCTTTCTTTTCAGCCACCAGCTGCCTCCTAATGACTTTCCCAGCTGTGATACTAGTAGGAATGAATTTTAGGCTATATCCTTAATATAAATGTATTCATTTATTTATGTTAAGGTACATATATTATTTAAAGCTTCCCCCCCTCCCCACTCCATCTATACATAGGCAGCATAGACTGCAGTATTATTTAGGGACTGGGATGGAGAAAATATACAGTACATACTTTCCTAATAAAATATGTAGCAATTTTCTTAATATTTCAGTTTTTTTCAAGTACCTTCCTCAAATCTTGAGTGGTAAACAGTTGATGGTGAACCACTTACAACATCTTTTTTTCTGTTAGAAATTTGGTCAATATTGCTAAATAATAAAACTGGAATTAGCTTGCAAATGTGAAAAAGCACATATAGTTTGTTTTTTAATTTAATATATCAGCTCACTCTCTGTTTCTTTCTTCCTCTCATTGAGAAATTTTAAAAATCAAAACATATGTTAGAAGAATTTATAGTCAAGCAAAACAAAATTTATCAGACATGGGCAGAGAGAGAGAGAGAGAGAGAGAGAGAGAGAGAGAGAGAGAGAGAGAGAGACAGAGACAGAGAGACAGAGACAGAGAGAGACACACAGAGAGACACACAGAGACACAGAGAGAGGGAGAGTTGATCTTCTGATTTACTGTAATTATGTTGTATAAAGTCTCCAAGGAACACTGAATTAACAGATTATAAACCATTGCTTGAAGGAGAAATACAGAGTAAGCTTCCTATGAAGCCCTGCTCACATTTACTTCAGCACTTTTCAAAGTGGCTTTACCTACAGATTATCAAATTTCCTTGTCCTTTTTCTAGATGTGCCATATCTACATGATTCATTAACATTGAACTCACAGCCAACAGCTCTATAACTCATGTTGAATGAAGCTTATCTAACTCACTAGTTTCTTTCTAAGGTCCATCACAGCCTCCTTGCTCTTAGCAGCACATCAGCATATCCTTTGGGAATATTTTAAACAGTGAAATCACCTACAAAAAGCATACAAATGCTCCCAAAGGTAATGAAATAAAACATGAAAAAGACATATGTTTATTCATTCATTTATTCATTTAAGAAATATTTATTAAGTACTTACCTTACTATGTTCAAGGCAATGGACTAACAATTGATTTTCAAAAAGAGGCAAAAGATAGTCCCTGCCTTTGAGGAGCTTACAATCTAATGAGAAGCACAATATGCAAACAAATATGTACAAAGTATGCTATATACAGGATAAATAGGAAATAATTAACAGAGAGAAAACACTGGAATTAGAAGGGATTGGGGAAGGGTTTTAGAAAGTAGAATTTTTTAGCTGGCTCTTAAAGGAATCCAGGTAGGTCAGTATTCAGAGAAGAGGAGAGAAAAATTCCAGATAAAGGGCAGAGCCAGAGAAAATGCTAGGAGCTAAGAGATAGAATATATTGTTTATGCAACAGCCAGGAGCCCAGTGTCACTGGATTTGTATTGGGGAATAAGATGCAAGAAGACTGGAAAGGTAGGATGGAATTATATTATAAAGGCCTTTGAATGCCAAACTGTTTATTTTTGTATTTGTATCTGGAGAATATTGGAAGCCAGTGGAGAAGGTTGATATGATCAGATTTGTATTTTAGGAAAGTCTCTTTATTGGCTGGTTATAGTAATTTGGAGTGGGTAGAGACTTAAGACAGCCAGACACTATTTTAGGTTATTGTAGAATCAAAGTGAGAGATGATGAGAGCCTGTACTAGAGTGGAGATAGTGTCAAAGGAGAAAAGAGGACATATTTGGGAGATGATGTAAAGGCTAAAGTGGCAACCCTTGACATCAGTTTGGATGGGAGGGGGTGATAAATAATGAGTAATCAAGGACGACTACTAAATTGTTAGCCTGAGGTACTGGGAGGAAAAGTGTTGCTTTCTATAGTAATAGGGAAAGTAGAGGCATGTGTGTATGTGTGTGTGGGGGAGGGATTTAAATGAAAAGATAAAAGTTCTATTTTGAACTTTTAGTTTAAGCTGTCTGTTGGACATCCAGTTTGAGATGTCTGAAAAGTCGGAGATGTGAGATTGAAGGTCAGCAGAAAGATTGGGGATTTGGGAATCAGCTTGTCAACTTGAAGTGAAGAGAACTAACAAAGTAGCAACAACTAGGGTCTTTGACCAGTGCAGAGGAATTGCAGTTCTGGATCATTAGACAACATGGAAATGCAGGAGAGTCCACTCTGAGGCAGGGAGGTGTTCATTTCAACAAGGAGGAGTAATTAGGAAGGAGCACAATGAGGAGGCATGACAAACATTTTTTTCAGTACAAAGACTAATAGATCTAAGATCTTCTAATAGTTTCATGCAGGTATGAGGGGGTGGGGTTTCTCCAGATATTTATCATATATAAATTAGCTAAGTTTCTATTTATCTCAATTTCTTTCTTTATCTTTTGCTTAGATTTATTTAGTTTTGAGAGGAAAAAATTAAAATCACCTATTATTATTATTTTGTTATCTATTTCTGTGGGTACATTTAGTTTTTTCCTTTAAAATATGCATACTATAACTCTTAGGGCATACAAGTCCAATGTTGGTAATGCTTCATTATCCATAATACCCATCAATATAATATAGTTACCCTGTTCATCTCTATCTGATTATATCTCTGACAGAGATCATGACTACTATCCCTGCCTTCTCTGGGTCTGTTGAGGCATAGTATATTCTGCTCCAGCCTCTCACCTTCACACTATGTGTGCATCTCATTTTCAATGTATTTCTTATAAGCAACCCATTGTGAGGTCCTGGTTTTTTATCCTTTCTAGTTTCCATTTTCTTTCCACAGGTAAATTCATCCCATTTACTCTCAAAATCATAGTTACTAGCTGTGCATTTCCATCAACTCACTTCCACTTCACTTTTTATCCTCCCCCTTCCTTTCTTTCTGCTGTATACCTCCTTAGATCCAATTTCCTTTGAGGAATATCTCTCCAATTCACATCCCATCCCCCAAATCCTCTCTTAATCTCTCTCCTTACCCTCCTAGTTCCAAATTATCCCACCTTTCCAAAGGTCCCTCACTTGTTCCTTTCCTCTTTCCTTTTAATTCTTATTCTATCCATCTTTCCAAAAATTACTTCCTGCTCCCATTAACCATGCCCTCCTATTTCTTGACAGGAGTTCTATTCTAATCTAAAAATCCCTCCTCTATCTTGTCCTACAGTCCCTTCATATTCCCTCACATTACTCCCCTAACTCTTAATAGGTATTCCTCTCTAGGTAACCCTTTCTTCCTTCCCCTTTCTTATCCCTCAATGCTCCTTTCTCTTAATCTACTCTTTCTTCTTTTCTTTTTTTAGTCATCCAAGAGAACTCCCATCCTCTCCCTCATCTCATCCCCAGCCCTTCCCTCATGTTTCTCTGTACCCTTATAATTCTGTATATCATTATCTCTTTATCTCAGGTCTGACAAGAGTAGAGTTCTGGTACTAATAGTTCTTCATCCTCTCTTCCCTTCTTCATGGCAGTTGCCCCTTTCTTTCCTCCTCCATATGAGATAGCCACCCTACTTCCTCCTTTTCTATTCCACTCTCATTTTGACTCATTCCATTACATTCACCTCAAACTCAAGTCTACTATCCTTATATGTCCTTTCACAACACAATGATGCCATTCCTAGGGGCCATATATGGCATTTTCCCCTGTAGAACTCAAACAATTTGAAATTTTGGGTTGTTTATGATTAGTCTCTCATTACCATGGTATATTTCTTATAGATCACATTTTCTGCTGAGTTCTGGGTTTTTCCCTAGAAATAGTTGAAACTCTTTAGTTATTATATATCCATTTTTTGCCTTTCATGATTATGTTCATCTTTGCTGGATATGTTTCTCTTGGTTGTAAACCCAAGTCTTTTGCTCTACAAAATGCTGTGCTCTATGTCCTGCATTCTTTAATATTTCAGCTGCTAAGTTTTGTGTTAGACTGACTATAGCTTCACAGCATTTAATTTTCATTGTTGTCATCGCTCATAGTATTTTCTCCTTAACCTGAGGGCTATGGAACATAGCAATGATATCCCTCCATTTTCTTCTGTGAATGTCTGATCTTTTTTTTATCATTTGGGTGATATTTCATTAATTTTCTTGATTTTTTGCATCATCCTTATTTCTTCCCTATTTTTTCCTCATTCTCTCCCAATTTGATTTAGGTCTTTTTAGGTTCTTCCAAAAGCTCTTTTTGAACTTGTGGACATTTATTTTATTTCTTTGCTATTTTAAAAATAGGTATTTTTACGTCACTATCCTTTGAGCTTGAGCCAAAGTCTCCTCTGTCAACCATAATATCTAATCAATAGTTGGGTTTGTAAGGGGGGAAAAAAGGTTAATTATTAAAAAAAAAAGATTGGACTGGATTATATTTAAAATAGGTTGCCAGGAATATAATTTATTTCAAAGAGATTTATTTATAATTCATATACATTTATATACATTTATAATTTATTTACAATATATAGAAAGAGGGAAGTAAGAAAATCAGAGAGAGGATAGGGTAAGATATCTAGCTGAAGAACTAAGTAATTTACTCCTGGCCCCTGGCTCAACCTGGGCAGGGAGAGTTACTTTCAACCAGCCTCAGCAAAGCCGAGGACCTGAGGAAAACTCTCTCAAGAGGTAGCTCTCTCCTGAGGTTTTTTCAGTAAATCCAGGAAAGGAGTCAGCCTTTTCACTCACCACATGTCAGTCCAAAGGAAGAGATTTAAGAACAGTCTCATTAGGAACAGGGTCTCAGGTCCAGTCAGCAGATTCTTCTTCAGCTGAAGATCTCAGACAATTCTCTCACAACTCTCAGATGATTCTCTCTCCACAGGAAGTTGTAACTCCCTTTTAAAGACACTTTCTTTTGCATCATTTCCTGTGCCTTCCCCTAATTTTATGTCTACCAATCACAGTTGAAACTTTGCTTTAGGACTGCTCAGAGGCAGTTTAACTCTGGTTCATCACCCACTATTGCACACATGGGTCACAGACCTCCCCCACTCAAGTGTGAATGGGGTGTTTACATCTTTGGTGATTAAATCTAAAAATAGACAGATCTCCCCACTCAACTTTTAAGTAGGGTGTTTATACTTTTGGTGATTAAATCTAAAACTGGGCAAGAGATTTAATTTTATTTTCACAATCAGGGGAGAGTTCATTAATTTCATTTTCACAATCAGGGGAGAGTTAAATTTAATCTTCACAGGTTCTTTCTCCTTTACTTACCCATTTTTATTCATTTGTTTTAAGTTTGGTCACAAGGCCAGTAGACTTAATTATTGGCTTTTTACTTGAGGCCATGGTTTCTGATGTAGGGAGGTATGTTATCTTAGGTTTTAGGATTGTATGTTTTTTTTTCCTTAGTTATTTTATTTTTTTATAGTTCAGGGTCAGATGCACTTCCCACCTCCTGCTAAAGCCCCAGTTCTGTGACTGATCTCAGGAACCCCAACAAGAGCCTAGTTCTGCTACTGCAGCTTCAAGCATACTATTCCTGTGGCTAAACCAGGAACTCTACTCACCTGGGAGTGACTGCACCTGACCCTCATTAACCACAATCACCAGTGTGTGCACCTCCCTCACTAATCTTCTATTGTTATAGCCCAGGATATAGCAGGTATCTAGTCCAAATTCCTTGTGCTTCCAACGTTCCTTGTTTGTTAGCACCAAGGTTTGAGTTCCTGCCCTAAGGCTTGGTGCCTATAGCCACTATAGAATCCCATCCTTCAGTCTTCTGCTGTGGGCCAGCCAGAGTCTCTGGAGTCAAGGCTACAGCAGGCACATTGGTCCTGTGGCCATGGATTCCAATTGTATCCTCTGTAAAAATTAAATTATATCTCTAATAATAAAAATATTATATTTTATGAGGTCTATTAAGGATCATTAGAAATCAAGGAATAAAGAAGATACAAATAAAAAACCACGTGCCCATGGCTGATTAGCCCATTTAAAATCCTGGCACTTAGCTTACCACTATACTTGCTACATCTTTGCAGAGGAAGAGAGCCTGGGAGCCATTACTGCCAGTTACATACCAATTGTGATCTCGCCAACGTGGAGACTCAGGAGAGATTATAGGGAATTCGGGGAAATACCAAGGATTTCTGGGGAATGAAGTCTAGGGTTCAAAATGTCCATTTATACACCTCCAGAATGGAAGCACCAAGGTTCAGTAAACAAGGTGTGTTTGCTGGCTGTTGATCTCATTCTTCTTGGCTTTGTTCCTACCCACTATGGTGATGTGACTGAGGCTATCAAAGTCAGAAATCTTTCTTCCTAGTTATTCCTGACTGTTCAATTTCACTCCCAGGTGCCTTTCTATTTTTGCATTTGATTTTGTGAAGTTATTTTGAGTTGTTTGTGGAGGTACTAAGAGGATGAGGAAGCCTCAAAATCTACTCTGCCATCTTCCTACAATGCATCTCAAGTGGTAAGTTTCCAGAGATGTCACATGATCTGTTCCAGTCATGAAGTCAGTGAAAACAAAATAGCCTCTTGTGATCCCTGCATTTAACAAGTTTCATACAAATGACAATTAAATCCATGGGAACTGATGAGATCATTAAGTGAAGTAATATAGCAAGAGAAGAGAAGAGGATCCAGGACAGAACCCTGAGGGATATTATGGGAGGAGAATCCTTCAAAGGTGGCAAAGAAGGAGAGGTCAGTCACATAGTAAGAGGAAAAAGAGTGTGGGATCTCCAAAACCTACAGTACTGAAATAATCAGGGCAAGCCTCACCTTCTTCAGTCTCATCTGTCCTCAAAAATTTTGCTGCTCTACAAACATCAAAGAATGACCAGTAAGACAAGCCAAATATCAATTTGGAGTTTAAAAATAAATTTTAGTGAATAGGCAAATTCACAAATATTCAGCCTGAGGATGAGGATGAACTTGTGTGTATGTTTGCATGTGTATGTGTACACGTGCAAGTGTGAATGTGAATCTGTGCTCTGAGTTCATCACCTCTTTGTCTGGAAACACCATGTTTCTTCATGAGACCTTAGGAATTACGGTTGGCCATTTTGTTGAAGAGAGTTTCCAAGTTTTCTTTTTCTTTATTTTTTTTTCAAAAATATTTTCTTTTAATCAGTCAATATTTGCCTTCTTATCCTTCCACCAAAACCCTTCTTTCTCTTTGAATATACATGGAAAATAAAAACCCATTAAACAAGTATAATTGATCAAAACAAATTTCAACATTGCCTGTGTCTTCAATTTTTTTCCTCTCTCAATTCTGAGTCCTTTACCTCACTGTCAGGAGGCAGGTAATATGTTTCATTATTAGTTTTCCAAAATCCGGTTTGGTCATTATACTGTTGAGAGAGCTGTCGTATCACATTTATATATCATAATTTTTTCATCAATTCCCACAATATATGAGTACTCCCTGAGATTCTTACTCTTTGCCAATTCAAAAAGAATTATAAATGTTTTTGTTTTGTTTAGGATTAACCCCTCTTTTAATCTATTCGTTCTCTAATTTCTCCTCCTTCCTCAATAAAATCAGTAAATATTTACTAAGCATCCACTATTTGCTAGGCACTGCACTAAGCATGGAAGATATAGAAGTTCCTTCCCTCAAAGAGTTTACAGTCTAATGTAGGAAGACCATATTAAAAAAAAAAGAAAGTGAAACAGCTGGGAGAGGCTTACAGTTATAGGAGACATGATAGAGAAATTAAAGAATTAAAAACAAAAAATAAATAAAACAAAAAAAAAGAATTACAAAATTATTGAAACTGAGTAAGAAATTAGAATATATGTGAAAAAATGTCTTTCCTGTCCCTTCGCCTTAAATATTGGAGTTTATTTCTTCATCCTCTAATCCAGGGGCAGAAGGTACCAATGAAATATGAATAATGAGAGAGGTTAGATCTTGCAAGATGATGAGATTTTTCTATGATAAATTAACTGGGGGCATGGTGAAGAATTCAAGGAAGTCCAAAATTAGTATAGCTAAGTAGGAAATTTCATTATTGAGTGAAATTCATTTCTGTAGTATCAACTCCATGTGTGTGTTTATGTCTTCTTTTCTATTTTTTTTATCAGATCAGATGACAATGAGGTTCAAGTGTGTCAGATATTTCTGCCCACCCCTTCCTACTTATTTGTATAAATGTCTACTTATGCACTCCATGTGGGATAATTTTCCTTAACATTCCTTTCTTGGCCCCTTGATATGCTCTTCCCTTCTCTTTCTCCATCCTCAAAATTAAGATAACACAACCACTCCCAGGCCTTATTTATTTGGACTCCTCCTATGTATATTGATATTGATAGGGATGAGAAGTGACAAATGTATCATATATAAGAAGTTTATCATCATTTGGCATTTTATCATTGTTCATTCCTATTTACTTTTTTGTACTTCAGAGTTTCTTCATAGCCCTGGGTTTTTCATCAAGAACAATTGAAAGTCCTCTGTTTCATTATAGATTAAATTTTTTTTTCACATAGTAGCATTATACTTAGTTTTGTTGAGTAAATTATTCTTGGCTGTAATCCCATGTACTTTGGTTTCTGGAATATCATATTTCAAGTTGTTTGTACCTGTATAGTGGTGACAGGAATTTGTATATGATCTTGACTAGGAGTCCTCAGCACATGAATTAATGCTTTCTTCTACTTTAGATAGGGTAGTGTGTAAAAAAACAACCTTCCATTTGGCATCAGTCCCTATGAACTGCAAATATTCCAGGATGAGTCTGAAATCTCTTTTCTTGGTGCACAACCTTCCCCTGGTGTTGTAGTCCTCTGTGCGACTTCCTCCTAGTCCATCCCAGACTCCATCTGTTCCCCCATGCTGACCTGGACTACACAAAAGACTCTGGATTTATCCTACAGGATTTGGTCTGGTACATTTTTTTAGACCAGTTAAGAGGAATTTATAGAGAAGAACTTGAGATACTGCTTGGCTCTTCCTCCAAAACCATATGTATTTTGCAGGAGCCTTTATAAAACCAAATTTTGTAACAAATATATGGCATCTTGTTGCCTTTTCCTCTTGATATCCATTAAAAGTTATATTAAAAATGATTACAAGTCCTTACTCATGAATAAGCAGTTTTACTTAAATGCTTTTTGATTTACTATTCAAAATAAGTAGTAACCAAAAACTAAATGAATTTTCTTTTGGCATGTTATCTTTTTCTTTGATCTCTAGGCCTATAGTTTGTTCAACTAACAGTGCCCTTCTAAATGACACCTTAGCAGTTAGCTGATGTTTAGAAAATAGAGTTTTGAGGGGCAGAGTCAAGATGGTGGCTTAGAAGCAGCAAAAGTTGATTGCTCTGTGAAAACCCTTCCACCAGAGTCAAAAAACAAAGCTCTTCAAGGGGGACAGAAAATCAAATCCAACAATAAGACAGAACTGGGGGACTCTCCTGCTGGATTCAACTTAAAGATATGCAGAGATGGTTGAATTCTCAGGTTTAAGGAAAAGAAAAAAGGAAGTCCCAGTGCCCCTCCTCCACCTACCATGCTGAGATTAGGGTGGTTGGTGGAATCTCCCAGCAAGGACTCCAACTAAGACAGACTACCTAGCTACCACAACTTTCTGAAGCTCGGAGCTCTGACCACAGCTGGCAAGGAGGCACCTGGAGGAGAGAAGCAGAGAAAATGGAAGGCTGATCTCAGCCTTTACCTACCATACCTCCATTTTAGTCCTCTGCCTTTGGAAGTTTTGACCTCAAGGCACATTTGCCTCTGCAGATCAGTTCAACTGGTTTAATCCAGTTTATCAATAATGCAGAGAGAAGCCTCCAGAGAGCAGAAAAGCTCAATACTATAAAGCTAATAACCAGAAGAGCAAGTGTACAAAAAAGACAACGCCAAAGTCAAAAACCAGATAGGTCTCTCCTACTTGATTCAACCTGAAAGGTACACAGATAAAGTCTAATTCACAGGTGTAAGTGAAAGCTCCAATACTCCTCCCCCATCTACTGCTCTGAAACCCTCAATAAGAATTCAGTTGATTGGGATCCCAGGGCAAAGTTTGCAACCCCAATGGAGTACCTTGGTCCCACCATGGGAAGCTCAGGGCTCTGACTGGGAGCAACTGGCATGGAGAGGACTGACAGACAGAAGTAGAGAGGAGGACCAAGGGCAGCTGGGAAAGATCTGGCCTTGGGTCACATTAATACATCAGGTCATTTTCTGCAGCCTAATCCAGTTAATCAGCAGAACAGAGAAGAAGCCCCTTTTAGGGCAGAAAAAAACTAAACTCACTGATCTCAAATAAACAGAGGAGCAAGAATGTAGTTAAAAAGAAGAGGGAAAGAAGGAAAAAAAATATGAAAAAAAGAGAAAAAGAAAAAAGGAAATTACAATGGATAGTTTCTAATTAGGTAATGAACAAAGAACAAGTGAAAGAGAAGGACAACACCAGGCAAAAACTCAGAAACTCCCATGAATTGAACTCAGGCTTTGGAAGAACTCAAAACATAACTTTTAAAACAATTAAGAGAGATTAAAAAAATTGGGAAAGGAGCTTAAAAATCAAAATAGATCATTTGGAAATAGAGGCACATAAACTAAAACAACAAAATAGTGTCTTTAAAGCCAGAATTGAGCAGCTCAAAAATGAGACAAAGAAAGTAAAAGATTAAAACAATGACCTACATAGAAAGTAGAGTTTTAAATGGAAAATTATGCTACTGATCTACTCTCAATATATTATATACTCTGAATTATGATAGAGAATACAAATAGTTTATAGTCAAGCTATATGCTTCACAGAACAAATAATATACATTTACAAAGCAACCAAATGAGTTTAGAAATTATATCTCTGGCTGAGGAGGAGGAGGGTTACATTAACTTTCTTTATTCTAAGATGACCATTACTTTATACAATGTTCAACACCAATACTTCATTGTGACGTGGAATTTCTGGTTTCCTTAAGTGTATGCTAATGGAACTGGAAAGTTCTATTTACAAATGTTCTAAAAAAAAAGACTGCATCCAATTTCTAAAAACTGACCTAAATAAGTGTGGACTGATTTAATTCCAGTCGCCTCCCCATTAATCCTTTTTATGTTTTTTTGAAACCTATAATCTATACTAAATATTGATTTTAAGTCAGAAGAGCACTAAGGGCTAGGCCATTGGTGTTAAGTGACTTGCTCAGGATCACAGAGCTAGGAAATATCTGAGTCAATATTTGAACCTAAGTGTTCCCTCTAAGTCTGGGACCCTATCCACTGTGATACCTAGCTTTCCCCTAAGTGATGAATTCTTTAGCCTCAGCACCTGATAAACTAAATACTAAAGACTCATGTCCTCAAACAAATGTGATTACTTCTTGCTTCTTCAAAGACAGTATCAGAGTGGCAGGAAAGGAGCAAGAACATTCTGAGAGTCACCTAGTCTTTAGATTATCTCTAAATATTTCCTAAATAATTGATGCAATTTTAATATTGATAATTAATATTTTGTCCAATGACCAATTTTTACAAATAGTACTAGAAGAACTGAGTAACAGCTATGAATGAAACAAGAAGATGAAAGGAAGTTATGGAAGGATGGCTCCTCTTATAGGAAAAGCAAATACAGGTATCAATGGAATTTTATTTTGTGTTCAAAGCAATGTTCCATGTAATATTTAGTCATTTGGTATTGCAGTGTTTATGATAAGTACTGGGAAAAATGTCATATTAAATAAAATTGTGGTATACATGACATCTGTTTCAGATAAAGAAATTTAACAAATGAGTTTTGCTTTCTAGTTTCAATCAATATACACTAATAGGCACAGAAATAATGAGATAAAGTTGTGTTAATACATATACTGATTAAAGATAAATATATACATATTTGTATCATGCCCTTATGTGCACTTATTTTCATGTACATATATGTTGTAATATATTGTTCTAGAGTAAGAAGCAAAAATATTTGGTTCATTAAAGAAAAATGCTATCTTAAAAGCTCTCTGTCTATAAAGTGTTGTCCATGTGAATGTAAAAATCATACAAGTATTTAAAGGATGCAAAAATAAAGATTCCTTTGCTTAATGAATCTTTCATAAGAACTATCAAGGCATTGCATAAAATAGGAAGATGTATGCTTGCCAAAAGTGTTTGCTACTATCTTAGAGAGTGTCTAACATGAAGTCCAAATGGAAGAGGTCTCTCCTACAAGTGATAAGTTCCAATTTTTTTTCTTTTAGTGATTTACAAACTATAAGAACCCTTCAAAGATTCTGCAATGAAATGAAAAAGAATTTTTACAAATTGCCCATACAGGAAAATGAATGGTTGAAGAATGCCTTTTCCAGGCAATGAATTTAGATGGAAAACATTAGATATGGTTAGTCTATCAATGGATAAGAACGAGTGTTAGTTGAGTTAATCAAATCACCCCTATTCCACTTTAACTGACAAAATGCTACCCTTATATATTTGTCAGGTGAAAACTAATTCCATTTGAATCAATGATTATTATGAATAAGGGAAGGGATGTCTATTTAATTATGGTATTTCAGCAAGATGTGTAATTAATTCTCTTTGGATTCATTGAGGGACTTGGCTATCCTCTGCAGGGATAGTGAAACCAAAAAAGGTAATTTGGAATTGAGCATTTAGAATATCTGAAATGTTAGTGGTAGAAGGTTCAAGTCAGTTCTGTGCTAAGGAGTCACTTAGGGGTTAGAGAAGAATCCCAGATCAGATATGGCCTCTCTGTCCCTCCCCACCTTTGGCAATGAAATTCAAAGGATTAGAAGTTTTGGATTTTTTCCATTGGTATCCTAACAATGTAGCCAGTACAGCAGGCACTGATGGCAGTGACTGCACCAGGAGCAGAGAATACATTTGTATTGATGAATAGCAGATTCAAGGAAAGCAGGCAGAAAAATTATACCATATCTATAAGGGTTAAATTAAGGAATTTGACAAAGTGAGGAGAGCAGTTTAACAGAAACTTTGTTTAATCTAAGAAGGAAATACAGATATAAATACAGAAAAGAGGAAAGAGAAATTATTAATCTTATACTCTATAAATATACCTAAAATTCCTAATAACTACCTAAAATTTCCTAAAACTAACTCTGTCTTCTCAGGACAGGTTCTTCTGCCTGGCACACTAGGCCTAATCTACTCTATCTAGAAATTATTCCCTAACTACCTAACTCCCTAAAATAATAGACAGCTCCCACCCACACACTCCTTCAATCAGTTTTCTATAGCAGCCCAACTATCAGTAGCCAACTGTCAGCATATTCTTGCCTCTGAGACAGACCTGCTCCTTAGAGATTCCAGAGGCAAGAGACCCCAACTGTCAGTGGCTGCTTCCTTTCCCCTGACTCACCAACTGTCCCCCCTAACTTCTTGTCGGAGGGTCTGCTACTTCCTCTCCTCAGACCTGTTCTCCCTGGTAACAGATTCTTCATTTCTGACTCACTCACTTGCTGAACCTGTCAGTTCTGATCTACTTAGAAATCCTGTTCTCTAGACTCTTAAGGAGACAGAGGGGGAGATAAAGAAAAATCTCTTTAAGATATCCAAGGGGAATATCTTGAGGATCATAGTGAAAAGATTTTCAGGATCACTAAGTTAAAACTCTAAGCTTGAGTTTTATTCACCTTGAAGCAAATTGTGTCACACATTTTTCAATCTTAGCAACAATTATGCAATATTTTTTCATAGTTTTTAAAAAATACTAAAGAGAGGACTTCTGGGTAAACATGGCTTCAATCTAGACACCACACACTTCCTCTCCCCGGCACCGAACGAAATAGACTACATCAAAGAAGCATAAAAATCACCTTTGGAGAAACAGAAGGACTCCCCAGTACTCCCAGTACTCCACAGAGGCAAAGGTACGTGGGGCTTGAACATTTCCACACTATAATAAGAAGGAGGTAAAGCTTGCACAGAAACATGAACTGAGCCGCCCTTCCCCCCACACACACCTCCCCCACCAAACCAGAGTGAGCTACCGGAACGCTCACTGGGACAGCGAGTGAGTGGGGAACGTCTCTGTCTGGGGAGGCACTCCAGGGACCTTGGGATCTGGGGGCTGCCAGGAAACAACATCTCAGGGCAGTTTCACAGGAGAATCCTGCGCTGAGCACATGGGCCGCAGAGCTGTACTCGGAGTGGTTGCGCTGAGTCTCTGAGCATAGCTAAACACCAGGGGCGGACCACGTGCTGATTACCTGGGTGGAGCTGAACACCTGGGCAGTTTGGCTATGATCAGGTCCCCAGCACTGTAAGAAACCTTGGAAGCTGGGAAGAACTAATCTGAGGCAACCTAAATTCACAGAAAACCCGCCCATATCACCCAGACCCCAGACCAAAAAGGAAAGGGGAATAAAACCACCAAAGGGATGGCTCACATGGCCCAAAATCAAGCCTCCAGGAAGAAAGGGAAAAAGGTGACTATTGAAAAATTGAATGCCAGCAAATCCACAAATGACAATCATAACTTTGAACGTGAATGGGATGAACTCACCCATAAAATGTAGACAAATAGCAAATTGGATTAGAACCCAAAACCCTACCATCTGTTGTCTTCAAAAAACACTATGAGGCGGGTCGATACTCACAAGGTTAGAATTAAAGGTTGGAGTAAGACCTTTTGGGCCTTAACTGATAGAAAGAAGGCAGGAGTTGCAATCATGATATCTGACAAAGCCAAAGCACAAATAGACCTGATCAAAAGGGACAGGGAAGGTAAATATATTCTGTTAAAAGGGAGTATAGACAATGAGGAAATATCATTAATCAACATGTATGCACCAAATAGTATAGTATAAAAATTTTTAATAGAGAAACTAGGAGAATTGAAGGAGGAAATAGACAGTAAAACCATATTAGTGGGATACTTGAACAAACAACTATCAAATTTAGATAAATCAAACCAAAAAATAAACAAGAAAGAAGTAAAAGAGGAGAATGAAATTTTAGAAAAATTAGAGTTAATAGACATATGGAGAAAAATTTATTAAAAATAAATACGAACAAAAAGGAATACACCTTTTCAGCACCACATGGCACATTCACAAAAATAGATCATACACTAGGTCACAGAAACATGGCACTCAAATGCAGAAAAGCAGAAATAATAAATGCAGCCTTTTCAGATCACAAGGCAATAAAAATATTGATCGGTAAGGGTACATGGAGAGCCAAATCAAAAATTAATTGAAAATTAAATAATATGATACTCCAAAATCTGTTAGTTAGAGAAGAAGTCATAGAAACAATAATTTCATTGAGGAAAATGACAATGGTGAGACATCCTTTCAAACTATATGGGATGCAGCCAAGGCAGTACTTAGAGGAAAATTCATATCTCTGAGTGCATATATTAACAAATTAGGGAGGACAAAGATTAAGGAATTGGAAATGCAATCAAAAAACTTGAGAACGAACAAATTAAAAACCCCCAGAAGGAAAGCAAACTAGAGATCCTAAAAATTAAGAGAGAAATTAATAAAATTGAAAGTGATAGAACTATTGAGCTAATAAACAAGACTAGAAGCTGGTACCTTGAAAAAACAGACAAAATAGACAAAATACTGGTCAATCTAATTTAAAAAAGGAAAGAAGAAAGGCAAATTAATAGCATCAAGGATGAAAAGGGGATTGGAGAATCAAGAGGAAATTAAGGCAATCATTAAAAACTACTTTGCCCAACTATATGGCAATAAATATACCAACATAGGTGATATGGATGAATATTTACAAAAATATAAATTGCCTAGACTAACAGAAGAAGAAATAGATTTCTTAAATAATCCCATAGCAGAAAAAGAAATCCAACAGGCCATCAAAGAACTTCCTAAGAAAAAATCCCCAGGGCCTGATGGATTCACCAGTGAATTCTATCAAACATTCAAAGAACAGCTAACTCCAATACTATACAAACTATTTGACATGATAAGCAAAGAGGGAGTTCTACCAAATTCCTTTTATGACACAAACATGGTACTAATTCCAAAGCCAGGCAGGCCAAAAACAGAGAAAGAAAATTATAGACCAATCTCCCTAATGAATATTGATGCAAAAATCTTAAATAGGATACTAGCAAAAAGACTCCAGCAAGTGATCATAAGAATCATTCACCATGATCAAGTAGGATTCATACCAGGGATGCAGGGCTGGTTCAATATTAGGAAAACCATCCACATAATTGACCACATCAACAAGCAAACCAACAAAAATCACATAATTATTTCAATAGATGCAGAAAAAGTCTTTGATAAAATACAACACCCATTCCTATTAAAAACACTGGAAAGCATAGGAATAGAAGGGCCGTTCCTAAAAATAATAAACCGTATATATCTAAAACCATCAACTAATATCATCTGCAATGGGGATGAACTAAATTCATTCCCATTAAGATCAGGAGTGAAATAAGGATGCCCATTATCACCTTTATTATTTGACATTATATTAGAAACACTAGCAGTAGCAATTAGAGAATAAAAAGAAATTGAAGGCATTAAAATAGGCAAGGAGGAGACCAAATTATCACTCTTTGTAGATGATATAATGGTCTACCTAAAGAATGCTAGAGATTCAACCAAAAAGCTAATCAAAATAATCAACAACTTTAGCAAAGTTGCAGATACAAAATAAACCCACATAAGTCATCAGCATTTCTATATAATTCCAAAAGAGTTCAGCAGCAAGAACTAGAAAGAGAAATCCCATTTAAAATTACCTTAGACAAAATAAAATACTTAGGAATCTATCTCCTGAGTCAAACACAGGAACTATATGAACACAACTACAAAACACTCTCCACACAACTAAAACTAGACTTGAACAATTGGAAAAATATTAACTGCTCATGGGTAGGACGAGCCAATATAATTAAAATGACCATCATACCCAAACTCATCTATCTATTTAGTGCCATACCCATGGAACTTCCAAAATTTTTTTTTTACTGATTTAGAAAAAAAAACATAACAAAGTTCATTTGGAAGAACAAAGAATCAAGGATATCCAGGGAAATAATGAAAAAAAAATACAAAGGAAGGGGGCCTTGCAGTCCCCGATCTCAGACTTTATTATAAAGCAGGGGTCACCAAAACAATCTGGTACTGGCTAAGAGACAGAAAGGAGGATCAGTGGAATAGACTTGGGATAAGTGACCTCAGCAAGACAGTATATGACAAACCCCAAAATCCCAGCTTTTGGGACAAAAATCCACTATTTCATAAAAACTGCTGGGAAAATTAGAGGACAGTGTGGGAAAGATTAGGTTTAGATCAATACCTCACACCCTACACCAAGATAAATTCAAAATGGGTGAATGACTTGAACATAAAGAAGGAAACTATAAGAAAATTAGGCAAACACAGAATAGTACACGTCAGACCTTTAGGAAGGGAAAGACTTCAAAACCAAGCAAGACTTAGAAAGAGTTACAAAATGCAAAATAAATAATCTGGAATACATCAAATTAAAAAGTTTTTGTACAAACAAAACCAATGTAACTAAAATCAGAAGGGAAGCAACAAATTGGGAAACAATCTTCATAAAAACCTCTGACAAAGGTTTAATTACTCAAATTTACAAGGAACTAAATCAATTGTACAAAAAATCAAGCCATTCTCCAATTGATAAATGGGCAAGGGACATGAACAGGCAGTTCTCAGTCAAAGAAATCGAAACTATTAATAAGCACATGAAAAAGTCCTCTACATCTCTTATAATCAGAGAGATGCAAATCAAAACAACTCTGAGGTATCACCTCACACCTAGCAGATTGGCTAACATGACAGCTATGGAAAGTAATGAATGCTGGAGGGGATGTGGCAAAGTAGGGACACTAATTCATTGCTGGTGGAGTTGTGAATTGATCCAACCATTCTGGAGGGCAATTTGGAACTATGCCCAAAGGGTGATAAAAGATGTCTGCCCTTTGATCTAGCCATAGCACTGCTGGGTTTGTACCCCAAAGAGATAATGGAGAAAAAGACATGTACAAGAATATTCATAGCTGCACTCTTTGTGGTGGCCAAAAATTGGAAAACGAGGAGATGCTCATCAATTGGGGAATGGCTGAACAAATTGTGGTATATGTTGGTGATGGAATACTATTGTGCTAAAAGGAATAATAAAGTAGAGGAATTCCATGGAGACTGGAATAACCTCCAAGAAGTGATGCAGAGCGAAAGGAGCAGAACCAGGAAATCATTATACACAGAGACTGATACACTGTGGTACAATCGAAGGTAATGGACTTCTCCATTAGGGACAATGCAATGTCCCTGAACAATCTGCAGGGATCTAAAAAACACTATCCACAAGCAGAGGATAAACCATGGGAGTAAAAACAACAAGGAAAAGCAACTGCCTGACTACAGGGGTGGAGGTGATAGGACTGAGGAGAGACTCTAAATGAACACTCTAATGCCAATACCAACAACATGGAAATGGGTTAGAAACACATGTGATAACCAGTGGAATCGTGCGTCGGCTATGGGAGAGGGAAGGGGGGTGGGAGGGGGGTGGAGGAAAAGAAAATGATCTTTGTTTCCAGTGAATAATGTTTGGAAATGACCAAATAAAATAATGTTAAAAAAAATACTAAACAGAAGATATTACAGATAAATTTTATAAAGTGTTCAAATCCCATTGAAACTATTCATTAGGAAGATTTTGGAATAGATGAGAAGATACAATTTCTAAGTTTACATGCAGACAATTTTTATAGAAGACAACACACAAAGGCACCAAAACCTTAGTTTTTAACTGCTTTACTGATAGCAAAAGATTTGTATTCTTCTTAACTAATATCTCAAGGCCCAATATACCCTTAAAGGACATTTCATCATTAATATTAGATGGAAATTGTTATATGTTTTATTCTTATTCATCTAATTAGATTATCATTATCTCATTAGATTATCATGGCTAATGGAGATCTCTATTGCTAAAACAATCATAACTTCTGCCATTTTTTGCTGTTTGCTTTATTGAATAATTCCTATTATCCTTAATCCATGATTCCTTTGCAGTAATCCTTTTAAGGGATTTGTTGATTTTAAGAAGGTAAGTTTAGTTCAAACTAAATAATGTAACCTGTAAATCTTCTTAATCACTCACAGGTAAAATGCAGTATATTGAGGGACACTGAAAATGAATGACTTCATGAGGTATTAGTGTCAAATTCCCCCATGTTCTGAGACTCAAACTGTTCTCTCAGAATACTTTGCTTATCATATTAAAAATTAATAAAACAAAATTGAGGCAGGAAAGTGGTGTTGTAGATAAAGCATTGAACTCAGGAATACACTTTTTAGCTCTACGATCCTAAGAAAGTCATTTGGTTTCCCTCAGTTTCCTTACCTATAGAATGGAGATAATAATAACCCCCACATCACAGGGTTATTCCAGGGAGGGAAAATGAGGAAATATTTGTAAAGTACTTTGTAAATCTTAGAGTGTTTACATACACGCACACATACACACACACACACTCACACACACATATATATATTCATATATATATATATATAGTCTACTTATAATTAATGGTAATATTTATAGAAAGTTAACTCTAGTCTTTCTTTGTTACCACAAGGCAACCTATGGATTTTAAAAGAAAAATGAAGTTTAATCTTAAAAATGAATCTTTAATTTGTTTCTTCCCCCATTCTCTAGTTGGATAAGGGAGGAGACACAGCTTTTTGTTTATCTATGAACAAGCCTCTTAAGAGAGTGAGGTAAAGAAAAGTGGACATGCCAATTGTGTAGCCATTCTCAAGATTTCCTGATTTCTGGCATCGGGAAGACCCACTTCTTGTCCAGAGAGAGGTCAGAGTCCTGCAATAAGAAAGGCTTTTGGAAAGGGATGTCAGCAAGAGTATAAATTGGAATATCAGGTAGAAGTGGGGGATTTCCCCTTGAAATGTAAAATGAATGTGCATGATGTTGGCCCAGCTCTCTGAAGGGGAGGTGACAGGCCACATATAGCTGGTACTTTCTCTTTCCCTGGCCTGCTTTTTATTAAGATACAGTCTTCAGAGGATTTTAATCATAACAAGATAATTAGTATATGAAAATTAGTAATGATTTTCACTAGTACTACTAGTAATTTAGCTACATAAAGTATGGAGCTATTTAATAAAGACATTATGTTCTGTCAATCCTTATAAGGGGGAGGTTTAAAAATAAATCCAATTTGTGAGATTTTCTTCACAAGCCACTTTGGAGACCACTTGTCTAGACAAAGACAATCAACAGATTAGATAGAATTCTCTCTTTGCCTTTCTCTTCCTGACCTGCTCCCAGTAAGATTACAAGAGGATGGAGATAAATTGAGCTGTGATCTTCACTTTTAGAGAGATTCCTAACATATATGGAATCATAAATCAACATCAAGTAAAATAGGATTGCTATAACACAATGCTCATATTAAGTTTTAAAGAATAGACATAGAGTATTTATTTGCAGTTTCATTTTTCTTTAAGAAAACTGGTGAGGGGGCATCTGGGGAGCTCAGTGGATTGAGTGTCTGACCTAGAGATGGGAGGTCCTAGGTTCAAATCTGGCCTCAGACATTTCCCAGCTGTGTGGCTCTGGGCAAGTCACTTGACCCCCATTGCCTAGTCCTTACCACTCTTCTGTCTTGAAGCCAATACACAGTATTGACTCCAAGACTGAAGGTAAGGGAAAAAAAAAAGAAAAGAAAAGAAAAGAAAAGAAAAGAAAAAAAGAAAAGAAAAGAAAAGAAAAGAAAAGAAAAGAAAAGAAAAGAGAAAAGAAAACTGGTGAGCCATATAATCCCTCTTTGAAATTTAGGTGTTTTCTATTATTGAGTTCCTCAAAAGTTTAGTAGAGTTTCAGTCAAGCTGAGCATATAATTCACTGGTTCCTCATATTTTCCTTGATCCCTTAATGAATGTTATATGAATCCCCTGCTGCTTTGTTGATAAGTAAATAATTATAATAATAATCTTGTGTATTTTATGGGTAGAGTAGCTTAGCCCTAAAATTAAGCCTGCAAACAAAACCTAAATGAAAGCCAAAACAAAGTATTAAATCAATATACTATATTGAAGGCTTTTCTCTTTTTCATATCATGGTCTTTATATATCATTTGTATTTTCAAAAGCAGCCCATCTTTAAGACCATGACATAATTTTGGTTCATACATAATTAGATCTGTAAAGAGCCTTAAAAAATATTCTCATTTTTCTACACAGTAACCCTGTGGTTCTAAAACTGAAGCTAAAAAAGTAAATGATTTGCTAGTGATCATTCAACCAATAAATCTCCAATACAGAATGTGAATCCAGATCTTTCCCCAGTATTAGCATTCTTTCCTTTAGAATAAAAAGAGATCATGCTGTCAGAAGGTAAGTACATATATGAAATATAGTAGCCTTTCTTCAAATAGGAAATTAGAAGTGTTAAAAAGAGAAATACTTAAAAGTGTTGACTGAAGTAAAATAAATTGATAAAATAAATTGACTTAAAAAAAAGAGGGGGCTACGATCAACCGTGTTATCAACATGTAGCAATCTACCAAAAGAACATATTGACTATGGGCTATCTTTCTTTGTCATCTAGATTTTCTAGTTCACTTTCTGCTCTCTCAATATGGTCTCTCTCTCAGGTCAAAAAAATGTAAATACATTTCAACATTGACCTAAGATAAGAAAATACTTAAGAAGATAAATTTGCTACAAGAAAAATCCAATATAGCCTCATGAAATTTTTAAAAATATATTGTCCATTTTTGTTATTTATATAAGCTGAGACTTTCCACATTAACAAGGACAATTGAAAGATGAATACACATGTACATGTAAATAGACATCCTTTTAACTTATCCCCCTTGTCCCACATTTAATGAATCTAAAATTAAAAAAAATTTTAAGTTTATTTGGGGAACATAGTATATTTTCTCAAAGGCATCAGTTTCATCAGTTTCATATGGAAATAACACTGTGACCCTGAAAATACATATTTTCCCAGTGTAGTTGAAGGGTTTGTTTATATATATATATATATATATATATATATATATATATATATATATATATATATATATATATATAATTTTTTTTTGCCCACATTGACTTGACTTTTATCCCTTATAACCAAAAAACACCTGGGTAATACAGATGTGTTCTGTTACCATTGAACAGAGTGAAAATTACTGAGCCATAAGGTTTGTAAACCTCTATACTTGGGCTTATTAGTACTAAATTCTAGGCATTCTTGACTGGTGACCATAATCCTAAGTAATTTGGACCTCAAGATGATGTTGATCTCCTTTTCTTTATCAAAATAACAAGTAGTAATATGAAAAGTATTTAATTTATCCTTGTTTTAAATTTCTAAAGGAATAGTGATTATGCAAAGCTAAACTAAAGTAGCAGTAGTTCTTTTTGATAGAATATTGTGATTTAGAGATTAGTTTGCTCTTAAAACAGTGGGAATTACATAGTAGTTTTTGAAACTTTTACTTTCTGAAACTTCAAGTAGCCTATAATTTCATCATCATAGAATATTTTAATTTCTTGCATAAATCACAGTCCCAACCATGCCCTCTCATTTGACATAATTGTTAGATATATCTTTCTATAAATCCTTCATAGAAAATCTAGTCACAATAGTGAAGGACTTCCTCTGGTTCCTTTAATACTGTGTAGATAATGTTGTTTCATCTGTTATTTCTCTTTCCTATCCACCTCATTTTCTAGTCATTAATCTAATATTAAATATTTCAGGCTATTAAATAAAGCACCATAATAATTGCTTGTTTTTATGTATGTGCAATATAAGTATATACACATACATATATACACACATACATGAAATATACATATATACATACACACAAATGTATGTATAGAATCACTTGAGGAATGTTAATGTTTAAAAAGTGGTCTTCCTTGCCAGTGAGCTACTGGGAAATCACTTAATTCTTTTTTTTTCATTGAATTGTAATTTCTCATTTTGATTTAATCTGAATACTTCTTCCATTCTTGGCCAAACTCATTGTCTATCAGTATTTCATGTTGAAGATCCATGCAATGATAGATTAACTCAATAAGATTAATGTTGATTTGTTACCCTCACTATCAGTTCAGATTTTTTGTCTCATATCAAACTTTTTCCAGGTTCATTTTCTATTCTCTTCTTTTTTTAACTCTTCTGTGAGATAATCCTATAACAATCTTGTGTCCTCTAATACCATTTCTTTACTTAATCTAAAATGTCATTAATATAAGGATATTTAATACTAGGACCTTTCTATATCAATGAAAAAATCACTCATTATGAAACCTAATACTCTTAGAGATTTGCCAGGAACCTTGAAGACTTTAGTGACTTGCCCATGTAGGATTTAAATCAATGTCCAATACTTCAAGTGTTATAAAGTTTATTATTTAAAAAAATAGAATCATGTGACTAAGTTTTTCTACCTGCTCAAAAAGCCCACTCCACCAAAGCCATGACAGGAAGGAAAGAGAGCAAAAGCCAGAACTCCCCCAATTTATATCCTGTCTATGTCAGCACATAACAACAGGAAGTGAGTGGGGTGTTGGGAATCGTAGTTTTGCTAGGGATGGTAATTTTGCTGAGGATTGTAGTTTTTAGGGTATTAGATTCAACTTACACAACTCCCCAGGATCCTTTGGGAGACTAGTCTCCCCAGTGGATCATGTAAACATAACCTACTTATAAATTACAATAATTTGGGGATAAAAGGGAAAGAGAATAAAACCAATGATTGCTAGGCACATTGACAAAATACCAACTAGGGGGCAGTCACCTTTGATATAAGAGTATACATACAAAATAAATCTGTTCAACCCCTCCCAGTTCAATTTCACTACATCCCAGAGTTCATTCTAGATCTTCCTCTGCATTGTGAGGTTTCTGCAGGCATCTCCATGACATCTTCTCCAAGCAGTTCACTTCCTGGATTCTGGGAGGTAGCAAGTCTCTTAACTTTTATAAAACTAGATATTATGACAATTATGCAATCTCCCCTGAGGAGATTCTATTTTGTCAGATGATAAACAATAAAAATTATACTTAAAGTACTGCACATTAATTTACGTCTTACAGAGGGGGCAGAAGAGAACATCATTTCTGTGGAATCTGCAGTGTCTGAAAAGCTGGAGCTTGAAGACGAGAAAGACAGAGAAGGCTAAATTGATTATCTGAAGATATAATATAAGAATATTTATAATACAGAGATTACTTAGTTAGAAATGTATTTTAGATAGATTAAGGAGTTTTAGAGTGGGCATGATTTCCAAGCAGAAGGCAGTCCTCATGGAGTTTTTAGTTGTTGTTTTTTTATTCTTACTTTAGGGAAATATATATAAAATTCAATATATTTCGTACCTTCTTTTCCTTTCCTTTCTCTGCATCTTATAGTTATAATAAATAGGGTTTTTGTATAATCAGTCTCCCTACATTCCCTTGCCATTCTGGCCTGCCCAGTCTCTATAATACATCAAATATGGAATCCCTACATAGTATGCTCAATGTGGAATTCTCCCTCACTATGAGAGATCCAAGAGATATGACCAAAGGAATCTAGATGGATATCATCATACTGGGGAGGGGAAGGAACTTTAGAGTCTTGAGGCAAAATTTTTAAGCCTTTTCAGACTCCATTTTTTTTTTATGAATGTCTCTGTAGCAGAATTTTAAAAACGACTCGAAGTCAGTACCTGTATCCTGTCACATATTGTATTTGCTGATTGCTTGCTTTAAGATTTTATTTTGTTTTTTAAGTTCTGTTACACTATGTCACTTTAAGTTATTGTGTTTTGATAATTAGCTATATGTACTGCTACATTGTCTTTATTTGTACCTCCCCATATGACTGGACTGGAAAAAATACCATTGTGCAAGTATCTTTGAGATGTTTGTAACAAGAGGTAAGGATCCATTTAGTAGCTGAAGTAAAGTGCTAGAGCACTATTATAATCCCCACCTCCCCATTTAAAAAATGTAATGGATGAGAAATATAAAGACATGCCAAAAATAGCTGTTCAAGTCTCATCCAGGAGGTGGTAGGAAACTAGGGGGCATGGCACCTCTGGATGGCTCTCGAGAAGGGAGCATTATCCAGGTAGCCTAGTGGCTTCTCGATGGTTTTTTTTTTCTATTTGTAACTCTTCAGCTTACTCTACCCCTCCACCAGAATGATCTATATACTTGGTGATATTTAAGACCCAAAATGTTTTCTTGAATTAGCTGCTATACTACTGTTTTTTTTTTTAAATCAAGCTGTTTTCTTAGTTAAAATTAATGTATCCTGAGTTGATCCATGTATTTGTCCTGTCTACATCAGCACATAATGACAGGAAGTTAGTAGGGTGCTGGAATCGTAGTGTTCTTGGGAATTGTAGTTTTTAGAGTAACAGATTCAAATTATACACCCAAGATCAGTTCACAAAGTCAGTTATGAGCCAGAGGCAGGATTTGAATCCAGTCCTCCTAACTCTAAGACCAGCTCACTATGTATATATAGTAATGACTGCATGTCATTACTATAATTTAAAAGCTATATGTGTATTGTAGGATTTAATATTTAATGATCTTATTAATTTTGATGGGTTTAGTAATCATTTCTATGTAAAAGATTCCCAAATTGATCTATTATCTAACCCAAATCTTTCTTCTAAGCTTGTCTCAAATTTACCAACTGCCTTTTATGCTTTTTAAAAGGTATATTCTGTAGGTACTTCAAACTCAACATGTCAAAAACAAACTCATTTTCTTTTTCCCAAAATCTTTCTCTCTTTCCAATTTTTCTATTACTAAAGAAACACTGACTACCTGGTTCCTACTGACAAGGTCAAATATATTGTATTTCACTCTTACCCCAGGGTTCTCAGGTACATGTAAGAGGATTTGGCTTTCTTCCAATGTCTCTAGTCCCCACCAATGGGTTCTTTCAAGTGTAGGAGATGTCATCTGTATTCTAGTAACATTTAATCATTAATAGTTGGATTGGTTTGTAAAAAGCAATATTTACTTCAAAAATATAATCACAAATATACTTACTTATTTTCCCAATATATAGGAGGCATAATCTCCCTCCCTGACTTGTACTGAGTTTCTGAGGAGGGGAAAGAGATTAGTTTCATCATTTAACTCAGTTTCTTTAGAGTTTGGTTCCAGTGAAAGACTGACACTCCTCCCTACCCCCTAACCTTTGACCTCTCCCCTCCCCTGTTGTCCCAGATATCTTGGTTTCTTAGGACTTTCCTCTTTGATGAGCTGGCTAATTGCAAATTCCCACCTGGAATCCTGACTTCAGGGTGACTATGGCTCAAACTTCTAGTCTGATCAAGAACACCACTAATACCTACACTGAGAAACAGGATAAATGCTACCGAACAGAACAGAATCTCCAGATCAAGAGAAATCTCAGGATTAGTGTCTGAGAGGGAGTAGAGAGAAGGATTGACTTCCCCAAGTAACATAGATAATATAGTAGAACTAAGATATGAACTTAATTCTTCTCGTTCCTAATTCAATACCATTAATACAAGACTACATTTCATCTATGGTATGAAATATTTTGTTTTTACTATATGTCCTTACTAACTAATTGTTTACTCAACCCCAAATAATTATAATTCAAATTAAATTTCTTTTAAAGTCTACTGTGTACAGAGCACTGGGAAAGATATAATTTGTCCATGAAAGATAATTCTGCCCTCTAGACTGGAAAAGAGGCATTAGTACATATAAAAATATGTCCTTTACTATATGCAAGTCTCCCTTTTTTCTGGTCTAAAAATCTCAAACTGAACTCTAGATCCCACTTTATATTTATATTTATTAAGAACACCTGGTCATCCCACATTTTGTAATATTTTCTCTTAAATACATGAAAACAGTTAAATGGTTGTTATGTCTAAAGTTCTTCAGAGTGTATAACTTTAACTTATTTCCCCATCTTTGTTGGTCTTACCACGACTCTAAAATATATTCTTGCCCAACTTAAAATATGAAGCCCCCATATTTGTCATATATACTCTAATACATGGATTTTTTTTGCAGAATAACAGAAGTTAGCTAATGACTCTTGTCTTTCATTATTTTTACTACATCTCTATGTAAAGTTTGTTTTTTAAAAAAATTCTCTATTAATGATCCATTCAATTCTCTTCACTATTTTCCTCATTGAAGCAAGACAATTATTTTTCCCTTTCCACAATGCATACCTAATGCATTTCTTATAGCAGCTCTTCTAATTTTTATTTTCTCAATGAAACATCTACCCTCCACCCCCCATCATCCATCAACTGAAAAGTTCCCTCAATATTTTATTGAAAAAAAGAGAGGATAATAACTGCAAGTTCTTATCTACATTTCAAATTCTTTGGATATGATTTCCTTGAAACTATATCTCTGATAAAAAGGTAACTCTTCTAACCATGTTAAAGGACTTTGCTCTTCATATATCCTTGATTCCATTTCTTCTGGCAAATTATCCCTATAATTATGTTCTCCTTCTCTCTGTCTTTCTCATTTCTGTTCTTTCCCTGCCTGGGTTTGTGGCTCTGTCTCCCCTCTCACACACTCATTCACTCACATTTTTCTTCCTCTCCTTAGTTAATGAATACGTCTTTGTTTTAAAACAACAAAAAAGAAAAAAAATGCAGTTAAGTGATCATCAAGCCTTTGTTTGAAGACTGAAGTGAAGGGAAAACAGCTACTTCCCAAAGAAGGCAATTCTACTTCTGGAAAGTTCTATAGACTGGATAAAATTTTCCTCATATGAAGCTTAGTAATCCTCCTAGATCTATACCCTGCTACAAAACAGAATAAGCATATTCCATTTTCTGTATGATAGCCCTTCCAATATTTAAAGACAGTTATAAAGCACACCTCTCCTCCCTCTAAGGTTTTTTACTATACCTTCAAACAGTTATTATATGGCATGATCACAAGGTTTTTCATTCATATTTTCTAGATACCAACCTTAGCAGTGTCATTATTTGATTAATAAATGAAAGACATACATGTCCCACACTTTTCTGTCTTTTAAGGAAGTCCTAAATTTGAAGCTTATATTTAGGAAATACTAATTTCATTTTTAAGAAACATGATAGACCCAAGCTGTCTCTAATTAAAACACTTTTTATAGTGAAAGCACAGGTTCCAATATATTTTGGGGATTTCTGATGCTTTGAAGAAATTGGAAGAGGGAGGCCTGGATTGTATTATATGTATTATTGAGGGTTTTTGTTGTTGTTGTTGTTGTTGTTGTTTTTCTACCTAAAGAGAGCCTGTCCATCATTTAAGGTAAAAGATAAATGAAGAGTAACCCTGAAGATAATATATCCCTAAATCTGTCTTCTCTGATTTGGAACTGGAGTTGCAACAATAGAGGTTAGAACAGTGGAATTTTAGGTGCAAAGAAGGGAAGCACAATTCTTTCTTTTGGAAATCCTATAGAGAAAATGCTTGAAAAATTAGTGCAATGATTTTTTAATTTCTTATGACCAATAAAAGAAATGACTTCAGGCTTGAGGTTTCTCTGCTCCAGAAGATTCAGGCAGAGTAAAATGAAGCTTTGAAAATGAACTTTGGATAATCCCATAACTATTAATATTTGAAGCTATGACAATTTGGATAATGATATGGATAATTAAGCATGCTTGATGGTCTCAACTAATATGCAGTGGTCAAAAATATCCTACCATTCAAAGTCTTGCTTGAATAAGTAAACCATTCTAACATTTAAATTTTCTTTGAAGCAAGAAATATCAGAGTATAGGATAATCATAGGAACTATTTTGGTGCTTCAAGGCTACTAGAATAGCGTGCATTTTACTAAGCTCTCCCATAGATGCTGTCTTTATTAACCATATTAATTTTATCCAGTAGGTCCTATAAATAGTAAGCATATTATATCTTAGAAAATATTCCTTAAAAAAGGATACTGAATTGACAGGGCTTTAATTTGATTTGCCCCTTTGCTACCTAGTAACTATATAGGCTTGGAAATGTCACTTAATCCTTGAGGCTCAGCTACCTCATATGAGTTAATTCCATGGCACCAGGTGATTACTATGGGTATTTTAAATTCCAACTCTATGATCATGTAATTAAATATGGGGTTCTTCATTATTTGAATGATTTATTCTCTCACTAAAAGGATTGTTCCTTCAGTTAATACAAATTTTAACCTCTCCATGATCCATTATCACATATGAGTCTGATTTTAGTCTTCTATAGCTCTATCAAAAAGTGTCCAAACAATATGATACAGGCTTCCTCCCTGGTCATTTTAAATTTCTGAAATTTGAAGGAAACAATTGAATTCTACATTTATTTTTTTTTAAGAACAAACATAATTTTTTTTTTCCTCAATACTTAATTGAACTGGGGGAATGAAGAAGGAAAATAACACCCTTGTAAAAAATGGGACTCAAAGAAAAATTCCACATTGGTTATATCCAAAATAAATATATCACATTTTGTATATTTAGTCCATTCCTCTCTACCTTTTTGACACAATCAGCTCTCTGTCTTCCTATTGACTTTATTGTAAAAATATAAATTCCTCTGTTTAGTTTTTAAATACCTGCATAATTTGCTTTCATTGAGTATTATTCTCTTCCTGGAATACAGACAAATTGGCCTTCTCTGTTCCACACATGACATTCTATCTCCAATCTCCAAGTCTTCCACTGATTCTTTTTTGTTGTTTTTTCACATGCATGCAATGAATTCCCTCCTCATCTCTACCTCAGAGTCCTATCTTCCATTAAGAAACAGCTTAAATACCACCTTCTACTCAAAGCTATTCTTGGTCTCCCAACTTCTAATATACTTTTTCCCAAACTACTTTGTATCTAAATACTGTGTATCTGTTTATGTTGAATATATTTACATGGTTACAAACATATTTAACTATATATGGAGAGAGTGTCATTCAGTCATTTTTTCAGTCATATACAACTCTGTGATCTGCTTTGGAGTTTTCTTGACAAAATATTGGAGTGGTTTGCCATTTCTTTCTCTAGATCATTTTATAGATTAAAAAACATGAGGCAAACAGGGTTTCATATTCATGCATATATACAAAATCAAATTATTTAATGAAAGGAGCAAGAAAAGAAATAGCTCAGCTATATCTCTAAAACTGGTACTTGTTTCTTACATCTTCTGTTTCAAAAAGGAAAAAATGGAAAAATGTAAATTCTTCAAAGTTTCAAATATCCTGAGTAGAATGAGTTGGACTTTTAAAAAACACCCAAAATACATACATACATACATGCATGCATGCATACAGTAGTTGGTGTCCTCCACTCAGCATTCCACAGATAACAATATGCTATTTTCAATGCATAGATCTGAATACTTCACATTTTAAAATCGGAATTCTCTCCACAAATTTTAAATGGACAGAATTCAACTTCTGAATTTTTTGTATAATAGCTTTAACTTGCTAGTAAGCATTTTTATTTACAATGTGGATTAAGTATAAAGATACCTAGTAAGGCCATATTATCATATTGCACTCTTAAAGACTATAAAATATATACATAACTACAACATAATATATTTTTAAAAAATTAGTACTCTTCCTTTAAAGTAATTGAGTTTCAATAGGGAGATTGGGGGGAAAGGTTGTCATTAGCACTTAGCTACACCAAAAGTTTTATCAAATAAACATATGAGTTTTTTTTTTTTTTTCTAGCTCCATTCAGAAGGGCTATTCAGAGTTGGAATAGAATAAAGGAAGAGTAAAGAAAGGGTCCACTCTCAATTCCTAGAGGCTTGTGACTGTCCATCTATTGGTACTGATACTAACAGTTGCTATAGGAATGTACCTATGGGCACACACAGTCACATTAATTTGAGGATAGAAATCTATCTTTCTCAACACAGAAGTAGGATGGAACAGCATAAGAGAAAGGAGGCAGATGATTAAAGGAAGAGTGGATTAAGGGAGGCAATGTTAAAAAGCAAAACAGACTTTTGAGGAGAGACAGGGTAAATAAATGTGAGGGAAGAATAAATAGAAGAAAATAAAATGGAGAGGAAGGCACAACTGGTAGTCATTATTGTGAATGTGAATGAGATGAATTCACCCATAAAATATTAAGTGGATATCAGTATGGATTAGAAACCAGAATCCAAAAATATGTTGTTTAAAAGAAACAAATTTAAATAGAGAGACTGACATAGGATTAAAATAAAGGGCTGCATTAGAATATATTGTGCTTCAAGTAAAGTAAGAAAGGCAGAGGTAACAATCATGATCTCAGACAAAGTAAAAGCAAAAGTGGACCCAATGAAAAAAGTTAGGGTTTACAAAATTGGGTGACTTCTAGGTGCCACGGATGCAGAATAAGAAACCCTTCAAACAACCACAGAAGTACAAAAATATATTTAAATGAATATTGCAGCTGCAGAACCAACAGAAAAAGTGATAAAACAGTGTTCCAGGCCCAGATGAACATGGAAAGACATTAAGAGGACTAATCTCACTGAAGAACAAGGAGAGAACACTGAATAAGCCTCAGTTGAACTGAGATATGATCATGCCCAAGCAGTAGGGAAAAGGGCAAAGATTACTTAGTCCAGACTCAACAAGGAAAAAGAAGAAGCAATACAGAACAGGCAGCAGAAGGAGGAAAGTGATCTCCCATAGTCCATCTAGGTCTGAGACTAGGCACAATATAGAGTGGTAAGTAGTAGAAGTATGTAGCCCAACAAGGTTCAGCCTCAGCATAAGTATATAGAATTCCACTTGATGAGGTTAAACTGGAAAAAAAACTTCAAACCTCCACAGCTAGCCAACCAGGCTCCTCTACAGAGTGTTCAGTTTTGGACTGAGATAGCTAAGCTCACCCCAGGCATAGTATAAGTGTGGGACAGTATTCTGTACATCTCAGGAGTTGAGCTAAGCTTCAGCATATAAAAAAAATCAAGGTAGAAAATAACCCCAAAATGAGCAAAAGACAGAGAAAAAGCCTGATGTTAGAAATATATTTCAAGTGACATGATCAAAATGAGAGCCCAGAAGAGGACAGAAGTACAAAAATGAAAATATATGACAACTCAAAAGAATGTATGGGGGTCAGCTGGGTAGCTCAGTGGATTGACAGTCAGGCCTAGAGATGGGAGGTCCTAGGTTCAAATCTGGCCTCAGACACTTCCCAGCTGTGTGACCCTGGGCAAGTCACTTGGCCCCCATTGCCTAGCCCTTACCACTCTTCTACCTTGGAGCCAATACACAGTATTGACTCCAAGATGGAAGGTAAGGGTTAAAAAAAAAAAAGGAATGTATGAAAGTATGTCAAGCCCAAAATGAACTACTGGAATAGCTAAAAAAGAAAAAAAGAAAAAAAAAGGATAACAATAGATATGTAGAAGAAACAACAAGGGGGAGAGATATAAAAGATTTAAAAATAAATAGCTTGGAAAAATAATTTACTGATGAAAAAATCCCCTACTGAATAAAATGTAATACAATGAAAAAGAAAATAATTCCCCAAGAAAGGACAAAGCATCACAGAATAAAATGGCTCCCTAAAAATTAGAGCTGGATGAATAGAAGCTAATGATTTCATAAGAAAGCAGGAAACCTCTTCAAAAGAATGAAAAAATAGTAGAATAAAATCTGATCCCTCTCACTAGAGAAACAACTGACCTGGATAATAGATCAAGGAGAGATAAAATAAGAATAATTTGATTGCCTGAAAGGCATGATCAATAAAAGAAACTGGATACCATATTGCAAGAAATTAACAGGAAAACTGCCTTGATGTTCTTGAACAAGAGGAGAATGTAAAAATTGAAAGAACCTACCAATCAACTCCTAAAACAAATCACAAAATTTAAATGCCACACCTATTATAGCCAAATCCCAGAAATCCCAAACAAAAAAAACTACTATAAGAAGCCAGAAAAATAGCAGCAACTCACATATTGTGGAATTACAGTCAATATTACACAGAATGTAGAAGCTTTTACATTATAGAATTAGAAATCATTGAATTCCATAAGGCAAATGCTCTTGGCCTGCTACAACCCAAAATGACCTACCGCTCCCCAAAATGATCATAACACTCTAAGGGAAGAAATGGATATTTAATGAAATAGAGGAATTTCAGGAATTCCTCAAGAGATGATCAGAGTTAAAAAGAAAACTCGATGAGAAAATTTGACCCTTGAAATAAGCATAAAAAGACTAAATCTCATGCTTAGAATACCTATCCTGGAGTGCCCTTACTCCTTACCCCCATATTCTGGTTTTCCATACTTCCTTCAAGACTCAGCTCCATTCCCACTGACTGTGAGATCTGTTGTATTATCATGGCATACCGCAGTGGTCAGGAAATAGTACATAATGAATGCTTGTTGATTAAAAAAAGAGAGAGATAAGCAGAGAAAGTGCATTTTGCTAAAAGGCACAATAGGCAATGAAATTATATCAATACTAATCATATATGAATCAAACAACATGTCATCCAAATTCTAAATGGAATTAAATTAAAAGATTAAATAACGTATAGGCAGAAATACACAGTAAAACTATACTAGTGGAGAACCTCAACTTTTTCCTTTCAGAACAGGGTAAATCTAACCATACAATAAAGAAGAAAGAAATTAAGGAGAACAGATCTTTAGAAAAGTTAAATATTTAACATCTCTGAAGAAAACTAAATGGGAATAGAAAAGAGTATACCTTTTTCATAGCTGTATGTGACCTTTTCCAAAAAAAATGATGTATTAGGGGATAAATATATTGTTATTGATCATCTTTCATTTAAAAGGGGAGCAATGAAATCATGAAACTGATATATTGAGTTGAACATGAATTATATTTAACTGAGGCAGGGTTACATAAAGTTGTCAGCTTCATTCTCTTCCAGAGTCATCAAAGACCATTGATAAGACAAAAGTCAGATAGACTGGTGATAGACTTGGATACAGTAGATGACCTTGGCAGCTTTGAGGTCTGACCAAGATCTATGATCTCCAAAGTGACTGCTTCAACTGCCTTCATAATACTTAGAACAAAATTGTCTCATCTGCTCATGTTACTAGAGCAAGTCTTAATATGTTTGAGATAGACACCCACCTGCATCACAAAAAAGTTTGAAGGCTCTCAGTTACCCTCATCCTTATTCAGTCCATCCACAAAGAAGGTTATACTGGGGAATGAACACTGCTCATACTATGACTTGGAGTCAAAGGTTTGAGTTGGGAGACACCAAATATAAATGAGTAGCCATGAAGAGGGGTTAATAAGGCTTCACACCAAAGGTGCTAGTCCTTCCTTCACATCCCATAAACCACAAACAAATGCTGAAAAGCATCAGAGCATAATACATTGCATAAGTGGCTATGGAGGCTTAAACAAAAATTATTTGGAAACTAAATAGTCTAATCCTTAAAGAATTAATGGGTCAAAGGACAGATCATGAAAACAATGATTAAATTTAAGGAAATGACAATAATACAACATGTGAAAATGGGATACAGCAAAAGCAGTACTTAGAGGAAAATTGATATCTCTAGACAAATACATCCATAATAAAAAAAAAGGGGGGGGGCACCGAACTGGGCATACAACTAATAAAAGAACAAATTTAAAACCCCAATTAAACATCAAAATTAAATCTCAAAAATTAAAGGAAAGAAAAATTAAATTTAAAGTTTAAAAAACTGAACTACTAAATAAAACCAAGAGTAGACTTCTAGAATAAAACAGTAAGGATTTTGGGGAGGCGGAGTTAAGATGGCAGTGTAGAGGCAGCGAAAGTTCAGACCTCTGAAAACCCTTCCTTACCAATTACAAACTAAATGCTTGTAAGAGGACTGAAAATCAAATCTAACAACAAGACAGAGCAAAGAAACCCTCCTGCTGGACTCAATTTAAAAGATACACCCCCTCCAAAAGCCAGAATTCGAGAACACTCAGGTTTAATGGGAAGGGGGAAGGAAGGTTCCAAGACCCCCCAGTGGCAACTGGATGCTCTGGGCAGGCAAAGACACTGGTCTGGAGGGAATACCTTGTGGACAAAGCTGTCCCAGGCTCACAGTGTTGAACACATGCAGTGGGGAAGGAGTTAGAGAAGGAGCGCAGAGCAGGCATTCTAGTTGCAGCAGCAGAGACCCTCCATATTGCTCCCCCTCTTCCAGGAGGTTTTGGCCTCAGGGCACAAGCAGCCCAACCCAGCTGGACTTAATCCCATCAACAGTCTTCAGAGGGCAGGGAAGCTCAAGCTCCAACACCATCTCCCATAGGCTGCTGGATGTTAATCCAATCAAAGCCTTCAAAGGGCAGGGAAGCAAAAGCTCCAATAAATACCCTTCCACTATAGACTGCACTGAGAGACTTGATGACAAAACTCCAAGAGGGAAGACTGACAGAAAAGCAAACAAAAACAAAAGCAAAAATGAGAGAAGCAAGAGCACAGACAACTGCAGGGAGTAAAGAAGGGATAAATATGAGCAAACAACAGAAAAAAGAAAAAGAAAAAAGAAACAATCAACAAACTTCTGTACAGGCAATGAATGAAGAGCAAATGGTACTGAGGAGGGAAGACCAGGCAATAAAACAGAAAACCCAGCAAATTTGACACTGGCTTTGGAAGAACTCAAAATACAATTCAAAACACAATTAAGAGAGGCTGAAGACAATTTAGACAAGAACTTAAAAACTGAAATGAGTCATCTGGAAACAATGAACTTAAAATAAAATGAGAAAATAGTGTCTTGAAAGCTAAAATCAACCAACTTGAAAATGAGGCAAAGGAGATGAAAGATGAGGCAGAGAAGATGAAAGATGAGGCAAAGGAGATGAAAGATGAGGTAAAGAGGATGAAAGATGACCTCCAAAGAAAATCAGACCAGAAGGAGAAAGATGACCAAAAAGCCAGGGATGAAATCTAGTCTTTAAGAACCAGAATACAACAACTAGAATCAAGTGACTTCACAAGGCAGCAGGACACTATAAAACAAAATATAAAGAATGAAGAAATTGTGGATAATATGAAGCATCTCATTCACAAAACATAAGATTCAGAAAATCTTTCCAAGAGAGACAACTTAAGAATCATTGGTCTACCAGAAGACCATGACAAAAGAAAATGCCTGGACATAATACTACAGGAAATTATCCAAGAAAACTTCCCTGATATTCTAGAACAAGAGGGAAAAGTGGAGAGTGAAAGAATCCATTGATCACTTCCTGTACTTAATCCTCAACTGACAACACCCAGGAATGTTATGGCCAAATTCAAGAACTATCAGACCAAGGAAAAAATATTACAAGCTGCTAAAAAGAAGTCATTCAGATACCATGGAACTATATTGAGAATAACACAGGATCTGGCTGCATCTACACTGAAGGACTGAAAGGCATGGGATAGGATATTCCAGAAAGCAAGGGAACTAGGTCTACAACCAAGAATCAACTACCCAGAAAAACTGACTATATTCTTCTGGGGAAAGTATGGTCATTTAACAAAATAGTACAATTCCAAGCATTTGTAAAATTGTAAATTTTGTAAATTTTAATTTGTAAATTGTAAAATACCAGACCTGAACAGAAAATTTGATGCCTAAGCACAGAATTCAAGAGAATCATCAAAAGGTCATTTAAAAAGAGGGGAAAAAGAAAAACAAAACAAAAAAACCTTTTTTTTAAGAGACCCAATAACTTAAAATGATATGTATCCCTATAAGAAAAGAGGTCATTAGTAACTCTTAAAAAATTGTTATTATTACCTGGGCAGTTAGAAGAAGTACACTTAGAGGGAACAGTGACAAACTGTATAGGATGAAATGACAAGACATAAATATGTATATAGATATATGTATGCATAAATGCATATATGTGTATATATTAAAAATAGAGCTAAAAAAGTGGTAAATACTAAAAGAAATGGGAAACGAAACTGAAGAGCATAAATTTATGTCACAAAGAAGCACATGGCGGGAGGGGGGAGAATGTCAATACATTGGAAGAGTAAAGAGTTTGGAGATAGGAAATACTCAACTCTTAAATGCATTGAAATTGACCCAAAGAGAGAAGATCAATCCAATCCATTAGGGAAGAGAATTGATGTGCACTCTATAGGGAAGAAGAAGGGTAACAAATTGACTGGTGACTGGTGGGGAGGGAAGCAGTACAAGGGAGGGAGAGGGTTGGGGTGTAATTTAAAAGGACTATAAAGAAAATAAGGGGGTAATAAGAAGGGAAGGGTGTAGAAAGGGAAGTAAAATAAGGATGGGAATTAGGGGAAATGATTAAAAAAAGAAAACATTTGTGTAGAAGGAAATAGTGAAAGAAGAGAAGGCAGAACTTGGAATAGAAATCAAAATGCTGGGAAATGCACAGCTGGCAATCATAATTCTGAATGTAAATGGAATGAACTCACCCATAAAACCCAAGCAGATAGCAGAGTTGGTTAGAATCCAAAACCCTACCATATGCTGTCTACAAGAAACACACATGAGGAAGTTAGATACGCATAGGGTGAAAGTAAGAGGATGGAGCCAAATCTATTGGGCATCAACTGATAAAAAGAAGGCAAGAGTCGCAATCATATCTGACAAAGACAAAGCAAAAATAGATTTGATTAAAAGGGATAGGGAAGGTATTTACATCCTGATAATAGGCAGTACAGGCAATGAGGAAATATCCGTACTCAATATGTATGCACCAAATGGCATAGCATCCAAATTTCTAAAGGAGAAACTAGTGGAGCTCAAGGATGAAATAGAAAAAATATATAGTGGTAGACCTGAACCTTCCTCTATCAGAACTAGATGAATCAAACCAAAAAATAAATATGAAAGAAGTAAGAGAAGTTAATGAAATCTTAGAAAAATTAGAGTTAGTAGATATGTGGAGAAAAATAGGGACAAAAAGGAACACACCTTCTCAGCAGAACATGGTACATTCACAAAAATTGACCATGTATTAGGGCAAAAAAAATTGCAAACAAGCACAAAAGAGCAGAAATAATATGTGCAACATTCTCAGATCACAATGAAATGAAAAATTATAATTAGTAAGGGTACATGGAGAGGCAAATCAAAAGTTAATTGGAAATTAAACTATACGATTCTCCAAAATCGATTAGTTAAAGAACAAATCATAGAAATGGTAATTTCATTGAAGAAAATGACAATGATGAGACATCCTTTCAAAACCTATGGGATGTAGCCAAAGCAGTACTCAGGGGGAAATTTATATGCTTGAGTTCATATATTAACAAACTAGAGAGGGTAGAGGTCCAATGAATTGGGCACTCAAACTCTAGAAAGTGAACAAATTAAAAATCCTCAGATGAAGATTAAATTAGAAATCCTAAAAATCAAAGGAGAAATTAATAAAATTGAAAATCAAAAAACTATTGATTTAATAAATAAGACTAGAAGCTGGTACTCTGAAAAAAAAAACAAATAAAATAGACAAAGTACTGGTCAATCTAATTTAAAAAAAGGAAAGAAGAAAACCAAATTGATAGTAGCCAGATTAAAAAGGGAGACCTCACCTCTAAAGAAGAGGAAATTAAGGCAATATTTAAAAATTATTTTGCCCAATTATATAGCAACAAATATGACAATCTAGGTGACATGGATGAATAAATATAAATTGCCTAGACTAACAGAGGAAGAAATAGATTACATAAACCACCCCATATCAGAAAAAGAAATTGAACAGCCATCAAAGAACTCCCTAAGAAAAAATCCCCAGGTCCAGATGGATGCACAAATGAATTTTTCAAACATTCAAAGAACAACTAATCCCAGTATTATACAAACTATTTGACATAATAAGCAAAGAAGGAGTTAAACCAAATTCCTTTTATGACACAAATATGGTACTGATTCCAAAGTCAGGCAAGTCAAAAACACAGAAAGAAAACTATAGACCAATCTCCTTAATGAATATAGATGCAAAAATCTTAAATAGAATATTAGCAAAAAAGGTTCCAGCAAGTTATCACGAGGGTTATTCACTATGACCATGTAGGATTCATACCAGGAATTCAATAATCATTCAATATTAGGAAAACCATCCACATAATTGACCATATTAACAAGTAAAACAAAAAAAATTCACATGGTTATATCAATAGTGGCAGAAAAAGGCTTTAACAAAATACAACACCCATTCCTATTAAAAACAACTAGAAAGCATAGGAATAGAAGGGCCTTTCCTAAAAATTATAAACAGTATATAACTAAAACCATCAGCAAACATCATCTGCAATGGGGATAAACTAGAAGCCTTCCCAATAAGATCAGGAGTGAAACAATGATGCCCATTATCACCTCTATTATTTAACAATGTACTAGAAACACTAGCTGTAGCAAAGCAAAGGAAGGAGGACTTGCAGTCCCAGATCTCAAACTCTACTATAAAGCAATGGTCATTAAAACAATTTGGTACTGGCTAAGAGACAGAGAGGAGGACCAGTGGAATAGACTTAGGGTAAGTGACCTCAGCAAAGACAGTCTATAAGTCCAAAGATCCCAGTTTTGGAGATGAAAATCCACAATTTATAAAACCTGCTGGGAAAATTGGAAGACAGTATGGGAGAGATTAGGTTTGGATCAATATCTCACACCCTACACCAAGATAAACTCATAATTGGTGAATGACCTGAATATAAAGAAGGTAATGTATAGTGGAAGGGATATGGCAAAGTTGGGACATTAATTCATTGCTGGTAGAGTTGTGAATTGATCCAACCATTCTGGAGGGCAATTTGGAACTATGCCCAAAGGGTGATAAAAGACTGTCTTTCCTTTGATCCAGCCATAGCACTGCTGGGTTTATACCCCAAAGAGATAAGAAAGAAAAAGACATGTACGATTTAGTTCTTTATAAATTTGAGTAATTAGAACTTTGTCAGAGGTTTATTGGGAAGGCTAAACCAATTCTACAAAAAATCAAGCCATTCTCCAATTGATAAATGGACAAGGAACATGAATAGGCAATTTTCAGTTAAAGAAATCAAAACTATTAATAAGCACATGAAAAAGTGTTCAAAATCTCTTATAATCAGAGAAATGCAAATCAAAACAACTCTGAGGTATCATGTCACACCTAGCAGATTGGCTAACATGACAGCATTCATTACCTTTGCATTAATTTCCCAACTTTGCCACATCCCCTCCAGCATTCATTACTTTTCTTTGCTGTCACATTAGCCAATCTGCTAGGTGTGAGATGATACCTCAGAGTTGGGAAATTAATGCATTGCTGGTGGAGTTGTGAATTAATCCAACCATTCTGGGGGGCAATTTGGAACTATGCCCAAAGGGCACTAAAAGACTCCATACCCTTTGATCCAGACATAGAACTGTACCCCAAAGAGATAATAAGGAAAAAGTCATGTAGAAGAATAATCATAGCTGCACTCTTTGTGGTGGCAAAAATTGGAAAATGAGGGAATCCCCTTCAATTGGGGAATGGCTGAAGAAATTGTAGTATATGTTGGTGATGGAATACTATTGTGCTCAAAGGATTAATAATGTGGAGGAATTCCATGTGAACTGGAATGACCTCTAGGAATTGATGCAGAGTGAAAGGAGCAGAACCAGGAGAACATTGTACACAGAGACAGATACACTGTGGTACAATCGAATGTCATGGATTTCTCCATTAGCGGCAATGCAGTGATCTGAAGAACTTGGAATGATCTACGAGAAAAAATCATTATCCACATTCAGAGGAAAAACTGTGGGAGTAGGAACACAGAAGAAAAAAACCTGCTTCAATACATGGGTTGAAGGGATATGGTTAGGGACGTAGACTCTAAATGAACATCCTAATGCAAATACCAACAACATGGAAATAGGTTTTGATCAAGGACACATGTAATATTCAATGAAATTGCACGTCGGCTGTGGGAAGGTTGGGGGGGGGGGTGAGGGAGGGAAATAATATAATTCTCTTAACCAAGGAATAATGTTCTAAATTGACTAAATAAATTAACTTAAATTTAAAAAAAAGAATAAAACAGTAAAAAAAAACATAAGTTAATTTTATTTTAAAAAGAAGAAAATTAAGTTATGTGTCAAAAATTAAAATGGTGAATTCACCACCCATGAGGTTTGAAGCAATTTTAAGAACTCATTTTACCCTGTTCTCTATCAATAAATCTTATGGCCTATTTGAACTGGATAAATATTTACAAAAAATATAAATTGCTTAGATTAATAGAAAGAGAAATAGAATAAAACTGAAAATGTCATCAATAAGTTCTCTAATAAAAAAATCACCACTTTCAGATGGATTTACAAGTAAATTCTACAAAACATTTAGGGAACAATTAATCCTAATACTTTATAAATTTTTTTTAAAAATAGGTAAAGAAAGAGTCATACCAAATTCTTTTTATGACTCAATATGTATTTGACACATAAATGCAGAAAAAGCAAATACACAGAAAACTATAGGGTAATTTCCTATGCAAAATTTTTAATAAAATATTAGCAAGGACATTAGAGAAATATATCATAAATATATGCTATAATAGATGGGATTTATACTAGGAATGCAAAATTGGTTCAATATTAGGAAAAATTTCAGCATAATTGACAATATCAATAAAAAAATTAAAGATTATATGATTACACTAAAGCTTTTTGACAATATGCAACACCCATTCCTATTAAAAACTCTAGAAAGCATAGTGATCAATGGGACCTTTCCTAAATCTACCAAAGAATTCTTTCAAATAACTAGAAAAAAATAAAATTAAAATTTATCTGGAAGAGCAAGCATCAGAAATATCAAGGGAATCTTTGAAAAAAAATTGAAGGGAAAGTGGCCTAGCAGCATGAAATTTCAAACTATGGGTATAAAACAGTAATCATTAAAATAAGCTTATATTAACTAAGGAATAAAGTGGTGGATCAATGGAAGAGATTAGCTACAAATTATATGGTAGTACATGACTTTAGTAATCTAGTACTTGACAAATACAAAGATCCAAGCTGTTGATAAAAGAACTCATCATTTGACAAAGTTTGCTGGGAAAACTGGAAGCAGTTGGTCAGCAACTAGGCATAGAGGAACATCTGGCACTGTGTATCAAAAAGGGCTTATATTTAAAATATCAAGTAAATTATGGGAGCATGGAAAAATATATCTATCATATCTATGTATAATGAAAGGGTGTTGATCAAATGAAAGATATAGAATATCATGAGGATTTTAACATATAATTTTGATTACTAGAAATTTATTTTTTTTAAAAGCAGAAGCAATATAGCCAAAATGAAAATGAAAATAGGAAAGTAAGAAAAAAAGTATAATAAGTTCTCTGATAAAGGCCTCATTTCTAAAATATATGGGAAACTGAGCCAAATTTATTTTTAAATTGAGGTATTCCTCAATTGATATGTAGTCAAATGATATGAATAGGCAGATTTCAGGAAAAGAAGTCAAAACTATCAATAGTCACATAACAAGATGCTTTAAGTCACTATTGATTTAATTTTTTAAATTAGCTGTCAATATAAATTCTGATAATCATTTTCTGATAAATCACTATTGATTAAGGAAATGAAACAACTCTGAAGTACTACCTCATACTTATAGGATTGGCTAACATGACAGAAGAGAAAAATGATAATTGGTAGAGGGGATTTGAAGAGAACAAAATGACACCAATGTACTCTTGATGGTGTTGTGAACTGGTCCAAGCATTGGAAAATAACTTGTACCTATTTTCAAAAAATGTATAAAGCTGTGCATAGACCTAACAATACCACTAGAAGTAGTATCCCAATTGATAAAAGAATACTAGTCTGTATTATATACTGTAAGGATGATATTAGAAAATAAGTATCCTTTTATTAGTTTAGGGATAAGAAGTAAAGTGCTGGCTTGAGAAAGAACTGGAGTTTGAAGCAGAGCTGAGAGAGTGTGTTAATTTCACATGTGTCAGTTAGAACCATTTTTCTATGTCAATTACTCTCTCTGGCAGTTGGGAGTTGGTCTCTGGCAGTTGGCAGAGACACTCTCAGAGACTCTCTCTCAGGGCTGGAGGAGGTAACATTTTTACCTCTCTCTCTGTCTGAGGGAAAGATCTGAAGGAGCTCAGTGTTTTCCTTTCCCAACTTGGGAAACATTATTGAATATCTATTGTGGTTTGATAGATTGTTTAACTCTGAGAAAACAAAAGAAAAACCTCATCTTTGGTTGGGACTCTGAGTCTGTTAAGATTCAGAGTCCTAACTTGTTTCTTCTTGAGACTCAACCAGCTAGCCTTTGCTATTTTATAATTTGAAGGCAAAGTTAAGATTTATAAGGATAATAGTGGTAGTTTTTATTTAGATAGTACAAATTTGGGTTAGTCAGATAAGAGAGGATTAGTGTAGCCTGTGAAACATAGGAGAAGCAGTTCCTTGTGGAACCTGGAAGTTGATTTGGGAGGATTTAGAATCCTTTAGAATTAGAAATTCTTTATTTATCCTTACATATTTCAATAAATATTTTATGTTTATAATAAGAGTCTCTTTAGTGTCCTTGAGCTTGGCTCTGAAGGGAAGTTTACATTTGAGCTTCACTTCATCACTGAGGATACTTTTGATTACCTCTATCAAAAATATTCAAACAGTTTGATCCTGATTGGTAAGTAAACAGTTTTGAAAAGTTTTGAACCTATAGTGAAACAGTTTTTCTATCTATATTTTGTGTAGTTCCCCATTATTTTTTTTATTTTTACAATACTAATTATATTATATACAGATATAATTATATACTATTATATACTAATATTAATCCCAAAGGAAAAACAGCAGAAAGGAACTATATGTATAATAGCTTTTTATCTTGGTGAAGATTTAGAAATTTGGTGGAGAATGTCCATCAGTTAGATAATGACTGAACAAGTTGTGTTATAAGATTGTCATGGAAAACTATTATTGTGTTATAAGAAATGATGAGGTGGGTGATTCAGAAAAACCTGGAAAGGCCTATCTGAATTGATACAGAACCAGAGGTTCATAATACAGCAATATTGTAATGATGATCAAATGTTAGAAATATATCTATTCTGACAAAGGCACTGCCAAGACAATCTGAAACATTCATAATGAAAAATGCTATCACCTTCAAAGAGAGAACTGATAAACTTTAAATACCAATTGAAGCAAATTTTTTTCACTTTATGTCCCTTAATTTTTAATTTTTACTTTTTTCCCACATGACTAATGTAGAAATATGTTTCACATGACTTAAAAAATAGATCTTCATATTCATTATTGAAAAATCTAAGTATTAGTATATATGCCTAGACAGAAATTGATTAGCAAATGTCCTTTTCATGGGACAAATCTGTACCTCCCAGAGCAGCACTATAAAGTTGCATCATTCTCTAGCTCTCATCTGCTATTAAAGTGTATTCTCTGCAACTGCCTTGCAGTGCATCAAGAATTTTGAGTTTGTGTTTTATGTTGCATTTCTGTCTAGCCATAGAATCTGATGAAGACCTGAAAACTCATAGCAAATAGATATTTACTATTAGTAATTCCTTTCACATGCTCCTATTTAATGATTGCTAGATTTGGAACACAACATGATGATTTATTGCCAGATCCATAATAGATCTTTAAGGCGTTGGGGACAGTCCAAGCCTAGACCTAAGGATGATGCATGGCAAAACTAGGATGGATTCATAGTTGTCCTTGATCATTCTCCTTTCCTGATCTTTCTGCTCTTTAATTTTGGATTATTCTTTAGGATTTAAGATCACATAGAGGAAAGATCATGGAATAAGTTTCACATAGAATATATTGCCATTTCAATCTCATGGTTCTCAAAGAAACAAACCTTACTTTATAATCTAGTCTTGGTTTTATAATATTCCCTTAAACACTTTATTAAATCTTGTTCATCATACCAACTTTGTGAAAGTATCATTTTCAAAAAATTTTGTTCTTTTATATTCCCAATTTGGTATAATTCACAACATAAATGTCTTAAGAAATAAGTATCTATTCTAGAATCAAGCATGCTATCTTACACAAAGTGTCTTATAAACTTGAATTAAGTGAGTGTATGACAAGTATATGGCAGTGGAAAGAATAATGTACTTGTTTTCAGGCCAAATATAGAACTGCAAACTGCAAACAAGTCACCTTACCTTCTTTGAACCCCATTAATTACCTAAGAATATTGATATGAAAATCAAATGAGATCAAGAATTTACATTTCTTTGAAAATTTTAAACATTTTACTTTGTCTTCAAGAACCAGCATTTTTATTAGTGTACTCATTTGACAAATGAAGATTGAACAAGCTGTTCCTTGTATAAGAGTATTACAAGATTGATATATAGTCATACTTTTTAGCTTTGGGGTATCTGCTAAAAATTGCACTTTATAGGAATAGCTTTTAAGAACTCAAGGAACTTGAAGATTTAAGGAGACTTCAGAGTAGTTGAAGAAGAGATTGGAGAACTTTGACAAATATCAAGTGTGTCTTTGATGATTAGCTGTGTTTCCAATACCCAGAAAGACTAGTTCATCAAGAATTATTGTATCCTCCTCATATTATGGACTCCCTTTTCTCTAGACTTTGCATATATATACAAGAACAGTTTTAAATTTTATTTTTAGGAGTAACTAATTTTTTGAAGGCAGCACCTGAAAAAAATTCCTGAGTTAAATTAAAAAAAAAACTATGGTAACTGCAATAAAATTCTAAATTTGGAAACTGATTTTGGATGGAATAAAATGTCTTTTTTTCCTAGTTTCCCCTGACTCTGAGGCATTTTTATTGTGTGACTCTAGAGAACTTCACTGTGTTCTAGTCAGTTCTTTTACACAGCAAAAAAGGGGGAAAAAAGAATTTTAGGAAAGGAAAAAGGAGAGGGAAAAGAAAGAAAGGGATAGCAGAGAAGGGCATAAAGCTTCCTTGCCCTCCTAAGAGCCTGCCACAAACAACCAAAAAGAATCTACGGAATTAGTGCTAAAATAGCAAAAACAAACAGTAGTCATCAGCTAAGGTAAACAACCAGGAATAACTAGGGAAGAAGGTTTCTGCCTTTCCTGTCCTCATTTCCACTTCCATAGGCCTTGGGGATAGGGACAGAGCAAACAGAATGAAATCAATAAGATAGCCACTGATGGCAGGACCAGCAAACACATCACCTTGTTTGCTGAGCCCCTGAGCTTGCATCTCTGAGGATACCACTGGAACCTGCATGCAGAGGGTCCTGGTAATAGTGGTGTTTACTGAGGCCTTGGCTGAGGATTGAAGGAGCCTATGGGCACCAAGCCCAAAGAGCAGAAATTCAAACCTCATTGCTAACAAGCAAGGGACTTTGGAGGTCCAAGGAAATTAGAGTAGGTACTGTGAAAGGGAATTCTTTGTTCTCTTTATATATTCTGAGTTTACACTTGTGAAAAGGGAATCCTTTATTCTCTTTGCCTAGTTGGAGTTGACACTTTGGTTAACATTAATTTAAGTACATAGTACCTCACTAGACTGAAGACAGGATTAACTCTCATTTGTCTACCTTTTAAATTGATTCAACAAAAGATTGAACACCCTACTTAGTGCTAGGTGAGAAGCCAGCAAGATATTTGGAGAACTCCACCCTTTTTTAACTCAATCAGTCAGAAACTTGTGGATTCTTTTAAGAGTTCACACAAGAGTTCATACCCTCAGAAACTGTTTAATGAGGAAACTGTGAACCTTTAAAATGAGAAATTGACCTTCAGAAGGTGAGAAGTTGATCCCACAATCACTGCCCCCTGGGCAGTGCTAGACAATTTGGAAACTGTGATTGGCTCCTTGAAGAGGTCAAGAGACAAGAAGTCACCATAAAAGCAAGCCCAAACTCCCTCAGAGCAGATGGTCTTTGAGAAGATAGTCTGAAGAGATTGTCTTCTGGAGATAGTCTTCTAACTAGGGAGAATATTTGAGGGAGATTTGCTGGAAACTATGGCTTGGATAATGGGCTTGGAGCTTGGCTTCAACTTAGACTCTGACTCCTGGACTACTTCATTGGGTGAATGAAAGGCTGACTCCTTTCCTAGTTTCCTAAGAGACTAGCTTCCATCTTAGAGGAGGCTATATGGTTACTCACCACCAGCCTTCCTGGTTGAGAGCTAATTAATCTCTGCTTGGATTAAGCAGATTAAGCAAAACATTTAGGTTGATAGGATAGATAACTTCTCTATCCTCCTCACATTTTTCTTCTCTATTGTTTCTTCTCTGTTTTAAATGCTTGTAAATAAATTTCTGATTCAAATATTGGCAACCACATAATTTCTTAAAATTAATGTCCAAACATTAATTTTCACCTTTTCAGTACCTTTTCTAATCCAAGCTGTGATAGTAGGAAAGGAGAGAGGAAGCAGGACACATTGGTAAGTGTGGTTGCTGAAGGACTGGGACCTCATGAACTCCCAGGAAAGTGGAGTCCCTGACAATTGCCACAAAAGGAAATGAAATGTTTGCTTTCAGTTGCAGTGGCAGAATTTCCTTGTGGGGTCTGGTTGGATCACCTGAGATCAATCACAGTTGGGAGCTTGAGCAGGGCAACAGGGGTACATCTCAACCTAAACTATAAAAACTTGAATAACTAAATAGGATCCAGGGGAAAAAAAGACACACAAAAATGTCCTAAAATCTGGTAACACATCTGTACTCTAGAAACCATGGGACACCAACAAAAAGTAAAAAATTAAGTCTATTAACCTGGCTGCTAAAATTTAAAATAAATAAATAAAAATTAATAAGCAATGGTGAAAGAACCCAGCTATTGACAGCTGTTATGTAGCCAGAGAAAACCACAGCTCAAACTCAAAGGATAGTTAAGTAAAAACACCTATTTAAAAACACAAAGAAATACAACAAATAGAAACAAGATAAAAAAAAAAGATCTCTTGAAAAAGCTTTAAAAAAGCCTCAAAAACCAAAATTTAAAATGTTGAGGAAAAAAAAAATTTTAATGACCAATTCAAGAAATTATAAAACAATCTATTAAGAACTAGAATTGGACAAGGGAAAGCTAACAATTCCCTAAGATAATAATCAATAACAGAGCAAATTCAAAAGAATGAAATAATAGGAGAATATGACACATCTTATCATGAAAACAACTGACCTGGGAAAAGATCAACGAGAGACAACATAAGAATAGTTGGACTTCTGGAAAGTCAGGATCAAAAACAGTTTAGACATTATAGTGAAAGAAATCATCAAGGCAAACTGCCATGAAATTCTAGAATCAGAGAGTAAAGTAGAAATTGAAAGAATACACCAATCACCACCTCTGAGTTAAATATTAAAATACACATTGCTAAATTCTGAAGATCCCAGAGTAAGAGGAAAATACTACAAACAACACACACACACACACACACACACACACACACACACACAATTTAAATACTGTGACTCTGCAGTCAGAATAACAATGACTTAGCAGCTTCAGAATTAAAAGAATTCAGGAAATAAAACACAGCAATTTGTAAAGCAAAAAGAACTGGGCTTACAACCAAAAATGACATACAGCAAAGATGAGCATAATTATAACATGTAAAAAATGGAATTTTAACAAACTAAAGGAGTTTTGAATATTCCTGGGGAAAGCCTCAGAACTCAGCAGGAAATATGATTTATAAGAAAGAAATAAAGATAATGAGAGACTAATCAAAAGTAACACAAAAGTTAAAATTCTTTGGTTCATGTATAGGAAAATGTTATCTATGACCCCTGAGAATGGCATTATAAATGGGTATTTTGAAAGGCTGTATCTGGTTGAAAGATTTTAGGTCAAGGTGAATGGAATGGAATGAGCTGGAATGGTAGTGGAAGTAGCAAGTAAGGTGAAATAACTATCTCATATGGAGTATGAATGAGTGGAAGAATTGCTCTGAAGAAGGGACTGGTAGTACTAGAATCCTACTCTTATCAGACCTAGGATAGAGATAACAACAAACACAATTAGAAGGATAAAAATTAGGAGGCTGAAAAAAAAGTAGGAGGGAAAAAAACAGAAAAATGGGAGGGAAGGAGGATGGCATAAGGGAGGAACTAGGAGTAACTTTGGCCAATTGAGGGAATAAGAGAGGGAAGGAAAGGTTAAGAGAAAGAAGAGTAAGAGGATAATAAAAAGGGAAGAAATGAGGGGTATCCATAAAAGAGTACATATCAATAGGTGGGGAGGTAAAGTACAATGATAAGGGAGGTGTGACAAGGAAATCACTTTAAAAAACTGATAGATATTAATTTAAGGTCGCCAAGGAATTCAGCTATGTAATTCCTTAATGAAAACTCAAGTCAGCAGTCAACCTTTTATGGAGTTTAATTACAAACAGGAGGAAGAAAGGTATGAGAGAGAGAGAGAGAGAGAGAGAGAGAGAGAGAGAGAGAGAGAGAGAGAGAGAGAGAGAGAGAGAGAGAGAGAGAGAGAGAGAGAGAGAGAGAGAGAGAGAGAGAGAGAGAGAGAGAGAGAGAGAGAGAGAGAGAGAGAGAGAGAGAAGGGAATAGGGCTTAAATACCCCCTCTGTTTAGGCTGGGCCAAAAGGCCCAAGCCCTTAGATAGCTGAGGCAAAGAAAAGAGATCAGTTCCTATCACTCAGGTGACCAAAATGGAGAAACAGTCTCAGGGGCCTCCACCTCCAGCTTCCTTCAGAGCAAGCTTCTCAGAGCACAACCTCTCAGAGCAAAATCTCTCCCACCTCCTTAGTCCTCAGACCCTGCTATCTTTAAGGAAACCATCCAAGTTCCCTCCCCTCAGTTCTCACATCTACCAATCACTGTCCATGTCTTCCCTGTGCCAATGGTGGCTCTAGCTTAACCCAGGACCGCCCAGAGGTCTGTGGCTTTGCACATGTCTGTTGAAGGTCATATTCTCAAATAATTAAATCTTGATCCTTTGCTGCAGCCCTTCCTAAATCCTGTTACCCTGAGTAGGGTGGAGATTGGAAGTTCCAAGACCTGGTTCTATCATTCCAAGTATCTCTATTGTATCAATTCTAAAATCAATCATGACTCAAAGAACTTCCTGTTCTATGCTTAAGCATAGGTCAAAACCCTTTCCATTGTTCAGCTAAAGGTTTCTGTCCTAAAGTAATCTTAAGTAGGGAGGAGAAAGATCTTCCCATGCCAAGGGGGTTCACATTCCAATAGACTATCAGTAGGAAATTTTTCAAGTATGAAATTTCCCAATGGTGAAATTTCCAACATTTATAAGTCTAAGAAATCTTAAGGTTTACAGAGGGTCGCTAAGGCAAGATAGGGAAGGAACTTTTAGAATCAAACTGATATCAAGAAATAGGAGGGCATCAGGGATAAGATAGGCATTTTTGGTAAGATGGATAGAATAAGAATTTTTTAAAAGAGTGAAGGGTCAAGAAATATAAACTAGCACCTGACAATGTGTTGTTTACAAGAAATACACTGAAAATGGGAGACACCCATAAAGCAAAGTTGAAGGGCTGGAGCCAAATACAATATGCCTCAGCGGATCCAGAGAAGGCAGGGTTAGTAGTCATGATCTCTATCAGAATTTGGGTTAAAATGGATATAGTTGGAAGGAATGAAGAGGGCAACTATATTATGTTAGTGGGTTATTATGGATAATGAAGTACTTCCAATATTGGACTTGTAAGCCCCAAGAATTATAGTATCCAGATTTTTAAGGGAAAAACTAAACGAAATGCTCATAGCAATAAATAACAAAATAATAATAGGGATTATATTTCACCTCCCACTAAAAGAATCTAAACAAAAAATAAACAAGAAAAAAGTTGAGGAGATGAATAGAACCTTAGAAAAGTTAAATATGATAGTTATATGGAGAGTCCCCCCCACACACACACACACCTGCATGTAGCTTATGAGTGGATCTAAGCCCTGATTACACATATAATCTAAGCATAATTTCTGGTGGGACAATAATGGTTTAGAGAACATAAATATTCTTCAAAAGAACCCTTATCATTCTGTGGGGGTAATCCTGCATTTCTGAGGGCTTCTGACATTGGTTTTGGAAATATAAAAAAGATAAAAGAATATATGAAGATATTAAAAGAAAATAAGAATAATATATATATATTTTTAAAATAGTCATTAAATCAAGTGGAAAAAAGTATCAAAGTAAAACAAATCCAAAGGGAACTCAAAAGTAGAGAATGCTTATATTAGCATATAAAATTTACATATTTTTTAAACAAGTTGTAAGCAATGATCAGTTTCTGCTTTTGCATGTAATTTTTATGCATTTATTTAAATGATATAGGAAGTATGAAAAAGGAAAGCGAGGGAATGAGGAAATAAAATAATCATTAGTGCCTACCACATGCCGGACAATGAACTAAGAACTTTAAAAATGTCTCATTTTGCCCTCACAAGAAAACTCTTAATTTCTATAGAACATCACATAGAACCCTTTACCCCATTTTGGATCTCTCTTTTGTTCTAGTATGTATTTTATGTATTATGGTCATATTTATTTAGTTCCCTACTATTATCATTGCCTCCTTTTCAAGTCATCAAGTATACAATCATGTATGAGATGTCATAACTAATAAGGAATCCATCATCCTACTCCAGCTAAACAGTACATTATTTCTAAAAAGATGAAGGAACACCAGGTTGTTCCATGCTCCATGCCACAGGGTCCTTAGGACCACTGGAGTTTATCATTTGCTTTGCCCTTGCATCCTTAAGACCCGTAATCCTTTCTATCTCTGCTAAAGCTTAAATCTCCTCTGTGTAGTATCTTTTCCAATGGTAATGCAAGTTGTTTGAGAACTAAGACTTCCATTTCAAGTGCATTTTCAATTCTTAGTGTAGTGCTTGGTACATCTCACATGTTTTATAAATGCTTTTCTAATTATGTTCTCTTGAAATGAAGTCTCACTGTGTTTGATCAGTTTTCTCAGCCTCACCCTTACCATCTTCCCAACTACTTCCTAGCCCATGGATATCAGGCCATTGTTTTAGTCTAGGTTTAAATAAGAACAGATATTGGCCTTGAAGCAAGTCAAAGAGGATACTCCCCAATTAAGAGACTTAATATATAACATGAGGTTCATTCAATTCAACAAATATTAACCACCTACTGTATAAATAATACTATTAGATAATAAGGGAAAGAGAAAATTTAGACAAAACAGTTTGACTCTTATGAAATGTTATATATACATATGTGTGTATACTTCTAAAATGTTCTCTCTTCATTACACAGATACTACAAATTACATCTTTTTTCCCCTCTGTGTGAAGAAGGATACACAGAAAAATTACATGGGTGACTTTATTGGGAAGTTTCTATTTCATTTTGCATATGGTAATTGTTCAGTTGCTTATTAACATAATATCTTTTATCTTTTTAAATTAAACTGCTGTGGCATCGCTCTCTAAGGTAATGCATGAGACATTCTATTTTCATTTTATAGGCTATTTGTTCATGATTCTAATGCTTAAAACATAGTCTAAGAAATTTTTTAAACAACTAATTTAAAATGCAATGAAATTCTCTAAAAATGAGAACTGAAAATGAGAAACACTGACAAATAGCTGTCTTGTTTTGTACTTAAATTATTTATTTAATAATATTTTATCAGCCGTAGAAATCTGTCTAAAGAATTATTTTCTCATGTAGAATGAATTGTAATATTTTGCATCATAAAATATTTTTGAACCACAACAGACAATAACTCCAAAATACAATTTCCTATCATTTGATTCAAAGTATATGTGCATCTTTTGCAAAATAGGAAGAGAAGACAATTTATGTAGATATATTCAATTAATTATAATACAACATTTGGAATCTGGTATCAAAAATAGATATTTTTATTGGTCTAAGCAATATCTATATAGGTGTAATGAATTTCATTTTAGATTCAAGAAAGAAATTTGGGAGTGCTTGGATTTTCTTTTTTTTTATAAAAAGAATTTCTTAAATCTACTTCCACAGAGCAGAGACTTCAACACAAGAAATAACCTAGTTTGTGAGAGACATATGATAACTTAACTAATTGACTCTGTGTAAGAAAGGATATGCTAAATCTTTAACCAGGTACTAGTTGGCAAAATATCCTTTTCAATACAGCAGTTATTTTTTCTTCATTTTTAGAACTAGAGAGTTCTCATCAACTAAAATATAGCTATTTAATAGCAATACTAAAATTTGAAAATGTAGAATGTTTATCTGAAGTGATAGAGCAACATGCATGTGGATTTTTACACACATACTAGAAGTTTTGATGCTTCCATACTTCAGGTATTCTTGATCTATTCTGTGTTTGCACACTCCTTACAGAGACAGGTCACTGACCATTTGAGCCCTCTGGTAGGTGGTTTCGTGAGTTAATATCACCAAAAAAAGTACATCAGCTATTGCCCATATCTAAAATGAGCATCTCTGAACTTAATTAACCCAGTCATCACTTAAAAGTCCCTGATCTAGTCTCAATCCTCAAAGAGAACTTTCCCCATACATAGGATTTACCAGAGCCTATGATCCATTGGCAAAGACTTTGAAAAGTGAATGCCACCATCAACCCAGGGCAGCTAAGTGGAACAGTGGATAGCATCTCAACTCAAGAAGACTCCTCTTCCACCCTCCTCAAATTAAGGGTACTCTTTGGACTATTTGTCTTCAGTATCATTCTGGAAGTAATGAAATCTGGAGATAGATGATTTATAGTTAATTTTCCTAGTCTTGTCAATTTCTTTATGGGATTTTTCTATATTTCACGGATGTGTAACTTGACTAAGAAATTGGAAATTAAACATGCCATAAATGAAAACTCAAAAGTGAAATAAGGGATTATTAGAAAAATTCCCAGTCCTGAGCAATTTAAAATTAAATTATATCAAACATTTAAATAAATATTATTTAAACTATAACAGTTACTCTAATAATTAAAAAATAGAAATAAATAAATAAATCAGTTTGCTAATATTATTTTGTAAAATAAATATTCTTTTGATGCCCACATTGGAGAAGGATAAAAGAAGGGGGAAAGCTAATCATAGGTAATATATATTCAATATAAAACTATCATCAACTATAGATAACATCAATAAAATGTGAGTGAAAAATTCCTTATCCTTATATGAAGATTAGATTTTAATGTTAGTAGTTTTGAATTATTCATAATTGTAATTGTAGGATAGCTAAATAATGCTAGGATAAGTGGTGATTTTAGTAGACCTTTTGTGATTATTTTGAGGTAAGTATTGGGGGTTTTAAATTGAGTGAATGGCTGCTTTAGCACAGAAAATCATTGTTGGTGGGGGCCTCAGTTTTGGACATTAGTCTTCAAATTTGCTATATCATTGAACCTTCAGCAATAATTATGGTCTTGAACTTGTGATCCAGTTACTAGGCCTGACCCTGGGTCCAAAGTTTGGTACAACCCAACAGCACCCACTCTTATCATTTGCTTCACTAGTCCAGAATCCCCCATTCCCCACTTGTCTATCAAGTGACTTGAAAGTCATCATCAAGTGACTTCTATACCAATGAGAAGAACATCCTGCTCTATTTCTAACATGATCTTGAATTATTTTTAACTTGGTATATAAGTTGTGATATTCCTTAGGGTATATATGAAGGTCTCTCATAGTGGTCAAGGTCTTATAGTCCTGACCAGAAGTCCAGTTTTATTGTGAAACTGGTCCTCTTGCAATAAAACTATTTCTTTTTGGCTTAGAGACTTGGTTTCTCTTATTTGTGTTCCTGTGGTTAGAAATTATGTAACAATAATAAAAATATTTTATGAGTTAATTGATTTTCAGATGCATGAATCATTACATATAAATAAATCATTAACACATTTTAATTCCATAACATCGGCAAAACATGAATATATGCTGTTAAACTGGAAAAAAACATAGAACTATAAAAGTCAGAAAAACCACATTTTTAATAAAGGAGAGGGGTTCAATACTTTCCCCAATGCTTCCACACAGAGCCTGAGATTCTGGCCACTCTGCCTACTGACCCCTGGAAGTGCCAATCATGGTAGATTAACAGCTCTGAGGAATAAAAGAATCTGGGGGACTTATATACCTTTTAAGGGAACTGAGAATGGGAGAGTATAGTTGGTTGGCTTTATAATGGCTACAAAGAAATGAGGAGTTCTAGACAAATTATCAGGGAGAAGCTGATGCTTTAAAATGGACACAAAAGGGAAAGCTACAGTCAAAGGCTTGGCTACCTTAGAAAAGGACACAAAGGAAGAAACTACTAGGACAAAAAGGATACTTAACACTTGATTGAATTTTCTAGTTACACCTAAAATACTTTAAGGTCTATTATTAACCTAAAACTTGTGAAGTTGGGCTTTTCTTCCCAGAGAAATTCTCCTGTGACAAGGTCAACCTTTAGGATTTCACTTTCAAGCTAACTGAACTTGGGGACTTTCAGATCCCATGTTGCTACAAGTTTGGGGTTTCTAGATTCCACATTGACAATGCAACAAAGAATCACAAATAATAGACTTTTTCTAGTTTGCAAATGCCTGTTAACTGACTCCTTTTTAATGAATTGACAGGTCATGTAGTTCAACTCATACAAGAAAAAGAATCTCTAAAATCATAGGCATGTTGTCTTCCACTCTCTGCTCAAAAAATCCCAATTTACTTGACTCTTTTCAAGATAAACCTTCATAGAATTGTTAGATGGGACTGAAAAATGAATATCATTTAATTAGCAAAAAGATATATATTTTTTTCATTTCCTTCCCAATAAAAGCAAGATTTACTTTAGAAATATTTGTTTGAATATATTTATAATCTATCTTTCTCCCTCCTACTCCCCCACAAAAAAAAAAAAAAGACCAAGTCAAATGAAATGATTCTCATGAATAGTTAAGTAAAACAAATTCACACTTTGGTAGTACCTATAAATGAGTGTCTATATCTGAATTTTAAGGCAGATGATTAAAATATTTTATCTTCAAGCATCTGGAGTTAGGTTTATCGATGAAATTATTTATCAGGAGGTTAAATATATCCTATTCTTTCAATCAAACCTTAAATGTCACTGACTGATTCATTTGAACTCATAGTTTACTAAAACCCCTAGACCATGTGAATCCAGGATTCTATATCTTAGAGTAGTTCACTGGTTCTGTGTAGATTAATATATTTATCAAAGAGAAATTCCAGAAGTACAATACTGAATACCACCTTACAAATTGAAAATTTGAAAATGTAAATTCAAAAAGTTGAATACTTTCTGAGGCCAGGCATTTAATCCATTCTAAATTCATTTGATTATCTATTTAAATTCTTTCTACATCACCACCACCCAGAAGATTGATATTTTTTGTCAAAAATTTGCTAAAATATGGGTAAATTATTAGTGTTTAAGGCCAGATTTGAACCCAGGCCCTCCTCTCTCTAGCCCTGGCTTTTAATCCACTGAGTAACCTAGCTGCCCCTCTTAACTTGGTTTTTATGAAGTATTTATTCATTTTTAGTCATCAAAATAACTAGGCAGTTTTCAGCTACTATTAAATAAGTTATTAAATGATATTTTTATTACAAACGAAACATTTGCTATACCCTTGTTCTATAGTATTTTCCTCATTCCCCAGTCTTTCAGATAGCACAGATCATGATTCAACATTTACATTGGTCAATTTTTTCAGTATCCAAAAACTATAGCTTATCTTGACTAGTTGATTGGTTTTCTCAAGGGGAACTGAGTATATATATATTTTTTTCAATCTGAATAATTCTCTTGAATATCAACTCAATATTACATTTTTTTAAATCATTTCTAGGGAAAAGGTCATTGTCCTTCACATTGAGCAGTTTTGAATTTTCTGTCAGTTTTCTCATTTACCTCAAAGGGTAGACCTATCATTTTGTGATCCTCTTTCCCCCTCCAATATTGATTTTTAAAAAATTGTGGAAAGAAAAGGCTACCAGTTCATCACTACTGAAGCTTTGAATTAAAATAAACATTTTAGAAAAGTTTGTAATTATGCAAATAAAGTGACTAAAATCTCCATACCTCTTCACCTCAAAATTCCACTATGAAGCATATACTCCAAAGAGGTCATTGATAAAGAAAAAAGGCACCATATATAGTCTAAAATATTTAGAGCACAATGTGTTGCCATGGCAAAGAAATAGAAGTAATTTGTATAGCTATTAATTGAGAAAATACTAAATACATTTTGTTATATAACAATAAAATTTTACACATTACTATAAGAAATAAATACAGAGAAAAACAGAAAGCTTACATGAACTGATACAAACTGAAGTAAGAAGAACCAAGAAAACAATGTTTACAATGGCTACTATGATAGAAATGGAAAAATGACTAATGAAGATGAATATTACCAAATTATGCAACCAAGAGATTACGCAAAGAGATATGAGAAGATACCTTACCCTTCATCCTATGTATATATGTTTTAATAACCTGAGTTGATTTTGAAGGTCTTATATATTGGACTTTTTAAATAATTCTTTTTTCCCCCTTTCTAGTTGGAGTAATTTCTATTTTGTGGATTCATTTTTATTTTTGAGAGTTCCCAAAGTTCTTTACCTGATTCATTCCATAGGATTTGAACCTATACCTTTTGCTTTTTTTCTAAGCATCTAAGGTATATATATATATATATATATATATATATATATATATATATATATATATATATATATATAAGATGATGCCTAACTTTTCTGTTATTTTCAATCTCAAACTAGAGGGGACACTGATCACTCCTTTGCCCCACCCCACCCAGTTCCCTTTTATTTTCACTCCTACAGTTTCCTCTCAATCACAGTTAGATCTAGAATACAACAAAAGTTCACAAATTCATACTAATTTTGAGTGATGTAATCATTGTTGAGGACCATCAGAAGGCTTGTAGCTGCTCTAGTTCTAACAAAAAAAAAAGGTTTCTATAGATTTATGGGTATGTAAAGAACCCTTTATTATTATATTTTGCTTCTATGCTAAGGTTGTGATTTATTTGCCCAAATTCTCCTCTTCATTGACTAGGAGGTCTGTAGCATATTTTGATGATAAAATCACTTCTTTTTTCAACATCCATTGAAATTAACTTGATTCTTTGTACCCACCTTTCTTCCCAGTCCCAAACTTCCACCCCCATTCTAGGATTCCTTTTAGGAATATAACTTCCTTTTTTATTATTTTAAACCTTTTTCCTCCATCTTAGAATCAATACCAAGTATTGATCCTAATGCAGAAAAGTGGTAAGGATTAGGCAATGGGAGTTAAGTGACATGCCCAAGGTCACATAGGAAACATCGGAGACCAGATTTGAACCATGAACCATTTGAACTCTAGGCCTGGCTCTCTATCCACTGAACCCTCTAGATTCTTCCTAAAGTTTGTTGTTAAATAGTTTCTCAGTTGTCTATGATTGTGAACCCATTTGGGGTTTCTTGGCAAAGATACTGGAGTTGTTTTACATTTCGTTCTCTAGCTCATTTTACAGATAAGGAAAGTAAGGCAAACAGAATGAAGTGACTTTCCCATTAATAAATTTGGGGCCAGATTTGAGCTCAGAAAACTTAATTTTCCTGATTCTATCTAATGAGTGACCTCCCTTCCCGTATAACATCTTAACCTACAAATGAACACCAAAACAACTTTGCTCATCCTGGTTTTCAGTGTGTTGTTATTGTTTGTTGAATTATAATAAAAAGTTCCCATTGAGATCCATATTTCAGACATGGATTTCAAACTAAGACTCATGGAGACCTATAAACATAAAATTGGCTTCAACTGAGACTAGTTCCATCTTTGTTAGAGATTTGGGCTTATTCAGGTACTTATTTGGACCCATGCATTTTACTACTTTCTCCTCTCTTGGCTTTCACATAGGACACTATGTGAACTTCTAGGGATTTCACTCACTAACTGCATTATAATTACTTTCTATAGCCTCAAGTTAAATGGCTCTACATAGGCAGGTTTCTTCTTTCTCCACCTTTTCTTTCTTTTAATGCCTTCTTAATTGAATGTTGAAGACTCAAGGAAAACACCTACTTAACAGCTCTTTTAGGTGCATTCAATAATGGCCTGAAACATCATCTTTCCTTTACTTTCAGCCATGATTCAGAAATCTAAACCTCATTTTTATACATCATCTTCTTAGCTAGCTGTGCACTTCTAAATCATATTTTCTTTATCACATTTACGTATTCAATGAACAGACAGTAGTAAGAAAAATACAAATTGTTTCCTGATGTTACAGTTTCTTGCCCAAGACTTTATAATTTTTGCTTGAATTTTCTAGTGAAACAAAAAAATATTAAAATGTCAAACCAATAAGTAAAGTGACATGTAAACGACCCATTGCATTTCACAGTTTACCCTGGATGGTATTGTAAAATCACTTTCTGTGAATCCAGATTAATTACCTGTCTTCTAATGTGAGTATATTTCTCAAAGTATCTCGGGATACTATCTTTGGAATGTGACTAAATGCAATTGGACCTGTTTTAATAATTCTTAATAATTTGTAATAGATAGCTTAGCCACCCATTATATAAAGGAATCCTAAAAGCTATATGTTAACTTATTTATCATAATTTACCATTACAGACATGTCTTTGATTTATTTTTCAATTCTTTTTGATAAAGCCTATTTGATTTACATACTCTTTTCTGAAGAAAATGCTTAATAATTCTTTGGAAGTATCTTCTTGTGTATGTAGGAAATGCATAAATACTTTTGACATACTTTGTGACCCTGGGATTTTTGTCTGGTATGGCAACTTTTCTGACTGTCAAAAAATCCTCCAAGTAATTGCTTGATATAACTAGTAAATGAATTTCTAGTAAGGTGTGAATTGTAAACCTAATATCAAGTGACTTGGTTTATTTGCTTTGATACTAGGCTTCATCACTCAGCATTACTTCTACTCTCATGTGTTTCTAGAATTGGACATAGTTTACCATTTTGATGTTTTGGGAAGTTCTCTCTTATGTGGTGGATGAGAGTTCTGAAATTTAGATAAGATATTTCCCCAATTTTTCTTTTGGTTAACAAAGCTGCCCTAACTCTGAGGAGGATGTCGCTTAATACTTGCCTGCCCACTCTGGTCATAACTGGATGCTCTCCCACCTGAGAGTGTCTTTTTAGCCTCAGATATAGAAAAGCTTTCTCAAAATACTGTACTTATTTATGTTAACAAGCTAGGGGGAAATGTAGCAATAGAAGGGTCATTAATTAATATAATCAGGATCATTTATACTAACCCTAAAAATGACATTATTTATAATGGAGAAAAATTAGAAGCTTTCACAAAAAGATAAAACATGAAGAAAGGATACCTTCTCTCTCCACAATTATTTTACAGAGTGCTAAAAATGTTAGCTATTGCAATAAGTCAAAGAAATGTAATTAAGGGAATAATCATTGGAAAAGAGGAGGCAAAATTATCTCTATTTGTAGATGATATGATGGTTTACTTAGCCCTAGAGAAGCAATGAAAAAACTAATTGAGACAATTAATAGCTTCAGCAAAGTAGCAGATACAAAATAAATCCACAAAAATCATCTGTGTTTCTGCATGCTGCCATAGAAAACTAGGAGGAAAAGATGTAATGAGTAATTTCACTAAAAATAACTTCCAAAAAAAGAGAAAATAACTGCAAAATACATTAAACCCAAGAGCTAACATAGCAAGACATATTCTGGATGTGTATATATATATATATACATATGTATGTATATATATATAAATAACTACAAAACAATATTTGAAAAAATAATATTTAAGAGTTTCATGGCTAAAATGATCTCAATAAAAATTTTGTTAACCAAATTAATCTATAGATGTAGTTCTGTGTCAATTATTTTACCAAGAAGATACTTCATTGAATTAAGCAAATTAACAATAGAATTCCTATGATAGAATAAAGTTAATAATTTCATAAGAAATAATGAGATATATGAATTAAATATCCTTTATTGTCATAAGAATAATAAATTAATGATCATCAACATTATTGCCACTTGTTACAGAAATTTAAAAAAAAATAAGTCCTAGAAAAAATGCTTAGAGCCGCTGACTTCCCTATAAACTCAAAGTGGGTGTGGGTTAAGAGGGGACACTTTATTTTTAATAACAGTCACTTCTCTGCCTTTTGGCTAAATCCAGTGTGTATTTTTAATAACAATGACCAGAAAAACCAAAAAGTAGCTTAGGTAGACAATAGAATAGCATCTTACCCCAAATGCCACAATAAATTCAAAATGGATAAGCAGTCTAGTATAAAAATTCACAATGGAAAAGTATTTCAAGATAATGTAAAATTATAACTTTGAAAACTCACAATAGGTGAAGTATTTTTAAAGCTTTTATACAAACAAAATCAAAGCAATCTGAGCAAGAATAAAATATATATACTGAAAGGGAATCATAGCTTCACTTATCTCTAAAAAAAAAGCCTGACATCCAGAATCTAAAGGGAATTTAAACACATCCAAAAGTCTAAGAGAATTCTTTAATTTGTGAGTAGGAAGAGGACATGAATAATCCATTTTTCATACAAAGAAATTGAAATAGGAATAATCATACAAAATGATTCAAAATCTCTAAAAGAGAAACAAAACAAAAAATTATAGCATATTAAAAACAACAAAAGTATAATTGAAAAAACTAAAATTTTTGGAGTATAGTCAGTATTATACTGATAAGCTGTTAATAGAGTTGTGAATTGACCTACTATTTTGTAAAAATTTATTTGAACTCATTAAGTAAAATATACTATCAATCACAAAAATATATTTAGCACCCAATATATTGCAGGCAATGGGCTAAACACTGAGAATATGAAAAAGAAAGAGACATTTCCTGTCCTTTAGGAGCTTACAATCTAAGTTAGAAAACAACATGGAAACATTACATATATATATATATACATATATATATATATATAGTATGGTAATTATATCTATACTGAATAAGTAGTACATAATTACCATAGTAAAGTCCCTAAAATTAAGAAGGGTTAAAGAAGGCTTCTAGTAAAAGATGGGATTTTAGCTGGAAATTAAGAAAGCCAGGGAAGGTCAATAAACCAAGTGGAAGTGGGAGAACAATGCAGGTATAGAGGACAGTGAGGAAAAAAAAAGTGAGTGGATCTAAGAGTTAAAATATCATGTTCATGGAGCAGGCTGGAGGTCAGAGTCATTGGACCAAGGCTATAAAGCATATAAAGTGTAAGATGACTGGAGAGGTAGAAGGAGACTAGGCTGTAAAGATCTTTAGTTGCCAACCAGAGGATTTTATATTTGGTCCTAGAGGCAATAGTTAGCCACTGGAGTTTATTTGAAGGGTGAAGGGTAGGGGAGATGTAATCAGACTTAAAATTGAGGAAGATCACTTTAGTAGCTGAATAGACATTGGATTGGAGTGGAGAGAAGAATCAGGCGGACTCACCAGCAGTTTATTACAGTACTACAAGTGTAAAGTGATGAGAGCCTGCTTTAGAGAGTGGAAATGTCAGAAGAGAAAAGGTGGCATATTTGATAAATGTTGTAAAGACATTTTTAAAACAAAAAGCCTTAGGAACATTTAGATATGGTAATATGTGGGACAGTGAAGAGTCCAGAATAACTTAGAATTAGGAGACGGTTACATTTTACAGTATTAGGGCAAAGAGGAAGAGAGGAAAGTTTTGGGGAAAAATATTGCTTTTCATTTTGGACATGTTGAGTTTAAGATCTAAGACATCTAGTTTGAGATTTCTGAAAAGCAATTGGAGATATGAGATTGGAGATCAGTCAGATATTTGGAGCCAGGTAGATAGATTTGAGAATCATCAGCAGAGAGGTGGTAATCAAATCCCAGGGGAGCTAATGAAATCACCAAGTGAAAGTGTAGAAGAAGAAGGGAAACAGAAATGAGCTCTCAAGGTCAGCTGTTGTTAGAAGGCATGATCTGGAAGGGGATGCAGGAAACAAGACATAAACTATCTATCACTGGATATATTCCTTGAAATGGTCAATTATGTGAAGTGTTTTCATATATAACAAAATATTCATAGCAACATTATTTATAATTTCAAAACTCTTAAACTTGTGCCTAGTGATTGAAATGGCTGAACAAATTGCAGTATATGAAGCTGATGGAATGTTATTGTGCCATAAGGAATGTTGAAAGTGAACATTTCAGAGAAACAAGGGAAAAATTGTATGAACTGATTTGCAATTGAGGGAACAATATACATAATGACTATAGTAATACAAAGATAACACTAAGAGAAACAATGCTAAGATCAAATAAAATGGGCAATGTTGGGTGCAAATTCCCCATTCATATCCTGTCACTTAGCTAATGTATAGCAAACTACAAAATTTAAAAATATAAGATATTGCCTATTATATAAATACTTCTAAATGGTTTTCCTTGACTGTTTAAGAAATGAGAATGGACTGTGATGGAGGGAGGTAATTAATTCTGAAATAACTAGACCTCTTGGAGTTTACTAATAGGAGAGGACATCAGACTTTCAATCAACCAGTAAGTATTATTTGAGCATCTACTATAATAATAGATGCTAGTACTATGAAGAAAAAAAGAGAGTAATAGCCCTTGATTCCAGGCAACTTTCATTCTATTAGATAATTTTTTAAATTCATTTGCTCAAAACTTTTAAAACCTCAGCTACCCATTTCATGAGGTACATCAGATTAAAAACAGCATTTTGATGAATTGAGGCGGGTGGCAGAGGAAGAGTAAAATGTTACTGATAGACAAATGAAGGAACAGCCCAGCAAGGAGAAAGATAAGCCTCAAAAATATTATTTATTGCTATGTCAAAAAAACCCAAAACATTAAAAGGTGACTTTTTTTTTGCACTGGGACAAGAAGCCCTGTGTATATTAGTAAGTCTTGGGGAAAAAAAACAACACTATATTACAGTATAATAAAATAAATGATATTCTGAGTAACAATAATAACTGACTTTCATATAAAATTTTATATTTTTAAAGCATTTCACATATATCATCACATCTGAACCTCATAACAGCATGCTGAGGGAGAAGAAATCTTATTATCTTTTATTCACAAATGTTCAAATTGAGGTTTAAGAGAAGATAAGTGACTATTTCAAGGTTATGGAACTAGTAGGAAAAGCAACTAGACTTGAAATAGAGATCATTCTGATTCAAAATTAAGTAAAGAAGGAATATAAGAAAATTTTAGGAACTGCTATTTGCCAACACAGTGCTTAATAGGAAAGAAAACATACAGAAAGTGAGGTAGTCGGCTATCAAGGATCTTCCTTTCAAAGTGGAGTTGATACAAGGATGGGTGTTTTGATTAGAGAATTGCAGTGATGGGAATTGGAACCACAAGAGGGTAGAGAAATAAAAGCTATGGTGGTCAGCAGGAAGCTGATCAGGGCACATGGATATAGATAGAGTTGCTTGGATATTGTTGGACAAATGCATTTTTTAGGTGACTCAGTGGATAAAACACTAACTAGACTCAGAAACAGTTCAAATCCCGCCTCTGATATTCTCTACCAGTGTGACCATAGGCAAGTCACTTGACCTCTCTTCACCTTAATCCTCTAGAATAGAAAATGGCAAGCTACTCTAGTATCCTTGCCAAAAAAAAAAAAAAAAAACCCATAGGCAGTACAGATTCATCCTGCTCATAGGGTCACAGAGAATCAGACACAACTAAACAGGGGGCAACTAGGTGGCATAGTGGATAGAGCTTTAGACTTATAGTCAGGAAGATCTGAGTTCAAATTAGATCTTATTAGCTGTGTAGCCCTGGACAAATCACTTAAGTGATTATCTCAGTTTGCTCATCTATGAAAGGAGACAGAGAAGGAAATGGCAAAGCACTCCAGTATGTTTGCCTTTGTCAAAAAAAACCCAAACAGAGTCATGAAGAATCAAATACAATTGAAACAAATGAAAACAATGATAAAATTTATACTCATCCATCAGGAAAACTCAGAAATGTGCTTGGTAACACTGTGTCACTAATAGAAAGATAAATTATGTTCAGTATATTCTTTTTTAGGAGAAAAGTATAAAATCTATTTTTTTTTCAAAATGTTATGCAGGAGTGGGATGGGTTTTTTTGTGTTTGTTTTTTGGTATTCATACATTTTCAGTAATCTTGAAACTTTGCCCAGAAGGGGGGAGGGGGGAAGGAAGGACACAAGGTTAAAGGACTTGGATTCAAGTCTTTATTGTGCTACTCACATCTTATAAAAAGTAATACAATTTCCCTGATCTCTTTTGGCTTTGTTTCCTCGTCTAATAAATGATAGAGTTGAACTAGATGACTTTTAAGGTCCCTTCTAGTACTACAGCTATGATATATGATTCAATGACCCCTCTCCCAAAATTTCAAGATGTCCTAGTTTTAATTATATATATATATATATATATATATATATATATATATATATATATATATATCAGAACAGAGGGCAAGATGAGAATAGGAGTAGCTGGAAAAAGAAAGAGAACCAGAGTGGATTACAAGTATTTACCAAAAAAAGCCATAATTCATCTCAGGAAATGAAGCTTTCCTCCAGGGTACTGATATACAGGGTAGTGAGCTTCCTCCCTTACATGATCACTGCCCCTGTCTTCTTCCTATTGTGAAAGTTAGGTTTATTTTTAGCCAAATCACTAGATGTCATCTAATAATTTCCAATGTTATTGAATCATAGATCCTAATAGTTATGCTAATTATCAATCAACTGTTTGAGTAGTAATTACTGGGAAGGTCATTTATTTTTGGCTATTTTAATATTCAATTTAAGAATGTTATTTATGGATGGTAAAACTATTCCCAAAATGCTGAAGTGAATGAAAATATAATCAAAGGAAAAAATAAATCTTTTGCCTATGGATTGAACCCAGTCTTATCTGCACAGAGTAGCATAAAATTTAAGTAGATATCTCTGCCTTTTTTAGAGGGAAAAGAAAAAACAATTGCCAGTGATTCACCTGGTAACCATGGGAATCCTCTGATACCAGATGTGAATCATTTGAATATATTCCATCTTAGTAACTGTTAGAAAAATCAGAATGCTGTATGGGGATCTAAGTAATATTTAATAGATTATAATTGAACTTTTGTCTGATTTGGAAGAACAGAGTTAATATTTTTGGTATCCTGATAACCTGTCAGCTATTAAATTGAAATCCCTCAATATCATTGCCCTTGTAAATATTACAAATATAGTTGAGATTTAATCATCTTCCCCTAATAACAAAAGACTTCATTTATCATTCCATGAAAATAATTTCACAATAGGAACTATTCAATATAAAACATGTCATTCCAAGTTATTCTTTTTTGTTTATTCAGGATTAAAAAAATTATTTTGCTATATTTTAATTAATATAGCAGCCTGTCTCTATTTATGAGTTTAGTCAGAATTGAATGATGATGAAAGAAGTAGTGGTCTGAGGTATCCATGGATACCAGGCCATCAAGGGATTCCAAGCTGGGTAACTTTAGAATTGAAAGTCAACAAATCTTATCTGCACCATCATTACTGATGTTTGCCTAGATGTGTTCAATGTTAACTTAGCATATTTCACTTAAAATGGAGGCATTAAAGCTCAAAAGCTAATTTAAATGAAGGAAAATCTTATAAGAAGTTAGTACTTCTCCATATTTCAGATGTAATTTTATTACCTGGAATGAAGGAAATTAAATTTATATCTTCATAGGCACTTTTGAAAGGGCTATATTGGCATTGTGTCTTGTAGAAATAGATGAAATGAAAAAGAAGATGTACAAAATGTAGTATAAGACACTTTGCTACAGGGTGGGGGGGGAGAAATCAGTTTATATCTTCCACTTAATCTCTAAAAATAATCTCAATGTAATCTTTTTGATTTGGGAATGGCTGAATAAAAAATAAAATAAATAAAAAATGAATAAATTATGGAATATTATTGTAATAGATTACTTCTGCACTATAAGAAATGATAAGAAGGTTAATTTTTTTTAAAACATTTATAAAGCATGGAGAGAATGACATGAAATTATGAAAGTTGAAATGAATAAAACAAAAAGAACACTATATACAGCTACAGAATTAATAATTGGAGAATAACTTGTAAATGTCTTTCTCCAGAGAAAGAACTGATAAATAAAAAGATATGATATAGATATAGTCAAATGATGTCTTCTCTAGTGCAGGGACAGCAGGGAGGAGTGACTTGAGAATTTTAATGTAATCAGCAAATAAATTAATTAATAAAAATTAAATTTTGGGAAAATACCACAGAGTAGTGAATGGGACATTAATTTTTAGAGTGATAATCTTTACTTATATGACTGTCTCATTAACAAAATCAGTAATATCATTCCAATGAGCTTGTGAACAAAGTACTCAAAATTCTGCATTTGGATCAATATCATGAAGGCATGCCTCTGGAATTTTTCATATTTCTTTCTCTTCACCTTCTCCTTTAGAACATTTTCTCTTTTAGTATTTTTAACCCCCAAAAAGAAACACTGAAGTGGTCATGTAGAGATTGCTGCACAGTTGGAAGTCCTTAGAAGTGTGCTGTGGCTATTCTACTCAGTGATTTCTCACACTCACCATGCAGACTATGAATGTGATTGAGTATTTTGGCAGCATGTCCCATTTCTGAGCAACTGGTTGTAAGAGGAGCGAGTCAAGTACTTGCCTTGTTTTTCAGGAAAGTGTTGTTTTGAAAAAAAAAAAGTCCCCTAGAATATATGTGAATAAAACTTCAATAAAAGGGTCAGGTAAAAAAAATGAGGGAGAATCATTCCTTGCTCAAACATCAAAGGATTGTGAGCTGGCATGGCAAGTCACCCATTCCAATTCCAATTTTATTTAAGAGTGACAAATGTGTAAGTCGTCAATTTCCGATGAAAAATGATTATGTGCCCTTTTTTGTGCCTGGTATTGCACTGAGCATTGTGGGGAATCCAAGAATGTAAAATTTTTGTTCTTGTCCTCCATAATTTGAATTCAACACTGCCTGTCTTCCTCCAAATTGTGAAGGAAAGAATATTGAATTTGGAATCAGAGGCTCTAGATTAAAATCTTACCTTTGTTACTGTTTGACTTTAGATAGGTAATTTTATTTCTCTGGGCTTCAGTTTCCTATCTGTAACAATGGGAGAGTTTGACTACATGATTATTAAAGAGTGCTTTCATTCCTTAATGTATGATTCTGTCTTTCTGTTTTTGGAAGGAACATAAAATAGACTGGTATGATGAGAAAAAATCCTTTGTAATTCAATTCATTTCAATAAATAGTTATTTAGCACCTACTATGTGACAGGCATTGTACTAAGCACTTTGTATTCAATACATATTTATTAACTGACTAATCAGATAAATTGGAAACCAGTGACAGTCCAGATTTTTATGAAGTCTATATTGTTGAAATTAGAAGAAAAATCAGATGATTAGAAGTTCTGAGTAAATAAGGTATAGTATAAAAAGGAGAACTATGACCATTGTTGATGTATCTAGGAAGGACAAAATAGAGGAACATATACTTGAGAGTATAAAGAAAAATGTGAATGAAAAACCAATATCAGTGAATTTCTAGATACAACAGGGTGAGAGACTAGACTATTGTTCATATTAGTAAAGGGAACAACTGAATGAGGAAACTCCCTATAATGGAAAGTCAATATTTTCTCCATAATTTAGTGTCAGACAGTTGCCCAGAGCATTGAGAGCTTAAGTGAATTTGTGCAGGTTAATGCAGCCAGTATGTGATACAGACAAGATTCCAACTCAAGGCTTCCAGGATCTAAGTGTGACTCTACAGCCTCTATATCATGCTTCACTCTCCAAATATAATAAGAAACTTAATTAACATTTTAAAGTGTTTTTGAGTTTACAAAGGTCTTTCCTTAAAACAGTTTTGCAAGCTGTGTCCTACAATTGCTTTTTGCTAGATCTGTGATTTACTTGTTGTTGGGATCCCTCAGGGAGGAAACTCAGTCTATCAATAAAGTTCAGGGACAGATGAGCAAAGTAGAGTTGCCTGAGTCACTGATCAGCTAAGTAACTTGGCCCAAGATCACTGAAGTATTCTATGTCAGAAAGAAGAATTCATTCCAGATATTCCTGGCTTCATATCCATGTCTCCATCTACCATACCTCACACTCTTTCATGATATACATAATTATTCTGATTTTATCTATGGGGAAATTTTATGACCCTCCATATTTTTACTAAAGTTGTTTGCATAATAATAAATTTTAGAATCAAGACTTAAAATGATACCTTCTGATTATGTGTAAAAATTCACCAGTATGTTAATTACCAAATAATGATAAACTAACTGAATTCAGCAACTGGATAAAATACTAGACTAGTCTCACATAATCCAGATGACTATTTCTTTTTCTGGGTGATTAGACTATGGTGCCATTTAAAATTTAAAAAAAATTCCAGATTGCATGCCAATTATATTACAATTTTTGATATTCATTTTCTGACATTTTACAAATCTCTCTCATTCCTTTTCACCCTTATCTCCCCACCCCATGGAGATAGGTAATATAGATTGTACATATTATATCTTATAATACAAATTTCCCTGTTTCATCATGTTGATATGTATATGTATACATACACATACATACACATATGTATATAACATATAGGAATTATCCTGGAGAAAAATTCATAAAGGAAATAAAGAATGAATATTTTCTTCAAAAAGCTTTAATTGATGAGGGAAATTTTGGCTATCATTCTGTTTTAAAATCCAATTTTATTCCTTGATAAAAACATGAATTTCATATGTGGCCATGTATAATATGTGCAAATTTACATGAGGTATGTGAAATCAGAAAAACTTAACTTTTCATGTTATTGACTTATTTGGCAGTCTGATGAAGGCAGTGGACTCCTCTTAATATTTCACAATAATTTTGAAGGAAAAGCTACCTTTCAGTTGGAGATGAGTGAAAGTAAACACTTATTTTTTCCCATTTATATTCACAAGAAAGCCTGCTCTATGGATCCCAGTATTAACAGGTAGCTCAGAAACAGGAATTTTTATTTCTGGAATTTCAGCCCAACTTTCTCCACATGAAATTAAGATCCCTTCCAAAGAGAGGACAGGAGAAGGGGCTTGAGGTTAGATCTTATTTCTTCTAGTCTCTGAGACTGGTATAAGAATAGAATTATACCAATTTGTCCTTTCTGCCATATATTTGTTGAATAGTAGTTCACAGATTCAATAAAAAAAAAAAAACTACTAGTAACTATGACTTCAAAAAGAGGATGGTTGAACCCAAATTATACCCATCACTTTGACCCATTTCTGCCAGACATGTTATACAAAAAATTGTCAGAAATAATGAATAGCAGGCAAATCCATGTATCTATCCAAAGATATAGCAAATAGAAAATCCATGAATTTATACAAATTTTAATATACCTGAAAATACAGAGTAAATTAGTTCTCCTGTTAGAGTGAGAAATTTCAAATAAAAGAAAGAAAAAGCAATCCAATCTTATCCCAGGAGAAATTACCTAAAGCATCTAAGATACGCAAACTAAAAAATCAAGTATATGTCAAGCCCTTACACTTCTGCCTCTTTTATAGTTTTTTCTCCTAGTGCCTGAAATAAATCCCAAAGAATTTGGTATACCACCAAGATCCCTTTTTACTTTTTTTAAATTAAGTTCATTTTTACCATTTTTAATATTGAGTTCCAAATTCTCTTCCTCCTTCAAATCCCTACCCCACACAATGAAAAGACAAGCAATATGATATCAATTATCATGTGAAATCATAAAAGAAACATACTTCCATATTAGACATTGCCAAAAAAGCAAGAAAAATTAAAAAGAAAGAAAGTTGTACATAACTTTTTATTTGTACCCAGAATTCATCAGTTCTCTGTATGGAGTTGGATAATATTTTTCATGTGTCCAAAATAGTTTTGGATCATTTTATTAATCAATACTGCTATGACTTTCACACGTGATCAGCATTGCAATATTGTTGTTAGTGTGTACAGTTTTTTCTGGTTCTACTCACTTCATTCTTTATCAATTCACATAGATCCTCCCAGGTTTTTCTGAAACCAACCTATCTCATTATTTCTTAGAGCACAATAATATTCCAACAAAATCATGTACCACAGCTTGTTCAATCAATCCCACCAGTTGATAGTCATCTCCTCAATTTCCAACTTTTGCCATAACAAAGGAATGATTTAATTATATATATAACTAAATTGTGTGTGTGTGTGTGTGTGTGTGTGTGTGTGTGTGTGTGATTTCTTTTACTTTTATTTCTTTGGGATGCAGACATAGTAGTGGTATTACTTCATATAAGATTATACATAGTTTTATTGCACTTTTTGACCATTTTTCCAAATTGTTCTGCAGAATGATTGGATCTAGTCACAGTTCTACCAACAGTGCATTAATGTCCCAATTTTCCTACATCATTTATTGCTTTCCTTTTCTCATAGGTGTGAGGTGGTACCTCAGAATTGTTTTAATTTGCATTTATTTAATCAATAATGAATTGGAGTATTTTTATGACTGTTGAAAGCTTTGACTCTATCTTCTAAAAACTGCCTTTGACCATTATCCTTTAACTATTTATCAACTGGGTAATAACTCTTGTTTTTATAAATTTGACTCAGTTTCCTAAATATTTTAGGAATGAGGACTTTCTCAGAAAACTTGCTTAATTTTTTTGGTGTTATTTCATTGTCTATGACACATTTTAGTAAAATAGAATTTCTCTGCTTATCTCTTTTATTCATGTAATTTTTTTGCTTTTGCTTTATCTGAGATCATTATTGCTCCCTTGGCCTTTTTGACCTCAGTTGAAGTGTAATACATTCCTCTCCAGCCCCTTATTTTAACTCTGTGTGTATCTTTCTGTTTCAAGTCACACATATCTTATTGAAGAGAACATGAAGAATGTTCCCCTTCAAAACTCTTATATCAGGTTCTGCTTTCATTCAGACACACAATACTAATTATGAAAGTCTTATGAAAGATACTCAAGGCTTGACTAAAAATCCATGTAGATAAGTCATAAAATAAATAAAATAAAATAAATTCAACAGAAATTATGGTCAACCTAGGAAGTCCTGGCATTATGGATATAAAGATAAAAATAAAACAACAACAATAAAGTTGCACTTTTGCTCTTTGGACAATAAATACTTCTGACCCATAGGTAATATCTGGTAGAAACTTCTAGAGTTTACACAGCAAAGATGGATTAGATTTGGGCTTTAGAAAAGGAGATGCCAATAATATACCAGGCTCTGTGGTGTGGGCTTTAGTTAAAGATATGAAGTATAAGATATAAGGATAAATGATGTAATAGATAAATGAGCGTATATATTAGACAATTGTAAAAAAGGTTAATAAAAAGAAAATGTTCAAAGGGAAATATGAAGTACACTATTCAAAGGAGGGGTTTTATGGGTGTCAACAATTGTACTTGCTTGATTACTTCTTATTGATCGATTCTTTGCACTCCAAATTATAACTAGATAATAAAAGAGATCAAGTATTGTTATTTGAAGCTTAGTTTTAAGTGGGAATAATGTTCCCAGTGTGAACCTTAATATTGTCATGGATTTTTTTCTTCCCTATTTCTATGTGTTACTTTGGGTGGCAACAGATTTATTATAAATGGTTCCTGTTTAAATGAACACCTACGAATGGTGCATCAATCACTTAGCAAGACACATGGCTGCAAGTATTTGTAACCCATCTATATTATGATAACCAGTCATAAATTGAGAAGTGTGTTGTTGCTTGTTTCTTTATGGTTGGATGATACTACCTCATAAAGAATAACTGTAATCATCTTTCATATCAGCTTCCAGTCATTCTACAAACTGACTGGTTGGAAATGGTACACATAATTCTTCAGTTTGACAGTTAAATCCCTGGTGGTAGATTGGGAATCCTATGAAACTTTTAGTAGATGAGTATGTTACAAGGAAATAAAAATGGTGACTAAAAAAGCATGACTTTTATTGAATATTTAAATGCAACATGTGTTAGCATTCATAAATCTTAATCTAGAACATCATTAATAATATACACTTGTGTTTATTTTATGCCACTGACATTCCCAGGGATTTCTGGAAATGACTCAATGAGATCAAGCCTTAAGAAAAGAGATAGCATTTAATACTAGTCCTTGGTAGAGGCTAGGAAATGATAACAGTGTTTAAGCCTACTCTTGTTGCTGCTGTTGTTATCAGGCTTGCCTCATATTCCCTTAGAAGGAACGTGGATTTATTTGTGAGATACTAACAACTTTCTTATCAGGTTTTGTTTGTGTTGGAAATATAGCTTTGCTTTTATTCTTGGCCTCAACTTGTCCCTAAATTGCTAATGCTATTTTAGCTCTGGGGTTACAGGAACAAGTTTGAATTAATCGAGGGCATGGATTCTAGCATCAGGGCTTTAAAATGTGAAGAGACCTTAGAGATCATTTAATCCAAACCCTGTCATTTGATAGATAAGGAAACTAGAGCCCTGGTCACATATCCAAATTGGAACATAAAACTTCAGCGAAATGCTGTATATATGCAATATGGCTTTATTCTTTGTTATAATTCTTGGTTTTAGTTCATTAAATATAACAAATTAAGATACAGTTAGTTATGTTATATTGTGACATGCATGTTCCCTAAAAGCACCATGCTCTGCAAAATTAGTCAATAAAATAAACAGAATTTATGGAAAAAAATGGGATCAGAGGCACAGTGTTCAAAAACTTCAATTAAACAATTAAATGAAAATATGTAATAAAATAATAGTACAGTTGTGTACATATTAAATGGCCAAGAAATACATAAATACTACAATAAATAGTAACTTCATTAATGGTTTTTGATTTCTGCTTAACCTGCACCCTGGCTTGTAGAAGCAGTTAAAGAGGATAAATATGGGCATGGTGGGTTCCAGGCATTCTCTCATACCGCCTATGCATATTAGAAGATCAATAATAAATATAGCACTTTACCATGAAAAAGACTTCAAATTTTTCTTGTGAAATTATGTGGGGGAACAGTTGCAGCTTGTTTGTTACTGTGAAGCTTTACAGTGCTATGTGTTCTCACTGTTTCTCTCAAAATAAAATTTGAAATTTGCATTCTGTTTAAAATATTTCATAATATTTCAAAACTATTGGAATAATTTCACATTTTAAAGATATGTTATAGCAGAACTGACTAATTTTAATGTAATTAATGTAATGTCTTTCATTAGCTTTATCATATTTCCACAAAATTAATCTGCCATATCTTCTTTTTTTAAAAAACCTTTAATTTTCTGTCTTAGAAATGCTATTAAATATCAGTTCCAAGGCAGAAGAGTGGTAAGAGCTAAGCAACTAAAATTAAATGACTTGCCCAGGATCACAGAGCTAAACAGTATCCAAAGCTAGATTTGAACCCAAGACCTCTGATCCCAGGCCTGGCTCTCTATCCACTAAGCCATCTAGATGCCCTTCTGCCATCTACCATGTTGTCTTGTTGAAGTTATGTGGCTCTTCGTTTACCACAGTTTTTCTTCCTAAAAGTTTCCAAGTCATTCCTTTAGTAATACTTAATTATAAATGGAATTTTTCTTAGAAATCTAAGACAAACTCCCTGATGAATAACTGAAGATTTCAATATTTTTTATTTTTCAAAAATTAATATTTCTACAGATCCCCAGTTCTAAAACTATTCTCTCCCATTTTCCCTGCTCTTGGAACAATCACTGGCTTTATCTCTGCAATCATATCCAGCATTTTTTCTAATATCCTGGAAGTCAGTTCAGCTCAGTTTTGTGACTTAAGTTTTCCCAAGGCAGCTATGTGCTCCTTTACACTATGATTTCTTATCTGGAGTTTAAATTCCCAGTTTACCATTTTTGTCCTTGCCATAATTCTAAGTTTTGATTCATTAACTATAATAAATTAACATACGGTTAGTCAGTTCTCCTTTCCATGCTAAACAAAGATAATTTTTTTAAACAGAGAAAACAAAACAAAAATAATTGTTGTAGCTATGCCTTCCCTAGTCTTTTGTCATTTCCCCATACACTCATTACTTCTTTAGACCTTTCCTTGTTTCCCAGCATAGTCTTAAGTAAGCCCCCTCCTTCTTTCTTTGTCACTCATTTACAGCTGCATTTGGTGCTTCTGACAATAATTTTACACTATTTTGTTCTACTCTTCTGAATTTATTCTGTTTAACTTCATTTGTTTTCATTTTCTGTTTGTCTTTGATAACTTGCCTGTTATATTCACATCAATCACTTTTAGATAGCTGACCTTTCTCTTTCTCACTGGAATTATTTCTATTTGTGGACTCAGAATTTCATTCTTGAGAATTTGTCATCTCTTAGGCAATGGGATCCAATTTTTAAAAATTCTTTTAAATTTGCTCTTCCACAATTTGGGATGTCATTTGTCTATGCTCATCTTTTCTCTTACTTTTTCATAAATTCCAGTGCAAAGTAAGATTTCCACCGATTCCATTTCATAATCTATTTTCTTTTGATTAATACAATATGGAGAGTAGCAGTGATTTTTGTAATTTCCTATACCTTTTAAAGAATAAAACTGCCTTAAAGGTAAATGAAGAAGTTATTAAGAGCTTTGCCTTTGGCAGAACGTTCAAACTGATTGTTTAAAAGTTTCATTATGCAGTGACATATATATTGTGCCTTTGTGACCTCTTGGCAGAATGTCTCAACCCTTTCTTCTCTTTTGGCTATTCTCTAGGATACTCCCTTGATGAGATAGCTTCCATTTCTATCTTGTCTTACTTTTACCCAAATGTTCTTCACTAGTCTTCCCCACCCTGGTTCCTCTACATATATATGAGGGTTTATCTATTCTATATGTAATTTTGCTACTTTATATTCATTTGTCTAATTTTGCTACTTTATATTCATTTGTCTATTGTTTTCCTTTTTTAAATAAGGCATACCTCTCAATAAAACATGTACCAAAATTGATATTATATTCATGATTACTCTGACATAAGAATTTATGACACATAAAGGTGAAATTTATAATAGGACATATATATGTATATGTATAGTTCACCTTGTTTAATACATATAATTTGTTTATTTCTGAATAACTGTGTAATGATGTGCAAAGATGTAATAACGTGGACTTTATTATTAATGTCTTTGCAGATTGTCTTCTTTATGACTACACATTTCTCCTCTATTCTCAAGTCCACATCATAGTGGCTACTCTCTATAATAGGTTGATTGATAGATAGGCATAATTTTCTCCTTTCTTCCTCCTTTTCAGTTTAAAGATTTCTTGATCACATTTGTAAGCCTTTAAGCAACAATAAATAAATAATAAACAAAAAGAAGTTTACCAAACAGCATTTGATCTACTTTTCAAAATGCCATTATTTCCATATTTTTAGGTATAGTCCAAAAAGCTGAATCATTTTCTGTGATTGCTCAGAACTAATCATTCAGCTGTCAAAGTCGCTTTGTCTCTTTCAGTGTCCCTTAAATAAATCAGTAGTAGGCATAAAAGCAGCACCTGTGGTCCCAAGGTCTTCAGTTTCTTTCTGAGGTCTTTGAAATCCCTATCAATTGTATCTAGGTTCCTTTTGGCAGTATTATTTGTTCGCATGTGAATCAGCAGAAGTGGATATAGGTTATCAGGTTTGACATGCAGTGGAAGGCTTTAGTTATGCCCTGAATCTGTGTCCCAGAAAAGCAAGTGACCTCATTATTAATGTTAGCTCACTGAATAATTAGATTAGGACCCCTCAGCAGGAAGTTTCTTGAAACCCTGCCTCTATCCTGATTAGCATTGTGCCAAGATGCGACCAGTTTTTCTAGTGTATTTCTTCTTAAGCGACAGGGTCCGATCATTTTCGTGTTTGAGATTCCTTTGAAAGGTTAATTAAATCTAGAAAAGGCTTCTCAAAATTTTATTTTTAAATATATAAAATGTATTGTGTTGGAAATGATACCAATTATTCTGAAATATATATATATATTTATTATATATATATATATAATATATATACTATATTTTAATCTCACAGACTCCAGATTAAGAATCCTTGTCTTAAATACTGGATTCTAAGGTGGCCATGTTCTATACATAGAAATTGGGCCAGTGATGAAAATAGTGAATTTCTAAGCCTTTCATTATGGTGAATTCTATGTACTTAAGAATCTCATCATTTTTAGCTGATAGTTAACTGCTTATATTCAGGACAGTGATAATCCTGACACACATCCTAGGCTCAAAAATCCTTTAGATTTGAACATGCCTATAAAATCAAATGTTAAAAAATGTTAAAAAAAATAGGGATATAGACTAGACTGATAATTTCATTAATTTAGAGAATTGTTGAAATACGAACCTCTCTCTACCATTGTGCAGACTATCATTGTTTATGCAATTTATAGTCTAAGAAAGTTGTCTAAAGCACTGAAAAATTAAGTAACTCTCCCAGGTTCACACACCCATGTCTATCTGGCATTAAAGGCATCACTCTTAATTATATTAATTTGCCTTTCAAAATACAATATAAGGTATTTACATTATGTGGCTTATTTTAAAGCTGTGTAATTATGAACCATACAGTAATATAGCATTTTTATTTAAAAGATGAGGACAACTAGTACTCTTTCCCCATTGCTTCCATTTAACTCTTTAAAAATTCATTCCTTCTATCTTAAAATCAATTCCAAGTATTGGTTCTAAAGGCAGAGCAGTAAGGAATAAGCAGGTGGGGTTAAGTGACTTCTCTAGTCACAGAAATATCTGAGACCAAATAAGAATCCTGGATTCCAGGCCTAGCTCTCTATCCACTGATAAAATGCCCTAAAATTTAACTTTGTCAGCTCTCCTTCAAATAAAAAGCATTTGATAGTTACTAGAGAATAAAAAATCTTTTAATCCATCAAAAGGTTTACTTTATTTTATTTTTACTTTGACTAGAAAAGTGAGAAAAGATAAAGTGGGTGTTAAGTAAGTTTATAAGGATGAAAGAGTAAGAGAAAAGCTTTTAAGGGAAAGGCATATCAGCAAAAGGTTAATTACAGTGGTGTGTGAATTACTTGAGTCAAACAACATTATTGATACGTTTTCATTTTGGGACAAGTGAATATGTAAGTGCTTCTATAGTAACAAAGCTGACTCAGGACTATGACCTTGTCCAGATAAAATAGTATTGTATTAATTGCCTTATCCTTAGCGCATTGAACATTAAATGTTTTTACCTAGCCCATGCATTTCATTTTTTAATTGGTTCTAATGTAGTTTAAAAAAAAAAAACTCCTACCAAAACCATAATCTGAAGAAATCCAGGTGAGTATGTAATTTCTTGTAGATTTTTTTTTTAAAACATACAATCCAAAAAAAAAAAGGGATTTTATTTCTTGTAGGTCAGGAATTTTCATTTTTAATTAAAGAATTGAACTTTGATAAATATTGATATACTAAGAACAAGTATTGTTCAATCAGAAACATCAAAATGGAGATATAATTCTGCAACAGGATCTTATGCAGTAACACAGGCTAAAAAACTAAAAAGTGGCTTCAAAAATCATCTAATTTAAACAACATTGTAAATTTATGGGCTATATATGCAAGGTTGGATCTATAAAAATTAATTACTTTATTTAGGTGAGGTCACTACATGATGTGATAGAAGATCAATTTCATGATAAAGAATTAAAGTAAGAATCTTGCAAACAATTCCAAATCTTTTTAAACTAGTTTTATAATAAAAGGAAGATAAAATACATATTGATTGTTTTAATGATCTAAAGGGTGAGATAGATGTATCTATGACTATGTTTGTAAAGGGATAGAAAACTGAAATTAACGGTCTTAAGTCATCTGCAATAATTCAGGTACTATGAGGGTATGTGCTCTTCCTTCTAACTTGTGAGGCACAATTGAAAGAATGTGGGATTTGACATCAAATGACTTGGGTTCAAATCACTCCTCTTTGACATATAAGCTATGTAACTTTGGAAGTTGACTTCTCTAAATTTCACCTTTTTATCAGTAAGTTACCTACATGAAGCCTAAATTCTCTTCCATCTCTGAATCTGACTTTAAATTATTTCAGTATGATTATACAAGTAGGGAATGAGCCAGTGTACTTGTTTGTACATCTTCCCAGTACACTAGAGAACTCATTTTATTGTAGAGGCATGGAGGTTATGGAAAATAATCTTCCTCAGTCTTTACCACAAGGGTATTATGAAATTAAATCATATTTCATTGACTTTCAAGACTTAGAATAGGATCTTAACATCAATAACTTTGTCCCCTCAAACTTGCTCTGTGCTTTTTTACAAATTAAGACAGTGATGCCCAAATTCTAGGTTTTCCATAACTATTTCTCCTAGCCATAGAGACGTCTTCTTTAGAAAATAGTAGTCTTTAATAACATACACATTTTTACCTGTTCCTCTTTGTCAGTAATTTTTTTTCTGGAATCTTTTATCATAGCCAGTTATTCTTAAAAGTTCTACTTAATAGCAAACAATATAGTTACCTGAAGTTCGAAAGATGGCAAAACTGTGAAAACATTGGCTTTCTCTGTTTAGGTTTCAGAGCCTTCCACAACTTTGCTAATTGTACATTTTCCCCCATCTTGAATTTTTCAGTCCATACCAAATATTATTCTCTCTGTTCCTTTCATCCAGAATCTCTATATTTTCTTTAAAAATTTTATATTTTAATAACAAATCTGAACAAAAATTTTCCAGTTATGTGATCCATATTTTCTTAACCCCTTCTTCACTCCATCCTCTCACAGCTTACAAGCAATTCAATCTGAATTATACATGCATTATCATGCAAACACATTTCCATATTATTCATTTTTGTAAGCAAATAATCCTATAGAACCAAAACCCCAAAACATATACCTAAGCAAAAAAGTGATAACTCATATGTTTTCATCTATGATTTTACTCCAACATTTCTTTCTCTGTAGGTCCATACCATTCTTTTTTGTAAGTCCTCATAATTCTCCTGGATAATTTTATTGCAGTTAGTAGAAAAGTCTGTCACTTTTGATCATTTTACAATATTGCAATTATTGTGTTCTCCTTGTTCTGCTTATTTTAATCTGCATCAGTTCACACTGGAATTTCAAACTCTTTTTGAAATCATCCTTCATCAATTCCTTATATGACAATAGTATTCCATCACCATCATATACTACAATTTGTTCAATAATTGCCCAGTTGGGAGACATCCCTTTAGGTTCCAGTTCTTTGACACCACAAAAAGAGTGGCTATAAATATTTTTGTACAAATAGGTCCTTTCTGATATTTTTTAAATCTCTTTGAGACACAGAGCTAGTAGTAGTATTGCTGGATCAAGACATATTCATTCTTACATACATACATACACATACATATACAAGACATATACATAAAAGACATATTCTTTTCTAGTCCTTTGGCCTTAATTCCAAATTGCCCACAAGAATGGTTGGATCAGTTCAAAACTCCACCAGCAATGTGTCCCAATTATGCAGCATTCCCTCCAACATTAATTATTTTTCTTTACTGTCAGATTTGCCAATCTAATAGGTGTGAAAAGTTGTTTTAATTTGCATTTCTCTAATCAAGGGGGATTAAGAACATTTTTTCATATGATTATTGATAGCTTAGATTTTTTTCATATGAAAACTGTATTCATATCATTTGACTATTTGACTTAATTCTTTATATATTTGAGAAATAAGACCTTTATCAGAGAAATTTGTTACAAAAAATATTTTCCCAGTTTATTGTTTCCCTTCTGATCTTCATTGTATTGGTTTGGTTTATACAAAAATATTTTCATTTAATATAATCAAAATGATTCTTTTTTTTAATCTTATAATGTTCTCTGACTCTTGTTAGTCATACATTCTTCCTGTTTCCATAGATCTGACAGGTATACTATTCTATGTTCCCCTAATTTTCTTGTGATAGAATCTTTTATGTTTAAATCATATAACCATTTTGACCTTCTATAAGGTGTGAGTTATCGATCTAAAACTAATTTTTGCCATTCTATTTTCCAATTTCACAATAAGTTTTTGTCAAATAGTGAGTTCTTATCCTCAAATCTGGGATTTTTTAGTTTATCAAATACTGTATCACTGAGGTTATTTACCCTTGGTCTTTTTCTTAGGCAGTACCAGATTTCACGATTACTACTTTAAAGTATATTTTAAGATCTGGTACTGCCAGGTCACCACCTTTCAGCTTTTTTTTTTCATTAGTTCCCTTGATATTCTTGATCTTTTTCTCTTCCAGATGAAATTTGTTATTATTTTTTTCTAATTTTATAAAAGAGTTTTTTTGGTAGTTTGATAGGTATGGCACTGAACAAGTAAATTAATTTAGGCGGGATTGTCATTGTAGCTCATCCTACCCATAAGCAATTAATGTTTTTCCAATTGTTTTCATCAAATTTCATATGTGTGGAAAGTATTTTGTAGTTGTGTTTATTTAATTTCTGTGTTTGTCTTGGCAAATAAATTCCCTAGAATCTTATATTGTCTAGAGTGATTTTAAATGGAGTTACTCTTCCTAGATTTATGTTGGTTTATTTTGTATCCTGCAACTTTGCTAAAATTATTATTACAGCTAGTTTTTTAGTTGATTTTCTAGGGTTCTCTAGTTATACCATCATACCATCCAGAAAGAATGATAGTTTAATTTCGTCATTGCCTCTTTTAATTCCTCCAATTTTTTTCCTTCTCTAATTCCTAAAGCTAACATACTTAGTGCAATATTAAATAGTAGTGGTTATAATGGGCATCCTTGGTTCACTCTTGATTTTATTTGACAGACTTCTAATCTATCCCCATTGCAGTTGATACTTGCTGATTTTTAAATAAATGCTACTTGTTATTTTAAGGATAGGCTCTTTTATTCCTGTACTTTCTAGTGTTTTCTGTAGGAATGGGTGTTGCATTTTGTCAAAAGTTTTTTTTTTCTGCATCTATTGAGATAATCATGTGTTTTCTGTTAGTTTGATTATTGATATAGTCAATTTTGTGAATGGTTTTCCTATATTTAACCATCATTGCATTCCTGGTATAAATCCCACTTGCTCATTAGTGAATAATATTTGTGATATATTGCTGTAGTCTCTTTGCTAACATTTTATTTAAGATTTTTGCATCAATTCACTAAGGAAATCAATCTGTAATTTTCTTTCTCTGTTTTTGGTCTTCCCAGCTTAGGTATCAGCACCATATTTGTGTCTTAAAAATAATTTTGTAGGATTCCTTTTTTGCTTATTTTGCCAAATAGTTTGTATGGTGTTGGAATAAATTGTTCTTTAAATGTTCTATAGAATTCACTTCTGAATCCATCAAGCCCTGGGGATTTTTATCTTGGGAAGTTCATGGATGTCTTGATCAATGTCTTTTTTCTTAGATGGGATTTTTAAAGTATTCTATTTCCTCTTTTGTTAACCTAGACAATTTTTAGTTTTGTAAATATTCATCCATTTCACTTCAATTATCAGATTTATTTTTGCTATTAAAAAATGGGTGAAATAGCTCCTACTGATTGCTTTAATTTCAGTAGAAGTGAAATCATTTCTTAATTTTTGATACTGCTAATATGATTCTCATCTTTCTTTTTTAATCAAATTAAGTAATATGCTATTTTACTTGTTTTGATTTTTATAGAACCAGTTCCTCATTGTATTTATTAGTTTAATAGTTCTTTTACTTTCAATTTTATTAATTTCTCCTTTGGTTTTTAGTATTTCCAATTTAGTCCAATTGGGGACATCTAATTTGTTCTTTCTCTCTCTCTCTTTTTAAGGAGCATACCCTATTCATTGATCTGCTTTTTCTTTATTTTGTTTATATAAACATTCTTAGATATACATTTTCCCCTAAGTACTGTTTTGGCTGTATCCAATAAGTTTTGATATGGACATGGCATCTCTTCATTGTCATTATCTTCAATGAAATCAGTTACTGTTTCTATGATTTGGTCTTTGACCCACCCATTTCCAAAAATTAGATTATATATTTCTAATTAATTTTAAATTTGCCTCTCCATGAACCTTTATTGATTATTATTTTATTGCATTATGAATTTTTAAAGTTGCCTTTATTATTTCTGGTTTTCTGCATCTGCTTGTGAAGTTTTTATGCCCTCATATATTGTTCAATTTTTGTATTTGCACAATGTGCTACTGAAAAGAAAGTATAATCTTTTTTAGCCCTATTCATTTTTCTCTAGATATCTATTAAATCTAACTATTCTAAAATTGCGCTCACTTCTTTTTTCTTTCTTATTTATTTTTTGTTTATGTTTATCTAGTTCTTATTATAGGGGAAGGTTGAGGTCCCCAACTATCTATTTTTTGACTATCTATTTCTTCATTAAGCTCTTTTAGTTTCTTCTTTAGAAATCTGGATGCTATACCATTTGGGGAATATATGTTAAGTACTGATCTCTTCATTGTCCATACTACTTTTTATCAGGATGTAGTTAACATCCTTATTTCTTTTAATTAGATCTGTTTTTGCTATAGCTTTGTCTGAGATTAAAATTGCTTTACTACTGTTCCTTTTTTTTTACTAAGTTGAAGCCCGATAAATTCTGATCCAACCTCTTACTCTGTGTGTCTACATGCTTCAAATGTGTTTCTTTTAAACAACATAGGAAAGCATTTTGGTTTTTAATCCACTCTTCTATCTGCTTACCTTTTATGGGTAAGTTCCATCTATTTACATTTAGAGTTTTGATTACCATCTGTGTCCTCCCCTCCATTTTGATTTCCTCTTTTAATCCTGCCTTTCTCTTTATACTCTTTACCCCCACACCAGTGTTTTGCTTTTAATCACTCCCCACCTTCCTCCTCCCTTATATTATTTCCATTCCCATCACCACCCTTCTTATTCCCTTTCTATTTCTCTATAGGGTAAGATGGGATTCTATACTCCAATGAATCTGGCTGTTTTTTCCTCTCTGAGTCAATTCTAATAAGAGTAAGGTTTAAGTATTTATTACCAGTCATCACCCTCATCATCTCTTCCATTGTAATAGTATTTTCCCTGTACCTCTTTATGTGTTCTAATTTATGCCATATTACTTTTCTCTTCCCATTTTTTCTTAACAAACTTTTTTTCACCCATAGTTACTTTACATATCATCCTAAGCAATTTAATACCAAACTGTCTGTCTATGTATCCATTTTCTAACTACTATGACAGTGATAACAATTTTTTAAGAGTTAGGGGTATCATCTTTTCATAAAGGAATATAAATAATTTGACCATTTTGAAGATCTTAAATTTTTTCTCTTTCTCATTTAATTTTTTATCCTTCTCTTGAATTTTGTATTCGGATATAAAATTTTCTGTTTAAATCTGGTCATTTGCTTGGAAATCTTCTATTTTATCAAATGACCATACTTTTGCCTGAAAAAATATATTCAGTTTTAATGGGTAGGTGATTTTTGGTTGTAAATCTTCTGGTCTTTCAATTTAGAAGCTGCCAGAATCCTTTGTAATTCTGACTGGAGCTCCATGGTATTTTAATTGTTTCCTTCTGGCTACTTTTGGTATTTTCATCTTGGCCTAGAAGCTCTTGAATTTGGCTATAACATTCCTGGGAGATGTCACTTAGATATTTATTGCAAGAAATGATCTATAGATTCTTTCCATTTCTATTTTGTCCTCTTGTTCAAGAATATCAGAGCAGTTTTCTTGGATAATTGCCTGTAGTGTGATGTCTCAGATTTCTTTTGGTCATGACTTTCAGGTAGTCCAATAATTTTTAAATTGTTCCTTCTAGATCTATTTTCCAAGTCAGTTGTTTTTTTCAATTAGATACTTCCTATTTTCTTCTATTTTTTTTCATTCTTTTGAGTTCATTTTATTGTTTCTGTGATGTGTCATGAAATCATTAGTTTCTATTTGTTCAATTCTAATTTTTAAAAAAACTAATTTCTTCCTTAATCTTGTGACCCTCCTTTTCCATTTGGCCCATTCTTCTTTTCATGAACTCTTTTCTTCATTGGAGTTTTTCTGCTTCTTTTTCAAGTAAGTTGATTTATTTTTTAGGAAATTCTTTTTTTCTTTGCATTTTTGGCCTCTATTGTAAGTTGGCCAATTTTGCTTTTTATGTTGTTATTTTCTTTTCACATTAGTTTCATTTCTTTCTTATTTTTCTTCAACTGGTCTTTTTTTCCCCAGTGATTGAGACTAATGTTCATTTTTCTTTGAGTTTTAGATGTGGCTGCTTCTATCTTTTCATGCTGTGCTTTCCTCTTTTGATTCTGTGCTTTCCTTTTTGTCCATATAGAAATTTCCTAGTGTTAGGAGTTCCTTTTGCTGTGTGCTTATTTCCTAGTGTTTGTTATTTATTTATTTTTATATTTGCCTGAAGACTGAAAATTCTCAAAGCCAAATATTCTGTCTCTTTTATTGCTGGCTTACAGGGTTCAGCACAGTAAGCTATTTTACAGTCTTTACCAAAGAGGTGCAGGTTTGAAAGGACCCAGTGCTATGGACTTTCAGATCTCATTGCAGGCTAATGTCAGGGCCTGGGATATTGGTCTGAGGTGCTCTTTGGTTGGTATACCTTGAGTACTGGGATCCCAAAACTGGCCTATGCACATTCATGAAACTTGGCACAGTGTGTGTGTGTGGGGGGGGGTGACACCAATCATCCAGCACTCCTCGATATGCAATTTTGTTTCTAATCCTCTCTTATCCTGTGAAAACCAGTTCTCTCTGCCTACCTTATCAAGTTGTATTCAGTGGGAGAGCCCCCCACTCCATCTTGTTGTTGGTTTTTGACTCTTGTCATCTCGAGATGGTTTTTTAAAGATTGGTTTGGAAGGATTTTAATAGAGATTTCTACTTTCACTACTAAGCCACCATCTTGACTGTGCCCTCCACATATAGCATTCCTATCACTATACCTTCACTCTTTGTGATTTTCACTGGTTGCCACAGTGTCTGGAATGCACTCCCTCCTCATCTTAACCTCATGGAATATCACTTCCTTAATTATGCATTTCATCTAACACCTTATCATTGAAGCTTTTCCTAATTTCCCCAAAGAATAATGACCTCTCTTTCAAATTATTGTTTGTGTTCTAGTCATATTTATTCAATATATACTTACACTTGCTGTTGTTGTTGTACTCTCTTTATGGAGAGGGATTATTTAATACTTTGTAATTATATCACCATTTCTTAGTGCTGTGTCTGGCACATTGTAGACATTTAATAAATATTTTAAAAAGAATTGGACCCTTGGCTTAGCTAAGGCAGCATCAGACTTTCTGAAAGAATTTTATGGTATTCTTGATAGGAGTCTAAAACACCATGGGCCACCTTATTTGGGTGAACCTACAATAATCTAGATCTGGATGGGAAAAGTAGAGGCTATTGCTTTCCTTTGGAGTTCCTTTCCATAAACCCTTCCCCACATTCCTCTGATGACTGAATCCTATAGTTTCCATTGATATGGTTATTACTCCTTATTCTCATTTGATGAGAAGCTGTGAGGTGATTTGAATATCTAGCTAACTACATTTTCAATACCCACTGAATTGTTCATGGATAACATGTCACTATATATTGAGAAACTCAGATATAGGTTTGGATTTTCCTAAGTTAAGAGGAGTGAGAATCTACCTCAGATCCACTAGGGAGGTACTTTTACAAGAGTTAGTTCATGTGAATATTATAATATACTTGTCAATTTTTTTTATTTACAATGAAGAAACCTTTAAATGTGTTCTAATGGTTACTTAATTAAGTTATCAGCAAATTTTGTTACTTTGTGGATTTTAAATGACTCTTCCTAATATAAGAAAAATGTCAAATGACTATCTCAGTAATAGAATGTGATAATGTACTTTATTGATAATTTGATTTTGAGATGATTCATTACACTCTTGTGGCTACTTTGTAACTAAGCAACAAGATCTCTAGCAAGTTACCTGATTTACCCCAGAGAGAAAAATGAAACTTGCTCTGAGCTTTATTACATTCAGAAAATGATGAGAAACATTCTAGAGGAAAGAGTACTAGATTAATCTTATGTGGCTTAAACTTTATTCTTGCTCCTATCACTAAGACATGGAAAGACATACTAGGCTCATTCTCAATTATTTTTTCCTGGTATGCCATATGAATTTAATTTAAAGTTGCTAGGCAAAAGAAGAAGAGTGAATAGAGTTTTAAAATTGGTGCCAGGAAGACCTGAGCCCAAATCCTGACTCAGACAATGGATGAGTAATTCAAAGTGAGACATTTAACCACTCTAAACCTCAGTTTCCTCCTCTGTTAAATGAAGATAATAACACCTATATCATAGGGTAATTGTTAGAATCAAATGAGATAACATGTAAAGGTATTTGCCAGCTTAAAAGTATTATGTAACTGTAAGCTATTAATTAATACAATTTTTGATAAATTGGTTTAATTAATAATGATGATGTAGAATGACAGTTGATTAGACATTCCTATTCTACTTATTTTGCTAATAAAGTTACTTTCAACTCAGAAAGAAAAGTCTTAAAGGGGCTTTTTGGCCATCTAGTGAATCAGCACTGAAAATGGTCTATTAAGGGACCAAACCTATATCTGCTCCGTCCTCATGGTGAAATATTTCTTTATGTTTTTTACTTTTCTTGCTTTAGGGTATATGAAAAATAGTGTGATGTATGTAGTTTTGCAGGGGCCTTCTGGAAATATAATTATGACTCCTTGAACTAAAAGACTGTGGTTGAACTGATGGCAGCATGGAGGAGATATAGATTGTCCATAAAGTCTTAGAGAAGTTTTAAACTACTAAATTTTAAATTACTAAAATTTAAAACTGCGTTAAGAATTTTGAGATTTTCTGTATTTGGCCAGAGATGTGGCAACAAGGGAAATCTTAAACAACATCTCTGCTAATTAAGTGACCCTGCATATTCAGTCAGTCAACAAGCATTTATTTTCTGCTATGGTGTCAGACATTATGCTGAGTGCTGGGAATACAAAGACAGGACAGAAAAAACAAAACAACAATAAAATTGATAAAGTTTCGTCTTTTAAGGAACTTACATTCTAAATCTCAAGTACCATCATTGATTGAAACAATTAGTGTCATAAGGTAATTCACTCACCAAAACAAAACAAAATAAAAACATTACCAAAAAAAAAAAAAAACACCCCTCATTTGTCCAGGAAGTTTTCCTTTTCCTATTTATGATCTTTTCCCTGTCAGACTTCCTCTTCCTCCACCCCATTATAATGTTGTGGCTGGGTAAAACAAAAACAATTTTCCTAATATTTTAGTTTGTGTTAGTGTGCCCCATTAGATTTAGTCTTAGAAATAAACTCATTTTTTTCTATGTTGCTATTTCAGTTACTGTGATGACAAAATAAGTGTTTATATATGAAAGGCATGGGAAAGAAGACAGAAGCAAATATAATATCAAGGTTTTGAAGGTAAAATAGAATGAATTGTGGCAGCATTAATACAATGAATGAATCAAACAATCAATAATAATTTTTAAGCACCTACTATATGCCAAAAAGTCTGCTAGGCACTGGAGATAAAAATAAACTATGACAAATGAAACATTCTCACTCATAAGGAGCTTACATGCTAATAAGGAGGAGCTATTTTGTGGGGAAAAGACAATCTCAATTTGGTAGATGATAAAAATAATAATTACATAAACACATTAGTAATTCAATATTGTTCCCATAATTTATTTCTTCCTACATTTAGACTAGCCTGTTACACTTTGTTAATTTTAGTTGCCTAAGAAATAGTTGACTCCTACACATAATTAACACCGTCGCTAAAATCAAATATTTGGTTCTATTGTTTAAGAGGAACTATATTGCTAGTTTGCTGAAAAAATACTTCCCTTTGAAAAGAAATGTATTTCTTCAGTCCCTTTATTCTGTTTTCAAAATTTACAGAGCAGAAGATTTTCAGGGAAAGCCAAAGGAAAATGAAAAGGAGATCAGAAACTCGTGGATATTTGTTTTTCCTTCCTTTTCACAGAAGAGTATTGTTGAAGGTAGGGAGAGGACAAACACTAATCTTGCCTTAAAATAAAACAAATCTTTATTTTACTCTGTGTAGTTATTTGAAGTATGAAAAAACATACATTTTCTTTTTAAAAAGTTAAATTGATTTTTAAAAAATACTTACTAATCTCATTGACAATAAAATTCTGCAGTATATAGTTAAATTAAATTAAGAATCAAAAATAAGTCCCCCCAAAAAGATGGACATGAGTGTGTATGATACTATATGAAATTTTCAGAAAACAGGAAACCATGGAAAATTTTTTCCATTATTTTTCTTTCTTTCCTTTTTAAATGGGGGTGTAGTTTGAGGAAAGAGACAGATAATTTTGGGGAAATTATATAATAGGTAGTACATTTGGTAGTATAAACTTCCTACTAAAATATTTATTTCTTGATAAAATCTTTTTTTGACAGTGATGTGCTTTCACCAAGACCTTGAATAATTAGTTGTTTTCTCAAAGCAACCCAGGTAAATTAGTGATGGAAGGTGAATCTTCATTTACAGATAAAGAAACTGAGGATCTAATTACTTCAGTGACTTGACAATGGTTATAGAGCAAGAATTAGTCCCATATTCTCAAAAATATTTGTTTTTATTTATTTCAATTGATGACCAATGTCTGACAACTGTATGTATGTATGTATGTATGTATGTATGTATGTATGATTCAATTGCAATAATTGACAAAGATTTGGTTTAAGACCTTCAAGAAGTTTTATTGTTGAAGTCAGGATCAACCTCACCAAGGATAAGTTCCTCACACTTATATATATTTTCACTTCCTCCACAATTCCTTGAAGAACTTCTTTATTTAGTGGAAAACTCAAAGAACATTATAGAAATACCTACCTCAGCGCAACCTTTTTATTGTATATGTATCACTAGTTTCTCTTGGAAGTTGGAAGCTACAATACAAGTAACGTCTATGTCTTTGTACATATTTTACCCTTCCACATAACTTTTTAAGAGTTTCCAGCCTTGTGAAGTCATCAAGAACATATCTGGGATATGAAATGCACTTACTATTGTTGTTGTAATATTGAAATATTTATCTACTACAATCACATATGTTGTGCTGATATTAAAATCCTGACAGTAAACCAAACTGTATCATTTTCCACCTTGTTAGGAACTTCACATATAGCTTTTTCGTATCTAGCATACTTTAGAACTTGTCTGCTATCTCTGTTTTATACTGCATTGGTATCCATTACAAAATGTTCAGTCCTCAAAAGTGCGAGATCACCTTCAAGGGTAAGTGAACCAGTCAGACTATGGGAAGAAATCACATCCAACTTTTGTGCCAATTCTGAATTTTGGATTGTTTCAATCACAACTCCATAGCTCCATTTATCCATGATTACCTATCATTTTAGACTCTTGTTTTCCAGAAAGGAAACCCCTTGAGTTTTCCAATCCATTCCTAAGGAGGAGTTGTACATGGAGTGTGACACACATAGCAATATAGAAGAGTCAATCAGTTTTACTTTTGCAGTAAGTGATGGAATACATTGTCTGCCTTTTTGCACTGGACATACCAGCATCTATACAATTCAAAGGTAAAAAATGGAAACTTTTTATGTTTTAGTCATGCACAGCTACACCATGTTTATCTATTTTTATTACATTATATTTTATATTAATTGCTCATAGACAGGAAGAGACAATATAATAAAATTGACAATATTATCACATTTGAGTTACTTATTTAATGTTGTACCACTCCAATTACCAAAAAATTACTTTATAGAAATACAAAAAATAACAAATAAATTCACATGAAATGGAAAATATTCAGAATCTTAAGAGAAATTATGAAAAGAAATGAGGACAGAGAGACCACCTAACAGTGATAGATTTCAAAAAATACTACAAAGTAATTATTATCTAGATAATGTTTCTAGTTAATAACAAAGAGATTGATCAATTGAAAAGACTATATATGCAAAAATTGAAGGCAATCTCATCTAGTATTTCATAAACCCAAGAAGTCTCGCCAGCTACTGTCCAAAAATGTACCATTAAAAAATTAATTGCTGGGACATATGATAGCAGTCAGAAAAAAATTATAATCATATAAATACCTGACATATTATACAAAGATGAGTTCCAAATGGATATACAATTCATCTTTTCTTTTTTCACAAACCATGTATCAGAGAAAGCTTGGCCATCTCTCTGAGTCTTCTATACTCATATGAACATGAAAACATTTCAGCAGGCTGAGACATTAGTTCCCTGAGCCAAATAAGTATCAAAGATATTCACAATGTGTATCTTTTAAGGAAATAATACTGTAAATTGTAAGGAAGCAATGGTTAGGATATTGCTTCTACCACAGAAGACAACCTTAGAGATGAAGACTCTAGCATTTGTGAGGACTAGGAAAGAGATCCTCAAAAAATTGATTTTTGAGTTGAGCCTTGAAGGAAGTCCAGATGCCTAAGAGTTAGAAATGAGAAAGGCATTTATTCAAGGTATGAGGAAAAGCCAGGATGAAAGCAAAGAAACTGAAAATGGAGTATCTGTCTAGTATGAGGAATAGCAGGTAAATTAGTATAGGTAGATCATAGTGTGTGTCAAGGAGAACAGTGTAAGAAGACTGGAAAAATGGGAAAGAAATGAAATGTGAAGAGTTTCACCAGAATATTAATTTTTCTTCTTGAAGTAATAGAGAACCTTTGGAGTTTAAATAAGCAAGTGATACACTCAGACCTGCATTTAAGTGAAATAACTTCAGTAGTTATGTGGAAGATGGAATGGAACAAAGAGAGACTTAAGGCAGGGAAAGAACCTTGCAATATTCCAGGCAAGAGTTGAAGATAGAGTGAACTAAGATGGTGGCTGTAAGAGTGGGAAGAAGATGCTTCTCAGAAATGTTGTTGACAAAGAAATTATACAATTTAGCAACTAATTAGTTATATGAGGTAAGAGCATGTAGGGATCAAAGATGATGCTGAGATTGTGAATCTGATTGATTAGAAGAATGCTAGTATCTTGAACAATAATGGAGAGATTTAGAGGAGGGGAAGATTTAAGATAAAGTAAAATAAATTCTCTTTGGGGTGTAATATTTAAAAGAGTGTTTGCCATAAACTGTAATAGATAAAAGAGTGGTTGACTTAAACTGTGACTGCGGAAATATGGTTTCAAGACATTGTCTTGAGTTCAATCAAATATAAAGTGGTCGCCAGGGAAAAATTCCCAAATATGAAATATACCCAAGTCAGCTGGGTTTTTATGGAGATTTTAATTAATACAAATAAGGAAAAATAAGGAATTAATGAGAGAGAAAGAGAGAGAGAGAGAGAGAGAGAGAGAGAGAGAGAGAGAGAGAGAGAGAGAGAGAGAGAGAGAAAGAGAGAGAGAGAGAGTGAGAGGAAATAATGAGAAAAGGCCAGCCCAGGCCAGCCTGGGCCAGCCTAGGCCCAAGTCCTAAGAGAGAGATCAGTCAGTCTTTAATCCACTCACCACAAGATTTGTCCCAAGCAAGATTCTAGTGTTCAGAGAGACCCACCAGTTTAGCTCCTGAGCTCCACTCCAGCTTCCAAGGCTGCAATTCCGCTTTTGCAAGCTGCCCTCCTCCTTGAGGCCTTTTCTGACCTCCTTTTAAAGAGAATTTTCTCCTATGTCACCTCCCCTAAGTTCTCACATCTACCAACCACAGTAGACGTTTTCACAGGACTGACCATTCTTAATTCACACCTTCTTTAGTTCTCAACTTCTCTGGGTAGACTAAAACTTCTGAGTAAGTTCATACCTCTTTGCCCCTTGCAAGTTTGCAAGTTGCCTGACCTTTATAGGTACTTAGCACCTTTTTGTATTAGATCTAAAAATAGACTTAGCTTAAGGTTTTTTGCCTTACTTTAAGTATGGGTTAAGTACTTTTCATTGTTCAGAAAGGAGTTTACAACTTTATCTTCCCCTAAAGTATGCTTAAGTATGGGTGGAGTAGAGTTCTCACATTCCTGATCAAGTACCTTCATTGTTTAAAATGGGGAATGGTCTTAACCAAATCTTCTGAAGTAGGGTCTGAGAAATTTTAAGATTCACAAGGTCATTTGATATGTTGCATTTTAGATACTTAGACTCAAAAAATTATAAGTGATTGGCACATAACAAAGGCAGGACATTTGATTTCCTGTCAAGAGATTTTTTTCTACTACACATCGTTCATTCTAAAAGGAAAGCATTAGAAAATTGGATATATGGTGAAATAGTTAACATTGTCGTTTAAACTAAAGGTCTCACTCATTTTCTAGTCCCAGACTTTGAAGTAACACTGAAAATGAGAACTACTTCCTTGTAAAGAATAGTAGACCACTTCATTATGCTTGCGTTTTTCCCCCAATTGTATGAAAAATTGAATACTTCTGATTATTTACATAATCTTGACTATGAGCAATAAAAAGTAGGACACCACTGTGTTTTACTAAATACACTCTACTGCATTTTTCCTGAATAAAAGGTAGCCTTTGGTATTTAATATGCGATATATTCTCCAAACACTCAAACCTTACATATGATAAAAGCTGAAAGAGAAATTGTTATACCAGGAGAGACAAACAATTAAATCTTACAGTTATCAGAAGAAACATGAAAAATAAATGAAGGTGATAGGTGAAAAACTTGATTCCTGAAATATTTACCTCAATCATGAGACTTCCCAATCTCAACAGTAAACATGATCATAGAAATAATCACTTTACTTAGTGACTCAAAGTTTTGATTAGAATCAAATAATTTGACATTTTTCTTCCCAGAAAATATCTGGAAAACCCCCAACTCAACATGCAATCAAAATGTAGAGAGTATAGAAGAGTACAAATAATAAGTTGCATCTGAGACTAGCAGCTGTTAGAAAATAAAAAGGAATTGATGAAATTTTGCATCAATTATTAGCTTTGCAAAGAACTCTTTCTTTGCTAATGAGTATTCTCTTTAATAAAAATATTGATTCACATAGATAAAATATCAGTCTTCATAATGAATGAGGCACTGTTTGTTTCACGCTTATTCTGTAGGGATTGTTTATTCATAAGTCTCTTTATCTCTCATTCACACACACATGCACACACACAAACACACAATGTTTTATTCATCCTTGTGGTTTTCTTTATGATTGCTCTGGGAAAAAGATGGATTAGCTAAATGTTTAGTAATGTTCTTTATTAAATCCAAAGGTTGGAAGGTTAACAAATTTTGTGATCACCCAATATACATATGTGTGTATCACCTTAAATATACGGGTTGAAAGAAATTTTAGATATATGAAACTAATATCATAAGTCAATCTTTGTTTTATTCTTTTTACTCCATTTTATTTTCTCTCACAGATAGTTTCATGGATTCAGCTATCATTTCTAAGAAGATCCTTTCAACATTCATTTAGTTCTAGTCTTCTTGTTTAGTTGTTTAATCTTTTCCAAAATTTCATGAACCTGTTGGCCATAATGGCAATGGTTTTTGTTGTTTTATTGTTGTTGTTGTTGTTGTTGTTGTTGTTTGGTAAAGATATTAGAGTGGTTTGCCATTTTCTTCTCAAGTGGATTAAGTCAGATAGAGGTCAAGTAACTTGCCTGGCCACATAGACAGTAACTGTCCGAGGCTGGATTTGATACCAGGCTTTACTTACTGTAAGTCTAATGATACATTCACTGTGTCATCTGGTTGCTTTTCCATTGTGTTCTCCATTCATTTTAACCTGGATATCTTACATGCATCTAAAATGCAACATATCAAATGCCACAAAGATAATTTATTTTACTTTATCTCAAATCTTCCCCTCCTCTAAATCTTTCCATTATTGTTGAAGATACTAGCATTCTTCTAATCAATCAGATTCACAATCTCAGCATCATCTTTGATCAACCCCATGATAGAGCATCAAAACCTCACATTCAAATCTAGAAAAGCAGAAATATCAAATGCATACTTTTTATACAATAATGCATTGAAATTGCATTCTCCAAAAGGCAGCAGAAAGAAAAACTAAAAATTAATTGAAAACTAAATAATCTTATCTTAAGGAACCAATAGATCAAAGTACACATTTTTAGAAACAATCAACAGTGAAAAGACATTTCAAACTGTATGGGATATAGCCAAAAGGATATTTAGGAGAAAATCCCTATCTTTTAATGCTTACATCAATAATTAGAGAAAGAGTAAACCAATAATTGGTCATGCAATTAAAATTAACTGGGAAAAGAAACAAATTAAAAATTTCTAATTAAACATCAAATTAGAAATTCTGAGAATTGGGGGGGGTAGGATTAAATTGAAAGTAAGAATACCATTGAACTACTAAATAAGAAAAGGAGTTGGTTTTATGAAAAAAATAAATAAGAGATAAACCTTTGGTTAATAATTTTTTAAAAGAAAAAAGGAAACCAAATTTTCATTATTAAAAATTTAAAAAGTGAAATGACAACAAATGAAGAAGAAATTAAAGCAAGTATTGGTAGTTATTTGGCCCAACTTAATGCCAATAAGTCTGAAAATTTAAGGGAAATGGATGAATACTTATAAAAATATAAACTCCCTAGACTAACAAAAGAGGAAATAGAATACTTAAAACTTCATTACAGACAAACAAACTGTTAAAGAACTCCCTAAAGAAAAGGACCCAGGTTCAGATGGATTCACAAGTGAATTTTATAAAATATTCAAAGAACAACTCCAATACTACATAAACTATTTAGAAAAATAGGAAAGAATCCTTCCAAATTCTTTTTGTAACACAAATATAGTATCAATACCTATAGTAGCTGTACTTAGATAATTTATCCCTCTAAATGTTTATATCAATAAAACAAAGAAAAAGCAGATCCACAAACTGGATATGCAACTAAAAAAACTAGCAAAAAGAATTTCAGTGCTACATAGGAAGCTCCACTCCAGTGGACTTCGGAGGTTTCCTTTGATTACACAATTACATTTTCAAAAATTGCCTACTTAAAAAATTTTAAAATGAGGGTATTTTAGCTTCTATTATCTTGATCCCATGAACCAAAAAGAACCAGTATTTGAAAAATCTCATAAATATCTTGGATTAGTCCAGTTAGTATTGAGGAAGCTCCCTGGTCCTCAGTTCTTTTCCATCTCTGGGTAGCTGCATTACAGTTATTACTAAGTGATTCTATTAGTGTGAAGTTGTCTAATGATTCTAAATCTAAGCAATATCCCATGAAATTAGGATATTCATAGGCACTTTAGAGATTATAAGTCTAGCCTATTTCCTCATTTCGCAAATGAGGAAACTGAGGCTGAGAAAAATTAAGTGACTTACTCAGAACCACATAAGTTGAGTCCTAGAGAGATTAAAGTCTTGGTCTTCCTAATTCTAAGTCTAGCATGGGTTTTTTCTTCTTCTTTATCATATATACATACATATATATGTATTTAAATTTTTATTTTATTTTTCTTTTTTTCAGTTACATGTAAAAACAATTTTGACAGCTGTTTTTTGACATTTTAAAATTCAGATTTTCTCCCCCCTCCCCTCCCTTCCTCTCTTAGGTGGTCAATAATATGATATGTGCTATTTCCATGCTTTTATGTAGTATATCTTTCATATTGCTCATGTCATGATGTAATTTTTATATATGTGTATATATATCTCCACATATATATAAAATATAGCAGAAATCTCATGAAGGACTCAGACTCCAACAGTTCCTTCTTTGCAGATAGTCTTCTCATCATAAGTCTCTTGGAAGCTTTCTTTGCTGATGATAAAGAATGTCAATCAGGCTACCATAGTGTATGCTACTCAAGCTACAAGTCACACATTGGAACCTAATGTAATATATGTGAATAGTATCAACAAATGTGACTAAAAATAAGATACAAAATTAAACTATGATCTAGTCCAATGGTTGTCTTTAGACATTTCATAAATGTGACCTAAATGCTGGCAATTTTGGCTTAGGGTTAGCTTCACTATTTGCTCTCTACCCCTATCCCTGGGAGGAACAAGAAGGGTTTAATTATAATTTTATAATATAATATAATACAATATAATATAATGTAATGTAATGTAATAATATTTATAAAATAAATATATTTAATTATAAAATACTTCCTAAATCTCAATTCATTCATGTTTTCTAGGAACTTCACAATAAATTGGAGGTTTGGATGGGTGACCCTAGTGACCAAGACTGACATTTTTCTCTTCAAGGTCCTTTCATAGGCATCATTATGATTGCTTCCTGGCACTTTGTTCATTGATTAAACTATAAAGATCCACAATTTTTCCTCCCAGGTTGCTTATCACTTATGATGATCAAGGACAGGACAGATTTAGCTTGAACAGTGATCCAACAGAATAAACAGAATAGAACATATTATGTATTAAACAAAATTTATCATATTTTTAAAATGATCAATTGGATCCAAAGAAATTGCTGGAGGGAGAGTTTCATTTTTCAAAGAAGCAGGTGGCAAGATAAAATTTTAAATTGTATTTAGTATCTTATGTTTTCAGATCAGGCAAAAATTATTTTTGAAATGTAACATCCCTCTTTCCCTTTTTTTTTTGTAATCTGATAGACACCTTGCTTTCTCTTTTCCTCAATCTTTGAGATTACTTGTCTCGCCTTGTGTTTTATTTTATCTGGTTGAGCACCAGATCACTTCTTTTTGTCTGCTCACAACTCCATGGCAATTTGGCTTTATAAATGGTCCTGAAATGGGAAAAAATTGAGTTATTCCATTGAAGTATAGCTATTTTATCTGGTTATATATATTTTGCTTCCTTGCCTAGATAACAAAACTCCCAAATCAGGTTATTTTGAAATATTTCCTACATGAAATTTCAAATAGCTTATTCTTCTAAGTAGGATTTTTCATAGACTTAGATAGTTCAATTGAGGTTATCAGATCCAACCCTTTCATTTTATAAATGAGGAAACAGAGACCCAGAAAAGTTAAAAGATTTTTACCAAACTCACATAATCAGATCATGTGAGACACAGAATTGGAATTTAGGGTACAAGAAGTATATATTATCTACTACATAGCATTCTGGTTTTTGAAAAATACATAAGGTTTTTCTTATATTTTATTAAAAGGCATAGGAAAGAATTGCAACTTACTCAATTAAGGTATTTTTTTGTTCCTTTGAAAAGGCTAGTTTACTAAATGGATTTCGTATGCTTGCATACATATTATAAGATATCTTGTTTTAAAATGTATCTAAAATTTTTTATTTTATAATGCCTAATTTGTGATTCTCCATATTTGTCACTGTGAACATTCTTTTTGAAATTTTGACATATTGAGGCAGTCATTTTATTCCATGTTGGGTTATTCTAAAATATTCTTCAGAATATAATCTCTTGAGATATTAACTCAGCATTATTATTAAGTAAGCATAAATACACATTCTACTAAGTCCAAAAAGACAAACAAAACTGTCCCCATAGAATTGAAGTTACATGTATCAATTCTTACCAAAATAAATAATGGGGGTGGAAGATACTATCAAAGATAACTTTTGTCCAATCTGAAAACATAGAGCACTTGATTCAGTTTAAAGGTTTATTGTGCCTTCTACTTTTTTAAAAACAATTAAACTTTCTAGATATCCCTTTTAGATCTGATTGCTAATCTTGAAAATGTGATAACTTTTATTGACTATATGATGTTTTGTATTCTGTTTATTCAGTGGAATAACTTATCACTATGAGTAGAATTGAATTGTTGCTTTGCTTAATTGTTCTGAGCCAACATCCTTATGAAACAAAAAGTCAATAATCTTGAAGGAACATTAGACACCAAGGAATAAAAAAAACCATTATTTTGCCCATAAAAAAGATATGCTTTTTTCCTACAGATGGGCATAGTTTGCTTAAGATGAATTTGGATAAAGGTACTGTCATTTTTGTACTCCTCAATTTTTTTTATTTTATCATCTCTAAATATAGTATTGAGGAGTACAAAAATGACAACATAAAAGAAGGAATTAAAGTTGTTGGTTGGTTGTTGTCCTTCTTACTAGAAGAGCACCAAAACAATACCATTGGGCAATGTCTTTTGACTCATACATAAATTAGATTTGTGAGGCAGAGTTGCCCAAAAGTCATCAGTCTTACTCTCTCTACCAAAGTTACTGGAGTCCAATAGCAGGAAAAATTTCAATATAAATAGTGATGTCCTGGGATTCAGTGGATGGCCTTGGTTTCTTGAATTTTTTCAAGTTCTACATGTTCCACGGAGCCCACTCCTACCCCCTTCATTGCTGTTGGAAAAAAAAGGTTCTCATCCATCCCTTCTAAGAGGGGAAGTCTTCCCATCTGTTGGGGTAGACATCCCCCTAACTCTCCATTGGCTTTGGGTCATATCAGTTACCTCAGTTGAGATATGGTTGCTGTGTACACTATAGCCTCTTGAAGCCACAAATGGGAGCTAGATGTCAAGTGGATATCAAAGGAGAAAAACAGAACTGAAAACTGTTCAGCAAGTCCTTACACTGGAGGTACAAGTCTTCCCTGAACCCCCCCGTACACTCCATTATAGTTGTTGTTAGTCTTTCTACTTCCTATGGGGATCTGAAGTCTGGGTATCTTTGGGGACTCAGTCAATCACAAATTATTTATTCAGCATTTACTATATTAGAGGGATAAAAGATGAAAGTGAAACCACTCTTGCTCTCAAAGATCTTTGGAGAAAAATGAAGTATACATAAGAGTGAAGTAGCCCCTCTGAACACATGATCATACTCCCTCTAGGCTTAATTCTTCCCTCTCCTTACAGCCTCTGGAAGAGATAGGACATCTCCCTTCTCAAAGGATTTTCTATTCTTTAATGGTGAGGCCATTGCTGGAACACCCTAGATAGAATTTCTTTATCTGGTATAAGTAAGCCAAGAGGTGTGTCTAATTTTCTTTCAAGAGATCCCAGTACATTTTGTTATCTGGTTTCATCCAAAGGTCAGAAACACTTAACTCCTTCCTAAGCTGAACGATTGGTGTGTTAATGTCATTGTTTCTTCTATGCCTTTGATTAATTCTGCAACTTAATTAAGAGATATTATCAAAGATATGAAGGAGTAGAACATCTTGTCTTTTGCATCAATTGTTGTGGTATTGAGGCATGGAACTACTTTATTGGCAAATATATACAGAATATGTCCAAAATGAATATTGGATAATTTGGATAGCAACAAAGGGTAATAACAAAGACTTTGTAAAGAAATTTGCACTGGAAATGAACCTTGAAAGAAACTGGTGTTTTAAGAGGTAGAAATGAAGAATATCTTTTAAAGCTTAGAAAAGTCATTGCAATTCTCAAAAACGAGAGATGCAAAGGGATGCACAATTTTGAATAGGACAGTATGGGGAAGGAAGTGCAATATGAGAAGATTGGATAGGTAGGAAATGTCCAATTTATATTTGATCCTGCATAATTAGACAGTCACTGTCATTTATTGGGTAGAGTGGTAGTATAATTAAACTTAGTCTTCAGAAACATATCTTTGGCACCTATTTGGAGAAATATTGGAATGGTAACAACTTTCAGGAAGGAATTAGGAGGCTATTGCAAAAACCCAGGTAAGAGGCACAGAGGATCCAAACTAAGGGCGATGACTATATGAGTTGAGAGCAATGGAGATATGAAAGAAGAGTTGTAGAGATAGAAAGGATTGGATTCATCAACTGATTGGAAAGGTGGGATGAGTGAGAATGAAGAGAAAAATATGATTCTGAGGTTGAAAACCTGGGTGACTAGAAGGAAAGGATGGTACTGTCCTCAAGATTTCAAGAGGAGTAGATTTTGGAGGAAAAGATGAATTCTGTTCTCCATTGTGCTGAGGTTACAGTGCCTTTAGACCTTCCAAATCTGGCCATCTTGAGATCCTTAAAAAGACCCAAAGTTCTCTTCATGTTAAAAAAATAACACCTCTGCAAATTAAGTCCTAGTAATAATCAAAACAACAGTAATTATAATACTACTCACAAAAAAGCTAGAATATATATAGCTCTTACTATGCACCAGACAATGGGATGAGTGCTTTAAAAGTATGCAAGGTAGGAGTTATGATTATTTTGATTTTACAGTTGAGGAAATCTAAGGCTCAGTTTGAAATAAAGTGGTCTTGACCCAAGACCCAACACTGTATCCACAATATAATACTTAGCTGCCTGCATTATGGTGTGGTGTGGTATAGGATACTGGTTTTGCAGTCAAAGGATCTAATTTCAAGTTTTGGCTCTGTTTCTGAGGAACTGTGCTGTATTGGAAAGTCTATTAGATTGAGAATGAAGGAACACAAAGAAAGTGAAGAACAAAAGAAAGTGTGAGGGAGGGGAAATGCTTTTAATAATCATAACTATAAATGTGAGTGGCGTAAGCTCACCTATAAAAGGGAAACAAATAACAGAATGGACTAGAAACTTGGATCCAACAATATGTTTTTTTGCAAGAGATGCACTTAACACAGAACAAATAAAGGCCTGGAGCAAAATTTAATATGCTTCAGCTAAACCAAAAACAGTCAGGTGTAATGATCATAATATCTGACAACAGTGAAGGGTGGAAAAGAGTTGGAGGGAGCAAGAGAGAAAAGATGGAAGATGTCAACCCCACTTTGAGTTACTGAAAGAAAAAGGCTCTGGGAAGAAGCTGACATGAGAGGAATGAACACTCTTCCCAGCTTGCTACATAAGACTTTAGGGAACTTTCACCTAGGTGAGATCTAGGACTCTTTCACTCTCTGCCTCTCTGTCTCTGTCTCTCTCTGTCTCTCTCCATCTCTTACTTAATTTCTGCCTCTCTCAATCTCTCTCTGTCTCTCTTAATCTCTTTCTGTCTCTCAATCTTTCTCTGTCCCTCTCTTTTTCTTTCCCTGTCTCTGCCTCTGTCTGTCTGTCTGTCTGTCTGTCTGTCTGTCTGTCTGTCTGTCTGTCTCTCTCTCTCTCTCTCTCTCTCTCTCTCTCTCTCTCTCTCTCTCTCTCTCTCTCTCTCTCTCTCTCTCTCTCTATATATATATATATATATATATATATATATATATATATATATTTTTTTTTTTTTTTGCTCCAAAGGGAAGAGTTCCTTCACTCTGTAATGCTTGGTATCCTGGTATATATGCTATTATGAATATTTTCTCTGATTTCTTCTTCACCATTGACTTTAAGAAAAGGGTTGTTGTTATTGAGAGAGAGACAGATAAATTACCCCTATACTCTTATAGGCCACTTTTGTGATCAATAGGACAATTAGAAAAATCTCAAATCTCTCTAAGTTCCCTAACTACAAAATAAAGGGACTGGAAGAGAAGACTTCTAAGGTCTCCTTAGTACTAAAACTTTTGAGTCTAAGTCAGTTAACCTCTGTAGAGTTCAGTTTCCTTGTGTGAAAAATGATGGGGTTTAATATCTGGGATACTTTGATATTTTCAAGTTCATGTTCTTCTTACTAGATCCTAGTATAATAGCATAGTTCACTGAGAACTAGAGGAATAAATAATCTAATTATTTTGTAACCTTCTGGTGATTTATAAGGCAGAAATTATCCAAATAATAAAAATTGTGGATTTGAGGAATAAAATGTCACTGTTTTCTGTTACTAGTTTTTATGTGTTGATACTCTTGAGATCAAGCATTGGATTGATTTCCTTGTGTATTCTGACCTTATCACAATGCCAGACTCTTGGTAATAGGAATAGATACCATTAATATAGAGATTTAAAATTTGCAAAATCTCTATATAATATCTTATTTGTTATGTGTAATAACTCTGGGAATTAGATGTAGTTATCCTCCACATTTTATAGATGAAATTAAAGCTGAGAGAAATTGAGTTACTTGCTCAGTCACTGAGTTAGGATTTGGACTCAAGTTTGGACTCCAAGTTGAATACTATATCAACTAGGACAATTCAATGCCTTATTAATTGGTTGGATGAATTGAGATATTTAAATATAACTATGTAACTATTTACCTCATTTTAACAAATTTTTAGAAAAATGGATAGTCTTTTATAAATCTTAAATGTTGGCTAAATCTAAACCCTTCAAGAGGGTTTAAGATTTGTAATCTTTTTTCTTCTTTGTTATATGTTAAATCTGAAAGTTGTGGTTTAGTTTGCATGAATTTTTATAACCTTTCTTTTCTTTTAGATAAGGTCACTTTCATATGACCATATTGCATATATTCATATTTTATATCTTTATGTCAATCACATAGTGACAGTTTTATAATATATCTTTGAAGAGATCTATGGCTATAAAATTGAATTTATAGTCATTTTCAGTTTAATAAGTACTGAGTTACATCTTATGAAATACATACTCTTAACATTTCTTTAAAGTTATACAAATGACACTCACTTCAATAAGGCATGAATTATTTTCTCAGTAGTCATGATGGATATATATTAACATGTCATTTTTATTTGCTCCTAGGTTCTAGAGACAAGCATTAATGAGTTGATTAGCCCAACATCTGTGGCCATAGAACGGAGAGATTCTTATAGAACATAGAATGTGACTCCATAATTTGACTACATTAATATTGGTACTATTAAACATGATAAATATTTAAAAATATTTTTGTTATTTTTAAAGAGAAAATATATAAGTAAATATTTTGTGTGATAGTCATATTGTGATGTAGTTTTAAGTTCTTTTTTTAAATTCTAAGATATTTTATTTTACCCAATAAAGATAATAATAATTTTAAATATATATATTCCAAAATTATCAGATCCAAGCCATCTCCCAACCTCCTTCCCTTCTCTCCATTCAGAGATGGCAAACCATTTGATCTGGGCTATACAGATATTATCAAGCAAAACACACTTTTTTATTGGTCAGTGTTGTAAGAGCACACACACAAAACTACAAACCCCCAAAAAGTCATAAATAAACTGATGTAAAAGATAATATACTTTGATCTGCATCCAACTCCAAAAGCTCTTTCAGAATTTCAGAATTGTCCCAGATCATTGAATTGTTGAGAGCAGTCAAGTTTTCAAAATTGATCGTTGTGCAATATCTGTTACCACATACAATGTTCTCCTGGTTCTACTTATTTTACTTTGCATCAGTTCATGTAGATATTTCTAGCATTTTCTTAAATACTCTAGCTTATCATTTCTTAAAGCACAATAGGATTCCATCACAATATATATCACAATTTGTTCAGCCATTCCCCAAATGATGGATATTCCCTCAATACCCAATTCTTTGCCACCACACACACAAAAAAAAAGTTGCTATAAATATGTTTGTACAAGCAGGTCTTCCCTCCTCTTTTTATTATATCTTTGGGATATAGACCCAGTAGTGGGTATTATAGGATCCAAGTGAATGGTCAGTTTTATGGTCCTTTGGACATAATTCCAAATTACCCTATAGAATGATTGGATCAGTTCACACCTCCACCAACCATGCATTAGAGTCCCAGTTTAGCCACATGTCATTCAACATTTATTAGTTTCCTTTACTGTCATATTTTCTAATCTGAGAGGAGTGAGGTTTTAGTTTAATATAAACTAAATTATTCATTTTATATCTTATAACACTTTCTATCTCTTGTTAGTCCATAAATCATCCCCTTCTCCCCTAATTTATTCATTGTGTCACTCTTTATATCTAAATCATATACTCATTTTGACTTTATCTTGGTATAATGTATGAGATATTGATCTATATCTAGTTTCTGTCATAATGTTTTCCAATTTTCCAAACAGTTTTTGTTAAATAATGAGTTCTTATACCAAAAGCTGGAGTCTTTAGGTTTATTAAACACTAGACTGCTAAGATTATTTACCCCTATATATTGTGTATCTGATTTATTCTTTTCTAAGTTAATACCATACTATTCTGATGATTACTGTTTTATAGTAAAGTTTGAGATCTAGTACTGCTAGACCATATTTCTTCACTTTTTAAAAAAATTCCATTAATACTCTTGAACTTTTGTTCTTCCAGATGAATTTTGTTGGTTTTTTTCTAGTTCAATAAAATAATTATTTTGTAGTTTTATTGGTATGTCACTCATCTTCATTATATTATCTTGGCCCATTCATGAACAATTAATGTTTTTCCAATTATTTAGATCCAACTTTATTTGTGTGTAAAATGTATTGTTACTGTGTTCATATAATTCCTGTATTGTATTGGCAAGTATTTTTCAAGGTATTTTATATTGTCTAGTTATTTTAAATGGATTGTCTCTTTCTGTCTCTTGCTGCTAAGCTTCATTGTTTATATATAAAATGACAATGTAGCTTTATTTTGTATTCTGTAACTTTTCTAAAATTATCAATCATTTAAATTACTTTTTTTAGTTGATTGTCTAGGATTCTCTAAGTAAGCCATCATATCATTTTCAAAGAGTGATAGTTTAGTTTGCTCATAGCCTACTTTAATTCTTTCAAATTCTTTTTCTTTTCTTATTGTGAAATCTAGCAATATTAAATAATAATTTTGATTATGGGCATTCTTGTTTCACCCCTTTTCTTATTGGGAAGGTTTCTAACTCATCCCCATTACACTTGCTGATGGTTTTAGCTAGATATGACTTATTTTAAGGAATGGTGCATTCCTAGGTACTTCCTAATCTTTTTATAAAGGAATGGGTGTTGTATTTTGTCAAAGGCTTCTTCCACATTTATTGAGATAACCATGTGATTTATGCTAATTTGGTTATTGATGTGGTTAATTATGCTAATAATTTTTCCAATATTAAACCAGGCTTGCATTCCCATGTCATATATTGCTGTGTATTTTAAAAAGTTTCCATCTATATTCATTAATAAAATTGGCCTAATGGTTCTTTTTCATGAAGTCAATATTAGTGGAACTTGAAACAAATTCAGTTGGGAAAGAGTAAGGTGTCAAGTCCCTTCCTAGAATGGAAGGGAGGAAAGAGCCTGACTTTTGCTGGCTTTTGTGCACAACTTCTCGTGATCAGAGAAGAGAGAAGGATGTATGTGTGGAAATGCCTCTCCCAGGAAGGAAGGATCTGCCCTTGGGCCAAAATTCATCTCCACTAGAGAGAGCCCTCTTGATTCCCTACAGATTATTATTCACTTTTAAGTTTCCTATGCCATTCTTAGATCTATTTTCCTTCCACTTCTACTAAAGATGACTTTAACACTGGGCACTTTGAAGCTCATCTACACTGACCCTTCTTTACTTTATAGTTATGCTTTCCTTATGGCTGTGATATCAAACAGTCTATATTAGTCAATGTATATGATATGTGCATAATTAAACTCCATATGGAATAAGCAGAGGCTGTATATCTCTCTTTTAAATCAGTATGGTTCAATGTGTATCCCTATAAAGAATAAATATACATAGAAGCTCAATGTGGATCTCAGAAGTTTCTTTTTTTAAGTAGGAATATTATATTAAGTGATAGTTTTATTAGCGTTTATTATAGGAATTACAAATATAGTTCATCTGCTGCATCACACAGTGGTAGGCAGAAAATAAACATAAAATCTCTAAATTCTATTTTTAGGTAGTTATGCAATTCAGCTTTAGGCAAAATTTTGCTCCTGTCTGTAAAAATACAGTTTTTTAATGAAGTCAATGGGAAGTATGTACCTATCTAAGACTAGAATTTATTTATATAGTTATGAGAAGTTTACTGTTCTTTGGATCAATAAAAATGCCAAAGTATATTTGTTAAGATGTATGTAGCATAGCTGTTATTTATTCTGATTGACCAATTAGTAAAGTACTATATTTGCATGAATTATGTTTTCTTCCTTTACACACTAAATAAGGAAACCAGGGAAAAAGTACAGTTTCTCAAAGATAATGAGTTTTTTTGACAGACATAAATAAAAGCAGTAATCATCAAGAAAGCAGAGAGTTTTAGTAAGGAGAAGAAAGCCAATTTCATACCAATATCTGACCAAGATCCATGAATAAAAATGTTTAACATAAGACATTGTACTATAAAATTATTACAATACACGGTATATTTCAAAATATTCTTTTATAACAAAACTGATGATAATTTTGACCTAGCTCATATACCAATTTAGTCATTTATTCAAATTTTATGGAGTTTCGCATTTCCTTTCACATGACCCATATGGCAGTTTACTATTGAAAAGCCTATCTGAACTTATTTGGGTCTGTTCCCAGAAAACAGACTTAATCCGTTGCTAGTCCCATACTTGAAATATCAAAACATATTCAAGTGAGAAAATACAAAAAGGATACAATTAAGTAGAACATGAGTGGGAGCTGAGGCCAGAGGTCAATTTATATATTGGTGAGTAATTGGAACAATAGTTGAATAGAGAAGATGAGAGAAGACCTCAAGTAAATGTTTGATAAGAGGTCCACTCTGTCATAATTGCTCGATATTAAATCAGTATATCTACACTCCTGTTTGGTGGTGTTTGTTTTTATTGTTGTTTTCCCCTAATGATCCATCCATCCTGACTCTCGAGAAGTCATTGCCATCTTGCCATACTGTCCTTTATCCTTTATATACAGAATTGCATCCCTTTGAACTGCCTAGATGCCTACTTGAAATAAAAATCCTCCTTTCTGCCTCGTGAAATCCTTCACTTCTTTCAAGTTTAACCACAACCTTTACAGATTTTCTGCTTGAAGAAACTTAATTATGCATTTAACTGCTGGGCATTGAATTGCTTTGTTTTCAGTTTCTGTATATTTATGTAAGTACATATTATCTCCACCAATAGAATTCCTTGAGAATATTTTTTTCATTTGTTAGTTATGGGTCATCCTATGCCCAGAGGCAAAGCACAGTACCTGGTGTATCATTTATCCTCAATAAATGATTATTGATTGATTAGTTTCATTTATAACAAGAAAGTCAAGATTGATGTGGTTCAGTTATTCATTTTTCCTATTGGTTAACCACTGGACAAGTGGTTAGTAAGTTAGTAAGTGGACCACGACAGCAATATTCAAATATAAGATTATCTAACTTCTTTTGCCTTGTTTGGGGATAGTGAAAAGGACATTGACTTTGTCATTTAAGGGCCTTCACAATTTTGCTACTTTCAACCCGTTTGGCCTTAGACAAGTTATTTTAGCTCTGTGGCCCTCAGTTCTATCTGTTAAATAAGGAGATGAGATTTAGATGGATCCCTATTTGTGGTTATTTTTTATGCTAGATCCGTTTGAAGGTAAACACAGGAACATATTGTCCCAAACCAAAATATGTCTCTCTAAATAATGTTGTAAAACTATTTCTTGCCAAATTAGGTTGCTTTCACAAACAAAAATGGAATATGATATTGGGGCTTGAAGATGAGCAATATTCTTTAACTGCTGTTTGCTCTCATTAGGTATCCTTGATTTCCAGGGAACACCTTCTGCAAAGCTAACATGTTTTATGTGAGAAAATAGGTCATTTTCATGCTCTCTCATTAAAGCTCCTTATAATATTGCAAAAAAATATGCCTGGTCTGTGCTGAGGAGATAGTCCTACCCTGAATACAAAACAAGCATGAGAACTGATAATTTATTTACCGGCCTACAGTACTTTAAAAACTAGCTTTGAGTGGATGCATTCAAATAAATTATAATTATTACATACATGATTAACTTAATTAGAACTCATCCAGGAACACAGCTCTGGATTGTCAAGCTCCGTGCGATGAATTAAAGATAGGCTTCTAAAGTTTTTTCTATCATCATATAGTCCCTTGGGTTAAGCCTTTTGAATTTCTATCTATACTTTTTTCATTGTTATTCAAACTCATTTTGTGTTCTGACTAAATAAGACTGAAGTTTTAATCTGTGGATATGATTCCACTGAGGTAAAAGATCAATCTTAATTTTTTTCCATGTTAAAATATTTTAAAATATTAAGCATCTAAGACCCACTGCTAATTTTAGTTGTCCAAATTTAATTTGTGGATTAGTTATGTGGAAAATAAGTTTTAACCCATTACTTTAGGGTATAATTGGGCTAATGAATTTGTTGGGAGTCAAATAGAAGATTTTGTTATTGTCAAATAACACAAGAGCCCATCAACATGAAACACACAAATTTCAGAGTTATTTAATGGAGGCAAGGCTGGTTTTCCTTTATTGGAGCAGGAAAGTTGTTCTCAGGGCTCAGTTGACTTCCCACAGGATTAAGGATTGTATTATGCAGTTGATTTTATTGCCCCCAGATATAAATGGCGCAGCCTATGGGGAGTTGACTAAGGCAGTTTTAGAGGAGTACATAGTAGCTCCCTTCTGTAACAGCCTTTCTGACCTATTTGCCCAGTTTCCCATAATGGATCAGGAAACAAAGGGGAATAAGGTTTTATTTTAAATGGTAAATATCATTTTGAATATTAGAAATTATATTCTTTTTTAATCTGTTAAATTTGTCAAGTAATTTTATGAATCATAGGTGTTTCATTATATTCTAATCCTGACCATTTCCTAAACTATTTGGTATTGTCTGCCATAGTTTGGGGGGGGGGTATTACTTCATTTTGCTTTTAACTAAAAATATGTCTAGAAGCTTTGATAAAACAAGTCTGAAAATCTTAAATGTCATGGAAAAATTTAGGCCAAGTTAAAAGCACTGTTATACATATTTCTTTATGTGGTTAATGGGAGGAGATTAATTAGCTTTTGGAGAATGTCTAAAATAACTACAACGATAAGCAACTACGTTTTATTTTGAGCAGTTTTATATTACTTCAGTATAAAAAATAACTATGAGACAATGATGATGTCAATGTTTTTTTTAAAGGCAAGCTTGGGTTCCACATCTGCCTTAAACTCTTTTCATTGACATGTCATATTTAGATTAAGTTTTGTCCCAAAATGATAAGAGAGAGACTTATGAAGCCATAAATCAGAAAGTTAAGTAAGAGTTTTTGTTGTTCTGTTTATTTGTTTCATTCTACCTCTTTGATTGCATTGGTAAGAGGAAACCCCAAAAGTTTAAACTTTTCCTACTAAAGAAATTTGTTGTTATAGAGTTACTTAAGGCTGTGCAAGGCTACTTGCCTGTCCCAGGGGCATTACAATTATGTATCAGCTGCTTGACTTGGACACAAGTTATTCAGAAACTGGGGCCATCTGTCATTCCACCATGCCATACTGCTTCTTACTCAACATTTTTTATTGCCTGTTAAGAAAAATAACACACACACAAAAAAAAGAAATCCCCTATCTAACATTGTATCCTTTGACAATAATTTAATTAAGGAAAATATGCCCATAAGTGCCTCTATTCTCAATTCCACCATTATTCTTTTCAGAGAAGTTAAATTAAAAGTTGATTTGAGTTAGCCAAGGAGAGCCATGCATTCTTTACTCAGTGTAGTGATTCCTTAAAAATAAAACTCACAAAAATCAGGTGACTAGCTGTTCAGAAGACTAGGGATATAGACATTAAGTACTTGCCTCATATTTAAAGGTAAAGTAATATTTTGACTACTATTTTTATAATATAGGGTTTTAATTTCCCTTCTTTTTGAATCACTGATGATTCAGTGAGCCATTTTCCCTTTTGCACTGATAACAGATTATATACTCAGGTTTGGACTTTGTTGAGTTTTCTGTCCTGACTGTAGGTCTGGTGAAATATTGGAACTGCTGGTGAGTACACAGGGAAGAACTTCTTTTTTATTTTTGGTTGATAGTTTAAAAGCTAAACATTTTTCTTGGTTTTTACAATGCAAGGAAGAGATTTGGAACTCTCGATTTATTGGCATTGAACTGGTATGAAATTGAAGCATTGAGGATAGAGGAAGGAAAGGTTCTATCAAGTATTGAGAAGGTTATATTAATATGAATTGCAGTTGTTATGCTTGCCATCAAATCCTACCTTTTTGCTTTATTTCAATGGTGAATATTCATTTGGTGTTATCATTTTTAGTAGGTCATAAAAGAAGTATTAAAATCATACATGTTCTTATATTTTACTAATAGAACTTTAGATTTGAAAGGAGTTTTTGAGATGATCTACATTAACCTATAATCCAAAGAAAGAATAGTTTCTATAGCATGTCTAATAGATGACCATCCAGCTAATGCTTAAAAAGATCTAGTAATGTATGCTTTATTATCTCACAAGACAAGATATTATTGGTTATAATTATTAGAAATTATAATTATTTATATAACAAGTTGAAATTATCTTATAATTTCCTGCCTTTTATATAAGTACTTGTCCTGTTTTCCCCAAATTCAGTGATTTTAGGATCTATATTCTTAGTTTCTTCAGCCATGCATCTTATATGATTTCCAGTCATCTTGAAAACTTGAGTGGCCTCCTTTAAATACATATTAATTTGTAAATACCTGTCAACATTTAGTAAAAAGAAATGGATATATATATATAAATTAACTAGCTCAGAATTCGAAAGTACTACTTTTTAATGATGACAGAATTCTATTAATTACTCTATGTTTTCTTTAATTAATAAATGCATCAAGAACTATTTATTAATTTGCTTCTTTATTAGACACTAGGGCTACAAAGTCAAGGGTATAACATTTTCTGTCATCAAAAATTTTATAATTTAGTGGGAAAAAACAACATGAATAAAAAGGCATATTCAAAATATATACACAATCATTGGGGATGGAGGGAAGGCACTAGCAACTAGAGATAGGAGCAAAGACAGGAAGATCTCAAGTCAAAGTGTAATTGAGCTAAACCATGAAGAAAGTAAAGGATTTGAGGAGTCTTGAGTGAAGACTATGAAGACTATGTTCTGGACATGAATGATAGCCAGCACAAATGCAATGCTTCATAGAAGTGACAAAGACAGTTTGGCATTACCCTTTTAGCAATCACACAACAACTGAATCATATTAAACTTGAAATTTAAGGGCCCAGTTCTGTTCTACATAAACTATCAAAAACTTGCATTCTTGTATTATGTACTTATACAGTTATTTTTTTAATGAAAGGCAAAACTATATATTAACTTCTCTTCAATTATATTTTGCTAGAATTATAGCCTATTGAAATAATTTTATTCTTAATTCTGCTTTTCATACTGCCAAGTTATATATATCACATATATTTTTAAAGTGTGCTTTTTATGATAATCTTTCCAGATTATATCAATATGTTTTTTTAATATTCATTTTCTGATATTTTGTAATCCAAGTTCTTTTCTCCCTCAAACACCTCCTGATTCTCAAGAAGTCAAGTGATATGACATAGGTTATACATATATTATTATATAATACATATTTCCATGTTCATCAATATAATACATATTTCCATGTTCATCATGTAGTGAGAAAAGACATACTTTGCTTACACTAGAGAAAGATACATGGAGGAAATAAAGAACGGTATTTTTCAATTTGCATTCAGACTCTATATGTTCCCTCTATAACAATAGATAGCCTATTTTTGTCATCAGTCTCTTGGGGTGGTCTTGCATCCTTGCCCTGTTGATAATAGTTAAGTCATTCATTGTTCATCATCATGCATTATTGTCATTACTGTGTATATTTTGTGGTTCTGCTCCCTTCACTTTGCATCATTTTATGTTTTTTTCAGACTTTTTGTGATCATCTTGTTTGTCATTTCTTATGACATTATAATTTCCATTATAAGCATATACCAACTTATTCGTCCATTCCCCAACTGATAGACATCCCTCTAGCTTCCAGTTCTTTGCCACCACAAAAAGAGCTATTGTAAATATTTTTGTACAGATCAATTTTGATCTCTTTGGGATATAGAACTAGTAGCAGTATTTCTGGGTAAATAATGTACTTTTGATGTGTTTGTCCCAATTGTTGCTAATACTGAATAGTAGAGGACCAATAATACTTACCTGAACTCTTGTATATTTTTGCAAAGAACTATAAATATATATAATAGAATTACCTTTCTCTATGTTACCAAGAGTTTAGTGAAATATTTTGCTGAAATCAAAAATACACAATGACATTTCATGTATTATCCAAGTTAATCTATTTTTTAAAATGAAAATAAGACTACTGGGATGATTTCTTTGTCATGAACCTTATCCAGTTCAACGTGATCGCATAATCTTGTTGTTGCCTTACTCCAGTATATATTATGGTATAAAAATAATCTTCTGTTGCCAGTGGCAATGCCACAAAAATTGAAGCACCTGTAGGTCCTATCAAGCTTCAAAAACTTTATGTAATGTTCTAGGAAAAATGTTTATTTTTTACCTGGGAAAGAGCCCAGCTGAATTTTGAGGAGCTCATTACCAATAGGCTGAACAATGATAATTCATTTTCCCCCTATAGCAACTTATGATATTCATTATAACTGTCTACTAGGGTGTGGAGATTTCTGATAGGAATCATTGGGCAGAAAGAGTTCTAAATTGATGGATCTCTTGAAGTTATGAAGAAATGATATTCTTCCGAAAGGTTCAAAAACCTGAGTCTAATAAGCAGTTATAATTTTGCCAGTGGTCATGATCACCCCCATCTAGTCTACCTGCTGGCCTTCCTTACTCCTCTTCTCCACCATTTAAAAAAAAAAAGAAAATCATGGATAAGCAATTTGAGGTTTTATCTCCAAGTTCCTTAAGAATCTTAGAATACAATTTATTATGGAATGGATTTATGGAAGTTAGAAATATTTAGTTGTATTTGTTTTGAATTCCATGTACTTTATCACTTTTTGCCTCCATTTCCTTATACTTTAATTTTCTCCTAAAAATCACTATGTGGTTAGAGCTAATAAGGAGAGAAAAGAGATATGAATGTGTAAAAGCAGAAAGAACTAAATCAAATTTAGGAGGAAGAGAAGAACAAGCTAGTCAAGATGCAGGGTAGGAACAGTCAGGAGCTATGGTCTAATTTCTCAGTAGTGCTGAAACAAACCATGAAGATCCATCTGAAATCTGAAAGGTTCAGATATTTTCTTAGCTATTCATCCAAGATTTTAAATTCTTACTCTAAAGAAAGTATATAATTGATCTGCTGGGTCACCTGATCAACAAGATAGCAAACTAAACATATTTTCTGATACCCATGACCTCTCCAATCTCTCTAAAACAGAAGTTATACACCAAACATGAAGTAACCTTAGTTGTTTCTATGATCTAATATAAACAGAATCCCATGCGTAATACTTTTTCAATGTATTGATCCTTTCTTCTTGCTTTTGATCCCTCTTGAAAATATATCATTTATCATATGTGATGATTCTCTGGGTGGTAGTAAGGATACATGAGACATTATGGTGATAGAAGAAATAAACCAACAAAAAAAATTTTTTTTAAGGAAAAGATCTTAGACCTATCTGCGATTTTGGATGGAGGCCCCTGTTTTTGCAAAAGAGACAAAAGGACTTTAAGAACTTGATGAACATAAGGAAAAAATTGGGAGAGGGTGGAGCTTCCCTCATACATTCAAACTGTACTATTCAATAGAAGCTTCTTTTTTTCCTTTCCTAGTGTATTTAAAGGCTCAGATAATCAAACATTGGTTGCCTCTTAGATTGGCCTGATATCACTTTATTGAAGACAAACTAATTTATTATTAATAACTTGGGATGTTTTTGCTTCCCATCATTTTCAGAACTTTGAATATGGTAGGTAAAGACTATTGATTTCTCCAAGTTTTGTTTTTATAAAGATTTGTTGGTAGGGAATGATGAGCAAGCTTATCAGAGGGGTGAACAGTTTAAAGATCCTACTCAAGTGACTTAAAAGAAACGTTAAAAGTGTTTTTCTTCAGTTGGACTAATGATTCAGATAGAGTTTAATATTGGGGGAAGAATATTGTTAGATGTTAGAATCAAACTCATTATTATTTAATATAGAATGTTAACTAAACAGTTTACTGAGATCTCTGAAGAATGTTAGAAAGGGATTGAACATAATTTACTTTTGGAATGCCTGTAAAATTTTCCCTGTGAGATACCTTAGCATTTTCTTGCAAGAATTTGTTAAATGGATTATATTATGAAAAAAGCTAGCTGTCATCTCTTCATTGGAAGCATTTTTAAGGCAAAAATCTAAATATGTTTTAACATGCATTTTCATGTAAACGAGCTATCTGTCTTGATTGAATCTAAACTCTTGAACACTTAAAATATATGCATCAAGTTTCTGTGACTCTCCTTGGATGTCAAATCCAATTCTCTTGTGTATTGTCCTGACTTGATTACATCTGTGTGTGAGTGTGTGTGTGTGTGTGTGTGTGTGTGTGTGTACATATGTATCTGCATTGAAAGGAGATTACTAAATTTATCTTCCCAGTAGAAACCTGAAAAACAATATTCCTCAATTTGTTGCTTCTTTCCAGAAAAAATGCAGCTAAGTAAGCTAGTTTTAAGAATGTGATAAGACAGTCCTGAATACTGTGAGGAAAATTGATGTGCAGTGAAAAAATATTAAGACATGGGGTAAGATCCTGAGATAGTATAGATCTGAGTCAGAGACGAGTTATTGCATTCTAATGAGGAACAATTGTGCAAGATTGAATATGGAACTTTCAGTTTATCAGTTAGGATGTACAACTTATATCTCCTGTGTTAATAAAAGCTACCCTTTAGCTTCCTCACAAGAACAACAATAAAAACAAGCAAGTTCCTGAAGCAACAAAACTTTACTACTTGGAATTTTTGTTTAAATAAATTATTATATGCAATTACTATGTAAATCTTTTCCAAATGAAATGCTAATTCTTAATCTTTATTTTTATAATTTTTCCCATTTGAATTAGTTTAATTAGTCAATTTAGAACATTATTCCTTCGTTACAATACACACTTTATTTCCCTCCCTCCCCTCCACCCACCCTTCCTGCAATTGAAGTGTAATTTCATTGAGTATTACTTGTGTCTTTGATCAGAACCTATTTCCATGTTGTTGTTTGCACTAGGATGTTCATTTAGAGTCTACATCCCCAACCATATACCTTTGACCCATGTATTCAAGCAGTTGTTTTTCTTCTGTGTTTCCTCTGAATGTGGATAGTGGTTTTTTCTCATAGATTCCTCCAAGTTGTTCAGGATCACTGCATTGCCACTAATGGAGAAGTCCATTATATTCAGTTTTACCACAGTGTATCAGCATCTGTGTACAATGTTTTCCTGGTTCTGCTCCTCTCACTCTGCATCAATTCCTGGAGGTTGTGCCAGTCCCCATGGAAATCCTCCATGTTATTATTCCTTTGAGCACAATAGTATTCCATCACCAACATATGCCACAATTTCTTCAGCCATTCCCCAATTGATGGGCATCCCCTCATTTTCCAATTTTTTGCCACCACAAAGAACACAGCTATGAATATTCTTGTACATGGCTTTTTCCTTAATATCTTTTTGGGGTACAGTGCTATGGCTGAATCAAAGGGCAGGCAGATTTTTATCGCCCTTTGGGCATAGTTCCAAATTGCCCTCCAGAATGGTTGGATCAATTCACAACTCCACCAGCAATGAATTAATGTCCCCACTTTGCTACATCCCCTCCAGCATTCATTACTTTCCTTTGCTGTCATGTTAGCCAATCTGCTAGGTGTGAGGTGATACTTCAGAGTTGTTTTGATTTGCATTTCTCTCATTATAAGAGATTCAGAACACTTTTTTATGTGATTTTTAATAATTTTGATTTCTTTAACTGAAAATTGCCTATTCATGTCCCTTGCCCGTTTTTCAATTGGAGAATGGCTTGATTTTTTGTACAATTGATTTAGATCTTTATAAATTTGAGTAATTAGACCTTTGTCAGAGGATTTGGTTATGAAGATTGTTTCTCAATTTGTTGCTTCCCTTCTAATTTTGGATGCATTAGTTTTGTTTGTAAAAAAACTTTTTAATTCGATGTAATCAAAATTATTGATTTTACATTTTGTGATTTTTTTTCTAGCTCTTGCTTGGTTTTAAAGTCTTTCCTTTCCCAAAGATCTGGCAAGTATACTATTCTGTGTTTACCTAAATTGCTTATGGTTTCCTTCTTTATATTCAGGTCATTAATCCATTCTGAGTTTATCTTTGTGTAGGGTGAGAGATATTGATCCAACCTAATCTCTCCCATACTGTCTTCCAATTTTCCCAGCAGGTTTTTACCAAATAGGGGGTTTTGGTCCCCAAAACTGAGATCTTTGGGTTTATCATAGACTGTCTTGCTGAGTTCATTTACCCCAAGTCTATTCCACTGGTTCTCCTTTCTGTCTCTTAGCCAGTACAAAATTGTTGTGATGACCACTGCTTTATAAGTATATTTTGAGATCTGGGACTGCAAGTCCTCCTTCCTTTGCATTTTTTTCATTATTTCTCTGGATATCCTTGATCTTTTCTCCTTCCAAATGAACTTTGTATGTTGTTTTTTTTCTAATTCAGTAAAAAAAGTTTTTTGGTCTTTCAATGGTTATAGCACTAAATAAGTAAATTAATTTGGGTAGGATTGTCATTTTTATTATGTTAGCTCATCCCACCCATGAGAAATCAATGTTTTTCCAATTGTTTAGATATAGTTTTAGTTGTGTGTAAAGTGTTTTATAGTTTTCTCTAGGGTGATTTTAAACTGAATTTCTCTTTCTAATTCTTGTTGCTGAAAAGGGTTGGAGATATATAGAAATACTGATGACTTATATGGGTTTATTTTGTATCCTGGAACTTTGCTAAAGTTGTTGATTATTTTGACTAGTTTTTTGGATGATTCTCTAGGATTCTTTAAGTAGACCATCATATCATCTGCCAAGAGTGATAGCTTGGTTTCCTCATTGCCTATTTTAATATCTTCAATTTCTTTTTCTTCTTTAATTTCTACATCTAGTGTTACTTGTACAATATTAAATAATAGAGGTGATAATTAGCATCCTTGTTTCACTCCTGATATTATTGAGAAGGCTTCAAGTTTATACCCATTGCAGATGATGTTTGCTGATGGTTTTAGATATATACTGTTTATTATTTTTAGGAAAGGTCCTTCTATTTCTATACTTTCTAGTGTTTTCAATAGGATTGGGTGTTTTTTTTTTATCAAAGGCTTTTTTTGGCATCTATTGAGATAATTGAGATTTTTGTCTGTTTGCTTGTTAATATGGTCAATTATTTGGATGGTTTTCCTAATATTGAACCATCTTTGCATTCCTGGTATGAATCCTACAAGGTCATAGTGAATAACCTTTGTGATACCTTGCTGGAGTCTCTTTGCTTGTATACTATTTAAGATTTTTGCATCAATGTTCATTATGGAGATTGGTTTATAGTTTTCTTTCTCTATTTTTGACCTGCCTGGCTTTGGGATCAGTACCATATTTGTGTTGTAGAATGAATTTGGTAGAACTCCTTCACTTATTCTGTCAAATAGTTTGTATAATATTGGGATTAGTTGTTCTTTGAATGTTTGATAGAATTCATTTGTGAATCCATCTGGACCTGGGAATTTTTTCTTAGGGAGTTCTTTGATGGCTTGTTCAATTTCTTTTTCTGATATGGGGTTGCTTATGTAATTTATTCCTTCTTCTGTTAATCTAGGCAATTTATATTTTTGTAAGTATTCATTCATATCACCTAAATTGCCATATGTGTTGCCATATAATTGGGCATGGTAGTTTTACTGATTGCCTTAATTTCCTCTTCATTTGAGGTGAGGTCTCCCTTTTCATCTTGCATACTGTCAATTTGTTTTTTTTCTTTCTTTTTTTTAATTAGACTGACTAGTACTTTGTCTATTTTGTTTGTTTTTTCAAAGTACCAGCTTCTAGTCTTATTTATTAAATCAATAGTTCTTTGACTTTACAATTTTATTAATTTCTCCTTTGACTTTTTGGATGTCTAATTTAGTCTTTATCTGAGGATTTTTAATTTATTCACTTTCTAGTTTTTTTAATTTGCATGCCCAATTCATTGGCCTCTGGCCTTCTTAATTTGCTAAAATATGAACTCAAGCATATAAATTTCCCCGAGTACTGCTTTGCCTGCATCCCAAAGATTTTGAAAGGATGTCTCATCTTTGTCATTTTCTTCAATAAAGTTATTAACTGTTTCTACAATTTATTCTTTAACCAGTTTTGGAGAATCATATTAATTTCCAATTAATTTTTTATTTACCTCTCCATGTACCCTTACTAATTATTATTTTCATTGCATTGTGTTGTGAGAAGGTTTCATTTATTATTTCTGCTCTTTTCCACTTATTTACAATGTTTTTATGCCCTAATACATGGTCAGTTTTTGTGAATATACCATGTGCTGCTGAAAAGAAGGTGTAATTCTTTTTGTACCTATTTATTTTTCTCCACATATCTACTAACTCTAATTTTTCTAAGATTTCATTCACTCCTCTTACCTTTCTTATTTATTTTTTGGTTTGATTTGTCTAGTTCAGATAGAGGAAGATTCAGGTCTCCCTCTAGTATAGTTTTTCTTTATGTTTCATCTTTTGAGCTCCACTAGTTTATCCTTTAGAAATTTGGATGCTATGCCATTTGTTGCATACATGTTGAGTACTGATATTTCCTCATTGTCTATACTGCCTTTTATAAGGATGTAATTACCTTCCCTATCTCTTATAACTAGATTTATTTTTACTTTGTCTTTGTCAGATATCATGATTGCAACTCCTGCCTTCTTATCAGTTGATGCCCAATAGATTTGGCTCCATCCTCTTACTTCCACCCTATGTGTATCTATCTTCCTCATGTGTGTTTCTTGTAGACAGCATATGGTAGGGTTTTGGATTCTAATCCACTCTGCTATTCGCTTGCATTTTATGGGCAAGTTCATTCCATTCACATTCAGAGTTATGCTTACTAGCTATGTATTTCCCAGCATTTTGATTTGTACTCCTAGTCCTGCCTTTTCTCCTTTCACTATTTCTTTCTACACCAGTAGAAGATATTAATCATTCCCCCTAGATCCCACCCTTATTTTACTTCCCTTTGTACCTCTCTCCCTTCTTATCCCCCCCTTATTTTCCCAGCAGTCTTTCTAAAACTACTCCCCCACTCTCTCCCTCCCTTGTACTGTTTCCCTCCCCACCAGGCCATTGGTTATGCTTCTACCCCCCTATAGGGCACAAATCTATTCTCTGCCCCAATGGATTGGATTGTTCTTCCCTCTTTGGGTCAATTTCAAAGCACATAAGAGTTGCGTATTTCCTATCTCCAACCTCTTTACCCTTCCAGTGTATTAATGTTCTCCCCCCTCCTGACATGAGCTTCTTTGTGACATATAAATTTACCTCCATTTGTTTCTTTTCCCATTTATTTTAGTATTAACCTATTTTTCAGCTCTAGTTGTGTGTGTATATATATATACACACATGTATATGCATTTATGCATACATATATCTATATACCTATTTATGTCTTGTAATTTCATCCTATACATGTTGTCACTGTTCCTTCTAAGTCTACTTCTTTTTTGCTGCCCAGGTAATAACAACAGTTTTTAAAAGTTACCAATGACCTCTTTTCTCATAGGGATACATAACATTTTAATTTATTGAGTCTCTTAAAAAAGTTTTTTTTGTTTTCTTTTCTTTTCTTTTCTTTTCTTTTTTCCCTCCTTTTAAATGACCTTTTGATGATTCTCTTGAGTTCTATGCTTGGGCATTGAATTTTCAGGTCTGATCTTCTCTTTACAAATGCTTGTAATTCTTCTATTTTGTTGAATGACCATACTTTCCCCTGTAAGAACATAGTCAGTTCTGCTGGGTAGTTGATTCTTGGTTGTAGACCTAGTTCCATTGCTTTCTGGAATATCATATTCCATGCCTTTTGGTCCTTCAGTGTTGATGCAGCCAGATCCTGTGTTATCCTCACTGTGATTCCATGTTTTTTGAATGATTTCATCTTGGCAGCTTGTAATATCTTTTCTTTGGTCTGGTAGTTCTTGAATTTGGCTATAACATTTCTGGGTGTTGTCAGTTGTCAGTTAGTACAGGAGGTGATCTGTGGATTCTTTCAATCTCCACTTTTCCTTCTTGTTCTAGAATTTTGGGACAGTTATCTTGAATAATTTCCTGTAGTATTATGTCCAGGCTTTTTCATTTGTCATGGTCTTCTGGTTGATCAATGAGTCTTAAATTGTCTCTCCTCGAATGATTTTCTAAATCTTATGTTTTGTGAATAAGATGCTTCATATTTTCCTCAATTTTTTCATTCTTTAGTTTTGTTTTGTAGTGTCCTGCTGCCTTGTGAGGTCACTTAATTCTAATTGTTATATGTATTCTGGTTCTTAAAGACTGGATTTCATCCTTGGCTTTTTGGTCATTCTTCTCCTTCTGGTCTGATTTTCTTTAGAGGTCATCTTTCATTCTCTTTACCTCATCTCTCATCTCCTTTGCCTCATCTTTCATCTTCTTTGCCTCATCTTTCATCTACTTGGCTTCATTTTCAAGCTGGTTGATTTTAGCTTTCAAGACACTATTTTCTGTTTCCAGATGACTTATCTTAGTTTTTAAATCCCTTTCCCAATTGTTTTCAGCCTCTCTTAATTGTGTTTTAAATTGCATTTTGAGTTCTTCCAATACTTGTATCCAATTTGCTGGGATTTCTGTTTTATTGTTTGCCTCCTCCTCTGTTCCATTTGCTCTTAGATCATTGCCTGTACAGAAGCTGTCGATTGCAATTTCTTTCTTCTTTTTCTGTTGTTTCCTCAAATTCATCCCTTCTTTGCTCCCCATATTTGTCTGTGCTCTTGCTCCTCGCATTTTTTTAGTTTTGTGGCTTTCTGTCAGTATCCCCTCTTGGGGCTTTGTCAGGAGATCTCTCTGTGTAGTCTGTAGGGGATGGGTGTTGGAGTTTAAATTTCCCTGTCCTCTGGAGGCTTTTGATTGGATTAACATCCAGTATTCTGTGGGGTAGGGGTGTTGGAGCTTGGGATTCCCTACCCTCTGAAGACTTTTGATGGGATTATGTTCAGTTGGCTTGGGCTATGTGTGCTCTGAGGCCAAAACCTACTGGAAGGCTAGAGCAATATGGAGGGCCTCGGCAGTTATGACCAGACTTCCCGCTCTATGCTCCCTCTCTAGCTCCTTCCCCGCCACCTGTGTTCAATGCTCTGAGCCTGGCATAGCCCTACCCACAAGGTACACCCTTCAGACCAGCGCTTTTGCCTACCCAGTGGTTCCCACTGGCACTGAAGGCTTAGCACTCTAGGTGGGGGGTGAGGGTCCTGGGACCTTCCTTCTGCCTTCCCCTTAAAACCAAGTGTTCTTGGATTCTGGATTTTGGGGGGTGTACCTTTTCAATTGAGTCCAGCAGGAGGGTTCCTTTGCTCTGTCTTGTTGTTAGGTTTGATTTTCAGTCCCCTAGGAGCATTCAGTTTGTTGTCAGTAAGGAAGGGTATTCAGAGGTCTGAACTTCTGCTGCTTCTAGGCCACCATCTTGACTCTAGCTCCCCTCTAATTCTTAATCTTTAATTTTATACTTTTGAATAAAATGGAGTTAAGAAGGGGGAAAGTGAAAGAAAACAGGGTAAATTAAAGAGTAGGGCTTTGAACTTATTTTTGGCAATAGTTATTGACAAAAGGTCTTTCACACAAGACAACTACTATAAAGAAAGATATATAAAAGATTAAGACATCTTCTAGTTTTCCATCACTTAAACAGAGTTTGTATATCCTTATGAAAACTCATATGATCAACACAAATTCTTTTCAATCTCTAAAAAAATTTGGCCTTGTCAACAAAAATCACTTTTTCTTTTATACTAGCTGCAACAGTCTGCCTCTCTTTGTAATAATAATTGCTATATGTAGCTTTTAAGGAAATGTTCCCATAACTTCCAGTGAGATAGGGAATATAAGAAAGGAAAGAGAGGAAGGAATAAAATAATCATTGACCAAGTCCCTACTAATATCTCATTTTGTCTTCACAACAAAACTGTGAGATAAATGCTATTATCCTATTATACAACTTAGGCAAATGAAGGAGACAGAAGTAAAGTATCTTGCCAAGTCACAAAATAAATATGTCCAAAGCCAGATTCAAAGTCAAATCTTTGAGACTCCATGTCTGGACTTCTATTCACTGTAATCCCTAAAATGTTCCTCTTTCTTGAAGAAAGACCCGAGGCTCACAAAAATGGAAATGACTGCCCCAACATCACATGGCTAGAAAGTATCAGATTTTTTTTTAAATTTAAAACCCTTACCTTCTGTCTTGGAGCCAATACTGTGTATTGGCTCCAAGGCAGAAGAGTGGTAAGGGCTAGGCAATGGGGGTCAAGTGACTTGCCCAGGGTCACACAGCTGGGAAGTGTCTGAGGCCAGATTTGAACCTAGGACCTCCAGGCTCTAGGTCTGGTTCTCAATCCACTGAGCTACCCAGCTGCCCCCAAGTATCAGATATTCTATTGAAGTTTTGGACTCGAGATACTTAGCACTCTTCTCTTTTGTTCAGCCACTTCAAACCAAACATGTATTAACTCCTATTTCAAAGATTCTATGCTCAGTTCTTTGAGTTGAAATCTATTACATAAGCCTTGCTCTTAATGCTTAGTTGGTGAGATGAGGCATATCGTATGCTGCCTTGTATTGGTACCTTTTTTTATGCAAATTCTAAATGAAATCAATGAAGGAAGACATCACTGGGGACAGGAATGTTTAGAGAAGACTTTTCAGAGAAGATTGACTTAAGTTAGAGAGGATTTAATTGAACAACAAGGAGAGACCTTTTGATCTGGGGAAATGATGACAGTAAGGAATAAAGGGAAAATTTGCAGAATGCCTTCAGAGCACAGAGCATAGACCAGCTGGAACATATTACAGAATTCAAATTGGAAGTCAATCTAGAAATCGAAGTAAGGGAAAGATTTTGCATGGCAAAGCAATTTGATGTTGATTATACCTGTGAAGTCATGCAAAACATAGTTCCACATTATCCATGTTACAAAAGAAAATACAAAATAAAACAATAAAAAGAAAAAGAGTAAAAGAAAAATATGCCATAATCATCCATTATTCAGAGTTCATCAGTTCTCTCTTTGGAGATGGCCAGCATTTTTCATCTGAGGTCCTCTGGCATTTTCTTGGGTCTTGTGTTGATTAGAGTAGCTAAACATTGGGATCAACCTTAAATATTGGTGTTACTTTGCAAAATGTTCTCCTTATTTTTCTCATTCCGATTTGCATTAATTCATATAAATCTTCCCAGGTTTTCTGAATGGTATGTTTCATTCTGCATTCAGACACCATCTCTTCCTCCTATGGAGATGTATATCCTTTTTCATCATGAGCATCTTTGACTTATCCTAGATACTTGCTCTTTTGATAATATTTAATAATTCATAGTTGATGATCATACCATATTTTTTTAATGTATACAACATTCTCCTGGTTCTGCTCACTTAATTTTGCACCCCTTCTTATTAATCTTCCCAGGTTTCTTTGTGCTCATATTGTTTTTCATTTCTTATGACAATACAACCAAAAACTACAAATTATTCAGCCATTCCCCAATTGATGGGCATCCCCTAAGTTTACAGTTCTTTGCCACCACAAAGAAAACAGCTATAAATATTTTAAAACAGAGTTTCTTTTCCTTTTCCTGTGTAAGGATGGGGACAGGGAAGATTTGGAACCCTGAAATGAGGACTGAAAGAGAACCAGTGGCAGTTGAGGAGGAAAGACTTCTGGGAGGAAAAAATGGACCAGGGGAGAGTTCTGAGGAGCCTCTGGAGTACTGACCTGGGGCTTGGACCTGTCAGGACTGGTTTTAGGAGGCTGAGGAATCACTGAAGCCACCTGAGAAGATCCTGATTTCCTTCAAGCTTATAGCTGATCTCCCTCTAAGCATACATCTCCTACTTTCCCTCAACCTGAAGAAAAGACATCTCAGATGTAACAAGGCCTCCTATTCCCTCTCCCCTCATCCAGTTTACCTGAGACCCAATAATAAACCTTTCAAAGCAGTCAGATATTTGTTCAAGCCTCTCAATACAACTTGAGAGGGTTACTTCAATAAACTAGGAACAGATCTTACAAAGAATACCTAAGGCCATTCCCTCTGAGGCAAGACCCCTGGCAGGGACCTGCCTCCAGATCCTTTCTGAAGGAGACCCTGAAGTCATCCATAAGTGTAGCTAACAGGGGAGTTTGTCATCAAATCTCCTTCAGCCACTTCTTCTGGGGAAACAGTGTGGTAACTAACTACCTGTTATCACAGGGGAGAGAGAGAGAGAGAGAGACAGCTGCTGTTCCATTTTGAGCTTAGGCTCTTTCCCTCCCATACTGCTCCTGTTCCAATAACCCTATTTAATACTTTATTATGAGTTATTACAACCTCAAGAAATATCCATTTTACACCTGTTTTTCATATAGTCATATATGCCTTTAATTTCTTCATCTTAAAAGTGTATACTCATATTTTTTACCATTTATCGATTGGGGAATGGCACATATTCTTTATATCTGAAAAAAAAGGTATCTATATATTTTAGATATAAGATTTTCTTCAAGAGACTTGTCTATAAAATGTTTTCCTAACATATTTAATGTTTTCTTTCTCCTTATCCTGGGTACATTAGTTTTAGTTAGACAAAAACTTTTAAATTTAATGTATCTAAAATTACCCATTTACATTTCACTATACTTTCTAGGGTTTATTTTTAAAGAAAGGAATGTCATGGTTTGTCAAATGCTTTTTTCTGTATCTATTGAAATAATCAATAGAATTTTGTTACCATTTTGTTAAAATATAGATAGTTTTCAAATATCTAATTACCCATACATTCCTGGTATAAATTCCACTTGGTTGTAGCATATGATTTTTGTGATATATTTCTGTAATCTCTTTGCTAGTATTTCATTTTAAAATTTGCATCAATATTAAGGAAATTGGTGCATACTTTTATTTCTGTTTTTGCTCTTCCTTGTTTAGTAATCAAAATTATATTAGAATCATAAAGGGAATTTGGTAGGATTCCTCCTTTATCTATTTTTTACAAGGAGTTTATATGATAGTGGGGTTATTTCTTTCTTAGCTATTTGGTAGAAATCACTTATAAATCCAAATTGTTAAAGATAGATCCTAGTTTTATTTATTAGTTCCTTCTTTATTTACTTGCAATTTTATGAACTTTTTCTTTTAATTTTCAAGATTTCCATTTTGTTGTTCAACTGAGAATTTTTAATTTATTCTTTTTCTATGTATTTTAGTGGCATGCTCAATTAAATCTTTTTACTTTGTTTTTTAATTATTTTATTTTTTCTAGATTATGTCTATAAAATTTTCTGACTTTTTTTATTCTATGTTCTTTCCTTCTCTCCAGACTCCCCTCCTATCCCCAAGACAGCATGAAATATGTTTGCCAGAACATGTTGGAGGGGCTGTTTACTTCATGCTCTCCACACACACCTGAGGACATTTCTCACATCACCCACCACTCTGCCCAGCAGCCTAATGGAGTGCTTCCTCACTCCCCTGTCTGGGGCAAAGGGAGGGTTTTGCATGCAGTGTGATTTTTTCAATGTGAGCACTCAGTCTCTAAAATGTTTCAGCATTACTGATTAAATCCAAATTCATCTTTGTACTCTTTTTCTCTTTTATATTGGTGTATTTGAAAAAATTAAATGCAACATTTTTATACCACAATGCAATAAAAATTATATTTAGTTTTTCTGCTTTTCTACATTTGCTTATGAGTTTTTTTTAATACTCTAGTAAATCATTAATTTTTTGAAAGTGTAATGTACAGCCTAGAGATGGGAGGTACTAGGTTCAAACCTGGCCTCAGACACTTCCCAGCTGTGTGACCCTGGGCAAGTCACTTGACCCCCATTGCCTAGCCCTTACCACACTTCTGCCTTGGAACCAATACCAAGTATTGATTCCAAGACAGAAGGTAAGGGTGAAAGAAAGAAAGGAAGAAAGAAAGAAAGAAAGAAAGAAAGAAAGAAAGAAAGAAAGAAAGAAAGAAAGAAAGAAAGAAAGAAAGAAAGAAAGAAAGAAAGAAAGAAAGAAAGAAAGAAAGAAAGAAAGAAAGAAAGAAAGAAAGAAAGAAAGAAAGAAAGAAAGAAAGAAAGAAAGAAAGAAAGAAAGAAAGAAAGAAAGAAAGAAAGAAAGAAAGAAAGAAAGAAAGAAAGAAAGAAAGAAAGAAAGAAAGAAAGAAAGAAAGAAAAGAAAGAAAGTGTAATGTACACCTAAGAAAAAAGGTGAAATACTCTTTTGTATTCACATCTTTTCTCCAGCCGTCTATCATATCTAACTTTTCTTACATTTTATTAGTCTTCTTGACTTTTAAATTTTTACTTTATTTGGAGATTTTACCTCTCTCTCATAGGGGAATGTTGAGTTCCCCTACAAGTATAAATTTCCTGTCTATTTCCTTCTGTGAATTATTTAATTCTCAATTAAGAATTTGAATGCTATTCCATTTAGTTTTCTATATAATTAGTATTGAAATTACTTCTTTGTCTATGATTCTTTGTGGAAAGACTTAGTTTCCCTCTTTATCTCTTTTAATTAGGTCTATATTTGCTTTTTATTTGTCTGAATCATATAACCTTGGAAAAATATTCTAAATAAATTAATTTTTTTTAAAAAAATCTGATTTTCATCTCTGATCTTTTAATTTTCCTTTTCAGTTTGATCTATCCTGCTTTTTATGACTTCCATCAGGTCAATTCTGGTCTCCAATTTGCTTATTACTTCATTTGATTTCTGTGCCTCTTTTTCAATATGGGCAATCTTGTCTTTTAAGCTGTTATTTTCTTTTTGTATTATTTTCATTTCTTTTTCCTACTTTTCTTCTATCTTTCTTACTTGGTTGTTGAACTCCTTTCTGAGTTCCTCCAGAGCTTGTGACCAATTTTTTTTTTTTGCAAGTTTGGTTGTGTTTGCTTGTTTCTCTATCTTTGCTATTACTTTTTTATTTTGTTCTTTTTTTCCATAGAAATTTTCGAGGGTCAAGGTTCTTTGCTGTTGCTTATTCCTTTTGCTGCTAGGGGACTGGGACTCCTGCATATTGGTGGTCATTGCTTTCTTAGCTTCTGTCTTACAGGGCTTTGCCTTGGTACTATCTTCCCTTTCTTGTCAGAAGCCTGAATGAGGGCAGGTAGAATTATGATGTTCTTTGTGTAGCACACTTTAAAGCATTTTGCCCTGAGGCTATCTTCCTCAGGTGCTACTGTTTGGATTTTCATAGGCAGTGTGTATTTTGCCCTATGGCTATCTTCTCAGCCCTTGCTGCCTTCAGCTGTGGCCAGTCCAGTTGTTGCCCAAGTTCTGTGTTTTTTAGCCTCAAGTCTTGCATGGCCCTCAGTAGTAATTCTGTTGTACTTAGTCAGCCTCCAAGAATTTGGTAGGTGGTGTTGGGGAAGGGTGGTCTGCTTGTGCAGTTTTGCCCCAATATAGCATGGGAAATGCCACTCACTTCCTACCTTTCAAGTTGTATCCAGTGGGAGAGTCCCTTTATTCATTCAGTTGTGATATCTGTCCTTTTAAGACACTTTGTAATGATCAGTTAGAAGTAGATTCAGAAGGTTCCTGCTACTACACCACAATTTTGGCTCTGCCTTTCAAATGTATTTCTTGTAAACATCTCATTGTTGGATTTATGTTTCAACTCCACCTTGCTATTGGCTTCTATTTTATGGGTGAGTTGATTCCATTCATATTCACAGTAATTATTACTAACCATTCATTTCCCTCCTTCCCATTTCTTCTATTAATATTGTTATTTTTTCAATCATGTCCCTCCTTTGACTACTCTCCCTGATTAGTTCCATCTTTTATCTAACTTTTCTTTTATTACTCATTATTTCTCTTATCTCCTTTCCCTTCTACTTCTCTATTGAGAAAGATAGATTTCTATTACTAACAATAGTCATAACTGTGACAGTGAATGGGATCAACTCACCAATAAGGAAAAGAGTAGCAGAGTGTATTAAAAAACAGAATTCCTTAATATGCTGCTTGAAGAAACTCACTTAAAGTAGAGACACTTGCAGAGAAAAGATAATGGGCTAGAACTGAGTTTATTGAGATTTAGCTAAAGTTAAAAAAAAAAGGTGTAACAAAAATATTCTTTGATAAAGCAAAAGCAAAAATTGACCTAATTAAAAGGAATCAGAAAGGAAATTACATCTTGATAAAAGGTATCATAGACAATGAAGTAATATCAATACTAAACATATGTGCACCAAATGACATAGCATCCAGATTTCAAAAGGTTATATGAGTAATAGGAGGAAATGGTAAAATTATACCAGTTTTCCCGATCAGAAAGAGATAAATACAACCCTCCAAAAATTGCTTCTATTACAGTGTGTTTATATTATTTTCCCCCTGTGAACCAATGTAAATGTGAGATTCAAGCACTGACACCCCCAAATATTTTCCTTCAATTTTAAAAGCATTTTTTGCTTACATCTTTTAGTAGATAATTTTCTCCAATTTTTCTTTTATCAAGGCATCTATCTTTTCTACTTACTCACTTTTTTACCTTGTTCCAGCACAATCAACTCATTCCTACACCCTCTTCCTATGAAGAATATTTCTAACTACCCTAAAAATGGAAATATTATTAGAAGATATGCATCTCATCTTCCTATATTAAAAGGGGTAAAGAGCTTACCCATTTTGAGAAACTTATCACTTTTTTTGCCTTTTGGGGTTTTTTTTTGAATCTTATATTTCAAAGTCAGATTTTCTTTTCTCCTCTTTTTCTTTCAATTATTGAAAGTCTATAATTTTGTTTTGTTTTGTTTTTTTCTATTTTATCATTGAAGAACTATACTCAGTTTTGGTGAATGGGTTAAAATTGCCTGTAAATCCAATTCTCTTTTGTCTTCTAGAATATAATATTGCAAATTCTCTGCTCTTTTAATATGATAGCTTCTAAATCTTGCATGGTCCTAACTGTGGCTCCACAATATTTGAATTATTTCTTTTAAAAAATATTTTTCCAGATTACATGTTGATATAATTTTAATAATAATTTTCTGACATTTTACAATGCATGTTCCTTCCATCTTTGTCATTCCAACCCCTCCCCAAGATAGGAAATGATATAATATAAATTATACATGTCTTATAATAAAATACATATTTCCATGTTCATCATGTTAAAAAAGAAGAGCAATATTACCTACACCAGAAAAAATTCACATTAATATTTGGTTGATTTTTTCTGGCTGCTTGAAGCATTTTCTCTTCAATATATCATCAAAATGGAGTTTGACTATAATATTCACTGAAGTTTTAATTTGAAAATTTTTTTTCATCTGGTAATTGGTAGATTCATTCAATTTACATTTTACCCCCAGTTTGAAGTTATGAGAGCAATTTTCATTGACAATTGATTGAAATCTGATGGCTAGACTCTTCTCTTGATAAATAGTTTTTTCCTTCATTAATTCTTAAATTCTCTTTCTCTATCAATATTCCAAATTATTTGTTTTCAGTGAGCTATTTCATATTTTCTTCTGCTTTTCTTTAGACTTTGTTTCAGTTTCTTGATATCTCATTTGCTTCTATTTGCCTAAGTCCAGATTTTAGAAATTATTTTCTTCAATAAGCTCTTTAAAATATTTATTTATTCAGTATATTGAATTATCAGATTAACTTCCCCCTTCTCAAGCCTCCCTCCTTTAGAGAATGCATCATGTGTCAAAAAGATATATGTATATATAAAGCTACATCTTACTTAATTCTATTTACCAATTCTTTCTCTGAAAGTGGACATATACAAACCTTTCTTCAAACAATATTTCTATTGCATTATATAATGTTCTCTTAGTTCTACTAATTTCATTTTTCAAAATTTCATGTAGATCTTTTCATGTTTTTTCCCCAAAATTAACCCGTTCATCATTCCTTAAATTACATAGTATTCCATCATATTAATATGTCATAGCTTATTTAGCCATTCCAGAAATGATGGGCATTCCTTCAATTTCCAGGTCTTTGCCAGCAAAAAGAGAGTTATTATGAATATTTTAGCATGAAGTTTCTTTTCCTTTTCCTGATCACTCTAGGGAAAAAAATCTAATAGTGATATCGCTGAGTCAAAACATATACATAGTTTATAACTCTTTGACAATAATTCCTTGTTGTTCTCCAGAAAAGATTGAATCAATTTTCAGTTCCAACAACAGTCTATTAGTATACCCATTTTTCACATCCCCTCCAGCATGTGTTATTTTGTCCTTTTATCATTTTCTCAATCTGATAGGTGTGAGATATCTCAGAATTAATTTGCTATTTTATATCTTATACCATTTATCAAGAAAAGACCAAAATGAAAACATCACTTAGGTATAAAGGAAGATACCATAAATTAGAAATTGCAACAGCCAACATTCAAACATTACCTATCAGATTTATGTATGGAAAAGGAATTTATGATCAAGATATATTGTAGGATATAAAATGGATAATTATGAATATATTTAATTGAAAAGCTTTTGTATAAATAAAATATTGCCAAAATTAGAAGAAAAGCAATGTGGGGGTAAAGAATATAATAGTTTCTCAGATAGAGGTTTCATATTTAAAATATATAGAGAACTTTGTCAAATGTATAAGAATATGAACCATTCCCCAATTGAAACATGGTCAAAATATATGAACAGACAATTTCCAGATAATGAAATCAAAGCAACAAATAACTATGCAAAAAATATATAAGTTCTTATGGATTAGAGAACTTCAGTCAACTTTCCTTCTTTTTCCATTTAGATAATTCTACTTTAAAATGTTATTTCACTAGTGAAATTATTTTACTCTTTTTTCATTTGGCCAATTCTGTTTTTCAAGATATTATTTTCTTTAGCATTTTTGTGCCTTTTCCACCAGTCTGGAAGTTAGCTTTTGATTATTTTCTTCCTTTACTTCCTTTGCCTAATTTTTTCTACTATTCCAATTTATTTTTTGAAAATTGCTTTTAGGTCTCTAGGAATTCTTAATGGGCTTAGATCCAGTTCACTTTTTTTTCCTTCGAGTCTTTGCTTTTTTTCCTTCGAGTCTTTGCTTATCTCTCTTTTGCCTTCATTGTCTTCTGAATTTTTATATTGATTTCACATTTCACCATCTTAATTTTTTATGATCAGTGTATTTTTTTGGTGTTGTTGTTGTTTGTGCATTTTTCCCACCCTATTTCTTTATTTGGAAATTCATATTAATGTTGGTATCTATTCCTGGCATATGTGGAAGAGCTGCAGGTCTTCCACACTGCTATTTCATTGGTGGGTCTGATGGGCTAGAAGTTTTCAGTGCTTCCAAGGTAGTTTGATCTTGGAGAGTTGTGGCCTCTATTCTGGTCTTTATTCTGGTCTATATGAAGGAAGATTCCCTGATATATTTCTCTTCATAGTCCCCGACCCATTGGAGTCACAAATGATCTTGTCTTTTAGGTTTTTCTCTCAATCTTGACCAAGAGCTCATCTCCTTGCCCTTGAACATACAGAAACAGAAATAGGCAATGCATTTGCCAAACAGTTTCTCATTCTATATCTAATGCAGGAAATTGGTCATCTGTTATCTCTATATGGCCAGGAGCCAGGTACCTTTACAATCTCCAATCTGGAAACTCCCAAGCTTCTGCTGCTTCTGTCTTCATGACCTAGTTCCACTAGTGGTGTTTCATCCATCTGAGCTGCAGTTCAGTCTCCTTGCCCATGTTAAAGATTTATCTTCCCAACCTCTTATGTTGACTTTAGCTTGATAAATATCTCCCTCTAACCTTTTTTTTTTTTGACTTGACCATTCCAGAGTTTGTTTTGAGATGTTATTTTTAAAGTGTTTTGAATGGAATATTAAGAGATTCCAGCTTAGTGCTTTCTCAGTACCATCATTCTGGTACTCAAAATTGCCTTTTAAAATGAAATCAGTCATCCATCGATTAGAGAATGGCTGAACAAGTTTTGGTATGTGATTGTAACAGAATACTATTGAGCTATAAGAAATGATAAATAGTATGATTTCAGAAAAAGCTGGAAAGATTTACATTAATTGATGCAAAAAGAAAGGAACAAAGCCAAAAGAACACTGTGAACAGTAACAGCAATATTGTTTGATGAATAAATGTGAATGATGTAGCTATTCTCAGCAATGTAGTGATCCAAGACAATCCCAAGAATTCATGGTGAAAAATTAAATCCTCCTACAAAGAAAGAATAGATGAAATCTGTATGTAGACCAAAACATATTTCACTTTTTTCTTGTTCATGATCTCTTCTACAAAATGACTAATATGTCAGAATTTATATGTTTACATACTTTAAATGATTTTATAAATGTAAAATATATATCAGAGTGCTTTCTGTCTCATGGAGGGGGAAGAGAAGAAGAGAAATTTGGAACTCAAAATTTTAAAAATATTAAAAATTATTTTTATATGCAATTGTGGAAAAAATAAAATATTTTTAAAAGTAGAATCAGTTCAGAAAATGAAATTTTTGTGGAGATGAGAAGGGAGAAAATTAAATTCCACATAATCAGCATATTGAGATTTCCACAATCCATTTCTAGGAACTCATTCAATAAACAGTTATCAATAATGTCTTAGAAATTCAGCTACTTTAATAATTCAATGCATGTTACATTGGGTTACTTTTAAGATATATCATTAAACTTGTATTATCATGCTTAAAATGCAAAGATAGATAAATGGGGAGACTCTCATTTTCTAAAATGTGGTACAAATCTTAAATTGTACACACAGGGAAAAATATTTTTGTCTTAATATTTGGAATTACTAAGACAGAAGAATTTTTTTTCCTATTTTGCCATTTTTTGGAGAGAGGGAATATGTTAAATTGGTTGTTTGTACTGAGTAACCCAACACAATTTACAAGTCTCTTTTTCTATAGTTTTTTTTTATTAATTCCCCATCTGTAGGCTTATCATAGGTATCGAAATGTTTATGCTTGTGACGACCTGTATTAAATGAAACAGAAAGATAGTTTATCATCCTCTAAATGTTTTGCTTTTTTCTCACATTATATTCAGCATGTTTTTTTCCTATGTTCCCAACTAGAGGGTGGAAAGATGCATTTGAAATCTCTCCAGAAAGCAATTAGTGAAGAAAAAACTATGTTTGAATAGTATAGAGTTTAATGACTTGTTTCTTAAAATAAGATTATTTATGTTGTTCCTTAAACACTCCACATTAAAAGTTTAAATCACTTTAAATTATATAAGCTGCTAACTTCAAACATACATTTGTGGAGAAGACCCAATTTAGCATAGTTGGGACATTATATTTTAATCACATGCTCTGATGTAATAGATCCTGGTCACCTATTGAGGGAAATTCACAACAGAAAAATGGCCTGGTTAATTCTCCCAAATGACTGCACAGAATTTTAGGACAGAAACTGTAACTGACAGGAAAGCATTGTACTTTAGCAAAAGAGATGTGACTAGTATAGGGCTCACTTACAAACTAATTACTGTTCATTATCGTGTTGAATTACCTAAATGTCAGATTTATTACAAAGCCACAGTGACATTGCCTTGGGCTTTTTTTCTTTAGTAATACCTTAGTAATAGTAGAGCAAAACTGTTTTTCAGTGAAGCAGGTTTTAAAATATGCTGTGTAAATTCTAGGGTTCTAAAAGTATCATTTGGATTAACATCTATTTTGGGTCACTTATAATGATAATAATAATTATTTTATTTTATGATCCAATATGTGAATTGCAAAAACAGAGTTTGGGAAACAAATCAAATTACTATAGAGTTTAAATACCAAGAAGTATAAGACTAGTATGGAAAAGGTACTTTGGCCAAATAGATCTTATATTATATATTTTCTTTTCTCATTTTATGGTTCTATGATGAAATGGAATTGACGGCAGACTTGGAGTCAGGAGAAACCTGCCCAAGTGACCATAGGCAAGGCTTTCCTAGGTTTGTCCTGGCAGATGTGTCTTGACCAGTGCACTGCCAGGTATTTTAACTTGTCTACACTTTTTTAAATTAATCTCTCTTTCTGTATTTTCTATTGGGCTTTATTGGAAATATAGGGAAATTCTAATGTTCTATGTTGGTTTATTTTATATCCTACAACTCTGCTGAAGTTAATTGTTTCATTTGGTTTTTTGGTTGGTTCTCTGGGATTCTCTAAGTATATCATTATATCATCTGCAAAGAGCTTTATTTCCTAATATTTATTCTGACTTCTTCAATTTCTTCTTCTCTTATTGCAGTAGTGAGCATTTCTAATACAAAATTGAATAATAGTGATGATAATGAGCATCCTTGTTTTACTCCTTATCTTATTGAGGAGGCTTCTAGCACATCCTCCTTGTAGATAATGCTTGCTGATGGTTTGAGATAGATGCTATTTATCATGTTGAGGATTATTCCACTTATTCCAATGTTCTTCAGTGTTTTTAAAAGGAAAGGGTGCTGATTTTGTCAAAAACATTTTCTGCATCTATTAAAATAATCATATGGTCTCCATAGGTTTTGTTTTTGATATGATCAGTTATACTCCAAGGTTGAATCATCCCTACACTCTTGGTATAAAACTCACTGGGTCATAGTGTATGATCCTTGTGATATATTGCTGTAGGTTCCTTGCTAGTATTTTAATTATTTTTTATATTAGTATTCATTAAGAAATAGGTCTATAGTTTTCTTTCTCTTTTTCTCATCTTGGCTTAGATATCAACAACATATTTGTGTCACAAAAGGGATTTGGTAGAGTTCTTTCTGTAGTTATTTTTCCAAATAGTTTATATAATATTGGAATTAATTGTCCTTTAAATGTTTGGTAGTATTCACTCATGAATCAATCTGGCCTTGGGGCTTTTTTTCAGTGATAATTTGTTAATTTTTTTCCTGAGATAGTATTCTTAAAGAATTCTATTTCCTCCTCTGTTAATCTGGGAAATGTATATTTTTAAAATGTTATTCTATTTTGCTTATTTTGACAAATTTATTGGTATAAAAATGGGCACATAGGCAAATCTTTTAATCCCTGAATTTGTTTACTTATCCACCAAATGCAGATAATAACAATGAACAGCATTTATGAGGATCCAATGATAGAATATACACACCATTCTAAAACTTTAAAATGTTGTTTCTATTATTTTAAAAGCTAAAGTTAAGGATTCATTGCTCTTATAACATTTTACTTAATGTCATTTTAATTTAAAATTCAGGTTTAATTTCTATATTTAGAGATATAATTTGGTGACTTTTTGGTAGTAGAGTATCTAAGTAGCACAGAGGATAGGGCTGAGACCTGGAGTCAGGAAGACCTGAGTTCAAAAATGGCCTGGGACACTTTCTGTGGGACTCCAGAAAAGTCACTTAAGCTCCCTATATGACTCAGTTTCCTTAATCTGCCAAAAGAGAGTAATAATAGCACCTACAACAACATGTTGTGAAGATCAAAATAAGTTAACACAAAGTATTTTGAAAACTTTAAATATTATTTAGGGGCTCACTTTTTATTTTATTATTGCTATTACTATTTATAATTTCAAAAATGTTTTTTACCTTTTATTACCTATAGCATCAAATAATGAATGATGGCCCTATTACATTCAGTTTGTGTAGATATAATATATGAAGCAATAAACAGCAATGAAAGAGTATCTATATATATATGACTATCTTTGAAAAAATTCGGTTCCTGACAGTGTTAAGGTCTATAAAAGAAGGCTGGATTGTGCTCCTTAATGGCAAATAGAATATAATATTGCAGCCACTCCCTGCAATAACTATAGTATGGCTCGACAGCCTTAGAGGCTGTGAATGTTGATTTTAGAAGCTATCAAAGTACTTATGTTTCTTCCCTAGGTTTTTCTCTTTACACTCTGTCAAGATATTCAGGTAGGGCAGCAGGAAGCTGCCCTACAAGAGTGCCTCCCTACAATTATTCTTTGAAAGATGAGCCTTCTCTTCTCATGAGTAATTCCCATGTACTCAATCTGTGGGATAACACACCCATCTTTATCAGTAAACAAGGACTTATTATAAAAACTATAAAATTATGAGTATTATTACATATGATATATTATTACATATTATAATTATGCATCAAAATTATAGTATACATATGTGTAGTATACTATATACATAATTATAGTATAAAATTATAAATACTATCATATGTGTTATATAATATATCATATATTATAAAATTATATGATTATATTAAAATTATATTATATTATATATTATGTAGTATGAAATAAACTTATGTGAAATTATATGTAATTAAATATAAAGCATATATTTGTATAGTAAATATTAATTTTATATATGCATATTAATATATGTGTTAAATATAAATTATAAGTGGAATAAAATTATATATGTGATTATACATTATAAATTTTTCTAGACACTTTACCAAGCATTAAGGAAACAAAGAAATGAGAAAACAAAACAAAACAAGGCACTTGCCCTCCAGCAGCTCCCATTGTTTAAAATAAAAGGGTATGTATGTCCTGCCACATAACACCATGTATGTATGCCTGTGATATCTGTTATGTGCTAGACTCTGTACTAAGCCCTGGAGGCTGCAATGACAGTAAAGATAGCCCCTGTTCTCTTGGAGCTCACAGCCAAATGATGCATATTTCTACATATGTGTACATTAGTACATATCCATGTTACACAAACTCATAAGCACTTGTTGCAATTTCATTATTAGCTCCTAATGATGCGGTTCCCTCTACCAGTATAAAACAATTATATATGAATATTATATATATATAAGAAAATTAACTGTCAAAAAGAGTTAAGTAAATTTCAGGACCAAAAAGCCAGCATATATCATCAAGGTGTTTTCATAAAACCTAACTTACCTCTTTCAAAAATTGTCCTCCACAGGTCAGCTAAGTGGTTCAGTGAACAAAGAGCCAGACTTGTAGTAGGGAGGATTTGGGTTCAAGTCTATCCTCAGACATTTCCTTTCTGTATGACCACGGACAAGTCACTTAACTTCAGTTCCTTAGCCCTTCCTGTTCTTCTGTCTTAGAAATGATTCTAAGATAAGGGTTTAAGCAAAAAATCTCTAGCTTTATACTTAGCTACTTTTTAAAAATTCTCATAAAAGGAATATGACAAGTTTTTTATTAATTGTATTGATATTCTGCATATGGTAAATATGACCTTACCTTTAAAGACTAAGGGTGATTCACAACAAAGGAAGTTCAATTAAATTTAGCTCCATAGTCACATTTCACTTTAGCTCTCCAAACTCTTTCTTCAGAAATCATTAGCCAATTGGATTTTGCAGTGAATAAGTTCTGAACCTGGAGATATGAGACTTGAGGTCAAATCCTGCCCAACCCTTATTTTTTTTATTATTTTATTTTTATTTTATTTTTAATTTTTATTTGGTCATTTCCAAACATTATTCATTGGAAACAAAGATAACTTTATTTTCTTCCCTCCCCACCCTCCCACCACCTCTCCCATAGCCCACGCGCGATTCCATTGGGTATCACATGTGTTCTTGATTCAAACCCATTTCCATGTTGTTGGTATTTGCATTAGAGTGTTCATTCAGAGTCTCTCCTCAGTCATATCCCCTCAACCCCTGTATTCAAGCAGTTGCTTTTAATCGGTGTTTTTACTCCCACAGTTTATCCTCTGCTTGTGGATAGTGTTTTTTAGATTCCTACAGATTGTTCAGGGACATTGCATTGCCACTAATGGAGAAGTCCATCACCTTCGATTGTACCACAATGTATCAGTCTCTGTGTACAATGTTTTCCTGGTTCTGCTCCTCTCACTCTGCATCACTTCCTGGAGGTTGTTCTGGTCTCCATGGAATTCCTCCACTTCCTTTTAGCACAATAGTATTCCATCACCAACATATACCATAATTTGTTCAGCCATTCCCCAATTGAAGGGCATCCCCTCATTTTCCAATTTTTTGCCACCACAAAGAGTGCAACTATGAATATTCTTGTACAAGTCTTTTTCCTTATTATCTCTTTGGAGTACAAGCCCAGCAGTGCTATGGCTGGATCAAAGGGCAGACAGTCTTTTATCGCCCTTTGGGCATAGTTCCAAATTGTCCTCCAGAATGGTTGGATCAATTCACAACTCCACCAGCAATTAATTAGTGTCCCTACTTTGCCACATCCCCTCCAGCATTCATTACTTTCCATAGCTGTTATGTTAGCCAATCTGCTAGGTGTGAGGTGATACCTCAGAGTTGTTTTGATTTGCATCTCTCTGATTATAAGAGATGTAGAGCACTTTTTCATGTGCTTATTAATAGTTTTGAGTTCTTTGGCTGAGAACTGCCTGTTCATGTCCCTTGCCCATTTATCAATTGGAGAATGGCTTGATTTTTTGTACAATTGATTTAGCTCTTTGTAAATTTGAGTAATTAAACCTTTGTCAGAGGTTTTTATGAAGATTGCTTCCCAATTTGTTGCTACCCTTCTGATTTTATTTACATTGGTTTTGTTTGTACAAAAACTTTTTAATTTGATGTAGTCAAAATAATTTATTTTACATTTTGTGACTCTTTCTAAGTCTTGCTTAGTTTTAAAATCTTTCCCTTCCCAAAGGTCTGACATGTATACTATTCTGTGTTCACCTAATTTACTTATAGTTTCCTTCTTTATGTTCAAGTCATTCACCCATTCTGAATTTATATTGGTGTAGGGCTGCCCAACCCTTATTAACTTTTTAATTTAGCAAGTCATCTAACTAGCAACTAACTAACTAACTAACATCTAATAACAACTAACAAGTGTAATTTAGCAAGTCATCTAACTCTTATTGACTCAGTTTTTTTTTCAACTAAAATATGGATAATAATAGCACCCACCTCCCAGGATTGTCATGTGTCTTAAATCTGATGACCCAGATAAAGTACTTGAATACCTGGAAGTGCTATAAATATATATGCTAGTTAGAATTACTACTAAAAATATAAACATAATTGCCTTGACTTGTACAACTTGTACATTAAAATAACATTTTTATTTTTTCTATTCTCCTTAAATATTTGTCAACAAATCTAATCCAAAAAGAAAGATAATCTATAAGTGTTGTGATTATCATGGACAGCAATATTATCTGGTACATACTATCTACTTTCTCCAGGGAAAGAGGTATACTTTAAATTAAAGGTAAATTAAACTAAAATTAAAAAATTAAAATTCCCTCAAATTAAAAAAGTTAAATTTAAATTTAAATCCCTTAAAATTTCCCTCAGACCCTTATACAATTCAGAGTTGAGACTTCCATTCTTAGATGCCCTCTCCTCCCTCCCCACCTCTATCCTCCATTTTTCCCCCACTCAGGTGAGGCATACTTTTTTTTTAACTTCAAGGTACCAAAGTAATGATCTTTTCTCATTTGTTCTTATAGTACAAAATTTAGTGAGCCCATATAGTATAATGCAGATTATACCAACAGATTCAATAATGCAGAAATAATGACCCCATATTTAGTTTTAAATCTCTGTCTATTGAACTTTATAGAATTATTTTAAATATATAAATAAACTAGCATATATAGCAAAGTCTCCAACTGACCACTACTGTTAATCTGGAAAATAACTTTTTAGATAGTAATTGAAATTAGAAAATAACTTCAGATAATAGAAACCTGAAAATAAAAGCCAAATGTCTGTGTAGATTACAGATGTTTTATATGAACAAAAACTTACAATAAGACAAGTTACAAATATAATAGGAAAACAAATATTAAACTATTGTCCAATAACAAATATCTGGAACTGAAAGGGATATGGAGACAGAGAAACCTGTTTGTTGTTTTTCAGATCAACCTCTCAGAGAGGGACAATAGCATTTTGGTTTGTCAAATCAATAAAAGTTAATTAAGCTCTATGTTCCAGGCACTGTGCTAAGCACAGATACAAGATGCAAGAAAGTCGAATGTTTCCCTCAAGAAGCTTGTATTTCAGTAGGGGGAAGACAAAACCTAAAAGTTGAAACAGAGATAGGTGATACAGGGAGATGTTACAGCGCTGCAGTAAGATGAGGAAAGCCCTGAGACAGAAGTGGGAACTTTGGACAGTTTCCTTAACAGTGGAAATGTTTAGAAGAAATGGTCAGAGGATGGGCTTGGAGTGAAAGGACCTATTCCCAGTGTGAGAAGCTCAGCCCCATAGTGAACTTCCAGGGTAAGGATGCCACAGGGCAGAGTGAGTTTCCAGGGTGAGAATGCTAAGAGCCCGGGGAACTTCCAGAGTTATGAGGCTTCTGCAGTATGCTGGAGAACATTGTCAAGGATGGAGGTCCAACTTTCTGGGCAACACAGCAATGGGGTAGAGATGATCAGGAACCCAGTGCCCAAGCTCTTCAGGTATGCTCATTACAGATGGTTCTCTAGTTCCTTACAGCACTGATTCATTCACCTTTTCTCACACAGAATATAAATTATATAAATACATGGTCTCCTGAATCAATATTCAGCAGCATGAAGTAGTGCCTTCCTTTTTATTTGAGTGTTATGCCACTGATCTATACTATATTGATTCGTGAACCTGTCATCTGATCTATAAAATGAAGAAATTGAACTAGGCAATCTCTAACAATCCCTATCAGCTCTATATTCTGTTATCTCTACAAATATATTTATTTTCAGATTAGTGGATATGACAAATATTCAAGTGCATTTCTCACATGTTTTAATGTAAATGAATTGTAAAGACTATGAAATAATAATTTCTGAGTATAACCCTCCCATGATCTAACGAAAGGCAGAGCTATTTTAAACTAGGTTGTGACCATAGCCACTTTCCTGGGAACAGGAAAACTTGGCATGGGTGCTAGGCTAGCTAGAGAGAAGAATATAGTCCTTGTTTATTCACATGTAGTTCATATTCTGCTCTCTCTGTGTGTAGAGACATAACTATCCACCCACACACAGGGTGAAACCACTTGAGGGAGAATTTATGTAACAAGAAATCTCATAAACAGAGAGGGTTTTGTTTTCTTGGTTAAGTTCCCTTCGGAGTACATGGGGATTCATATACTATCATAAATCTGTCCAGTAAGTTTTTACAGTTTGGAAACACTTTTTATTCTATGACAGTGTTTTCACTTGCTACAGTCAGGCTTTTTCTGTTCCCCTGTAGGATATTCAATTGTTGCATTTGATAGTAAGTAGGACTAGGGCTTGGTCTATTTCATAGCCATTTAGGCGAGAGATGTATCCATGGGTTCATGCTGATGCTTTACTCATTAAGGAATACTGAACCATATATGTGAAAATGAGCAAGTTGCTTAATTATTTCAAGTATCAGAATCATCATCGGTATGATAGAGATACTAAGATTTTACTTGCAACATAATTGGTTTATTGTGATGATCAAATGAAACAATCTGCTTCATTCTTTGAAAAATATAATATAAAGAAGGCAAAGCCAAGAGGGCAAAGTAAAGGCAAGGACTCTCCTGACCTCTCCCAAATAACTTTAAAATAATACCTCAAAATGAATTCTGGAGTCGCCAAACCAACAAAAAGGAAAGGGTTAAAAAAAAAATTCCAAATCAAGACAACCTAGAACGTCAGCAGGAATGGTCTGTCTCACTGGAATGAGAGTGGAGCACAATGTAGCACATGTCATCCTCAGAAAGTCTTTAAGCCTCAGTGCAAACCAGAAATAAGGTCTATCACCCCTGTTCCCAGGTGAAAATCAGCAGAGCCCTGGAACAATGTAGCAGCAAGGTCTCAGCTCAAGTCAGGAGTAGGTCTTTGGGGCAATTGAATTGGTTTTGGGGCTTCCAGAGCTCTCAGGCCACAGACTGTAAGGGAATCAGACAGCTCATCATAGGAGATGACAGAGGACTACTGGGTGCAGAACTCTGTTCCATTGCCCATCTGTGTTGCTGTGTCAAAGCTGTGATGCTGGGTCAAAGTCCCAGAAAGAGGAGGAACACTAACACACTAGAGTCGGTGGCTGTAGGGTATCAGGGATGCTGATCACAGTTCCCTGGTGGAAAATAGCATTTGTGGTTAATTACAAAAGACCAGGAAAGGAGTGACCACATCTCTCCTTAAATGAAACCACTTTATGTGATGTGGTATCTCAGAGTTGTTTTTATTTGCATTTCTCTAATCAGGAGGGATTTAGAACACTTTTTTGTGTGATTATTGATAGTTTTGATTTCTTCATCTGAAAACTGCCTATTCATATCCTTTGTCAAATTGTCAATTGGGTAAGGGCTTGATTTGTGTACAATTTGAATTAGTTACATATATATGAGAAATTAGACCTTTTTCAGAGAATTTTGCTATAAAACGTTTCTCTAGTTTGTGGCTTCTCTTCTAATTTTGGTTGTATTGTACAAAACCTTTTTAATTTAATATTATCAGAATTATTCATTTTATATTTCATAATATTCTCTATCTCTTACTTGGTATTTAAAAAAAACTTATTTAGAATATTTTTCCATGGTTACATGATTCATATTCTTTCCCTTTCCAGTTCCCTTACATCCCCTCCCCCATATCTGATTAACAATTCCACTGGGTTATACATGTATCATTGTTTAAAAACTATTTCCATATCATTAATATTTCCAAATAGAGTGATCATTTAAAGTTAAAATCCCCAAACATATTCCCATCGAATCATATGATCAATCATATGCTTTTCTTCTATGTTTCTGCTCCCACAGTTCTTTCTCTGGGTTTGAATACTGTTCTTTCTCATGAGTTCCTCTGGATTGTCCTGGATAATTGCATTGCTGCTGTCTATTAAATTTGATTTTGTATCAGTCTCTGTGTACAATGTTCTCCTGGTTCTGCTCCTTTCACTCTGCATCAATTTCTGGAGGTTGTTCCAGTTCACATGGAATTCCTCCAGTTCATTATTCCTTTGAGCATAGTAGTATTTCATTTCAATCAGATACCACTATTTGTTCAGCAACTTCCCAATCAATGGATACCCCATCATTTTCCATTTTTTGCCACCACAAAGAGAGTAGCTATAAATATTTTTGTACAAGTATTTTTCCTCATTATCTATTTGTGATACAAACTCATCTTGCTTGGTTGTAAATTCCTTCCATTCCCATAGATCTGACAGGTATATTATTATATGTTCACCTAATTTATTTATGATTCCACTTTTTATATTTGTCATTTACCCATTTTTAATTTATCTTGGTATTGGGTGTAAGATGTTTATTTAAACCTAATTTTTCCAATACTGTTTTTTTAATTTTCCCAGGAGTTTTTATCAAATAATGAGTTCTTATTCCAAAATCTGGGATCTTTGGGCTTATCAAACACTTGCTTGCTGAAGTCATTTCCCCCTAGTCTATTCCACTAATCCACCCTTCTATTTCTTAGTTAATACCATATAGTTTTGACAATGACTGCTTTATAGTACAGTTTAAGATCTGTTACTGCTCAGCCCCCATCATTTACATTTTTTTCATTAGTTCCCCTGATTTTCTTGATCTTTTGTCCTTCCAAATAAACTTTATTATAATTTTCCCAAACTCAATAAAAAGCTTTTTGGTAGTTTGATAGGTATGGCACTGAATAAGTAAATTAGTTAAGTCAGTATTGTCATTTTTGTTATATTAGCTTATCCTACCCATGAACTGTATTTCCAGTTGTTTAGATCTAGTTTTATTTTTGTAAAAACTGTTTTGTAGTTGTATTCATATACTTTCTGAGTTTGTCTTGACAGATAGATTCCCAAATATTTTATATTGTCCAAAGTGATTTTAAATATAGTTTCTCTTTCTAACTGTTGCTGCTGTTTTTTGTTGGTAATATATAGAAATACTGATGCTTTATGTGAGTTTATTTTTTATCCTTCAACTATAATAAAATAATTATTCCTACTAGCTTTTTAGTTGATTTTCCAGGATTTTCTAAGTATTCCATTATATCATCAGCAAAGAATGATAGTTTAGTTTCCTCAGAGTGATAGTTAAGTTTCCTCAGAAACCACTTTAGAAGCAATGAAAATGTGCAAATCCCCAGAAGAAGATATGAAAAGAAGAGCAAAAAAACTCCTGAAGTTTGGACAGAGTATCTTCCACACTAGAAGCAAAGCTCAACTATAAAATGAAGCCAAAGGATTGAAAAAAATACATTTGAAAAATGAGCAACTAACCAGAAAAAAATTATGTGATAATATAAAGTTACTGTGGTGACAGGGAAAATCAAAACACAAATTCAGAAGAAGATAAAATCAAAATAGCCGCTTCCAAAGCATCAGAGTAAAAAAATGAATTTGTATAAGTTCCTAAAAAAAAAAAGATATCCTTAAAAAAGAACTCAAAAGGGATTAAAAATAAGAAACATACCATTCTTTTCTTTATTGTTTCCATGAATTTTATTCTAGTATAAACAATATGTGCCTTCTTTCATAATGAACATGAAAATATTCATAATATAATAATATAGATATAACCTGCTTTCTTGGGGGAGAGGAGAAAAGTGTGAAGGAGAGAGTGAGTATAACTGCAAAATATCAGAAATTTAATATTAATAAATTATATTGACATGCAATCTGAAAAAATAAAATTTTATTATAATAAAAAAATAAAATAAGAGAGGTAGAGGGGAAATTGGGGAAAGAAATGAGAGTTATGAAAGTAAATCATGAAAATAAGAGTCAACAGCTTACTAAACAACACATTTAAAAACAGAATTGACCCATTGGTAAAAGAGGTACCAAAAATCATGAAGAAAAACTGTGTAAAAAAGCAGATTTGGGCAAAAGGGGAAACAATGTAAAAAGAAATTGCTCATAAGATAATTTCTTAAAAAAGTGAAATTGACCAACTAGAAAAGGAGGTACAAAAGCTCAGTGAAAAAAAAAACAATTATTTAAAATGCTGAATTTGCCAAGTGTAAGCTAATGACCAATGGGGAAAACAACAACAAAAAAATCAAAAGAATGAAAAATAATAGATAATATGAAATACCTCATTGGGAAAATACCTAACCTGGAAAAGAGATTGGGAAAAAATGTAAGAATTATTGAATTACTTGAAAGCCATATTTACAAAAAATAGAGTTTAGAAATCATATTTCAAGAAACTGTCAGAACATTGCCTTTATAACTAAAGGGTAAAAGAACATAGCTATCACCAACTAAATGAGATCCCCAATCTTCCAGGAATATTATAATCAAATTCCATAACTCTCAGGTCAAAGAGAAAATATTATAAGCTGCCAAAAGCAATTCAAATATACTGGAACCATAGTCAGAATAACACAAGATTTAGCAGATTCTACTTGAAAAGGAACAGAAGGCATGGAATATGATATTCCAACATGCAAAAGGACTAGGATTTGTACAATTTGTATAATTGAAAATCTGTTACCCTAAAAAAAGAACTACATTTCCCAGGATCCCACTGACTTCCCATCATTACTTACTTCCTGGAGACAGGGGATATGAGATGGGAACTTGGAGGATCCTGCGCCCTTTGGCTTGCAGAAAGCATGGTGGGGGTAAGGCAGGCATTTTAAATAGGCTGATCAGGCATGGGCATGTGGTCTTTATTTTGTATCCTCTTTATTCCTTAATTTCAAGTGATCATTAATAAATCTCCTAAAAATGTAATCTTTTATTATTTGAAATTAATTTTAAATTCTATAATTACAACTAAAAATCACTTACTTAACAATACTGAGTATTAACCTGTAAGAGGAAATGAATATTTAGTGAAATAGAAATCTTTCAAGCATAGTGATGAAAAGACCAAAAAGATAAACTGAAAAGAGAAATCATAGAGGAGGCAGTAAGGTTTAAATGTTTATATTCTTGTATGCGAACTCTAAAGAACTTTAACTTTATTAGGGTCTTTAGAAGGAATATGTAAGCAGAGGGCATATAATGAGTTGACTATGAGGGGATGCTATCTTAAAAATACATTTTAAAATTAAGGAATGAGAAATAAGGATGACTATGAAGAGAATATAGTGAAAACTATATATAAAATAAAGGTTTCATAAAAGAACTTTTAAAGTGGAGGGGGAAATAGGAGGTTTGGACAACATTCTTTCCAGAATGGACTCAAAGATGGGATAACAAACACATTCAATTAAATATAAATAAAATCTATCATACCTTACAGAGAAGTAAGACAGAAAAGGGATTAAGAAAAAACTCAGGGAGGCAGTAATAGAAGTGAAGGCAAACTGGAAGAATCATTGGTCAGAAACAATTCATTTTTAGTATAATCAAGATGAAAAGATAAAGAAAGCATAAGTAGGCAGAAATAAGATGGAAGGGAATACAATTTAATTATAATTTTGAAAAAATATGACAAATTTCTGTGATAAGAGACTCATTTCTCACATATATAGAGAACTGAGTCAAATTTATAAGAATATAAGAATCAATTGGAGAATATTCCAATTGGTAAATTATCAGAGGATATGAACAGGCAGTTTTCATGTAAAGCAAACAAGGTTATCTATAGTCATATAAAAATGCTATAAATCATCACATTTTCTTCCTTAATTAAAAATGCATATTATATGTTGATATAATTTTTAATCACTGTTTTTTGAAATTTTGCTATTTATGTTCTCTTACTCAGTATAGGTTGTACATTTGTTATCATACAATACATATTTCTATCATCATGTTGTAAAAGAAGTTAGAACAGAGTTTGTGCTCACCAGAAAGTCAGTCAAATTCAAAGACTTATAAATAGAGTTTTCACACAATTATACTTTTCAAAGGATGCATATGCCCTATCTGAAAACTGGCCCCATACTGGTCAGTCTGTTATTTTTCCATGTTTCTTTGTTTGAATACACACATGCTAAGTGGGATTCCTCTTTTTCTGATTTCAAGGAATTCCACATGTGTGTTCTCCCCCTCCTAAATTGTAAAATCCACAATCTTTTCTCCAATTAGAAATCAGCTTACCTAATGTTGTATCCTGGATAATTGTTTTCCTTTTATTAATTGGCCTTATTTGATTAATTGTTTTTAACACATAAAATTCTTTCACTCTGTATTCACTCTCACTGAATAAGGATATTCATGGTGCTCTGTATTATGCCTATTTTTGCTGATAGATTATATAGCTTGGATTGTTTCCTCAGTTGTTACACCATATTAATAAATAATCACTGTTTAATGGAAAGTATGTAACACCATTATAACTATTACAATACACCATGAAGTTTTGACAAATCAATCTGTGGACATGAAAGTGAAATTTCAGTTCATATTGAATGAATATAATAATGAAACTTTTATTACTGCCTTATAAAAGCAATACTATTAAAATATACAGATATACAAGACAAGAAGACAGTATCACTTGATTCACTAAATGATTTTTGTCCAGAGGCTTAATGAGAATACATTATGTAAGTTTCTGAGTCTGATGTTTAATAACTACAAATTTCCCTCAGCTGTCAAAATCCCAACTTGGAACATATTGTTTGCAAAAGAAGACCTTTAGGAAAAGAATTTGATGAAAAAGGTAAATAAAAATTATATGCCACTCCACAGAAATGGAATGAAAATAATTCTTAAAAAAAAACTTACCTTCTACCTTAGAATTAATACTGTCTATTATTTCTAAGGCAAAAGAGTGGTAAGGGTTAAGCAGTGGGAGTTAAGTGACTTGCTTTGAATCACACATCTAGGCAGTGTCTAAGGCTAGACTTGATTGCAGGACCTCTTACCTCCAGATCTTGCTATTTAATCGCTCTAGTTGCCACCAAAATTCATTCTTTGAAACATTTCACATACTTATGAGTTGAGTCCTATATTTCTGGATATTTGGGGCAAAAAAAGGAACACTACAAACAATATCTTTTTAGTTATAACAGCATTCAGGAAAGTGATGTGGCTAATCAAAGAACAAAAGAAGACTAATAGTTAATTCCAATAGAAGTTTCAACAGATATAACTGCACTAAAAGCATGCAAAAGCCATATCAGGCCAAAAAAAATATCTAATATATTGGACAGCTATTAACTGGCCACATTGCCTACATTTCTCCCATTTTTTTCATTAAAACATTTCTCAACATTCTATTCCAGGGATCTTGTTGTCATTTTTACTTACTACTTACTTTTAATTCATGTCTTGTATCCTTATTTTCATCCCTAAAAATGAATTTACACTTGACTTCAAACTGTAGTATGAAGCCATAAACATCAAATCAATTGACTAATTGACTATCAATTAAAAAAAAAAGTAGTGAAACATAGAAGATAGTCTGATAGAAACTAGATAACTTCTCACTCTATATGCCAAGGCAAGTTCCAAATGGGTAAATAATTTGTACGTAAAATATATCTTAAACAAATTAGTGAAGCATAGATGAAATTACATGTAGGTCTATGATTGTGGAAAGAATATATGGTCAAACAATAGATAAAACAGTTTAAAGGGGACAAAATGACAATTTGACAAAAAGTGGCAATTCTGATTACAAAATATTTTGAAGCTTCCCCCCCCCCAGTGCCAATGAAACTAAAATTAGATCAGAAGAAGAAATTGAGAAAAATATCCTTGCATAAAGTTTCTCTAATAGAAATCTCATTTTGAAGATATATAGGGCAATTCAAATTTATTAGAATGCAGCCATTTGTCAACTGATAAAAATGATGAAAGGAAGGGTTTCAAAGAAACCTGGGAAGACTAGTATGAACTGAAGCAAAGCAAAGTGAGAAGAAACAGAAGTACAGTTTGTACAATAACAATACTATAAAGATATAACTTTCCAAGACTTAGGGACTTATAATACAGGAAATCTACTATTCTAGAGGACTCATGATGAGCCAGGCTACCTACTTATAGATAAATAGATATTATATTCTGTGTGTAGATTGAGACTTTTTTTGGACACTTAATAAAGGAATTTTTTTTCTTGCTATACATGTTTCTATGGGGAGAGGAGCCAAGAAGGAGAGTCTTTGGAGCTGATTTTTTTTTAATTTAAGCTATTTTTTTGGCAAATATATTTGAAAACATAACAATCATAGCCAACTTAATATGATTTTCTTAATCATCCTTAATTTGAGAAACTATGTCATAAATTGAAAAGAGCATGGAATTTTGAGTCAGAGAATTTACCTTCAAATTTCAGCTTTCATCAAGATGATCCACAAACTTAGTCAAGTCATTATACCTTTCTGGTTCATTATTTCTTCATTGGTAAAATGATTCCTTTGACAGGAAATCTTAAAGTTCATTTGAAAGTCAAATCCAAGGTTGTCTTAATATTACTATTTTGGAGAGAAGGAAAAGGAGAAGGAGGTTCAAAATGGACATAGCATAGATAGAGAATATTATTACTAGTAGAATATGATTACCTTTTGATTATTTTGAAGGTCACAAATATATTTAAATTTCCTAAGTAGTGGCAACTTTGCAGACTCTAAAATGGAAGGTAAGCAGGCTTTGAAAGTAATAAATAAAACAATACTGACTCAGCTTTCTTTTGATCTAATGCACTGCAAATGTACCTGAATCTCTGTAATCTTGATTTATGTAATATCAAAGTCTAAATGCTTCATAAGCTTGAATTATTTACAACATCTCATAAGAAGACTATTTAAATGGGTAATTTTAAAACAACTCCTATATTATTAAGTTATTTGGGGAGGGAAAGATACCTGAGACCATTACTTGAAGAGATAGTTGTTTGTTTTTGTATAGTTATTGGGAAAATGAATCAGGCCACATATATAGAATTTTTTATTTAATCAGCCAAAGTAACAGTGAGTTGGGAAACACTTCAACCAATGTAGACTGCAATTCATTTGTGATTTAAGGAGTTTTCTGAGGCACATAAAGATTAAGTTATTTGACCTGATAAACTTACACAGTTTCAAAAGCAGGGTTTGAACTCAAATTTTCCTGACTCTGTGCTGTATACTTTAATGTATTAGGGAGTCAGTTAGTAAACATTTATTAAATCTTATTATGTGCTAGGCACTGTGCAAAGCACTGGGCATATAAAAGTAAAAAATAGTTCTTGACCTGGAAGGTCTCACATTCTAATTAGGAGAGACAATATAAAAACAGCTATGCCCAAACAAGTTATATAGGACTAATTAGAAATAATCAGCAAAGGGAAGACCTAAGATTAAGTGGTATTGGGAAAGTCTTAGTGCAGAAAGTAGTTTTAACTGTGACTTGAAGGGAGCCAGGAAAGTCAAGAGGCTGAGTTGAGGAGGTAAATAATTCTACACTTGTGGGACAGCCAGTAAAAATGCCCAGAGGAAGAAGATGTGGTATCTTATTGAGGAGCATCAAGAAGGCCAATGTCACTGAATAACTAAGTACATGGCACAACTTAAGGTGTAAGAGGACTGGAAAATGAGGAATTAACACTAACCCTGCCTTCCCTCCCATGACCAAGAAAAAGTTCATTGTTTGAGTCCAACTGCAAGGTGAGAGTGTGTCAGACTTCTTCAGATAGAAAATCAGAAATCACGGAAGCAAACTTGGTGGTATGAAGATAATAGACCAGGTTCTTTGCTGTCCACTCATTTCCCCCCACGTATAGCAGATATCCTTTTAGCAAGAATAGAACATCAATTAGCAAGAGAATTGGTTTTGTAAACTTAATTCTGTTATAGACCACCTAGAAATTTCTGAACTAAGTTTAGGGGTAAAGAACCATAACTTAGACAGTTGCAGGACAAAGTCAATTACAAAGTGAAATCAAATACAAAATCAATTCTTGCTTTTCTCAAAGGCAACAGGAACAACAGGAGTATATTTAGTAGGGAGGATGCAATGATCAAAAGTATACTTTAGGAAGACTACTGGTATGGAGTATAGATGGGCTGGCATGGGGAGAACCTTGTTGCAGTCAGAAGACCAAGCAGACTATTTCAGCAGTCAAAGTGTAAGATGAAAAGAGCTTTCATCAGGGTTAGAGCAGTGCCAGAGGAAAGAAGGGTACATACGTGAGAGATCTTGTGAAGGTAAAATGGACAAGTCTTAGTAATGGTTTAGATAGGGTGAGAAAAGGGAATAGGAGAGAGTGAAGAATTGAAAATGACATCTAGGCTATGATCTTGGGAGTCTGGCCGGTACCACTGACAGCAGTTAGGAAGTCTGTAAATGAGGAGGATTTGGACAGAAAAAAAAAATGAGTTAATTTTTGCACAGGTTTAGTTTAAGACATCTACTGAACATGGAGTTCAATATGTTGGCTCAGCAATCCAAAGATAAGTTGGAACTGGATGAGTAAATTGGAGAATCAGCAGAATGAAGCATATATTTAAATCCATGGGAACTGATGAGCACCAAGAGAAATAATATAGAGGAAGAGAAGAAAAAAAAAAAGGAGCCAAGATAGAGTCCTGTGGAATATTCATGATGAATAGGCATGGGCTTGCTGAAGATCCCACAAAGGAGACTGAGCATATAAACAGTATGAACAGAGTAGAGTCCTGAAAACATAGAAAGATACTATATTGATAACATCAGGAAGAAAGCGATCAACAGGAAAGAAGTCAAGAAGGATAAGACTGGAGAAAAGGCAACTAGATTTATCAATTAAAAAACTGCTAGAAACTGTGGAGAATCTATTTTAATTAAATGATGAAATTTGTAGCTAGATTGTAGAGAATGACAGGAGAGGAAGTGGAGGACCCTAATACAGACATCCATATCAACGAGTTTAATCCCAGATTTAACAAATAATGGTTTTGTTTTGTTGGTTGCAGAAGACATAGATATCTTTGTATGAAATAGAGAAGTAGGGAGTACTAGACAGAGGGTGAAAGAGTGGCTGTGATAAAGGAGGCAAAGCTCAAATCTTCATTCAAGATAAAACTAAAAGAAGATAGTGGCAGAAAGCATCAAGGTGATGTGAGATGAAGAGGAAGAGAGAAAAGGTAAATGACAAAATTTTATTTAGTAAAATAAGAGGCAAGGTTCTCAGCTGCTAGCCTAAGGAAAAACAAGGTAGAGGATATTTTAGGAATAATGAAAAGATTTGGAAGATGACTGCAGTAGTTAAGTTAATTAGGGAGATGTAAAAAAAATTATTGTAGCATTGAGGGCCCAGTTAAGGTTTTGTAGCATAAATTTATAATGGACCCAGTCAGCAAAGTATTGTGATCGTCACCTTTTTTTAAAGAATCAGCATGGTCACAGTAACAAGGGTGGGATTTGGCAAAGTAAGAAAAGGGAGCAAAGGACTTCAAGGAATGAGAACTATGTAAAATTGAATTGGATCACCAAAAAGGTCAATATAGGACAGAGTGTAGATCAAACAGGGTTGATGGCCTGAAAGAGAATGAAAGGATTGAGGAGTTGGAGATTACAGTGTGGATAAAGAACAGGGTTTGGGATCAGAGAACCTCTGTAGAATAAATGCATTGCTTTCATTTCATATATTTACAACTATAAAGCACTTTTACTCTGCATTTTACACTTAAGGAAATTGAGGGCCAAAGAATCATACAAGTAGAAAGTGTATGATGAGATCTGCATCCAGATACTCCTGACTCCATGGCAAACAATTTCTTCACTGTGGAATACTGCCTGCATAGAATATATTCCAAAAAAAATTTAATGTAAGGTATACCTGTCTACTATTACTAGTACTATCACTACTGGTACTATTTCTATTATTAATACTTCAGATTACGTATTTTTCTTGTCTTAAGCTTGACAAAATTCTTTATCTCTGACATGAATTGAGCAATATTTCGTATCCCGTTGTGTTATTTTGTGTTTTAATTAATGTGAGATTGAAAGTATTGAAAATAGCTGCCTATTCTATATAAAACCTGGATATATCCTCCCATAAGTTCACAGAAGAGCTACACAATGTTATCAGAGACTTCTTTGGATCCTTTTCATATCATTAGAGTAAAAATGGAAAATGCTAATTAGGTGTATGTTGAACAGAACTTGCTTTTCTTTGTCTGGTTATATATATTTTTAACATCCTTTCCACCAATTTTCCTTATTTATATTGTGGCAGACTGGCTATTTCCACCCTGCCCCTCTCTGTTGACCTTTGGTTGGTCTTTAACTTGATGTCCTCAGAGATTGTGGTATTACATGACTCACAACTATATGGTAACATGAGGAAAATATTGGTATTAACAAGATAGACCTTTGAGGTCACTAAAAGAACTCTGAAATTTCCAAGAGGCAAACATATTCTGTTCACCGTTGGCCCAGATTATTGCATATATGCTGTTTCTTCCCAAGCTATTTGTCTTGATAGGAAAACCTGATGGGTTGTCTATATATCAGGTCCTTAAGCATTCGTCATAAATATACATATACATATATATCAACATACACCCATTTTTTTTATTCCCCATGTGAATAGTTAGATCAAACTCATTTTAATAATTATGGATCTCACGTAGAATGTTCTGCAGTATTTGGTATTTATGCTACCAGCATCGTTTCAGATACTGGAGAAACACCTAAAGGACACGACAATCTATAGGAGATCCCTTCTCTGCTTGAACACTATTACTAAATAGCAAACAGAACAATATCCAACACTTTATTTGAGTTTATGTGCCAGTGTTGTGCCTCATTTGACATTAAAGATTTCAGGATCAATTACGTCTTTCAAAGAATCTTGCATTTTGCTAAAAAAACATCCCACTCCCATTGAAAACAAGACTCTTGTGTTCTCTATAACATTTTATTCATTTGTGTTATAGTTAAGATACACTCTCCACTAGAAAATTTCTTGTGAAAACAAAGCCTGCTGATTAAATTCTTGTACGATCATGAAGGATACATTTAACACATGTATAGATTTTCATGAAAAAATTGTGTATAAAAGGAAAAGTCAGTTTTTTTTCAGTTGGTAACAAGTACTTCTTTGCCTTCAGGCAATATTCTTGTTTTCTTTGTAATACTAAGATCTAATTTTGTTTGCTTGTTTTGGTTTTGCTGTTGTTATTTTTCCATGCATTTTTGTATCTTCTCCTCTTAGAATCAACCTTCAAAGTCAATCTATGAGCATCTCTAAGATTGTGTCAGCTCCTCTTCTGTATATGTTTTTCCTACTCCAGCTGCCTTTCCCATCTTTGTTTTCTTCAGGGCCATTTTAACTTCTATCAGCACATCTGGAACTGGGATGGCAGAATCTAAATATGGTGACTCCACTGTCATTGTTGATGGAGGAATTGTTAAAACATCTTTACAGACTCTCCCCCTTCATTTTCTATATATTTATTGCCTCTCTTCTTGTTACATCTCTCAATGCACGAAGGATGAATTTGCTTAGTTTGGGTGTTTTGCCAAGCTTTCTTTAAACTTGTTTTCCATCTACTAATTTTTGCTGAATTATGCATTTTCACTATATTTCTTTGTGGGATTCTATAAATGTGTTTATGTTCTAAAATGTCATTGCCCTTGACTGTTGCATCATTCCAACTGGAAATTAAGCCAAGTGGTTGCTGACTGAAGTATGTTTTAGGCTCTTTTTAACTCCTCATTATTGTTTTACACTGATAAAATGCCTTTCAGAAAAAGAATGATATAGTAATTGGAGAACTACTCTTAGAAAGTCCTGGGTTCAGATCTGTCTTTTCTTTAAATATTCTCCATGAGAATAATATTCTAAAGCTTTATCTATACTTAGCTGTAGGCTTTGGGGTTAAAGATTGTGAGCTACATTAGGCTTCTTTGTCAGATTTCTTTTCTGTATTATAACCACAGGCAACTTTACATTTTGTATTAATATCAACCAAGCTTACTACATGCATTTCCCTCTTTTGTTGTGATTCTATCATATTATATTTCCTAGCATGTTTAAACTTGATTGTTGTAATTTAAGACTTCATTTCATTCAATCAGAAAGGAACAAATTAGGGCACCATTTTATTCCATATTTGAATGTGCTTTTAGTTGGGCTTGCTGCTTTTCACATTATGATATTACCTCTTAATTGATCAATATAATTTCATTTTGTTTCCCTTTTGTAGTGAGATTTTGCTTTCTTTTGCTACCCTTATATTCATCTAGAAATTCCAAGTTTGATCAACAACATGGAAATAGGTTCTGATCAAGAACACATGTAAAATCCAGTGGAATTGCACATTGGCTAAAGGAAGGGGTAGGGGAGGGGAGGGAGGGAAATAATGTGATTCTTGTAACCAAGGAATAATGTTCTAAACTGACTAAATAAAATTTTCAAAAAAAGAAATTTTAGGTTTGTTTGATTTGAGGAAAAAATAGCAATTATTTCAAATGGGATTTTTATAGATGATATGTATATAATACTTTCCCTTGGGCAACTTCCCTTACTCCCCTTTCAACTGTTAGTGTCAGTCCCCAGAATGTGGTTGGTTAATTACTAATCTCTTCCTAATTCTAGGGGCAATTCTGATGAAGATAGGGTTTTCTAATACTTTTGCTTATAAATCCCTACTCACAAGTTCCACATTAACTAGCAGCCAGAACTGATTAGCCTTTTCAGAATATTAAGGTGGCATAGCAAAGATAGCTGCAATTGAAATGCCTCCCCAAACCCGAGGTGTACTTGGTTCTCACACACAGTATGTTCAGACTTAAGAGATCACATGTGGACCAAAGATAACCCCAGCTCCTGGTTTCCTGGTTATTGCCATCTTTTTCTAGTTCTGTTAGGCTCTGAGATTCAGAACTATTTTGCAGTCCAGAAGCTGTATTTCCTTTGTACAATATATCTAACTTTTTTTCTCAGTATGTTTCTAATCTACTGCTATCCACCACTGGCGCTCTAATGTATATTGCTACCATTCTCAGTTGAAACTACTATAAAATTTCTTAAGGTTTTTCATTTCATCAACGAGGAAGGAAGGGAAAGAAACCAGCTTCCTCCATCCTCCAGATATCTCATTTTCAGATTTCCCTCACCACTGGATTCAACCACCAAACTTACCAAACTAGCTTTATGTTTTTTCTACATAACTCAAAAGGTGCATCTCATTTTTAAATCATTCACAAAATATTTCAAGGACTTAAGAGTCAAGAAGACCTGAGTTTAGTTACTGCCTTAAACACCTAGTATCTAGTCACTTTGTTACACTGGATAAGTCACTTAATCTGCTAGTTTTCTCATCTATAAAGTGCTTATAAAAGTAACATCTACCACTCAGCGTTATTGTCAGAATAAAATTAGATATTATTTACCAAGTTCTTTGCAAAAATAGTGCTCATAAATATGTTTATTTTTTACTTTTATCTTGATCAATTAATTTAAATATGAGCCTTCTTTGATTGTATTAATTGGAGGTGGAAATCTCCATAATAACACATAGAAGTGGAAAACTTCAACACATAAACATGTAACCACAAATAATTCAGATTTTAAAATAAAATAGTAGTTTTAATAATGAGAAAATCAGCTTTGGATTTTTGCTTTCATATAAAAATGATTTGAAGTTGTACCTTTACAGCTTTTATCGAAGCTGCTTACACTCTATTAAAGGCTGAGAAAGGCTAATGAAATTAAAAGCAAGACAAATAGGTATTCATATAAGAAATTTCTCATACAAATATTTTTAACAATTTACCTTCTCTCTTGAAATCAATACTAAGTATTGGTTCCAGGGCAGAAGAGTGGTAAGGGTTAGGCGATTGGATTTAAGTGATTTACCCAGGACCACAAAGCTAGGAAGTATCTGAAGCAGATTTGAAGCCAGGTCTTCCTGTCTCTAGGTCTGGCTCTATCCACTAAACCACCCTCTGCCTCACCTCCAGTAGTTTTATTTCTCCTTGAAATAGAGATCAGTGCATGTCTTTTATGGGTATTTGTTCCTTCTTAGTTCTTCCTTCAAATATATTTTACTTTGCTTAACTTCTCTCACCAAAGGTCACACTTTCTCTCCCTCTCCTTTCAGGTGAGTACATCACCTGTTTACTCAGACAATAGAGACTGATAAGAGGTTCCTCTCTCTTATTCTAGTCTATTTGTCAAAAATTCTTGGCAATCTTCCTCATTCACTCTTTACTCAACTTACTTATTTATGCATCACAGAATAAAAAAATATGAGTTTTAGAACAGACCACAATGGCCATCTAATCCACACTATAAATGAATGTTCTCCATTCAACCAGTAGTTGTCCACTTTCTACTGAAAAAACTCCAATGACCACCATCTCTTGTGGAAAGCCATTCCAATTTTGGTGAGTTCATATTTTTGAGAAAGTAAAAGATCTCCTTTCTTGTTGGCATGACCAATGAATATTTAGTCCATTCTTCCAGTTTCCTCTGAAGGTTTGCCTCTATAATCAGCCCCACTTGTTTTCTTAACATCAACTTATCTACTGGTTCATTATTTGATCCCTAGAAATATTCCCACTTATTTTCTGCCCTTAAGAGATGCTTACTTAATGGCCACTCTTTTCCTCTATCTATATCTCTTTGTTTTCACAGCAAAACTCTAAGAAACTCCAAGAAAAATGTTATTTATACTCATTTTTTTACACAGTATCTTCTTATTTCTTTGCAAGCAGGCTTCCACTTTCATCTTTGACCTAAAATTATTCTGCTGTTACCAGTTATCTTTTAATTCCTGAATTTGAAAGTCTTTTCTAAAGCCTTGTTCTTTTTTACTTTTTTTTCAGAATGTGTCATTCTTTTCTGCCTTTTACTCCTAAAAACTCTCTCTTCTCTGGGACTTTGTGACATTATTCTTTTTCACTTCTCCAATATGTCTAAATATTTCTTCTCAATCTTCTTTATTCTTTATTATACATATCATGTTACTAACTGTGGCCATATCCCTAGGCTAGGACCTGGGTTTTCTTTTCCTTCCATCTTCTTTCTTATTAGTGTCCTCATTGAATTCCATAGATCTGCCATAGGTATCTCTAACTTAGTATTTACAAAATGAAATTCACAAAGCACTCACAATATTCTGAGCCCCCAGAGGAGCTATCTATTTAGGGTAACAACATCCTTCTAGTCACTCAGGTTCTAAATATACTAATCATGCTTGTCTTCCCAATATATATATATATATATATATATATATATATATATATATTACCAGTTAGATATAAAACAAATTTCCACACAAGTTTTACAAAGTTATATGATCAAACTTATCTCCTGCCCTCACTTCCTTTTCTTGGCAGGTGATTCAATCTGGCTTATACATGTATTAACATGAAAAACATATTTCCATTTTCTTCATTTCTGTAAATGAGTAATCTTATTAAGCCAAAACCTCCAAACAAAAATCCAAATAAATAATTGGAAAGTGGTATAAGTTCATTTGCATTCTAACTCAAATACTTCTTTCTCTGGAAACAGATAGCATTCTTTCTCAAAAGTCCCTCAGAATTGTCCTGGATCAATGCATTGCCAATAATAGCTAAGTCTAACATAGTTGATAATTCCATAATATGGCTTTTAGTATGTGCAGTTTTTCCGGGCTCTCTTTATTTCACTCTGCAACAGTTCTTGAAACTCTTTCTGAAATAATCATTCTGTTCATTATTCCTTCTAGCCCAATGTTATTCCATCACCATCAATTACCATAATTCTATCAGTCATTCCCCAATTGATGGACATACCTTTAATTTCCAATTCTTTGCCACCACAAAAAGAGTAGCCATAAATATTTTGTACAAGTAGGTACTTCCCCCTACCCTGTGTTTTTTATCTCTCTGAGATATAGACCTAGTAGTAGTAGTACTGAATCAAAGGGTATGCATTATTTTACAACCCTTAAATTCCTTAATTCCAAATTGCCCTAGCCAGATAAGTCTTATAAAATCTACCTCTATAACATCTGTCTTGAATCCATCCTTTAACTTTTACTTACAAAGCTATAAAATTGAAAATTGATTTTAAATCTAATTTGCTAAGACTTAATTAAGCTATATTTAATATTCACTTTTCCCCTTATAAACCTCATTCAGAGAAACTTGTCCTAAAAGTCAAGCTTTTATCTTGTAATTACTTCCACATTTGAAATTCTACCTAACACCCACTTTCCATAGAATTTGACTAACCTGAAAGATAAAATCTAATCAATTTAAATTATTGTAGCATAATCATTGACTGTGAACTTTTGTCTTGTAACCTAAATTACATGTCATGGCTGTAGTAAATGGAGTTTCAGAAGCAGAGGCTCAAATTATGGAATTCAATTTGACCACAACTGACCAAAAAGTCCAACTAGTTTTATTTTGGTCTATTTGCTTGTATTATGGAGGTCCTGCCAATATTATCTACAGAGTCAAGATAAACACTTTTATAATTATACTCTGTCATAAATTTATATTGTTATAAATATACATTGTCATAAATGTACTCTGATACAGAGTTAGTATACATAATTATGGATGTGAATGATATGAACTCACCCATAAAATGGAAGTGGATGGTGGAAGGATTAAAAGCCAGAATCTCACAAAATGTTGTCTACAAGAAAACATTTAAAGCATAAAGACACACAGAGAGTAAAGGTAAAGATTGGAGCAGAATATATTCTGTATCAGCTAGTTTAAAAAGCAAGGGGAAATTATGTTATCAGACAAAGCAGAAGTAAAACTGATCTAATTAAAAGTAATTAGGAAGGAAATTATATCTTCATAAAAGGAATTATAGACTATGAAGAAATAACAATATTAAATTTATATAAAACAAATGGCACAGCATACAAATTCTTAAAGAAGAAGTTAAATGAATTATAAGAGAAAATAGTTAATAAAAACATAGTAGGAGGCAGAAAATATCCCCTCTCAGAATTAAACAAATCAAACCAAGAAATAAGAAAGTAAGAAATTAAGGAAGTGTATAGTATTTTAGAACAGTTAGACTTGAAGATGGTAGAGTAAGCAGGAAACTTGCCTAATATCTTTTAAACTATCCTACAAATCACTTGAAAACTGAGTCTCCTAACAAATTTTAGAACACTGAAATAGTTTTCCAACTCAGTAAATTTTATAGAATCAGCAAAAACTTGTCTCCCTGGGTTGGGAGGGAAGCTTAGTCCTGAACAGACAGCCTGAGTAAGGGCAGGCAGCAACCCAGTGGGAGAAAGATGGGGCCTCACCTCCACAGCAGAGAAATCTCAATCCAAATCAAAGTCAGCAGCAGGCCTGGCCACAAGGAAGGTTAGCAAGGAAGTCTCAACTGGACCTTACCCTATAGAAGAGTCCTACCCTCCAGTGAAAGTCATCAACAAGGCCCACACTGTGCCAGCAACCAGTCAAGTCTCTACCCCAAAGTAGCAACACTTCAACCCTGCACAATTTACCAGTGAGACTCAACCCCCCAGGGCATGCCAGCAATGAGGTCCTATTCTCATGGCAAACCAACAGTGAGAGCCTCCACTGAACAAGTTAGCAGGAAGGACCATCAATTGGTGCAGGCTAGCAGTGAAGCTCCCAATTGTGCAATCAATTAGCAAGATCACACACTGTGCAAGCCAATTCAAGCCTGCAAGATGGCTCAAAGCTCATACTAGCTAGAAATAGTGTATATGTCTCATAAGAAGAAGCTTGGAAAAGCGACTTCTCCAACTCAGGAACACAGATAAATTTTAATATGCAGTGAAAAGTTTCATAATAAATTGAAAAAAATAAACAAAACAAAAAAGATCCTAATTATAGAAAGTTATTATGATGACAGAAAGGATTATGGCACAAACCTAGAAAAGAACAATGTTGTAATGGCTACAGGTAAAACTTCAAAGAAAATGTAAATTGGACTCAGATCTGAAAAGAACTTCCAGAAAAAGTAAAAAAAAAAGACTTTAAAAAATCAAATATGAGAATTACAAGAAATATTTGGAAAAGAAATGGAAGTAATACAAAAAATTCTTAAATAAAAGTCAATAGTTTGGTAATGATTTTAAAAAATGGGGAAAGATATACAGAAATTCACCAAAGAAAATAATTTCTTAAAAAGTAGAATTGGTGAAAAGGAAAACAGGTACAAAAATCTACTAAAAGAAAACAACTCTTTATAAAGTAAAACTGGTTAAATGGAAAAAGAGGTATGGAAGCTCATGGAAGAAAAAAATCTCTTAAATATTAGAAATGGGCAAATTTAAGCTAATGACTACACAAGACAATAAGAAACAAACAACATCAAAATAAAAAATGTGTAATCTATGATAGTTTGATATGCAGCCCCTTCTCATTGATGCAAATTGTTTGTTTTCGTGATTCAAACTACAATCCATTAATGTCTTCCCATCTTCTTGACTCTTGTCAATGTTCTTCCCTATAATCCTTACATGGTGAATGGGTATAATTAATGTGCTATTTTCAAAGCCTCTTGATGGGATAAATTGAGCACACCAACTCTCTGGTAATTATCAGTCTTTCTTGCAATATAAAAAATAAACTTTTTCACCAATTTATTTCTTTAATGTCATTTCTTCATTTACTGGGTTCATAGATATTAATAGATATGTGTAATAAATAATTAGGGGAATAAATAAGTAATTCTATATTTAATATAACCTAGACTTTTTTGCCTTTAATATGTAAATTAAAATATATTTTTTTAAACCTCACTTAAAAATGAGAAGCTAAATTCCTGAAGGGAGGTAGTTTTTCATTCTGGAATTTTAAGATAAAATTTATGCAGGCCAATTAAAATATAACTTGAAATAGTTATACTTAATTGTTGATTCCAAGGAATCAATACCAAGAAAAAGCATTATACTGATTTACAAGAAAAAGACATATATCTGTCATTTTGAATGAATAGTTTCTGATGCATGGAAGTTAACAGGGGAAAGCTACAAGTGGTCTGCCACTTAATAGCTGTTTCATGTTAGGCAAGTAAACCACTTAATCTCCCAGGGTTTAGTTTAATCATCCTAAATATATATAATGAAAAGCTACTCTGCTTAACAGCCTCTGTTTTGTAAAAACAAATATGTAAATTCACTTTGAAAACTGTAAAGGGCCATGAAACAAACATTATCATTATTATTATTATTATTGAAGAAAGTAACAGTAATAATTTCAAGATTGTTTCTTACTAATGGACAAGTAATATCTTCATACGTCTGGATAGCACAATATTAAGGAACAAATGAACACTTTCCATATCCCCCATTCTATGATACATGTCATAGAGAGAAGACTTCTGCCCTCAAAGGATTTACAACTTAATTGAAGTATGCATTTCTTTGTCAATAGTTTAAGAAAACATGCACATCAGATCTTGAACTCTAGGATTAAGAAAGGAGTCTCAATGAAGGATTGATACTTCAGTCCATTCGCAGTCATCTAGGTCATGTCTCTTGCATGGATGAATATGTGACTGAAGTAAAATATTCTTGTGAATTTGCCACATTTTTGCAAGGAGAAAAAAAAGTTTAGATACTAATAGTACTTAGAGATGTACCTACTATGTTCTGGACAATATTCTATGAACTGGACATAAAAAGACAAAAATTAAAATCCCTGGTTATTTCATTGCAATTGAGTGATGGAGCATATGCACAGAAAAATAAATGCAAAATCTTTTCAAATCACATATAAATCAACTTCTGATGGGAAGGTTTACTACTATTTCCATTACTATTCTATCAGTAAAAGAGTGGAATAAGCTGAATGAACAAATGTAATTTCAGTTTGAGATGCCAGTTATCAAGCAAAGTGCTATAGGCATTCAGAGAATGGACAAAACATGGAGGTATTTTAATCAGTTACACATGAGCCAGTGGTGGCAATTGAATAAGAAAGCTTTGGTGTTTGCTTGTTTTTTAATGCAGGACAATTACAAAGTGCTTGTGAATCTGAATTGTTCATCTTGTTCTTTGAGTTTATTGGTTTTCAATAGTTTGAAAGCAAAATAGTGAACTGGCCTTAACTGAGTCTAATATTATCTAGATTTCATTTGCCCCTTGGGCATTAGAAAACACTATAGGATTCATAGGAAAGGTCAAGCAAACAAAGATGTTTGACCTTGATATTTTGTTAAGCAAAATAACTAAAGCAGGAAAAGGGAAAATATTTTAAGACTAGAGAATGCAAAGAGGGGGAAAAGTTATTTAAAAGATGATTTAATGCATATTGAGTATTCATCTAACCTGTAAATATTGAGTAGGAAAACTTTCTTTGATAGTTATAAAATATTTTTCCTCCAGACAGAGACTTTGGATATGCTGAAATATATTATTGTAGATTACTTCTTCCTCTCAAACAAAAACAATTCATTGTTTTTAAACATAGAGCAAAACTTTCTCTGTATGATGCTCTATCTTTCTATGAAAGAAATATTAATATATATCTAAGAGAAGCAAGCTGTTCTATTTGAGCCAGCTTTTCATCTTCTTAAGTACTCATTTTTTATTTTAAAATTTTTTGTGTGTCCATATAATGTCTAATAATAATTTTCTTACATTTTGTGATCTGTTATCTCCCTCCCTCCTTATCTTTCCCTCTTTCCCAGAACAGTAGGAAATATGACATAACTTATACATGTGTTATCACAAGATATATATTTCTACTTTCAACATGTTTTGAAAGAAGAAAAATATCATTTACACTAGAGAAAATTTCAAGAAGGAAATAAAGTAAAGAATACTGTCCTGATAAGCAAACTGAAGCAAACAGAATTAAGTGAATTGCCCAAGGTCACACAGGTGTTAAGTGTAAAAGCCTTTATTTCAGCTGAGGAGCATGAGTCTTCCTGATTTCAGACGGAATATTCTAATTGCTATGGCACCTAACTTCCACCAATTCATTCTGGAAAAAAAAATTATGCTGAAAATAAAAAATTGAATGTAAATGTCAGCCTATGAAAGAACATTTGAAATTTCATCAATTCCAAGACTTTGGAAGCATCTTAAAATATCTGTGCAAAATTGCTTTCATTCTCCAAGAGCTAATATTGACTAAAGGAGGATCATAATAAGTAAGCAAATATAAATAATTTTCCTTAAATGAGTTCAAATAAAAATGATCATAGAATTTTGAGTGACATGTAGATGGAAGGCCAATTTTTAAAAAAAATGAGGAATATTTGGACTCAAGTCCTACATCCTTATACTTCATAAACAGTATCCTAAGCAGCTACTCATGACTATGTTACTAGTGGGGGGAATTTCTTCACTGGAGTCACCATACTAATGAAATCATAGCTGTAACAAAGTAGAATATGTTTTACAGGAAGTACCAAGTACAAGATCAAAGAATGTGAAATCTCATGGTTATTAATTTTCCTGTTAATCAAAATTTAGAAGTGAAGCTTATGGATATAGTAGTCCATAGTGTCTTAATTCCTATTAATTATTAATATTCATACTACTTAATTCCAATAATTGATTATATTTATATAACAGTTTTTTTTTAAATAGTATACTGTATGTCTAAAGAAAGACACAATAAATACTAGAGTAGAATTGTGAAAAACTTTCAAGGACTGCCAGGACTGCCACATAAGAATAGGCTTAAATAAAAAGTAGAGACTTTAAGGCCTAAAAATCAATAAAGAACAAGCATTTATTAGCAGCTAGGTATTTCAATGGTAGAATGCTAACCTGGGAATCAGGAAGGCTCAACGTCTTCTTGAATTAGATTCTGGCCTCAGATACTTACAAGTTGTGTGGTCCTGGACAAATCATTTAACCTTGTTTGCCTCAGTTTCCTCATCTGTAAAATGAGCTATAGAAAAAATGGTAAACCACTTCATTAACTTTTGTCCAAAAAAATCTTAAACTGGATAATGAAGAGTCAGACATGGGTAAAAAAAGACAGCAACAAAAATGTACCACACACTGTTTTAGGCCCTAGGAGAGAAATAAAGAAATGATAGCAAATCTCTCTATACATAGCTTACATTTTTACATATAAAAGTAATTATAAATACCAATTATGTAAAATGGGGGGGGGTGGCAATGTGGAGTGCTGGACAAACCTACAAATGTATAAGTAAATACACAGATGTGCCAAGAAACTGTGAGATCAAAACTCTATTAAATAATAAGAGATGTGGATGAAACAAAATCTTGACATTTCACAATTCATGCCTATTTATCCATACCTAGAAAATTAATTTGATAGAGAAGGGGTTGTACAGCATCAAGATTCTCAGGATCATTTAAAACAATATGTGTTTTCTCAAATAAGACTTAAACTGATTTCTTCTGTTATTTTGGACCCATATCATTGACTACATTTTAAATACTTCCCAAATATTTATATAGTATCTCAGTATTTAAAATATTGAATTCAGAGTCAATGGAACTGGATTCAGATCTTTACTCTGATGCTTTATCATTCAATGTCCTTCAGCAAGTGACATAACATCTTTGGACCTCAGATTCCTCATTTATAAAAAGAAGAGTTAGATCACTAATTTTCTTTTCAATTCTAAAACTATCATTTTAAAATGTATATTTCCACTTTGTTTTTCTAATGTGAATGGCTAAACCAATTCATTTCAAATGGTGCAATATTTGTGTAAACTATAGAAGGTAGCAGATGGTACTGTTTCATTTTATGGATCATGGGACCATTTGATTCCTAGCTAAAATTGCCATATGTGTTTTCTTTCTCATTAGGACGTGATTGCCTCAAGAGCAAGGACTTTCTCTTTCTATTTTGTATCCTCAGTTCTTAGCACAGTGCTTTGCACATAGTTAACACTCAAAGTGCTTTTAAAAAACATTCATTTATTGTTTCATAGACCACAAAATTTCAGAGTAGCTTAATGGTTCTCTACTGTTTTCTATATCATAGAGTTAAAAGATCACAAATAAGTTGTATGCATCAAATAATTTTTTCTCTAAATCAGACATAAGTGTAATGGGCTTTTAAATATACATATCAAGAAAAGAATTAGTTCAATTTGTATAATGCACCTGACCTTTAGTTAATACTAAGAAACAATGATTTAGGAAATACAGGAATTATTATATTGTAAGTATGAGGTATTATAATTGACTATAGAGGATTTATTTTTCTTTTTTTTAGGAGTCCTGACATTTTTCATGATTAAAATCCCTCTAATCTTCATACTAAAAAACAAACACAAATATTCAGGCAGGAGTAATTTCTTAATCTTATTTCATATGCCTGATTTAACTGAATGTGGTTTACTTTTTTTTTCCTTGCCATATAAAATATCAACATCAGCTGAAATAATTTAATGTATAGCAACAAAGCACTTTCCTTAGTATCATTTTGGGCTTCTTTTGTTTAAATCATTTCTTTACATGAACTTATTTAAAGCATTTGAAATTCATTCACAATTGATGCACACGTGTAACATTGCTATTAATGTCAATCAAGACCAGAATATTCCCTCTTGTCAAATCCTTAGAGCACTACTAAATTGCTCTGACAGCATAAGAGAGACCAGCTGTAAATTTTCTATTTGCAGGATGGCACAGAAAGGCAAATATAGTGAAAGGGGACCAATTTCCGTTCCCTTGAAGAAAATTGCTGAATGTTTAATATGTACATATGTAGCTGGGAGACTGATAAAATTCCACAGTTCCAAGTTAATATTCTTTAACCAAAATCCTTTAACAAAATTTAAAGTATATTTTGTTGCATTCAATTTTTTGCTGTGTACTTAATTCATAAAAAGAGATGATGAATATATGATTTATAAGGAATAAAATAATAGTCTCAGTACTTGTACAAATTTAAGATACTCTTGTATTAACTTAGCTACAGGCAAGGCTAGATACAGATGGTGCTGTCCAAGGTAAAGTATTTTTTTCATCTATGGAGTCATTTTATTACACTCCATAGGCTTTAGAAAAGTTCTGTTTGCAAAATAAACACACTTCACCCTAACTATTAAGAGTTTCCAGTCACTCTCCTTCACCATCTCTAAAGTCTTTTCTTATTATTTTACAGCAACTCTTATCCAACATATGATGAGAATAGAAACTGAAGATGATTTTTTTGTGTCAATCTGAAGAAAAATACTTGTCTAAAATGCCCAAAGCATAAGCATTTCAAAGACTTGATTAAACCAGTTAAAATTATATGATACAGAGGTGTGTGATAAGTGAATTATATCAGCAGGCCAGGCAATTGAACTTGAATTATTTCATTTAAGGAACATGCTCAGGAGGACAAGGCAAAGAATAATTGATGTAAGAAATCAACAATATTTTCATTAGTATATTCAAAAGCATAAAAATAATCAGAGGTTGGAATGAAAAATTTCCCTCCAAGGTCTATTTTCCTTTATCCTGAAGATGAAGAATTATTTGTTTGTGGGCTTCTTTTCAAGCACACAAACTGTCTTTTTCCTTCCTTACCTCCCTCCATCCCTCCCCTGTCTCTCTCACTCCCCTCCCTCATACACACACATGCACACCACATTCACACACACACACACACACACACACAAACACAATTTTTGTTTTCATTGTCATTCATTTAGCCTCTGAGATTGCATTGTTACCATTTTGGGAGACTGTCTATGAAATCTTGTGATCAATGAGTCACATTCCACTTATTCCTTATCCTAAAATGCCCTAACTAGAAAACCCTATGGTTAGTGGATATTGTTTTGTGAAGCAAAATATTCTACAAATCAAAATTTTATTCAGTTATGGAATATGTAATTTTGAATCTTAAATTGATTGTAATGACTGGCCATTTTATTAGAGAGATGTATGTTCAAGTTCTGCCTTTGATATAGGCTGGCTTTGCTAACATGAATAAATCAATTACTGAATCTCTCAGTTCCTCAAGAGAACCTCATTTACATAAGTAGAGGAAATGTATGTATTGTGAGTTCCTTTATACCTACGATGAAATAATAAATATAGACCACCATGTTTGATTAGAAACTTATTGAAACTATAATCTATGTCAGTGATGGTGAACCTTTTAGAGGCCAAGTACCCAAACTGCAGCCCTCGTGCTGCATGTAAGCCCATGCCTTACCCCAGAGAGGGGACAAAAGAAGTTCTCCCACTGGGCCACTGGGCAGAGGGGAAGATGATGTAAAAAATGTCCTCAGTTTCACATGGAGAGGGGAAAGGGAGCAGCCCCCTCTGGCACATCTACCATAGGTCCATCAACATGGGTCTATGTCATATTAATTCTTTTTTAAGTGCCAAGCACATTATTTTATAAATATGAATGTTTTAGGAACAAAATATACTTGTTGGGTCTGATTAAGGAAAAAAAGTAGTTATTATGTGATTATTTTTTACTCAGAATATTCTAGATATTGGGAATATAAATGGAAAAGGTGAATTCCTGCTCTCAAGTAGTTCTTATTCTAATCAAGAGAATCAGCTCAAAATAGAGAGTTTGGGTAAGGGTAATTAGAAGTCCTGAGGACATAGTAAAATGGGGAGTGGAAAGACATGTATAAATATTTATAACCCACAGTTATTAATGAACTGAAGAAACCTTAAAATATAGTAGAAGAGATAAACCAACTACACTAATGAGTCATTACATGCCTCAGTCGAGGTGTAACAACTACAGAGGTTGAGAAGAATCAGGGATTAGTTAATAGAAATACATTGTTGCTTATAGAATTTATACCAATGATAAACTACAAGAATTAGCTGAGGGCATTGCTTCATCTCAAGATCTAAGAGACCTTCTTATCTGACTTGTAGCTAATATTGTCTCTGTGTTGCCTAATTTTTCTCTACTTCCCTCTACATAATGTAATTAATAGAAGATGAATAAGTGGGTTGGAGCAAATACTTAGCATTTCCCTACTCATACAGAGTCATATGGAAGGCCAAATCCAAAGAATTACAAAGAAGACATCACAGAAATCTAGAAATCAGAATCACAGAGATTTGGAAGTTCAACGTGAAAATGAGTTTCAGCAGACTATTATCATAACTGATACATGAACGGAAACCTTTTCACAATGTCTCTAATAAGTGGTAATTCAGCTTCCACTTGTGGAAGACTGAGACTCTACTCTTCTCCTAAGGCAGTCAATTCTATTTTGGGACAATTCTAATTATTAAGCCATTTATTATTATCTTGTGCTAAAAATCTAATTACATACAAACGAAATATTTGAGATTTAAGCTATCATGACCATTCTTATCTTCTCTAGAATAAATGTCTGCAGTTCTATACATTGGTTCTTATAAAGAATTATTTCAGTCTTTCATTCCCCTCACTGTCTTGGCTACCTTTGTCAGGATATATTATTGAAATATCCTTGAAAATATTTTTCCAAAAGCATGAAACCCTGAATTCATTGCCATGCTCTATGTTTATTCTGGTCAGGGCTAAGTACAGTGCTACTATCATCTCTTTTGGTATGAATATTATGCTTCTTTCATTGCTGCCTGAGATAACATTATTATCCTTTCCATTATCAGCATCATTAGTTTTAATTATGCATAACTTTTTTTTACACATTGAACTACAAGACCATTAAAATATTAGCTACTTTTGACATAATCTATGTGTCTAACTACAAATATCCAATCACATCTGTGTTTATTTGATTACTTAAACCCATTTATAAGACTTTACATTTATTTACCATAGATTCAAACTCATTAGATTCAACCCATTATTTCACTGTTGTTTTTGGATCCTGATTCTATCATCTAGCACATTAACTATCCCTCCCATTTTGATCAAATCTTTGAATTTCCATCATTATCACTGACAAAATAATTGATTAAAATGTTGAATAGAAATAGGAAATACTAATTGGGCTCCAAAATTGATTACCTTCTAGTCAGTGTTAGCCCAACCATTAGGTTGAATATAACCTTTCTGCCCTATCCTGCTGTAAAATTGAGATTTGAACCCTGGACTTCAATCCCCACAAGCCCTTGCTCCACTTCCCCATAATGCTTTGTAATCTCACGGAATTCTGAGGTGGGCAAGATCGAGAAGATATTTAAGCTGATTACAAAGGCTTTTGATCTCTCTCTTTTGGACTTCCGTTTTGGGGCAGATGTGGCTCTTTCCATAATGTAGGTGAGGTCTTGTCTAGGCCTCTGTGGCCTAGGCACATTTTTCTTATCCTGTATTTTCTTTCATCCTTAACTTTTAATAAACCTCTAAAAAATATAATACTCCTTGTAGAGAGAAACTAATTTCTACCTGCCTCAGTCTCCCCATATTCCTAAGTTTTAATCTTTACACTGCTCCCATAATAAATGAGGTTAACCTATCATAACTTTTATTACTTGTTTTCATAAGCTAATGCTATTTTGTAATTATAGCTTTCCTTTCAATTCTTATTTTTAATAATGTTTCTGATTTTGTCAGAAATTGAATTTAAGCTCACTAAGCAATATTTTAGGTGACTTACTTCTTTCCCTTCCTGAAAATCAGAATGATATCTGGAGATATCCAGTGATAAACACTTCCTCATTTACTCTTACATCTCATTATGAGATAAACTCATAATGACTTAACTTTAAACCTGTCCTCTTGTGACTATTCCCAGAACTTGTTTAAAACCTTCTCAGGTTCTAGAATTCTATCTGCATTATTTAGGCTCTTAAGTAACTGCTTGGCTTTTCTAGTGTGATCAGATATGAAGTTGATAGTAATTCAGCTACTGTATAGATGCCCATATTCTTTGTGAAGTGAGAATACTAGGGGTAGGGGTCAGGAGGGTAGGAAAGATTCTTGCAGGAAGAGTGAGATGTACTGATATTGCTTTATCTTTTAAGTAAAAAAAAAAATCTTTATAGCCTTAGAGATCATAATGACCCAGTTTCTCCCAGAAATTGAGTAAAAGCAAAGCATCTAGATGGCTCAGTGGATAGAGTCAAGAGGACCTGGATTCAAATGTGACCTTAGACACTTTCTGCTATGTAATCCTGGGCAAGTCACTTGACCCCAATTGCCTACCAATTTCCATTCATCTACTTTGGAATGAATACTTAGTATTGATTCTAAGTTGGGAAGTAAGGGTTTTTGGGAAAGTAGGAAGGAAGGAAGGAAGGAAGGAAGGAAGGAAGGAAGGAAGGAAGGAAGGAAGGAAGGAAGGAAGGAAGGAAGGAAGGAAGGAAGGAAGGAAGGAAGGAAGGAAGAGAGGAGGAAAGGAGGGAGGAAAGAGGGAAGGAGGGAGGGAGGAAAGGAGGGAGGGAAGGAAGGAAGTTGGGAGGTAGGAAGGAAGGGTAAAATTGAAGCAGCTAGGTAGCTCAGTAGATAGAGAGCTATGCCTGGAATTGAGAGGGTCTGAATTCAAATGTATCCTGAGACGTTTTATAGCTGTGACTCCAGTTTCCTAACCTTACTGCTCTTCTACCTTAGAACCAATACTAGTACTAATACTAATAACTATTACTTAGAAGCTATTTTAAGAGAGAAGGCAAAGGTTAAGAATAAAAGAATTTGGAAAAAATCTAGAAACTTTCATACTTATATCTCAGATTCTTTTTCCTATGGGAAGTTAAACCTAAAATAATCTAACCAATCTATATTATTCATTTTTTTCTGAAATGGTAGTTTTTATATCTTTAAGCAAACTATTTTTATGAACATAAATGTGTACATGCCTGATTATGGCAAAAGAGACATTCATTATGTTTTCCCAAATATCAATTCATACAAAATACATAGATAATTGTTTTGGGCACTAAGTACCCATTCACGGTTTCCTTTCTTGCCCCTCTCCTTTAGCTTGTCATCCATGTAATTCAAATCCATTATTTGACAAATTAAGAAACTTAAGTCGAGAGTAGAAACTACTTGACCAAAATCACCTAGATCTCTAGCTCCAGGCCCTGCAATTTTGATTGTCACAACTTTGCCTTCCCCAAATGGATATATATTATGAGGTCTTTGGAGAAATGGGTCTTCTTGCCAGGATTATCCTTATGAATGCAATATTAATAAATCTCATGTCCTCTTTTAATAATAAAGAAGGGGGAAAGGAGTAGTGAAATTAGGAAATAAAATAGTGTTGCATTTTATGAAAAAAAAAATCAGTGTTTTCTAACATTTTCTAGAATAAAAAAGAGGTCATTTATATGAACCAAAAAAAAAATATTGGAAACTCAATCCTGGTAAATTCAAGTCTAAGGAAAATAGGAGCTCTCTGAGTGTTCTCTTCTTCCTTCTAGTCTGCTTATATTATAGAGGGTAAGTTGTATGAATACAAACGGCCTTGTGATGAAATGGGGGGAAAAAGTATTGTCCTCAGGAGCTATGAGTATCAGATACATAGCTGACTGTACCTATGTGTGTGACTATGGATGTCATTTTGCCATTCTGAGACTCAGTTTTCCCTTAAAAGGGGTAATTCTATTGCTTCAATTACTTCTTTGTGAAGTCAGAATACCAGGATTGTTTTAATGCTTTGTAAAACTCAGACTGAAATATAAATCCTGAATTCTCAAGTTTATATTGTTTTTCAGAATAGAACTGATACACCATCTAGTTTTTAAATATCTCCATCATTCAAATAGTAAGTACCTACTATGCATAAGATACTGGGAATATGAATATATAAATGACAATCATTGCCCTCATGGACCTATATTAAAATATGAGAAAATTCTTCCAGTTATTTTTAAGGGGGCTGTACTCATTACCTAGTCCTCATTTCTAAATGTGGTTCTATCATCATTGTCATGTGAGAAACTCTTAAATGTGTTTGTTTAATGGACTGGGATATCCATTCATTTCCCTGGTAACTGATAATTAGTAGTAGTCTCTCGGTAACCGAGGATGAAGATTGTCTTTGTGCGTTTTCATCTATGGTGTATAGATGAGTGTGCACAAAGACACTTTTGTGTGAAGATTTAAGTGGAAAAGTCGATGCACAGAGACAGTCCCACTCTCTCGGCATTGGAAGCCTGGGTCCAGTAGGACGAAAAATCGTTACACCTGGAGACTTCCTCAGCTGCGTTGGATGGCCATGTTGTCCTTTAACTGATCATTAATCTTCATAAAATATATATGGAAAATATTCTTATTCTGGAGCAAAATCTCCATATTGTTTTATCAGGAGACTATAGTTAGTAATTATAGGTTTCAAATATTTGTTTATTAATGTTCATCATCAATAAGTTATTTCAAGTAGCTACCCTAACTTCCTCAAATTGTAGCTTTAGTCTCTGTCCTTAAATTATGTTCAATGTATGAGGAACAGTATATACAAACATATACACATATATTTTTTTAATCAACCTTAAGTGCTCACTGTTTGGGGTACTATACTGTACATATATACACGTACAAATAAACACATTCTTTTATTTTGTTTAAGTGAGGATGGCAACAAACTGCCTGTCATCATCCTGAAGAATGTCTTTTAATTATCCATAGGTTTTCAGAACTAATAGTACTTGAGACTTCTAAGATAACAGAATTATAGATTGTCAGATTTTGATATGCCCTTTTGTACAATTAGTCCTCCAGATCTTCTACAAGCCCTATTATACCCATTCTCCTACCATCATATTTCTTTTGGTACCTATTTTGGATACCAGCTCAATTGACTTTTTGCATAAAGGTTACAAAAGCAATAAAATCATGTTTTGCTTTGTTTGGGCTAAATCAATATTTCTCTTGTTCCTAATATATTTAGAGAATGTGCTTCTATTCTGCTTTTTCTTAGGCAAGTAACTTATTGATGATGAACATTAATAAACAAATATTTTCTGCTTTGTATCCCCCCTCACTCTCTTTCTGTATCTCTCTCTCTCTCTCTCTACACACTCACACACACACACACACACACACGCACACACACACACACACACACATGCACATGAAAAATTAAGATTTTACCTTACTTGGTCTATTTTTTTATTTATTGTACACAATTGATATCAATTAAAATTATTTCGTTGCTTAAGCATATCTAATAAGTATTAAAAATCACAAAGTGAATGTTTTCCATTTATTACTGACAATATTTTGTTCTATCACTACTGCAACTGTCAATCAAAAGTGATGCTTTATTCTAACCAATAATTTAAGATGTATATTCTACCTTCATGAATTAGGTTTCTTTATAGATGCAAAGCAGGAAATTATTTTTAAAAATCCACCAGCAACTCTATGGCATTATACATGCCACTACCAAGATTTTTTCACAGAATGCACATTTTTTATTGTGCTAGTAACTGATAAACACTTCCCTGCATAAGCATCTCTTCTACATCTTTTTAGTACTTGTAAAAAACTCAGTGGATCATTAGAGTAATCCCTAGAGTGAGTTTAAATAGTTATTTTAGAAACAAAGAAAAGAAACATCAGTGCAGCAGAAGTTTATTTTTAACACTTTGACTTCAAGGTCAGAATCAATTATTTTTCTTTTGAGGCTAGGGAGACAAAATCTGGGAATCAAAATCCTTAAAGCCTTATTTATTTATTTATTTTTACATTTTGTGGTTTCTTTTAAGAGCAAAAGAGTGAAATGTAGAAAATGAGATCTTATATAAATAAGAAAAAATTGTAAGAATATATGGAAAATCTTCTTCAATACTAAATAGTAACATTTGATAGTTTGCCTAGATTTGATTAATCTTTATCTGGGGTCTTATGTGACACTATATATATATATATATATATATATATATATATATATGTGTGTGTGTGTGTGTGTGTGTGTGTGTGTGTGTGTGTGTGTCTGTGTGTGTGTGTATGTATTGTATATAAATAAGTACTTTCCCTTATAACAGTCCTATGAATTTAATACTATGAATATACTTATTTTCATTTTACAGGTGAGATCTTTGAAGGCTTAGACATGTCAGATGAATTACAGTTCACACAAGTAGTCATTTTCATTTAGTATTACAACTCAACTTTTCCCCAACTCCATGCCCAGGGCTAGTCTACTACCTACATATGAGTATGTGCATGCCTATACACATATATACAGTGTGTCTCCAAAGATTTAGCAAAATTTACTACAGCTTTAATTTACAGCTTTAATTGCCTAAAACTTCACTAAGACTTTGGAGTTACATTTTATTATGTATACCTCTGTATATGTCTATGGGTAGAAATATATGTATTTAAATGGATATATGTACATACATGTGCATCATATATATATATATATATATGGATATATAGTTATAGATTTCATTGTGTAAAAATTAAATCTCTAATAAAAATATTATTATATTTTAAGAGATTTATTAATGATCATTAGAAATCAAGGAATAAAGAAGATACAAAATAAAGACCACATGCCCATGGCTGATCATTCAGTTCAAACATCTCTTACCACCACCAAACTCAGGACCAGAAGTAAAGAGGTGGGACCTTCTACATCCCCGCCTAATATCCCCTATCTACAGGAAGTACATAATGATAGGAAGTCAGTGGACTCCTGGGAAATGTAGTTCTTTTTTAGGGTAACAGATTTTTAATCATACAATTGTTGATATATATGATGATGACACTACCTTTATTAGTGGAAGGGTTTATTATCAAGGGTATACTAATTTTTGCATTACTATATTAACACACACTAGGAACATCAAGAAACTATCATTCACTATTGGGTCTGGGTCATAGAACCATTAATTTCATTTACATGTAAGTATGCAACTGTGGGACTGGCTGTGTAGAGAATAGAATACTGGTCATAAAGATCTGAATTCAAATTTGGTCTTAGACACTGAATAAGTCACATAATCCCTGTCTATTTCAGACTCCTCAATGGTAAAATAAGTCTAATAGTAACACCTACCACTTCAGGCCATTGTAAGGATTAATTCATATTTATAAAGTATTTAATAAAAATTTTGAAGATCAAATAGGAAAGGGTCATTCCTATACACGGAGTAAAGATGTAAGGATGACTCGACATTCATATGTTCACGTGAATCTAACATGAAGGGGGGAAATGAAATAAAATTTTCCAAAGCGACTGGACCTACAAGTAAAAAATGGATTCATCACTACTGATAGTGAACTGTTTTAAAAACTCAGCTCTAGACTTCAGGTTAAGATGGTGGCTTAGAGAAAGCTAAAGCTCAGATCTCCGGAAAACCCTTCTCGACCGATCTCAAAATATAAGCTCCTAAGGCGCCGAAATTCAAAACGATCAACAGCACAGACCCTGGGAACCCTCCTCCTGGACCTGGACCCGGTTCAAAAGGTACGGCTCCCCTCAAAAGCCAGAACCCGAGATCACTCGGACCTCAGGGGTAGGAGCGCAGAGTCCAAGGCTCCCGGAAGCCGCAGCCCGGCCGGGCTCAGAGAGCAGAACCCTCAGGGCCTTCTACCCGAGTCCCAGTGAAAGTTACTGCCTGGGGCTTCCGCTGCAGAGAGCTGGTCTAAACAACAGCAACCCTCAGGGCGGGCAAGACAGCCTCAAGGGCTGGATCCTGCTATCCAAGTCTCAGTGAAAGTCCCTGCCCTCGGAGCTTGGGGAAGCTGCAGCCCATCCCCCCGCAGGCCGAAGAAACAGCCTCACAGCCAGCGATTCTGAAGGCAACTTCCGGAAAGCTAGCTGGGGGGAGAGTGTGGCCTCGTGGTCTGACCCTTCCATTCCAGTTCCAGTGAGGCATATTCAGTTTAACCCAGGGAAAGCTCATAGAACCATCTGCCCAGGACTAAAGCCTCTGATCACCAGACAGAGATAAGAAAAGCTAATCCTCCACATTCAGAGATGACAAACTCCACAGAAGCACAGAAGCCCCAAAATACCAAGAAAAATAAGAAGAAAGGGGCAACTTTGGACACATTCTATGGAGCCAAAATACAAAATACAGAGCAGATAGAAGAAGATATACAAGAAAATTCTCCAAAATCTTCCAAAGGAAATAGAAACTCTCCACAAACCCATGAAGAATTTGAATCAGAAATGACCAAAAAGATGGAAGCCCTCTGGGAGGAAAAGTGGGAAATAAGGCAAAAGAAATTCATGCATCTACAAAACCAGTTTGACCAAACTGTAAAAGAAAACCAGGCTTTAAAGCAAGAACTAATAAAGCAAAGCCAAAACACCAAGAAATTAGAAGAGAACATAAAATATCTCACCGACAAGGTGATAGATCTGGAAAATAGAGGGAGAAGAGAAAATTTAAGAATAATTGGACTCCCAGAAAAGCCAGAAATAAACACCAAACTGGACATGGTGATACAAGATATAATCAAAGAAAATTGCCCAGAGATTCTAGAACAAGGGGGCAATACAGCCACTGACAGAGCTCACAGAACACCTTCTACCCTAAACCCCCAAAAGACAACTCCCAGGAATGTAATTGCCAAATTCCAAAGCTATCAAACAAAAGAAAAAATCCCACAGGAAGCCAGAAAAAGACAATTTAGATATAAAGGAATACCAATCAGGGTCACACAAGACCTTGCAAGTTCTACTCTGAATGATCGTAAGGCATGGAACATGATCTTCAGAAAGGCAAGAGAGCTGGGTCTCCAACCAAGAATCAGCTACCCAGCAAAACTGACTATATACTTCCAAGGGAAAGTATGGGCATTCAACAAAATAGAAGACTTCCAACTTTTTGCAAAGAAAAGACCAGAGCTCTGTGGAAAGTTTGATACCAAAAATCAAAGAGCAAGGAATACCTGAAAAGGTAAATAATAAGGAAAGGGGAAAAATGTTATCTTCTTCTTTTACTCAAACTCTCTTCTATAAGGACTACATTTATATCAATCTATGTAAACTAACATATGGGGAAAATGTAATGTATAAATAGGGGGTAAAGAAAGACCAAATAGAATAATGGTTCTCACACAAAGATTCACATGGGAAGGGGAGGGGAAGAAAACTCCTATAAGAAGGAGAGGAAGAGAGGGGGGGGGGGGTTTACTTAAACCTCAATCTCAGGGAAATCAACTCTGAGAGGGAAAAACATCCAGATCCATTGGGATCTTGAATTCTATCTTACCCAACAAGGGTAAGGAGAAGGGAAAACCAAGGGGGGGAAGGGGAGAGGGAGAACAAAAAGGGAGGGAAAGAGAGGGGGGAGAGGGAGGGAAGAAAAAGGGAGGGACTAAAAAGGGAAACATCAAGGGAGGGGACAAGGGGCACTGATTCAAAGTAAATCACTGGACTAAAAGGTAGAGCCGAAGAAGAAAAGGTTAGAATTAGGGAAGGCAATCAAAATGCCAGGGAGTCCACAAATGACAATCATAACTTTGAACGTGAATGGGATGAACTCACCCATAAAACGTAGACGAATAGCAGAATGGATTAGAATCCAAAACCCTACCATATGTTGTCTTCAAGAAACTCACATGAGGCGGGTTGACACCCACAAGGTCAGAATTAAAGGATGGAGTAAGACCTTCTGGGCCTCAACTGATAGAAAGAAGGCAGGAGTGGTAATCATGATATCTGATAAAGCCAATGCAAAAATAGACCTGATCAAAAGGGATAGGGAAGGTAATTATATTTTGTTAAAAGGGACTCTAGACAACGAGGAAATATCATTAATCAACATGTATGCATCAAATAATATAGCACCCAAATTTCTAATGGAGAAACTAGGCGAATTGAAGGAAGAAATAGACAATAAAACCATACTAGTGGGAGACTTAAACCAACCATTATCAAATTTAGATAAATCAAATCCAAAAATAAATAAGAAAGAGGTAAAAGAAGTGAATGAAATCTTAGAAAAATTAGAATTAATAGACATATGGAGAAAAATAAATAGGGATAAAAAGGAATACACCTTCTTCTCAGCACCACATGGCACATTCACAAAAATTGACCATACATTAGGTCACAGAAACATAGCACACAAATGCAAAAAAGCAGAAATAATGAATGCAGCCTTCTCAGATCACAAGGCAATAAAAATAATGATTAGTAATGGTACATGGAAAACCAAATCTAAAACCAATTGGAAATTAAACAATATGATACTCCAAAACCGTTTAGTTAAAGAAGAAATCATAGAAACAATTAATAATTTCATCAAGGAAAATGACAATGGCGAAACATCCTTTCAAACCTTTTGGGATGCAGCCAAAGCGGTAATCAGAGGCAAATTCATATCCCTGAAAGCTTATATTAACAAACAAGGGAGAGCAGAGATCAATCAATTGGAAATGCAATTGAAAAAACTCGAAAGCGATCAAATTAAAAACCCCCAGCAGAAAACCAAATTAGAAATCCTAAAAATTAAGGGAGAAATTAATAAAAGCCAAAGTGATAGAACTATTGATTTAATAAATAAGACAAGAAGCTGGTACTTTGAAAAAACAAACAAAATAGACAAAGTACTGGTCAATCTAATTAAAAAAAGGAAGGAAGAAAAGCAAATTCACAGCATTAAAGATGAAAAGGGGGACAGCACCTCCAATGAGGAGGAAATTAAGGCAATCATTAGAAATTACTTTGCCCAATTATATGGCAACAAATACACCAATTTAGGAGAAATGGATGAATATATACAAAAATACAAACTGCCTAGACTAACAGAAGAGGAAATAGAATTCTTAAATAATCCCATATCAGAAATTGAAATCCATCAAGCCATCAAAGAACTTCCTAAGAAAAAATCCCCAGGGCCTGATGGATTCACCTGTGAATTCTATCAAACATTCAGAGAACAGTTAACCCCAATACTATACAAACTATTTGACATAATAAGCAAAGAGGGAGTTCTACCAAACTCCTTTTACGACACAAACATGGTACTGATTCCAAAACCAGGCAGGTCAAAAACAGAGAAAGAAAACTATAGGCCAATCTCCCTAATGAATATAGATGCAAAAATCTTAAATAGGATACTAGCAAAAAGACTCCAGCAAGTGATCAGAAGGATCATTCACCATGATCAAGTAGGATTCATACCAGGGATGCAGGGCTGGTTCAACATTAGGAAAACCATCCACATAATTGACCACATCAACAAGCAAACTAGCAAGAACCACATGATTATCTCAATAGATGCAGAAAAAGCCTTTGATAAAATACAACACCCATTCCTATTAAAAACACTAGAAAGCATAGGAATAGAAGGGTCATTCCTAAAAATAATAAACAGTATATATCTAAAACCAACAGCTAATATCATCTGCAATGGGGATAAACTAGATGCATTCCCAATAAGATCAGGAGTGAAACAAGGATGCCCATTATCACCCCTACTATTTGACATTGTACTAGAAACACTAGCAGTAGCAATTAGAGAAGATAAAGAAATTGAAGGCATCAAAATAGGCAAGGAGGAGACCAAGTTATCACTCTTTGCAGATGACCTGATGGTCTACTTAAAGAATCCTAGAGATTCAACCAAAAAGCTAATTGAAATAATCAACAACTTTAGCAAAGTTGCAGGATACAAAATAAACCCACATAAATCATCAGCTTTTCTATATATCTCCAACACAGCTCAGCAGCAAGAACTAGAAAGAGAAATCCCATTCAAAATCACCTTAGACAAAATAAAATACCTAGGAATCTATCTCCCAAGACAAACACAGGAACTATATGAACACAACTACAAAACACTTGCCACACAACTAAAACTAGACCTGAACAAATGGAAAAACATTAACTGCTCATGGATAGGACGAGCCAATATAATAAAAATGACCATCCTACCCAAACTTATTTATCTATTTAGTGCCATACCCATTGAACTACCAAAATACTTCTTCACTGATTTAGAAAAAACCATAACAAAGTTCATTTGGAAGAACAAAAGATCAAGGATATCCAGGGAAATAATGAAAAAAAACACATATGATGGGGGCCTTGCAGTCCCTGACCTAAAACTATATTACAAAGCAGCAGTCATCAAAACAATTTGGTACTGGCTAAGAAACAGAAAGGAAGATCAGTGGAATAGACTGGGGGAAAGCGACCTCAGCAAGACAGTATACGATAAACCCAAAGATCCCAGCTTTTGGGACAAAAATCCACTATTCGATAAAAACTGCTGGGAAAATTGGAAGACAGTGTGGGAGAGACTAGGAATAGATCAACACCTCACACCCTACACCAAGATAAATTCAAAATGGGTGAGTGACTTAAACATAAAGAAGGAAACCATAAGTAAATTGGGTAAACACAGAATAGTATACATGTCAGACCTTTGGGAGGGGAAAGGCTTTAAAACCAAGCAAGATATAGAAAGAATCACAAAATGTAAAATAAATAATTTTGACTACATCAAACTAAAAAGCTTTTGTACGAACAAAACCAATATAACTAAAATCAGAAGGGAAACAACAAATTGGGAAAAAATCTTCCTAGAAACCTCTGACAAAGGTTTAATTACTCATATTTATAATGAGCTAAATCAATTGTACAAAAAATCAAGCCATTCTCCAATTGATAAATGGGCAAGGGACATGGATAGGCAGTTCTCAGATAAAGAAATCAAAACTATTAACAAGCACATGAAGAAGTGCTCTACATCTCTTATAATCAGAGAGATGCAAATCAAAACAACTCTGAGGTATCACCTCACACCTAGCAGATTGGCTAACATTACAGCAAAGGAAAGTAATGAATGCTGGAGGGGATGTGGCAAAGTAGGGATATTAATTCATTGCTGGTGGAGTTGTGAATTGATCCAACCATTCTGGAGGGCAATTTGGAACTATGCCCAAAGGGCGACAAAAGAATATCTACCCTTTGACCCAGCCATAGCACTTCTGGGTCTGTACCCCAAAGAGATAATGGACAAAAAGACTTGTACAAAAATATTCATAGCTGCGCTCTTTGTGGTGGCCCAAAACTGGAAAACGAGGGGATGCCCATCAATTGGGGAATGGCTGAACAAACTGTGGTATATGTTGGTGATGGAGTACTATTGTGCTAAAAGGAATAATAAAGTGGAGAAGTTCCATGGAGACTGGAACAACCTCCAGGAAGTGATGCAGAGCGAGAGGAGCAGAACCAGGAGAACATTGTACACAGAGACTAATACACTGTGGTATAATCGAACGTAATGGACTTCTCCATTAGTGGCGGTGTAATGTCCCTGAACAACTTGCAGGGATCCAGGAGAAAAAAACACCATTCATAAGCAAAGGATAAACTATGGGAGTGGAAACACCGAGGAAAAGCAACTGCCTGAATACAGAGGTTGAGGGGACATGACAGAGGATAGACTCTAAATGAACACTCTAGTGCAAATACTATCAACAAAGCAATGGGTTCAAATCAAGAAAACATCTAATGCCCAGTGGACTTACGCGTCGGCTATGGGGGGGTGGGGGGCAGGAAAAGAAAATGATCTTTAACAAATAATGCTTGGAAATGATCAAATAAAATATATTTTAAAAAAAAACTCATCTCTAAAGACAGATATTCCCAAAAGCTCATTATTCTCTTAGATCCTGTCTTTAGACTGGAAATTAGACAGCACAGGATACATACAAGGTCTACATAATGACCTAAAAAATATTTTTTCCTAGAAAATCACTTGATTGAATTTATATTCCTACAGAGATATACCCCAATTGTGTCTGTCATTTTAAAGTGTATGAAACAGTTGTAAAACATGCCTGATATGAGTCACTTGTTCCTTTATTGAGAAGTAAGTTGTACATTATCAGTTATTTGGGGAATAGGTATCATTGTAGATTACTTCACAAAAAACAAATCCTTAATCTTTTATCATGGAATTCTAATCTTGGACATACCTGCATCTCTGTAATATTTTATTGTAATCTCTATTAAGCTGTCATTTTTACTCAATCTTGGCAACACAATATGGTGAAAAGAGTGCTGTGACTAATTGTCAGGACTTCAGTTCTAATCCTAGTTTTATTACTTATTACCTGACTAGTCATAAGCACCTTACTTCACCTTTATATACCTGGGTTTCCTTATCTGTAAAAATGGTTTGGATCAGGTGACTTCTAAGAGTTTCTTAAAATATTAAATATGGTCCTACAACCCTATAAGTGAAATGTTAAATGTTATTTAATCACAATCATATTCAAAGCATCCAGAAAAAGAGAAGTATATAATGAATTGTGGTAGGAAAGGGACATGCAGAAGGGGATTTGACTTGGCCATATTAAGACTAGAATCTACACTGGTTACTGAGAAAAGCCCATCATTAAAAAAATGCCTTCGTGTCCAATTAGCTAATCAATATCCTTAATTTGTTTCAGGATGCATGAGGATACAGTGTTCTCCAGCTTAGAGGAAGTACAAGAAAATTCTAATATATAAAATTTCAAGTGTGTCAATATCTTTTACTCTTTAAGAATTTTTGGTCCATTCAGAAGCTTGTTTTGTTGTTGTTGTTGTTGTTTTGTTTTGTTTTCCCTGACCTAACACTCCAGCTTCAACCCTAGGACCCTGGATTTTTCATTGGTGAACACTGTCTAGCTTCAACCATATCTAGCTTCAACAGAGACATACCAAACTTCTCTTTTATACCATTTTCATGTTATGTGCTATTCTGCCCCAGGTATGCCACAGAATATCCTGTTGCAATCTTTACCTTTCCCACCTGTAGTTCTGGGAAAAAACCCTACCATTCTATATAAGATGAATCAATTAGTTTCCCCATGGTTCCACCCATAGTTCTTCACTATAACTTTACAGACCAAAACACCCTCACTCTTCAGTCCCTTGCTACAATATGTTGTCTTCTGATCTTCCTCTATTAGAATATTAATTCTTTGAGGTCAGGATTTGTCTCTGTCTGTCTCTGTCTCTGTCTCTCCTTCTCTGTCTGTCTGTCTGTCTCTCTCTGTGTATGTATATGTATTTAGGTGTGTATTATGTATGTATGTATATACACAGAAAGGGAAATTCAGTCCAAGAAAAAGCATATCTTGGTTCTGTGTTTTTTCTTCTACATAGCACTATCTGGATGAGAGAGGAATTCAGGGGAGTGGTAAACATGTGCTATTGATTATTGTCTTTTTAACTGACTTCATTAAGTCCCTATACTTATTCCAGCAATGTTTCCATGATTCAAATGGCTTTTGGAACTTAGTCACAGGATTTCAGATTTTGAAGGAGTCTCACTGACTATCTTGGCAAAACCATTCCTGAAAAAAAAAATTTAGAACATACTGAAAAATTACATATCAAGTTCTCCCTTGAAAACTCTATAAGGAGGAACCAACTACTCCAAAATATAACAGATTTATTCCACTTTACCTAGTTCTAGATTTAAAAAATAATATTTTCCTTATATAAAGTCTAAATATGATATTTTTATTAAGATATTATATGTCATTTTCTTTTATGTCTTTGTACATTGTGGTTTTCAGGGATTTTTTAAAGTTATGTTGTGTTGGTATTTCTATGCTTTGAAGATTATCTCTGCATATCCTGTCTTCAAGATCACCTTATTTTGATTTGTTTGATTAAATATTAAAATATTATTAAAATGTTTAAAATTTTTATGCTCTTTTAATATTATTGTCTTTTTCATCTATTCTGTCAAGTTTTCCTCTACTATAGTATTTTTCTGCTTTGAATCTTTTAATCTCTCTTTTATTGAAGTGATTCAACATTATGTATTCAAAGTTTCCAGATCTGCTAATTATATTTTAATTTACCATGAAGAAGTTTAATTCCTGATAATATATATTCCTATTTTCTAAAATGTATTTATTTTTAACCACTCTGGAGTTTTTTATTTTTGTTTTCTTTTTCTCTAAAATGTAGATCACTTTACCTTTTGTCATGCCATTTGGATCACATTCATTCACATTATGTTATTTGAGAGTTTTTTTTTGAAGATTTGTTCATCCTTTCATTTTTAAGATTTTCTCTATTTATTTATTTATATGCTGAAAATTGAGGTCTTTTTCTCTTGACATACTTGGTAGTTCAGACTTTTTTTCTTTTTCTAAGGTTCTTTTCAAGTTGCAGTTTGCTTTTTATTTTCTTACTCTTCCTTGTTGAGCAAACTCTTGTAGGATTTTAATAATAATTAAAAGAAAAGGAAAAGGAAAAGGACTCTTTCAGTTAAGTGAGCAGAGCAAAGAGAGCCAGAGACTCACACCTGTAGCACTTTACCAAAAGCACAAGCTCCCAAAAAAGAGCCCAGCAGCATGGGTCTCAGCTGAATTTATCTCCCAAGCTTCTGTATGTAAAATGAGGATGTAACTTAAAAGGATTCTATGAATTTGCTCAGGTGTGGCAAATTTTCCACATGCATATCAACCCCCTGTGATCCTTTGGGAGACCAGTCTCTCCAATGGATCATTTTAAACATAATTAACTAAGGTATATACAATTTACACAGGGAAAATACAACAACTTGGGGATAAAGAAACAAAAAGAATCATGAACAAAGCCAATTGGGGGCAATTCCCTTTGGTATAACAAAATACATATAAACAAATGTATTCAACCCTCCAAAGTTCAATTCTGCACATTCAGTTTTGCTCAGGAACTCCTAGAGTAGCATATGATCTCTACCAGCATCTCCATGGCATCTTCCACAAGGAGTTCAGTCTCTGGATTCCAGAAGGCTGCTAATTTCTTACACTTAATTTTTTTTTTCTCAAAAAGAACTTAAAACTTTTCTTTACAAAATGAAAACACATTCCCCCCTGAGGAGGATATCAACACACCCTCTTCATATAGGTTGTGGAGCTTGTAGATTGAGTCCTTGATATTAGTAACTGGGTGAAAGGACAATGACAATGAACTGGTAGGGCAGCTTGATTTTAATCCTCTTTTTCCAGATCTGAAGCAGCTACTCACCAATGCTGTCACGGATACTGGCACCCTTTCTTATTCCTTCCTTCCCTCTCCTCCTTTCCTTCATTTGACTGGGGAAATTCAAACTCTACAGCTTTTTGGTGGTTAGTGTGCCATTCCTGGGGTCAGGAAGATTACTCTTTCTGAGTTCAAATTTGAGCTCAGACACTTATAATATGTGTGACCCTGGGCAAGTCACTTAACTGTTTTGCCTAAAGTTCTTCTGAAAAATGAGTCTTTTGCCAAGAAAATCACAAATGAAGTCACAAAGATTTGAACATGACATGTAACTGAACTCTAAACTGTTTCTTGAGGTTAGGGAGAAGGGGAAGAACATAGAACATTTGGGAAGAGTTAGGCTAAGGCCTCAGGCAGAAGACAACCCTTTTCCTGTCCTCTTAATTTTTCTCCCTTATTCTTCTTTTCCTTCCTAAAGATTCATTGTCTGCAGCTCTTATTCAGGGTCATCATAGTACAAGCAAAGATTGTCTTAGATTCATGCTATTCACAAGTTCCAGAAGATGGCTAGTCTCTTCATAGGGGCATTCATGTTGTACTTAGGGGGAGTATTTAATCAGCACAATCTTCTACCATTTAAAAGTCCAAAATTCAAAAGATCTGCAAGCCTAATCCTCCTCAGCCATGAACCACCCACCACACTAACTCACTCTAACTTTCTAAATAAATCTTACTATTTCATTAATCTTTTTGGTTCATTTGAGGTGAGTTATTGCCCTTTGGAATTTTCAACAAAATATTGTAAATTCTGAAATTTACCAAAAACATTCTCTGTTAACTACAAAAGAAATGCCTTGTCACAAAATTTCAGTACTGAAATCATTTTTGTCTCTTTTGTGTTCAGGATGTGGGAGGAAGAAAGAAATGTAAAAATGTGCAGGTTCTCCCAAATAGCAATCTGTTGATTTAGTTAGGAATTAATATTTGTTTAGTAACTCTACCTTGATACAAACAGAAATTTAATTGTAATAGATCATATACTGCAACAAAGTATATCGATTAAAAACTAAAATCCTTTTTGGCAAAGTGGAGAGCTTTTCCATTTGAGAAGGATTCTGCTGAACTTTGAGAAAAGAGTGGATCATTTAAGATGTTACTAAGGGAAAACTTGTGTGGGAAACAATAAAGAGGAAATTCTAGATGTTAAGACCTCTCAAGTAGAGGTATATGTGTCTGGTACATTAATAAAAAAGGACTAAAAGTTCAGGAAACTGGAGACATCTTTGACAAGAAGAAAACTCAGTAAATCCTTTAAAAGATTCATTATAAAGAAATTTTGAGAAAAAAATATACATTTTCCATGTTTTTTCTAAATAATACCTTCTGAGTCTGATCTGAAGAGAAAACCCCAAACTCTTTACCTCACGAGGGGAGTCTAAAAATATTTAATGATTGAATTTTTACTTCTTCCTGGAAATAAAGGTAAAAATAGTCCAATGATATCATAGCAGCTTATTGAAAGAGGTTTGCAAACAAACTTAATTTTAACATTAAAATGAAATATAAAAACTCTTAAGAGTATTTAAATCCAAAACAAATTAATCTAAAATGAAGCAACTGCTTCAATTAAAATGATGTAAAAGACATTTTAGATGTCACTGGGGAATTTCAGTTTTATTAGTTTTAAAATTCAATTAGTATCATTTTTATCTATCATTTTTAGTAAATGGCATATTGAAGGAAAGTTGTCACTTAATTCTTCCAAGCCCATGTCTTTTTAATCACAGGATAATACATTTATTGTTAAAAGTTACCTTAAAAGCCAATAAATCTCATTTCTGCATTTTAAAAATGAGGAAATTGAGGTACATGGAAGTTTTATGAATTTCCCGTGGTCATACCATTCGCAATTATTTGAAGCAGAATTTAGATCCAAGTTTTTCTGACTTCAAGGCTAATACCTTATTACCTATAACTTGTTAATTCATTAATTTATATTGGTGTCTACATAGAAATACATTTCACACGCACATGCACACATCTATGTGAAAGGTTACTTCAAGACCATACAACATAATCCACCTTTTTATATATAAAAAAGTTAGTCTCAGAGAAGTTGTGATTTATTCAAGGTTCCATAAGAAATCTCTTGTAGAGCCAAAACCATTACCTAGATCTCCTGGAATTCCATCCATTATCCTATTCTCTTTCTTTTATGATCCCAATGCTTAGCATTTAGAAATGGTTGGATGACAAAATTACATTTGGAAGTGCTATCTGTTTATCTTGTCCTCTACCTGAGTAAGGCAAGGGGGAGAGGAGACTAAGCATTTATATAATGCCTACTATATGTCAAGCACTGTGTTAAGTGATTTTTAAAAAACATTATCTCATTTTGTCCTCACAGCAAATTTGCAATGTCAGTGCTATTATTACTTCCAACTCAAAGTGACTTGCTTATTGCCACCCAGCTAATAAATGTCTGAACCCAGATTCGAATAAGTCTTCCTGGATCTATGCCCAGCACTCTAACCACTATACCACCAGCTGCCTCTGATCCTTAGGGCAGCAGGCAATCTTCCATGGGATCATTTGTGGTTGCATCAAGCTTGGTGCCTTACAGATATGCAGTATATTGTTGTAATCAAAAAATGTAATGCCATCTTGAATTGCACTAAGAGAGGTAAAGTTTCCAGGAATAAGGAAGAGATGGTAATCAAAAAACATTTGAAGAACTGTGCTCAGTTCTGGTTAGCACAGTCCAGGAAGTTTATTAATAAGTTGGAGCATTAGCTGTGGAAAGCAATCATAATGATGACAAATATTTTATGCTGAGAAAGAGAAAAATCTAGTGATATTTAGTCTTTTAGAATTCAAGTTGTGGGGTGTATAATTGATAACTTATATTTGAAAGATTGTCATATTGAAGATGGATTAATGTTTTTTTTTTTTCTTTTAGGCAATAAACAGTAGAAGTAGAAAGAATAGAGAGCAAAAGGTAGGAGCAATAGATAGAAACCTAGGAGGAAAAATCCTCACTAACAGGACATCTATTGAAAAGATGGGTTCCCCGTCACTAAAGTTCTTCAGGCAGAAGCTGGAAGGCCATTTATCAAATACCCTGCAGTAGATAAACATTTCAGGTATGGGTTAGAACAAATGGCTACTGATACCCACTCAAACTCTGAAATTCTGTGGTTCTGTGATTCATTTCCCATGCAGATATAATTATTAGCTTCTATAGTATGAAAAAAGTTTCAGATATCCTTCATAGGTATGGTGAAAAGATGAATTCTTAAGAAAATAATGATGATACATGATCACAAAATGAATTATATCTTGTGAAATTGAAAAGAATTTGTACTAATTAAATTAAGCCAGCTAGGAGAAGAAGGAAAGAGGTTAGGTAAATATTTGTATCAGATATCTCTTCTGAGGTCTATTGTGTAGATAACTAATAAATAAACAGAACAAAATCATTTCCTAGTATAGTTGTGTTCAAAGGATATGAAACAAATGATCATCAAAAGAATTGCAAACTACTAATGACATACAAAAGTTCCTAACCACTAATAAGTGCAAATAATAATAATAATAAAACTGATGTTTCAGCAAATTGGCAAAGATGACAAAAGATAGCAGTAGTTAAGAAGGAAGGGGTTGTAAAAAAATATAATATATTATAGCTGTATAGGTAGACCTGTGAATTGGTACAATCATTCTTGGAGGAAAAAATTGGAATAATGTAAAATAATGAAGAAAATGTCTAAAATATCTATACTGTCTCACCAAGAAATTCCAATGCTAGGCATGTGCTCCACAGAAGTAAAAAATAAAAATAAAATCTCCATGTAAATCAAAATATGAAACCAAAAGCAGCCTTTTTTTTTTTTACAATACCAAAAAACTGGAAACAGAAAGCATGGCCACTGCCTGGTTTATTGGCCAAAACTAATTGTAGTACATGTAGTATATATGTATATAAGACAATGTTATAAGTAATGATGAATATTATGAATACCGAAAAGCATGAGAAGATTAAAAAAAGATGCCATATCAAGTACATAGAAATGGATCAATATGCATGCAAACAACAATAAAGTAAATTGAAAAAAATTAAAACTGAATTCTATGAAATTATAATCAACAAGTTCAGAACTCTTATTTATAAAAGCTACCAAATATAGGAAGGAACAATGGATTTATGTAACATTAAGACTTTTTTTTGGTTGTGAGAGTGAGTTTTTCTCATTTCTTTTTTTTTTATCCTCTATCATATTCCTTGTTTTAAAGGATGATTCCATGAGAGATAGTATAAGATATATAAATTAAAAAGTTATCTATTTTTAAGTAATAGCCTAGTGAATCAACCTGAAATTGATCAGATCAAAGAGTAAAAATTATTCAAAGAACTTTCACGACTTTTCACTCTTAGCGTGGCCTGAGAATATCTTTGGATTAAAGTTTGGAGGTATAGAAAAATGGCCTGACCTCATTTCCAGTGGAATCCTGAATGTTTCTTTATTGGAGATAGTGATGTTAAATAGGTATCATTATAATTACTGTTTTCTTTTAAAACCCTTACCTTACTGTGTATTGATTCTAAGGCAGAAGTGGGGTAAAGGCCAAGTAATGAGGGTTAAGTGACTTGCCTAGGGCCAAATATCTAGAAAGTGTCTGAGACTATATTTGAACCCAGAACCTCCCATCTCCAGGCCTAACTCTACCTACTGAGCCATACAACTACCTCCATGGTTAATATTAAAGAGATAAATTATTGAAAATACTGTTCAGCAGTGATATGCAGGAAGGTTGGTTGGTTTAATAAATTTTATCCTTCTATGGTTCCTTATCCTAAAATCTGTATAGTAAATCTACACAGTAACTTGAATAAAAATGATAACCTCTCTATGAATCAGCTTCTTCTTCATACCAAGGTCTCTTCCAGTTCTACCATATAGAATTCTAGTGTAAGAGTTAAAAAGGGTGATCACCAATTCTAATAATTACAATTAAAATTATGAGGCTGAGGGAAAAGTAGGAAGGAGGTAGGGAGTTGCCTAGCTAAATACCTTAATTGATGTTGTGTTAGAATACAGCTCACCATCAACAGAGGCTCCCTCAGGTCCCAATCTCCAGCCAGAAGCCCCTAAGAGTCTTTTCAGCCACAATATTCAGAGTAAGTGTCCCCCTTCAGACTTGAGTCAGTCACCAAGGCAAAGAGGTTGAGGGTACAGCTTATACACAGTTTGCTCCACCCATCAGCTCTCTCCCATCCCATATCATACCTCAGGAACCAATCATAGTTCCTTAATTTGTCTGGCGCTGTCCAAGGAGCAGTGACTGTTGAATAAACAATCTGTCTCTGAGGGTGTGAACTTCTTTGCAATCAATGATAAAGGATCTTCAAGTTCCTGACTAATTAAGTTAAAAAAAGACACAAAGGAAGGATAATTCCATTTTCACATTAGAATTCCAGTTTCTGAGAGGTACAAAGCATGACTTTTTTTTAATAAATTCCTCATACCGTGAAAATTTAACAACAAAAATGTTATCTCATACTTGAAAATTAGTGCTCTTCAATAGTGTTTAAAGAATCTTTAGCATTCATGTACTCCTTTTTGTCTCCAAGTAGGCTTTATTTAAACCTTTTTGTACTCATGATTATTTGTCTTTCTTTAAAGAATCCTAATGAGGGGACATGTAGGAGGCTTAGCAGATTAAGATCCAGGTCTAGAGACTAGAAGTCCTGGGTTCAAATCCAGCCTCAGATACTTCCTAGCTATGTGACTGAACAAGTCACTTAACCCCCATTACCTGGTCCTTACTGCTTTTTTGTCTTGGAACTAGTATGCAGTATTGATTCTAAGACAGAAAGTAAAGGTTTAAAAAAGTAAAGAACACTAGGGAAGGAAGGCAATTCTATAATGCACAATAGCCTCTATTCTTGATAGTTGATGTATCAACTATCAAAAAAAAAAAATCAGTGTTGGGGGAAGCTGGGTAGCTCAGTGGATTGAGAGCCAGGCCTAGAGATGGGAGGTCCTGGGGTCAAATCTGGTCTCAGACACTTCCCAGCTGTGTGACTCTGGGCAAGTCACTTGTCCCCCATTGCCTAGCCCTTACCACTCTTCTGCCTTGGAGCCAATACACAGTATTGATTCCAAGACGGAAGGTAAGGGTTAAAAAATATCAGTGTTTTTTTATAAAATAGAATGCACACTTGAAACCTTGGAAACTTTTACTTTTTGTTTTCACTTATTGAGAATGAAACAATTTATTGGTTAAGCTATTATATAGGAATTATTTCTGTTGATACTTGTCATCAAATGTAAATTAAACTTAAGGCTTTAGTGAACAGAGTTTATGAAATTACTAATGCAACTTCAGGTGTCATGATTTTACTTTTGGTTTTCATGTAACTTTTTTAGGAAATAAATAGTAAAAGTCCTTAAAGGTAATTTAGAGGAATCCCTGCAAGAAGTAAATAAAATACTTTTTGTGTTGGCATACAATTTTCAAGAAAAAGGTTTGTTTTTGTTTTTTTTTAGAAATTCCTGATGCGTCTTTCTATTATCAGTATAAATTAAAAGAATACTCAGCCAAATATTGGGTGTAATGCATATTTGTCTCCAAGCACCTCTATCTGGCAGCTCCATAAATTCAACATGTCAAAACCACTCATCTTTCCTCCTAAATCCATCCCTTTTCTGTACATCTCTAAATTTAGGAAGCAAACTGTCTTTTTCTTCAGGTTTTCAACTTAGTTATCCCTAATTTTTAATCTCTTTCTTCTTACATATCCAGTCCATTTGCAAAGTCTCACTATTGTCATCAACCTTCTGAGAACATTATTACTGCTGAACCTGCTATGATAATGGCCTCCTGATAACTTCCTGCTTCCAATCTCTTCCTTTTCCAATCCACCACAGCTGCCAAGCTGAAATTAATAAAGAACAGTTCTGATTATGTAATTCTCCTGCTCAGTCACCCTTCATTGCCTTTAGGACAAAATATATAATCATCTACTTGACTTTTATGACCCATCACATTCCATTCTAGCCTGTATTGCCACTCTAATTGAATATTTCACATTACTATTCTTTATGAACTTCTCATGATAGATAGCATTTAAGTGGATCGAAAGTAGATCTTTAAGCTGGTAGAACCCTGGCTTTGACACACACCATCTTTGTGCCCCTGGACAAGTCACCTAACCTCTCAGTGTTTAGGTGAATCTTGAAGAGTATAAGTTGTGTATGTGGTTTTGATATGCATTAGAGAGAATTGGTTTTATCGCCAAGGAGGTCTCCATACTAATGGAATGACAGATCTAGTTCTTATCCCTATTCCATGAACTCAAAACTGGCCTGCTAACACTTCACCTTCACATAATATTCTGTCTCTCACTTCTGTTTCCAAAGTATATTCACCTTGTCTCCCTTCAAGGTTCAAATCAGTCACCTCTGTCAAAAGCTTTTCCTTATTGCTCAGTAATTATTGTACCATCATTATTATACATTTATTTTACCTTAGTCTTATATTTGCATACATGACCACATGACGTGCCCCTCTTAGAAGTATTTAAACTCCTTGAGGGCAAAGAATCTCTTACTTTTGCATGAGACCTCAGCACCTAACACAATTCCTGAAAACTTGTTGATATTTATTGAAAGTTTGTTTCAATAAAGTTGTTTTTTCTTCAAAATTAGGGATGTTTACTTTTCTAACCTATTTTTTTATCATGGTCTTCATAGCTCCCTCCAGTTTTAAATCCAATAAGGTTATTTAATAGCATCATTGCCACTGAAGGATCACTGGTATGGGAAGTTAAAGAATGACATCAGTTTTTGTGTAATTCCTCTGAGTGTTAAATTTTCTAATGAATTAAAACAAAGCCATGTATGTACATAATTAAATTTAAATTATTAAATACACATAAAACAATAAACATACAAATAGAAACAGTAAGTACAAAAGGAAACATTTTCCATTTTGCATTATTTTCATATTAAAAGTATAAAAGTATACTTATTTTCCTTGTGTTTATGTAGTGCCCCATATGGATGCATTCAGATGGATTAAATACAAGAAAACTCTGACAACAATGAGTATATTGACTGATATGTTTAGTGTATTTTGTCTTCAGTATTTGAGAAAGATCATTTATTTTATGAAGTCAATGGTTCATATTTTAAGTAATCATTTTTTATTAGAATAAGTAAACCTATAGGTGTAATTTTTATCCTATTTTCAAATAATCCTATTGGCACATTCTAATTTCACTTTTAGTTTTTGTTTACCATATTTTAGTCATCCTTTTATATTTAGAATTATACCAAATATACAGAAATAATGTAGACTCCCAGTATGGCAAATTCTACTCACATGGCCTTTCTAAACCATAAACTAAATGCAAAGATTATTGCTCTATTGCAGTCAAAATGAAAAGGGAGTATATGACAGGTTAGAGAAGGATGTGGGAAAGAGATCTGAGAAAGCTGATGCCCATTAAACTTTGATAATAAATGCAGTAAAAGCAGTCTTCTTTGTTAAAAGGTGATTCATTGACTTGGAGAATTTAATTAATGATTTGATCCAATTTAATTTCATTCAGGAAACACAGTTGTCAGCACCTGGATTTATTTGTTAGAACTACTGCAAAGCTGAAATGTGGGAAGAGCAATCTCAGCCATCCACTGAAAAGGCAAGAGGCTGTCCATTATGATACAGAGGTAGCAATTTTCAGCAGCTGCTAGAACACATGAACTCCTTTGGCAAAATCATATCTCTATTTCTTTTTCCTTCCTTCTTCTTATTCCCCTTTATATAGCATTATTTCCTACACCATTTACACCATTTTAATTGATAACATTGATAGTTTTCCCAAATCAGTTCAAGGATTATAGAACAAGAAAACCTCTCACAAGAGATTCAGTTTGGGACTAAGCAGCACTGAACATCAACACAGAGCATTTCCCTTACCCTCCAAAGCTTTACTTCTACTTTGTGTCTTAAGTTATTTTGCTAGCTGTGTGGAAGAAGGATTAGAAAGAGACTCGAAAAAAGGAGGCTAATTAGCAATAGTTAGAGCAGGCAGGCAAAAAGTATATGAACAAGGATGATAACCTTGTGAATGGAGGGAAGAAGGGTGAGAAAGATTTGATGCAAAATTGCAAAGTTTAGTGGGTGGATATGGTGGGTGAAAAAAAAAAAGGGAAAAGTCAAGAATGACTCAAAATTTAGTCCCGAGATTTCCATTCAGTGGAAAGATGTTATCCTCAATAGAAATGAGTGCTGTTTAAAGGTCTAAACCTTTTTTTTTTTTAGAGAATGATATAAGATCTGTTTCTGACACATTGAGTTTCAAGCACCTTGGTACCTAAAGATGACTAACTGGAGTCCAAGGATCTTAGTTCAAATTCTGTCTCAGATTCTTACTGACTGTGTGATTTTTTTTTAACAACCATTACCTTTTATCTTAAAATTGAAACAAAATATTAGCTCCAAGGCATTAGCGGTTAAGGCTAGAGAATTGGAACTAAGTAATTTGCCCAGGACCACACAGCTAGGAAGTCTCTGAGGTCACATTTGAACCCAGGACTTTCCATCCCCAGACCTGGCCCTCTATATACAGAGCCAACCAGCTACCCCTGATTAGGTCCTTTTAGGAAAGTCACCTAAACTTTATAGGTTCAATGTACTCTTTTTTATTATTAAAAATGTTTACACATCACATATCAATACAATTTTTCAATTTTCATTTTCCAATAGTTTGAAATCCATGTTATCTCTCCCTTCTACTTCTCCACAAGAATAGAGGTATATAGGGGGCAGCTGGGTAGCTCAGTAAAAGCCAGGCCCAGAGACGGGAGGTCCTAGGTTCAAATGTGCCCTCAGACACTTCCCAACTGTGTGACCCTGGGCAAGTCACTTAACTCCCATTGCCTAGCCCTTACCAAGGGTTAAAAAAAAAAGAATAGAGGTATAAAACATATATTTTGTATATGTATTGTCATATAATATATATTTCCATATTCTTCTTCTTGTGTAAGAAGACATTTTTTTTCACTAGAGAAAAATTCATGGAGGAAATTAATTAAAGGATGATATGTTTCAATTTCTCTTCAGACTCTGTTCCTTCTATAGTGGTGGACATCCTTTCTTCACCATGAGTCTCTTGGAGTTGTCCTGGATCCTTGCCTAGTTGATAATAAAGTCATTAACAATTGATCATCATATATTATCATTGTTACTGTGTACAGCATTCACCCTGGTTCTGCTTACTTTGTAACACTTTAAGTCTTTTTGTGTCTCTGTGTATACATTTGTAAAATGAGAGTTAGACTTTACATCCATATTTTCCATCATATGCTGACAGAACTGCAAAGTTGAGATATATACCTGGCAGTTGGAAATTCAGGATTGGAGTTTGGGAGAGAGATTGGCAACTGGATTGGATAGACCCACTTGCAAATTATCTACTCAGCCTGACAGAATGAAATGTAGTGTGGGAGTTTCCTGAGATGTTAAGTAAAATATGGGTTCAAAAAAGGCCAACAAATATAATATCTGAGCTATATTAACCATTCAGCAAGAAGCTTCAGTTGAGAAATTGGGATCCAAATTTTAAAGTGATAGGATCCAATTATAAAGGATTTTGAAATGAAGCAGTTAAGGTAGCGAATGTAGATTATACTTTAGGAATCATAAAATGAGAAAAAACATGAGTAGAGATCTTGGGTTTAAATGAAGAATTGTTGTTATGACTGGAAAATAAGGGTTTGCTTAAAGGCAGATGAAGGAAACCAATAAACAGGAAGAAAATTAACATGAGATAAAGAGAATGAGAATAATTGAAATGGGTTCCTTCAAAAATTTAAGGGTTCTCCCTAGAGGAATTCAATCTTGAAAAGTAGTAGAATGTGTACCTCAAAGAGTAGAGCAAACTACCAGAGGATGTTTTGAAGTCTAGAATAGGCAATAAAAGAGATCACTTGACCCCTATCATTAAACAGAGGACAAATTCTTTAACAGTTAAATATTTATATGTTTGTATATGTGTGTGTTTGTGTTGTGAGAAGGAGAGAGGAGAATATTGTTTTTGGTCATTAGGTAGAAGAGAAGAAAGGATTCTTTGATTTTTAATTAGGTTAGGACTTCTAATTATGGACATGTTGTAACTATTAGAGGGAATACTTTTGATGCCTGAGTGTTGCATGTTTTAACATGTTTTGACATTTGAAATGTAATGTTTTAATTTGGAAATGCAATGATGAATTCTAAAAAGATGAAATGATTATATGACTGAATTTCTCTCAAGCAAAAAAATCAATCGGATGCTAAGAAGTAGGTTGTGTCCATCAGTGTGCATAATGGACAAGTCATAGAGTGAGTACTTCTAGTAAGAAAGCAATAAAAAATGTCATGGATTTCTTTAAACATTAAATGATTACATGCAGACTATCTTAGGAAAGGTCATCGAATCATCATCTTGGGGAAAATTGTCACCCAAAACTTATTAGAATATTCATTAAGTAGTATTTGTTTTATAAAGATTTTTATTTTTCACCTGTTAACTGTGATGCTTAATAAGAAGATTCAGATATTTATAGTATAGACCCATATCTTTTATATTAATATGCTTCTAATGTAACATATATTTACTAATCCATTTGCTTTCATTCTTTTCTACAAAATCTTAATCATATGCACATATTTCAAACATATACTTGATTAATATATTTAAAAGGTATGGAAGAAATGTAAATAAGAAGAATCCTGAAATTTTACCATATCTCCAAAAAATTATTCGAGATTACAAAAGATGGGAGTAGACAATTTTATAGGAGTTGTGGAAATACAATACACTAATAATGCATTGTTGATGGAGCTTTGAATTACCACACCCTTTCTAGAAAGCAATTTAGATGTATCCAGAAAAAGCTGGAATGTTCACACTATTTGAGTCAGTAATCCCACTGATAGCCATATAATTCAGGAATTTCATAGGAAAAAATAAAGACTCAATATGTGCCAAAATATTGATATAACATTATAGTTATTGTAAAGAACTGGAAAAACAATTATCCACTAATTGAGAATTAGCTAAGCATATTATTATAAATGAATTTAATAAAATAATTATTTCTTATAATAAATGTTAAGTAAGACAACCTCAGAGAAGCATGGAAAAGCATAAGAACTGATGTAAAATAAGCTGAACCATGAAAACAAGGAAGGGAATAATATAAATGTAAAGAATGAGTACCTGAAAACAATTGAAAATGAATGCTATAAATTATCAAAAACAAGCTTTGACCCTTAGAAGAGATAAGGAAAGACTTTCTACCCGTTCTTTTAAAAAGACAGGAAATCTATATATGTAGAATAATGAATGCAATGTCAGAAATTTTTTGGTATTGATTCATTTTGGTGAATTTTCCCCTCTTATATTTTTATGTAGTTATTGGTTATATAGGATGGCTGTTTGGATACAAGAGGCAATCTCTATTATTTAAAGGAAAATATATTAATAAAATTTAATTTTTAAATTTTTAAAAGGAACATATTCAATATATTATTTTTTAAAATAAGATCTTATTTTGCCAAGACAAGAAGTACAGCAGCCATTTATAGACCCAATCCTACTGTTGATCTGTATTGGAGCTTTGACCTACCCTATTTCTGACAGATCAAATTTCCACTCCTTAGGTACTCTTTGTACCTCAGCCTCATGTCACTATCTTAGAGGCTCAAAATATTGGTGTTCAGCTTACTGTTGACATTTCATCAGCTTAGCACATTTCACTTCAGCTCAAATGATTTCATCAGCCTCATCCACCCCAGTTGCTAGGATTACATATATGAATCACCATGCATAGCTACCTATATAAAAAAATATTCATTGGGGTCAGAAAGAAACACAACATAATTTTTCTATTATACATGGCATATCCATAATACATATGTTATATGTATATGTTAAGATCCTTAAAATTCCTTTTATGCTTTTCTGAAATTATGTTAATCTAAACAACTTCTTTGTTATATATTTTAATTATTAGATTTATCTGTTTCTGAGAGAAAAATGTTTCAGTACTCCACTAGTACAGTTTTATTGCCTAATTTCTTCAAGTAACCTATTGAACTTTTCCTCTAAGAATTTGGATGCAATATCATTTAGTTTATGAAAGTTAAAATTGATATTACTTAATTGTTGTATTTTTAAACAAAATATAGTTTGCCTGATTATCTCTTTAAATAAGATCTTTTTGCTTTATCTAAAATCATGATGTTTTTCTTAGTTCATAAGAAGAATAAAACTATCTGCTATAGTCCTTTATTTTAACTCCAAGTGTTTGTCTCTGTTTCAAGTTTGTTTCTTTTAAACAACACATCTTTAGATTCTGGTTTCTAATCTATTCGTCTATACATTTCTGTTTTGTGGATGAATATATCATACTCATATTCACAGTTATGATTGCTCATATACATTTCTCTCCATCCCATTTTCTTTAATTTATCCTTCTCTCTTTTTATCCTGTCCATCCTCAAAAGTCTATTTTGCTTCTGATCACTTCCTCTCTGAATTCTTATCACCCCCATTTCCTTTATCCCCTTCCCTTCTCACTTTCCTGATCAGTAACATATATAACTAGTTCAGATGAAAGTAAGATTCACATGATTTCCATCTCACCAGATTTGATTTTTCCCATTTACTATAAAAGATTTTCCTTTTTTCTGTTTTATATGAGATAATTTTCCCCATAATTATTCTTTCTCCTTACTTCTCCCAGCACAGTTCTCTTTTGTAACTCTCCATTATTTTGAGATCATCTTGCAGTATTCATCTCATACTCATGCCATCTATCTGAATACAGTCCCTCTAATTGCCATAATGGTGATAAAGATCATAGGAATTATAACTACCATATTCTCATAGAGATATTTAACCATATTAAATCTCATGGTTTCTCTTTCATGTTTACCTTTTTGTGTATATTTGAATGTCAAATTTTCAGTTCAGTTCTAGTCTTTTCATCATGAATGCTTGAAAAGTATCTATTCCAATAAATATTTCATTTTCCCCTTGAGAGGTTATACTCATTTTTTTTTTCTGGTGGTGTTAGCCTTGGTTGTATAATTCTAATTCCTTTGCCTTCTAGAATATTATATTCCAAACTCTCTGTCTTTTTAACATTGTAGCTTTCAAATCTTATGGGATCCTGACAGTCGCACTGCTGCATTTGATTAGTTTCTTTTTGGCTGCTTATAATATTTTCTTCTTGACCTGGGGAGCTTTCAAAATCTGTTGTAAGGTTTTTGGTAATTTTCATTTTGTTGTCTATTTCAGGAGGTGATAAGTGCATTATTTCAATGTCTATTTTGCCCTCTAGTGCTAAGATGTGGCAATATCTCTTTATAATTTCTTGAATTATTTCTTTTTTATCATGTTTTTAGATAATTCAGTGATTATTAAATTATTTCTTCTGAATTTCTTTCTAGATCATTTTAATGAGATATTTTACATTTTCTTCTGTATCTTCATTCTTCAATTCTGATTCCTCAGATGTTATATAAAAATTATAATTGTATCCTAATAAAAATATTATAGTTTTGGAGATTTATTAAAGATCTTTAGAAATCAAGGAATAAAGAGGATACAAAATTAAAAAAAAAAACACATGTCCATTTTCAAAATCCCCACTCATCATCATCACTGCTGATTCTATATCAGAGAGGAGGAGCCTCAAAGCCCATTCCCTTTATCCTCTGTCTATAGGAAGTACATAATGATAGGAAGTCAGTGGGCTCTAAGGATATGTAGTTCTTTTTTAGGGTAATAGATTTTCAATTATACATTCCCCCCTGAGAGCTGAGGAAGACTAATTTAAGGACTCAGAATTGAAGAGTATCCAAAGGTACAAAAACATACAGTGAATATAACAAGTTTTCAGAATATGATGAAGGATGACAAGCCAAGTAATGGCCTAAATTATATCATCCAGGAAACAAATCCATAGAAAAGGGATTGAGTTCATCATGTGATCTATGTGTGAGATAAGTGACAGAGAATTTATGTCCAACATTTGCTTCCAAGAAATGTGGAAAGACCTAGAGGAATGTCTCTAGCAAAGAGTTTATGAGATAAAATGAATAAGAGGCCATACATCGGTTGTGTTTTGCATCACTGGAGATATATTTACATCAATAGCTTCTACAGGAAAAAGTACAGATATCAGTACACTCAGGATGGTTACACAGCTTTGAAAAAAATTATGAAAATGCAAAATTTACCCATGGTAGAAGGAAATTATTTGTTACTATAGCATATTTTCTCAGAAAAAAAATAAATGCAATTTTTCTCCAAAACAGAAAAAAACCCTGCAGTCTTTTTATTTCTGCTATTATTTTGCTGCTTGGTGTTGCCAATTAAGGGTGATGAACAGTACAAGGAAATATCATCTAAATGTCATCAATCTACATTGGCCACATGTTCTTTTATGTTGTTTTCTTTTCTGGGCTCTTGTTAACAAGTTGATCAACAGAATAGATCTCATGGGAAAAGAATTGACAGGTCTGAAATAGAATGAGCTAACGCTTCACTCTTCCCCTTTTATTTTCATTCTTAGTGACATTCCTAAGAAAAGTAGTGATAGAAAATCACAGGTTAGCAAAAGCTAACAGACCAAATTACTAAATAATTTAAGGAAATAATGGACATGAGTACTATGGCAAGATAAGTGGTCCAGGGACATTTTGATATTGGGTTTCTAGAATTATATTGTGACCTGGAGAAAACCACAAGCTAGCATGGACATACTGACTTTAGATAATAACATATGTTCAGACAAAAAAGCTTTTAGTCTTATAGTGATAAATCATATTCGTGATTGTTTTGTCTTAGTATGTATGCAAAGACTCTGAATCAGAAGTAACTTCTTCAAGCCACAGAGTAACAATTAGTACACACAAGTCCTACTGACTTATCCATACTTAAATCATTTGGGAGTTAATTGACTTTCTTAGTTGTTTTTTTGTTTTTCTGAGAGGAATTGCTTAGGCAGGATCATAATGGGCAAGAGTACATGGAGTCTCAGCTAGACGCTTCAATAGAAGTTAGAAGGGAAAAGTTAAAGGACTTCTTCCCTTTCTTTTCCTTTTCATACATATACTCCTTATTTCTACTACTTCTCTGTCCAAGTATAGAATGTCCTGACCCAGTTCTCTCTCTTCAAAGGTGGTCATTGAAGAGGAGTGAACAAAGAAAGGGAAGTTAAATATGCATGTTTTGAGTTCAAAAAGTACCTAGCTTCTGCCTTTAATTTAAACAAAGGGAAAATCTAGTTTATTGCAAAAAAAACCCCCAAAGTTAAATATTAGAAACTTGAGAGCATTAAGAATTTTGAGGTGTTTCTATCATTACAACATTGGGTTATTGTTTAGGAAATACTGGGGAATTTTATTTGAATTGACATTTTTAATGACAAGCAATATTTTGTGAGTTGAGCATCCTTTTTTTTTCTTCAAAGCTGATCTCAGGGACTTTCTAAGAAACCTAAGGCTAGATGTGAACCTTCCCTCTGCAAACATCCTGTTCCTATGCTTGGACTTCCATTAACCTCCATAAATCTTCCATAATCTTTTATATTCTAACTGGAATTATGGTAATATTTATTTGTCTTACACTCCACTAGATTACCAATGAGCAAATCTGAAGAGGTAAATTTGACTTTATAGCTATTACTGAAACTTGGTTAAGTAAATACCAAGTCTCTACCATTGTTTCAAGAGAAACATGAAAGTTCAAACAGCATGGGGTGGGATGGCATTATATATCAAGAAGAAATATTCATATGATGAAATCAAGACATCAAAAAGAAGTAGCATGACAGATATTATTGGGGTGAAAGTCTTTCACTTCTATTCATGGGCTTCTGATTCAAAGCTGGAGGAAATCATGAAGTTGCCCTAAATGGATCCTTTATATTTTTATGTTTTCTAATCTCAAGTGAGCCCTCACTGAAGCAAAATAAATGTTATTCCTCCCCAAATGACTTCCTATGCTATACCACTAGAGCTTTTTCTAAATTCTCTCGTTTCTCCTGTTAGCCTATCCTAACACTCTCTACTTCCAATATTATCAATTGACCATATACTTGACTGAAAAAAATTAAGCCATTTGCCAAGAATTTACTTTTCTCTGCTTTCTAGCTTCTTCTTCATGTCTGTATCAGATAAAGAGGTGGACCAGATGTTGAAATGTCCTATAAACCAAGAAAGAGTCAGGTGTTCTTAATTTTAAGTGAATTTAAATGAGTTTTCTCTCAAAATTAGTTTTCAGTTAACTTGTAAAGAAATGCCTATTTGTTTCAGTTCTAGTCTGTTTTGCTCCCACAGTTTGAGTCTTTTGGCTACTTCTCTTCCTACCTTTCTGCCCTACCATTTCAACAGACTCCGTGGCAACTTGTAAGTCTTTCTTGCTAATTATATCAGTGCCAAACTTAAATTTATCATCAGTGACTCCCCATTTCCTTTAGAATGAAATACAAAATTTTTATGTTGAATATTTCAATTACTTTACAATTACTTGTTCTTTGTAACCAGGATGAGTATATATCTCACCTATTCATTAGCTCTACAAACTAACCAAATTGATCTACATTCTAATTCTCCTGTAAATAGTGTATATTTCCTTTCAGGCTATCTTCCATACCACCAATCTCTTCTTCACTTAAACCTTTTGAAATTCATTATTTCCTTCAAAGCTTAGCTCATATGTCCCTTCCTTCAATAAGACTTTTCTAATTTCCCAAGGTAGGTGTCAGTGCTCACATTTTCCACATCCCCCATGAATTTTTTCATCCTTTATCCATATTTATTTTTTAAAGGTTTTAGATTTTTTCCAGATTATATATTAGTATAAATTTTTGGTAATTATTTTCTGACATTTGCAATCCGTGTTCTTTTTCTCCCTTCTAAACCTTTCTCTTCCCCAAGAGAGAAGGTAATATGGTATAGCTTATACATATGTTATTATTCAATACATATTTCCATATTCATCATGTTGTAAAGGAATCTTCTCTCCCATATTTATAATATTTTGTATTTTCTTAATATAATAATAAGCTTCTTCAAACCTATTATTTCAGAACTTGTATCTTCATTTCCTGGTAAAGTACACAATACATTTTAGGTACTTAATAAAAGCTTATCAATTGACTGGAAGTTCTAAATCTAGAATGTTCCAGTTTCCTAGATGACTGGTCTGTATGGTTAGAATGCCAGGGGGAGAAACCATTCAGACTTGCCTTTCTGGAGTCCCACTCCTCAATTGCATTAAATAAATTATATAGAGTAAATGGAAAGGAAGTACAGGGACTGAGTCTACACAGTCTTTTCACGGAGTTTAGCTGAGAAATGGAAGAGAAATATACAATATTAGAGTGGGTAGTATGATCAAATGAGGTTTTTCCTCCCCAATGATACAGAAAACATGAGTATTTTGGAAATAATGGTGTGCTAGCAAATGTTTTAAAACTAGATCTTTAGGGGGAAAATATACCCTAAATAAACTTTAAATTTTAAACTACTTTATTAAAAATTTTCAACACTTTCTTAAGTTCAGAGAGTTAGCAAAATAATATATGACATCCTGATTTGTAGTACTTGCATATATTTTTTAAGTTTAAGTGCTCACAATAATAGTTTAACAAATAGCTCTTTTGAGCTGGAACACAACTTTTACAAAACACTCAGGCATAAGGTAATGATAAACTGAGTAGAATCAAATGATAAGTAGAAAATAACCAGATTATAATCTAAGTATTCTTGGTTTCTTTTGGCTTTCTGGTTTCTAAATAAGCATTTATAATTTTATTTTTCTACAAAATATTTCTTGTTTTCTATCAGTTACCTCAAAGTCGAATATTAAAAATACAATTTATTTGTCAATTAAAATCTTTGTAGTTCTTTATTTGAAAGTTCCACAGTATTAATGAAGGACATAAAAATGACCAATGATAACTTTAATTTTTAAATTTAGTTGTAACATTAAATCTGCTGATTTCAATTCCAGGATATCATTATGGCATTATATATAAAAATGTAACAGTATTATACTGTATTTACTGTAAATCTTTCTGGATTATTGTAGTAATTCTTTTCTTAAATTTTTCAATTATTTTTTTTAATTTGGTCAATTTGAAACATTATTTCTAGGTTACAAAAATCATATTCTATTCCTCTCTCCTCTCCCCTCCCCTTCCCATAGCCAACGCACAATTCCACTGGGTGTTACATGTGTCCTTCATCTGAACCTATTTCCATGCTGTTGATGTTTGCATTTAGGATTTTCCTTTAGGGTCTACATCCCCAATCATATCCCCTTGACTCATGTAATCAAGCAGTTGTTTTTCTTCTGTTTTTCTGCTCCCACAGTTTTTCCTCTGAATGGGGATAGTGTTCTTGCATAGATATCCCTCCAAGATATATATGGAGATCCCTCTAAGTTGTTCAGGTTCACTGCATTGCCACTAATGGAGAAGTCCATTACATTCTATTGTACCACTATTGTACCATTCTATTGTATCAGTCTCTGTGTACAATGTTCTCCTGGTTCTGCTCCTTTCTCTCTGCATCAATTCCTAGAGGTTGTTCCAGTTCCCCTGGAATTCCTCCACTTTTATTATTCCTTTGAGCACAATAGTATTCCATCACCAACATATACCACAATTTGTTCAGCCATTCCCCAATTGAAGGGCATCCCCTCATTTTCCAATTTTTTGCCACCACAAAGAGAGTAGCTCTGAATATTCTTGTACAAGTCCTTTTCCTTATTATCTCTTTGGGGTGCAAGCCCAGCAGTGCTATGGCTGGATCAAAGGGCAGACAGTCTTTTAGTGCCCTTTGGGCATAGTTCCAAATTGCCCTCCAGAATGGTTGGATCAGTTCACAACACCACCAGCAATGCATTAATGTCCCAACTTTGCCACATCCCCTCCAACATTCATTATTTTCCTTTGTTGTCATGGTAGCCAATCTTCTAGATGTGAGGTAATACCTCAGAGATGTTTTGATTTTCATCTCTCTGATTCTAAGAGATATAGAACACTTTTTATGTGCTTATTAATAGTTTTGATTTCTTTATCTGAAAATTGCCTATTCATGTCACTTGCCCATTTATCAATTGGAGAATAGCTTGATTTTTTGTAGAATTGATTTATCTCTTTGTAAATTTGAGTAATTAGACCTTTGTCAGAGGTTTTTGTTATGAATATTATTTCCCAATTTGTTACTTCCCTTCTAATTTTGGTTACATTGGTTTTGTTTGTAGAAAAATATTTAATTTGATGTAATCAAAATTATTGATTTTACATTTTGTGATTTTTTTTCTAAGTCTTGCTTGGTTTTAATTTTTTTTTCCTTTCCCAAAGATCTGATATGTATACTATTCTGTGTTCACCTAATTTACTTATCATTTCCTTCTTTATGTTCAAGTCATTCAGCCATTCTGAGTTTAATTTGCTGTAGGGTGTGAGATGTTGATCTAAACCTAATCTCTCCCACACTGTCTTCCAATTTTCCCAGCAGTTTTTAACAAATAGTGGATTTTGATCCCCAAAGCTGGGATCTTTGGGCTTATCATAGAATGTTTTGCTGATGTCACTTACCCCAAATATATTCCACTGATCCAAATTGTTTTGCTGTTCTGTGCTTTATAATATAGTTTGAGATCTAGGACTACAAGGCCCCTTCCTTCATATTTTTTTTCATGATTTCCCTGGATATCCTTGATCTTTTGTTCTTCCAAGTGAATTTTGTTATGGTTATTTTATAATCCAGTAAAAAAAGTTTTTTGGGAGTTTGATGGGTATGACACTAAATAAGTAAATAAGTTTGGGTAGGATAGTCATTTTTATTACATTAGCTTATCCTACCCATGAGCAGTTAATGTTTTTTGAATTGTTTAGAACTAGTTTTAATTATGTTTAAAGTATTTTGTAGTTGTATTCATATAGTTCCTGTGTTTGTCTCAGTAGAGAGATTCCTAAGTATTTCATATTGTCTAGGATGATTTTAAATGGAATTTCTCTTTCTAATTCTTGCTGCTAAGATGTGTTGGAGATATATAGAAATGCTGATGACTTATGTGGGTTTATTTTGTATCCTGCAACTTTGCTAAAGTTGTTGATTATTTCCACTAGCTTTTTAGTTGATTCTCTAGGATTTTTTAGGTACACCATCATATCATCCACAAAGAGTGATAGCTGGGTTTCCTCGTTGCCAATTTTAATACCTTCAATTTCTTTTTCTTCTCTAATTGCTACTGCTAATGTTTCTAGTACAATGTTAAATAATAGAGGTGATAATAGGCATCCTTGTTTCACTCCTGATCTTATTGGGGTTGCATATAGTTTATCCCCATTGCAGATGATATAGGCTGATGGTTTTAGATAGATAGTGTTTATTATTTTTAGGAAAGACCCTTTTATTTCTGTACTTTATAGTGTTTTCAATAGGAATGCATATTGTATTTTGTCAAAGGCTTTTTCTGTGTCTATTGAGATAATCATGTGATTTTTGTTGGTATGCTTGTTGATATGGCCAATTATGTAGATGGTTTTCCTAATATTGAATCAGCCTTGCATTACTGGTATAAATCTTATGTGATCAAATTGAATAACCCTTGTGATGATTTGCTAGAGTCTTTTTGCTAGTATCCTATTTAAGATTTTTGCATCTATGTTCATTAAGGAGATTGGTCTATAGTTTTCTCTCTGTTTTTGACCTTCCTGGCTTTGGAATCAGTACCATGTTTGTGTCATAAAAGGAATTTGATAGGACTCCCTCTTTGCTTATTATGTCAAATAGTTTGTATAGTATTTTGATTAGCTGTTCTTTGAATGTTTGATAGAATTCACTTGTGAATCCATCAGGTCCTAGGGATTTTTTCTTAGGGACTTCTTTGATGGCTTTTTCAAATTCTTTTTCTGATATGGGATAGAATTCTATTTCTTCTTCTGTTAATCTAGGCAATTTATATTTTTGTAAATATTCATCCATATCACCTAGATTGGCATATTTATTGCCATATAATTGGGCAAAATAGTTTTTGATGATTGCCTTAATTTCCTCTTCATCTATGATATTGTTAATTTGGTTTTCTTCTTTCTTTTTTTATTAGATTGACCAGAACTTTGTCTGTTCTGTTTGTTTTTTTCAAAATACCAGCTTCTAGACTTATTTATTAATTCAATAATTCTTTCACTTTTGATTTTATTAATTTCCCCCTTAATTTTTAGGATCTCTAATTTAGTTTTCTTCTGGGGATTTTTAATTTGTTCGCTTTCAAGTTTTTTGATTTGTATGTCTAATTCATTGACCTCTGCCCTCCCTAATTTGTTAATATATGAACTCAAGGATATAAATTTTCCCTTGAGTACTGCTTTGGCTGCATCCTATTGATTTTGAAAGGAAATCTCATCATTGTCTTTTTCTTCAATGAAATTATTAATTGTTTCTATGATTTGTTCTCTAACTAACCAATTTTGAAGAATCATATTATTTTATTTACAATTTAATTTTTGATTCTCCATATATCTATTAACTCTAATTTTCAGTTCCACTAGTTTCTCTTCTCGAAATTTGGATACTGTGCCATTTGGTGCATACAGGTTGATATTTCCTAATTGATATTTCCTCATTGTCTATACTCCCTTTTATCAGGATGTATTTACCTTCCCTATCCCTTTTTATCAGATATATTTTTACTTTGGCTTTGTCAGATATCATGATGGCAACTCCTGCCTTCTTTCTATCAGTTGAAGCCCAATAGGTTTTGCTCCAACCTTTAATTCTAACCTTTTGAGTGTCTACCCACCTCAGGGGTGTTTCTTTTAGACAACATATGGTAGGATTTGGGATTCTAATCCACTCTCCTATTTGTTTTCATTTTATGAGTGAGTTCATCCCATTCATGTTAAAAGTTATGACTGTCTCTTGTGTATTCCCCAGCATTTGGATATCCTCTCCTAATTCTGTCCTTTCATCTTTTGCTATATCCTTTTAAACCAGTGGTTTACTTTTAATCAATCCCCATAATCCTGTCCCTTAATATGCTTCCCTTTCTTCCCCCTCCCTTTTTTGTTCCCTTTTTCTAGGGTCTGTTAAGTTCCCTCCCCCCATCCCTTTCCCTCCCTTTTTGTACTCCCTCCACCCTGACCCCCCTTATTTTTCCCTTCTCACTTTCCCTGTAGGATAAGACAGAATTCAAGACCCCAATGGATCTAGATGCTCTTCCCTGTCAGAACTGATTTCACTGAGAGTAAGGTTTAAGTATTACCTATTAGGACTCTCTTCCTCTCCTTCTTATAAGAGTATTCTTCCTCGCCCCTTCCCATGTGTATCTTTGTGTGATAAAAATTATCCTATTTATTTTATTTCTTCAAGTATCTCTTGGTGCCATCTTTGATTCCCCCCTCCCTTTTTCTTTTTTTTTTTGCTTATCATCTTATAGCACTTATTACCCCAATCTCTTCCTGCGAATGATTCTTCTAATTACTATAATAGAGAACATAATTTTTGAGAGTTACAAATAACATTTTACCCATATATTAATATAAATAATTTGATCTTATTGTAGCTCTTAAAGAAAAAAGCGGACAAAAGAATATTTTTCCACCTTTTTCTCTCTTTCTTATTTACCTTTTCATGTTTCTCTTGATCTTTGTGGTTGGATATCAAACTTTCCATTTAGGTCTGGTCTTTTCTTTACAAATATTTAGAAATCTTCTATTTTGTTGAATGCCCATGCTTTCTCCTGGAAGCATATAGTCAGTTTTGATGGATAGTTGATTCTTGATTGAAGACCCAATTCTCTTGTCTTTCTGAATATCATATTCAAAGTCTTGAGGTCCTTTAGTGTGGAAGCTGCCAGATCTTGTGTAATCCTGATTGGTGCTCCTTAATATCTGAGTTCTCTCTTTTTGGCTTCTTGTAAAAATTCTCCTTAGCTTGGAACCTCTTGAATTTGGCAGTTACAATCCTGGGAGTTGTCTTTTGAGGATTTAGTGAAGAGGGTGTTTTTTGCAAGATCATTGACTTCCAATTGCCCAATTCTGGTCCTTAAGGCCGAGTTTTCTGCTATAATCTTTTGGATTTCCTTTTTGGTTTGGTCTATCCTGCTTTTCATGGCTTCCAGCTATTTCTCCAATTGGGAGTTCTTATCCTTTAAACTGTTATTTTCTCTTTGAACTATTTCCCACTTTTCTTGCCAGACGGCTTCCATCTTTTTGATAAGCTCCAATTTAAATTCTTCAAGAGCTTGTGAACAATTTCCATTTTTTGGGAAGGTTTTGGTGAATTTATTTGAATTTCCTCTTCTATTTCCTCTGCAGCCTGGGTTTTTCCTCTGTAAAAATTTTGCAGGGTCAGTCCCTTCTTGTTTTTCTTGCTGGAGGGAGGTTGTTGTTCCTGGGCACTATTTGCCATCACTGTGGAGGTTTTTCCTTTCTTTTTTAGTCAGAAATCTGAGATGGGAAGGCTCTTTGTGTATGGCTTTAAGGAGCAAGGATTTTGCCTGAGGCAAGCTCTCGACTATCTACAGCTTCTGCTGTTTACTGCCCTTCTCTGTACTATCTTCCCATGGGTGCAGACTGTGGGCGCTCTTTAGCCTTCTGGGGTTTTAGGTGTTCTCATTTCCCTCTGAATCAATGTATATGGATCTTCTGAGATTTTTTGAAAGCATTAAGCTCTTCATTTCTTATAACACAATAGTATTCCAAATAAACAATATCTCACAACTTGGTTAGCCATTCCCCAACTGATGGAGATTCCATCTATTTTCAATTATCACCAGAAAAAGAACTATAATAAATATTTTTAAACATATAGGTACTGTTCTTTTTCTTCAAACACTTTGGGATACAGTCCTAATAGTGATATTGTTGAATCAAAGAATACACACCATTTTAAAGCCATTTGGGCCTGGGTGCATATTATTTTCCAGAGCAGTTGGATAAGTTCACTACCTCATTAGCCTGACATTAATGAAAAGAGTTTCCATATCCCCTCCATCATTTATCATCTTCCTTTTCATGTTAGCTAATCTGATAGATGTGAGATGTTACTTAAGAATTATTTTAATTAGCATTTCTCTAATCAATAGTGATTTAGAGAATTTTTTTTTTTAATGTGACTATCGACACCACTAGTTTCTTCTCCTGGAAATTGGACATTCATGTTTTTGACAATTTCTAAATTCAGGAAAGGTTCCTTTTTTTAAACAAGTTTCATTCAATTCCCTATCTATTTGAGAAAGGAGGACATTATCAGAGAATTTTCTATAATTCCTCCAGCCTCATTTTCCTGATTTCCTTCTAATTTTTACTATATTGGTTTTGTTTTTTAAAAATCTTTTCAATTTTATGCAATTAAAATTATTAGCTCTACTTCCTATAGTCCTCTATATTTCTTGTTTGCTTTTATAAATGTTTCTCTTATCCATAGATCTGATAGGTAGTTTTTTTTTTCTATGCTCCTCTAATTTTCTTATGATACCATGTTTCATGTATAAACCATGTACCAATTTTTACCTTATTTTGGTAAAAAATGTGACAAGTTGGTCTATACCAATTAATGTTTCTCCAAGGATTCAGATCTATCTTAATTTGTATGAAAAATGTTTTATTATCATAATTATATAATTCCTAGGTTTTTCTTGGCAGATAAATTTCCATGTATTTTATATTGCCTACAGATATTTAAAATAGAATTTCTCTTTCTATTTTTCTAGCTGAGTTTTGGTGGTATTATTTTTTAAACATTTTTATTATAAATGTAGTAACTACCAATAAAATAAACAATTAAAAATAATTTAAATAAACATTTAACAAATATTAAACAAAAAATTGAATGTATAAAATAATTATTTACAAAAGCACTAACTTCACATTGTTTACAATTTGTATAAAAATAGGTCACTAACGTGGGCTAATATAAACATCCTCTGCTTTTCAGTTCCCTTTGGATTTGTTTTACTTTGATACATTTTTCTCTTGCTTTTTTGTGGCTGTTATTTTTTAATGTAATCATAGTATATTTTATTATTGTTCTCTTTTTATCTCTTCATATATTAACATTAATTTATTTATATTCATAATATTTATAATTTCTAGTAACATAATACAATATATCACAATCACAACCATTTCTCCCAATCATTGCATTTGTATTATTTCCAGTTATTTTGACATTATAAATAAAGCTTCCATGAATATTTTCATACATACACACTTTCTCAATTCTCAATAATACTCTTAAGGTCTAATCCTAGTAATTGGATCCCTAGCTTAATAAGCATGAATAGCTTTACAACTCTCATTATATACTTTCATCTTGTTTTCTAAAAAACAATTCACAGCTGCTATATCAATGTAATATTAAGTCTTTTTCTCCATGTTCCCATAAGTACTTAATTTGATCAACTTTACCTCTCTGGTTCTCAGTTAACATACATTACCAGGACTATATTTATATAGATGGGTCCTTAGGCAACAGACACAATCTGTTGCCAGGATCACACTTTTTCCAAAGCCCAGTCCTTCCAACTTGTTTATACCCTGTGGAACTTTTGTTCCAGTTCCACAACCCTTCAGGAAATCAGGATTACCTCTGCAGTAAGATGAGTGTTAAAATAAAATTTTTGCAGACTGTTTATGCTCTCTAAACCATTGTCCCACCAGAAAATATGTTTAGATTATTTATGTGCTCAGGTTTAGACCTACTATTAACCTAATTTAGTTGTGTGTGCTATCCAGATTCTTTATCATATTTAACTTATCTAAGATTCTATTCACTTCCTTAACTTCTTTGTTATTTAATTTTTGGTTAGACTTATCTTCTTCTGAGAGGAGAAAATTGAAGTCCCCTGCTATTATTATTTTGTTATCCATTTCCATTTATACCACATTAAATTTTTTCTTTAAAAGTCTAGGTGCTATAACTTTGGTGCATACAAGTTCAATATTGATCATTCTTCATTATAATTAGTAGTGCCTAATATGATATAGTAACCTTGTTTATTCCTTCCAATTACATAAATTTTAGCCCTAATTCTGTTAGAGATCATAACTACTACCCCTGCTTTCTCCAGATTAGCTGAGACACAGCATATTCCCTTCTAGCCCTTCATCTTTACCCTATATGAATCTCTCATTTTCAGAGTATTTCTTGTAACCACAGTCAGGTTCTAGTGTTTGATCCTTTCTGCTATCAATTTTCTTCCCAATTATGAATTCATCCTATTTATACTCAAATCCATGATACTAGTTGTTAATTTCCATCTACTGTTTCTCCTTATGTTTTGTCCCCCTTTTCCTTTCTTTCCAACATATCTCTCCTCAGATGTCCAATTTCCTTTTATTGTGGGGGTGAAGAGGTACACCCCTTGTGTTCAGGAAGGATACCTTTCTGTAAGAATGCAAGACTCAGCTTAAAAATAAAAAGAGAAATTTATTAATTTGGAAAGTAATGTTGAGAATGGCCAGGAGGATAGTACAGGTGGAAGAGCAAGGTGGAAGGCTGCTCCTTGGGAAGACAGCATGAATGGAAAAGCTGTCCCACAGCTGACATCAATTTTGGGGATTTTATACTCTTTACAACATATGCTGTGTCATGGTGAGGGCATGACTCTAGAGTGATAAACCCTCAGGCATTCAGTCAGGGGTTTGGTCATCTGACTGGGGTCTTCCTGTAGATGTAGAGAATGACCTTCATAAAAAATTCTTTAGTTTTAGGGAACAGACAGATATTTGAGATACAGCCCCATAGTATTGCAGTGTAGCCTGGAGGTGCATCTCTCTGTCCATCTTAAATCGAAAGGAGTATCAAAGGAGGATAATTCTCTCAGCATTTTATAGGGGTTATTAAATGTTTTGGAGTCATGAGGATGTAAGGAAGCAAAGGAATTTCCCTGCTAATCGTTTGCCTAAGTTTCTGGGGGGTACAATGCCCATGTCACTTTAAGTAATGCCTCTCTAATTCACACTCCTTTCCCCCAAGCCCTTCATTATCTTCTCCCCTTGCCCTCTTAGTTCCAAATTGTCCCACATTTCCTAAGGTTCCTCTCTTGTCCTTTCCCCATTTCCTTTTAATTCTTATTCTTTCTTTCCTTCCAAAACTCCATTCCTTATCCCCCTGATGATCCCCTCCTCATCTTGATGAATTTAATTCTAAAAATTCCTCCACTATCTTGTTCTATGAGCCCCTACCTAATCTCCTCACTTTACTCCCCTAAATCTCCATGTGTACTATCCTCTAGATATCCCTAATTTATCTCACTTTACTTACCCTTTGCCCACTTTTCTCTTAATCCACCCTCCCTTCACTTATTCCCTCAGTCCCCCAAGGGAATTCCCAATCCCTCCATTATCCCATGCCTATTTCCTCCTTCTTTCTCTTTATGTTAAGATGTTTACCCTTCTAATTATGGATGTTGTTTTCTCTTTATCCCAGATCTGATGAGAGTAGCACTACTAGGCCTTCACCCCCTCCTTCTCTTCTCTGTGACAGTTCCTCAATTCATTCCTCTTCCATATGAGATAGTCACGCCACCCTACCTATTCCTGGTCTATTTCATTACCAAGTTGACTCATTCCATTACATTCTCCTCACCATCAAGTCTTTTATCCATACATACCTCTTCAAAATACCTAAGCAATGAAGTCTTTCCCAGGGACCATAGATGACATTTTTTCATACAGGAACCAAACATTTAGACCTTTTGGGTTGCTTATGATTGCTTATGATGGTCATTCTTTCTTTATCTTTCTGTGTTTTTTATAGATCAGATTTTCTGCTGAGTTTTAGTTTTTCACCAGATCTAGCTTAAACATCTTTAGTTTGTTATATATGCATTTTTTTGCCTTTTATAATTGTTTTTTGTCTTTACTCAATATGTCATTCTTGCTTATAAGCCCATTTTTTTTTGCTCTATTATATGCTGTATTCCATGTTCTGCATTCTTTTATTGCTGTGACTACTGTCATATGTTATTCTGATTGTTAGTCCATTGTATTTATTTCCCCTACCCCCCCCCCTTTTTTTTTGGCTTATAGTAATTTCTCCGTAACTTGGGAGCGACAGAAATTACCAATGATGTCCCTGTGCATTTTCATCTTTGGATCTCTTTGAGGTAGTGATTGGTGGATTCTTCCCATTTCTATTTTACCAAATGAATCTAGAATTTTTAGGTGGTTTCCTTTATGACTTCCTTGAGTATAATATATAAATTCTTTTTTTTTATTGTAACTTTCCAGGAACCTGATTATTCTTATGTTGTTCCTCTTTGATGTTTTCTAGGTCAGCTGTTTTTATGAGAAGGTATTTCATATTCTTTTCTATTATTTCATTTTTAAAATTTTGATTCATTATTTCTTGTTGCTTTAGAAAACCTTTAACTTCCCCTTGTCTAATTAAGGCTCTTAATACATTATTGTCTTCCTTGACTTTCTGGATCTCTTTTTCCATTTGGGTGATATTTCTTTCACAATTTTATTTTATTTTATTTTATTTGTATTGCTCATTTTTTCCCTAAGTTTTCCTCAACCTCTTTTAGTTGATTTTCAATGTATTTTTTTAAAGCTCTTCCAAAAGGTCTCGTTGCACTTGTGGCAATTTCATGTATTTCTTTGCTGCTTTTGAAGTAGGTGTTTTTACTTTTTTACTTTACTCTCCTTTGAGTTTGAACCAATGTCTTCTCTATCCCCATGTTAGCAATCAATAATTGGCTTATTTTTCCTTTGCTTGCTCATTTTTATTTTTTATTTACTTTTAATTTCCAGACTCATAAACTTAATATTGGCTTTTTTCTGGAGTCTTATGGTTCTTAAGGTACTGGAATATGTTACTTCAGGTTTCAGGATATTTTTTTGAGGTTTGTTTTTTCCAGTCCTGTCTAGTTATTACAGATTTTTAGTAGAGTCAGATTGCTCCCACTTCTCCATTCAAGTCTCCTTCCTCAGATGCTCCAACCAGAAACTATGGGCAGTTCTTCCACTACAACTGCAAACACAGTCCACCTTTTGAAAGATGTTGGGGCCCTAGTCCTAGAGCAACTGCATTCACCAATGTGTGTTCCTTCTTCACTCTTTTTCTTGTGACTCAATCCAGGCTAAAGTAGGTATGTAGTTTGCATTTCTTGGACTTCCAAAGTGTCTCATTTGTCAGCAGTGAGGTTTGATTTCCTCACATTAAGGTATGGTATCTGTTGACTCCATGGTATCTACTCACTCAATTCTGTGGGCCAATCTGGATCTCTGGAACGCAGGCTACTCCCAGGGGCTTCTGTCTGAGGATTCCAGAGGCATCTTCTGGGATGTAGGCTCCAGGTCTCAGGGAGGTTGCCAATCCTGCTTCTAGGAGATACTTTAAGAAGTTTTTTTCCCCCTCTATTTATTGCTCCTTTTGTTCTATTCCTGCTCCCAGGGCCTACAGTAACATTAATGAGGTCAGAGAAGTCAGAAACCTACTTCCCTTGTTACCCTAGCTATCTAGCTTTTCAACACTTCCCTGTACTTGCTCAAAAGTATATTTTATTTCTAACCACTGCTTTTCTCAATCTGCCTTCCCCTTTATCATCCCTGTTGCCTTTTATTACTTTTCCCTTTCTATTTCCCATTCAGATAAATTACATTCCTATACACAACTAAATGTGTATGTATATAGTTCTCTTTCTTTGAACCACTTCTTCTAAGGAGAGGAGGATGTAAACATTTCTCCATTTCCTTCCACCACCACTCCCATTTTCTGCTCCACTGCAAAAGCTTTCAATGTGGGGCTCTTTTATGTGAAAAATGTTCCCATTCTGTTCCTCCCTTCCCCCTTGTCCCACTGTAACTTCTTGCTCTCTTCTAGTTTTTTTAGATAACTCCAACATACTCAACTCACAGCCATGCTCTCTGTCTATTTAAATGCTTTTTTACTGACCTAATAATGATTAAGTTCTTACATGTGTCATTTTCCCAAATAGAAATAGAAACAGTTTAACTTTATTCAGTGAGTCTCTCATAATTTACTTTCAGGTTCACAATTTTATGTATGATTTTTCAGTTTAAATGTCTAATTTTCTATTTAGCTTGTGGATTTTAAAACTACTCCACCCCACTCAGACTATACTTTAGAAGATCTGATTTAGCTATTTCCTGATTAGTAATAATGGAGAAACGAGGTCTAACAGAATGAAGTCTTGGGAACTCTACATTTCTCCACCCTACTTAGTTTAACAAGGTCAGGAATGTCTGCAGCATACTCAAGGATTAAGTATCTGAGAAATGACCTTCAACAGACATGTACAGAAACAGCAGACAGACCCCTGGGCTGTCCTAAGTCATGCTAAGCTATCATTGGTACAGATGAGATGCAGGAAAGTGACATAAAACCGTCTATATAAGGCACGTCACTTTCTCTCCCTCCTTCTTGCCCTGGAGAGGCAACTCTGACTGGCAGCGTGCTAAGCATTCCAACATCTTGAAGTGGTGGCAGCTATTGTCTGGGTTTTGGCAGTGAGTTTGCCCTTGAGCTAATTCAGGTTCTGGCATCTTGGATGAGCCCTCTTGGAGTTCAGGCTGATTCCTTCCTCTTTTACTCTCCAAACCTTACCTTCTAGAGCCTCTAAACTTCCCGCCTGGCACAAGCCAGGTGGGAGAAATCCTATACCCTTTCCTTCTCCCTTCTTCTTAAATTTCTTTCCACTATATTAATTAAATTACCATAAATTTCCAGACTGACTTGGGTAAATTTTTTTTGTTATTTGGGATATTCAGGTGACCAATAAATAATATAGTTTTAGGTCACAATGCTAAAATTATCCTTTACAAGCTCTAGTCTTTTTCTTCAAGAATGCTTGAAAGTCCTCTATTTCATTGAATTTCTATTCTTTGCCCTAAAAAGATTGCACTCAATTTTGTTGGGCAGGTTATTACTTGTTGTAATCCTAGATCCTTTGCCTCCCAAAATATATTACAAGACCTTCACTTCTTTAACAGAAAAGGTAATAAGTGTTCTGTGATCCTGACTGTAGTTTAATGAAATGGGAATAATTTCTTTTTGGCTGCTTAAAATATTTTTTTCTTTGAACTGGGAGCTCTGAAATTTGGTTATAATATTTTCATGAGTTTTCATTTGGGTATCTCTTATAGAGAATGACTAGTAGATTTTTCCATTTCTATTTTATCTTCTAGATTATTAGATATCAGGGTAGTTTTCTTTGATAATTTCTTGAAATATAATGTCCTGGCTCTTTCTTTGATCATCAGTTTCATGTATTACAATAATTCTCAAATTATCTCTCATATACATATATATTTATTTATATCTGTTGTACTTTTACAATGAAATATATCACATTTTCTTCTATTTTTTAATTCGCTTGATCTTTTTATTGCTTCTTGGTGTCACATGAAGTTGTTGGCTTCCAATTGCCCAATTCTGATGTTAAAAAAATTATTTCCTTACATGAGCATTTATAGCACTTTTTCCTTTTGATCAATTCTGCTTTTTAAGGAATTCTTTTACCATTAGGCCATTTTAATTTTTCCCCCTCTAAGGTATTATTTTCTTCAATATGCTTTGTGTACTTCTTTAAACAAGCTGGTAATTCTCTTTTCAGAGTTTTCTCACATTACTCTCATTTATTTTCCAAATTTTTCTCTGCCACTCATTTTTTTTTCTTTCTTTAATGCTTACAGGAATTCTTATTTAACTTGAATCCAATTAGTATTTTTTTAGGCTTATTTGATAACTGTTTTTACATTGGTATCTTCTTCTGAGTTTATATCTTCTTCTGTGCTACCATAGTAGCTTTTTGTGGCCAAATTCTTTCTTGTTGCTATTGTAGAGATGGGATTGTAATAATATATAAATAAGAGTGAATTTAAGTGAAGTTGAAGGTTATCTTGAAGAGACTAGCATGGGCACATGCTAGGAACTCTGAAGAGAGAATTCTAGAATGTAGGAGAGAGAGGAGGTAGAGTTTTGAAGGTGCAATGGTCAACTTCACGCTCTTCCTGTCCTGAAGCCTGAGAGGAAGGAGCTGCTCACTGCTGAGGCTGTCTAACCAAGCCTGTTTGTGAGAGTAGGGAAACCTTTTGAATTCCTTTGGAAGTACCTTTTCCCACAAAAGAAACCTAATTAAAGAAGATCTCTACAATATCAACCCTGACTGAGAAAAAGTGTTATCCAAAGTCTATTGTTGTGTGGGCTAAGGTCTTTGCCTCAGGCCTGGTCCAGGCAGAGTGAACTCGGGCATTTTGAGTTCATCCTTATCCAAGTTGGAGAAAACTATTAACAAGATAAATCAAAAAGGGAGGATTTTAGGGTCAAGTAGTATAGAAAGGGTTTGAGGATACTTAGTCAGAAGCAAGGAGAGATAGGGCTCATCAAGATCGTGAAGACTCCATCTTGCAAATGACTTAGCAGGAAGAGGGAAGTATTAGGATTTAGAGATTAGGGCATCCTTGTTTCTAAATCCTCCCTCCTTAGAAGAAACACATATCTTTTAAATAGTAAAAAAAAAAAAAATCCCTCTTTAATCAAGGAAAAGGGGTTCAGTGTGACAGTAGGCCTCCAAGGGTTGAACTCGGGTTGCTCTGGACACTGACCCCTGGGAAAGCCAACCAAGCTAGATTGGACAATTCCCAGGAGCTATTAAAGTTGGGAAGCTTAAATACTTTTCTAGGTGAACCCTGGAGGCTAAGGATTGAGGATGAGTTGATTGACTTTACAATGGTAACAAAGGAAAATGAGGAGTTAGAGACTGGAATAACAGTGAGGGGCTGATGCTTTACAATGGACATAAAAAGGAAAGATCCAGCCAAGGGCTGGGCTACCTTGGAAAAGTACTTTGGCCTAAGGGGAGAAACCACTGGAACAAAAGAGATACTTAAAATCTGATGGGATTAGCTATTCCCACCCAAGCTACCTTAAGGTCTATTTTTAGTCTGAAACCAGTGAAGTAGGACTTTCCCTCAGGGAGAAACTCTCAGGTGACAAGGTTGAGGCTTTCACTTTTAAATTAAATAAATGGGGGATCTTTAACTCTTTCTAGGCTCCAAGTTTGGGGGCTTCTAGATTCCACATTGACACACATCCCAAGACTGGACATCGCTGGCCAAACAAAAGGACAAATGGGTGATTCTATATAGAGTTGGACTCTGTCACTAATGGTGGGGAAAGCCTTGGGGTACAGCTATGGGCAATTGGCATTTGGGGGCACTCCCCTATGCCTGGTTCATTGACACTTGCTAGAGAAAGGTAGGCAGTCTAACCTTGGCAAAAATTCTAACAAACAGAACATTACCCCATTTCCCCAAAGTCTTTAAAGTCTTTCAAATCTGGTGGGTCCTGACGTAATGCCTTTGTAATATCTTTGGCCTCCTCTCTTCTGCAGACTTCTCTGTCCTCTTGCAGAATTCTCCTTTTGTTCAAGACAACCCCATTGCTGCAAGAGAAAATAAGAGGAATCCATAAACACATTCTTTAACAGGCCTTGGACAAGCCCCAATATACTTACTCACTATAAAGATTATCCATGCTGCTAACTTTAAATCTGCAATCCCATATTATTAATTCTATTAATGTTTTTTCTATACCAATTATAAAATTATGTAAACTACATGCTTAATCAGAAAGATTGTCTACACTACCAAAATAACCATATAAAAAGCAACCCTACAAATTATAGAAGTATATATATATATATATATATATATATATATATATATATATGTATATACATACATATATATATATATGTAAATATAGAATTATAAAGTATAGAAGTACAAAGGCAAAAATAAAATCCACATCACAGGTTATTCAGGGTTTGTAAATCTGAAAGTGGCACTTCCCCCCATTTGTGGTCAAATATTAAAATACTGTCTAGCACTAAGTAAAATTCTACCTAGATATTCTATCACTCCCCACCCCCCAAACCACATTAAAATGACTGCATGGCAATTTCCGCCTTGAAACAATTTTAAAAATCAAAGTCATTTCAAAATTGAAATTAACTCCAAAAATTCTCAAGATTAAAAATGCTTCTAACTTTCCTTAATTTGAAAACCTATCACACATCCCCCTTTGGGGAGGTTGAGATGGTAGGGATTTAAAAACTGTTTTCATTCATCTTTAACTATTTAACAACTATAATCATACTTAAATAGCTTAGACTTTTTACTTCTATTAACTATTACTTTGTATGCAAAATAATATTGCAACTGACTCAGCCAACATAAATTCTGTAGATAAAAATTATTGTTAAAATAATTCTCCTGATTTGACTGAGTTCTAGGCTTAATTAAATTAGTTTGGGGTACACATTTCAATTTCCTGAGTATCTATTTATTGGTAATAAAGGCCTATTACCATTGAACTTGGGCCTAAATCTATAGGTGATTTCATTAGTATTCCTAAATGTATAAACTTTATTGATACTAGGGAGCAATTGAGTTCTTTCTGAACCTTTTTTTTTATTAAAAATGCTGCATAGAATTCATTATTTATGTGTTGCTTCTCCCCCTTTTTGGAACTGATGTTTGCCAAGTTTTCCTTATGATCTAAAGTCTTCTTTCATTTAAGAAAAGGGACCTCTTTGAGTTTGTTTACTCATTCAAAATGGCTAAAAATTTCTATCTGCCTTCACAATTCCATATTCTAGGGCTTGCCTTTTTGAGACTTCCTGGTTGATAAGCCCAATCTGCCTTATTTAACTAAAGGGAATGGTGGTATTTATAATCAGTTCCCTTGGTGGATAGCAACCTCCATCTACCTCTGTTTACCCCAATACTTCACTATTCTCTCATTTTTCAAGCTATTTCTTAACTTTGAATTTTCTTTTAAAGTTGGGCTCTCCTCACTTGGGATTGGGGAGACACTGTCCCAAGCTTCAGACATTTTATTGCTATTTTCAGAGCTAATTCTGAGAGTCTGAAAGCTTCTTGTGTATCACTGGAGCTCTGTTCCTAGGAGCGATATGGCTATTGCTCTTCTGGTCTGAGCTTTGGTTTTTACCAGGAAGACCCTTTGTCCCCTGGTGCTACCACTCCTTTCTGCTTTGGTATTATGACCAGTTTCCTTCATCCTTTGTGACCTGTACTCCTTTCTGCCCTAGAACTGCAATTAAAAACTGTATAGAACCCAGTGAAATTGCTTGTCAGCTCTGGGAGGGGGAAAGACGAAGGGAGGGAAATAAAATGAATCATGGAAACATGGAAAAATATTTGAAAAAGAAAAAGAATTTATATGCTACTCTCCAGCTGACAAAAGGTCAAAAAGTTATGAATGAGCAATATTCAAATTAAGAAATTAAAGTTATCAACAATCATATGAAAAAAGTTTCTAAATTACTCTTGATTAGAGAAATGCAAATTAAAATAAGGCTGAGGTATCACTTCACATTTCTAAGTTTTGCCAATATGACAGTAAAAAAAAAAGCAATAAAGGTTGAAGGTAATGTGGCAAGATTGAAATGCATTGATGGTGAAGCTATGAACTTATCCTTTCATCCTGGAGGGCAATTTGGAACTCTGCCCAAAGGGCTATGAAACAATCAATATTTTTTGATCCAATAATACTACTACTAAGTCTGTACCCCAAAGAAATTAAAAAAGGGGAATGGTGGCAAAGGATCTACTTGTACAAAAATACTTATAGCTGCTCTTTTTGTGGAGACAAAGAATTAGAAATTGAAGAGATGTCCATCAATTGGGAAATGCCTGAACAAGTTGTGGTATATGGTAGTGATGGAATACTGTTGCACTGTAAGAAATGATGAACAGGATGATTTCAGAAAGAGCTGGAAAGACCTACATGAACAGATGCAAAGTGAAATAAGCAGAACAAGGAGAACATTATACATAGGAACTATAATATTGTGGAACCATCAAATGTGATAGACTTAATTACTATCAACAATATAACCATCCAGAACAATTTAGAGGGACTCATGAAAAAGAATGTTATCCATCGCTGGAGTGCAAGTGGAGATGAAAACAAATGATTTATCACTCATTTATCTGGACATATTTTGGGGAGTTCTGGTTTTATAAGATTATCCACTTACCCCCCCCCAAAAAAAAATAAGAACTCTGTATAGACAACAGATTGACAATCAGCATCAGCTGCACCCAGAATCAGCCACCTTTGGAACACTCTTTCTGCTCTGGGATATCAACTTGTGTTGTAGTTCTTAAGTCTTTCATAATATTAAGAATTGGGAGCAGTTGGGTAGTTCAGTGGATTGAGAGTCAGGCTAGAGATGGGAGGTCCTAGGTTCAAATCTGGCCTCAGACACTTTCCAGCTGTGTGACCCTGAGCAAGTCACTTAATCCCCATTGCCTAGCCCTTATCACTCTTCTGCCTTGGAGCCAATACATAGTATTGATTCCAAGATGGAAGGTAAGGGTTTATTTAAAAAAATAATAATAATATTAAGAATTGAACTAGCTAGACATGGTGGTATACACTTGTAGTTCCTACTACTGGTAGAGGTTAAGGCTGATGGATCTCTCAATTTTGAAGTTCTGAGCTATGATATGTCTAACAATGAGAAGTAATGTTCACTAAAGTCTAACATTATTATGCTTAGGCTCCAGGATGTGTGTGGGGGAGGGGAGGAGGGAAGAAGTGAGTAGTATCATTCCTCCTAAGGAGATATCAAATGTTCTAAGTTAGAAACAGAACAGATCAAAACTTACATTTTTATCAGTAGTGGAGTTGGTGTGTGAGTAGCCATTGTATTTCCAAATTAAGAAAACCCAGGCTCAAAAAAAAAAAAATCCCAAAGCAGCCAAACTAAGGTTATAGAATATATCCCAAGAAGGAGGAGTAAAAATCAGGGAGGATCTGAATACTGGCCTATATACATATCCAGTATTCTACAAACCTACTATGACTATATGGCTATATCTGTCTCTGTAGAAATTCTTTTGCTTCTCTGAAAATCAGTAGTAAATTTTTCCAATGCAAATGCAGTTATAATAAAGTAAATTTCCTTTGATAGAAGAAATTTACCAACTAATTGCCTAAAATTATCTAAAAATATTTAATGCCTCATTAACTATAAGTACTTTCTCCATACCACCCTACAGGTTTGAATACAGTATATTATAATATGTAGGCATTTGATTGATAGTGGAGTTGTGAATTGATCCAACCATTCTGGAGGGCAATATGGAACTATGCCCAAAGGGAACCAAAAGACTATCTGTCCTTTAATCCAGCCATAGCACTGCTGGGTTTGTACCCCAAAGAGATAATAAGGAAAAAGACTTGTACAAGAATATTCATAGCTGCGCTCTTTGCGGTGGCAAAAAGTTGGAAAATGAGGGGATGCCCTTCGATTGGGGAATGGCTGAACAAATTGTGGTATATGTTGGTGATGGAATACTATTGTGCTCAAAGGAATAATAAAGTGGAGGAATTCCATGGGGACTGGAAAAACCTCCAGGAAGTGGTACAGAGTGAAAGGAACAGAACCAGGAAAACATTGTACACAGAGACTGAAACACTGTGGTACAATCGATTGTAATGGACTTCTCCATTAGTGGCAATGCAGTGATCCTGAACTACCTGGAGGGATCTTTGAGAAAGAACACTATCCACATCCAGAGGAAGAACTGTGGGAGTAGAAACACTGAAGAAAAACAACTGCTTGATTACATGGGTCGAGGGGGATATGGTTGAGGATGTAGACTCTAAATGAACATCCTAATGCAAACACCAACAACATGGAAATGGGTTCTGATCAAGGACACAAGTAATACCCAGTGGAATTCCACGTCAGCTATGGGAAGAGTGGGGGGGAGGGAAAGGAGGGAAAGAACATGATTCTTGTAACCAAGGAATAATGTTCTAAATTGACTAAATAAATAACTTACAATAAAAAAAAACATATGTAGGCATTTGGTTACTCCTTTTTACTCATACAAAACTTGTATGACTTTCTAATCCATACTTTATTTTACATATATACTGTGGACAAATTATGTTCCTTGCTATGAGAAACATATGAATCCTTTTTTATATACCCTAGGTTCTGAAAATCTAGAGCATACTAAGTATACAAATGGAAAAAATTAGATGTCCTCTAATAAGAAATTTAGACTGAAAATATAATCTGGTATTTATAAAATCATTATATTTCTAGAAAATATTTTGCTCTAAATGAACTTAAAGTTCCCAAACATCATAATATACTCTAATGCTACTCATTGATGCCTATAAATTAACCTAACAGTTTGTCAAGTGATCTTGTATATATGATCAAGATGGATTTTTTTCAGAATTAATCATATAATTTATAGGTCAATTTTGGTTAACTTTGCAAATAAGATTTTTCATTACATTTATATGCAAGAAAATTATAGGCTAGTCATATTTGATTTATTTTATTGTTTTTAATCAGTGCTTACATTATATCAGAAGTATATCAGTTTTTTTTTTATCCTGGAAATAACTGAGAATTAGATTTATTTCTTTTTATCCTCAGATGATAGTCTTATACAATACTCTTCACATACATGTATTCAAAAATCTACTGACTGATTAGTGGCAGGAGGAGCCAGATATGAAAGAATGAATATATGTGACACTGTCAATACAAAGAAAGCAAAGGACTTGTACCAAACCACTTCTCATTTTGCCAGAAGTTCCAGAGTTAAAGAATTAACAAAACTAGTAATGAACTGTCTCCAATAAAGCTTGTTTTATAACTCTTTTGATATTCACTATAACATATATTGTAACGGTACACAATAGGTTTTGTGATGTATTATCTGTGTATATGTATTTGAAAAAGAAAGAGAAGGACACAGAGGGAGAGGTACAAAAAAGATGGAAAAGGAAAAAGAAGGAATAAGACAAAAATTGAGAAATAGAACTTTCTAAGAACTCTTCTGAAAGTAACAGGAGTCCTTTCCCTTCTTAAATATGTGTATCCAGAAATTTTTTGAATGAGCTGGAAAATGGGAATAATTCTGAGTAGAAAAAGGCAGAATATTTGAGTAGTCAATTTTAAAGAAGCTTCTCACCAATGGATATCCATTTTCTCTATTCCAGGCAATATCATCCCTCAATATTAGGGTCCTAGTCAGCTATACACCATCTCTTCCATTGATTCCTATCCTCCACTTTCCTGGAGTGTAAAATAAAAGAATGTTGACCTCTAATTATCTCCTCAAGGCACTCCAAAACTTTCCTTTCCATGCACTCTTGGTTGCCCTTTTCTTCAGCAACCATACATTTTCCAGGGTTATAAATCTATCTATCCTCTCTCGCTCCCATAAGAATATATTCACTCTCCAAGAAAGCAGGTAAGAATCAATTAGAAATGAAAAATACCAGAAGTCTATTTCCAGTCTTCAATTTTCATTAGTCTCCATAAAGAAATTAAAGGAGGAATCATGGTTTCTGGTAAAATAAGCCTATGATAGATTTGAAAATACCTGATGTTGAGAAAAGATATCTTTCCATCCAATTCGAAATTCTTTTGCCATTCAATTTATTTTGGGTATTTTCTAGAATCTTCTCAATATTCAGTGTGCTGCTATGACTGATTATGCTTTCAGCCAGATATAGCAACACAAAATATTCAGGTTTTCAACCACTTATCCATTTTGCATTGTAGACAGTGGCACCCATTCATTACATTCAGTTCATGTTGATTTGAGGTTTTCATTTTTTGTTAATTCAGATGCCTATCACTGGTAAAAAAAACTTTTTTATAAAATGAAGACATAGCTTGTCTGGAAATCTGCAAAGTAATTGTTTATCACTGATAATGAGGTCATTAAATTCAATGCTTTTTTGCATCAAAATAAGTATTGGCAATTTAAATGAGTGCTTGTGCCAAGTCGAAGTATACTTTGTGATAACCATATCAAATTTTTAAAAGTGAATAATTAAATCTTTAAGTGCTGTAGAAAGAGCCCTTTGTATTTTACCTTTTCCACATTTGTGAAGTCTTGCTGTTTCACAATGGTCCAAGTCCTCTAATTGTGTAGGCAAATTTCCACTTATATCATCCAAATCTATCTAGTTCCTATTTTTGTACCTTTCTCTGATCATCTAATTTTTAAAAATACAATAATCACACTAGTACAATGACTAATAGAAGGGGCTGGAAACTGTATTGCTCTGTGAGGCAAATCTCTTGATGGCTCTGGCTTGTTTTCTCACCTATGAAAAGAGGGGATTGGTTTAGATCACAGGTTATTAACATGATTTTAAATGTACTTAGATAACATTTCATTATAATTGCTTCCCTTTAAAACCATATATTGTATGTATTTAAAATGTATTTAAAAATATTCTGAAAAAAGGGTCCATAAGTTCACATGACTTGCAAATGGTCCTAAAACAATAAATGTAAAGAACTCCTGGATTAGATGATGTCGAATGTCATTTCCAGTATCAAACTCTAAAATATTATGGTTTGAGGATGCTGTGACTAATTCTGGTCTGGTAAAACCAACCATCAGTGTAGGATTAAATGAAACATCTCAAAGTATTGCTATTTCTGTTTCAGTTAATAGACAAACAATTTTCTATGGATTACAGCAAAATGTGACAAAGTCCTTAGAGATGGGAGTACCAGATCTTACTTGTGGCCCTAAGAAACCTGTATGTGAACCAAGAAGCAATAGCTAGAACTGAAGATGGAACTGATTGGCTTAAGGTTGGAAAAGGAGGATAGCAAAGGTGAATATTGTTACCGTATTTATTAACTTATATACAGAGTACATCATGTGAAATGCCAGGATGAATGAATCAAAAGCTAGGATTAAGGTTACTGGGAGACATATCAATAATCTCAGATATGCAGAAGATAGCACCCTCATGACAGAAACTGAATTAAGAAACATCTCAGAAAGAAGAGAATGCAAAAGCTAGTTTGAAGTTTAACAGCAAAAACACTAAGATCTTGACAAGTAGTCATCATTTCCTGGCAAATAAAGTGAAAAGAATTGAAAGCAGTGCCCGTTTTTATATTCTTGGACTCAGAGATCACTGCAGACAGGGACTGTAATCATGAAATTAAAAGACATGTGTGCTCCTTGGAAGAAAGCTATGACAAAACTGGACAGTATACTAAAAAAGTAGAGACAGCATCTGGCTAACAAAAATTCATGTAGCAAAACCTATGATTTTTTTCAGTACCAGTGTAAGGCTGTGAGAGTTGGACTACAAAGATTGGACTATAAAGAAAGCTAAGCATCCCATAATCAACAGTTTCGATTTGTGGTGCTGAAGACTTTTGAGACTCCCTTGGACAGAAGATAGCCAAATCAGTCAATACTTAAATTAATTCAGACTATTCATTAGCATGCCAAAAAATTGAAACTGAAATTTAAATACTTTGAACACATACTGAGAAAACAGGACTCATTGGAAAAGGCCTTGAAATGAGAAAAGATTTTAAGAGAAAAGAAGGGGACAGCAGAGGATAAGATGGATAGAATAGTGTTGGGGAAACAACAAACATGACCTAATACAGACTTCAAGAGGAAGTGCAGGATAGAAGGGATTGTCATGCTGTGGGCTATGGGTTCACAGAGTTTGATGTGACTGAATGACTGAACAATAACAAGATAATATCTGCTCCAATCCCCAGACTTTGTTAGACACCTCAAGAGTAGTCCCCTCCTTAGGTCCATTTAACTATTTCACCTTAAGTATCCCAACCTATAACTCCCCTTACCCCATGACTTCTGCTTGATCACTGTTTCTATTATTAACTACACTATCGTTTTTGAGTAAATAGATTTTTATTAGTAATTAATATAATTGTCAGATGATACAAGTATAGGAGATATAATAATGCAAAAAAAATGATAAAATCAAAACTCAAATTGATCTTGACAAACTTTAATACTGTGGTGATATTACATAGGTATTAAATTTCTATTTGGATTAAAATAAAAGGACTGGAGAAATTTTCAGAGGAAAATTTAGACTACTGGGGGCTAAATAACTGATTTCCTTTCTTTGTTCAAAAATTTTTATTTAGTATGTGACCTAAGAACAAAATTCACAACTAAAATATTTAGGAATAATTTTAAGTTGGCCAGCAAAGGGGAGAATTGTAAAAGGTGTGGTCGACTTCCCAAGTATTTATATGTTACATGTTACGTAGGATTCAAACAAAGGTACCAAAAAAAAAAGTTGCTGATTCACAAACATGAAAGCAGTTACCAAATAAGACATGTAGAGTGTTGGACATATAAAATATCAGAAAATTGCTTACCTTCTTTGCATCAATCTGCATATCTGAATGAGTTTCTGAACAAGATAACCTAGGTCCTGACCTAAACAAATATCATGGAGCCAAAATCATAATTGCAAAGAATTTAGCATCTTCCATATTAAAGGATTGTGACAAGGAAATCACTTTTAAAAGACTGATATATATTAATTTAATGTCGCCAAGGAATTCAGCTATGTAATTCCTTAATGAAAACTCAAGTCAGCCGTCAACCTTTTATGGAGTTTTAATTACAAACAGGAGGGAGAAAGGAATTAGAGATAGAGAGATAGAGAGAGGGAGAGAGAAAGGGGAGAGAAGGGAATAGGACTTAAATACCCCTTCTGTTTAGGCTGGGCCAAAAGGCCCAAGCCCTTAGATAGCTGGGGCAAAGAAAGGAGATCAGTCCCTATTACTCACGTGACCAAAATGGAGAAACAGTCTTAGAGGCCCCCACCTTCAGCTTCCTTCAGCGCAAGCTTCTCAGAGCACACCTCAACCACTCTGACCAACTCCTCAACCCTCCCCAGTCTTCAGACCCCCCTATCCTTAAGGAAACCATCCAAGTTCCCTCCCCTCAGTCCTCACATCTACCAATCACCTGTCCATCAATTTCCCTGTGCCAATGGAGGCTCTAGCTTAACCCAGGAATGCCCAGAGGTCTGTGGCTTTGCACATGTCTGTTGAAGGTCATATTTTCAAATAATTAAATCTTTGATTCTTTGCTACAGCCCTTCCTAAAACCTGTTAATCTGAGTAGGGTAGAGGTTGGAATAATTAAATTTTTATCTAGGCTGCAGCCCTTACTCAATCCTGTTAGGACTGAATAGGGTGGAGATTGATTCCAAGTATCTCCATTGTATCAACTCTAAAATCAATCATGACTCAAGGAACTTCCTGTTCTATGCTTAAGCATAGGTCAAAGCCCTTTCCATTGTTCAGCAAAAGGTTTCTGTCCTAAAGTAATCTTAAGAAGGGAAGAGGAGGAAACTCTCATGCCAATGGGGATCACATTCCAATAGCCAAGACCCACTATCAATAGGGAATTTTTCAAGTATGAAATTTCCCAATGGTGAAATTTCCAACATTTATAAGTCTAAGAAATTTTGAGGTTTACAAGATAGACTTAGAATATGATATTCTGAAAGACAAAGGAATTAGGTTTACAATGAAAAATTGCCTTCCAATCAAAACTGACTATATTATTTCAGGGGGAAAATTGTCATTTAATAAAATAGAAGATTTCCAAGAATTCCTAATGAAAATGCCAAACTGAAACAGAAAATTTGATGTCCAAATATAAGATTCAAGAGATGCCTTAAATGGTAAATTAGAAAAAGAAAATTTAAGGGATTCAAAATATTGAATAATTTATATTCCATAGATATTTGTAACTTAATTTTTTTTATTATTAGCAGAGAAATTAGACAAAGGAAACATAGATAGAGGGTACAGGAGTAGATATGTTTAGGGTGACATGATATGAAAAAATAATAATAATGAAGAGTTAAAAAGGAATGCACTGAAAGAAAAGGGGAAAGAGGTAAAATGAGTAAATTATATCACCTAAAAAGACAAAAAAATTGGAAAAAAAACAGCGGGGGGTAGAATGAGGATAGTAACGGTCAATGCTTAAACCTTACTCTCATCTTATTTGGCTCAGAGAGGGAATAACAACCAGGCTCACTGGGGTATAAAAACCTTTATTAGATGATAGAGAAGTAGGAGAGAAATAGGAAGGGAGGAAGGAGAAAGGGGAATAATATAGGGGATGGGGAACTTGGGGATTGATGATTAAAAATAAAACACATGTGAGGAGAAACAGAATGAAATGAGAAAGTGAAAGATCAAAAGGGGAAAATAAAATGGAGGAGAATAAACAGATGGTTATCATAACTGTGAATGTAAATGGAATGAACTCATCTATAAAGTGGAAGTGGATAGCAGAGATGATTAAAAATAAGAACCCTACTATATTTATGGTTTACAAGAAACATATCTGAGAAAGGTAGTCATACATAGCATAAAGGTAATGGGATAGAGAAGAATCTACTGGACTTCAACTAAAGTTGAAAAAAATGGATAGCAATCATGATCATAAAGCTAAAGCAAACATATATATATGATTAAAAGAGACAATGAAGGTAATAAAAGCTAGATTAAAAGTACTATGTATAGTACTATGAACAATGAACTAATATAAAAATTATATATATTATAATTTTTTCATGGTTAACATGATTCATATTCTTTCTCTCCCCTTTTCACTCCCCGTTCCCAGAGCTGACGAGCAATTTCATTGATTTTATATATGCTAAAATTAAAATAAATTAAAAATAATAATGACTTGAGAAAAGGTGCAGTTTACAAAAAAACCCACTTAAATCATCAGCATTTCTATGTTTTACCAACAAAATCTAACACCAAGAGATATCTTTATAAATTCCATTTAAAATAATGCTAGACAATATAAAATATTTAGGAATCTATTTGCCAAAACAAATACAGAAATTATATGAACATAATTATAAAACACTTCTCACATAACATTAGATCCAAACAATCGGAAAAAACATTAATTGCTTATAGGTAGACAGTTAATATAATAAAAAATGACAGTTCTACATTAATTTACTTATTCAGTGCCACATCTATCAAACTGCCAAAAATGATTTCATAGAACTAGAAAAAATAACAATTCATCTACAAGAACAAGAATCTCAAGGGAATTAATGAGAAATAAAAATGTGAAGGAAAGTGACCTAGGGGTACCTGATCTCAAATTGTATTATAATAAAGCAGTAATCATCAAAACAATTTGGTATTGTCAAATAGATTCCAAGTAAATTACCTTAGCAACCTACTGTATGAGAAACCTAAAGGTCCTAGCTTTTGGGATAGGAACTCACCATTTAACAAAAATTACTGAGAAAATTGGAAATCAGCATAGCAGAAACTAGGTATAGACTGCTATCTCACACCCCATACCAAGAGAAGGTAAAAATGGTTATGTGATTTAGACATAAAGGATGATATTAAAAGTATCCAAGAAAAACATTTGGAGTTGGGAATTCAGATCAAAGCACACTATTTTTCACTTCAGTTAAATCAGATTTATGTTTTGGGGTTTAGGTTTTATATTATTATACTCTTATAAAAAGAACAATATAGAAATGTTTTGCATGATAACACATGTATAACCCAGATCAAATTGCTTGACAGCTCTGACAATTTATATTATAGAACTTCAGAAAACTCATGTGGAAATTTATTGCAAATAATTGGTAAAATAAAATATCTTTATAACTTTAAAAAAATTGGCCCCAGACAGGTCCTATCTGTGTGACCCTGGAGAAAATTACTTAACTGTCATTGCTTAGTGCTTATCACTCTTCTGCCTTTGAACCAGTATTATTCTAATGTTGTGGGGTTCAGAGGTGAACCCCTGGGGTTCAGGAAGGATATCTTTTATAAGAATGCAAGATTCTGAAACTTGGCTTGAAAATAAAGAGAAATTAATTAATTTGGAAAGTAATGTTGAATCTGACCAGGAGGCAGCATAGATGGAAGCCTACCTTCTCTGTGGAACAGCATGGGTGGAAGAGCTGCTCCTTAGGAGGACAGCAAGAAAGCATGAGTGGAGCAACCTGGAGGGTTGGGGCAAGGGGCCCCAAAGGCATGGGAGTGGTTCTTGGGATCTGGAGGACAGACAGATGAAGTGTGTCTCTTTGTCCATCTCTAATCAATGGGACAATCAAAGGAGGATAATTCTCTCTGGGTCAGATGTTTTGAGTTAGGAGTCAGAGGGTGTAAGGGAGCAAAAGAATTTCCCTGATAATAGTTTGCCTGAGTTTCTAGGGGTAAAATTCCCATGCCACTAAGTTGGAAGGTAAGATTTTTATAAAGAATAACTTTTATAATATCCACAGTTACCCTATTCCTGCTTGAAGAACTCCACAGAAGAGGAAAGCTTTATGTCCTAAATTAACCCAATCAAATTCTGACCTATTTCTTTAAATCAAACCGACAGCAGCAAATTAGGAGATTTTGGATTGGTGGGTAGATCTCTATTCATTTAGGGGTGTCAGATTGAGACTTTTGTTTTAATGTGGCTTAAATTCTCACCTAGCTTTCCTATCTTGCCTATTTCATACTTTTTTTTTTTAAATATATTTTATTTGATCATTTCCAAGCATTATTCGTTAAAGACATAGATCATTTTCTTTTCCTCCCCCCCACCCCCCATAGCCGACGCGTAAGTCCACTGGGCATTAGATGTTTTCTTGATTTGAACCCATTGCTTTGTTGATAGTATTTGCATTAGAGTGTTCATTTAAAGTCTATCCTCTGTCATGTCCCCTCAACCTCTGTATTCAGGCAGTTGCTTTTTCTCGGTGTTTCCACTCCCATAGTTTATCCTTTGCTTATGAATGGTGTTTTTTTTCTCCTGGATCCCTGAAAGTTGTTCAGGGACATTACACCGCCCCTAATGGAGAAGTCCATTACGTTCGATGATACCACAGTGTATTAGTCTCTGTGTACAATGTTCTCCTGGTTCTGCTCCTCTCGCTCTGCATCACTTCCTGGAGGTTGTTCCAGTCTCCATGGAACTTCTCCACTTTATCATTCCTTTTAGCACAATAGTATTCCATCACCAACATATACCACAGTTTGCTCAGCCATTCCCCAATTGATGGGCATCCCCTCGTTTTCCAGTTTTGGGCCACCACAAAGAGCGCAGCTATGAATATTTTTGTACAAGTCTTTGTGTCCATTATCTCTTTGGGGTACAGACCCAGCAGTGCTATGGCTGGGTCAAAGGGTAGATATTCTTTTGTCGCCCTTTGGGCATAGTTCCAAATTGCCCTCCAAAATGGTTGGATCAGTTCACAACTCCACCAGCAATGAATTAATGTCCCTACTTTGCCACATCCCCTCCAGCATTCATTACTTTCCTTTGCTGTTATGTTAGCCAATCTGCTAGGTGTGAGGTGATACCTCAGAGTTGTTTTGATTTGCATCTCTCTGATTATAAGAGATGTAGAACACTTCTTCATGTGCTTGTTAATAGTTTTGATTTCTTTATCTGAGAACTGCCTATCCATTTCCCTTGCCCATTTATCAATTGGAGAATGGCTTGATTTTTTGTACAATTGATTTAGCTCATTATAAATATGAGTAATTAAACCTTTGTCAGAGGTTTCTATGAAGATTTTTTTCCCAATTTGTTGTTTCCCTTCTGATTTTAGTTATATTGGTTTTGTTTGTACAAAAGCTTTTTAGTTTGATGTAGTCAAAATTATTTATTTTACATTTTGTGATTCTTTCTATATCTTGCTTGGTTTTAAAGCCTTTCCCCTCCCAAAGGTCTGACATGTATACTATTCTGTGTTTACCCAATTTACTTATGGTTTCCTTCTTTATGTTTAAGTCACTCCCCCATTTTGCATTTATCTTGGTGTAGGGTGTGAGGTGTTGATCTATTCCTAGTCTCTCCCACACTGTCTTCCAATTTTCCCAGCAGTTTTTATCGAATAGTGGATTTTTGTCCCAAAAGCTGGGATCTTTGGGTTTATCGTATACTGTCTTGCTGAGGTCGTTTTCCCCCAGTCTATTCCACTGATCTTCCTTTCTGTTTCTTAGCCAGTACCAAATTGTTTTGATGACTGCTGCTTTGTAATATAGTTTGAGGTCTGGGACTGCAAGGCCCCCATCATATGTGTTTTTTTTCATTATTTCCCTGGATATCCTTGATCTTTTGTTCTTCCAAATGAACTTTGTTATGGTTTTTTCTAAATCAGTGAAGAAGTATTTTGGTAGTTCAATGGGTATGGCACTAAATAGATAAATAAGTTTGGGTAGGATGGTCATTTTTATTATATTGGCTCGTCCTATCCATGAGCAATTAATGTTTTTCCAATTGTTCAAGTCTAGTTTTAGTTGTGTGGCGAGTGTTTTGTAGTTGTGTTCATATAGTTCCTGTGTTTGTCTTGGGAGATAGATTCCTAGGTATTTTATTTTGTCTAAGGTGATTTTGAATGGGATTTCTCTTTCTAGTTCTTGCTGCTGAGCTGTGTTGGAGATATATAGAAAAGCTGATGATTTATGTGGGTTTATTTTGTATCCTGCAACTTTGCTAAAGTTGTTGATTATTTCAATTAGCTTTTTGGTTGAATCTCTAGGATTCTTTAAGTAGACCATCATGTCATCCGCAAAGAGTGATAACTTGGTCTCCTCCTTGCCTATTCTGATACCTTCAATTTCTTTATCTTCTCTAATTGCTACTGCTAGTGTTTCTAGTACAATGTCAAATAGTAGAGGTGATAATGGGCATCCTTGTTTCACTCCTGATCTTATTGGGAATGCATCTAGTTTATCCCCATTGCAGATGATATTAGCTGTTGGTTTTAGATATATACTGTTTATTATTTTTAGGAATGACCCTTCTATTCCTATGCTTTCTAGTGTTTTTAATAGGAATGGGTGTTGTATTTTATCAAAGGCTTTTTCTGCATCTATTGAGATAATCATGTGGTTCTTGCTAGTTTGCTTGTTGATGTGGTCAATTATGTGGATGGTTTTCCTAATGTTGAACCAGCCCTGCATCCCTGGTATGAATCCTACTTGATCATGGTGAATGATCCTTCTGATCACTTGCTGGAGTCTTTTTGCTAGTATCCTATTTAAAATTTTTGCATCTATATTCATTAGGGAGATTGGTCTATAGTTTTCTTTCTCTGTTTTTGACCTGCCTGGTTTTGGAATCAGTACCATGTTTGTGTCGTAAAAGGAGTTTGGTAGAACTCCCTCTTTGCTTATTATGTCAAATAGTTTGTATAGTATTGGGGTTAACTGTTCTCTGAATGTTTGATAGAATTCACAGGTGAATCCATCAGGCCCTGGGGATTTTTTCTTAGGAAGTTCTTTGATGGCTTGATGGATTTCAATTTCTGATATGGGATTATTTAAGAATTCTATTTCCTCTTCTGTTAGTCTAGGCAGTTTGTATTTTTGTATATATTCATCCATTTCTCCTAAATTGGTGTATTTATTGCCATATAATTGGGCAAAGTAATTTCTAATGATTGCCTTAATTTCCTCCTCATTGGAGGTGCTGTCCCCCTTTTCATCTTTAATGCTGTGAATTTGCTTTTCTTCCTTCCTTTTTTTAATTAGATTGACCAGTACTTTGTCTATTTTGTTTGTTTTTTCAAAGTACCAGCTTCTTGTCTTATTTATTAAATCAATAGTTCTATCACTTTCGATTTTATTAATTTCTCCCTTAATTTTTAGGATTTCTAATTTGGTTTTCTGCTGGGGGTTTTTAATTTGATCGCTTTCGAGTTTTTTCAATTGCATTTCCAATTGATTGATCTCTGCTCTCCCTTGTTTGTTAATATGAGCTTTCAGGGATATGAATTTGCCTCTGATTACCGCTTTGGCTGCATCCCAAAAGGTTTGAAAGGATGTTTCGCCATTGTCATTTTCCTTGATGAAATTATTAATTGTTTCTATGATTTCTTCTTTAGCTAAACGGTTTTGGAGTATCATATTGTTTAATTTCCAATTGGTTTTAGATTTGGTTTTCCATGTACCATTACTAATCATTATTTTTATTGCCTTGTGATCTGAGAAGGCTGCATTCATTATTTCTGCTTTTTTGCATTTGTGTGCTATGTTTCTGTGACCTAATGTATGGTCAATTTTTGTGAATGTGCCATGTGGTGCTGAGAAGAAGGTGTATTCCTTTTTATCCCTATTTATTTTTCTCCATATGTCTATTAATTCTAATTTTTCTAAGATTTCATTCACTTCTTTTACCTCTTTCTTATTTATTTTTTGATTCGATTTATCTAAATTTGATAATGGTTGGTTTAAGTCTCCCACTAGTATGGTTTTATTGTCTATTTCTTCCTTCAATTCTCCTAGTTTCTCCATTAGAAATTTGGGTGCTATATTATTTGGTGCATACATGTTGATTAATGATATTTCCTCATTGTCTAGAGTCCCTTTTAACAAAATATAATTACCTTCCCTATCCCTTTTGATCAGGTCTATTTTTGCATTGGCTTTATCAGATATCATGATTACCACTCCTGCCTTCTTTCTATCAGTTGAGGCCCAGAAGGTCTTACTCCATCCTTTAATTCTGACCTTGTGGGTGTCAATCCGCCTCATGTGTGTTTCTTGAAGACAACATATGGTAGGGTTTTGGATTCTAATCCATTCTGCTATTCGTCTACGTTTTATGGGTGAGTTCATCCCATTCACGTTCAAAGTTATGATTGTCATTTGTGGACTCCCTGGCATTTTGATTGCCTTCCCTAATTCTAACCTTTTCTTCTTCGGCTCTACCTTTTAGTCCAGTGATTTACTTTGAATCAGTCCCCCTTGTCCCCTCCCTTGATGTTTCCCTTTTTAGTCCCTCCCTTTTTGTTCCCTCCCCCTCCCCCCTCTCTTTCCCTCCCTTTTTGTTCTCCCTCTCCCCCTCCCCCCCTTGGTTTTCCCTTCTCCTTACCCTTGTTGGGTAAGATAGAATTCAAGATCCCAATGGATCTGGATGTTTTTCCCTCTCAGAGTTGATTTCCCTGAGATTGAGGTTTAAGTAAACCCCCCCCCCCTCTCTTCCTCTCCTTCTTATAGGAGTTTTCTTCCCCTCCCCTTCCCCTGTGAATCTTTGTGTGAGAACCATTATTCTATTTGGTCTTTCTTTACCCCCTATTTATACATTACATTTTCCCCACATATTAGTATACATAGGTTGATATAAATGTAGTCCTTATAGAAGAGAGTTTGAGTAAAAGAAGATAACATTTTTCCCCTTTCCTTAATATTTACCTTTTCAGGTATTCCTTGCTCTTTGATTTTCGGTATCAAACTTTCCACAGAGCTCTGGTCTTTTCTTTGCAAAAAGTTGGAAGTCTTCTATTTTGTTGAATGCCCATACTTTCCCTTGGAAGTATATAGTCAGTTTTGCTGGGTAGCTGATTCTTGGTTGGAGACCCAGCTCTCTGGCCTTTCTGAAGATCATGTTCCATGCCTTACGATCATTCAGAGTAGAACTTGCAAGGTCTTGTGTGACCCTGATTGGCATTCCTTTATATCTAAATTGTCTTTTTCTGGCTTCCTGTAGGATTTTTTCTTTTGTTTGATAGCTTTGGAATTTGGCAATTACATTCCTGGGAGTTGTCTTTTGGGGGTTTAGTGTAGAAGGTGTTCTGTGAGCTCTGTCAGTGGATGTATTGCCCCCTTGTTCTAGAATCTCTGGGCAATTTTCTTTGATTATATCTTGTATCACCATGTCCAGTTTGGTGTTTATTTCTGGCTTTTCTGGGAGTCCAATTATTCTTAAATTTTCTCTTCTCCCCCTGTTTTCCAGATCTATCACCTTGTCGGTGAGATATTTTATGTTCTCTTCTAATTTCTTGGTGTTTTGGCTTTGCTTTATTAGTTCTTGCTTTAAAGCCTGGTTTTCTTTTACAGTTTGGTCAAACTGGTTTTGTAGATGCGTGAATTTCTTTTGCATCATTTCCCACTTTTCCTCCCAGAGGGCTTCCATCTTTTTGGTCCTTTCTGATTCAAATTCTTCATGGGTTTGTGGAGAGTTTCTATTTCCTTTGGAGGATTTTGGAGAATTTTCTTGTATATCTTCTTCTATCTGCTCTGTATTTTGTATTTTGGCTCCATAGAATGTGTCCAGAGTCGCCCCTTTCTTCTTATTTTTCTTGGTATTTTGGGGCTTCGGTGCTTCTGTAGAGTTTGTCATCTCTGAACGTGGAGGATTGGCTTTTCTTGTCTTTGTCTGGTGATCAGAGGCTTTAGTCCTGGGCAGATGTTGGTTCTATGAGCGTTCCCTGGGTTAAACTGAATATGCCTCACTGGAACTGGAATGGAAGGGTCGGACCACGAGGCCACACTCTCCCCCTGGCTCGATTTCCGGAAGTTGCCTTCAGAATCGCTGGCCGTGAGGCTGTTTCGTCGGCCTGCGGGGGGATGGGCTGCCGCTTCCCCAAGCTCCGAGAGCACAGACTTTCACTGAGACTTGGATAGCAGGATCCAGCCCGTGAGGCTGTCTTGCCCGCCCTGAGGGTTGCTGTTGTTTTGACCAGCTCTCTGCAGTGGAGGCCCCAGGCAGTAACTTTCACCCGGACCAACCGGCTCTTTGCAGCGGAGGCCCCAGGCAGTAACTTTCACCCGGACTGACCGGCTCTTTGACCCACCGGCTCTTTGCAGAGGAAGCCCCAGGCAGTAACTTTCACCCAGACTGGGACTTGGGTAGAAGACCCTGAGGGTTGTTGTTCCTCAGACCCTGCTCTCTGAGCCCGGCGCGGCTGCCGCTTCAGGGAGCCTTGGACTCTGCGCTCCTACCCCTGAGGTCCGAGGGATCTGGCTTTTAAGGGGGGCTGTACCTTTTGATCCAGGTCCAGGTCCAGGAGGAGGAGTCCCAGGGTCTATGCTGTTGATCGTTTTGAATTTCGGCGCCTTAGGAGCTTCTAGTTTGAGATCGGTCGGGAAGGGTTTTCCGGAGATCTGAACTTCAGCTTTCTCTAAGCAGCCATCTTAACCGGAAGTCCTATTTCATACTTAAAGAGTGACCAGAGACTGACAAAAGCCAGCCAAAAAATAAATATTTCTCTTCCTTCTCTTCCAGTGGACATATTTATTTTAAGATTTCTCTTTTTTATGTGATAATTTCATATTTTATAATAATTTAAAAACTTTTCTATACCTCATTTGAGACTCTGACTAGCTATAACTACTGTGTTATTTGTTTATACATAATTTTGAAAGCAAAACTGCAAAGTGTAGCTTTTTCAATTAATATTCAATAACTATTAACTGTTAAAAGTTTTATTAATAATAACTAATGTAAAAGAACTATATACAAACCCAGCCCTGGTCACAAGAGAAGAGTGTGAGAGGGAGGAGCTTGGGAATTTATAAAATAATAACTTGACCAAACAAAGTTGCACAAACAGAAAAGTATTCTGGGTAATAAAGAAAGGAATTTTGGGTAATGTAGTCTTAGAGATTCAAGAATTTCTAACTGTACTAAGGGGAAGCCAATTAATTACTGTTGGTTTAATACTCCAATAGATGAAAAGAACTGATTATTTCTCTGTATTTATTGAGATGACACAAAAAGATTTTTCTTTAAATTCAACTGGATATTTGATTCAAGTGAAAACTATCCTTATGGGTTATATTTTTATTAATAATGCTTATAAAATCCTCAATAATTGAACAGATTAAGCTATGTAACTGGACAATCTTCTTATATAATTATATTCATGAGTCCATAGACATGTTATATAAAGGATTTGTGAAATCAGGATTTCCTACCATAGTTGTCTCTTTTCATTTGAATTTTGTTTCTCCATGATGAGACAAAGCAGAGGCATTAAACAAAGTGAATCATGCTTGGGTAATTTAAAGGAGAAACCAGAAATTAGTGAATATGTCCATATTCTTGGTCATCAGAATTTTTGCTACCAAACTTTTCCAACAACACATCATCATATGCATACCTCTTGAAAGAACTGGGAATGTTATATCAAGTGAAGAAAAACATTTAGGTTAGAAAGATTATTATTCTTGAAAATATGTGGAAGAATGCTTAAATATGCATATTCTATCTTGTCCCAGAGGAGAAACTTGGGTGCTATGGACAGAGAATTTCTATAGAGACTTCTGACTTCAAATGAGTAGAAGAGAGAACTTCTTAACAATAAGAGCTTGACCTTGGTAGAACAATCTTCCTCATTAAACAATGAAGTCACCATCGTCAATTAATACTCATTCAAATGCCTCTTGTATTTCTAGAAAGTGTGCAACAACCAACATTGTGGGTACAAAGTCAAAATGGAAAACCTCAGCTTTCAAGCAATTTATATATGAGGAAACAATATGTACATTTGCATATTAACTACAAAAGTAAAAATAAATAAAAACTGGATAATTTAGGGAATGAAGTAGAATAGGTGGGGAATTGAAGAACTACACTTCATAGGATGTGACACGTAAACTGAGTTTTATAGGAAATTAATGGTCCTAAAAGATAGAAATAAAGGGGAAATGGATTCCAGGCATGTACAAAAGTCTATGCAAAGGCATACAGATGATAGATTCTGTACCATGCATGAGAAACAGCAATATGGCCAGTTTGGCTGAAACTTGGATTTCTTCTAGTTGAGTGCATGAAGGGGAGTAATTTGTAATTAGACTAGAAAGACTAGAAGACAGTTTGGAGCCAAATTGTGAAGGAATTTATTGCCAAGCAGGAGTGTGTATTTAGCCCTTGAGGTAATAGGAATCCACTGGTGTTTATTTCACAGGAGAGTGACCTATACTTTGGGAAGATTGCTAAGCTGCTGCATAGTGTTTGGACTGGACTGGGAAAATAGTGGCAGCAGGAAGACCAATCATGAAATGACTGCAGTACTCAAAGTGAGAGGTAATGAGGGCCTATAATTAGGGTGAAAGTTGTATTTGGAGAAAAAGAAATGAATATAAGAGCTATCAGGGTGGTAGAAGAGACGTGATGTGCCAACTGATTAGATATGGTAAGGTGAGGGAAAATGAGGCACTGAGTATGACTATGAGGTTTGAAAACAGAGATACTGGAAAGATGGTGATGTGGACCCAGTTAGTAAATTTGCATGACTTCCTCCAGTTGTGAAGAGCATCACTGAACATATTCTGGCAAAACTTCACCATTAGACTTTATTTCCTCACCTGTATAATATTAGATGGATAAGATGAAATCACAAAATGGATATAAGGACTTTTGTAATTATAAAGTGACTTACAAATGTAATTTGTAAGTATTAATAGTAATTGTGGCAACCAGATCTCCTGGAATGTTGGAAAGGGGATTGCTGTATTGGGTGGAAGGTTATATTAAATGACTTTTGTGGTCCTTTCCATCTCCACAAACCTGCTAATCCATGAAGGAAAGTGATACTAAATGCACAGCTTACTACACTTCTCTAGAATAACAAGCTGAGGCAGTTTTGGCTCAAGAAGCTTTCACATCAGACACTTTGCACTCCCAAGGCAAGCTGGACTTGTTCATTTAAGTCAGACAGTTTGGCCCGGTGATCCCAGTGTTCAATTTGCATGGTTGGTTGAGAATGAAGTGACTGAATCAAAATCAGAATGATGCAGAACAGATGGTTAGACTAAGGGTAGGGAGCATGCAACTTCTGTGAATTATATGCAGTCCAGATACCAAACTCATCCTGGGAGAAATTCAAGGTGTTGACTTGGATCTTTTCCTCCTTTGTAACAGTTTCATCCAAAACAACTGTGATCTTGGCATGTTTTTGCTCCAGAGTTGCCCAGGACCAGAATAACAGAGCTCCCCAGACTAGACCTGATGGCTATTACAGCTTTAGTCACTTGAAATGCTTCTCAAAATTCCCAGATCCCACATTTATAAACTGATACTATAAATGTAAAAAAAAAAAGTATCATCAATCAACTAATAATAAATATTATATATTAAGCACGTACTATATGTCAAACACTATGCCAGGCTCTTATATAGATATTGTCAACATGGAATCTAGAAACCCCAAAATTGTAAGCTAGTAAGATCTGATGTACCCCAAGTTTTAAGACTAGCTTGTAAGTTGGAGACCCCAAAGTTTGTATTTGTTCCCTGATCCTGTGAGAATATATCCTGAAAGGAATCTCACACTAATAGTTTTCAGACTATTGTATCAGAGACCCTTTCCCAAGAAGACCCACAGCTCGGCAGGGACCATCCTTTAATATCCATTGTAAGCAGCCCCTTCCCTTATACCCTAGCCTCTACCTTGCATCTTGGAATTAATACTATGTATTAGTGCTATTAATGAACCTGTGGGTGGTGACCTGAGAAGGAGACTGGAGGCTAGAGGAATATGGATGAATAGATAATGAAGATAGAGGGAGAGGCGCAGGAATAAAGACTCAGAGACAACAAGTTAAAGCATGTGGGGAGTAGCGAGCGCCATTAATACCGCTCTAGAAGAAGATAACCAATGGAGAAAGTATAAGTATGAGAAACAAGAGAACACGTGTGGAGTCGAGAACTCCAGGATATCTCCCATGGACCAGATGACCAAAAGATTAATGGAAGATGTGCTGCGTTGGGCAAATCAATCAGACATGAGGAGCAATATAGGCAAGACCTAAGAGGCAAGAGGAAGAGCAAATGCAAGAGAAGCAAGACCAGAGATGTAAGAGAGAGGCTTGCACATGTTCCCCAACTTTTATTGGAGATTTTAGGAATGTGAAGTGGGAGCCGATTAATGAATATGTGACATGATATAGGTTTTGACATTGGTTGAATTGACAATCACGAAATCAGAGGCAGAGATTAATCAAACATGCGCTTTGTAAAGGAATATGGTCGGACAAGGTGCGAGCTAGGACACTGTGGCCAGCAACACCCTGCCCAGGAATTTGTCTGTCCTTTGCACTTGTCCTTTGGACAGTTGCTTTCCATACAATGATCATTAAGTGATCTGACTATGAGTCTGGTAAATGAATACATAGGATACAATATCAATACATCAATCATACTTCCAAGATGCTAACATGCCTGGTAGGCTACAGGTTCCAAGGCAGAAGAGTGGCTAGCAATGGGGGTTAAGTGATTTGCCCAGGGTTACATAGCTGGGAAGTGTTTGAGGCCACATTTCCCATCTCTAGGCCTGGCTCTCAATCCATTGAGCTACCCAGCTACCCCCTATAGCTATGATTCTTTTTCCAAGTTTGGTTGTATTCTCTCAGTATAGTTTGAACACTCCCATTTTCTTTGTAGCTATAGCAATGTCAATCATCTTTCCCTGCCCCTGGATTTTGCCCAAATGGTATATAGGTTCCCCAAATTCTTTTGTTCTTTGGAGTTGTCCCTCTAGCATGATTGGCTCTCCCAGGGGTCAGTGTCCAGAGCATCCAGAGTTCAATCCTCAGACTCTGTGTGGCTGTTAGCGTGCAGCCCTATGTGGAGGACTACTATTACACTGAACTCTTTTTCCTTGATTAAAGAGTGATTTTTCTGACTATTTAATAGCTCTGTGTTCTTTCAAGTCAACAATACAAAAAGAGGAAAAGAAAGTCCCTGCCCTCAAATAGCTCATAATCTAATAAAAATAATCTTTACACAATTTTATCATCTTTCAATTGTAGAGATCTGTTGGTTGTTGGTCACAATTAGTTTAATAAGTATTCTGATAATCAGCTCAAAAATCCATGTAGCCTTAAGAAAGGAGGAAGACTTTATATATCTGTCATACAATTATCAATAATATGAAATAGGTCTTGATCAATGACACAAGTAAAACCCAGTGGAATTGCACAATGGCTACAGTTTGGGGGAGAGGTGGAGGGAAAGAACATGAACCATGGAAAAATATTCTAAATTAATTAATTAAATATATATATTTTTAATTTAAAAAATCTGTCATACAAATTCAAATATAGAAGGTAGCCATAGGGCTTGCTCTGTTTGAACACATTGATACAGTGCTGCTCATATGCTATGTGTGATATGAGAACTCAATTAAGCACAGGGTGCAGCAACATAAGAGAAGAAACACCCATGCCCTTCACTTTCCCTCCTCTTCCCCTCCCCCCCAAAAAAACAAACCCAACTCCATGAGTATCAGGCTGAGTGTTTGAAATCCTGCCAGGAGTCTTCTCCTTAAAATGATCTACTGGCTTAAGTCCAAGTCTATCTTTCAGCTGATGGTACAACATGACTTCGTAATGATGCTGCATTTATTTGTAATATCACTGCAGTATTTGTGAACTCACAGCCCAGGGGTACACTGCCAGTGTAGGCAAATGCTGGGATGTTGACTGGATTTCTTCCAGTAGGAATATTCTTGAGTCTGAAGCTATCCTACTGGAAGGACCTGGCAGTAAAAGTGCTTAATTTTCCCTTTGTTGTTTCTCATGATGTTTAGAACTAACAGCACTGCTTGAAAACATTAGGACAGATGTGAGGGAGGTTTGGCTATGACATCTGTCATTGAATTGATTGCTAGGGTTGATTTGGCTGAGCTGCTTGGCTCAATGATTGTCCTTTTTCTTCTTGGCTCCATGTATGTCAGTATTTCACAAGATTAGTGTGAATGCTCCCTTAGTTAATACCAACAACCACCAATCACAATTAAGAGCTAGAAAAAAAAATCCAGGTCATTTTATATTTGAGCCCCTCATTTTACATAAAAAGAAACGGAGACCTCCAGACAATCACTTGTCCCAAGATTACATAGCAGCAGAACAAAGATTCAAATTCAGGTTCTGTGATGGCCAGTTTTAGTATTTTATTTTAATACTTTCTGTGAATTTTTTTTAATCCTTCACTCTCCCTTAAATTGTTGTTCTTAGAAACTTATACTTTTAAACATTTTTATGTTTCTTTTTAATTTTTTAATTTTCTCAACCACTAGCCCACATAATCAGCATTTCCATATACAGAATGCAATGGGGGAGGGGGAAGAGTGGTGTTTGAGTATTATAGGTAAACTTGCAAATCTCCATTATTTAAAGTTTGCCTTTAAAAGTAAATAATGAATGCAATATGTTATTTTAATAGCTTTCTGGCTCATCTCTGTTTTGAATTTCCCTCTATTCTCTTCTGTGTCATGCTTCTAAACTTAATTGCCTTAATACTCTGATGACAAATAGGGTGTTATCAAGGTTATGATTGTTAAATTTGTGGTTGGACTGAATATTTAATTGGTCACCAGGGATTTAATTTCTAAATCCCAAAAATGAATGACTAAAGTAAAATGGAATTTATGGTAGTTTATTTTTACAATAGAGTGAAGATATTAAGGAAGAGAAAAAAGGGGAGAGAAAGAGAAAGCTCCGGCTTTCTCTGAGGCAGGTAGAAATTCTAATGCCCCAGCCAGGGGAAAAGGAGTTTCAAGAGGATGGGCCTTTCCCAGAGGCTCACACCTCCAGAAAGAGCAAGTAAGAAAATCAGCCTTTATATTCACAACATTGTCAGTTCAATCAGCAGATCCTTTTATCAGCCTCAACTCCAGCAGACTCTACTCCAAGTGTGTCTCTTTCAAACTCCAAGTGTCCCTCTTCACTGCAAGTCTCGCTTCAAGTGTGTCTGTTTCCACTTTTAAAGACCTTTTTCTCTTGTGTCACTTCCCCTAAATTTTTATGTCTACCCATCACAGCTGACACTCCACTCTAGGACTGCCCTGTCCTTCACATGTGGGTCACAGACCTCCCACTCAATATGTGAAATGAGTGTTCACAACTTTTTGTGGTTAAAATCCAAAATGGGGAGATCTCCATACTCAACTTTAAGTAGTGTGCTTTATATTTTGGGGATTAAAATCTAAAAATAGACAGGGGATTACAATTTAATCTTCACAATCAAGGAAGAGCTAAGTACCTTCATTGTTACAATCAGAAGAGAGCCAAATCCAATCTTCACACATTCTAAACATTTTCAATTTCATAGGACCTTCCAGAATTTGTATTCCATTGGTATAACCTTTGAATTTGGATGGCTTGAGGTAGAGGACAAATTAAGTCCTTCCACTAAGTAAGCTTTTTTACTGATCATCTAGGTGCCTAATATGAACCTAAAATAACTCAACTCCTCTGCAAAACTCCCTTGACCTTTGTGAACTCTCACCATCTGGCTTGCCTCTCTACATTTGTCTGCAAGTTGCCCATATTTAATTAAAACAAATTAAGTACTTCACTTTGCTTCAGACCCATTTCCCATATGGCAAATTGGATAAAGTGAAATAAACAGATTTGTTTATTTTTATCTTTCATTTTATTTTACCAATTAATGAACATGTATTTTCTCTCCCTCCCAACACTGGCCTCATTAAAAAAGCCAAAAACAAAAACGCAGAGTCAAGCAAAACAAAATCCCATATTATCCATAACTATCAGATGCACATCTTATTCTGAATCTTGAATCCCATACTTCTCTGTTGGGATATAGGTAACCTCATAGGCCTTCTCAAGTTATTATTGATCATTGCTTTCATCAAATTTCTTGACTCCCCAAATCACTTATGTTTGCAGTTTTGTGACTATTTCATATATTTCTCAACTAGCTATGTTCACTTTGCCTTAATTTAATTAATTTTCTGGACTAATGCAAGTCTTCCTAGTTTTCTCTGAACCTTATCTTTTATGTTATTTCTTATAACCCAGTAATATCCCATTACATTCTTAAGCTGTGAGCTGTTTTCTTTAATGTTAATATTGTCCCATGATATCCCATAATAAAATTGGATGAGATCTAATGGGGATCAAAAGCCTAAGAAGTTTGCTTCTGACAAAGACAAGAATGTTTTAGGACAAGAGGAAGCATCATGATATTGTAGGAAGAGTGAGGAATCAAGATATCAAAGCTCTAGCATTTGTCCTATTCTTTTTATTATTATATTTTCTCAATTATATGTAGATATAATTTTTATAAATAATTTTCTGTCAGAATAGTATTTCATAATAATCATATAACATAACTTGTTCAGCAGTTCCCCACCTGACAGGCATCCCTTCAATTTCCAATTCTTTGCCACTCTAAAAAGGGCTGTTATGTGTACGTTTTGTATAAGGAGGTCCTTTCCTTTTAGCTTTTTGAGTTTGGGATTTTTAAATTAAAATAATTTTTTTATTATGTATTTAGATACAAACACTTCAAAAAGGAAAGAGGAAACCATAATTCTAGGTTGATTGTTGCAAAAAAGAATATGTTAAATTTAACCCATCACAAAACCACCCTTGTATTTCCCTTTAATTCCTAAAAATGCTGAAGCTTACTGAGGCAAATTTATATGAATACAAGTCAATCCTCAATTGATAAATAGTCCAAGGATATGAACAGGCAATTCTCAGTTAAAAAATTAAAACTAGCCTTAATTATGTGAAAAAATATTCCAAGTCAATATTAATTAAGAGAAATGAAAATTAAAAACAACTCTGAGATACCACATCATATCTATAAGAGTGGCTAATATGACAAAAAGGGGAAATGATTAATGTTGGGGGAGAATATGAAAAAATTGCAATACAATTGGTAGGGCTATGAGTAGTATAGCCATTCTGATGAGCAATTTGGAATCATGCCCATAGGGCCATCAAACTATGTACACCCTTTGACCTAGCCATGCTACCACAAAGTCTATAACTCAAAGGATTAGTATTCGAATTCTGTACCAGCCATTTAAACTCTCTTAGCCTCAGTTTCCTGATTTGCAAAATGAGCAGATAGATGAAATATCTAGACCTTATATCAAAAAGACCTGGTTATCTTTAACCTCTTTCTCATGTTCTTTCTCAGTTTCTTTAATTATAAAAGAGGGATAATAAAGAATGCCTTTCCCAGGATTGTTGTGAGGACCAAATGAGATAATACTTGTAAAGTGCTTAGCATAGTGCCTGGAACATAATAGATGTTTACTAACTGTGTGTTCCCTTTTCTTTTTCCTTTGTTTGTTAATTCCATCTTTCTTTCTTCCTACATCTTATAATTAGTCTAATACCTACTACAGAGGTTACTGGAAAGATAAAATGAGAATTTGTATATTAAAGTGCTTTGTAAACTCTGAAATGCCATTTAAATGCAAAGTAATATTTTTATTAACAGCCACTTCATGATGCTGGTCATTGTAGTCTCCATCTAGTAGAGTTCAGTTTTCCTTTTAATTACTGTCCTGGAATCTTAATCATGTTTTGATGATTAGACGTACTTCTATGTTCTATGTGTTCATAAGTAGTTTTTCATGCCTAAGTATCCTCTCACAGTTGGAATCTACACTTATTCCTTTCTTTCTCCCTTCTGAATGTTTATAAGTTCTAAGAACTCAAAACGTGTGCTACCAAGGTGATGTCAATTGAATTCTAAACTAATTTATTATAAAACTTTGGGGATATTTTTTCTTGTAGAAAAAAAAAATAGTTATGATGATTGGTTTCATAAGCCAGCCCACCCAATGAGGAGTAACGTGGAGGATAGTTTCATTATTCAAACAACCAATCACTTATTAGTTGCTTACTCTGGGCCAGGCATTTCACTAGAGATGAGGGAAACAAATCATTTTTGTTTAAAAAAATGCCTACTCTCAAGGAGCTCTTATTCTAATAAGGAAAACAATAACTCCATGTACCTGCCTCTATATGACTAATTTTGTGTGTTTACCTGCAGCTCCCTTTCAGCTATCACTTCACCTACACTAGAACCTCTCTCTAATTGCCCAAAGCCTAAAGGCTGCCTGAAGCTCTCACTTTAGCACTATTACCCAGGCTTTCTCTTTTTTCTCTATAATTAATGCTCCCATTTCTTCAAAGTATATATAAGAATTCAGTAGCTTGGGGAAAAGCAATGTGATTGAACTAATTTCCAGAAATGTGTAAATTGATCCCAAGATATGTGCACTTTTTAAAAAAGAAGGTTTCAGAAGGCTAGAGTGTTTTTTTTTTTTTTAGAATTTCAGGCACCATGAAAAACATCATTTGAATCCGCCTTCTGAATCGAATCATTCTCCAAACATCGATTTTTCTTTTTCTCTACAATGGCAATTGGAAATTAAGTTTAGTGTTTAAATGTTCTGGTGATCTTATTTTATACTCCACTGGCAGGTATTTGTTGATCAACTTCAGAAACACAGAAAAGGATGAAACCCTAAATCCACAGAAAAAGACTGATACTGATTAACTCATGGCTTTTTAAGGATGAAGAAGTAGGTGTTATAGCAAGATATAATAGAAGTATTCCTTGAACTGATGACACCAGGTAGACCAGGAATTTTTTAATAAAATATGGTCAGTTTGGGTCACATGATTTCTGTTATGGGGTATATAGGTGTACCCTTGGGGTTTGGGAAGGATGCCTTTTGCAAGAATGCAAGATCCTGAAACTTAGCTTAAAAGTAAAGAGAGAGAGATTTACTAGTAATGTTGAAATTTCGGCCAGCAAGATAACATGACCCCAAATACCTCCATTCTGGGGTTTTTATATTTTTCTACAGCAGTGAGGATAGGACTGGAGCAAGGAGTGGAGGGGAGGTTAGCTCGAGGGCATGAGGGGTGGTTCTCAAGATTTGGAGGATGAATGAAATGAAGTGTGTCTCTTTATCCATCTCAATTCAGTGGGGCAATCAAAGGAGGGTGATCTTCCAGGTCAGGTGTTTTGGGTTGGGAGTCTGGAGGGCCTAAGGGAGCAGAGGAATTTCCCTGATAATCGTTTGCCTGAGTTTCTGGGGGGTAAAATGCCCATGACAATTTCATAGTTCTCTCAGTTCCTCTCTTCAGACTATAGCTATAAGCTGAATTTATAAGGATTTTTAATGTGTTCACTCTTACTATAAACAATACATACTATGTAATATAATTCCCTAGGAAAAAATCTTTCAATAAGATGAAACATAAATTACTAGAAATTTCAAGCTTAGAAATAATTTTTCAGTTTATCAATATTTTTAAAAAATATTTAACATAAGACAGTTTATTAAATACCAGTATATCAGGTTTATTTTTGTAGAGTCTCTGTTCTTTAATAAGCATGGTTTTTTAATAATAATTTAATAATAGTTTAATGATAATTAGCAAATAGCTAATCACCTTTCAAGGAAGAAATGAGTCTTTTACCTCAAAGATAGCTAGTTATCTTAAGACAATGACTTCTCTAAGTAAAATTCTACACTCTAGACTTTAATTCATTATGCCTTTCCTCCTACTATTTAGATTGTCCTAAAAGGATTCGGAAATTTCAAACAGAATTGTGGAATGAAAGAAAGAAAAGGAATAGGGTCCTCATGTACCCCACAGAAAATACAATGGAAACACTGAAAGGAAGCAAAATGGATTTAAAAAAAAAACATTTATTTTTTACTACAAAAAATGCAGATTCTCTAGATGTATATACTTTCTTTAATCATATCCATTTTTCTCTTTTCATGCCTTTTCATTTTCTATAATATGATTCTGTATGTAATTCCATGAATTGTCCAAAGGGGATCTACCTTGTATTCAGGAAGCTGTCCTCTCAGAACAAACAATGGAAAAATATGGAGAACATAAAATTAACAGCAATCTTACTATCTATAAGCCACTGGATTTCAAATAATGTAAAATAAGTTGGAGTGGGGAGTCAAAATGAATGTTAGTGAGTGCATTCTATCATAATATCCTATATTTAGAGCTAGAAGGGACTATAGTGTTTGTTGAGATCAACCTCTTCATTTTGTAACTAAAAAAAGTGAGATCCAGAAACGTTACATTACTTGCCTCAGGTCTCACAGATAATAAGTGTTAGAAATGGAATTTTGAATCTAGCTCCTCTGTAGCCAAATATAGACATTCTCTCTGACACCATGTCTTCTCTGCTGATTCAGAAAACATTTAGGATATTGATCAGAGCAATTTCAAAATCCATCTTACCAAGACAGATCATAGTTAAACTCTAAAAATATTATAGCAAGGAAAAAGAATCTTGCAAAAGAGAAGAAATGGTGGAGAGTGTGTGTGTGTGGGGGGGGAATGGGGTTAAGGAAGAAAAGAGATGTGAATGCTACATAATACAAACTCAGAGAGTTCTTTTGGGATATTTCCATAATAAGGGTCTATGTTCTGATTTGTATTGGCAATTAGTCTTCAGTATGGAACATTTCAGAAATGCTTGTGATAAGTGAAATCTGAAATAACTGAGGAAAGAAATGTTTAAGTATTTAAGTATATTGAATTTTTAAACAATGAATGTCAATTACATAACAAATTGGGACCAGACCTTTTAGCTGGCAGTGGAACCTGAATACAGGGGGAAACAGTTTTCATGTGTTAAAAGCAAACATTTAATAGGTTATAAACTGTGATACAAAATATGGTAATTTGGTTTCTAATTTGAATAACGATTAGGCACTTACAAGTTAGGAAGGGGATGATTAAGTTTCTGGAGGTGGGAGAAGGGCAAATGAGCAGGTACACTTTCCTCATATGTAAAATAGGATGTCACTCATGATTGACAACCAGATGGAATTTACAGGAAAATGAAACTTAGGTCTCAATATGGAGTCTCTTTTACAAGATGGAGTCATTTTCAGTCACATGATTTTCACAATTCTCTCAGTTCTCCCCTCCCCACTATGGATCATTTATAAACCAAAATTATAAGGTTTCTAATGTGCTCATGCTCACTATCAACCACTATTTTACCAAGAAAATTATTATATTATATACCAAGAAAAGAGCACTAGGAAGCATACTCTTGCATAGTTTCGTCCAACAGCTAAAATAAAAATCCAGGTACGATAATATCTCCTAAGGAGACAAACCAGGTTAAATATTCTCTATAGGTAAATTAAATCAGGCTACAGATCCAACTACTTAAAATTACACGATGGACTAATTTGGAGAAAGGAGATTTACATGTCACCAGGAGTAAATTCATTTTACAGTTGAGGAAACTAAGGAAAACAAGTTTAAGTGACTTGCTTATGGTCACAGAGCTAGTAAATGACTACAGGTCAGATTTGAGCTTAAGAAGATGAGTCTTCCTAACCCTAAACTGAGCACTCTATCCATTTTTCCACATAACTCTCCTGAATCCTATTAATAACTCATTCCCAAAATCCATTTAATCAATGCATTTTATCTTGAGTCCTAGATGTCTCATGTACTTAGTCTGGTCCCTAAATATATCTTCTCTGGGACATTCTGGAATGAGCCTCATTCTCAAGACAGCTTTGAAGGGGGCTCTGTGTTTCTGGTACCCAGTTATTTATAGAGATTTCTAGATAAGTCTGCTAAAATGTGTACCTGCAAATCATTTATATCCTTTTACCCTTACAACAATACTGGGAGGTGAATACTAATTCTAACCCCTTTTCAAATTAGGAAACAGAGGCACAGGTAAAGTTACTTGCTAAGGTCACAAAGTTAATAAAATAGTTAATGTAATCTCACAAATGTAGTTTATATTAGGCTCTGATTTGTCACAACTATTCTAGTTAGTTACAGAACAAAATTTTTTCCAAATCCAATTCAGAATTTCAATTAATAATGATAATATTTAAAATCTTTTAAAAAAAGCATTTAAATTAAAAAAAATTAGCAGTACTTTGAAATTTTAAAGGTCATTGTTATCAATTAGCTCATTTTCAAAGATTCACCATAGCACTCCCAGCTCAATACAACTTTTTCTTTATTTCCTTTTAAATTATCCCCAAAGCCAAATCAATTCCATTTTGTGTTCATAAGCTAGCCACATCCTCTCACCTCTCCCTGACACTTTTCAGTTACAACCCTAGATAAAAGAAACAAAAAGGCTCCAAATCAAAGCATTTGTCCCTCAAGGAAACCTATAGCATTCTCATCCCCTGCTTTGAAGCTGGGTAGTTTCAAAAGATTGGACTGAAGTCCTTAGAATGATCATTCAGAGTCAAAGAATTATGTTACCCAGTCATATCCTAGACAATATAAAGAACTAATCTTAATGAGTTGTACTTCTCCTTTGTAAATTAACACAGAATTTTTAAACAATCTCAATTAATTGCAATATGGTTATCTTTGGGGGTTTTGAAGGGTTTTCAAATTAATAGTTTCTTTCTATTCTTCTTTGGTGACCTCACTTCTAATTTAACCTAAACAACTAAGTCAGTTATATGAGGTTTTGAAAATTCTACTAACAGGTTCAAAAAGCTAGGTTCTGGACACCTCTCCTACCTCCCATCATTGTATCTATTCTCATTATCCAGATCAGAGTCCTGGTTGAGGGGATAATGGGAGTGGAGAAGTTAGTCACACAGGGTTTAGGGTGATGTTTGACAGTTCCTTCTCATGGATCCATTTTCATTAAAAATCCCCCTCTCCATGCTTTAATTAAAGTTTAGTTATTTCTTAAGTTGCTCCCTGATTTAAACAATCTTTCTTTTTTCCTGGCTACGAAAGGGTTAATAAGAGGAGTTCTTAAATGCTACATAAATTTAAACTGCAAACTACAAATACATTTTTCCTTTCATCCTTATCAATGGCACTAAAATAATAGCTCTATCAATCTCCAGGGAATAAGGTATAAGAGGTCTAAGAATTGTTTTCCCTGTAACTTTAATCCACCCTTCTCAGATTTCTTTCCCAACTCCAAATCTTTCCCTCCAGAAAGGGGAGAAAGATGCTTAAACTTAATTTTTAAATCTACAAAAACTACTAAAATGACTTAAGCAGTTAGCATAATTTGAAATTTACCATAAAGATAGTACATTTCAGTTAAAAATATAGTTTCTAATTCATTTATGATGCCACAAATTTCTACAAACCAGGAAAAAATTTTTCCTTCATTTTATTATCTAACTTTTTCTATGTAACTCCAATTTGACAACAGCTGAAATGACAGAAAGTATCTTGTTTATTCATTTTTCTTCTTAACCTAATCCCCTACTGCAAGCCTAAAGTGAGAGTTAGTCCTGCTTTCTGGGACACAGTTTAGCACCAGATTACTAAAACCTGGCACTATTGCTTGAAGTATGAAATTCTATTATTGTTCTTCCCCAGCATGCTAAACACATTGGCTGCAGCTTTTCTACAGTCTTTCTGGATGGTTGCATTTCCCCCTTAGAAATCCTTTAATGGAGCAGAATCTACAAACAACATTAAATGCAAGACAAAGATTTTTCTGAGCATTTTATGAAAAAAATGCATATACTTAATAAGACAAATACTTGCTAATCTCCTTATATCCAACTGAAAGGGTAATCACAAAGTCTTTAATATTCCATAATTAAAACTTTCTTCTTCAAGCCAATTTTGGGACCATTTCCATTTTTATATATTTTAACAGAATTTACCATTATATCTTTTAGTTACACCCTCCACTCCTATATAAGAAGCAAGCTTCTTTCCAGTACTCTAAGAGCTACCTTAAAGAGAAGTCCTTAACAATGCACTTTTCCATGAGATGTCCCTCAACTGGGGAATGGCTGAGTAAATTGTGGTATATGATTTTGATGGAATACTATTGTGCTGTAAGGAATGATGAACTGGAGGATTTCTAAATGAACTGGAAGAACTATTATGAACTGATGCAGAGTGAAATGAACAGAATCAGAAGAACACTATACACAGAAAATGAAACACTGTGGAATGATTGAATGTAACAGACTTTGCTACTAGTAGCAATGCTATCCCAGACAATACAGAGGGACTTAAGAGAAAGAATGCTGTCCACATCCAGAGAAAGAACTGTGGGAGTAGAAATGCAGAAGAAAAACGTATGACTTGTCACTTGTTTATATGGATACATTATTTGGGGTTTTGGTTTCAAAAGATTGCTCTTTTGTAAAAATGAATAATATGAAAAAAAGCATCAAGTTATAACATTTATATAACCCAGTGAAATTGCTTGTTGGCTCTGAGAGGGGGAGGAAGGAGGGGATGGAAAGAAAATGTACCATGTATATATGAAAAAATATTAAAAAAATAAATAAAACACACTTTTTTTCCCTGGTCCTAGGTCAAAATAATTTTTTTTTTTTCCCAGAAGGGAATCCTATAAGATTTTACTATTATTTGAATCCATCACTCCATTAAATGGAATATCACTTCCCTAATGGGGTGTCAGTAAATCATCCCCAGAAAAATGGAGGTGAGCATTACATGAGGTCAGAAGAATCTGAAATTGAGGGGGTCATAGTCCAACCAATGGGGTAATGTTCCATAAAGAAGTCATTCAGTGAAAAGGCCAAAGCACTCTAGAAAATTTTTCTAAAATCTCATCCCAGGGATCCAGGCCTTATCCCTATCTGACTGGCTTTGCCAAAAAATGTGATAGAGTGAAATCTGAAACAATTTAGGGGGGGAGGGGATGGTTTGAACTTACAAGTATATCAACTTATTAAGTATTTCAATTCATTTCTTTAATAAATTAGGATCAGGTCCCTCAGCTGATACTGGACCCCAGATATAGAGACAGATTTTTATGCATTAAAAGTAAAGAATTACCAGGATATACTCCAGTATAAAAGATAGGTAATTGGATTTCTAATTGGAAGAAATATTAGGGATTTTACAAGTTGGGAGAATGATGAGAGAGTTTGGGAAGTAGGAAGAAGGAAGAATGGGCAGATAGTCTTTCCTGCATATGAATCAGGACTTTACTCAATTCCTGTTCCTAACAAGCAGGTGGAACTTACAGTAAAATGAACCTTTCTCAAAATAGAGTCAATTTTACAAGTTTGAGCCAGTTTGGTTCACACTCTTGTCACAGTTCTCTCATGTTTCAATACATGCATGGCAGTCTGTGGTATGGTATGGTAGCTCTTGTCTCTCTGATTTTGGCAGATATTTGAGGAAGAGCATAGAGTAGTGTGAGGACTGAGGTAAAGGGGATAAGGAAGGGTTTGTCACAGGGAATAGAGGGGGTAAAGGGACAGAGAGAATATGGAGGGCTGGTGAGGTAACAGGAGAGATAACCTCTGTGGCTGAGAGACGATCTTTGTAATTTTCCTTTCCTTCACCCTCAACCCATGAGGGAGGTACCCCTGAGCTGATGTTAAGTTAAAGATGACCAGGGTCAGTGGCTCAATGAGTAGACTTCTAGGGAATAATGGAGTCTACTTCTTTTAAGGAGTGGCTGGTAATTGAAACCCTAACTATCCCCCTTGTCTGTCAGGCAGACTATCTCTGTTGGCTTTAGATTTTTGGCCTAGGCTAAATAGTTAGCCTAGCCCACTATCCTCTTTCTTTTTTCCTCCTTCAATTTGAATTGTCTAAAAGTTTCTATTTTATAAAGTGGTTTAATAATTCTAGTAATAAAAGAAAGGGGAAAAGTTTGTAGAAATAGGAGACCCTACAGGTTGTCTTTGCTTCTTCTTCACCTGAGCTAAAATGGCTTTCTCCTTCTTCCCTAATCATTGTCTGTATCCTAACTAACCAGATAGCAAGTGTCCTTCTTGAGAAGACCAAGGGAAGGAAAAGATCTTCAGGGTGTCCCCATGAAGTTTAAAGGATCGGCCCCATTCAATAGCAGTTGTTGTTTTGCTTTCTGGTATTTATCATCTAAAGATGTATGGCTTCTTCTCTCCTTAGGGCAAAGGAAATGGAGGCACAGCTTTGCCCCACAGGCTATTGGATCTTGAACTCTGGTCTTAGGACCTGTCTCTACAGAGTTTACAGGGTTTGCAAAGACCCTTCTTTTCAGCAGTTTCTCCCACTCCAACTGCCACTCCTCCTACTGTCACATTCCAAACAATGGCTGCTCAATCTCAGTTTTCCTTTCCACAGCAGTTGTCCAGTATGGAAGTAACTGGCCCCTGTAGTCTGTGGATTACATTGCCTTTTAGAAAATGGATATAGACTTTAAGAAATGTTGGGTTAAAAACATAATAGAATTATAGACAATGTGATATCCTTCTTGGGATTGCTATTTTCTGAAAGTCTATACATATTATGATATCTTTATATCACAATGATTCCAAAGATGGCACAATGAATAGAATTCTGGGTCAAGACAAGCTGAGTTACAGAGTCAGGAAGAAAAGTCAAAATCTAATCTCTGACACTTACTAGTTGTATGATCCTGGACAAGTCACTTCATCTGTTTATCTCAGGGTTTTTTTTCTACTATAAAATGGAGGTTATAACAGCATCTACCTTGTAGAGTTGTGAGGATCAAGTGAGTGTATAATTGAAAATCTGTTATCCTAAAAAAGAACTATGTTTCCCAGGAGCCCACTGACATCCTGTCATTACGTACTTCCTATAGCAAGGGGATATTAGGCAGTGACGTGGAAGGTCCCACCTCTTTACTTCCTGACCCAAGCATGGTGGTGGTAAGCGTGGGGATTTTAACAGGCTAATTAGCCATGGGCATGTGGTTTCTATTTTGTATGCCTTTTATTCCTTTATTTCTAATGGTCATTACCTCTTAAAGTATAATATTTTTACTATTGATATTAATTTTAATTTTTACATGAGATAGAATCTGAAAGGCACTTAGCACAGTGTTAGGCACATGCTATATAAATGCTTGTTCTCTTATCTTCCTTTATTCTCTAAATCAATTTTCTAGTAGATTACACTATGAAAGAAAAGATGACTACACAGTTAGCCTTCCCTTTAGGGATATGTCCTCCTCCATATTTTGGGGTCACCACAAAATCAAGGAATGCAACTCTTATGGATAACAGGGTAACCTTGTGGCATTCTGACTCCTAAGCCTCAACCAGTATGCTTCTACTGTGAATCCTAAAAACTACTCAGACTGTACTTTAGAACATTTGATTTAGCTATTTCCTTATTGTAACAATGGAGATACTTGGTCTAACAGAGATTAGGAATGTTTTGGGAATTTTATATTATTCCACCCATACTTAGACATACTTTAGGGGAAGATAAAGTTGCAAACTCCTGATTGAACAATGAAGGTACTTAACTCATACCTTATAGTGAAGCTAGAACCTTAAGCTAAGTCTATTTTTAGATCTAATACAAAAAGGTGTTAAGTACCTATAAAGGCTAAATTAATCACAAAAAGGTCAAGTAACTCACAAAAGGCAAGCTTAACAAAGAAGTGTGAAGTACTCAGAAGATATAATCTAACCAGAGAAGGTGAGAACTAAAGAGTGGAGAACTAAGAATGGGCAGTCCTGGAAAAAATGTCTACTGTGATTAGTAGGAATGAAAATTTAGGGGAGGTGACATAAGAGAAAATTTCTTTTAAAGGAGGGGTAAAAAGTCAGTTCAGGTAAATCAGTTCGGAGTGGAATTGAATTCTGAACTCAGTTCAGGAGATTGAGTTCAGTGGAGGACTGGAGCTTCCTTGGAGATGGTCCAGTGGTGAGTGATAAGACTGACTCCCTTTCCTTTAGACTCAGGAAGGCCACTTTGGCCAAGGCCTTTAACTACTGTCTGGCTCAGCCTGAGCCAGAGCAGTTTAAATTAATTCTCTCTCTCCCTTTCTCTCTCTCTCTCTCTCTCTCTCTCTCTCTCTCTCTCTCTCTCTCTCTCTCTCTCTCTCTCTCTCTCTTTCTCTCTCTCTCTCTCTCTCTCTCTCTCTCTCTCTCTCTCTCTCTCTTTCTCTTCCTTAATTCCTTCTCTCTATAGTAATTAAAATCTCCATAATTCCCAGCTGACTTGGGAATTTTATTATTTGGGAATCATCCCTGGAGCCCATTAAAATCTAGATTTTAAGTCAAAACACTAAAATTATCTTTATACTACCAATAATCAATCAACATAATCAATTAGCTTTTAGAAAAGGGATATTTTCATGGTATAATTTAATTATGGTATTAATTAATATGGTATAACATGCATAGCAAGTGCAAAACATTCCCTTCTTAAACCTGGGAATTAATCCCACAAATACACATAATTTTAATGGAAAAAAAATGGACTGAAATTTAAAGAAAAATGGGAACAAGGCACACAAGTAGAGAAAACATAGGTCATTCAGTAAACAAATCTTTATTAAGCACTTATTATGTGCCACATATTGGGTTAAGTGCCAGGGAAACATAGAAAGATAGAAACACAGATGCTGCTCTCAAGAAGTTCTCATATTAATGGTGGAGACATAAATATCTGGCTAGATAACACATATAAAGAGTAGATAAGCAGTAACCTTAGAGAGAAGGAACTAGAAGCTGGGGAAAAGCAAGGGAGGATACTACAAAATCTGCAAAATATATGATTTGATCTGACTCTTAAGGGAAGCCACAAACCAAACAGCCACAAGCATAAAGGATGAGTATCTATATATGGAAGATAGATAATGCAAAATCATAGAGGTAAAAATGGAATAAACATTTATATAATACCTATTATGTTCCAGGTACTTTCCTAAGTAGTTTTTTTAAACAAATATTATCTCATTTATCCTCACAACAACTCTGCAAAGTAGATACTGTTATTACCCACATTTTATAGTTGAGGAAACAGGCAAAAAGAGATGAAGGGATATGTTCAGTGTTACACATCTAGTAAGTTTTAGAGCCTAGATTTTAACTCACTGTCTAGAAAAATGAAATGATATTTGTGAAGAACAATGTGAAGAACAATCCAGTAAACTGGATCAGAGTGGTTACTAAAGGAATAAAGGTGGAATAGTGGAAAGGAAGGAATAGACCATTATAGCTTTCACAAAGGAATTCATATTTGATATTGGAGATAATCGGGAACCAATGGTTTTTATTAAGAGGATGAGTGTAGTGACTAGAACAATCATTATAGCAGCTGAATGGAGCCAAAAATGATTTTGTATAAGGCAGGGTTACCAATTAGAAGAGTATTGTGATAGTAGAGGTGAAAAGGGGCCAGTCAATCATTTCCTATCCAGTTTTCAGAATTTTCAAACAAGTCCAACCTTCTTTGCTATTAAGAAGGAGAGTGACAAAGGGATGAGTTGTCCCTTTTCTATATCTACTGAGTTTTGACTCAATAGCACACAGTACAATCCTCTTAGTCATGCATGATGAGATGTAACAGCCTTCCCAAACCTGGAGTTTGGGAAGTTAACTAGAATCAGGCAGGAAATATCTACATGTGCTCCAAGTAATAATAGCCCTGGAAGAAGAACTTCCCCATATTACATATTGATAAGATATTCTTGAATATTCTGTAGTTCACCACACCTTAAAAAAATATTGACCATCAAGGCCATCTGGGGAAGGGTTCTTTCTATTTTTGTCTGACTATTTGCTCTTACCTCACAACTCTGCCCTTTACAGTTAATATGTGTTTGATCTTTCTGTGATTGAATGAGCCAACTGGCCATCACAAATAGCAAAGCACAGCTAGACAGTTGGATTTCTGGAACTTGATGTCTCCTAAATCTGACATTAAGGAAATATGTTCTAAGAATATCGAGCTTATTTCTACTTATAATTTTTTTTTAATTTGTCATTTATTGCTTATATATGTTGGCAGAACTAATTAAATAGCATTTGAGATGGACTGAAACCCCATTCTTTTGGATGATCCTGAGCAAATTACTTAAATTTAGGCCTTATTTTCATTTGTATTCCTGTCATATTGATACTTAGGTGGAATGCCCTGAATAATAAATTAAAGTCTGGGTGTTATTTACTTTTGAGAGCCTCAGATGAGATAGCTTAAATAGCAGAGCTTGCCAAATGATTGATTGAGGACAGGAGTATCAGAGGTCAGAAACTGTGAGACCAAAGGAAGTCTATCTATTGCTCCAGACCCATTATTTTTTTCAATTATAAAATGAACTGGGAGGGCAAGGTATCTGCAATATCCCTCCTAATTAGAAATTTGGAAAATCAGCAATATCTTTAAGAAATCAAACTATGTCAAGCAGATAGATGTGAAAATAATTGACTACTGCTTTTTTTTAACAACATTTCCTCACTTTTCTGGGACAAGACCCTGTGGATGGTGGCTTCTCCTTTTTTTTTTAACATATTTTATGGAAATACAATTTTTAATAATCATTTTCTGACATTTTGTGATCCCTGTTTTTTTCTCCTTTATTGCTACTCCTCTCCAATTCCCAAGAAGGAAGGTAATATGATACAGGCTGTGCATATTTTATCATACAATACATATTTCCCATGTTCAATGTATTGTGAAAGAAGATACATGGTACTTACAATAGAGAAAAATTAATGGAGGAAATAAAGTGAAGAATGGTATGCTTCAGTCTGCATTCAGACTTCATCAGTTCCTTCTCTGGCAATGAATAACCTTTTTTCATGAGTCTTTTGGAATTGTCCTGGATCTTTGCATTGCTGATAACAATTAAGTCATTCACAATTGATCATCATTCTTTATTATTGTTACTGTGTACAATGTCCTCCTGGTTCTGCTCAATTCATTTTGAGTTACTTCAGATAAGTCCTTGAAAGCTTGTTTGTGTTATCATTTTGTTTGTCATTTCTTATGACAAAATAGTATTCTGTTATAATCATTTACCATAATTTGTTTCGCCATTCCCCAGTTGATGAACATCCATTCAGTTTCCAGTTCTTTGCCACCACACACAAAAAAAGCTGCTATAAATATTTTTGTACAAGTAGGTCCCTTTTCCACTATCTTCAACCTCTTTGGGATGCAGACTTCGAAGTGATATTTCTGGGGCAAAGGCTCTGCACAGTTTGATGGCCCTCTGGGCATGGTTCCAAATTATTTTCCAGAATGGTTATATCAGTTCACAGTTCCACCAACAAGGTATTATTGTCCCAATTTTTCCACATCCTCTCCAACATTTATCATTTTCCTTTTTTGTTATATAGGTGTGTGGTGGTGAGAGAGGTTCATTTTTGAAAGTCTCCACAGGGACATGGGATGGATGAAACAATAAAGTTTTTACCTCTCCTGTCCTGGAGAGCAGAGCCCCCTTCCCCTTTCACCATACAATCTCACTGGCAGTGTCAACTACCTTGTCCCCTCCTTCTAACAATAATGAGAGTTCTTCCTAAAAGTCAGCATCAGTGGCAAATTCTGATTTTCTCATCAGGGACATCAGGCTTATTTCTATAATCTCTAAATTTCTCCATACTTGACAATAGACTAATCCTGTGACTTCTGAATTTCTCTCCTTTTATTCTCTAATTCTATTGATTTATAAGTTTTCCATAATGAAAATTCTTTCCCCTACTATATTTGTTAACTTGGAAATAACACAGAACTACCAAAGTAGTAAAAAAAAACTACTCTTTAATCAAGAAAGGGATAAGTCCAATATTTGGCCCTTTATTCAGTCTTGAGCAGAAACGTTTACAGGGTCTACACCCTGGATTCTGGGGATATTATCCCTGGGAGTAACACTGCAACTAGATGAAGACTCCAAGGATCAAAAGAATTTTGGGGACATATTCTTTTTGGGAAACTGAGGGACAGGGAAATATGATTGATTGACATTACCATGGTTACAAGGAACCTGGAGTGTTCAAACTATAATGACAGAATACAATCAAACCAGGGAAAGGAATCATAGCCAAAGCCTAGGGTGTGTAAGGGAAGAAGCTACTGACAATGGATACTAAAAGGATGGTCCCTGACCAGGTGTGTTGGTCTTATTGGGAAAGGATCTCTGATGCAATGGGGAAGAGTACCTAAGACAAAAAAGAGTACTTAATATTTGCTTAGCCCCTCCTAACTGGGATTGTAATTTATCTTGTGGTCCATTATTCAGTCTGAAACTGTTAGCCTGAGATTCCCTTCAGGGTGGATTCTCATAGGAATCTGAACAAGAACAAGCTTTGGAGTCTTCAGTTTATCAGTTAGTCCTAAAACTTGGTGTTTATCAGATCTTTCTAGGCTACAAATTTGGGGTTTCTAGATTCCATGTTGACCATCTTATTTATCAGAAAAGATGCTTGATAATAATTTTTTAAAACCCCACATCTGTGACACCAAAAGTGGGATCATAAATTTAAAGTGGAAAAGAACTTAACTGTCATCTGGTCAGCTAGGTTTTGTAATGAATAGAGCATTAATGGGTCTTGCAATCAGGAAGATGAGTTGAAATCAATCTTTAGATACTTTGCCAGCTGAGTGACTATGGGCAAGTCACAATCTTTGTCTGCTTTAATATAGCACCTACCTCTTGGTATTTTTGTATCAAATGAGAAAACTACAAAATCTAAACACAATTACTAGCACAAAATAAATACTATATAAATGTTAGCTATTATTATTATTATTTAGTAATAGGGTCATAGATTTAAAACTGGAAGTAATAGATAGGTCATCTAGACCAGCTGTGTCAAAAATGTGTCCAAACTCTGGAGTGTGCCCCCAAACAAATTTAAAATGTAGTTGGAAAATATTTAATAAAGTGCATATTAAAAACAATAAAACATTGATAATATTACATTTTATAACTAATTGAGTATGTGGCCCACAGATATCCTTATGTTTGGATGTATTAATGGCTTTGTTGTTATTTTAGTTTGATACCACTGATCTAATCCAACTCCCTAATTTTACAGAACACTTTTGAATGAAATCACAAAATGATGCCAACTGGGTTGACCCTGAACAATAAATAAATGCAATAGAATGAATGAAAAAAGTTTATTATGTACAACTCATTATACTAAGTTGTGAAGGTACAGGCAAAAAGTAAAAAGGTACAAGCAAAAAATATGAGATCTACAAGATCTCATATTTTAGTATGGAGTCAACACCTGTACATTTTGGGAGCAAATGGAAAGGTGACCCACAGGCCTTTAGAGTGCAGCAGAAAATCAGATAGAAATTATTGTTCTTCAATGTTATTTCATTGATGAAAATCATATCCATTAAATAACTGGCGGCTAACAGGGATTTGGGGTTGCAAGAATATATTTTCTTGTTCTTCAGAATCTGTAGTTACTAAAGAGGATCACAACTTTTTGGTTTTTTTTTTCAAAACAGATTGCCAGATTGCTTCTCAATAAGGATTGCTCTTCTGAATAATTGCTCTGGGTACAGAGCCACTGTTCTGTACCTTGGGACTCACAGATCTTTAACTGCCAACTGATCAGCCACTGTTTTGGGAATCTGGAATTGTAACTCCCTTGTCCAGAGGGGTTGCTTCTAAAGGACTAAAAGCTAAGAGGAGAGCAGACTAGAAGCCTAGAAGCTGATATGAGAAGCAATGTAATTTTCCTGGTTTGGGGCTCCTAATCTCGTCATAAAAAGTATCAAATTTGGGATGGAAGGGAACCTTATGCCTAATACAAATAACTCTCACACTTAGCTATTAGAGGTAGGGAAAATGATAGAACAAATATGCAGTGGTCAGTCACAAGCAATTCCCATAATTCAATGTTCAAAAATCTGTTTCATTTTGCAATTTATGTCTATTACTCTTCATTTAGGAAGTTTGTAGTATAGTTTATCAGTCTACTGGAATCTTGGTTGCTTATTGCTATAATCATAAATCTTTAGTATTTCAGAGGTGTCATGTTTATGATGCTGTTATATATAAATTGTTCTCTTTGTTCTGCTCACTTGACCCTGTATCACTCTTATAAGTCTTCCCAGGTGTGCCTGAAAGAAACTCTTTCATCATTCTTTTACTTTCAAATGCCATTTCATTGCATTTTTCTAACATAATATTTTCAGTCTTTTCCTAATTGATGGACAGTCCCTGAATTTCCAATTTTGCCACTAGAATTTTGTACAGATGAATACTTTAATTCTCTATTAAGTATGCACCTATTAGTGGTATCATTTTGTTTCCAGATGACTTATCTTAGTTTTTAAGTTCTTTTCCCAATTGTCTTCAGCCTCTCTTAATTGTGTTTTGAATTGCATTTTGAGTTCTTCCAAAGCCTGTATCCAATTCGCTGGGATTTCTGATTTTTTCCTTTGCTGATCCCTCCTCCTCTGTTTCCTTCCCTCTTTGCTCATAACCTGTGCAGCAGGTGTCTATTGTAATTTCTTTCTTCTTTTTCTGTTGTTTCCTCGAGTTTACCCCTTCTTTGCTCCCCTTTTTTGGCTGTGCTCTTGCTCCTCTCATTTTTTTTTTGTTTTGGGGCTGTCAGTCTCCCCTCTTGGAGCTTTGTCAGATCTCTTGGTACAGTCTCTAGGGGAGGAATGCTAGCTTCCCTGTCCTCTGGAGGCTTTTGATCGATTAAGTTCAACTGGGTTGGGTTGTATGTGCTCTGAGACAGAAGACTCCTGGAAGGCTGGGCCGCCCAGGCTCTCTCCAGTTCTCTCCAGCTGCTTCTCTGCTGTCTACAAGGTTCCCAAGTACCTTTGCCTGCCTCCCTGAGCTCTGAGGAGTCCTGATGGGGTTAGGTTCAACTGGATTGGTCTGGATGTGCCTGGAGGCAATGGTGAGACTGGAGCCTGATGGAGGGACCCAGCCAGGCCCCGGGCTGTCCCTGGCTTCCTCCCCACTGTCCACGCTGGATGCTCGGTGCCCGGCACCCTGCTGCTCACAAGGTAGACCCTCCAAACCAGCACCTTTGCCTGTTCAGAGGTTCCTGCTGCCACTGGGGGCTCAGCCCTCTAGCTTGGAGGGGAGGGATCCTGGGACTTTCCCTCTGCCTTCCCCTTAGACCCGAGTATTCTTGGGTTCCGGCTTTTGGGGGAGCGTACCTTTTGATTTGAGTCCAGAAGGAGGGTTCCCCACCTCTGTCCTGTTGCTCAGCTTGAATTTCGGTGTCCTAGGAGCATTCAGTCTGTAATCGGTAAGGAAGGGTCTTCCCAGGTCTGAACTTTTGCTGCTTGTTAAGCAGCCATCTTGACTCCTCCTCCAGTGATATCATTTTGTTAAAGGAGATTGACTGGAAGCCAATAATACACTAATGCATTTGTTTTCCTACTCCTTTGTCAACATTTGCCATTTTTCTTTTTCTTTTTTAATCTTTACCAATTTGATGATGGAAGATGCAACCTCAGAACTACTTTAATTCATATATCTCAATTTTTAGTGATTAGAAACATTTTTAAATGAGTTTATTGAGAGCTTGAATTACTTCCTTTGAAACCTGACTTCATATCCAATTGGGTAGTAATTTTTGTTCTTGTGAATCATTTTTTTAAAATATATCTTGGAAATGATAGAAACTTGTTGCAAAGAATTTTTTTCTCCAAGTATTTATTTCCAAATGAATTTTCCACAATTTTTTATTTTGCTTATATAAAAGTTTTTAATTTATGTGATTAGACATTTCAATTATATTTTCTGTGAGCTTCTTTACACTCTGATATATCAGTCATGAGCTGTTACCTGATCACAATACTTTCAAAAGGGAATTTCTTTTGTGCTCTTCCAATTTTGTAAGCATTTGATCATTTTTCTTTTTCTTTTTTTAATCTGTTGTGAAACTATATGGAATTTATCTTGTTACATGGTATCAGATTTTGGTCTTTAACTAATTTCTTCAAAATTGGTTTACAGTTTTCCTAGGTTGTGGGTTTTTTATGTTTGCTTTGTGAATCCTTACTCAAATAAGTGGGAGGTTTGGTTTTATAATAAAACACTATGTGCACTTCCAGGATAAGATGGCATCAAAGTAGAAGCGAAGGTCTTCTTCTCACACTGAACAGATATAAAGCACCTCAAAAGAACAAAAATCAAAATCAGATGAGTAAAGGGGCTCTACTATAGGGCAAAGCCTTATAGGTAGGCAGGGTTTGGGCATTTCCATGCTATAAGGGGGTAAAATTCTACCTACCAAAGTGTGAGTTGATCACCCCTCCCCCATTCTACCTACAACACCAGAGTCAGGGAAATCTCAAGGTCCTGGGATGGGGGTGGGGTTGGCTGAGAGCACCACCCACTTACCCCTGATAGCAGCAAGACTTGGGACCCAAAGAGGATGAGGAATGCAGAGCTGGGGGATCGAGATAGGACAGAGAGGAGCTGCCCACAGCAGATGTGGAGGAGACTGGAAAAAAAGCCTCAGGGCAAAAATGCTCTGTAGCTTGATACACAGAGTAGTCTGCCATCCTCACTCAGCTTTCTGGCTGGGAAAAGAAGAAAACACTAACACAGCAATGGCAACCAACACCCAAGAACTACAATCTACAACTACCAAAAAAAAATGCCTCTGACATTGGATAACTTCTATGGAGAAAAACAGCAGTCTTCAGAGTAGACAGCAGAGAGCAACAAACAAACACATCCAAATTTTCCAAAATAAATAGAAATTGGTCACAGGCTCTCAAGGAACTCAAATTGGAGTTCAAGAACCAAGTAAGAAAGATAGAAGAAACATGCCAAGAAAAGTTGGAAATAGAAATGCAAGTAATTCAAAAAGAAAATCACAGCTTAAAAGTCAGAATCTCCCATATGGAAAAAGAAGCTTAGAAATAATACAAAATGATAACCAAATTGGAGACCATAATTGACTTTCTGGAAGCCAAGAAAAACAGGATAGACCAAATCAAAAAGGAAAATCAAAAAATCATACCTGAAAACTAGTCTTTAAAGACTAGAATTGGGAAAGTAGAAGCCAATGATCTCACAAGAAAGCAAGAATTAATAAAGCAAATTCAAAAGATGACAAAATAGAAGGAAATATTAAATATTTCATTTAGAAAAAGATAGACTTGGAGAGAAGACCTAAAAGAGACAATCTGAGAATCATTGGTCTACTAGAAAACCTGGAAAAATAGATAATTTCTTGTAGATGATGTCAAAGCCTCTAAGTAAACTGCCCTGATGTTCTTGAACAAGAGGGCAAAATAGATATTGAAAGAATCCATGGATCACCCTCTCCATTAAATCCTTAAAAGACAACCCCCAGGAATGTAATTGCCAAATTCAAGAGCTTCCAAGCTAAGGAGAAAATATTGCAAGAAACCAGAAAGAGATAATTCATATATCAAGGAGTACCAATAAGTATTACATAGGATCTGGTAGTTTCCACACTAAAAGACCACAAGGCTTGGAATATGATATTCAGAAGGGCAAGAGAATTGGGTCTACAACCAAAGATCACCTACCCATCAAAACTGAGAATATACTTCTAGGGGAAAGTATGGGCATTTAACAAAATAGAGGATTTCAAAGTATTCCTAAAGAAAAGACCAGAACTATATAGAAAATTTGATGTCCAAATCCAAAATTCAAGAAAAACATTGAAAGGTAAACAAGAAAGAGGAGGAAATTATTTTTTAAGGACTTCAGTAAGGTTATTTTATTTATATTTCTATATGGATAAAGTATATTTGTAACTCCCCAAAACTGCTTTTACTATAAAAGTAGATAGAATAATTTTTCAAAGGCAGAGGTTGGAATACTTAGTGGATTAAGATGATATGCAAACAAAAGTGGTGGATGAGAATAGAAGATGACACCAAGAGAAACTTGAAGGAATAAGAAAATAAGATAATTTATATGTCATAAAGAGGCACTTGGGGGGGGAGAGGAAGGATAGTATTATAAGAAGGAGATGAAGAGAGTGGTAATAGGTAATACTTAAACCTTACTCTCAGTGGAATCAATTATGAGAGGAAAGAGCAGCTAGACCCACTGGGGTATAAAATTATATCTTACCCAAAGGGAAGTTGAGAGGGGAAAACCAAGTGGGGGAGAGGGGCAGGAACTATCAAAAGGGAGGAAAAGGAAGAGAATTTAATAGACCTTACAGAAAAATAAGAGGGGAATAAGAAGGGAGGGAAAGGAGGAAAATAAAATAAGGGTGGGGAATAAGGGGGCTGATTACAAGCATAACACTGGTATAGAAGGACATAGTGAAAGAAGAAAGGATAAGACTAGGGGACCAAATAAAAAATGTAGGGAATACATAGGTGGCAATCATAACTCTTAATGTGAATGGGATGAACTCATCCATAAAATGGAAGAGGATAGCAGAGTGGATTAGAAACTAAAATCCTACCATATGTTTTCTACAAGAAACACACATGAAGCATATAGACACACACACAGGGTAAAGGTAAAAGGCTGGAGCAAAATCTATTGGGCCTTAACTGAGTAAAAGAAGGCAGGAGTCACAATCATAATATCTGACAAAGACAAAGTAAAAATATATCTTATTTTTTTTGTTTCTTTTTTTTCTTTTTTTTTAAATTTTATAGTATTTTATTTGATCATTTCCATGCATTTTTCATTAAAGACAAAGATCGTTTTCTTTTCCTCCCTCCCACCAACCCCCCCACCCCCGTGGCCAACGCGTGATTCCACTGGTATCATATGTGTTCTTGACTCGAACCCATTGCCATGTTGTTAGTATTTGTATCAGAGTGTTTGCTCAGAGTCTTTCCTCTGTCATGTCCCCTCAGCCATTGTAGTCAGGCAGTTGCTTTTCCTTGGTGTTTCTACTCCCTCAGTTTGTCCTCTGCTTATGGATAGTGTTTTTTTCTCCTTGATCCCTGCAGATTGTGCAGGGGCATTACACCACCACCAATGGAGAAGTCCATTACGTTTGATTATACCACAGTGTGTTTGTCTCTGTGTACAATGTTCTCCTGGTTCTGCTCCTCTCGCTCTGCATCACTTCCTGGAGGTCGTTCCAGTCTCCATGGAATTCTTCCACTTTATTATTCCTTTTTGCACAATAATATTCCATCACCAACATATACCACAATTTGCTCAGCCATTCCCCAATTGATGGGCATCCCCTCGTTTTCCAATTTTTGGCCACCACAAAGAAAAATATATCTTATTAAAAGAGATAGGGAAGGTAATTACATTCTGATATAAGGCAATATAGACAATGAAGAAATAGCAGTACTCAACATGTATACACCAAATGAAATAGCATCCAGATTTTTAAAGGAGAAACTGTTGGAACTTAAAAAGGAAAGATAAAAAAAAAACTACAGTAGTGGGGGGCCTGAACCTTCCTCTCTAAGATCTAGATAAATCAAAACAAAAAGTAAAAAAGAAAGAGGTCAGAGATGTGAATGAAGTACTAGAAAAATTAGAGTTTATAGATATGTGGAGAAAAATAAATAGGGACCAAAAGGATTATACCTTCCTCTCAGCAGCAATGGTACATTCACAGAGATTGACCATGTACTAGGACATAAAAACATTGCAAACAAATGCAAAAAAGCAGAGATAGCAAATGCAACTTTTTTTTCAGATCACAATGCAATAAACATAATGATTAGTAAGGGTACATGGAGAGCAAAATTAAAAATTAATTGGAAATTAAATAAATATGATTAAATTAAATTAAATTAAATTAAAAAAATATGATTCTCCAAAACTGGTTGGTTAAAGAACAAATTATAAAAACAATTAATTTCATTGAAGAGAATAACAATGAAGAAACGTCATATCAAAGCCTATGGGATGCAGCCAAAGCAGTATTCAGTGGAAAATTTATATCCCTGAGTGCATATATTAACAAATCAGAGAAGTCAATGAATTGGGCATGCAAATTAAAAAAAAAAACTAGAAAGAGAACAAATTTAAAATTTCCATATAAAAACTAAATTGGAAATCATAAAAATCAAAGGAGAAGTTAATAAAATTGAAAGTAAAGGACTATTGAATTAATAAATAACACTAGGAGCTGGTACTTTGAAAAAAATAAAATAGACAAAGTACTGGTTAATCTAATTTAAAAAAAGGAAAGAAGAAAATAAAATTAAAAGTATCAAAGATGAAAAGGACAACCTCACCTCAAATGAAGAGGTAATTAAGGTAATTATTAAGCACCATTTTTCCATATTATATGGCAAAAAATATGATAATCTCGGTGAAATGGATGAATATTTACAAAAATATAAAATGCCAAGATTAACAGAAGAGGAAATAGAATACTTAAATCATCCCATAGAAGAAAGAGAAATTGAACAAGCTATCAAAGAACTCCCTAAGGAAAAATCTCTAGGGCCAGATGGATTCACAAGTGAATTCTTTCAAACATTTAAATAACAACTAATCCTAATATCATAAAAACTATTTGACAAAAGAAACAAAGAAAGAGTTTTACCAAATTCCTTTAAGGATGCAAATATGGTACTGATGACAAAACCAGGCAGACCAAAAACAGAAAGAAAACTACAAACCAATCTCCTTAATGAACACAGATGCAAAAAATTCTTAAAAAGACTCCAGCAAGTGATCACGAGAATTATCCATTATGATCTGGTGGGATTTATAACAGGAATGCAAGGATGGTTTAATATTAGGAAAACCATTCACATTATTGACCATATCAAGAACCAAATCAACAGGAATCACATAATTACATTGATAGATGAAAACACTAGAAAGTATAGGGATAGATGGACTTTTCCTTACAATAATAAACAGTATATATATATAAAACCATCAACAAGTATCATCTGCAAAGGGGATAAATTAGAAGCTTTTCCAAAAGACCAAGAATGAAGCAATGATGCCTATTATCACCTCTATTATTTAACATTGTACTAGAAACACTAGCAGTAGCAATCAGAGAAGAAAAAGAAATTCAAGGGTTTATGATAAGCAATGAGGAAACTAAACTATCACTCTTTGCAGATGATATGATGGTCTACTTAAAGAATCCTAGAGAATCAACTAAAATGTTAGTGTAAATAATCAACAACTTTAGCAAAGTTGCAGAATACAAACTAAACCACAAAAATTATAAATATTTCTATATATTTCCAACACAACTCAGCAGCAAGAGTTAGAAAGAGAAATTCCATTTAACATCACCCTAGACAATGTAAAATACTTAGGAATCTATTTGCCAAGACAAACACAGGAACTATATGAACACAACTACAAAACACTTTCCATACCATTAAAACTAGATATAAATAATTGCCATACCTATGAAACTACTAAGAAACTTTTTATGGAATTAGAAAAAATAATAACAAAGTTCATTTGGAATAACAAAATATCAAGAATATCAAGGAAAATAATGAAAAAAAAAGATGTGAAGAAGGGGGCCTACCAGTACCAGATGTTAAACTGTACAATAAAGCAGTGGTCATCAAAACAATATGGTACTGGCTGAAATACAGAAGGGAGGATCAATGGAATAGACTTGGAGTGAATGCCCTCAGCAAGACTGTCTATGATAAACCCAAAGAGCCCAGATTTTGGACAAGAACCCACTGTTTCACAAAAACAGCTAGGAAAATTGGAAGATGGTATGGGAGAGATTAGGTTTAGATGAACCTCTCACACCCTACACCAAGATAAATTCAGAATGGGTGAATGACTTGAATATAGAGAAGGAAACTATACGTAAATTAGGTGAACACAGAATAGTATAGTTGTCAGATCTTTGGGAAGGGAACATTTTTAAGACCAATCAAGAGTTAGAAAAAATAAAAAGATGTAAAATAAATAAGTTTGTTTATATTAAATTAAAAAGGTTTTGTACAAGCAAAACCAATGCAACCAAAATTAGATGGGAAACAACAAATTGGGAAAAAATCTTTATAGCAAAAACCTCTGACAAAGGTCTAATTTCTAAAATTTTAAGGAACTAAAACAATTATATAAAAAATCAAGCCATTCCCCAATTAATAAATGGGCAAGGGGCATGAAGGGGCAGTTTTCAGATAAAAAAATCAAAACTACCAATAAGCACATGAAAAAGTGTTCTAAATCTCTTATAATTAGAGAAATTCAAATCAAAACAACTGTGAGGTATCCCTTCACACCTAGCAGATTGACTAATATGACAGCAAAGGAAAGTAATAAATGTTGGAGGGAATGTGATAAAATTGGGTCACTAAATACATTGTTGGTGAAGTTGTAAATTAATCTAACCATTGTGGAAGGCAATTTGGAATTATGCCCAAAGGGCTTTCCTGCCCTCTGATCTAGACATACCACAGCTGGGTTTGTACCCCAAAGAGATAAGGAAAAATATATGTTCAAAAATGAAGGGATGTCCTTTCATTGGGGAAAGGGTGAATAAATTGTGGTATCTGTTGGTGATGGAGTATTATTGTGTGAAAATGAATAATGAACTGGAGGAATTCTATGTGAACTGGAAAGACCTTGAGGAATTGATGCAGAGCAAAAGGAACAGAACCAGAAGAACATTGAGCACAAAGACTGATACACTGGCACAATCAAATGTAATGGACTTCTCTACTAGCAGCAATGCAATGATCTAGGACAATGATCAAGGACTTGTGAGAAAAAATGCTATTCATATCCAGAGAAAGAACTGTGGAAATAGAAACACCAGAAGAAAGACATTTCCTTGATATTTCCTGGTTTGATGGGGATATGCTTTGGGATATAGACTCCAAATGATTACTCTATTGCAAATATTAATAATATGGATATGGGTCTTGGCCAATGATACTTGTGAAGCCCAGTTGAATTGAGCATTGGTACAGTAGGGGAAAGAGAGGAGAGGAGTGAAAGAACATGAATCATGTAACCATGGAAAAGTATTCTAAATTATTTAATTAAATTTAAAAAAAATTTTTTAATTATATGACAACTTGTTTATTTCTCTATGTTGTATAACTAATCTATTCTACTGATCAACCCTTTGTTTTTAAACCATTATCAAATTTCTGTGATAACTTCTTTCAAATATAATTTGAGACCTTTGTCCCCTTTTCCACTTTTATCAATCTTCTTTGTCCCCTTTTCCACTTTTATCAATATTTTCTTTTAAATTGTTTTGTTTTACAAGACATTCATCATAACTTTTTCAAGTTTTATGAAATAATCCCTTGAGATTTTGAATGGTGTACCACTGAATAAGTTAAATTATTTTGGGTAAATTATTGGTTTTTTTGTAAATATTGGCTCAGTCTGCTCATGACTAATGAATATTTCTCTAAATATTTAAGTTGGCCTTTTTTAAAAATATTTTGTAGTATTATTCATATTGTTACAGATTACCTCTTGGTAAGTAGACTATCATGAATTTTATAAATTCTGTGGGTATTGCAAATGGAATTTCTCTTCTTGCTAGTTTTGATAGGGAAAGTATACAGATATTCTGTTTTTCATGTAGACATATCCTCATACTTTGCTGAAATATTGTTTCAATTTTATTTTAGTTGATTCAGATTGTCTAAGTAAATTATTATTTCATCAGCAAAAATACAGCAATAAGGCATTTCTTTATTGCCTATGATTGTTTCTTCAAGTTTTATTTCTTGTCCTATTCCTTGTGTTAAGGTTCTTACCTTCTTTCTTATTAATTAAAAAAATATGTGTGTGCATCTAGATCTCAAAGGGGCATATTGAGCTATCCAACAAAAATTATTGGCTTATTCTCTATTTATCTTTGTAACTAGTTTACCTTTACTTGTCTATATATGTTATAGTAATTGATGCATATGTGTTAGGTTTTGATATTTATTGCCTGTGATAAGTCTAAGAACAATGCAATTTCCTTCTTTCCTTCTAATTTCTTTTAATGGACTTTTTTTTGCTATTAATTTTTCTGAGCTCAAGATTTCTATTCATGCTTGTTTTTACCTATCCAGATGAAAGAAAAATAATTTTTTTCAAGTTAATTATTTTAATTTTATGTGACTATGTCTTGATTTTTTCATGTAAACAAAATATTGTTGGATTCTTCCTTTTTAAAACATTATGCTTTCCTCTTCTGTCTTGTGGGTCAATGTATCTGATTCAAAACCATGGATATTAACATTAATTTTTGACTTTTCTTCATCCTATTAACTTATTTTTCCAATAAATTTCTTCCACTCTTCTTTATAAAGAAGAAAATGGTGAAAGAGGAGTTATATGCTCAGTACTAGTTATCTCTGCTTGGTGCTTATTTCCTAAACTCTGTTTTCCTCAGGACCCAAGCAAATGCTCTTTATCTTTCTTTTTACATCCCTTTCCACAATCTATTCTCTAAGGTTAAAGTCTGGATTTGCTTAGGATTAATCCCTGCCCCTTTCTCTCCCAGTTCTCACTCATTTGCCTGTTGAACTGATAATAATTTCACATAGCATTTTTTTTTTGGCCTATGCACATTTGACCCCCATTTGATTTGTTTGGATGAAAATGAGCTCTAAATAATTCTAGTGTACTTATCCTTTCCTCCTTATTTCTAGGATCTTATATTTGTAAAATCAAATTATCTGAGATGATAGGTTCCTTCACCCTTGCTTCCTCTTTCCTCTCTGTTCATTGCTTTCAAAGCAGTTGTTTTTCTTACCAAGATCTATGACTACTGTCTCTTTCTTTCTTGGATTCTCTCAAGGGTGCCTTTCAAGAGTTTGGAATCTTTTAGACTTGACTATCTGACTCCCTTCACCCCCATGCATACTCGCACAAATATACCCTTATTTTGTTTAAACAGCTAAATTGTTTAACAATATGGACATATTTTTCATGATAATACATGAATAACCTAGTTTGAATTGCTTGCCTGCTCTGGCAGTGGGGAGGGAGGGTGGAAGGAAGAAAATTTGGATCATATAACTTCAGAAAAATTATAAGGAAATTTGTTATTACATGTAATTGGTAATAATAAAATAAAATACCTGAATCATACAATTCGAGCTCAAACTCCCTCTCCTGATCATTTCCAGTTCCTAGGAAAACAACCCTTGGGATAAGTACCACATTTGCCCTTTCACCCCTCCCTCTTTCTGCTCCTGACCTCATTAAAACCTCTTTTTTTCCAGTTCTTGGTATATCCCATTCTCTAACACTTTGGAATCCACTGCTTTGAAAAGGGAATAAATCTCCCTGATTGCTGCTATAGCAAATAAAGTTGAACAAATTGCATGTTAACCAAAACTGTAGCCTTTTCTATGCCATAATTGTTTCAAAAGTCTAAAGCAATCAGACTTGGGGACATGAAAGACCTATAAGATTATGCTGATACCCTACAGAGATGATAAGGAGTATCATGTTTAGAGGACACAGCTGAACAAGCAGAAGCAGTGGAGTTGAGTGATAACACTGACAAATGGATCCATGATACAAGCCCAAAGTAAAGGGTACTCATGACGGAACCATAGATCATTGACAGGGAGCAACAGAGAGAAATCCTGGCAAACAAAAACATAGAACAGAGAGAAGTACCTCAAGGGCATAAATATGGAACACTGACTACTACTCTCTTCCATCACCCTCTTGGGACTTTAGTTACAAATTTAAGAAAGATGGTGCCCCCCTGGGAAGAGGATTGCCCTTTGCCTCTTCTATGCAAATTGTTTTTATGTTAATTACTGTCTAAATGAAGCTTTACTCCATTCAACACACTTTTGTAAAGTGTTGACTATGTCTAAGAAACAGTGCTAGGATCTTGTAATCAAAACACAAGTATTTAACAGTCTGTTCTCAAATAACCTGTGTTTTTTAGGGTGGTGGACACTAATACTTTGAGGAAAAAGAGAGAATCGAGAAGATGGGGTGGCTGGGATCAGAAAAGACTTTGTGGAGTAGATGATGCCTGAATAAAAGCAGGTGGAATTCTTAGGTGCAGACAAATGGATGGGAATATATTCCAAATGTGAAATTTTGCACTGTCAAAAAGTACAGGGTAGAAAATTTGTGGAGTGGAAATTTAGCTTGTCTGTGAGACTGATTGTATAAATAGTCATAATATGAAATAAATCTATTTGGTTTTATGGAAGACAGTATGGGTGGTTTCCATGTCAGACTCAAGTATTTTATTTTCTTCTAATGGCAATTGGGAGACCCTGAAAGCTTTGAACAATGTACTGCAATGCCTTGTTTCTTAAAAACATTAATTTGTCATCTGTGTGGAGGATAGATTAGTGAGAGGGAAGACATATTTAGGAGGCTAGCACAGTAGTCTAGGTAAGAAGTAGTAGAAGTATGGTCAAAGCCTGTGACTATGTGAGTGGAAAGAAGGGATTAAAACTGAAGACTGTGTTCATATAGAATTGGTAATCTTTTAATTATTTGGATATGGGATGTGGAAAGAGGAAAGATCAATAAAGATTTGAGAATACCTTTATTTAAAGTTTAGTTAGGAAAAACGTTGTAGTGGAAATAACACTAAGTTAGGGTAGAGAAGACTTAGATTTGAATCCTGGCTCTGCTACTTGTCACTCTTGTGAAACTGGACAATCTGTACAATTAGATGATGCTCGATTTCTGTCCATCTTTAATTCTATGATATTATAAAAGGATATTAAGTGTTTGGGAATTTTAATGTTTTAGCAAGCTGAGAGGTAGTAATGCAACTTGCTTTTCACAGTCCAAGTAAACTCTGCTATGAATTTCTGCAAATACATGTACCATTGGAACTTCTATTTAAGCCTTGAGCATCCCTTGAGCAGAGACTGCCAGAGATGCTGATTTAAACCAAATTGATTTAATGATGTTATTGTCATGACACTGTATTCCAACTATGAATTGTTTCAGATTCATATTCCACCTAGAGTTTGACCTAAGGGGATTCCTGTGTTATTTTGGACATAGGTTCATCACTGTTTGGGAATATTTGATTCATAAACAGTCGGAAATAAATATACAGCCTTAAAGCTTTATTTTGGGCTGAAAATTGTATACAGATGCCTATTATGACATCTCTCATCTTTGATTTTGAGATAAACTAGCTTTTAACTGAATATGTAATTTTACAAAACTAGCTAACATATATATATAGTTTGCAAAATATTTGATATAAATTATCTCATTTTCTCTTCATAAAAGTCTTATTAGGTAGGCATTATTATTATCCTTATTTTAAAAAAGAGGATACTGAGGCAGAAAGAGGTTAAGCGTCTTGCCCAGGGCAACACAGCCAGAAAATGTCTGAAAAAAGATTTAAACTCAAGTCTTCCTGTCTCTAGAACCTCCAGGTGATGCAATGGACAGAGGTCCAGTCCTGGTGTTAGGAAGTTTCATCTTCCTGACCTTAGACACTTACTAGCTGTATGAACTCAGACAAGTCACTTAACCCTGTTTGCTTTAGTTTCCTCATCTGTAAAGTGAGCTGGAGAAGAAAATGGCAAATTATTCCAGGATCTTTGCCAGGAAAACCACAAACGAGGTAATGAAGGGTCAGGCAGGACTGAAACAAGTGAACAACAACCGATTTCCTGACTCTGAATCTAGAATTCTATCCACCATACCAACAAGTTGCCATCATGATAATATTAGAATCTAAGCTACTTGAAGGCAAGAACTACGTCTTTTGCCCCTTTATCTTTGGTACTTGTCAAAGTAAAGGATGGATTAGCACACGTTAGGTAATTAATAAATAGGGATTTTTAATTTTTATTTATGACAGTCATGTAAATCCTAATGTAGTCTTTTAACTTAATAAAAACACCATTTACTTAACATTCCATCAGTATAAAACATTATGAACTAAGCATATTTAAAGTATTGTAATATTTGTTTACTGTGATGCCTTTAAGGTACTTCATGATTTTCAGGGTCACAGAATACAGAATATCGTCAATATGACTTGCAAAAGACCTTAGAGATCAGCTACAGCTCCTCTTTTTACACATAAGCAGAACAAGATTTAGAGGGTTTATACGAAATCAGATCAAGGTTCACATTTCCAGTTCTGACATTTTTCACTTGTGCATTTGACTAAGTCACTTCCCATTGGATCATAGGGCCAAAATTTAGAGTTGGAAGGGACCACAGAGGCCATTTGTCCAAACCATTCATTTCAGAGATGAGACCCAGAGAGGTGGTTACTTCCAAGCCCATAATAATTAATAAGGTGGGATTTGAATTCAGGTTTTCTAACTTTGGTTCCTATATCCTTCCTTGGCTTTGCATCACAGTTACTTCATGTGTGAAATGAGGGGACCAGAAGAGATGGTGGTTATGAGGAAATGTATATCTATATTTATAGGTATATTATATATACACATATATACATGAATATATTGCATGTACTTATTTAGATGACGCATATGCATACACATGTGCTTACCAGTGTGCATACATATCACATATACGTATGTACACATATATTACATATTATATTCATATACAGTATATATCTGTACATGTGTTTATAATATGTGGATTTGTACATTTTGCTCTTATATGGATGTGTGCAATATATGCCTCTGCATTACACACATGTACATATTATATTAATATATACACATTTGATAGGATGTGCATATTATGTATAAGATTTAATTCTAATTATCATAAAATTTATACTTTATGTCTGGGAAAGAAGTAAGTGAACATTTTGCATGATGAGTAGGAGGGGAAATAATGGGTATTTACATAGTGTCTAGTAGGCACTTTGCTAAGAAGCACTTTAAAAAATAATATTTTTATTTTTATTAAATTATTTATATTTACATTTTAATAAATTATTTATTTTAAATAATATTAATTTTCCCCTAAATTACATGTAAAAACACAATTTTAACATTCATTCTTTTAAGCCAAAGCTAAATTCTCCCCTCTCTCCTCTTTCTCCTTTCCCCTTCCTGAGGCAGCAAGCAATCTGATATAGAATTTACCTGTGCAATAATATAAAAGAGCGTGATAAGCACTTGTACAATATTATCTCATTAGATATGCAGAACAGTCCTTTGAGGTAGGCACTATCACTATCCCCATTTGAAGTGGGGCACTTCATGAAGCGAGTCTGGACACCCAGAAGTTCAATTAATGGAGCCAATATTCATTTATTAATTTATTGATTAATAATGCATACCTAACTGGCCAAGGCAACCTTCCTAGTGTAAGTTGCACCAGACTGAAATGACATGGCAGTGTTTATAGGGTGCAAGATACCAAGCAAACAATGAGATGTAATCGTCTAGAAGCTATATGGTCAGTGGCGTGGGCTACAGGGCATTCCTTGTATATATCTTATCCCAGCTGCCAGCACGAAGGGAATTATTTTCTCCTGGATTCTAACTATTCTGAGCTGGCTGACCTTCACAGGAATGCTCAGTTCTAAATTCCACTTTCCCAGGAAAAAACAGATTTTTCTGGCCAATGACTTAGTTTACCTCACTTTAATTTTATAGTTCTAAACCAAGGCAAAAATAGGTTAAATGACTTACCCCAGGCCTGCAAGCTACAAGGCATCTGAGGTAGCTCATATTTGAACCCAGGGCTTCCTCCATCCCAGCTCTACACTCTATTTCCTTCCCAGCCTCTTAATTAGAAGATCCAGTTTTTCATGAAAGAAGTATGGAATAACCTCGTTAACTAACCATTACATTTAATAAGTTGGCTGTATATGTATGCATGCTGACTTCAACTTGCATTTTAATTTGGGACATTCAAGCGGACTTGCCACAATTATATTTCTATTTTTCTTTCTAGCCTTTCCCTGTGATGGCTTGGCTGGGTTTCCCCCGCTTTCCCCATTGCCATTTGACAGAAGGTTTTTTAAGTGGTAGTTCCTTGTCATTTTTGTCTGACAATTCAGAAAACGAGGGAAAGATTTCCAGTTTATTATACATTAGTGCTTTAGACGTTGTCAGTTTGTTTTGTCTAGCGAATGTGTTCATAAAGAATAGGAAAAGGACAGCTGTAGGTTCTGTCACTCCGGCTGCATTCTGGCGACACTTTGCTTTCTTGGCTTTTTTAGACTGTTTTTGTCCTGTAAAGGGAAAGCCCCAAGAGGGAGCTGAATAAATGGACTAAAGAGAAACTGATGATGTCTCTAAGCTTAGAGATATTGCCAGAAACTCAATATTATTATGGTTTTGTACATGTAGGAGTTCTAAATGGAAAACATCTTAAAATTCTTTAAATTACCAAGTAGATTAATTAGTCCATTTATTCACTAAGTGTAGTATAGTGGATTGAGAGCTGTGAGTCAGGCCCTATTCTGTGCAGAGTTAAAGTCTTACCTCTGGCATTATATTGCTTATATGAAGCTTTGGCCAGTCATTTCTCAGTGGGAGAAGGATTATAAATTGCAGAACAATCATTAATCTGCATTAATAGAAGGAATTTTCTTACTAGGCAATTCCTTACACTGGTGAAATCATAATTTTGAACTAAAAAGAAAAAAAAAATCCTCGGCATTTCTTAAGGGCTGATTGCATGCCGTGAATTGCGTCAGGTGTTATATAGCTACAGAGACAAATAGGATGCTGTTCTTCATCATAAAGGAACAATCTTGTCCAGCTGTATCTTCCGCTGACTATTCAAGCTGATTACAGGGCTGCTGGGTCAATATAAAGTCTGCATATTTATGGAAACTTTTACCTGCCTTTCTCACATATTTGTTGATACCTTGGGGGAACCTGAGTGAAAGCAGGGAAGCTGAGCACCCAATCTGAGTTTTTAAATTAAAAACAAATCTCAGACTTGTCATATAAATCGAAGTCATGAAAACAAATTGGCTACTTCACAAGCCAACTGCAGCTCTTTGCTTGGGTAAGGAATCATGTTGATAGTCCTGGATTTATGAAAAATCTAATAAGTTAAAACATCGAACACATTCAGAAGTCTCAAAGAAAGAGAAATCTCTGAATGAGAGATCTTAATTAAAGGAGTTTTTCTAAACAGGTGGTTTTTGTTTATTTGTCGTCTTCTTGCAAGTTTCATCATGTTTATTTAGGTCTAGCTGAAGGTCAAACCTGAACAGATACACACAAATACAAAGTTTTTTTAAGCGAAGTAAAAATTCACATTTTTTAAAGGGAGAAGCTGTTAGCACCAAGTAAAAGCACATTCGATTTTTGAGAAATAGTTACTTTTGTGTGCAGAAATCTCAAAGGGCAATAAGCCTTCCTAGATAGAGAAAAGGCTATCATCGATGTATTCAGCTCCTTTCCATGTAATTTGTTTTCCTTTCTTGCTGATACTGAATCATTAAAAGTCCAAAAGCAGCAAGAAAAGTAACAAAGAAATGAAGCAATGATTCTAGAAGGTAAATTTAGGAATGTATCTACAGATGAAGGATCCAGCAATCAATTGTAATAGTTGTTAAAAGAAACTGACTTCAGGTTTCAGGGTTGCAAAGAAAAGAACAAAATATAGTTTAGAGCAGTAACATTTGGGTCTTGGCATGAAGAATGTCGATCAAAAGTTCATCTTTTATTTATAATAAATCTCATGTTTAATCCTGTCAAGATGAAAGCAATTGCAACCAATAATTATATCTATTAACTAAAGCTAAGGTAACAAATTTAGTGTACATTGTGTACTACTCACAGTAAATTTGATCATTTCTTCTAGGTTGTTTGCATTTTGTGGTAGAAATACCTTTCTTTTAGTTGTATGAATCCATAAAATTTCCCTTTTAAGACATGGCATGGGTTCTAAAAGTCTTCATTTTATCTAAAACATGGGAAGATTAAGAAAAAAAGCATATTACTTTAGTTCTATTTCTGTACATGACTAGTAAGAGCACAATGACTAAAATGCCTACTATGTGCCCAGCAGTACTTAGTTTATATATATATGCATATATATATATCAGATACACATATAAACATATCTATATATGAGAAAAGCAAAATTGGTGATATTTTAAAATTTAGAGACAAAAAGATTTTTAAAAGTAAACACATGAAATTTATATTCTCATTCAGATCTAGAGAAGTAACATAGGATTCTGGAAGACATGGGTTCAAGTTTTCACCATTGAGAAAAATTGAGTGTCTCATGTGTCTCATAGTGTCTCATGAGCTAGTGTCTTAAACTCTCAGTGCCTCAGGTATCTTTCTCTGTCAGTAAGTTATAGACCAACTAGTTATTGATAAAGGAAGTTTTGTTATGGGAAATACCTATACCAGTGAAATCAAGCATATAATCAAGGAATTAAATGAATTAATGAATAGTTTCAGTAAAGCATCAGAGACTAAATGAATTGAGATTTAATTAATAAATTAACATAGCCATAGAATGTTCACTAAGGAATATGTTATGATCTGGATTGGAGTTTTCTGTTTTAAACTACTATATTAGTTACAAGAAAACATCTGCAGGCAGAATAAGTGAACACTTATTAATGTTACATGAAGGAAAGTAGAGGGAATATGCATTTATACAGTGCCTATTACATGCTGGGAATAGTGTAAATAATATTTTATAGTTATCACATTGATTTAAGTTATACTAATATAGTCTAGAAATATGATCATATTTATATAATATGAAATATATTATTATATTTATTTATATTTTCCTATAAAAATTAGAAATATGCAACATAGTTCCTGTTATTGTCTACATTTTATAGTCAGGAAACTGAAATAAGCAGAGATTACTGCCTAGATGCAAGACTCTTCTATAAACCTCTGCCCTCCCAAATGGCTATTTTGCCATGGCACAATAGGACCTTGAAACTGAAGTTATACCAGTAGTATGTAGTCAAGCCTATGCAGTAGTCCTTCCTCCATGAGGCTAAATACTGTTTTTTTTTTCCAATTGTTCTGAAATTTCAATCAAGAAAGTCATTCCTTTGGGTAGGATTAGTAGAATTGTCTCCTAATGTTAAAACAAGCATGCTTAATTCAGATCCCACTTCGGACATCTAATGACCATTTGACTTTAGCCATGTCACTTAGCATCTCAGTGTGCCAAGAAGTTCTAAGGATTTGCAGCCTGGAGAATAGAGAATTCCTCATCAGGAACAGCTTAAATCTCATTTAAATTTTAATTTTAATCTCATTGAATTTCATTTAATCACAGACCAGGTCAAAAACTTAATAAAATGTTAAAAAAAATCAATACCATAGCCGTCTGGAGAACTGAGTTCTGTACCTCTCTCTCTCCCAATTAATTAACTGTGTTACTTTTAGAAAGTTTCCACCGTGCACTCTACCTTCAGGATGAAGAGATTGGATTAGGTATCTTAAAAAATACTTCTCACCACACATAGACTTCTCATAGTCTATGCTTAGTTTAAAAATTGTTATTTTTTATTTTTAAAAATAATTTTATTGACATATTTTAATTTTTAATTTCATAAAATTTTGCTATATGCTCCCCCTTCCACTCTCAAAGAAATATCCCTTATAATAAATATTTTAAATGAGAAAAAAACAACAAAACTGAGCAAAAAATGTTTGGGGGTCTAGGCAGCAGGGACAACTAATCATGGGTTTGTGATCCAACAATAATTTGGTTTATGGGTCTTTGAGAATAAGGGATTAAAAGATGCCAAATTTACTTATTTCCCATGTGAACTCTACAACCAGAACTTAATCAGTAGCATCTAGCTTTTATTCTAATTATCTCATAATCATACGATATCATCAACAGAATATTGTAGATTAGGACATTTGCTTATTTAATCCTTATGCAATAAATATAATCTCTCTAATTTATATATTAAGTTACAAAATGACATCCATAAATATCAACATGTGTGGAACAATCATTGGAATAAGTAAAATAAAAGCATTTTTGCACAAACAGAATGATGAATGTTAGAATTTCAGATTCCAAAGAACCTTTGCTCCTCTTTTAATTAGTAAGATGACAAAGGTTTCAAGGACTCTGAATAATGGCATAAAGCAAGCTGAAGGTAAGAGAATCCTAGTCATAAAGTGTACTTTGTGGGAAAGGCCTAGAAGTAGTAGTGCAATGATAAGATAACAGGAAGCCATTAATCAAATTTGCCTGATAGAAATGGAAAAGATGGACAGAAGAGCAGAAAAATAAAATGAAAGTACAGTAATAAGACCAATGAATTAGGTGTCATAAGTTCTCAAATACCTTTCATTAATAACTGGGAAATGTTAAGAAGAAAATTAAATTATATTTTGTTTTCTCAATTTTAGATTCATTATTTTATTAATAATAATATTAATATTATGATTATATTTGATTATTTCACAAAGTATATAAAATACTATATTTCAAATAGCAATAATTAGAACAACAGGAGCCATAATAAAAAGACACACATTATTTTTTTTCTACCAAGAATTATTCATTAGCTTGTTAGCTGAATGAAAAGATAAAAGGTTAAATTTCAAAACCTGGGTCTACAAATATCCCCAAGGAGCCTGTGGGTAGGACAGGCACAAAATTGACTTGTGATGTTAAATATTACAGAGACTACTAAACCTCACCAGAAGATGATTTTACACTTTTTATTGACATAGAAAACCAAATCACATTTAACAACTATTTTCTATAGCATTATTACTGGTTTTGCTAAATATTTCCCAAATACATTTTAATTTGGTTCAAGCTGTGATTGAGTGTTTTAGGCCACATGTTTGGCATATCTGGTGTATATCATCTGCATTAACAAAATGTAGGAATTAAGATAACATGATATGATAGTATTATAAAGCTCAGAAGTAATGATAGCAAAAATCTTATGGCATTTCCTGCATTATAAATGAGTTAGTCAATTAAGAAAAACCATTCTCATTTATATTTTATATTGATTTTTAGTAAGATAGAAAGAAATATTGTTTAGCATGATATTGTGCACACAACATACAGTGAAAAAATGTTGATTTTATTAATAATTCGTATAATTTTGACAGTAAAATTAAAATTGACTACTGATCCAAGAAACAATGACTCCAGGAAGGAGCAAAGTGATAAAAAAATTAATTACTGAATTTTAAAAGAAAGACTAGATTTTGTAACTAATTTAAAAGTTAATTTTGCCTGCATAATATTTCTTATGCATCCCTTTCTCCTCTCTAATAACCAATGTCTTAATTAAAGTTGCTTTTATCTCTTATTTGAATTATTATAATAATATACCCATTTGTCTTTCCTGTCTACAAATTATCCTTTATAGATCAATAATATTTCTAATAGAAATGTCCCACAAAACCATCTTATTCAGAAACTGTCCATGACTCTAAATTGTCCCTCTTGCAACATAGTTATTTCTTACCCTAGCATTTATGACCCTCTATACAAAGAATATACCTTGCTTTCCTAGCCTAATTTCATAGGATACTCAAGATTCCAACTAAACCAGATTTCTAAATAATCCTTAAACATGTCTTCTGCTTTTGAGCTTTCTCACAATTTATTTCCCACGACTAGAATACAATACTTATTGTCTCATGCTCTGACTTCCAGAATCCTCTGAGTTTCAGAGTTGGAAGGAGCATCAAAGGCCATCTAAGAAAATCTATAAATCCCCCTTCTCCCTCTTCATCAAGACTTTTCTCAAAAACCTATTTTGAAGTTCAACCCACTCAGTCTTAAAACAGTTTATTCTTTTTGTAGTATCTTTATTCATTAGGAAAGTTTGCCATAAATCTACTTCTCTTCAATTTTAGCCCATTAATCATTCCTCTTTTTAATCACCACAGCAAAGCAGAGCAAGGCTAATCCTTCTTCCACACAACAGACTTTCAAAAACTCAAAAATAAACATCATATTTCCCTTAAATCGTCTCCTCTATCATTTAAATATTCTCAGTTCCTATCAAAGAGCAGTCTGATTACACCTCTTTGTAAAAATATCCCTAATTTTGGCCATCTTTTCATATTTCCCTCCTTGTTTATTGACTTTTTGACCAAACCTTTGTAGCCTTATTGACTAGCAAAATGCATTGCACATCATTTGCATTTTTTAAAGTTCATTGTCATTGTTGTTATTGTAAAGGTAGAATCATTGAACCTTAGACATGAATAGGATCATCAAAGTCATACAATCAACCTTCCTCGTTTTACAGAAAAGGAGGATCTTAGAAATGTTTTCTTCTTACATATGTGACATTTTTATAGAATCATCACTCAAATCTCTAGAATCTCAACCTAATTTTATTAAAAATGGATTAAAATTCAATACATTGAAAATTACCTCATTGTCAACTAGAATAAATTGTTACCCAGTAACCAACTGAAGCCTGATCACAAAATTAGTGCACTTTGTATAGCCTGATCCTTCTACTTTAAATTTAATTGTTTGTTTATCTAACTGGTTATTTTTATTCCCACTGGGCAGGATATTAAAATATTATTTGTTTACCATTGTCATTATTGAATTTTAGCCATTTGAGTTTATTTCATTGTAATGATGTAAGGGCTAGGGTAATTTCTCTGTTGAATCAATCAATCCAGTATCAACTAGGTTTTAATAGGGTCTATACATTTCTGCTGGAGAAAAAATGGCATTTCAACTAAATATTACAAGAAATGTGTTGAGATTGAGTGAGTGAAGAAACTCAGTTTCAAGACTCTATAAGGACGCAGGGGGGTAAAAAAAAAAAGCTTCATCATGCCTAGGGAGAATTTGATAAACTTCACATGAAAGGGAAAAAAGGACTCCCAGTCATTTCTAAGAATTTCAAATCTCTCCTTCCCACATGTATGCTTTAAACTTAAGTGAACTTTCCCCCTAAATTCCATATGTTTTGGTGACAATCTAATATGTACCTTGTTTTCTTTTTTATATATTTTTTAATGTTTCAGTTCCAAATTCTCACCCTCCCTAAGACCCTTCCCCCATTCATTGAGAAGGCAAGACATATGGTATCCATTATATGTGAAGTCATGTAAAACATATTTCCACATTAGCCATGTTATGAAAAAAAAAGTTAAAAAATAAAAGAAATATAACTCAATTTTCATTCAGAGTTTACCATTTCTTGCTCTGGAGGTGGATGGCTTTTTTTATCATGAGTCCTTTGGATTTGTGTACATTGTTGTACTGATCAGAGTAGCTGTCTTTCAAAACTTGTCATTGTTACAATATTGCAGTTAATGTATATAATGTTCTCCAAGTCCTGTTCCCTTCACTTTGCATCAGCTCATATAAGTCTTTCCTGTTTTCTCTGAAGCAAATCACTTTATCATTTCTTACAGCATAATTGTATTCCATCACAGTCATAGGACACAACTTGTTCAACCGTTCTTCAATTAATGAACATCTCCTCAATTTCCAGTTCTCTGCCACCACCAAGAGAACAGCTATAACTATTTTTGTACATGAGTCCTTTTCTTTTTTTCTTGATCTCTCTGGAATATAGACCTACCAGTGATATCGCGAGGTCAAAGGGTATCCAAAGTTTTATAACTTTGGAGTTATAAATTCGGAGTTCCAAATTATTCTCCAAAATGGTTGGGCTAGTCCACAGCTCTACCAACAGTATATTAGCATTTCAATTTTTCCATGCTCCCTCCCACATTTGTTATTTTTCTTTATTGTAGTGTTAATCTTATGGGTATGAGGTGGTACCCCAGAAATGTTTTAATTTGCATTTCTCTAATTGTCACATACCTTATGTTTTGTTCCAACTGTTTTTATTATATTACATTTAGAAATATGTATTTTTTTCTAAAAGTGAATTGATTGAGTTCAACAGCTAATTAACAGGGAAATGTAGACTTCTGAGGGCTCATGACCTAAAGCATAGAAACTCATTACCCATTACAATGATCAAGGTTAAACCTAAAAGATCAAAGGAAAAAACAGTCACTGTCCTCAAGAAACCCAACTTGTGATGGGAAATGGGTGTTTGAAGCTCAGAGTTGATGCTATGATAGTATAAGAACTAGATCTTTCATGCAGCAGATCCAATAAAAAAAAAACTATCTAAAAATTTGGCAGTAGTATATGATGTGCCTATTTTGAGAGTGAAAAAAAATGGACATTTTTAAAATGAATAGCTCTCTTTTGATTAGAAGACTATGCCATGGAGACATGTCACCAAAATTCACATAAAATAATATCTTCTTTAAGAGAATCTTACATTCATACCAAGTTATATTTCAAATCAGAGGTAGGTTTTGTTGGGAAATTTCCCCCCAGTTGTGATAAAATCATATTTTTTAATTCAGTATATTTTTAATTCACAGATAGGAAGTCACATAATAATAGTTATACTCAAAGTAGATTAAAATAAAGATAGCCTCAGAATCACTGAAATGATTATTCTCATTGCAGCCAATTGTAATACCTAAAGCTTCTAGCATTTTGATACTTATTCATAAGTCTTTGAGCACCATGTCATTATAATTTGACATCCAAAGTAATATTTTCCCCATTACTTAATTGTGACTTTTTGAAGTCATTTTTACCTAATAATATTAGTGTAGTTTGAAATTATATTCTTGGGTGAATGAGCAGCAGGTAAACTTCAAGCTCAAACTTTCTAAATCCTTTCTTTGTAAAAGTGTCTTATCCCAGTGTCTGCTGAAATATAGAATTATGGAGCAAAAAGATAAGGCATGATAGGCCATTTAGTAGGTTTTTGACATAATCTATAAGTATAAAGTGTAATGTTTATTTTCTATAGTTTTTATATAATTAATTTTATATAGTTTTAGTATAATTAATGAATTCCATAATTTTAAATTTATTAATTGGATTTCTTTTAAGCAAACATATCCCTGTTACAATTTGATTCTATGTAGCGGCATGAGAGTATGTATTGACTGGAGTTTTTGGATCTGTTTAAAATTTTTAACTCATTAAAATTTCTTTAAAATATTCATACACACCATATTCATCTTAAATTATTTGATTCATACATGTTGCAAAATCAAGTGATTATTTTGTTAATGATAATTTAACAATAAAATATCTCCATAGATGTGATGAAATTAGATGTTTGTGATATTAATATAAAAACATTTGTGCATCTTGAAATGATTTCAGAATATGTATTTTAGTTACATCAAGAGTTTTTAAATTCTATGAACAACTAAGAGAAAGATACTGACAGTATATATTTCTGGATAAAGAGTTTTATAGATGTCTACTTTGATAGTACATAAAATAATTTTCCTTAAGGGATTAAGAAAAAATGAAGAAAATAAAACAAAGATATGGAAAGGCATACCCAAAACTAAAGCTTTGTCTTACTTATGCCAAAATTATTTCTAGTGAGGAAGACATTGGTATGTTTTCTGTTTGTTGAATTGTGGACATGCTAATATTGATGTATATTGTATCCTTTGTTAGATTTGATAATTTTGGCTTTTAAAGTCAAAAATATCACTCACTCTTGGTAATTTCTCAGCTTGAAAGAGAGGATCATAAAAATCTGGTTATAAAAACCCTTAGAGGCTATTTAGTCCAAATAATAGCTGAACAAGATTTAATTCTACAAACTTACATGAAGGGTTGCTAGCCAGCATCCAATCATTCCTCAAAGATCTACAAAGTGAGAAATTACCTTTGGTTGGATAGTTATAGTTTTCAAGGAGTTCCATCCAATCCCCAGCCCTGTAACGAAGCCCAAATTTGTCTCCATGAAGCATCTGTCCAAATATCCCTTCACTGGGATGGAGAGAGGGGAGGGGCCTCAAAAGAGATTCTGATAGATTTAAGACAGTATTTGAGAGAAGTGAATTTAGAAGTAGATGGTTTGCAATAGGAGTATCTATGAGTATATAGTAAAAATATTAAGTTTGAGGATGAAATCATCGATACCTAAATCCTAGTCTATGGGTACTAATACTTAACTTGAAATTAGGAGACCTGAACTGTAGTCCTCTCCTTGCCACTAAGTGTTTGTGTGACCTTGAATAAGTTACTTGACCTTTCTACCCTTCAATTTCTTTATCCCAAAATGAAGGTGTTGACCTAAGGTCCTTTTCACCTCCAATAATCTGTGTTCTCCTCCCCCCCCCCTTTACCTTTGGGAAAAGATATACAATATAAACCTTAAATTTCTTTATTATAAGAAATTGTCATTTGCTTTTCTTTGAAAGAATGCAAAAAAAAAAAAAAAACTCCTAAGATCTTTATTAGAACTAATGTCATTTGTGAATCGACATGCCCTAAAGACCATTTCCCCCTAGGAAGTAGAGTCGCAAGGAGCTGAACACACCAGAATCATTATTTCCGAAGTGCAATCAGAAGAGTTTCAAGGAAGGGATAGTGTAATCCAGTACGAAGGAGCCCCGGGTTGAAATAAGCATATATAATCGGAGAGGGTAGCCAAAGAACTCCGCTGTCCACGTAATTAGAGAGCACAATGCAAAACCATTGCATCAGCGTGGAGGACAGAATGAACACAGGCAACTGGAAGAGATTTGCAGATAGCCTGCTTTTGAGGCAGGAAGAATGTTCGTTCATTAAACGCAGGCAGGATGCTTGCTGTGGTTCGTGTGTTTGCACTGAGATGTAGGTTCAGTTAGACTGACGTATCAGATAGTCGGAGTGGTTACCACACTGACGATGTAGCAGCTGCATAATAAATGACTGAGAGAATCATGTTAGGCATGCCCACCTAACCTAACTTGAATCATGCGAAAGGGGAGCTGTTGGAATTCAAATAGACTTTCTGGTCCCCAGCAGTCGGCAGTAATAGAATGCTTTCAGGAAGATGACAGAATCAGGGAAAAGATGCTGTTTTGCACTATCTTGATTTGTTACAGCAGCCAACTTATTGGCATGATGGAGTGACAGGAAAAGCAGCTGGCATGGAAGGTAGGATTATTAAAGCTATTACATCATTACGAATACAATTAGGAACTGACCATGACAAAGCATCTGTTAGAACAAGCAGCTGTTGTGGGCTCAGGGTTTGCGGCTTGAGGTCCTCAAACTCTGAAAACAATGTTCCTTTCAGAGAATAGATTTCTAAATTTCATTCTGCTGCGTTAGATTTTGGGGGGGTTGTTTTGCCTCCCATCTTTGGGAAGCGCTTCTGTGATAGAAATCATCATTAGGACATTTTGTAATAAAGTCTCTCCTCAGAGTCTGGAGAGGTCTAGATAAATGATAATAGAAGAAAAACAAAATCCTCAAGGCTTCTACCACTTAGCCAGACTCAAAACAGCGTACTTGCATGAGGATGATTGAAATGTTGGCATATTCAGACAGTGAGAGAAATGAAGATGCATATATAGAATGTTGACATAGGATGAAAAACATTGGAGTGGGTTTCTGTTTGGGAAAAAAAAAAGAGTTTGGCTGTCATTCTTTCTCCTCATCAGTTTCTAGCTCTTGACATTTATTCAGTCGTTCTGTATTATATGAAGAAAATACATCAGTATCTCCTGCAGGGTTTTTCAACAACTCTAGCATCTGTTTCAGCTATTGAACTGTATTCACGTTTTGCCAAGTTGATATCTACCCAGCTGGTCTATCATTTTTCACTTGATTACTGCTCTTAATTTTCCCTGTTTCAGCTTATTTCAGATAGGGCTTTGAAAACTATTAATGAGGAATGACTAAACATGCTCATTTATTTTTTTTAATTAGAATTTCTTTTTATTTGGGTGGGAACAGTAATGAGGTTTTTTCCACCTTATACTACTTCCTTCATTTCTTTTGTAGAAATAAATTTTTCCTTGCAGTATTTTTACTTCTTACTAAACCTTCCTATTGAACTTAAAATACTTTTTTTAAAGGAAGTAGTGGATTTTTAATTTACTCGAGAGATAAACTTGGGGTTCAGAGTGTATTACAAGCTACTATGTTGAATATGAACCTCATTTTCATGTGCCATTTACATTAATTGGCATAAAGATCAGCCGGTAAGTCTATATTGTACTGAGTATAGTGATTTTTTTTTTTCATCACCACTAGGGTAAAAAAAATCCTGAAGCTATTTTTAACTGATGATTCTTTAAAACAGATGTCAGGTAATATTAGTATCGATTGTCCTAAGAAGAAAAAAGTAAGTCTCTTAAGAAACTAGCTGCTATTCCAAAATCACCTAGCATTTTCTCCCATCCTCTTCTAAATATTCTTCATGAGTAACACAGCAAAGTTATTAGTTTTTGAGCTGATCATACTCTTTAAATTATTTTAACATATGCTATTCTTGACAGATGATATTTATTCTTTATAAAATGTTAATATCTCCATTATTTTACCAAATAACACTTCAGGTTGTTATGTAACTTTTCCTCCTGAATGTTAGTCCATGTTTTTCAATTACGTATTTCTTCTGAAGAGTGACTTAAAGTGTCATGTGTTTATTAGTAACATTGAGTAAAATTTGAGGGGTGATTATAGCATTTAGATTTTTCCAAATTACCAATAACTAACTATTTTGAATGAGAAAAGGACTTAGATAAGCACTTTTAACCTTGAAATATCCATGACTTAAGCTGTGGAATGCATATACTCCATCAATACAGGAAAAGAAACACTAAAGCAGACCATATATCTTTGAGATACTAATAGCAAGTAAGTTGCCATAATGCCAACTGAGTTAGTTAATCAGTTACATTACAGCCAGTGCTCTAATCAGACCTCTTTAGATGCTTTTAGATTATCATGTTATACTATTTAATTAATGTAAAGGAAGATAGGGGATCGAGAGTCAAAACTTCACTCACCTGTAGTGGAATTATTCAAGATGTGTTGACAAAAATCAGCTTTATCAAAGATATTTGTGAGAAGATGTATTTGATTTTAGTTCCTTCATTTGACAAATATCAATTTCATCAACAATGCAAATGGCATTTCATAACACTGGTGAGGTGAAAACTCTTATGCCCCACAATTGTTATCTTTATTAGTTATAATAAGAATCCATTCCGTTCCTTGACTCAATAGTTCTTGCTTCTAACATCATCCTTCAGTTACTATTGTTACTTAAAAGCCTTGCCCTTTGGCTGAGATGCTATAATTTAAAATGACCCTTAAACCCATCCACCTAAAACCATTATTTTTACGTCTTGTTTATTTGAGGACTAAAAAGTGATTTTATAGTTTAGCTCATTAATGAATGAAGAGGACACTAGGTGGAGCTAGCAGTTGGTTTTTCAGAGAACTAAAAAAAAACAAAACCTTAGGCTAACACACCTGTAAAGCAGTATCACTTTCATTATAGGCCATATTATAATAATGAAAAATACCAATTGATCTTAGTAGATTTAGAGAAAGTTTAATATTCAAAATGGCTGACTTGTATGGATCCTTCTTTTCCAACTTTCTGTCACTTTCCTTCTACTCAGTTTGAGAAAGAATTCAGATATCATATGAGAAGTTTTTGTGCTTGGAAAGGTAAACTAGCATATAAAGAAAGAAAAGGGGAAGAAAAAGAAGTTGACTATAAAGTTTGGCAGAAGTTTTTAAATCAGAGTTAGCATTTGCCAGATTTTCATGGCCGAGATATCTGTATATATTCTTGCAAAGTTATGCAAAAGCCAGATAAGCTTTGTGGCACTTTTAATTCTATAAAAGTAACTGTTCTATTTTAAGCTCCTATTTTATCAGTGGAATAAAAATAAATTTATGAAAAAGACTCTATAATGGCATACTTAATAAAAATATGATGCAACACATTTTTCTCTCAATTTTCTTCATTGTTCTTGTTAAATATGATTAAATTTTGTTAAATACTACTAAATTTGAGTACCTCATGAATATGTATATTATATACATGCATATGTAAATCCAAGATGTAATAAATAAGGTTGACTTAGAAGTATTTCCAATTATTGATAAAAATAATAATCTTGATCTGAAGCATTGGTTCTGAAGATTTCTCCATGCTTTGGTCAATAGTTGTGTCTGCCCCATCCACATCCCTACTTTTATTCTTCTGTGACTAAGGGAATATACTAACAATGCACTTCCCTGAGGATCCCATGCAGAGTGTACCCAGCAAATAGTAACAGCTAACATTTAAGGGTTATAAAGCTACTTTCTCTCACAAAATCTTGCAAATTAGATAATTCTAGTATTATCACAATTTTACAGATGAACAAACTGAGACTGAGATTACCCAATGTCACATGACTCTTAAAGGCCTGAGCTGGAACTTGTACTCAGACTTCTTTCTGCTCTGTCTGATGTTCTTTTAACATGCTGACTGATTTTATAACACTGAGAAATCAAGGGGAATAGAAACAGTGACTTCTGCCTTGCTAACAAATGTCACGTCTCAGTACTAACCTGCTAAACTGAGATAATGGATCCTGAGAATATGTTTACTGTAATGGAATTTTTATTTCACAGAGACAATAAAGATTTTTAATGAAAAATTTAGGGATTAATGAATATTCTTATGAATGGAAACAAATCATTCTCAAGTACAAACATCTAATATATTATTTGGCCAATACTAACTTCCCAATAAAAATTTGAGCACTTTTTAGGAATATAAAAGTCAACAAGCAAAAAGGTTATTTGAATATGTTTATTCTTTTATATTCCCCTTTCTTCCTTTGTACTCTTGGACATTCTACCTCTGCTTCTCTAATTTTTCTTTCTCAAAAATAAACTCCCTGAAGGCAAGGGATCATATCTATTATTTCTCTGATGCAAAACTTGTTTTTCCTGCCATTGGTAACTTGGGTTCTGAAGGTTATCACAGATTTTATTTTGAGAATGTAGGTTGTATTTGATGACCTTGATTCAAATATTAAATTATTGCAGGTCTCGACCTGGTTAAAATGTGTGGAAGACTCAAATACAAGGCAGTCCCATCTACTACACTCAAAATTTGGCTATTGTGATCAGTTTGGAGATGGGAAAACTGAAATAGTTTCTAAAATTAATGTTGGCAGTAGCTGTTACTAAAAACTATCTCCTGATACAACTCTTTCCTTTTTGATTAATTTAAAAAGGGGTATGTGTAGAGATTATACTGTTGCCCATTGTTACTACCTCTTCTTCTCCTTGTTAGTTTTTCATTGGCTAAGAATAAAATATGTATTATTCTTTCTTTCCTTATCAACAAGTCTTAAGTATTGCCCTAGGATTTGTCATTTGTTCTTGGCAAATGGGTGGTGGTAGAACTAAGGGTCACAGGTATTTTTAGGCAAAACAAATTATTATTATTTAATGAAACATTTCCAGAGAGAATATATAGGCTTCTTTTGTACCATGGGATTTCATTAGGAACCAGGATAATTGAAAAGGCTAAAAGCATTGCAAGCTAATAGTCCCTAGAATTTCTTTGTAGAAAAATGACAGGCAGATATTTCCTCCATTTACTACTACTTTCCCCAGATTTGGCTTTGATTCCCCTCTATCTCCCAACTCCCACTATTCTGTTTGAGTTTGTTGTGTTATGATGAGATACTGCTGTTTAAGGTCAAGGATTCAGAGAATATTAGATTTAAGTTAAATAGCAGCTGAGGTCTTGCACACAGATGGAGCAGCTCAGGACTCAGACAGACACAAAAGAGGCCCCAAATGATCAAAATGGAAGTCAATATTTTCCCCTCATATTTTTCATCCCACTCCCACTTATCTAAACTGGGAGATTTTGTCAACTGAATGATCATTTCTGATAATACAAGAACTTTATAAATCATTTATTTATATGCAATAAACTACTTTTACTAAACCCTGTAGTTTCCTGGAATTCTATACTTACTGAAAACAAGTTACTTAGTTTGCTGAGGCTAATCTCTTATGTAGATCTTCTCTGGATAGTGAAATTCCATAAAAATGTGAGACAGTAGGGTCAGAAAGCAAAGGACAATCACTCCTAACTGTATTTCTTAAACTTAAAAAAAAAAACATAAATACTCTCCAAGGAGTACCTACAGTGCAGATAAAGGTAGGTATCTATATGTTTTATAATTCAAAAAGGCCAAATGAGTTTATTTCTCAAGTATTCACCTGCCACAACATTCTAACTATTATATTGGGTCCTCCAAAAAGATAGCTCTGTTAAATCAGACTCTGGAAGAACTAGGACATGGAAGTCTGCTAGGAATAGGTATATAAATAGTATATATTAGACATAAAAGTTTGGTGATGACAGGTTTCCCTGCAAGGAGGGAGAGGGTAGTAATATTTCTTTCAAATAGTATAGAAAATCATGAACACTAATTTAAAGGACCTTACATTTACCAGCATAAAACATTAAATTAAATATCCTCTTTTTTCTATAATTACAGACCCAAAGTTATTCTGTTTTGTTTTGTTTTGTTTTCTCATGGGAGGGGACATCCTTTTTGCTCACCAGTTGCCCTGGAAATAGCAGAAAGACCGATTGGATTCTTACTTCATTTCCATGAGGATGCTACTGAGCAGCTCTCTTGTGCTGACTGTCTCTATGGTAACAGATACAAGACTGAAGGGTCTGAAGGAAATTCTTCCTATTGGCTTAGAAATAAGGAGAGAACAGGGAGACTTACTGAAGAAGAACAAAAAAAAATACTAAACGGAGGCAGAAGAGGCAACTGAGAAGATAACTATCCATGAGGATGCCTTTTCTTTTTGTAGAAATAATTTCCATTCCATCTTAATCCACTTTAGACTGAAATAAAATCCAACACATACAACTGGAAGAAAATGAGTTCTGTTGTCAACTAGCTAGCCCATTCTGTATAATTTTAGGCACAAAGAGATTTTTCCTTACTTGTTTTTCTTTTTGTAACAAAGCAGAAAATTGCTTCTTGCTTCAAATTGATAGCAGCACCTCTGTAATCCTGGCAAATTTAGTTCTTGCTATCCCTATCACAGACCTTGATCTTTTAAATGATTTTTTTTCCTGTAACCAAGAAAGGAATAGTGAGCCCTTGGTGGCATTCATTAGATGCACTGCATTTCCAGGTTAGTACCATAATATGCTGATCTCTATAAGACATACTATTTGTGTGCTTTCCACCCAAGGAATTTGCATTATAAGAAAAACTGTCTAGTTTGGTTGTGATATCCAAATTTTCTACAGATGTTGGCATAACTGACAGATTTTTTTGTCCTCCACAGTAAAATTGTATTTATTATTTACATGATTAGTGTTTGGTGTTTCCTTCCCATTTTTTCTCATAGATTTAAAAGTCTTTCCAAGTAGTACCTTTTAAACTTTTTCTTTTGGTCTCTCTACCTTGTTCTCTCTAATATGTGGAATCTTTTTTTAAAGTCAGTTATCTGTGGAAAGAAGGTGTAAGACAATCATCTTTTTGCTTTAAAATATTCAAAACATGTTCATAACACTTTACCTGAGGAACAAGTACTTTCAAAACATTGACTTCTCATGATAGGAAGAATGTTCAGTTATCTCTTTACAGCTATAAATGTGGGAAAAGGAAAGCAGTCTTATAGCAAAAAAAGGGGGAAAAAGTAGATTCTGTATTATTTTTTGAAATTTCCTAGCCTCACTCATGTTTTCAGAATTATTCTTTCTATGCTTCATATTAGAGTCAAGGAAATAAAACACTAAGAATAGCAAGTCAGTTCAAAGATAGAACTACAGTCTGTCTGGTTTTGAAATATGCTGAGCATTTCTCAGTTAAATACTCAAAAGTAAAAAGAAGAAAGGAGAAATGAATGAATGAATAAGGGTTTTTCCTCTCATATCTTATATATATATATATGTTATACATGTATTAATTTTCATTAAAATGTTGCAGTGCTTTAGATGCTTGAGAAAAGTTTTTATCCTCCTTTAAAATTACATCGGGACAAAATGATTCACAGACACATGCATTTAACATGTACTTTATGCTAAAGTGCTAGAATAGTTCTACACTCTCAGCCCTATAGATCTAAATTGTAGAGAGAGTTATTAATGAAACACTTTTATGAAATTAATCTAGTCAAATTAGAGGTTTGGTTTTATTAACAGATCAGGATAATACATAATTTATAATATTTTGGAAGTTGCATGAGAGAATGTGGATGTTAGAAGTGAGTGATTCTACTTTTTAAAAAATATTTTTAAATGCCAGCAAATGTGCTTCTTTAGCTATTTATGTATGCTGTTGGGGAAATCAATGGGTAACTGACATGGATTGTTACAATTACAACTCAGGTTTCTCAGGATATTCAGTGCTGATCTAAGGTATATGGAAAATACAACACAATTATATTCTGGAACTAATTAATTCATTGCTTCTTCAGACTGTATGATTATTTGCCAGTCCACAATTTGTTCCAAGTGTAAAGTCCTTCTAAACAACTCTATCTAACAGTATTGTCATTTAGGTGAAACAGAATCAGTTAAAAAATTAAAATATTATTTAAAAGATGAAAATTCACAACCCAACATAGAACCCAGAGCGTAACATTTTGGTTGAGGGATTACAGGAAATATGAGGTATTGAAAAGTTACAGGACCTATGGCAACTGTAACTTCTTGAAAAGGTTTACTTTAAAAAGAGTATCATTAAAATGATTTTAAAGCTGATTTACTTTTAATGAAAGTGATTGAAGCCCCAAATAAAAAGCAATAATGAAAACTTAAGCAATAATGTTATGTAGTGACTAGAGAAAAAGTCCTGGAGACAAGAAGACCCAGACTTAGGTTAAAATCATATATTTGATATATATTAGTTGTGTCACTGTGGTCAAGTCACTTTACACACTGGACCTGGAGTCAGGAGGTGATCAAGACATGTTCTACCACTGTCATTTCTACTAACTGGCTGTATGAGCTTGTCCAAGTCACTGGGCTTCAGTATTTTCCTCTATAAAGTGGAAGAGATGATTTAGATGATCCTTAAGATTTCATCTAGCTCTGGATCCTATAATTATTTTTCTATAAATTTCTCTTTATCTAGAAAAAAAAACAATTTACTTTTCCCACAATTCTTTTTGATTAGCTACCAGATAGTTAAAGAAGAAAAGTTTAACTCTCTTAAACTTATAGAATTCATGTACATGAATTCTATCTAGCTCTGTTATTACCCTTAATTTTTCAGCTTTTTTATGGGGAGGGGGATGCTGCTTACTAAGCAAGAGTTATAACCATCAGCTGTCTGTGGGTGATAGATCTTGAATGAATCCAGGAAATTGTATTCCAACTTGATAGGGTAAGATGAGGGTATTGAGGAAAGAGATATCTTATTTTAAGAGAGAAAAAGACCAATTATTGTTTCTTGGTCTCTAAAAAAAGATGACCTTTGGGGGTAGGAAATAGGGATCTCTTTTTGAAATTTAAAAATTATCTTCCTAAAAGAAATAAATGAGGATTAAAAAATAACCAGCTCAGAGATGAATTACTTTACCTTATGGCAAGAAAATCCCTATAAGTACTTTTTTTTCCTTTTAACTACTAAATTTTTTCTTATTCCTCAACTCATTCCAAAGAAACTTTGATCATCCTGTGGGTGGTATATATAATGTTTCCAGAAAAGTGAGTATTATTTTATTTCACATAATTACCATGATAGTACTCCCATCTTTTTCCTTTTCATTTAACCACACACTTAATGTCATTATCTATTTGCTGTTAGTTGTTAAGAGACAGACCTGTAAACTGTGTCTCTGCATACCTGCACACATATGCAAAGTTTAATTCACTCTAAATTAAAGCCATTTGGCTTGGGATGGGGAAGTTTTTTTGTCAAAGAATTTAAGTCTGTTATAAGAAAAAATGACTAGCCAACATCATAATTAATTATGCAAATGTTATTTTTCACATAACCTAACAAGCTAATGGAGGGAACATTTGAACAAAGTATAATTCTCAAATAGCAGTAAGGATGGACTGTTTCAAATAAGTATTCAGTTTTCAATTTCAATTTCATTGAATTAGTGGCATATTTCCTACATGGAAAACTAGATTATTTGATTTCTTTCCTGAGTTTCAGAGTAAGTTTAATTAAAGATACAGTCTAGAAGCTCTGCTAATTTATAAAATATAATCTTGTATGAAGGATATCTACTGCTAAGATAAATGAATTGCAGTCTTGTGAGGCACAAATGATGTTCCTGTTTAAATAAGATGAAATCTATATGTATATACATATATAAATATTTTGTGTGTGAATATGTTCTATATGTAAATTCCATCCATGTTTCAATTCATCTGTCTATTATCTGACAGATAAAAATAGACTAACTTCAGTACAAATAAAATAATTACAAATACATATATGTAGATATACATACTTATTTATCCATATCTATGCATTCACATTCCCTTCCATACATATAGGAAAAGAAACTTAATTATTAAAATTTATGGATTGCCTTTGACCAAAATTTTTTGAAGGTTTTATTTTTCCCTAAAGTTAAGCAATTTAGTCACTTTAAAAGCAATTAGAGCTTTTAATCTTTTCAGATATGTAGCACTTTATCTCTAACACCTCTTTTTATATAGTAGTATTTATTATACTTCTGTGTCATGTTTTATTCTTCTACTAGAGTGCAAACTCTATTATGGAATCAAACCATTTGAGAGGTCAAAAATATCACTGGAGTCATCCAATCCATCTCCATACATGAAATGAACTCATAGTGTCTTCTAGTCTCTTGTTGAAGACCTCCAAAGAAGGACAAATGAACCTGTTCCATTTTTTGAATGACATGTTCTATTGACTTGATATTATTTGGGTGATCCTTTTATAACTTTTGCACATTCCTCCTGATTGTGCCTTCTACATTTTAAAAATTAAAATTATATCTCAAATAATAAAAATATTATAGTTTTGTGGGTTTATTAAATGATCATTAGAAATCAAGGAATAAAGAGGATGCAAAAAAAAAAAAAAACACGTGCCCATGGCTGGTTAGCCATTTTCAAAATCTCCATTCACCATCATCACTGCTGATTTCTGTATCATGCCCAAAAAGAGGATGTGGGAGGAGTTAACTCCAGTTAAATACCAATAATGTGATCCTGCCAATGTAGAGACATATGAGAGATTAAAGGGAATTTTAGGAAATTCTAAGGACTTCTGTGGAATGAAGTCAGAGGTTCAAAATCTTCATTTATACAATATCCAACAGAACAAACTTAATCTCTCTTCCATTTGACACCCTTAATATACTAGGAGACAGCTATCAAGTCTTCTTACTCTTCTCTTGTCCAGATAAAACATTCCCAGTTTATTCAACTCATAACTGTATATATTGTACTCTTGGTCACCCATTGTCCTGGTTTCCTGTCTATTAACAGGTTTTCAATGTCCATCTTATACCATAGAACATGAAACTGAATATGGCACTCATGAAGAGGCTTGATGAGTGTAGAATATAATAGGTCTTTCACCTCCCTATTCCTGAAAGCTATACTGTACATAATGCAACCCAAGTTTCCATTGTCATTTTTGGATTTCACATCACACTGCTGAGACATATTGAACTTGGAGTCTCCTATTACCTCCATATCTTTTTAAAAAAAGCCTTATCTCTGTCCATTTCTCTCCTATCTCATATGTGAGGTTGATTTTTTTTCATTTCATTTTAACCAAATAAAAGATTTCTCATCTCTCTTCATTACATTTATTTTAATGATACTGAGTCTAACAATCTAATTTTTCAATATCTCTTGAATCCTGAGTATCTTTCCCTTTGTTTCAACCTCTCCTTCCCAACTTCTTTCATTTGCAGATTTGATAAGCATACCATCTATGACTGGATTGAAGTCATTGATAAAAATATTAGATTTCCTAAGGTCAAGGATCCTTAGATTAAGACACAAGAGTCTTCTTGCAATGTCAAACAGGTTCCACATCCATCTGATTGTGGTCTCATTTAAACCACATCTTTTCATCTTTTCTACAAAAATAAAATTAGATACTTTAGCAAAGCCTTTGCTAAAATTTAAATGAAAGATATATAACCATAGCACTCTGACTAGTTTAAAAGAAGGGTGATGAGGGGAGAAAATAAGTATTTACATAGTGTTTACTATCTGTTAAGTGAATAATAAATGTTCAGCCATGAGTATGATAGTGGTTAAGTACTGATCTATGATGTTATTGAGGAAATGAGGACTATCAATCCATACTTTATGGTTTCTGTAAATAGCCTATTAACTTCATTTTAAAAGAAAATGTTATCTACATTTTATTGCACTTTTATTTATTTTGTTAAATATTTCCTAGTTACATTTTAATGTGATTTGGCAGTGTTGTCCAGCCCTTGGGCTCTATATTTGACACCTCTCGCCTAGAATACAGAGATTTTCAATGTTTTGCCCAGGTTCACAAAGCTAATATATGTTAGATACGGCACTTGACCCCTAGCTTTGAAGCCAGCTTTTTTATTCACTACCTCACATTGCTTCTGGTTTAGTGGGCTTGCCAAGAAAGAAATCAGGTTAGTCTGCATCACCTGTTCTTGATGAAGCTATGCAGAATTGTTATAATCACACATTCCTTGGACATGGTTGAACATACTTATTATCTCATTTCCTAGTAGGGGCAGAAGAAAACAGATGGTTTGAACTCAGAAGTTCAGAGATATAAAAAACGAAAGCTTAACTGGTGTCCTCACTAAGACTAGCACTAATATCATGAGCTCCTGGGAGCAGAGGTATGCCTGGCCCTTAAAGAGGAATAAAGCATCCCAGTTAGAAAAAACGGAGCTGTATAAAGTTTCAGTAATGATCTATATTAGGATGGAATAGAGGGCAGTTAGGTGGTCAGTGGATAGACAATTGGTCCTGGAGTCAGGAATACCTGCATTTCAATATGGCCTCAGACACTTACTATCTCTGTGATCCTGGGCAAGTCACTGAAGCCACGTTTGCCCCAGGCTCCTCGTCTATAAAACAGTTATAATAATAGCCTCTAGTTCTTAGAGTGGTTGTAAGGATCAAATAAGAGAATCATTGAAAAGTACTTAGCACAGTGCCTAGAATGAAGTAAGTTGTGTATATACACACATATATATATATATGTATATATATATATATATATATATGAGACCCAACAAATAGCTAGGTAGTTGTATAGAAAGATATTGAAATAAATAGATGGAACTTCATTTTCTGTTTGTCAGCTATCTCTTTAATGATATGTTCAAGAATTTCTCCAAGATTTTAAGAGAAACTGACAGTTCCCCATTTGGGAAATTTGGATGTTTGTATGCCAATCTTCCATGAACTTTCACTTATTGCCAACAGTGGTGCAGCAATTGCTTCTACCAATTCTTTCAGATTCTGAGGATGTGCCCCATCTGGCTAAGTGACTAATTCATTAAAGTAGCTAGATACTTTCTTATAATATCCTTACCTTTCTATATTATCTACTTCTTGTTAGACATTTTTTTCTATTTGCTATGTAAAGGTCATTCTCTTTAGAGAGAAAACAGAAACAAAATAAATATAAAGTAGCTAACAATTTGTACAATAAAAACACCATAAAGATAAATTCTTTAAAGACCCAAGGACACTAAACAATTCAATGACCAACCAGTACTTCAGGAGACCAATCTTGAAACCTACCATCTATCCCTTGACTATGAGTTGATGAATTCAAAATGTAAATTGAAGCATATGCTTCTTCTATATGGAGATTTATAATGCTAAACCATGCATCTTTCTTACAAGTGGTTTGTTTTTCAATGAGTCAGGAGAGTTGAAAATGAGATACGAATAGAATTCTTCAAAAAATGAAAAAGAAAAGAAAGTCTAGAGAGAAACTGAAACATTTCTCTAATGCACAGGATGTAATAGAAGAAAGACTACAAGTTATCACAGACAAGCATGACAACTTTGAAAGTTCCATGTTGAGTTTATGATATATTTAAAAATAAAAGCAAGCTCTACATAATAGAGATCACAGTTTTATGTCTATGCATATATATGGAATAAGAAATATATATATATATATATATATATATAATATTACTGTTCTGCATGCATATAGAAGTTTATTTGGTGTTTGAATTCACAATAAAAATTAAATTCAAAAATAAAGACTATGCTTTATCTGTGTGGTCAGTTATATTCAACTTGTCCACCCCAAGTAAATGCAGATCTTCTTTGATCTTCATTAAGTTTCCTTTCTCCTGATAGATCCTTTAAAAAAAAAAAAAAACCTTGCTTTCTATTTTAGTAAGAACTCTAAGACAGAAGGAGAAGCCTTAGACAAATGAGGTTAAAGTGCCTTGCCCAAGCTCAAATAGCTAAGAAGTGCCTGAGGACAAATTTGAACCCAAATTCTTCTAACATCTGAACCAGGTCTTTGTCCACTGAGCCACCTAGCTGAACTCTCCCAATAGATCTTAAAAACCCCACTCTTAGCTTTAGCATTCCTGACTCTTCTTATATCAGATTCTTTTATTTATCTTGATTACCTGACCTTGCATCCCATCTTCTGTAATTTTTTAAATTAAGTTAGTGACTAAATTCCCCATATACTATAATCAGTTCCTTCAGATGAATGCAATTTCCCCCTTCTCATTGGAATTTTTCCTTTAATAGCTCCAAAACTTCTTTCTTGAGCACTTCCCTTCTCCTATAGTCTAAAATCTTCTGAATCAATTAGTCCTTAGGAGCCTACATTTTCCCCTCATATTCGAATGTCTTTATTTTAATTTTTTCCAGATTACATGTCAACACAATTTTCAATAATAGTTTTCTATAAATTTTAATCTATTTTTTTCTTCCTGCCTTTGCTTCCTCCCTTTACTCCTTCCTCAAGACAGCAGGTAATATGATTTAGGTTTTAATTGTTTTATTATACCATACATATTTCTATATTCATCCTGTTGTTATAAGGATCCTACTTATCTATCCTCTGAATACTTTTAAATATTTCCCCAAAATCAATGATACACATCATCCTCTTTCAAGATTTTCTTTCCTTCTTCATCACAAACTCTAGAATTGAGTATTAATTTTCTTTCTGTGGGTTTTTGACAAAATAATAGTGTATGGATACACAGAGAACTCATTGACTAAGTTGGATTTTTTTAAAAATATGTACCGAACCTCAAATCACAAGAAAGGGCCAGAATAATAAACCAAAATAATGTGTTATGCAGATTTACTATATGGATAACTAAAATAAGCTGGGAGTTTAAAGTTCAAACAAACACTGAAACACAAGCAATATGCAAACTTACGCTGTATTAAGAAAGAAATGTTCAGAGCAATGACTGCATTTCAGGAAGGATATCAAAGTCTCAAAATCATTCAGAAGGTAGGTTTAAATGAGGAGCTAAGGGGCCTGAAGTCACATTCATAAGAACCCCTGTTGAAGGATAGACGATTGCATAGCCTGAAATAGAGAAGACTCAATTTTGTTCAAGCGTTTGAAGGGCTGTCATACAGACAAGGGATTGGATATGTTCTGCTTGGGACATGTACCACCCCAGAAGGTAAAACTAAGAACAAAGGGTAGAAATTTTCTAGCTTGCTGAAGAAATACTTAATATCCAAATGCATCTATGATTTCACTTATTTGGATGGTCCTTCCATGAGTGCACATTGAAAGACATTTTTTCATGTGGGGGACTCCTATCCATGTGTTCTAAGGAAGAAGCCCACCTAACAGCTGGACACCATTCTTATTTTCTCTTGGCCTCTTTGGCATACTGGTGGAGCATTCTGATTGCTGACTAGTCGTCCTTTCTTCCTATGAGTATTGCTTTGTCTCTAACTCCAGACATGGAATAGCCTGCTTTGGGAGTTCATGGATTTTCCCTCACCAGAGGTTTTCAAATGAAGACTGGATGACCACTTACTGGGAATATGTATAGGAGATGGTTGACCAGATAGAAGTTGTACTAGACAGCCTCTAAGGAATCTTTTAAGTCTAAGGTTCTGTAAATGTATTAATAGCCTATCTAAAAAGAAAAACCTTAAATTTAATCTGAGAATTCATTCTATTACTCATTGAAAGGGAACTTCAGGATTGTTAATTATGAGAGATGTGCTATAATTGAATAAAAATAGAAATCTGATTCAGGAAAAATAAGACAAGGATCTATCTATTCATAGGTATATAAAATATTTTTGTGGATACATTTTTAATACATTCACAATGGATACTTCTGCATTGTACTTACCATAAAGAAGAAAGGAAGAGAGAAGAGTAGGTTGGATTATTAATTTAGGGACAATATTTAAACCCCAACTCTGCCACTTTAGTATGTGTGACCTTGAATAAGTTGTATGAGTTCTCTGTGTCTCTATTGCTTGATCTTTGCAAGCAGGAGCTGGACTAGATCATTTCAAAGTTTATTCCAGCTCTCAGCCCATGGCTATAAAGTTGGGTTATGTGATTGTTATTCATTTTAGATTTCATGAGAAGGGCATTTGAAATTGAAAAATACAAAATTAGGAACATTTTGCACATTTCTTAAAGCCTTAATCTTGTAGATATGTAAGGAGAAACTAAGAATAAAATCACTTCAGACAAATCATGTATTTACCTCTCACTTAGAGAAGAAATAGAGTACTTTTAATAAATTTCTTAAATTGTTTAAGCATCCTTTTTGTGACCAAGGGAATTTCTGAGATCTACAGTGCCAGTATGAGCATTTCTAAGAAAATATTACTGCTTTATCATAACTAGAATGCCACAAGTTTTTTTTTTCCTTCTGTGACTCTGAGAGTGCCCGAGGACAGATTAATGATCATATAAAAAGCTTCAAGAATCAAGGATGCTTTGAATCTCAAAATAGAAATCAAGCATTTTTAAATGGAATCTGAGATCCTGCACAGTATTTCTAGATTCCTAGTTTATTTTAAAGAGATGTACCTAAATAAATTGTTTCCAGTGACCCAAGTGAAGAGTGATAGCCTTTTCATGGTTGTTTCTATGCATGATGTATACTGCTTTATTTTCAGAGCAGCTGATTGTGTCCCGATGAAGACGGCTGGCTATCTTTTTTTTCTAGTGATATAAAAAGGTGGGAGGAGAAGGAGTGACTGCTGAAACTCTCAAAGAAAACCTGAAATGGCATGCATAGTTTATTTGCTACATCAACCTGCTTTGTATGCTGCTGTCATCCTTTCTGATGTTGTGCAAGATTAGATTCAGTCAGTGCAAGACAGCAGAGGGGAAGGTAGGATGGCGTCACTGGGAACTTCAGCCACCACAGTGCCTTCTTTGTCAGAGACTATTGAGCCAGAGGACAGAGGGTGACCACAATGTGTATATCAGGGCACCAGTTTTTCTCTAAGCATTTGAGAGCAGATTCTTCTGAGACATGTGTCCAGCTCACCAATCTACTGTTTCTAGAATCATTTTGCAGAATCATTTTTAGCTTAGCCTGATTACCTGATACATTTTCCCTGGAGATTTATTCTTCTTCTCTTCCTATTCACTCCTCTTTTTGCCTCTCCTATTCTCAAACAACTCTGTCTAAGGAAGAATGTTTGTTCCACGTCTCCAATTCAATTTCAGGCAATTAGCTTCAGTTCTCATGGAATCATAGGCTAGAGGAAGTGAATATTAAGGTAACTCTTCCTTTTGCTTTTAAGTGTGCAACTTCAAGTAAACAATTTCATAACACACTAGAGTACTTTCCTTTTTGTGTCTGCAAACACAATTAGGACATTTAGTTTGCTTTGGCTTCAGCTGAAGTCAAAGGATTTCCCAGGAGTGTTATTAGAGGCTTTCATTTATTTTGCTCTCTACTTTGGAAACTTGTAGTTGTTCTTATCTTCTTGTTGAGACTTCTTTCCTCTTTTCAAGATGATTAGAAAAGAGATTTTTCATTTCTTCTGCTGTATCCTATACTGGTGTTCATAAGACTTTAGAGATTTGATTTAACTTCAATAAAGGTGGTGATGTCTGAAATAGAGGCTAAAGTTCTCTCATTTTCCTTGTAGCATGTGGTATAGAATAGATGACTTGTGTTAAAGCCCATAAGATTTCAGTTCAGGTCCTAGATATTATACATTCTAACCGTGTGACTGGCAGCTCCATGGTACAGTGGCAAGGGTGCTATGTCTGGAGGCAGGAACACACCTCCCTGAGTTCAAATTTGACCTCAAGACACTAACTAGTTGTGTGACCCTGGGCAAGTCACATAACCCTATTTGCCTCAGTTTCCTCATCTGTAAAATAAGCTGGAAAAGAAAATGGCAAAATACTCGAAACATCTTTGCCAAGAAAACCCCAAATGGGGTCACAAAGAGTTAGACATGACTGAAAAATAAGTCATGTGATGATGGCAAGTCAGTTATATTCTCTGTACTCACAAAGATCTCTAATACATGTTGTTGATCTTCATTCATCATAAGAATTCCCTTACTGGAGATTGCCTACTGAGATGAAATCACAGGTGTTATTCTACTCCCTTCTCCTTTGCAAAGATAAAAATTTAAATTGAAAAATTAATCCATAAATATTTTTATATTGCAAATTATGTTTTTTGTTAGCAATTTTGCCTTAAGACAAATGTATTTGCTCCCGAGACCCAGCATTTCCTGAGGAAATCTAGTCATATGGTGATGGTTTCAGATATTATCTTAGAAGATAATCTAACATTTTCATTTTTATGCCATATGTTCATTTCAGTAAAATACTTAGACAGATATTGTTACATTAACTTCTATAAGCAAGGAACTGGCCACAAAGACCCAAGAGTGTGTATTTATTCCAAACTTGAAAACTGAAGAAATTAACTTGAGATCAGCCATCAGAGGGCAAGATGGGGTTTTTCATGGGCAACTATAGCTAGAATTGGAGGAACTCCAGGGTGAATAGAGGAAGGATGAAGGAAAGGGTAATATAATCCATGACCACAGTCTGCTCATGGCAGCCTTCATCAACCATCAATAAGATGGCTTCTAAATGGACCAGTGGAGAAATATTTGACCAAATTTTATCACTTATGCTCATTCAAGTAGCAGGAGTGCTGAAAGAAAAAAAAATACAGACTCAAAGAGTAGTAGTCTTTGCCATGACCCTACTTTGTTTGTTTGTTAATTCAGCTGAAGAATACATTTGCAGGATTTCTCATAAGTGTCTGTGGTGTTGACAATCCTTTTTGTTCCTGTTTTGCCATTTGAGAACAAAATGGGAGACATAAAGAAAAGCATAACAGTGACTTCAAAACCCAGCACAATGTTAAAGAGTTGTGTTCTCTAAGTAGGAGTAGAAACACAAGCTAGTTCATACTTCTATTTCAAAGTGCATAATTACCACATGTAATTTTAAAAATAAATATGTCCCATATGCAGGAAATATTAATCTAGTAATGGGTTAAATATATTTCTTGAATTGATATGGTAATATTAACCATGTTTCAAGATATGGCAGTATAAGAGAGTTTTTTGAAAATTGCATTTGTTACCCTGAAAAGGCTATAGCTCTCTAAACCTGAGAGTATCTACAAAATTGAAATGGTCAAAAACTTAAGGGAAAACAACCATGGGAAGAAGAATTCTAAAAACAATCTCTTATATGGATAATTCACGTTCATTTGATCTTTTGGTTAAAGAAAAGCTAAGATCTCAAAGGTAAATTTGGTTTCTAGTTTGTTTTATTTCTGACTGCTTTTTGTGACCCCCCCAAAAGGAAAGGTAAAGAATACACCTGTAAACCAAAAACATACTTCAGTTGGGTCTCCCCCATATAAAATCTGTTATGTTCCAAGTTTTTAGAGTTAAAGATAAACATCATTGTAGCAGATGGATGTGTAGGTGTTTTACTGCATTGATGGACTGAGTTTGGGATGCAGCTTGACAGTTGCTGTTGAAATTTGGATTTCATAGCATTTTCACAGAAAATTGTACCGTGGTGTTCTTCAGTCTTTGTTTTAGAGAAATGCAGCAGTCTGTTGGTAGAAGGTTCTTGTTGGGATCCTTCTGATGTGTTTTATTTTGTTTTTTAAGGTTTTAAAAGTAGATTTGCATACTAGTCAATTAATAAGAAGTCACTTTAATTCATGGACCAGATTCTAATAGACAGCTGACATTTGCTTCTTGTTCCAAGTGACATGATAGATACAGAAGAAATCTTTCCATCTCTCTCCCTATGATGATTTGGTCTGAAATCTAAACGAACCATATCTAATTCAATTCTTTAACCCTAGCATTTGGCACAACACCTGTGATCCAAGTGCAATATGCAATTTGGCACAATTTGGCACAGTGGTTGGGCTTCACTCATATCATTCAAGAGGATGATTGAAGATAGTGAAAGGTTTGGGGAAGCAATTGTTTTCTGTACAAGCATCTTCCCATACCTTGTAGGGGTGGGGAATAACTAGCACTAAATCATTTTAAGTTTACTTAAATATAGTACTCAATATTTGAAGACATTCATGTCAAAGATACTGCTTGCTATTTTCAAATGTGTACATTATCCCTTCTGTTGCACTTGGACATTATTGAAGCTTGACCTGCACAGTACTGAATCATTCTTGATTGAGCTTCATGTTTTCTCTTTCTGGAAATGTTTGTGTATCTAAGAAGTCTCAAAACCTCTGGTTACACAATATCTCCATTTATATGCTGTATAGAAATTGAACTATAAGTTCCATAAGCATCATAAAACTAAAAGAAGTAATTTACTTTATCTAAAGGTGTGACACAGAATAGAATGGCTTGTAAAGACTTTTTTTGGTATATAGTCAGTAACAGGTCCATTCTCTGTTTTCCCATACACTTCTTATATCACATCATTTCCCTTTTCTTCTTGTGTTCTTTTTTATCACCTCACCTTTTTCTTCTGTTTCTTGTTTTTCCCTTTTAATTTAACTATCCTTTCTCAACTAACATAATTTTCTGCCTTTATCAAATTATGAGGATTTGTATCAGTATTTGTAATTTTGGTCATTTTCTGTGTATCTGACAAGACTATCAGCCCTTAATAGTCTTTTAAATAATTTTTAAACTTTTAAGTTATTTATTTTAACTTTTAAATGCATATATTCTTTTTAAATGTTTTTAATTTTTTAATTTTTCCAGATCACATATCATTGCAATTTTTAATAATTGTTTCCTTACATTTTCTGATCCATGTTTGCTCCCTCTCTCCCAACTCTCACCCTCCTCAAGACAGCAGGTAATGTGATATAACTTATATATGCGTTACCATACAAAACATATTTCCCTATTTGTCATATTGTGAGAGAAGATATATATATATATATGTATATATATATTGCTTACACTAGAGAAAAATTCATGGAGCTAATAAATTGAAGAAGGGTATGCTTCAATATGTTTTCAGACTTCATGAGTTCCTTCTTTGGTGGTGGATAGCATTTTTTGTCATGGTGCCCTTGTAGTTGTCCTGGATCCCTGCATGGTTTAAGATATTAGTTGTCATTCACAATTGATCATCATACTTTTTGCTCTTTATGTGTATAGCTGTCTCCTGGTTCTGCTCACTTCATTTTGCATCACTTCATAGAAGCCTTTCCAGGTTTGGCGTGTGTGCGATTGTAGTACTGCTCATATTGTAGACTCTGGGCTTACTTTTAACTTGAAAGAGTTACAACTTTCCAAATTTACCCTTTTGAATCAATAGTCCATTTTGTTCATATCTTGGTATTCAGATGTATATGTGATTTCTCATGATCTTAATTTTACCCTCCTTATTTACAAAATTACATATACAAATGATCTGAAGTAACCAATACAATTGTAGTGCTGGAGCCTTCAACACAAGTTCTATTTCTTTGTTATCCTTAAAAAGTTTCCTTCATATTCATATTTCTCTGTTTTTTTCAATAAATAAAAAATTCCCCACCCAACTCTCTATGACATGGAACTGCTCCTACCAATCAAGACATCAGTCTACCTTGTGGATGAGTTATTCAAATCTATTTAAATTTTTTCTTTTCAAATATATCCAAATATTTTTGGAAAGCTATTTTTCTCTTTGTTTTAGAGTGTTTTGGGTTGTTTTCTCTTATAAATGAAGTACTACTACCAAATTAAAGATCTATAATTGTTGATATCAACATTGCCAACCATTAAAAATTCAGAATGTCAGATGTCTTCTCATCTCTATTTATTTCTTCCTATTATGAAGAACTCCTTAACTTGGCTCCTTGAATTTTCCTAATAAAGTCAATTAGAAATAGCAGAGAAGACTTCTGATGAATACTTTTCTCCAGAGGTTTGGATTTGTTTAAAATTTGCCCTGCCTTTTCTTCCCCCTTATAAAGCTTTCTTTTCTGTTGCTCTCCATTTTCCATTCTTATGAAATTCAAACACCTTTATCCACCATCCACACTAATAAAGTCAGTTATAAAGTATCCTATAGTTTTTAATTTTAATATTTGTTCTTTGGGAATGATGCTGTTGCTGCTGGGGTAGAAATATAGATATATACCTATTGTAAGCACTTTGAGAACAGAGTCTCTGCCATATCAATTTTTATATCCCCAATGCCTTGCACACAGTAGGTTCTTAATGAAAGTTTAATGAAACCAGGGATAAATGTTGAAACTAAAGAATTACTATCAAAGTTACCAAAGTAATCTGGAAAATTTATAAATGCAATGCTTGCTAAAAAAGAAAAAACCTCTAGGTAATTACAAATGAATAATTTAGGAGGCATATATTTAATATAGCCCATGTTTTAAAGAAATACCTTATTCAAGGGAAAATAAAGGTATTTATTTAATCATCACTTCAGTGTTATTACAGCCTTTATGTCTGAGCATTTTTAGTGCCTAATAACAGTTGATAAGTTTCCAGGCATAATCTCTTGATAGCTACTTGTGAAAAAAATAATGGAGTTAATACTGCATAGAATAACCAGTCTACTAGAATATTTTGGTAAGGGCAGAGGGACCATTTTTTTTTAACATACCAATTTTCTATGAAATATTTTCTCTCTAGTAGTTCCAGCAATTAAAATCTAAATATTTCTAAAGCTATAAATGGGCTTATTTAGTAACAAAATGACTGTTTTCAGAGGAAAAAAATATGAAACTATTAGCCAATGGGAACAGGATATATACATTTTTAATAAAGGGTATATAGAGGAAGGTTTTATTGTTACTGAATGAATCCCAATAAAATTAGGATTGAGGAACTGGGGATGTATAGCCTAGAGAAGAGAAAAGTCAAAGGGGACATGATCACTGTCTCCAAGTATCTGAAATACTGTCATGAGGAGGACAGATCAGATTTGTTCAGTTTGGCCCTAGAGGATAGAATGAGGAGCAGTGTGTGGAAGTTGTAAATGGGCCAATTTAGGCTCTATGTCAGGAGAAACTTCCTAACAAATAGAGCTGTCCAAAAGTGGAATGGCCTGCCTCAGGAAGTGATGGATTCTTACTTAGTAGAAATCTTTAAGCAGGCACTGGATGATCATATGGCCATTATGATGCAATAGGAATTCCTTTCTTATATGGCTCATGTATGGAAACTGAGGTCTCTTCTAAGTCAAATTCTATGACTTTTTGTAAAAAAAAATTGGTATTTCAATCAGAATTTGACCTTTGAAAGATATAAAATATTTTAGAGGAAGGTGAATTATATAGAAACAATGTATTTTTTAAAACTCTAAAATATAACATGCCTTTATCTTGTTTGATTTCTTCCCTCAAATCCAAAAACTAATTTAAATTATATTAGAAAACTTAAACATTTGGGATTTAAGTCTTGTCCACTGATAATTGAAAACCATTATAAACTTTCACTGTAATCATATTCTGATATTAAACCTATAGTATTTGTAAGTGTATTATGCCAATCTGGTCAGTGATTATATTCTTTTGATGGAATATTATTATTATATTTAGATTATAACCAGGTTGATTTAGATAGAGGGAATCATTCCATATATGCTACCATGTATACCAGTTTATACAGACTTATGAATATAATTAGACATATGTTAATTATTTAAAACCATGAATTATCCAGATGATGAAAGTATAATTAATATTCTGAAAGAACTAGAAATTTTTCTTAAAATTACATATAAATTTTTAAAAGGTGACTTGAGACAATGAAGCACTATAAAATAACTTTTAAGTTTCTATTTCAAGTATTATTATATTCATTCATCTCCTTAATAAAATAAAATATGGTAAAAAGTGACCCTTTTCCAGGGACCAAATGAGTTTTCTGAAGTCCTCTCCTTCTTGAAATGTTTGTTGGCATTTAATATTACGACATCCCCCAACTAGTCATTTCCATTTTAGATTCTGTCATAAACATCTCATTCTATCAATATTCCCTTTGTAAAGACTCAGCTGTTTAGACTATTCTTATAACCATTGGATATAATTTCCAGAGTTCAGTGTCATCTTGTTTCTCTCAGGGCTGGGATCAAATATAATCACCAGTACAACAAAATGATAGCATTTTTTTTCCCATGAAAGTAAGGAAATATAATGTTTTTAAGGATGCTTAAAGGATATATTAGTAAGAGCATAACAGAACTGTTTTCTGGGTATAACTCTGACACTGACCAGCTGTATGGGGTGGGCAAGTAACAGCTTCTCTAAGCCTCAATTTCTTTATCAGTTAGAAGAGTTAGGACTTTGTGATTTAGAAGATCCCTTCTAGTTCCAAAATTATATGATGCGAATCACATCATTTTCAGTCACTAGTGACCTTCTGAAAACTTATTCACAGTGGGAGGGTGCATTTTTATCAGGCATTTTTATCCCCCTACTCTACCCCATAATTCTCCTTTAAAACCAGAACAACATTTCACAGTATTCTATCCCACTATGAGGTTTGAACTAGTGAGGGACAAAAAATGTGTATAGAAAACAGAAAGCAAAAATAACATATGGGAATCCATGTGCTTTCTAGATTCCTTCTTTATTTCATACCTAGATTTATCATATTTGTGAGTGTTGGAAGCCAGATTTTGTTTAGTTACTGAAACATTCCAGGTCAATGTGAAAAGTGGTGATCTCTTATAGATAAAAATAGATAAAATTTATATAGTGTTTGCTCTGTTTGAGGAACATAATACTAAGAGTTTTTCAACTTTTATCTCATTTGATTCATTTAAGAACCCTTAAAAAGAGTTTAGAATAGAAACAGTCCCTCACTGTTTCTTACATGTGAGGAAATTGAGGTAAACGGAGGTTAAGTGATTTTCCAAGAATCACACAGCAAATGTCTGAGTAAAATAAATTTGAACTGAGCTCTTTCTGTCTCCAGATTTGGTGTTCATTCCACTGTACATTATAGAGGGTATGTAAAAGATGCACTGTTGGAACCATCACCATAGCACATTCTTTCTCATGAGAAAATGAAGAATTGGATTCAGACAAAGTGAAAAGTTACATATATACCAAAATAGATGACATGTTTAAATTAACTTTTTATAATGTTGACTAAGAAATAACATGCATATAGATTTTCATTGTTTTTGTAATAGTGCCTAAACACTTAGTTTCCTATTGCAATTAATATTCTCTTGCAATGAGAGAAAACTGTTATTTCAGGAGTTTACATTAATCAACTGTTACCTTTCTTACTGTCTCTTCAAGATTTTTCCTTCATTTGAATCCAATTTTCTTTCTCAGGAAGAAAAAGACTAGACTTTTATATTATTTCCTATTAACTTGATGTTATTATAAATCCCCCTGTGCTTTGGACACCTAAAAGTTTAAAATGAAAATTTATTATAGGATGCATTGATTTGAAAATAGAAACAATAATGAATGTCCAGAAAAAAAAGTAGAGTGCAGGCTAAAGAATATAAGAACACCCAAAGAATCACAAGACATTGGCTAGTGGCATCTATGAAAACCACTGTTTTTGTGAGTATTTCAATAGAAATACTGGCTATACAAATGGATTTACTTACTCAAATGCAGGTTTTTCAGAAGATAGTGCCAAGGCAGATGTCCTGTTTCAATGTTGGCACTAGACAGCCTATAATTTTAGCTTGTTTTTAATTACAGAAGGTGTTAAAATGATGAGTCTCAATTGAAATCTACTTTGAATCATCTGTTTTGTTTAGAGTTTTTATTTGTTTGTTTAATTGTTAAACAACATAACTTGAAAGCCAAATGAATTAAAAGCCTTATAATATCACCTCAGGAGAAAGAAAACCTTCAGAAGGCCATAACATATTGAACACAAACATTTTTCAGGGAAAATATGATGAATAATGATTGCATGCCATTCCATCATCATAAGAGATGTTGAAGACTTTAAATGGAGAACATTACTATACCAACAATCCTTAAAAATATCACATTATATTATTTTTTATAATTCTCTTCCTTTCTTTGGCCCATATACATATTTGCATATGTTCCATTTGTGCAGAAATTATTCTTATTGATGCTGAATCAAAACAGTCATATTTAAATCAGTAGTTTTTTCTTAAATATGTATATAAAATGCTTTACAAATCTTAAAAAACTCTATAAATGTTTGTTGTTGATTTCAAATATATGCACATGAACATATATAGATTTTGCTTACAAACTAGTGTTTAATTCCACTATGTTTTCAAACTCATGTTCTCTTTCTCCTTAGGCTAATTTAATTCAAAATTTTAGGTTTTTCTGCTTTTAAATATGGCTGAACTGAAGACAACTTTCATAAATAAAGATAGAAGCATTTTTTATTTTTTTTTCATTTAAGAAGTCATTCATTATTTATTCATTACCTGCTGTGGGTATTCTACCAAGTCAGTACAGACAAAAAAATCTTGAGGGCTGTGTTGAAGAAACTATGGCACATGTGCCGGGGGGTTGCTGCCCTCCCCCTCTCCACAGTGCCTGAGGACATTCCTCACATGACCCATGCCTCTGCCCTGCAGTCTAGTGGGAGCCCTTCCTCCCTTCCCTGTCTGGGGTAAGGCAGGGGCTCACATCAGTGTGAGGGATGCAGTTTGGGCACTCGGTCTCTAAATGATTCACTATCACTGTTCTAGGTGTATCTGTAAAATGGGGATAATAATAGCGCTTCTTTCATAAGGTTGTTTTGTTGATCAAATGAGCTAATATTTTGTCCACTTTGGTGGGCTATATAATGCTATTATCACTTTCATTATTATTGTGCTACATAGCTTAGGGCATTAGAGAAATATAGGTTCCACATGAGAAGGCATCTTTATTGAAAAGAAATATCAAAGAAAGTTTCCATAAAGAAAGAGCTTTTACAGCCTCTTTCAACTTAAAGATTACAATGTTTAAGTTTTTAAAGCACCATTGTTTGCCTTTCACCTTCCACCTATAAATATTCTGAAGTCAGTAAGCTTGACAAGAAATTGTTTGTGTCTCCCCTACAATTTGGTCTCCTAAAATGTGTCTATTACTCTTTTAAACATGTGTCCTATGACTTTAATCTTCTAACCTCCTTTTTACAATAAAGTACATTATGTTGCAAGATTTTTTTCTAGACCATAATTGAAGAATCAAAAATATAGAACTTCGTAGATCTCAAAACTGTACTTCATTTTTACTGAAAGACAACCCAGAAATCACCTCACCTACTTCTTCAGAAAAACAAAACAAAACATGTCTATTAAATTTACTAGAATGAAAGGTAGGAGACCATGAAGAGTCTACTTGAACTAAGATCCCATTCTTACTCCCAACTTTTAATTAACCTAATTGTTTCAGGAATCCACATTTCACTATTTTATCTTTTTAGACATACTTCAGGTAACAATCTAAAAGTCAGTCTGTTCCTGACATCTTTAAGAAATTTTTGTAATTCATCTTCAGATATAAACAAAAAAAGTCTTAACCCAAAAGTGCCATTTAGATACTTCTCTCAGAAATGATTTTCCTTTTGAATTTTTAATGGAAACCACCTTTTATTATAATAACTCTTATCTACAATTGTTTTGCTCTTGGTAATGTACAAAAGCTATAATTTTTAATGTAATACGGAAGACAATCTGGTTTGAAGTTATTTGCAGATATTCCCTACCTAGCTACAGTCCAAGTGACCACATGTAAGCTTGAGGTGAGCTTATTTTTCTTCCATGATGACTCATGAATATGTAATTGATAGTGACAAATTTTTTGTTTATTTTTGCTTTTTTGTGGAGCTAAAATAACTGGTGATTTAGGAATTACTACATAAGCCACAATTCAGTGGATATGCCAAAGGGTAGCTGCATCCCTGTATCACTGAGATGAGAAGAGACTATTTTGAGTTGCCTCCAAAAGATGAGTGTCAAGTGTGAGGGTTAGAAACTATCCTATCTCTCAAAATAGTCTTATTTTTCCTAGTGTTTGTGAAATGAGTATTCATGATAGATTTGTATAAATGATCTTATAAAAGGTCAAGAAAATCAGATTTCCTCTTATAGGTCCCATTGGCAATTGGAACTGAATAACATCAGTAGCTGCAATGCCCACCAGAGTGGATGTCATCAGCAATTAGTAGAAATGCCTATAATGGTAGCAGAGAGAAATGGACTCAGAGATATAGTTACCTAAGGAAAGTGGACATCAAATAAATGGAGTTTTATGTTCTATTAAGTTTATATATCTATGGAATTTTGAATTGGTAACTTCTCCATCATCAGTTCTTCTGTCTTTGCAGATGATTAGAAAACTTTATATCATCACTTATTGCAAACTCCTGAATCATTGTGGCCAGAAAGAAGCCAATTCCAAGTTTCTGTTTTGTGTCTTAGACTGAAACCAGATAGGAAATATTTGTATGCTCCAAAGATTGACCCCAACACACCAATATTACAATACATTTCTTGTTAATATATAACAATTCAAAAGTACTTAGAGTCACATAACCATGGAATTGTGGAGTTTGAAGGAATTTTAGACATTAAGTAGTTTCCTATCCAAATTTCATAGATGATGAAACTGAGCCCCAGATAATAGACAAGGATATGCTATGGAAATTATAGGTGCTTAATAATTTAACTGGAAAGTAGCTTTTCATCATAGAAGAATTTTCATATTATTTTTTTCAGAGAATAAAGAATGACATTATTAAAGTTTTATTCACATTCAGAAACAAGGTGCCAAAGGTTTTAGCCTTTTTTAAAGAAAATTCAGATAATAATAGGATTAAGGGATTAATGTGTCAAGAGACCTTAGATGCCATTTTGATTTAATTCAAAATCTATGACTAAATTAAAATACACTGCACTTACAGGTAACCACTCTATCAGAAAGGTCAATATTGAGGATACTTCTTCAGGAAAAGAGAAGATATAGTGAGAGAAAAGAACTATCTTCCCCTTCACTGCTTCCCCAACTCTTAAAGAAGGAGATTGACATAGCAGAGTTAAATCCAATAGAGAGAAATCCAAACCTTATAAATAGTCCTTAGACTGTTTTCTCTAAATTTACACTCCTGGAGAGCCTTATACCCAGAGACAGATACACTGTGGCACAATCAAATGTAATAGACTTCTCTACTAGCAACAATGCGATGATCCAGGACAATTCTGAGGGACTTATGGGAAAGAACACTATCCACATCCAAAGGAAGAACTGTGGGAGCAGAAATGAAGAAGAAAAACAACTGCCTGATCACATGGGTCAATGGGGATATGATTAGGGACATAGACTCTAAGTGATCACCCCAGTGTAAATATCAATAATATGGAAATGGGTCTTGATCAATGACACATGTAAAACCCAGTGGAATTGCTCATTGGCTGGGGTGGGGGAAGAGGGGATGGAAAGAACATGAATCATGTAACCATGGAAAATTATTCTCAATTAAACAATATTTATAAAAATAAAATAAATTTACTCTCCTGGGATTCCATATCCAGGGTTTTTAAACCTGGAATCTCTGAGCATGTACGTATACATACATATATGTGTATGCATACATATTATTTTATGGTTCCAAAATAATTTAATTACTTTGCAATTCTGTCTTTATCTTTCACATTTAAAACAGTAATTCTTAGAAAGGGTTCATAAAATTTGCCAGACTGCTAAAAGAGTCCACAAAGTAGGTTAAGAACCCCAACCCCATAAATCTATAGCTTCTAATAAATACAATTAAAACCACATATGCTAAAAGCCTGTCCATTGTATAATGGGATTCCTTGATAAGCAGCAAATTCAATATCCCTGCATGGATTCAAGCAAAAGTTAGATAAAATGGGTTTCTCACAAAATATGAGAGGGTGAATTTTGTTGAGAGGAAAAATGATCACAGCATCATAGATTTATACGCCATCTTAGAAGTTACTCTGATACCCAAAGAGGTAAAGTAACTTGCATAATTAATGCCAGAGTGTCAATATGTTTCTGAAAGGTTTCATACCCAGTGTCTCTGCCTTTAAATATAGTACACTTTTTCCTTAAATATGCCAGCTCTATAATAATAACATGCAGTGATATGATTTGAAAAATGCTCATATATAGTGATAGCTATAGCTTTAAAAATAATATTTTATTCTCATTTTGACAAATGATTGGTGACTTAATTATAATGGTAAAAAAATTAATCAATTGGTTGTCCAATTTGACTCCAGATTATATGCTAGATTAATGAGATTCAACTAATATAAAGTAAGCTTCTTCTCCTTATTAAGCCAAAAAAGTATACTATCTCAGCACAAAGTATTCATTTTAATCTCTTTCTAAGATGATAAAATAAAATATTTTGCTTTGAATCCACTTTTAAAATTTTATTCTGTCAATTAATACTATTTACATAATGAGACATTACAATCCACTAATATTTGACTTTTAAAAAAATTCAGTATTCTCACATATTTTATTTTTTTTAACCTTTAAAATTTTTTTTTATTTAGAATATTTTTCCATGGTTACATTTCATGATCTTTCCCCTCCACCCAGATTTGTCCTTCTGCATCCCAAAACTTAGAGTCAGCTTAACATCTATTAAACATTTACTCTAGTTAAGATAAGGTGATATGTATTGGAGAAATAAAAACAAGAAAGGAAGACTGTCTCTGGCCTCAAGTTTATATTGTGGTGAGAAATAATAAATAAGGGGAGATTAAAGGGATAGGAGGGGAAAGAATGTTCAACAGAAGCATGGTTTGGTCAGGCTATTACTTAGAAGCCTGTTCCTAGCCAAGATAAGGCAAAGACTAAAAATCAAGGCAAAAGCCTAGATTTGATAAAAATAAACTAAAGAGGGCAAACTAATATGAATGAATACTTAGTCAAAATTACAAATAGTAAGAGAAACATTTAATAAATTATTTTAAAAGCATAAAGACATTTTATTTGACCAATTTCATATAGTAAATTTCCACATAATTTTCCAAAAGTTATATGATCCAAATAGTCTCCCTCCCTCTTTTTCCTACCCCTTCCTTGAGCTGGCAAGCAATTCAATCTGGTTTATGCATGTGCCATGCAAAACCACATTTCCATATTGTTCATTTTTATAAGAGAATTCTAATATAAAACCCAACCCCCCAAATAAACTCAAATAAAATGAAAAACAGTATGCTTTGATCTGCATTCTGACATTAGAAGTTTTTTTTCTCTGGAGGTGAATTGCATTCTTTGTAAGAAGTCCCTCAGAATTGCCCTGGGTCATTATTTTGTGCTCAGTTCCCAAATCTTTCACAATTGATAATTCCACAACATTGCTGTTACTGTGTTTAATATTCTTTTGGTTCTGCTGATTTCAGTCTGCATCAGCTCATGTAGGTCATTCCAGCTCTTTCTGAAATCATTGTGTACAGAATTTCTTACAGTACAATAATATTCCATCACCATCTTATACCACAATTTGTTCAACAATTCTCCAAATGATGACTATCATTTAAGTTTCCATTTCTTTGCCACCCCAAAATTAGCAACTATAAATATTTTTGTACAAGTAGGCTCTTCCACCCCTTTTATCAGGGATACAGACCGAGTAGTAGTATTACTGGATCAAAGGGTTAATCAGTTACTTAAAAAAGGTTATTTTCTCCCAGTTCTGTAAAAGACAGTCAAGTCATCTTCTAAAAAAAGGGTACTTAATTATTTTGTTTATTTATTTGTTGTTGGGTTTTTTTTGAAAGGCAGACAATATTGGTTATCTAGTTAATATTGGGATCTCTTCTGAAGTGACATATCACTCTATTCTCTCAACTGCTCTATTAACTATAATCTTAGTGAATTACATGAAAATATTGAGGTTAAGTATGAACAAGTAGTATGGATCAGAGATATGCCTTGAAACAAGGTCTTCGTGATTATATAATAAATTTTCTATTTTAAAAAGAAATAAATTTCACAAATACTTGATGGGAGAGGGAATGATAGAAAGTTACCTCAAAATGTTCTCATGGTTTAAGTGGTTATTGTTTGATCCAAACTTGATATGGCAGCCCCCACCAAAAAAAACAAACAAACAACTGATGTGACTGTAGATCACATTAAGGCAGGCACAGTATACAAAACATAGGATGTTGTACTCCTGTACTCTGCCTTTGTCAAACAACATCTAGAGAACTGGGTTCAGTTCTGGAAGGCCATTTGAGAAAGATATTTTTAACTGGAATTTCCAGAACTTGATAACCAGGGTGGTAAAGAATCTTACAATCATATTATATATTTAGAAGGTAAAGGAATAAAATCTTTTTAACCTGGAGACAAAAAGATTTGTGGGAGATGTGCTAGCTTTCCTCAAATATCTAAAAGCCATTAATGTAGAAGATATGTTCTTTCAGGCTAGAAGAACAGAACTATCTACAATTTTTTAGCTAAAGAATGTAAAACAGATAGAATTTCAGTGATTTGACAGAATCACGTAGATGATACATCTCTGAAGTCACATTTGAATTCGTCTTCCTAACACCAGGTCCAGCACTATCCATTGGGTTGTGTAGTGATGTAAGAGTTCCAGTCCTACCTCTTTATCCAAATGAACCAGCTCTCTAGACTATTTAAAGCACAACTCAGTTTGTATGGAAATCTTCCTACTTTCATCCTTATGATTTACTAAAACAGCTATTTGTCTATGTTACTTTTCTGCTACCCTATTAATATCTCCTTTTTCTTTCTCCTTTTCACTTAAGGATTTTTAAGCCTAAGTTGTAAAATTTTCTTAAAATTTGCCCATGTACTTAATAATGTCTTTGCAAACAGAAGGTATTTACTGATCATGTTATTTGCCAAAATATGTTGATTTGCCCATAGACGTACACACACACACAAATACAGACTCACATGCACATGCACAAATACAACTCCATAAATGTAATTTGTGAAGATCAAAGGACAAAGATGAAATGCAACTTTTGACTATTCTGTACCACAAGCTAAGATATTTTTTGGAAAAGCCTCTGCTGCTTTTAAATATTTTTCTTTTTTTTTCCTTGTGTGTGTGTGTGTGTGTGTGTGTGTGTGTGTGTGTGTTCATTTTTTGTGTGCTTTGGGACATGTTGGTGTTTAGGGTTTTTTTCATTATTTTGTCAGTTTTATTTCAATGTTTTAGAAATCAAACATTCAATTATATTTTGTGTCAACTTTACATTTCTATCTTTGAAGCTATAAGCCCAGCATGCTGTTTATTTAACTAGTTTTGTCACTGTTCTTCCCTGCAAGGATTGTTGGTTTCAATATAATTATGGTATATAGTGATATAAGTTTAAAAGCTTACAGATTATTAAAATTAAATGCTGGCTTAATTGAAACTGACAGATGTTAAGTCCTGTATTTGCACACCTCACTGGGCTTAATATTTTATTTGTTATTTTTACTCAATTTTAAACATCTGTGAATTTAGATAGGTAATGGTTAATGCCACCTTAAGAATGTACACAGTGGAAACTTTAATAAAAAGCAAGAGCCTACTTTATTACTGTTTGTGCTTTTGTAGTAGAATATGGTGCTTATAAAATACCTCTACCTCTCACATTTGCCTACAGTCATGAAAGCTGGTCTCCAAACAGCATCAGCCCTTTATTACTCTGTGATTCTATTTTTCTCTTAAGATATGTGAAATCATGCTGTTCACCCAAGATGAAATATATGGCAGGTAAAAGAGTATTAGCTGTGAAATAGAGGCTTTGACACTTCCTCAGCAAAACATTTCTAATAGAAAATATTTCACCATTAACTATTAAACATGTAGTACATAGAATGAAGCATGAGAAAATAACACCAGCAAAATACACTAGCTGCAAACTGACATGCTACTTGTACCAGTAAAAATCTGTGGGTAAATGGAGACAGTTCCTGATTTACAAGGATCCCATATATACAAACCCTTCCAATGGTCTTTTCCTCTGCTGTTGCCACTCAGAAATCCCCATTGTTAGTGCTTGGAATAGGAATTCTTAATTTCTTTTTTGGTATCATAAATCCTCTTGGCATTTTGGTAAAGCCTGTAGAACCCTTTTCAGAATGTTATTTTTAAATTCGTGAAATATAGCAATATAGGTACATGTGCATTTTTCTCTTTCACAGAATCCAGGTTACAAACTTTTTCCTTAGAATTAGAAGACAGGAAAAAAAAATTGGGGAAAGCAGCAAACTCTTAGAGAATTTCTAGGTTTGGATTCCATGCTATTGTTATGATCTCTGGACCAAATATATCTATCTATTTTCACTTTGTTATATTTCTCAGATAAGTGAAACAACTTCCTGTTGTTTTAATTGGGGGGGGGCATTCAGTGGAGGATTGAAATTGCCAGCAATTTATATTTTAGAATGGATCAGTTTGATCAGATTACTTTAATCCCTCTTGGTTTATTTGGAGATAGAAATTATGATTATTGGATAAGGGGGAAGAGAGAGATGGAGGAAGACTTTGAGAAACAGGATAAAGGAAGAATGAAGATTTGTAGGGAAAGACCAAATAAGAAGTTTATATTAGTAAAAGACCTTCATATAACTGAAAATAACAACTTTAGAGGGTGGGAAAAAAGGAGTGGGAGGAATTTGCACAGATATTAATAACTAATTTCCTTTATTCTAGACCTGCCCAAATTTTAACTTAGGCCACCTTTTGTCTAGTTTGCCTGCCTTTGTGATCACGTCCTCTGTCTTGAAGGATGTTCTTTCTGTCTCTCTCAGGCTCTCTGTTTCTGTCTCTCTCTTTCTCTTATTTTCTAACTCTCTCTTGGTTTAAATCTAATAAGGTAATTAAATGAACTTTCTCAAAGTCATGGATTCCAAACCAAATAGAATATAAAGAAGAGGGTTTTTGTTTGGTTTGGTTTTTGTTTTAGGGTACATAAAAGGAGTGGGGGGGGGAAGGAACTTGCCAATTTTTTTTCATCTCTTGATTTAAGGCAGTAGGCACAGAGACTGATAGTTATTTTAAAAAAATAAAATGAGAAATGGAAAAAAATGAACTACATTTTTAGCTAAGCAATATCAATACTGAAGGCCTCATTATTTCATCAGAGTACATAATATCCAGTATTAGAATGCCCTCCTTTGAAGCAAATCACAGTTCACTTCTGCCTTAGTGTCTAAGTCTTAATGAGTTGTTTGGAAAGAGAAACAGTTATTCGCTTAAATAACATTTCAAATAAATTATTATCACCCATTCCCAGAGAAAGTTTCCATTGGGAAGTAGATCCTTTCACCACTGGATTTCCTTAAATAATGGGTAACTAACTTGAATGTAATTATTTTAAAACTGGTCAATCATGATTCATTTTATCAGACCAAAATTACCAAATTAGAAAACAACTAATTTAATTTTTATTTTGTCCTTAATTTCTATAGAAAGGGACATAAATATTCCTTCAGGTGTAAAATAGAAATCCATCTGGCATACTATATTTACTTATAGAAAACCAACTAATCAGCAATAAGAGAATGCCACTGTTCTAGGATATAAAACATGGTATGTAACATAATCATGCTGATATGTTCTTATTACCAAGAGGATAGCAAAGTTTTTTAAGTAATAGAGATTTCTAATTTAGTAATCATCCTTCAATCAAAATTCATTTTGGCCTCATAACTAGATATAATAAATGACTGAGTGCTTTGTATTACTCAATAAAACATGCCTATATACATATATAAGTATGTATATACATACCTACAAACTCAAAGTTTTGATAAAAATGTTTAGATTGCATCTATTCAGAGAGAATCTTAAAAGTATTAGACACATATACACAATCATCTAAAGCATTCTAAATACATCCTTATAAAGTGAGGGATAATTCTCATTTTTCCTAGCATTTCCATTTAGAAAATTATAACAATTGTGTTAACCAGCCCAAGTCAAAATGTTTTAATGAAAACATCAAGACTAGAACTTGATTATTGTTGCAAAGACAATTTTCTTCTCATGAGATCCTACTAAGTCAAGCTTAATATAATCTTAATTTTCTCAATCTAATGAAAGACACTTCTTCCTTAGGCAGTCTTAGAAGATAGAAACAATTTCAAATAAAAAAAATCATTTTGTTTGAATATTGAATTATGACTTGATCCAATTTCTCCTAGAATACACAATTAAAAATAAGGACCCCAAAAGTATCTGTTCTTATAATCTTTTTTTTTTGGCCAAGCACTGAATATTGTTTAGTGTTTGTTTGTTTAGAATAATGAAAATCTACAATGATACACAAAGAAATTTTACAAATACAATAAAACCTTTTATTGAAATAAATATATTTAAATAGTTGAGAAATAACAATTGCTCATGAATAGGATGAGCTAATATAATAAAGTTAGTAATCCTACTTAAATTAATTTACTTATTCAATTTCATTTTCATTTAATATCATGATTAAATAATTATAGAATCACAAACATTATGATTGTCTTTCAACTGTGTCTGATTATGTGATAAAATCAGTGGAGTTTTCTTGGCAAATATACTAGAATGATTTGCTGTTTTCTTTTCTGGTTTGTCCCCATTTTACAGATGAAGAACTGAAGCAAATAAGTATTATGTTATTTGTCCAGGGTAATGGAGCTAGTAAGTATCTGAGACTGGATTTTAACTCAGATATTCCTGACTCCAAGCAAAAATAGAAAGGCAAATAAAGAAAAAAATGAAAATGAAGGGGGGCTTAGTGGTACTGGATCTCAAATTACAATTCAAATAATCATTATATATGTTGAGAATATTATTGTATAATGACATATACTACAATAATATATATATTATATGATATATAATCAAACATCAAGAGGAGATTGGTTAGTGGAATAGATTAGGTACATAGTATACAGAAACAAATAAACTTGGCTTATTTTTTTTTTAATCTGAAAACACCAGCTCCCATAATAAAGTCTCACTCTTCAACCCAATCCTCTGAAAACAACAGCAGCAACAAGAAAATCAAGAAGTAGGTACTAGAGTCTGGCAAATAATATGTTTAGATCAGTACTTTATTCCATACCAAGGTTAGCTACAAAAGGCTATATAAACTAGATATAAAGTTTACATCATAAGCATATTATAAGAGCAATAGAGAAATTTCATTTCAAATCTCTGAATACAGAGAGATTTCATGAGCAAGCAAGGAAGGGAGAAAATCCCAAAACTATTCCAGTTACATAAAATTAAAATTTATTTACACAAATAAATCTAAGCAGCTGAGAAGGGAAACAGCTAACCAGGAAAAATGTATATAGCAAATTAATCTGCCAAATTATACAATAAATTTATTCAAATTTATAAGAAAGGAGTCATCCCACCACTGATAAATTGCCAAAGCATATGAAGAAAGAGATTCCAAAGGATCTAATACAAACCATTTCTAGACTTTTGAAAAAATCTCCATAAAACTAATGAAGAAATATTTCTTTTGTTTTTTCAGATGCAATTTAGATAATTATCTTCTTGAATCTCGCAATCCATATTCTTTTCCTCCTTCTTAACTCTTTCCCCCTTTCCAAAATGTCAAGTGATATGATATATAGATGGTACCAATGTCATCATACACTAGATGTCTTCATGTCCTTCATGTGATGAAAAGAGACATATTCATTTATACCAGAGAAGAACTCATGGAGGAAATAAAGTGAAGAATGACATGTTTCAATTTGTATTCAGACCCTATCAGTTCCTTTTAGAAGGAAATAGACAATAAAGTAACTTTTAACTTTCACTTTATATTACCAATGTTAGCAAAAACAATAAAATGACAAATGTTGGGGGTTTCCAAGAAAAGAAACTCATTAATACTTTTGTTGGAACTCTAAATTGTCCCAGACCTTTTAGAAATCAATTTGGAATTATGCCTTAAAAGTTATTAAATGGTGGAAGTATCTTGACCCAGTTATACACTACAGGTCCTATAATGCCAAAGATATCATAGAAAGAGGAACATATATACCAATATATTTATAGCAGTTTTTTTCTGAAGTGGCAAATAAATAGAAACTAAGATGGTTCCCTTAAGTGGGGAATGACTGAGCAAATTATGTTATATGAATGAAATGGAATAATATTTTGCTCTAAGAAAAACCTGAGCTGGGATGATGGAGGATAAAGTGAGCCAAAACAAGAGAACAATTTTTACTTTAACATCAATATTTTAAAATGCTGTCAATTCAGAAATATTTAAGAACACTACTCTGTGTGATAATCAACCATAGTACCAGAAAACCAATGATGAAAGATGTTGCCTATCTTATATCAGAGAAATGATGAACTAATATGTAGAATGATATACAATCATTTTTAGGCCTGTCTTATTTGGGGATTTATTTTACCCATTACTTTTTTGTTATATGGAGTTTTGGAAAAATTTTTTGTATGTGTAAATGTTGTAGATCATCTTTGTAATTAAAGGATATAGAAAAATGTAAACAATGAAAACATTTCAAAATAAAGAGTAATATAATACTAGTACTAATTCTTCACAAGTTATATAATGCTTTAAGTTTTGGAAAGCATTTCAGATATATTCTCATTTGATTCATATAAGTCTCTAATATCAGTTCTGCCATTTTCCCCATTTATTGGTGAGTATAATGAAAATTCAAACATGTATATGATTAACCAGAGAAATGTAAGAGAGAGAAAGATTTTTTTAAAAAAAAATAAAAGGTTGGCCTGGATTATTTAAGAATAGGTTCTTCAGGGATTTAATTAATTCCAAAGAGATTTATTTATAATTTATTTACACAATATAAAAAGAGTGAAAGTATGAAAATGAGAGATAGGAAAGGGTAAGATATCTAGCAAACACACTAAGTATTTTGCTCCAACCCCTGGCTCAACCCAGGCAGGGCTTAGCCTGAGAAGCTTCAGCCTTGAACTGAGGACCTGGGGATACATGGGGCCTCTCTCAAGAGGATAGGTCTCTCCTGAGGCTAGTCTCTTCAGAAAAACCAAGAAGGGAGTTAGCTCTTTTCACTCACCACGTGTCAGTCCAAAGGGAGACGTTTAAGAACAGTCACATGAGGAAAGGTCTCATGTCCAGTCAGCAGATTCTTCACTAGCCTCCGACTCGATCTCAGAACTCTGAAAAATGAGAGCAGTCAGAAGTCCCAAGCATGAAGAACGCAAGAATTCTCTGAGGATCTTTCTGAAGATCTCCCCACAGGAAGTTGTAACTCTCTTTTAAAGACACTTTCTTTTGCATCACTTCCTGTTGCCCTCCTCCATTTTTATGTCTACCAATTACAGTTGAAGCTTTGCTTAGGACTACCCATGGGGCAATCAGTTTGATTCTGATTTGTCACCCACTATTGCACACATGGGTCATAGACTTCCCCCACTCAATGATTAAGTGGGATGTTTACACTTTTGGTGATTAAATCTAAAAATGGGCAGGGGAGTTAATTTAATCTTCACAGTAACAATGTGTAAATGCCTAAGGCAGGACTTGAAAGTTGTTCATCCTGATTCTTAGTATAACAACCCTGATTGTACTTAGACTTTAAATCTTCAAAATATTACTAAATTGATTATATTTCTCTGTGAATATAGTGGGAAACCAAGTAAAAGAAAAATCCCATTTTTTAGTCCTCCATCTATTACTAATGGATTGTAAGGACAAATCATAAAGTGCATATCACAGTTTTCATATTTGTAAATGTTAGGAATTTGGACTGGATCATCTCTAAAATTCTCTTTCAGCCATAACATCTTATGAAGTTAAAAGCTTATCTAGATATCAAAGTGAAATATCAGTCTTGATCCAAATAAGCAGCAAAATTTATAGCCTTCAATTAGAAACGTAACTTAATACTATTAACTTTGAATTTAATTGAGCCATATTCATATATCTTCATAGCATTTAAAATTAAATTAGCATAAGTTTAGAAAGTTCACATTTGACAGTATTCTAATGTGATGCCATCTACATCTAAGGATGAAGTTTTGGGTTTTTTTTGAGTATATACTTGTTTTTTAATTTTTTTAAAAAATTGTTTCTGTAGCAAAACAGTCTCTTTGAGACATTTTAAATATGTTAATAATAATTCAATATATTTCTCATTCATTTAAATCTTGAACCAGCAGTTGGAGGGAATTCTTCTTCCTGGTGATCCTTTCTCTAAAGGAAAGAGAAGTTTTCTTTTTTTGTCCTGCTTTGACAACCCAGTTTTATCTGATATAATTTATAGTAGCAATATTCTTAGTCTCTGTATAGTATACAGATCACTGTGTCCTCTTATGTTAAAATTCTGTTCTCAAAAATAATAAATCATACAATCAGGTACAATTCTTTATGTGGCTTTCAGAATTCAAACTACTTAACTTATTTTATACAGGCAACTTTAAAGAACATGAAAAAAGTCTGAACACATAAGCAATTTCCTTAGAAGAAGAGAAGGAGAAAATAAGGATGGACATGCAAGAAAAATCATCATCATTTTCTTTCCCTACAACTTGGACTACCAGTAATCTCTGTCTTTTGGTTCACTCAGCCCATGTTACTTCCTCTTTTGATTGTGGCTGCTTCTGTAGCGGCAGCAGAAGCAGCAATCTCTTAGAACTTCCTCCATCTCTTATCTTTCCTTTCTCTCTGTAATCATGAGGCCAAAAAATATATATACTTTCTTTTTAATCACTTTGGGTTGTCCAAAGCTTCTTAACATCTTATAATTCAGGAAGTACCATTCTTAACCGCATAACTTCAACTCCCATGTGATAATATTTTGTATAGTGTTGAAAATTGGCTTTGTAATAAAATAAAAATGACATTTCTTCCTAAATTAATTTATTTATCAAATGCTATACCAATCACACTACTAACAAATATTTTATAGAACTAGAAAAAATAATAACAAAATTCACCTTGGAAATAAAATGGTCAAAAATATCAAGGGAATCAATGGAAAAATCAAATGGAAAAGAAGGTGACTTAGCAGTACCTGACCTCAAACTGTATTACAAAAGCAATAATCATCAAAACAATCTACTTCTGGCTAAGAGATAGAATATGGAATAAATTAGGTATACAATACACAATACAAAATAAGTACCCAATTGTAATTTAGTGATTTATAAAACCAAAGATCCAAGATTTTTGAATAAGCAATCTCTATATTACTATGAAAACTGGATAATAGCCTGGCAGAAATGAGGTAAAGACCAACATCTCAAATCATATACCAAGATAGGTCAAAATGGGTATATGACTGACATATAATGGGTCATATCATAAGCAAATTAAGGGGACCTAAAATATGTTGCCTATAATATTTATGGATAAAGGGAAGGGGCAGTTAAATAGCATAGGGTATAGAGCACCAGGCCTAGAGTCAGGAGGACTTATATCTACCCAAATAAACTCCCTAGCTGTGTGACCCAGGGTAAGTCACTTAATCCCAATTGCCTATCCTTTGTCTGTCTTCTTCTTATAATTGATACTAAGAAAGAAGTTAAAGGTTTTAAATATATTTTTATGGGTAAGGAAGAATTTATGATGAAATAAGAGATGGAGAGCATTATGGGATATAAAATAGATATTTTAGTTATATCAAATTTAAAAAGTTTTGCACTAAATAATCAACACAGCCAAGATTTGAAGGTAAACAGAAAACTAGAGGAAGAAGGAATTATAGCAAGTTTCTTTTAATATCTCATCTGTGAAATAGATAACTGAGTCAAATTGATATGAACACTACTCATTCCCCAATTGATTATTGCTAAACAATATGAAGAGGCAGTTATGTGGAGGAAACAAAATCAGAGTTATCTGTAGTCATATTAAATAGAAAAATTCTAAATCACCATAGATTAGAGAAATGGAAATTAAAACAACTCTTAGGTACTACCTTACACGTATCAATTTGGCCAATCTGACAGAAAAACAAAATGACAAATGTTAGAGGGGATGTGGAAAAACAGGATGTGGTGGAAATTTATAACCTGATAACAAAAAAAGTGAAACAAAGTCTCCAAGCCAAAAAGAAATGGGTTTAGTGAGAGAGGGCTAGTCTCACAATAAAGTCAGACTCTGGTCAAGACCAAAGAACCCAAGCCTAGTGAGATGACCTCCTTTTATGCCAAAATACTCATAACAACTTATATACTCAGTTAGAGCATATAAGTCAGTACAAGGGTAGGGTGGAAGTGCTTGACCAAACTCAGGGTCACACTCCATTAGGAAAAGTCAGTCACATGATTACAGCTCCCTAGAAAGAATCAGTGATATGATTAATGCTTCTAGAACAAGGTTACAAGTTCAAGGCCATCTTCACTGTACAAAATACTACTAAAATCATTATGGGTTGAATAATATTAATTAACTCATGCTAACATTGTTTAACTATGCTACAATTACAATTTTGATTAAATCCAGACTTATAAAGAAATAATCCTAAAGGCTTCTACTAAAATAATCATCATGAAGCTAATCATAAAGGGGGGTACAGGATTTCTTACTTACAAGGGACATTGTTAATAGAATTATAAACCAACCCACCCATTGTGGAAAGTAACTTATAGCCCAAAGTTCTACAAAATTGTACATTTTTTCTAACCAAGCAACACTGCTATTATGCCCCAAAAAGAACAAAGAAAAAGGAAAATGATCTATATGTACAAAACTATTGATAGCAGCTCTTTCTTTTTGTGGTGGCAAAGAATGGAAATTGAGGGGATGTCCATCAAATGGGGAGTGGTTGAACTAGTTGTATTTTATGATTATGGTGGAATATTATTTTTCTATAAGAAATGACAAGAAAGATGCTTTCAGAAATACCTGGGAAGACCTATGTGAATTAATGAAAAGTGAAATGAGCAGAACCAGGAAACTATTTTACATGGCAACAATATGGCATGGTGATCAACTATGAATGACTTAGCTATTCTCAGCAATGTAATGATCCAAAACAATTCTAAAAGAACTAAGGGAAAATGTAATCTACTTCCAGAGGAAGAATTGATTTATTTAGATTTACAGACTGATACATACTTTTTAAACTTTTTATTATTCTTGCATAACTCAAATTTATTTTTCTTTTAAGTTGTTTTTGTTCTGCATCTTCTTTTGCAACATGGCTAATATAGAAATGCTTTGCTTAATTGACCTTGTGTGAGGTATATTATTACATCAATTGCTCTTAGGTCAAGGGAGTAAAAGCTTTTGGAACATGAAATTTTTTTAATGAACTTTAAAATTTTTCTTTCATGTAATTGAGAAAAAAAATAAACGTGTACAAAAGAAGAGAATTGACTCTGTAATTAGAAGACCTAGCTTGAAGCCCTACATCTGATACTTCCTCTGTAACCACAAGCAGCCAGAATTCCCTTCTAACTCTAATTATGAATACTCATGTGAGAGATATAATGCTGCATAGTTAGTCGCATAATTTGTTTTTTTATCACAATAAGTCTTCCATTGTGTTTGCTGAGTTTCAACCCTACTCTTATGTAATTTTATGTCCCCTTTCAAATTCACTATATTTTAATGAGTTCAAGGTAAAAAATAATGCTTTCTATATATGTACAGCTGGTGCAAATATCATTTAGTACAAAACTTGTTGCTGAATAAAAATAATTTGTTTTTATCATAGAATGTACTTGTACTAATTTACATTAAATTTATGTACACAATAAGAAGAAACATCTATATTTTGCTTTAAAAGTGAAAGACCGGCAGACAGGAACAGAGAAAAGTGTACAAATCTACACAGCCATTCACTTGACACTGGAGAAATATAGGAAGAAAATGTAATCAGCTGGATTTACATTTACATCTCAGGGTTTAAACTGTTGATTTTAGCCAAAAACTTACCTAAGTTTTTTTAATAAAGAATTTTCTTCTTTTTCTTTGAAAATCACACTTGTTTTTATTAAATTTTGTTTTTTTAGTTTCTTTTCCTTACATGATATGATTCATGATCTTTTATCAAACTTTCTGATGAACAATGAACTCTTTCCTCAAAAATTTCTATTATTTAAATATTTTTCTCATATTTTAATACTATTAAATATAATATTGTCAGTTTTTACTATAATTTTATAACATTAATTTACTAACAATTTGGTGATAAATCATACTTTATATGAAAATGCTACAGGCAGACTTTTATGAAAGTTTTTTTTTTAATTTTCTTTTAAAATGAGCAAATTTATGGGAAATACAAATATGCTTAAATTGTTTTTTAGCAGATAAAAGGAGGAGATAGTGCAAATTAAACACATTCATTTTCATACAAATTATAAGATATTATAAGTTCTACCTTAGAATTTCCATGATATAGTCTGATACATCACCCATTCTGGGCTACTTCCTGAATATTTGTGGATCGGTCCCCCATAGAGGGTAGATGCTAATATTAAGATCATTAGTAAGATCATAGGAAAGAATTGTAATGGTACCCAAACAAAATATTGTAATTCACATTCACCCAATCATATGTTTTCAATGAACTATAAGATAGTAGACAAAATTAACTCATAGTAAAGACATTTAAGAAGATGACATAGTTAAGAGTAGCTACAAAACATCCTTCTTAGTATTAAAAATAATGTGAATAAGCATAAAACCAGATAATATATAAATTATAATGATATATAGCTGGATGCATAATATTGGGACATAATATCCTACTCTGCCAGAAAATAGACACAATAAAAGAGTTTTGGCAAATCTAGAACATAGTGGTTACAAAATACTCACAAAAGGAACTCGTAGTCAAGACTTCTCACAATTGCAACTGTGTAGAGACTTTCCTCATAGAGTCTATGTTACCTGATGGCTTCACAGTGAGCAATATTTCTATAGAGTACTTGAAAGGTCTATCAACATCTGTGCTTCTCCAAAACTTGATTCTGAATTGCCAGCTCTATCTCTCTTGAGCCCTTAAACTGTCTCCTTTCTTTGTTATCAGGCACCAGACTCCTCATAGCCACTTCCATTTATAAGTGTCTGCCTCCATCTGTGTGTGGTTTGGCTCCCTGAGATGTGCTTCAAAGTCTCTTATACTGACTCTTCAGCTGTTGAATGACCTTTCTTCTTGTAGGTAAGCAGTTGAGCTGCTATATACCAAATCTGTTAGGAGGTCTTCAGGAATGGAGAAAAAAAAAAAACAAGACTCCTCCTTCCTCCAATAGATAAAAACCTGGAGTCTTTGATTGGCTCCTGCCTCCATTGTCTCCAAAATCTGAACTATTTTCTCACACCAATCTTAACTTGCATTTACTTATTTATTTATTAATTCGTTCATTTATTTTTCTAATTAGTTAATTATAGTACCAGCACATAGTCCTTTTTCAGTCCATCCAATATTGTTGCCTTTTATGACTGAAAGAGAAGAATTCATACTTCGCAAAGTTAGAAACTTATTACCCTACCCACATCTCCTAAGTGGAAACTACATCCCAGTGGTGAATTTGAATCTCACTTTCCCCAAATGGAAATTTCAAGAAGATGAAGATGCAAGCCATGGTATTCTATGAGCTCAAGAGGTTGACATTTCATTTACAAAACAAAAAGTTTGAATGGTTTAATTAGCACGCAACAGTTTTGTGCCCTCATCCAAACTAAAGAGCTTATGGTTATTCATGTCTTTTACAAACTCCAAAGAGTCACAGATGTTGTTACTTTGAAGTACAGGATGTCAACCCACTACTACCTCAAAGTATTAAAAATAAGGCTTCATTAAAAATGTCAATGGAATGAGAAATCATTTATCTGCAGGAGATATTACTCCAAAATGTAAAGTGGATACCTAAATGGAAAAAAAAAGTTTTCTATCATAAATGTCATAATCTACCATGCTTTAAAGTGCCATTTAAATGTCAGCTATTATTATATAATTACATTTGTATTAATGATGATTTTTTTCTGTAAAATTTTCAATATAAAGCATTTCAAAATGTGTACAATTTAACTAAGACTGTTCATCAACTTGGGAAAAGTTGAGGGAAAAAAAAGTTGGTACTTTAGAAAGGCTACTTCAATCATAATAAGGCATGCCTTATTAAAATGAAAAAGATATCATTTTAATCATTCAATTACATGCTATTTTCTAAAAAATAAATGCAGAAAGTTGTTTTTTTAGAAAGTGTTCTTTGAGCTTTTGAAAATATATTCAGAAATTCTAAAGACTCAATTTAGGGAAATTAGTGGTTATTCTTTTGGCATTCAGAAATAACAAATAACTAGGTATAGTGTCAGATGATTACATTTTCTGCTTCTGGTGTGGTTACTGCGACCTACAGGCTAGTGAATCACCTGTGTTCCAGAGTTCTTATGTGTTGTAGGACTCAAGCAAATTAATATCCATAAAAAGTATGACATAGGTTGGTCATACCAAAAAACAAAATATAAATAGAACAGAATCTCCAATTTCCTACATTTTCAATTCATTTTGACATGGTAAATATGCATTCCATTACTGAATATCACTTGCAAATATCTGCTTCTTTCCTACCAATATCTGCAACAAAAATAAGAATAGAGACAAAACCTGCAACTTTATTAAGATAAGGAACTTCATGGTTAAGGAAATACCTTCACTGGATGATACTTCGTCTTAAAATGTTAGAGTATTGACTAGAATATCAAAAGATTGAGTAACTTAATCAGAGTTCCACATACCAGATACAATACTTGAATCAAGTATTTATTGCTTTGAAGTACAGGATCTTGCTGGTTTTCCAATTGGTTCTCTATCTCCATAGAATAAAAGCAATATGATTTAATGTACATGGTGGGATGATTGAGACTCACCACGTTATAATTTGTACTGTGGTTATAGATATACATTTGCTATGTTCCTAATAGACTACTACATGCTCCTTGAGGATAGAGTGACTTATTCTTGCATCCCTAACAATATCAGATGTCATAGATATTTATTGAAGGTTTGTTGAATTGGATTTCATCCAACATGAAAACCAAGGAAAGGAATGGCTTGTTTTGAAAAAAAAAAGTCTCTATCATGGCAGGGCAATGTTTTTGTATAAATTACATTTGGTCTGAGTATAGTTCCATGTATATTCTCTCAACTATTGAATGCTGTACTTCTTTCTTTCTATCATACTAAAAGGAATCAACAAGGTACCACCATTCAAAATGTTTTTGACTGGTAGCTTGTAAAATGGTTGCCAGTTCAACATAGTATAAAGATTATTGGATTTTGAATCAGAAAATGAGGATTTGAATTCCAACTCTGCTGTTTACTTCTTGCATGGCTGTAACCAATTCCCATATTTTCTCTGGGCTTCAACTTCTTGTTTCACAAAATGAGGCATTTGAAATACGTGACCTCCAAGTTCCATTCTAAATCTGAGCAAATGGACATATGATGCTAAGACTTTCTTAAGGAATAAGAAAATGGATTCTGTATGTGGGAGACTAAGAGCCAGAAAGTAGGTACTTTGGGATGCGACAATTATCTCTCAGTATAGTCACCATCTTTGGAAGGAGGAATCATCTCCAGAGCAAACAAAACCCAGTCTTTCGAAAAGAGGATATTGTAAAAGTCTTTCATGTTTCCTAATTGACTTCTTAGCTTGAGGTACAGATTTCTAATGTTTTGTCATATTAAGGTGCATAATGCTAGAACTAAGTTCATAAGTAATTCTATGCTAGCAGAGAATTTGACAACCTTTTTGAAAACTGGTGAGGGTCCAATAACATAAACTTTCATTATTTCATCTATATAGTGCAGGTAAAAGAATTGTCACTGTGAAATATTAGAGTGAAAAATAATATAGTGAATGCATATGCTTATAAATATCTGTATAAATAATTTAATTGAGGAGTTATTTTATAACTCCATATATATATTTGTTGATGTCTTCATCACTCAGCAGAATCAATTCTCTCCAAAGTTAGAATAACTCACTTGGCAAATTCATTGGCCTTTTCTGATTGCTAATATTTTTTTTAACCTCTTTGCAGCATTTAACAATCTTGGACTCCTCAATACTCTTTCTTTTCTGTTTTGTTATTTCATTGCTCTCTGGTTTATCCTGACATTGTTCCTCCTACCTCTTCATGTGCTACTTCTCAGACTTCCTTTATTACTTTCCACATCCTCCAAAAATGTTGCTAGGGTTTTTTTTTTCTCTCTTACATATTGTTTCTCACTGGTTTTCTCATCAGAAAACTTCTTCAACTTCCCTGTGTTCAATATGATTCCAAAATCTATATATCCATTCTTGTCCTTTTTCATAGCCCCACATCATAAGTTGACTATTAGACCTTTCAAAATGATAAAATAGGAATTTCCTTTATATCTTAAACTCAACATATGTACCAAACAACTTAATATATCATTATCTCATCCTCTATTCCTCTTCCAAAGTTTCCTATTACTAAATTGGGCACAACTAACCAGATATGACAAATTTGGAATCAAATTTGACTCTTCGTTCCCCCTCACACATGTAAAATTGATTACGAAGTTCTAACTGTGTCCCTGCATGTCTCAGATGCCCTTTTGCATCTGCTCTCATGGCTACCATACTATTTCAGGACCTCATATGACCTCTTTCATGACAATTCCATTCTGTGTGTTGCCTGTTTCTACACCCCCCCCCTTTTTTAATTTATTTTACACATAGATGTCAAAGTGATTTTGCCAAAGCTTGGATCTAACTATGACAATTAAACCTCCTCTATTTGTCATTTAACTGTGAATAACTTGGCTTCAACTTGACTTTCTAAGCTTATTGTGTACGACTCCCTGCCTCTCCATGCATTCTAGTATCCAACCAATCTGACCTTGCTGTTCCTCATACACAGTATTACATTTCCCATCTCTGTTATTTTGCGTAGCCTGATCATCATGATTGAAATAGACTTCACACTTACCATTGCCCCTGAGAATCTCTGGTTTCCCTCAAGGCCCAACTCAAATATAGGTTTTTTAAAATGAGACCTTCCTGGATTCCCTCAGCTAATACTTCCCTTCAGTTTATACAATATTTATGTTGTAAAAATTATGTCTGTATACATATATATACACAATTTTCTCCCTTTTATAGAATATAATTTTTTGAGGGCAAATATCGTTTTTGTTTCTTTCCCAATGGCTATTCTATTGTCTGTCTAGAAAGCACTTACATATATATGGCTGTTGATTGACTAGATATTTTTTTTAATATTTGAATAGCCAATAAAACTTCCTTTTTCTTAGACGCTTGAAATCCAACTTCTTTATGATATCTGATTTTTAACCTCTGTCTATGTTCCTGTTATATCTTAAGTTTTCCTGTCTGATTAATTTTGTTGAAATGACGATATTGGTCTTTTTCCTTCTCAAAATCCAAAATTCTCCTTTACCCCAAAAATGCAATATACACTCACCTCCAACAAAATCCCACCTGACCCAACCCAAATTATTTCTCAGCCTTTTCCAGAAAGGTTGCTGTAAAATGGCCTGTATTGGATTATTTTAAGATTCTGGCAAAATTGCTTGTGATTTGCAATGGCAAAAGCCAGTATACATCTAACTTTATAGTTAAATTGTTTTGCTTATAGTTTCTTTCCTCACAGAAATTTTAAAATATATGCCTGTGTGTAAATAAATTACCATAGAGAAATCCTAGTTTTTGGTTCTTGGCTCTGGATGAAACAAAGTTTATTTTTGGCAGTTGTTAATATAAATGGTGGTATTGAAAAGGGTTTATTATTAAATTGCTTTTGTTAAAGTTGAGAATTTAATCCTTTGAGAAAATAAAAAGTGGAGCTGATCAAATGACCTCATACATTTATACAGGGAAAATATGTATTCATATTCCTCATAAATAAAATTGGAAACTATTGTTTAGATGTCTTGATCATTTTGTAGTCTTCTATATGAATTTTCGTAAAGCATGATACTATACAGCATACACTAATTATATGTGGTTTCATCAAAGCATTGAAAAAAGAAATGTGAAGTGCATTGATTTAAGAATGGAGTTGGAGTCATTTTTGCTTTTTGCCAAGGCTCAGAATTCTGGGTAACAGAGGAAGAAACATTGGGATATTTGAATTCAAGGAAGAAATTAGATAAGTAGAAGAGGGAAGAATTTTTACAAAGTCTGTATAATATTTATATAATATAATTAACAGAGATCTGTTTTTCCAAGTGACATTTAAATGGAAAACAATTGAATCTAAAGCCTCTTCAGATGTAGTATTATTTACCAATGACTATTCTTGAGGCATATTCTTGTACCTTTATCCCCTGGCTATTAACTATACAAACTTTATTAAAAAAATATGGATTTTTTAAATTTTTTTAATTGTTACTTTCAAAAAATACTCTAAAATTGGAGTTAATTTCAATGCTTGAAAAACAATTATTAAAAACTTTTTATGTGTAAGACTTTATATCAGGCATTAATTATTATATGTTGAGTTTTTTAAAGCACTAATTAAAATAAGTAATAAAAATTTAACAATCAGACTGTCTATTGTTTATTTTAAGAGCTACATCTTAGTCTAGGATAGAGGTGAGACAGTTCTCCAATCAATGACCTTTATTGCATTTTCTTTTCTCTGGGCAAAAGTTATAGGGTGAAGAAAAATTAAATGAATGGGCTAGAATGTTTCAGATCATCTGTGAATTTGTTTAATCTAGAGACTATATATATAGTAATAGTCTCTCGGTAACCGAGGATAACAATTGTCTTTGTGGGCTTTCATCTGTAATGTAGATAAGAGACTGCTCTGCAGCAAAATACCTAGGCAGAATTTACCCTTTGGTAACCCTTTCTCTATTCACAGTGAACATGGGTGAATTCATTTGACTATAACTAGAAACTTTGATTTCATTATTCTGAAATTAAGTTTTTAGTCTCTTTGCAATCAAATAATCATAATAACATGAAAGAAATTTCTAGTTTAACTCTTTAGGGTTTTGTTTTTATTTTAATTTATTTTTATTTTGTAATAATTGCATTTATAATCCCAAAATTTGAAGTCTTGATTATTAACCCAGATACTCTCATCATTTTCCAGATTCTTCTAAAAACAGTTCGTCTTACTAAAGTCAAATCTTAATTAACCTGCAATTTACCTGAGAAACTGGTAGCCAACTAATCTAATAAACTAGTCAGTGCCACTTGGTGTAAATGACAGCATGTATTACCTCTCCCAGGTACATGTCAGGGGCTGTCAGAGGCAACTCTAATACTAGCATTCTCTCACTTTAAGGTTCACTTTTGGGATAAAGTGAGACACTTGTAAGTCAATTAACAATTAACAAAAAGGAGGTTTATTTTTCCCTAACAGGGCAAGACAATACAATAAAAATACAGTGACACTTACTTAAGCTTTGGAAGAGGCAGCCTCCCTTACTTCCTTTCAGAAATGAGAATGATCATTATAAAATTATGATTCATATTTAGGTAACTACCAAATCTAAGAAGAACAAGATTCACATGTCTGATACTTTAATGCCTTTAGAAAGCCAGGAAGTGGCACTGGAGAACCCAAGACCAGTAAGGTTTTAGGGGCAAATCTGTAATCTTTCTAAAAAACTACTCTCTAACTATTTGGAAAATGGAAGGACCTAATAGTCTTTATGTTGTGGGTAGAATGAAGGAAGTTATATCAGAGAGAGGGGATTTTCTGAGGAATACTGAAAGAATGGTTCAACTGGAAAAAATCTGAGATTCATCGTGTTGCTTCAAATTTAGATGAATGGTTTTTCAACACATTTCAAATATTGTCATCTTTCTCATCTATTAATTTGGGATTGGCTTTGGGTTTATTATCGCAATAACTGTCACCATTGCTGGAGAAAATGAGAATGATTAGAAAATAAACATGATTGACTAAGAGTTCAATTACACAGCAGTCATTTAAGTATCTGTCTTAATTTAGGCATTATGGAGGTCAAATGGTATGGTCTAGATAAATATAGGATTACACACTAATAAATATCAAGCATTGGTTTCCATCTAACTTCCTTTTCACATTAAAAAGTCAATACTTTCTTCTCTTTAGGTCTGTGTGTTTGTTATTGATGCTGTTCTCTCCTGCTTCCCTTCCTACCTGATTGATTCTTCTTTGTCTCTTTTGCTGAATTTTCTTGACCACTATCTTAGGGATGCTCTAATATTCTGTATGGGGTCTTCATCACCCTCTATACTCTCTTACTTGGTGATCTCATCAGACCCCATGCTTTCAGCTACCATCTATATGGAGATCACTGACCTATCTGCTTTGTTGAGCTTTTATCTCTCTCCTGAACTCATATCTCACATCTCTTACTGCCTATTGGATATTTCAAACCAGAAATTCAATAAGTTCCTTAAATTCAATGTGTCCAAAGCCCAACTTTTTCTTTTTTTACCTAAAGCCTCTCTAATTCCCAAATTGTCTTCTATTGGCAAAGGTACCACCACCTTCCTAGTCACCTAGACTCCCAACCTAGGTATTATCATTGGCTCTCCACTCTCTCTCATTCCCCTACTCTTACTTTTTTACATCCCTCATATATGTTCCTTTTTCTCCTTTGGTATTGCCAATACCATGGTGCAATCCTTTATCACCTCACTCCTAGACTACCACAGATTTATTGTTTATATTGCCTCAGATCTCTTCCTGTTCCAATTCATTCAGCTATCAAAGATGTTTCTAAAGCACAAGTTTAACCATTTCACCTGACCGACCCAATAAAATAAAATCGTTTCCTATTACTTCCAGTAGCAAATATAAAATCCTCAAGCTTTTAAAATTCCTTGTAAGCTGGCTCCTTCCTTATTCCCACATGCTCTTATATCTTATAATCCTTTCCATGTGCTAGGTATGGCAACTCTGGAGTATTTGCTTTTCTATAGATATTACATTCTTATCCCTGAATTTGTGTCTGACTATCATTTTTCCTCAGAGAAATTATAATGCAATAGAGGCCATTGACTGGAGAATTATCTCTAACCTCTCACCTAGGTTTAAGTGTAGCTCTTAACCCCAAATCAACTCAATTTTAAACCTTTGTTATTTGTTGTAAATATTGTATATAGCTTGAAAACAGGCAATACTCAATATCAAAGCCCCCAATATAGTGTCTTACACATAGAATATGTTTAATAAATATTTCCTGAGTGTATAAATTAACTTCCAACTGAGAACATTCTTTGAATGGAACAATCAATTTTTTAAAATTCATATCTTTTATAGTATGTGAATATATGATGGGGACAACTAAATGTACAGTGAATAGAATGATAGGCCTGGAATCAGTGAGTTCAAAGCTGGCCTCAGACATTTACTAGCTGACTGAATCTGGGCAAGTCACTTAATCCTGTTTGCCTCATTCCTCTTCTGTAAAATGAGCTAGAGTGGGTAATGGCAAACCATTCCAGTCTCTTTGTCTCTAAAAGAAAGAAACTCTAAAGGGGGTTATGAAGAGAGTAACATGGCCAAAACCACTGACCAATAACAACAAAGTATATAACCATCCTCTAGACCTAGAACCCCCTTCCTCCTCGTCCCTCCCATCTACTTCAAGTCCTGGCTGAAATCTCATACTTTGCAAAGAATTGCTTTTGTAGCCTTCCTTAATTTTAGTGACTTCTCCTTGAGACTATCCCCAATTTATACTGTACATAGTTTATATTTAAATAGCTTTTACATGTTATATTTTTCACTGGATTTTGAGATTCTTGAAATCAGAGACTGATTTTGCCTTTCTTTCTGTGCTCAGTTATTAGCCTGGCACATAGACAGTGCTTAAAAATGGTAAGTAACAATACTGGATGGATTTGAGGGTTTTTTTAAGCTTTTTTTTCCCTATAACCTCTGATAGAGATGCTAATGAGCATTAAAATGTCCACAAAGTGTCAGGAGAATAGAAGAAAAAAAAAAGCAAACTGCATAATAGCTGTTTCCTTTCTCTCAGTTACTGCAATTATATTTATTTTTGAAACATGAGAAATATTCCCACAAATCTTTAAACTTTGCTTCAACATATAAACCCAAGCAATTCCTTACTATCTCTGGAGAGCTTCTCTCAGAGGAACTGATAGTTGCAATTGCTGTTTGCCTCATCATGAATTAGACATAGGTCTCCCATTAGTACCAGTCATACCTCATTTGTGCAGTATGTGTATGTGTGTGGCAGGGAGGGATGACTATCATTATTCACTGGGACAAATATAAACACCTTAGCCTGGCATTCAAGATCCTCCACAATTGGTTCCAAACTGCATTTCCAGCTTTATTACCAACTTTTTATATTCTTTAATACTGTAGCCAAATTGATTCAATGATTGCCACTCTTTGACCATCTTCTGCTTCTAGGTCATGGTGCATACCCCTCCCTGGTGGGACAGAATGGATGTCATAGAATGAACAAGCAAAGATGGGTTTTTGACAAATCATAGATCTAATTATACTGTATTTTTCCCTAAACCATTGACTTACAAACTTCTTTACCCTTCAACCAATCAATAAAAAATTAATTGCCTAGTGTACGATAGGCACTGTGCTAGAAGAAAGACCATGTCACTTATAATAATGGTAAAAGCAGTTCCTGATCTTGAGAAGCTCATAATCAAATTGGAAAGTTCAATGAGCAAGCAAGTATGTACAAACAAAAATTGAAAGTTATTGATAAGAGGTCAGACACTAGAATTAAGTAATATTGGGAAAGGCTACCTGCAGAAAGTAGGGTTTTAACAAGGACAGGAAAGAACTGGAAAGCAAGGAGGAAGAGGTAAGGTAGGAAAGCATTCCAGACATTGGGGACAGCTAGTGTAAATTCCCAGTCATAAAAAGGGGTGTAAAGAGGCCAGTGTTTCTGAATTAAAAAAAAAAGACCTGGTGATGAGGGATGGAGTATAGGATGTAAGAAGACTGGAAAGGTATCAGTGTAGGAAGTAGAGAGACTATTTTGAAGCTTTCTGAATGCCATAAAGAGGATTTTATGTTTGATCCTTGAGATAATAGGGAGCCACTAGAGTTTATTGCTTATGAAAATGATATAGTCCAAAATGTGCTTTACTTTTAGTCACCCATCTTTAGGTTTTCTCTCTCCCCCCTGCCATATATGAAAACAGTTGCCAAATGTTTTTAAGTTTCTTATTTCATATATCTAACATTCATGCCCTAATTTCCATTCATACAACTACTATCCATGTTCAAAGAGGGCTTCATCAGCACTCAAGTAGATTACTGTTTTACCCCTATTCTGATTGTTCTCCCTTCTTAAAATCCTTTTCCTCTCTTATTTACTCTTCTTTGTCAAAATGATTTCAATAAGGTACAGATCTTACCATATTCTTCATTCCATATTCAGTAAACTTCATTGGATACCAATTGCCTCTAGGATGAAATAATATTTATCTGTATATCATTCTTTTTAAATTATATTTTATTAATATTTTATATACTGTAAAAATTAAAATTAATCTCAAATAATAAAAATATATATTTTAAGAGATTTATTAATGATTATTAGACATACAGGAATATAAAGGTAACATAATAAAATCCCCATGCCCATGGCTAATCAGCCTGTTCAAAATCCCTGATTGATTACCACCACAGTTGCAGCAAGTAGGAAAGAGGCCTGGGACCAGAATTCCACTGCCTAATATCCCCTGTCTACAGGAAGTATGTAATGACAGGAAGTCAAGTGGGCTCCTGGGAAATGTAGTTTTTAGGGTAAGAGATTTCCATACTTAATTATCAGTGTAGCAGTACAACTAAAAGTAAATGACAATCAAAGGCACTTTCTATATTTGCTTCTCTTTTCTTTTCTTTTTATTTTACTGCTATGAAAAAAAAAAAAACCTTCCTCTGCTCAAATGGTACTCTTCTTTCCAGAGTCCTATAGTTAGGAGAAAGATTATGATTTTATAGTCATGAAAAAAATTGCAGAATACATCAGATATGCACTTTCAACCTCAAGAAAATATATTTCCAAAAAATAAATCAGTTCTAAATAGATCTTTTTTTTGTAAAAAATTCAAGCTATTTTTTCTGAAAAATGTGAAATATACTCATAATTCATACAATTTTTCTCCCAATATTTCTATCAGTCTCCCAGAAACAATGAATTCCTACTTATTTATCAAAATGACATTTAGGGAAACAAAAGGGTATGCACGTCTGTTGGATTCCTAGAGATCAAACTTTCAGTAAAGCAAATTGTGGTTCTTTAGGTGATCTGCTTTTGGCAAAATGATAGCTCCATCAAAGAGTGTGTATGCATGTGTACGAATACATGTGTGTGTGTGTGTGTGTATTTCATTACTATACCTTACTTCAAAGGCAGTTTCATTACATTCATCCATCATATTAAGTATATCTATTCTGGAACTTTTTTTATCATTTTCTCTTATGCCCTCTATTTCCTCTTCCTACTTTATCATCCACATAGACAGAAATACTATATAATTCCACAACTATACCACATCTTTTCTCTGTTTTCATTCCCATGCTAAACACTTTCTACTATATATTCACAGTTATGCAGTTCCTCGTGGCATATAAGTAATGATAGGATCTCCCTAAAGAAACAGTGAAGAGTTAAATTTTAAGAACAAAAAACTGCATTAAAACTTGGGGATACTGTATATAAAAATCTCTACTTTGTAACATACACATTCATATTATTTTATTTTCAATCATAATATGTACTTGGAAATTTTATTTTGAAAAGAACCTATTTTTATTACTTTTATGGATTCTTACTTCAAGGCAAACATATTGATGAAGATCTAAAGTCTGATATATATATAAATGGATGGATTTCTCTTGTTAATCTTCTTTGTAGTGTTGAAATTGATATTGACTGAATACCTACTATATGCAAAATACTTTTATAGGTACTGTATTGAATATAGAAGGGATATAGTCCTCAAAGAGTTTAAAATATACTACAATGATAACTCAGGAACTTGTGGAAAATAAATGACAATTAAAAAACTATAATACAAATGTAAATGAGAACAAGTTATTCATTTCTGTGACATCTGTGGATGATAGGCACCCACAGTAAATTATCTCTTTGGCCTAGACTGGTCTAGGAGGCTTCATAGAAGATGGAAGAATTTAGCTAGTTCTTAGAGAAAGAGCAGGGACAGGCTCTTCTCTATATTTACCATATTTCTTAAAATAATATTATATATATATATATATACTATATATTATTTAGATAATAAGTGCTTCAGGCAATATTAATTGTTCAGTATAAATTCTGATGGTATAATAAAAATATAAAAATGCAAGTAAAATTAGCTATTCTTTAGTCCATTTTAAAAATTAAAAAAATTAGACTCAATGTGTTTAAATTTATTGTATCTTCATAATGGTAGCAAATAGAAGAGTTCAAATATGAAGTCACTGGTATTGATGAGTAGAACTATCATGTGAAGAGAAAATAAATATTATTTGTGGTTCCAGAACACAAGATAATAATTAATAGATGAGAATTTCAGATAAGGAAGCATCAATGTAATACAAAATATTTCAATAAGTTAAAGCTGTCTTCAAATGAAATCTTTAAAAAGTAATCATGGGGAGGTAATATGAACCCTTGTATAAATGTAGAGAAAAATGAGACATATATTAAGAGATTGAAATAAATGAACTCTGAGATCCCTTTTAATGTCAGAGAATTGTTTTTCTTTTTAAAATTTATTTAATTCATTCTTTTAGAAGATTTTTCCGTGGTTACATGATTCATGTTCTTTCCCTCCTTCCTTTCCTTCCTCCCCCCTCCCAAGGGTCAATGAGCAATACCACTGGGTTTTACATATATCATTGTTCAAAATCTATTTCCATATTAATAATATTTGTAATAGAGTGATCTTTTAAAGTCAACATTCCCAAACATATCAAACCATGTGATCAATCATATGTTATTCTTCTGTGTTTCTGCTCCCACAGTTCTTTCTCTGGATGTGGATAGCATTCTATCTCATAAGTTCCTCAGAATTGTCATAGATCATTGCTTTGCCACTAGTAGAGAAGTCCATTACGTTTGATTGTGCCACAGTGTGTCAGCTTCTGTGCTCAATATTCTCCTGGTTCTGCTCTTTTTGTTCTGCATCAATTCCTGGAAGTCTTTCCAGTTCACATGAAATTCCTCCAGTTCATTATTCCTTTCAGGCACAATAATATTTGATCACCATCAGATACTGCAATTTGTTCACCCTATCACCAATTGATGGACACCCCCACCCAATTTTCCAAATTTTGGCACCACAAAGAGTATGGTTATAAATATTTTGTACAACTATTTTTCCTTCTTATCTCTTTGGAGTATAGCCCTTTGTGCATAATTCCAAATTGCCCTCGACAATGCATTAGTGTTTCAATTTTGCCACATCCCTTCCAACATTTATTATTTTCCTTTGCTGCCATATTGGACAGTCTTCTAGATGTGAGGTGGCACTTCAATGTTGTTTTAATTTACATTTCTCTAATTAGGAGGGATTTAGAACATGTTTTCATGTGCTTATTGACCGTTTTGATTTCTTCATGTGAAACTGCCTATCATGTCCCTTGACCATTTATCAACTGGGAGAATGGTTTGATTTTTTATAAATTTGACTTAGTTCCTTATATATTTGGGAAATTAAACCTTTGTCAAAGAGTTTTGTTATAAAATGTTTTCCTATTTTTTTCTTTCCTTCTAATTTTGATTATATTGGTTTTGTATGTACATAACCTTTTTAATTTAATAAAATCATAGTCATCCATTTTACATTTTGTAATGTTCTCTATTTCTTGCTTGGTCTTAAATTCCTTTCTTTCCTACAGATCTGACAGGCGTACTATTTATGTTCACCTAATTTATTTATGATTGTGCTCTTTAGATTTGTCATTTATCCATTTTGAATTTATTTTGGTATAGGGTATAAGATGTTGATCTAAATCTAATTTTTCCTATACAGTTTTCCAATTTTCTCAGCAGTTTTTGTCAAATAGTGGGTTCTTGTCCCCAAAATTGGAATTTTTGAGTTTATCATATATTATCTTGCCAAAGACAATTACCGCAAGTCTTCTCCACTGATCCACCCTTCTTTTGTCTCTTGGCCGGTACCATTTTGTTTTGATGACCACTACTTTATAATATAGTTTGAAGTCTGGTACTGCTAGGCCACCGTCCTTTGCATTTTTTTCAATATTTCCCTTGATATTCTTTATTTTTTGTTCTTCCAAATGAACTTTGGTTATATTTTTTTCTAATTCAGTAAAAAAGTTTCTTGGTTGTTTAATGGGTATGGCACTAAATAAGAAAATTAATTTGGGTAGGATAGTCATTTTTATTATGTTAGTTCATTTTCCTAAGTATTTTATATTGTCTAGAGTGATTTTAAATGGAATTTCTCTTTCTAATTCTTGCTGCTGATACGTGTTGGAAACATATAGAAATGCTGATGACTTATGTGGGTTTATTTTGTATCCTGCAACTTTGCTAAAGTTGTCAATTATTTCCACTTACTTTTTGGTTGATTCTCTAGGATTCTTTAAGTAGACCATCATATCATCTGCAAAGATGGTAGCTTGGTCTCCTCATTGCCTACTTTAATACCTTCAATTTCTTTCTTCTCTAATTGCTACTACCAGTGTTTCTAGTACAATGTTAAACAATAGAGGTAATAATGGGAATCCCTGCTTCACTCCTGATCTTATTGGGAAGAGTTCTAGTTTATCCCCATTGCAGATGCTGTTTGCTGATGGTTTCAGATATATACTGTTTATTATTTTTAAGAAAGGCCCTTCTTTTCCTATACTTTCTAGTGTTTTCAGTAGGAATGAGTGTTGTATTTTGTCAAAGACTTTTTCTGCATCTATTGAGATAATCATGTGCTTTCTGTTGGTTTGGCAGAGAATTATTTTTAATTTAAAAACCCTTACCTTCTCTCTTATAATCAATACTATGTGTTGATTTCAAGGCAGCAGAGTAAGATGGGCTAATCAATCAGGGTTAAGTGACTTGCCCCAGGTCACAGAGCTAGGAGGTGTCTGAGGCCAGATTTGAACACATGATCTCTCATCTCTAGATCTGGCTCTCAATACACTGACCCAGCTAGCTGACCCCAGAAAAATATTGTTTAATCTACAATACATACTGCATTTTTTAATGTTTCCTAGTGCTTACTAATTATGTTCCTCATTATTATGTATTACTCTGTTAAACCCTTTGAGAAAATGCATGATGTAGAATGAACTGTAAAAAATCATTGTCATGCTAGTGCTTCCTTAAGTTTTAATTCATATTCTTTAGCAATCAAGTCTTATTTCCTCTTTGAAAAAGCTATTTCAAAATTTCATACTGAACAAATCTACATGCTAAAGCTGTGAAAAGATATAGTTGTATCACGTGTGTACTTGAATGCAAATCTGGGCATTGAGTTTTTTTTAAATTATGGAATAATGTGAAAGATAGTTTTTTTGAGATGAACAAATTGCTTACTTGCCCCTCCCACCACCACTAAAAGTACTCATACTCATACTGTGACATCTTACTTTTTTGGTTATCATTAAGGGAAATACAAGTAAAACCACTTTTTTGTTCTGATGCTGATTTATAATATCTCCTCCCACTTGTACAGACTACATGTCTGTAAATATTATGTGTATTTTTAAATTTATAGCATGTATCTCTTTAAGGTTTGCAAAGCACTTTACTATTACTACTACTACTACTATTTATGCTTCTGATATTCTACTACTACCACCAGCTAGCATTTATATAGTGACTACAATGTGCCAGACTCCATCCTATGCACTTCACAAATATTATCTCATTTGATCCTCAAAACAACTTTGGAAGGTAGGTATTATTCTTATTATCCCCATTTGTCTGATGAGAAAACTGAGGCAGGCAGGAGTTAAATGGCTTGCTCAGGATCACATAGTTATTCCATATCTTGGGCAGGATTTTAACTCAGTTCCTCCTTCCCCTGGGTTCATCCCTTCATGAGATCAGCAATATCATTGAATATTCAGCTGGTGCCTGAATAAACAAATTAGATAACCAGATTTTCACTGGCAAATGTTGTTTGAGGATCCAAAACCTCTTTTATTGTTAGGTTTATTTGTGATGTTTTCAATTACGTATGATCACTGTGTGCCTTTAGGTACTTATGTGGATATCAACTTTATTTCTGGCTATATTGAGTCAATTCTAAGAGTCAAAAAAGCCTTTCACAAAGCCTTGATTAATGGTAGAAGTTTATAATTCCTGTACTACTTATTAACTGCACAAAGCAAGAAAAAAAAATCAGAGAGATGATAATGCATAATAATCTGAAATATATTAAGGACACTGTGCCATGTTAGTTTTCATTTGTGCACTGCTTTTAATCACCTCTCTATTTTTTTCATGAAAGATTAAATAAAAACTTATAAAAAGTAATAAAGAATTGCTTTCATCTTTAAAATTTTTTAAGCTCTTTTAACTAAGAATTATAAATCATCTCTGAAGATATTCATTTTTAAAAAAAAACTTTTAATCAACTATATAATTAAATATTGAACTCTATTTGAACTTCAATTTAGTTTGCTTCAGTATAGTTCCAAAGATATAGAGAACCTATATGGTATAGTGGCTGGAGTGGCAGTCTTGGAGGTCAGAGGACTGGAATTCTAATCTAACATGAGATATTTACTATTCATAAGAACCTGGACTCATTATTTAATCTCCATCTGGCTCCTGTTTCATCTGTAAAGTGAAAATAATGATTATCATTTACCTATCAGGGTTAAAAGGATAAAATGAAATATTTGCAAAAACAATTATGTAATAAGCAAATTTTTATTATTACTGTTGTTTTTATATTATTTTATTTAATTCTTATAATATTCCAGGCATTATGCTAAATGCATTACAAATTTTATTTCATTTGTTATATAAATGCCAGGTAATATCAAATTATTAAAATATTATTATTGCCTTAGTATATTAAAGTATTATATATGGTATCCGTATTGTTGTTATGGTTATGGTTATTATGGGGTCATGGGGGAAGAGGGAACAGTTTTAACTTCATGAAGTGAGGCTTAAAGATAACTACACTGAAGTAAACTATCCAGTGTTGTGGCAAAATACAGCTTCTTTGCGATTTTGTGTTTTTAGCTGTTGAGGGCAATAAACATCTTGAATGGCACATCTACATTTTTATAGGAAGTACTAAACTTTGCTACAGACCTTATTTATTTGACTTAGTGCTTGTTCCTATTCAACTCTCCCTTCAAGATCTCAGATAAACCTGGAAATGATGCCAGCATTTGCAATGTTTTCACCAATGCTGGTGTGTGGGCATGTGTGGGTGTGTGTGCCTGCTATTGGAAAATAGGAATTAAAAGGCAAAGGAAGTCAACTTCCTCTACACATAGACATTTACTCATCTCTGAAATACACCAACGTTTCTCAAAGAGGTTCCAGAATATGTTATTTTGAGAAATCAATATTAGATAAGAAATATCATTGCTCTGCTTTGTGAGTTATTGACAAGGGCAGAATTTTTATTTTGAAGGAATCAGATGTCATTCCTATCATGATGGGAGGCAAGTATTTATGGGTAGCTGGTATCTACTTGGCAGTGCTCATTTTGAAAGCACAAGAGTCCTAAGTAGGATTTGTCTTCACAAGATAAGGTATTTTATTTTTCCCTTCTGAATCTCTTTAACATGGTAATGGATTCAACCTGGTATTATTCTAGTCTGTCTCCAAAGCTTTGTGCATGTTTGTTAATTTGTCAATTGTTCCTTAAACAACATCTTGTCTATTTAATAAACAGTCACAAAAGTCAAGAGAGTCCTGTCCCAGCATGAGTCTTAATTGAACATGTGCTGGATAATAGAATTAAATTCAGAGCAAACAGTTAATGGCAGATGATCCTTCTCTGTTCTGAACAAAGAATGGGCAGGAGTGATTATGTAAAGTAGATGGCATAATGGCAGAATAGTCGTTTGCAGCTAATGTAATGTAATATTACAAGAGCCTTAAAGATGTTCTGGTCAAAAAAAAAAACAATATGGGAGGGAGGGAAATGGATTTCCAGAACTTCCTGACATACCCACTTGGCAATCATTAGAAATAATGTAATAGCATTTTAATGAGCATTGGGTGAGTACAAAAATTCCATCCTCATCCCTGTTAAAGAGTTCTGATGCACACCAGGCTTTAGGGGATACTTTCAAAATTCTGCTACAAAGAATCGTATTTTTTTAAGACAACACAAAGAATGTTGAAGACAGTGGCACCAGAATGTTAGGAATGGTTGTCAAGAAATGTGGTCAAAAAACTGCTAGTAAGAATGGGAAACCCTTAGCATGGAAATACTTGGTCTTAAACAGTTTTTTTTTTAACTTTTGTAGTTGATGATTTAGTTTTGAAAGCCACTGGTTCTTAGGTATGTGAAAATATTTTTAAACATTGATGGTCTACTACATCAGAACTGGAATATGTTAGTTTAGTTATATCTGTGGAGATAAATGGTATTATGTAAAACCTCATAGCAGATCTTTTAGAACTGGATGACAGGATGACAGTACTGTTACTCACAGTTCAGACTACTGCACTGCAAAATGTAATGAGCCATAATACTATTATTTTTCACTTTAGAATTTTAATATTATGTTTTTTACGGCCCTTAAAATATCATGCATAAAACATCACATAGAGTCCATAGTGAATTATGTATTCATAATACTATTTGGGAGAAACAGCCTCACAATTATATGGGAAAATGAAAAATTCTCTCTCTCTCTCTCTCTCTCTCTCTCTCTCTCTCTCTCTCTCTCTCTCTCTCTCTCTCTCTCTCTCTCTCTGTCTCTCTCTGTCTCTCTCTGTCTTTCTCTCTCTTTCTTTGTTCTACTTGTTCTCCTCCTCCTCCTCTCTGTCTCTGTCTGTCTGTCTGTCTCTCTTCTCTAGCCTTTTCTTTTTGAGGTACTCACTAGGAAATGGGGCTACCTAAAGTAAGCAAGATCTTAAAAGACCTTCTGGTCAAGATCTGGAAATAAAAATCTCTGATTTCTCTTGCTGTTGAGAGTCTTTCGAATGTAACTTATGTACACTTGTTGAACTTGGGCATCTTTAATGGTAGCACTCTTCTTATCATCTCTGTGGTCCAAAGGGAAAATAAAATTATTTCTATCTAAAATTGACCACTGAATGAATGTGGCAGGAAGAGGAATGCTTATATTATAAGATGGGATATTATACTATCTTGTTAGAGATGATAGTGGTCTATGTGTATATGCAATATACATTTTAAATAATATGTAATTGTGTACATACATATATTAAATGAACACATAGTTGAATGCATTTGGCATGTGAGATTTTTCATAACCTAATTTTTTTAATATGAAAGAGTTTTAGTTGATTCTTCATAACTGGAAATGGGTATGATCATTTTTCAGTCATGTCTAACCTTTCATGACCTCATTTAATATTTTCTTGGAGAAGATTCTGGAGTGGTTTGTCATTTCCTTCTCTGGATCATTTTATAGATGAAGAAACGGAGGCAAAGAGGGTTAAGTGACTTGCCCAGGATGACACAGCTAGTTAAGTATCTGAGGCCATATCTGAACTCAGGAAGATGAGTCTTCTTAACTCCAGACCCAGTACTCTGCTACCTGGCTGTCCTGTGATGGAAGATCACACAGATTCTGCATTAGATAATTTAAAAAAATAAAGAAGGCATGTAGTGAAAGGTGAATGAGAAAAATACTATGGTGCATACCTAATGGTATACACATTAAAATGAGCACACAGGAGAAACATCAAAATGAACAAATAGGAATGAACATTCAAAGAATTGTTCTCTCAGGTAATGCATCTATGACCCTGATCAGTACATTTTAGAGGACTACTTAGCATCACCACCAGTCTGTTAAGGAAATCTCATTGGTTTAACCAAAGAATTCTTCTGATATTTCTAAATAAAAACAATGTGATGCTAAAAAACAATTATTAGAAGGACCAACTCTACACACAAAATGGGCTTTTGAAAATAATTGCTATATTGAGAAAAGCCCTTAAATTCATTACACTTATACTGTAGTGGATTTTTTTAATTAAAGAAAATTAAAGTAATGTTTGTACTAATGAAAACAGAGAATGCCTACTTGCCTGCAGTGAGGGTCTCTAAACAATATATGTTTTCCTTACTCTCTCTCCCTAATCTCTTGCAACCATATCCAAAGAGCAGCTCCACTGGTGTGCAACCAAGCAGGGAAATGATTTGTAGGTTTCAGAAGAATTGTATTCAAAGAATTAATGCTATTCAGTTTGATGTATGTTATCATGAAACCTAAACATCAGGTATGGACTAAGAATCTTCCACAAAGCTGGGATTCCCCAGTAGCAAAAACGAACATTAATGTCTTACTAATAGGCTGTAACATTAGTAGGAATCCACATTGATAACCATGCAAAGTCTGTGGTAGAAGTGGGAAGGATGAAGTAGCAGTGTGCTGAATTATCACCCCTATTCTAAGCCTTAGTTTCTGTATCGTAAAAAAAAAAAAGGAGGAGTCTGGACCTAACTACTCCTTATGGCAATCAAAGGAAATAATTTCCTCTTAGTGAAAGCTACCAGAATAGATCTTTGTTGTTGTTCACTTGTTTCATTCATGTCTGATTTTTCATGACCTCATTTAGGGTTTTCTTGGAAAAGATACTGTAGTTGTCTGCCATTTTCTTGTCCAGCTCATTATATAGATAAGGAAACTGAGGCAAACAAGGTCAGGTGATTTGCCCAGTATCTCACAGGTAATAAGACTGGATTTGAACTCCTAAAAAGGAGTCTTCCTGATTCCAAACCCAGTGCTCCCCTAAGCTTAATTTTGTTAATATAAATGGAAGGGCATGTTTAAGTTAATTTTCATTATTCCACAGATTTCATAAGGGTTCTTCATTTGCTTTCTTGAAGCAAAACCCTACAAATTGCTCTTTATTGCTAATCAGAAAAAGAAACAAAAAAACATGAGAATGACTAGCAGAATTTAATACTTTGAAAGAAAATATCTGAAATGTTTCACATGTATAGATCTATAAAGTTCCTAATTTTTGAGGTGCTAAACTTAAATACATTTCTGGAGCGAGATTTCTCTTGGGATTTACTGGATACTTCAGCCAGTACTTATATTGTTCAATAGTTCTGTTTAATTTGACTGTTTGCAAGAAACAACTCATTCTTATTTCAGAGAACAAAAATGTAGACTGTATGGCACCAGGGAAATGTGGAAAATCTACAGTATGAATGTGCTTCCTAATTAAAAATGTAACTGTGAAATGTCAAATCATCTATGTGAAAAATGCTAACAAAACATTCATTATAATGCGGTATGATTTAGAAGACTGTATGAAGATAAAAAATCAGATTATTTCTAAGAACAATTTTAGAGCTGGATAGGTTTATAAGTTTCCTTTGTAGATGGCATGAAGATATATTTTTCAAATTTTTATTTATTTATTTAGTCAATTTAGAACGTTATTTCTTGGTTACAAGAATCATATTATTTCTCTCCCTCCCCTCACCCTACCCTTTCCATAGCTGACACCCAATTTCATTGGGTATTACATGTGTCCTTGATCAGAGCCTATTTCCAGGTTGTTGTTTACACTAGGATATTCATTTAGGGTCTACATCCCTAACCATATCCCTTCGACCCATGTATCCAAGCAGTTGTTTTTCTTTGGTGTTTTTACTCCCACAGTGTTTCCTTTGGATGTAAATAGTGGTTTTTCTCGTAGGTTCCTCCAAGTTGTTCAAGGTCATTGCATTTCCAATAATAGAGAAGTCCATTACATTCGATTGTACTACAGTGTATCAGTCTCTGTGTACAATGTTTTCCTGGTTCTGCTTCTCTCACTCTGCATCACTTCCTGGAGGTTGTTCCAGTCCCCATGGAATTCCTCCATTTTATTATTCCTTTTAGCACAATAGTATTCCATCACCAGCATATACCACAATTTGTTCAGCCATTCCCCAATTGAAGGGCATCCCCTCATTTTCCAATTTTTTGCCACCACAAAGAGTGAATATTCTTGTACAAGACTTTTTCCTTATTATCTCTTTGGGGTATAAACCCAGTATTGCTATGGCTCGATCAAAGACAGTCTTTTATCACCCTTTGGGCATAGTTCTAAATTGCCCTCCAGGATGGTTGGATCAATTCACAACTCCACCAGCAATGCATTAATGTCCCAAGTTTGCCACATTCCCCATAGCATTCATTACTTTCCTTTATGTCATATTAGCCAATCTGCTGGGTGTGAGGTGATACCTCAGAGTTGTTTTGATTTGCATCTCTCTGATTATAAGAGATTTAGAACACTTTTTCATGTGCTTATTAATAATTTTGATTTCTTTATCTGAAAACTGCCTATTCATGTTCCTTGCCCATTTATCAGTTGGAGAATGGATTGATTTATGTACAATTAATTTAGCTCTTTGTAAATTTGAGTAATTAGACCTTTGTCAGAGGTTTTTGTTATGAAGATTGTTTCCCAATTGGTTTCTTCCCTTCTGATTTGGGTTGCATTGGTTTTGTTGGTATGAACCTTTTTAATTTGATGTAATCAAAATTATTGATTTTACATTTTGTGATTTTTTCTAGCTCTTACTTGGTTTTAAAGTCTTTCCTTTCCCAAAGATCTGACATTTAAACTATTCTGTGTTCACCTAATTTGCTTATAGTTTCCTTCTTTATATTCAAGTCATTCACCCAGTCTGAGTTTATCTTGGTGTAGGGTGTGAGGTGTTGATCCAAACCTAATCTCTCCCACACCGTCTTCCAATTTTCCCAGCAGTTTTTATCAAATAGTAGATTTTGGTCCCAAAAGCTGGGATCTTTGGGCTTATCATAGACTGTCTTATTGAGGTCACTTACCCCAAGTTTATTCCACTAATCCTCCTTTCTGTATGAAGATATCTTAAAATAAAACTTTAATCATGAAAAAAAGAAAATTATTTGGGCTCTATCAATGCTCATGTGAGGTAATATGCTGAATAGTAAAAAAAATGACTTTTTTATATCTGAAATTACTATTAGAAAGATTTGATTTTTTGAAATTGAGAAAAATAGGTTAAAGATAACATAGACTATTCTTAATATAAATTTGATGTCTGCAGCATAGCAAAACTGGGGATTCTTGTCATGTGTTAGTAATCAATAGAAATAAAAAGTGTGTAAAAGAAACGAAAAGAATGATTGTTATAATCTAAATTTAAATATATAAAGATTTCTTTTTCCTTTACAGGCAAAAAAAATCATGCTACATACATCCTAATCTCTCAATTTATAGACTTCCAGTCTAGTTCAAGCCCTCATCACTTTTTACCTGGTATTACATTAGCCTCCTAATTGGTTTAATTGCTTCAAGTCTCACACCCCTCTAATCAATCCTCCACAGAGCTACCAAAGTGACATTCCTTAAAGCATAGACCTAAATGTGCCCTCAGTAAATTTCATTAGTTCTTTATTACCTACAGGATGAAATGTAAACTTTTATTTTTGAAATATAAAAACCTTTTTGTGAATTCTATTGTTGAACTAGATTTGCCTTCTTGCTCAGCTTCCTATACAGTATTCCATCTCTCTTCTTGCTGTCTTGGCATTGGTTATCTCCCACTCCTTCCTCTTAGAAATCCTAGTTTCCTTCAAAACAACTCAAAGGCTAACTCATACATGACCTTTCCTTTAGTCTACCCCATTACCTCTCTCTCTTCCCACAATTATTTCATATTTTACACAAATTGTGCAATACTTATTACTTATTTTATTCCCCCTCCCAAGAAAATGCAAGTTCCTTGAAGGTAGGCATTGTTTCATTTTTGTCTTTGAAAGTCCTTTTCTAATTGAAATCAGAATTCCTAATTTAAATAGTATGATTGTTTAAGAAATATCATTTCAATTTTATATATTTCAGAATGGATAATTTAAAAAAGACTTTTATTAAAAATATACTCATCTTGAGTAAATAGTTATAAAAAATTCAAGTTTTTTTTCAGTAATTTAATAAAGTTACAAGCTTGCATCAGATTTGAGGTATTGTACTTGTTGCAGCAATGTAGGAAGAGAAAACATTTTTACCACTGGATATTTAAAAAAATTTTTAAGACAAATATTTTCCATAAATAAAAATTAGTATAATTTCAAATTGAGATTTTTGTTTTGGCTACCAAAATATCCCATAAGTCTCTGGTGCCTTTTTCTCCTGTACATATAGTAATTTTTACTTCAACTGTAGTTTGTTACCACAAGACTTATAAAAGGCATAAAATGGGATTCCATGTTGTATTTTTATTACATGGCTGTTTTTGTTTAAATAAAGATCACAAGTCTTGATTACAGGTTTTATTATGGGAACATCTTGACCAAGTATCAGAATCTGCTATAAAATACAAACAAAAAGAAAGTCAAATATATTATCCTAACTCTGATTTTTATTTACTTTGATTAATTTACTTCATCCCCTTGCACCTTATTTTTTATATCTGTAAATGGAGGAATTTGGACTAGATGATCCCTGATGTCCATTCTAATTCTTGATCTAAGAATCTATGTCCATAAAAATCATTCTATTATCTAACCACTTTATCTTAATAATAAAATAAATTAACTAAAATACCTTTAGGTATGTATACATGAATGTATTTATCAATATGTATATGTGTCATCATATACACAGCATGCATGCACATAGAACCAACATAAAGGACCTTTCAGAATCATGTGCCTGACTGCTACTTCTGGCTACTCTGATTTATGGAATTATAGGTCTGAGATTTGCCCAGTCTAATTGGTATGACTAAATAGATTTTTTTTTGAGTGTTTAATGGAAAGATCCTGGAAATTCTGATCTTTTTTTCTCCATCATTGACTTCATGGTTTTCCTAGGAAGTGAAAGGGAAATGAGTCCAATACTGTCATAGAAAAAAGGTAGATTCCATGCTCTACTTTCAAGTGTTTAGAGTTAGAAGAAATCAGTTTGTTCAGACACCTCATTTTGTAGACAAGGAAACTGAGACAAAAAAAAATAGCATTTAAGCATGTGCTAAGCAGGGATTCTCTAAATAATTTCCAAGGATTCCCAAAGGTCCCTGAAAAACATTCAGGACATTAATGCTGTCAAAAATATTTTCATAATAAAAACTAAGATGTTTTCATTTTGAGTGAATATAAAGAGAACTAAGCTACATTAAAAAAAAAACTCTTGGTGAGTGACTTAAACATAAAGAAGGAAACCATAAGTAAATTGGGTAAACACAGAATAGTATACATGTCAGACCTTTGGGAGGGGAAAGGCTTTAAAACCAAGCAAGATATAGAAAGAATCACAAAATGTAAAATAAATAATTTTGACTACATCAAACTAAAAAGCTTTTGTACAAACAAAACCAATATAACTAAAATCAGAAGGGAAACAACAAATTGGGAAAAAATCTTCATAGAAACCTCTGACAAAGGTTTAATTACTCATATTTATAATGAGCTAAATCAATTGTACAAAAAATCAAGCCATTCTCCAATTGATAAATGGGCAAGGGAAATGGATAGGCAGTTCTCAGATAAAGAAATCAAAACTATTAACAAGCACATGAAGAAGTGTTCTACATCTCTTATAATCAGAGAGATGCAAATCAAAACAACTCTGAGGTATCACCTCACACCTAGCAGATTGGCTAACATAACAGCAAAGGAAAGTAATGAATGCTGGAGGGGATGTGGCAAAGTAGGGACATTAATTCATTGCTGGTGGAGTTGTGAACTGATCCAACCATTCTGGAGGGCAATTTGGAACTATGCCCAAAGGGCGACAAAAGAATATCTACCCTTTGACCCAGCCATAGCACTGCTGGGTCTGTACCCCAAAGAGATAATGGACACAAAGACTTGTACAAAAATATTCATAGCTGCGCTCTTTGTGGTGGCCCAAAACTGGAAAACGAGGGGATGCCCATCAATTGGGGAATGGCTGAACAAACTGTGGTATATGTTGGTGATGGAATACTATTGTGCTCAAAGGAATAATAAAGTGGAGAAGTTCCATGGAGACTGGAACAACCTCCAGGAAGTGATGCAGAGCGAGAGGAGCAGAACCAGGAGAACATTGTACACAGAGACTAATACACTGTGGTATCATCGAACGTAATGGACTTCTCCATTAGGGGCGGTGTAATGTCCCTGAACAACTTTCAGGGATCCAGGAGAAAAAAAAACACCATTCATAAGCAAAGGATAAACTATGGGAGTGGAAACACCGAGAAAAAGCAACTGCCTGAATACAGAGGTTGAGGGGACATGACAGAGGATAGACTCTAAATGAACACTCTAATGCAAATACTATCAACAAAGCAATGGGTTCAAATCAAGAAAACATCTAATGCCCAGTGGACTTACGCGTCGGCTATGGGGGGGGGGGGGGGGAGGAAAAGAAAATGATCTATGTCTTTAACGAATAATGCTTGGAAATGATCAAATAAAATATATTTAAAAAAAAAAAAAGGGGAGGCACAAAGGAAAGACGCATCTTGAAAATTCCTGTCAAGAGGATTGGCATCAGAAAAATTTACCCAACATGTTTTGAGGAGGTTGTCAAATATTGCATGCATATGGCTTGCTCTCTCACAGTGCCAGTGTCAGAAATCACTAAGAAATTCTTTCAAGATAAAGCAAACACTGACTGCAGAAAATTTTGATGAGAAAAAAAAAAAACTCTTGGGAATCCTCAAATAAACTTTAAGAGGGTAAAAGTGTCCTGGGAACAATAATTTTGAGACCTGGTTGTGTAGACAAAAGAAGAGAAAAAATCACTCAACCAAGAACAAGAAAATAAGAACTCTTATTAATTCTCCTGTGATGTCAGGGTACTTTTGTGTCTTCAGACTAGTTATTTAATTTATCTGGAAGGGAAAGGGCTAGACAATATAATTTTCAAGGCTCTTTCAGCTTCAAAATTATCAAATTTTATGATTTGAAAAGAAATCTATATGGTTTCATAGCTATCTAAAGGAAAAGGTTAAAAGTAAAGCTGGATAGGCATTTTCCTGACCTCCATTCTCCATTATTCCACATTGACTGAAAATCATTATCCTAGCTCAGTTCTTTATTTCTAGTTTAATCTAAAATACTCAAGTGACACCTGCTTGAATGTAATAAGGATTTTTGTTTTGTTTCATTTTGTTTTTAAACAAGAAATTCTTTTTTTATTGAACAATAGATATCTATTTGGTTCTTGTAGCAGTTAGGTGTTTTATGAGTTCCTTTCTTATGAAGTATTAAAAAACAAATTGCCTTTTTAAATCAAGAAAAATATATATTCAGATATGTACAGAAATATAATAAATTTTTTCATTAAACTTAAATGCTATGATCATTGTAGTTTGTCCTGGATCATTTACACAAATTATCCTGATAATATTCAACTGGAGGAAAATTGTTCTGTATATTTGCTTAGGCTTGTTAATGTGGGGGTTTTGATTAACTGAAAGCTTGATTAATTAATAGTTTGGCCCAATGTTTCAAAAACAAAGCTTTGGACAGTTGGTCATGATCAGGAATTAAAAGTGAAGGAGAAGAGTAAGTCTCAGGAATTGTTCTAAGCACAGTTGTTAATTATTTCTAATCAGGCATTTTATCACATCATTCTTTAGACATTTAGTCAACTATAATAAATAATAATTTAGTCAACTTTCTTGAATATGTGAATAAACATAATACATAGCACTAAATTTTTACAAACAGAAATGAAAAATGTTGTTAGTGAGATTGTACTCAATTATTTAAAGGGAATTTATCCTTTGCCATGCAGAAATTGTGAATATACTGGTTGTCTACTTCAGATAGATTTTGTTATTATTCTCATTTTAAAGGAGAGGAAATTGAGGCAGACAGAGGTTAAATAACTTTCTGTGGGTCAGACACTCAAGTCTATAACTGAGGTCAGATTTGAAGTTGAGTCTTCCTAGGGCAGTTAGGCAACACAATGGAAAGCACACTAGACCTAGAGTCAGGAGAACCTAGTTTCATATCTGGCTTCAGAAAATTCCTAGTTGTGTTACCCTGGCAAGTCATTTAACCCAGATTACCTAGCCCTTGCCACTCTTCTGTCTTAGAACTGATAAGACACAAAGTAAAGGTTTAAAAAAAAATCTTCAGAACTCCAAGGTCAGTCCTCTATCCCTGAATAGCCAGTTACGAAAAATTCTTAAAATTGAAATAGAAGTTGACTCCTTGCTCTAATGTAAGTTTACTGATCTCTAACTAATTCCTAATTGCTCTCTCTTTGAGGCAAGTTAAAGAAAAAGGAAATGTTTAAGCAGAATAATGCCACAGACTATACTACCATGTCTGTTACTGGGTTACATGGTAAATCTTGAGGAAAAAATGACTTGGGGGCAGCAGTGGTATGGGGAAGATTTCCCTAATTCCTTAGCGATTAAATATGGCCAGTTGCTTCAGCCCAAGTCATAATATGTGCTTTCCCAGTATTGCTGCTGCAGAGACCCTCTCACCCTTCTCAGTCCTATTTTCAGTTCTCTCTTCATTTTCTCCTGTGGAGTTGTCCCTATTTTACCAATGCTTTCCTGTTCATGAAAACAGTTTTCCAGTTTTTATCAGGGGAATACCTCCCTGTCTCTTCCTTTCTCTCAGTTCTTTTATACACTCTGGGAAGTCCTATAAAAACTCTTGGATGTAACTCAAAACCTCTTCTGGCTCAAAGATCATAGTAGTACAAATCATCCTCAGAGTTAAAAGAAATGATTCTCTCCCCAAAACTATAAATCCAAGAATGCCACTTAGTTCTCAAACTCCTATTGCATTAGTAAAGTACATTAATAATTGAAAGCTTGCTAGAATTTCTAAGTGTTATTCACTATGTAAATTGAAATCACATAACTTATAAGATATTTGAGAATAATCTTTAAAAAACATAATTTTTTTCCTCAACCCTAAATATATTAGTAAAACAACATTCAAAAAATTTGTAATAAATTAAAATAAATAATAAATCCATTCTCCACAAATGAGGAAAATGGGTCAAATGTTTATATGATTATGCAAAACCAAAGGAAAATTATGCAAATACAAAAGGAGGTATATTAGTAAAATTAGACAGATAATTTTGATGTTTATTCCCAAATATTAAACTGAGAATAAAAAAGTGAAGTGTAGTCAGGCCAAATCAAAATTATCTGAATGTACAATATATTGAGACTTTGGCATTTTATAGATTAAATATTGGACTAAATATATAAATGTTTTATTGCTCAGCAAGATACTACATCCTAAAATATACCCAAAGATGAAAAAATGTATTATATACACATATTCATCAAAGAGGATTAGTTCAGATAACTCTAAACAAAGCAAAAAAAAATTACATGAATGAAATAAACCAAGCAGTTGTGTCATTATAATCATCTATTTTCTATTGAAAAAAATTTTTATGTAGATGTATTACTGATGAATGATGTGATCCTTTCTGTGATATACTAAAAATAAAATAGCATTGCACATAAGAATTAGGATATGAAAAGAATTAACACAAATACAGAAATAGTAGACATTATTCAATGAGAATACATCAAAAATATGAATAAATGGTTCTCAAAAAACTGGAGATTGTTAACATTCATATCACAAAAATATTCTACATTAGTCACAGTAAGACGATTGAAAATCATAAGAATGCTAAGGTTTTACCTCAACCCAGCAAATTGCTAAAGATGAAAAAGTAATTGTAATATTGGACAAGTTACAGTAAAGACACTTTAGTACCCTGTTGTTAAAGCAGGATATTGGTACTTTCTGGAAAGCAATATGGAGCTATGCAGAGAAGGTGACTACAAGTTCCATAATCTTTGAAACATAAATTGCATTGTGAAGCACATAACCCCCCAAAAAATAGCAAACAAAAGGAAGGCCCCCACATACATCAAAATGTGTTTAGCAATACTTTTTACAGTAGCAAAGACATGAGGTTATCGAACTTCCCATTGGCACAGGGATGGCTAAAACATAAAAGTACATTTACATGATATAATATTCCTATTTAGTTTCTTTAATGAATATGAAGAAGACAAAGACACTTTATTATAATGATTTTCCAGATTGCATTTTAATGCAATCTTTAATATTTTCTGATATTTTGTAATTCCTGTTATGTTTCTTCCTCCACCCCCTACTTCCCCAATAATTCAGGTAATATGATATAGGTCATACATATATTATCATATAGTACATATTTCCATATTTGTCATGTTTTGAAAGAGGATACATTGCTTACTCTAGAAAAAAAATCATGGAGGAAATTAAGTAAAGAATAGTTTATTTCAATCTCAGTCTGTTCATTATTTGGTGGTGGATAGCCTTCTTTATTTTGAGTGTCTTAGAGTTGTCCTGTATCCTTGCCTTGTTGATAATCTTTAAGTCATTCACATTGATCATCATATGTTATGGTTGTTTCTGAGAACAATATTCTCCTGGTTCTGCTCACATCACTTTGTATCACTTCTTAGAGATCTTTCCAGATTTGTTGGTGTTCATTTTGCTTGTCATTTCTTATGGCACAATAGTATTCTATTTCAAGCATATACCACAATGTGGTCAGCTATTCCTCAATTGATGGATATCTCTTCAGTTTCCAGTTCTTTGCCACCAGAAGAGATGCTATAACTATTTTTTTATAGGTAGTATCTTTTCTCCTATCTTTAATCCTTTTGAAATATAGACCTACTAGCAGTATTTCTGGGTGAAAGGGTATGTACAGTTTGTGAAGAAACATTTTAATTTAATGAAGACAGTTATCTATTTTATATCTCAATGTTCTCTATATCTTGTTCTGACTGAAATTCATTATCCATAGGTCAGACAGCTAAACTATATTGTGCTCCTCTAATTTGTTTATGTTTGCCCCGATTTCCCAATAATGTACCCATTTTCACTTTCCTTTGGTATGTGGCATGAGGTATTGTTCTACGTTCAACTTCTGCCATACTGTTTTCCAGTTTTCCCAAGGTTTGTCAAATTAAGAGTTCTTCTTCCAAACTTCCAAAAGTTCAGCAAATACTAGGTTACTATGGTTCATTACTGTTATGTGCCTAATCTATTACATTGGTCCTCCATTTTGTTTCTTAACCAGTACCAGATTGTTTTGATGGTTGCCCTTTATATTATAGTTTGACATCCAGTACAGCTAAGCCACCATCCTTTATATTTTTTTCATTAATTCCTCTGATATTATAGTTTTTTTGTTCTTCTAGATGAATTTTGTTTCTAATCTTTCTAGCTCTATAAGATCATTTTGGGTAAGATTGATTGGTAAGATAATGAATAAGAAAACTAATTTAGGAAAAATAATCATTTTTACTAAATTGCTTTGGCCTACCCGTGGGCAATTAATATTTTCGCAATTGTTTAAATCTTAATTTATTTGTTTGAAAAGTATTTTAGAGTTGTGATCATAATTCCTGGGTTTGTCTCAAAGGTAAATCCCCAGGTATTTTATATTGTCTATTATTTTGTTAAATGGTATTTCCCTTTCTATCTATGGGTTTTATTGGTAGATGATTTTTGTGGATTAATTTTGCATCCTTAAAATTTGCTAAAGTTCATTCTTTTGATTATTTTTATTGATTCTCTAGGATTTTCAAAGTATACCATCAGATCATCTACAAAGAGTGATTGCTTTATTTCCTTATTGCATATTTGAATTCTTTCAGTTTCCTCTTTTATTTTTATTGTTATAGCTAACATTTCTAGTACAATATTGAATAGTAGTGGTGATATTGAACATTTTTGCTTCACTCCTGATATTATTTGAAAGTTTCTAGATTATCCCCATTAAAGATTATGTTTGCTGATAGTTTTAGATAGGTACTATTTATAATTTTGGGGAATATAGCGTTTATTCCAATTTTCTCTAGCCTTTAGCAATCTGTCGAGTTTTGTCCAAAACTTGTTATTCATCTATTGATATAGTCATGTGATTTATGGGTTTTTTGTGTTTAATATGGTCAATTATGTTGATAGTTTGACTAATATTGAACAATCCCTGCATTCCTGGTATAAAACCTCCTTGGTCATAATATATGATCCTTGTAACATATTGTTGTGATCTCCAGGTAGTCTTTTATTTAAAATTTTTGTATCAGTATTCATTAGGGATATTAGCCTATAGTTTCATTTCTTCTTTTTTTCTGTTTTAGGTATCGACAGCATGTTTTTATCATAAAAAGAATTTTATAATTTTCCTTCCTTGGTTATGGAATTAATTTTTGCTTAAATGTTTGGTAGAATTAATTTGTTAATCCATCTGGCCTTGGGAATTTTTTTCCCTAAGGGAATTAATTGATGGTTTGTTCAATTTCTTCTCCTGCAGTGGGGTTGTTTACTCTATTTCCTCTTCTTTTGTTCTCAGAATTTATATTTCTGTAAATATTCATCTATTTCACTTAGATTGTGTAAGAGATAGATATTTCCTGAGGGTGTATATTGATTGATATCAGATAAATAATGGATCAAGGTTTTGACTACCCTCCACCCTTTACCTCCCACTTCAGAAACCTTCAGCTTCCCTTCCCCCTTTCCCTTCAAGTCACTCAGGGTAAACTATGAGATTTAGAGGAAATACTCTTTTCTCTTGATTTCTCAAGTAAGGGGTTTATTTGGGGAAGCCAGGACAAGGGTAGAGGATAAGGTAAGAGGGATATGTTCCCCTATTCTCTACAATGAACCTTGGTTTGGAGAATATTGGGGAAATGGCAATCAGTCACTAGCCGGGACAGTCAGAGAGATAGGAGGACAATTGTTTGTCTTCTTTCTTCTTTTTCTTCTAACCAGCCAGGTAAAATATCAGTCAGTCAACAAAAGCTTCAGGGCCTTTACCATCAGCCACAAGCAGCTAAAAGTTTACTTCACAAGCCTCTCCCCAGCTCCAGAAGACAAAAGGGACCAGTTCAGAAGCTTCTCAACCCAGTTCAGCCTGGCTTAGCTCCAACTGTCTTTCCCAGGAACATTCCAAATGGAATGTTCCATTTGATTGACAGCTCTTCTGTCCTCAGCTTTCTGTCTTGCATGCATGTCTCCTCCACAATTGTCAGATTTATTGGCATATAATTAGGCAAGATTACTCCTAATAATTGCTTTAATTTCCTTTTCTTACATCATAATAATCTCAACTTTTTCATTTATGATTTTGTTTCTTTTCCTTATAGCTTTTTTCATCAAATTAATCATAGTTTATCTCCTGATTTTTTTTCATAAAATCAATTCCTCATGTTATTTATTATTTTAATGCTTTTTTTTACTTTCAATTTTATTAATCTTCCCTTGGATTTTTAGAATTTCTCATTTGGTGTTGAATTGAGGGGGTTGTGGTAGAGGCATGGAGAGAAAATGAGAGAACTTGAACCAGGGTTCCAAATGGAATGTTCTTGCATCTTGGTTTACAAGTTCTCTCAGTTTCTCTCCATGCCTCTACAACAGGGTTTAATTTGTTCCTTTTTTAGTTAATTTAGTTCATACCCAATTCATTGATCTTCTCTGTCTCCATTTTGCTGATGTAAACCTTTAGACATCCCCCTAAGTATTGCTTCAGCTGCATCCTCAAAATTTTGATATGTGTCTCCTTGTGAATCTCTTTAATGAAATTTTAGTTTATTTCTATGATTTGTTCTTTCACCTTTCATTGTTTAATATATTTATTTAGTTTCCATTTAATTTTAGTTGTTTTTTTTTCCACCAGCCTTTTGTTCAGTGTAATTTTTATAGCTTTGTGGCCTTAAAAGGATATATTGAGAGAGAAATTTATGGACTAATACAAAGTAAACAGCACTCATGAAATAAATAAACATAATGACTAAGATAATATAAAAGAAAAAACAAAACTAAATAATTGAAACCAAATACTGTGACATCATAATGACCCTGTTTGGCTCAAAAAAAGAGATATAAAAAGGCATATCCTTCCTATCTTTTCAGGAATGTTCATTGTGGGTATGATATATTATTGGCATTGTTAATTTTTTTAATGTATTGGTTAGTTTTACAAAATTTCCATCTTTCTAAGGGGAAAGAAGGAAATATAAAAAATAAAAATGATATGAAAACAAATGCAATCAATACAAATTTATTTTTTAAAAAAAGATTGAAAAATTTGATTTCCACAGGGGGTGGGAGGAGTTATCATCAGCTCTTTTACTTCTTCTATTCCATGACTAATATTGGAAATGTTTATATTTTTACTTCTTGACTACTGACATCTGTTCTGAAGGATCAAAATTCAAAGATTCCAGCAGAGCTTCAGCAAGTCAATTGAGTGATATTAAGAATTCTGCCGTTGTTTATCCCACTTTACATATTTAATTTTATATCTTTGGAAAATAATAAAAATTATTATTATTATTAGAATATATTTAATTCATTAGGTTCCCTCAACTCAGTAGTTCTATATTAAACTCTGGGATTTCTCTGTCCCAGCAGCAACACTAGGGTCATATGTCTTTATTTTGAGTAACACTAAAATTAATGATGTTTTTATTCTCTAACAGTTTCCATCTTATTTTCTGAACAGTTTGTCTTTCTGTGAGTTTCCAACTCTATTTTGATCAATAGAAATATTTTTTAGTTACATGATTCAGTTCCATTTAAGGAGACTGAAAAATAAGAATTTTAGTTACCATTAATATAAGTGTAAAGGATAACATGCCCTCAAATGACTTTGTCTTCACACACATTTTAAGATAGCATACTATCCTAAAATACATATTTCATATGTCTATCCCAAACTAAACTTGTACATAGTTTGACTCATCTAATTTTTTTCCTGAAAGGAACCCATTTCAGTCCTAATTTTTTGAAATATGTTATCATATTTCATGTTGCTAGAGACAGCACAGAAGTTGTGTCCTCATTTCAAACTGACTCAGAATCCCGAATTATCTGATTGAATCAGAACAGAAAGCAATTATTACTTGCCAAAATGAGTGCAAAAACGTGTTGTTCTCTCTAAATAAAAAAGAATAGGCCAAGTAGTTCCTTCCCCTTTTTTGGAAATGAATATATCTGCCCAATCAAGTTATTTTTTTTTCACTATTCACTCTTCAAGAGAATAGCTAATTATAATTATCTCTAGGCTCAATATACCTGAGTTTTTCACCTACTTTCATTTCAATCAAATTACTCCTTATACTGATACTGCTGGTTAGAAGCTCCTTGCTTTGCATCATCATCATCATCTTGCATGATAGCCTAAAAAATCATGTAATTGCATATAAGATATAAATGTAAAGGCTCAAATCCTGACTCAGACATATAATAGCTGTGTGATCCTAGACTTACCACATGTCTGACACTCTATTTCCTAATCTTTTGAAAAATGAGTAAAATGAACTTGATGACCTTTACGATTTTCCTTTTCAAATATATTTACCTTTCCTTTTAAAACATACAAATATTTGACAGTTTACTAGATCCATATAAACAATCCCATGATGCTTTCTTCTCATGAATTTCAGCAATTTCAGACAGATTTTTCCCCACACAATTAATTATTTCTTTTATAATAATGGATTCTCCTTTCAACTCTATCCTCAATAGTATTTTATAATAATGTCCCTATATACTTGAAGTAACTTCTTACAACATTGAACTTTTAGCCCATGCCTGTGATTTCATTAGTATAGATCACTATTGATACAGTAATTCTCTTTACCAGTGCAGAATGACAAATCACCTGCACTTAAGTTTGGAGGGAGTGGCCTCTGGAACTGAGAGATCAAGTGATTTCTCCCTATCACTACTTCATAATGTCAGGAACAATACATCATCCCAGTCTTCCTGACTCAAAGATCAGAACTCTCTCCACTCTACTCGTCTATCTGAATAGCTTAAATGCACAAGCTTATAGAGTCATGCTTATATCCAATTGTTCTCAAATTCTCACCATATTGATGCTCTTAACTAAAAATATAATCTTATAAAGGGCAATCTCCTGTCTTTGAAAATGGACCTTCTTACATAAAAATATTTAGAGCAGCTCTTTTGGTGGTGACAAAGAATTGGAAACTGAATGTATGTCTTCAATTTTGGAATTGCTAAATGAGTTTGTTGTATATAATTAAGATTATAATGTAATAATATTGAGCTACAAAAAATGTTGAATGTCCCAAAAAACCTGTAAAGACTTCTATAAAGTGATGTAAAATGAAATGAACATAACCAAGAAAATGTTGTATATTTACAGCAATAAAGTATGATGACCAGCTTTGAATGTCTTAACTATTATCAGCATTGCAAGGATTCAGGCTAACTCCAAAGATCTCATAAAGAAAAAAGGATGTCGATTGCCATAGAAGGAATGGATGAAATCTTACTATAAACTGAGGCATGCCATTCTTTACCTTGTTGACTTCTTGATTTTCTTCTCTACTACAAGTGATGTGTCTTCTTTAACAAGATAAACATGGAACTATGTATTGCATGATAGCAAATATACAACCTATATCATCTTGAGGAGGGGGCTAGGGTTGGAGGGAGAGAAAAATATGGATCACAAATGTCAGAAAATAATTATTTAAATTATAAATACAAGTAATCTGGAAAGTATATAAAACAAAAACAACAAAAAGTGTCATTTTAAAGATACATGAGAAATTCATTCAAGTTCATATAAATAAACCACTCTCTAATAGACTGTCAAAGATATAAACAGGCAGTTCTCAAAAGAAGAAATACAAACTTAAATTATTAAAATATTGTAAATTACTAATTATTAGAGAAATACAAATTTAAAATATTTTGAAATTACAATTCATGACTATCATATTGGCAAGATTAACAAAAATTACACTGAAAAATGTTGAAAGGGCTATGGGAAAACAGACACATTAATAAACTGTTCATGTAGCTGTAATCTGATCAAGCCATTTTGCAAAAGGCATTTGGTTTTATGCAAGAAAAAATAACAAGTGTGTATATCCTTTGAAATGGTAAAAGGCATGATTTCAGAGAAACCTGGAAGACTTGTAGAAATTAATGCAGAATGAAGTGAAAAACGTCAAGAGGAAAATTTAGAATATAACAACAATGTAAAATAAACAACTTTGAAAATTAATAATTCTGATGAAGAAAACCGTCCATCTCTGAAAGAGAAGTGAGGGTCTAAATACCTAGAATGAGATACATTTTTGTTCGTGATCAATGTGGGTATTTGTTTTGCTTAATTATACATATTTTTGTAACAAATACTCTTCTATTTTCTCCCCCACAGTTGTGAATGTAAAAAAAAAGATGAAAATTTGTTATTACTTAAAATTTAATTTGTAAAACAGAAAATAAAATAATGAAACTTATTCTCTCATATTTATAGGGTATTTTTTAAAGAGATTCAATTGAGGAGTTATGTTAAAGAGAAGGATACCATAATGGTGCTAAAGATTTAAGAGGATGTAAACAATAAGGAGGAGAGAAGAAAAAATCTGAATTGAAAATTTTGTGGAATAAATCATAAACTTCCCAATAAAGGAATACATCCTTTTTGAGAAGGATAACAGTAAGGAATCAATGCAATTGGCAGCAGCACAAGAGACAAAAGGAGGCTAAAGCCCAAGAAGAATGAGAAAATTATATTTATTAACTTATTGAAAACATGAGGAACAATTTTAAAATGGGATAAAAGTCATATAGGGGGGGAACTAGCATGTAGAAAATTAGAATTCATATTTTCCCCCTGAAGTTCAAATCAAAAAGGATCATTAAAGAACACTACCAGAGAAGTTATTAACTTATTATTGTTTGTCTATGGTAAGAAACAGGGCCCTTAAAGGGTATTTCCTTGGGATTATGGGCACAAATATGTACAAACAATACATGCAAACAGTTATATGCTTATATGAACATATGTACATGTAGCTGACCATTTTCTCCTAGCAAGGATCTTACCATCCCAGAAAAGTTGTATAGTACCCTTGGGACAGCATACAGATTTATAGGAATACATAATATATAATAATATAACATATCAGAGATAATCAATCTAATCTTATCAGTTAGAGAACATAGGCAAATTGTGGACTTCTTGGCTCCAGATACATAAAGATTCTTACCATGGATTCTGCTTCTATTCAACACTGTTTCTTTCATAAATTTATATTTCCAGAATAAAGACACAAGGGAGAAAATATGAGTAGGGTAAGACATGTAAACTCAGTAATATTGAAATAGGATAATAATAATTGAAATAGATGATTGAAAATTTGATAATTATATGAAAGAAGTATAACAATGCGGTAACATACTAAAATGTTTGGGGTACTGCCAAAGCAGCCATCAAACATTTGTTAAACAACTACTGTATTTCAGGTGCTATTCCAGGAACTGGTATTAAAGGGAAAACAAAAACAAAAAGAAACCCTCTACTCCTAGAACTAACATTTGTAAAGATTGATAACTGACCTAATGATAAACTTTTAGTTATCCTGATCCCTCCAAAATGTATTCATAATGGAGAAGAAATTAAAATTATATATATATATATGTATATAATATACATAATCATTTCCTTACATTGATTAGAATTTAATAAAATGAATGATTGCTTATAAAATATGGGAATAAGGACTGGACTATAATTCATTTAAGGAATTCCTTCTACCACTGAAGTTCAACATCTTCTCTGTAACTTAGAATCATAGAGTGAGTATTGGCAAAAGACTGGGAGTTTAAGTGTCTTGCTTGTTTAGGGCCACTTAACCAATATGTGCAACAGGCAGAATTAGAAAATGGGTTATTCTAGTTTTGAGACTGGTTCTCTATTTAGTATGCCACATTGTCATTCCTAAATGTACAATTCCCACATAAACAGACTTTGAACTAGAGATTCTAAACAATCTAATTTCAAAAAGAACAACTGAATAATCCATAAAAGAATCAAAGATAAATCTCTCTAGTTCAAGTAGATTTATATAAAATGTTTAGAGACATTTGTACCACAGATGCCCCTTAATCGCTGAGAAAAAAATCAATCTAGCTTCACTTATGAAAACAATTTCTTCCTAACATTTAAAACATGCAATGCAAAGAAAAAGAAATATTAACTAATGTTAATGAATATTGATATTTTAAAATTTTAATATTTCATTTTTATATCACCTATGTATTTTTAAGTCAGATTTTGATGTAATAAAAAATCTACAAAATCTAAAAAGTTACCTGAATTGAATTATTATTTGCAGTATTCCATTACCCATAGTTGCCGCCTAGACAATGAAGGGAGAGAACTACCTTTTCTCATCTATTTGGGGAGAAAGAATTGCTCATTGTAATGACATAATATTTATTTTACATAGAATTTTTTCTTTTAAAATAGTATTTTTGTTGTGTAAATTGCTTTCCAGTCTATGAGAGATTATATGTCTTCCTTGTATCTTTTTCTGTATTCTTCATGTTCATTATTTCTTACTGTACAACGGCAAAATATTTTTATATTCTAGTGCCACACTTTGTTTATTCATTTATCAAAATAATCGGTATCTACTTTCTTTCCAGAACTTTGTACAAAACATGTTTGTATAATTATTTTGGTGTCTATAGAACCTTTCTTTCTCCTAAAGGTTTTTATCCACGCATGAGTTCTTTAGGTCAAAACATATGAACTGACTTAATCAGTTTCTTAGCATCATCTTTTTTTTTTTTTAAACTTTACCTTCTGTCTTGGAGTCAATAAATAGTCTGTATTGGCTCCAAGGCAGAAGTGTGGTAAGGTCTAGGCAATGGGGGTCAAGTGACTTGCCCAGGGTCACACAGCTGGGAAGTGTCTGAGGCCAGATTTGTATCATCTCTAGACCTGGCTCTCAATCCACTGAGCTACCCAGCTGCCCCCTCTTAGCATCATCTTAAAGTGTGTTCCAGAATAGCTGAACCAACTTATAAATCGAATGAGTACATTAATGTGCCTGTCTTTCCATAGCATATCCAACATTGACTATTTCCATTCTTCATTGTTTTTGTTGACCTACAAGTGTGAAGTGAAACCTTTGGGCTATTTTGTTTTGCATTTCTTTTATAAGTACTCATTGGGAAGATTATTTCAGATTGTCCTCTTGAGAACTATGTGTTTAAATTTGTTGACTACTTATCATTTGGGAAATATGTCTGTCTTCTATATTTATATTCGTTCCCTAAGTTTATTGTATATAAAAGACTTACCAGACATATATAATTCAAATATTTTTCCCATTCAGTGGTTTTTTTTATTTTTATTCTAAGTTCACTGATTTTCTTTTAATATTTTAATTACATATAATCAAAATTATATCTTATCTTTTGTAATCATTTCTATTTCTCAAGAATGCTGCCTCTAGCAATAGATGTAAAAATACTTGATTTGCATCTCTGCTTTTTAAAATAAATGTTGTAAACCTCACTTTTCGGGTTTTATAAGGTTATAGTGGCATATGGTAGAGCATATTTCTTAATCCATAACAGAAAGTGGTTCAGAAGTCCATGAACAAAAACAAAAGATTTCAAAATTGAGAAATCCTATGAGACACTCCCCAGAAAGCAGATTCCACTATATTTTCTGAGTAACTCACAATAGTAGCAAGTTTGTCAAAGTCCAAATATCTTTCCTTGCTAGGGAATGGCTTTAGTCCTTCATGGTTTGTACAATCTGTTGGAGTGGAAGGAATATCTTCCCCATTTAAGAGGTACATTATTAAGGAAATCTCCCTTTTCTGGGCAAGGATTATAAAAGAGGACTGACTAGAACAGTCTCAGGGTTATACTTTTTGCAACTCTTATCCTCAAGATAACATTTTAAATAATTCCTAAGGCATGTTTTATGAAGTCTTAGGAATGGATTTGTTCCTTGAAAAAAAAAATGGTAGAGCATGAGGAAGCCCAGAAGTTGAGGTCCCTGAATTCCCTTTTCAGACTTTCAAGGCAAGCAAAATCAGTTCACTATATGCTTCTTCAAATCACCAATTTCTTCTCCTTGGTACAATGAAGCCCTCCTCCACTCCTATGAGGAACATTAAGTCTTGGAAGTCAAAGACAGGATATGACTGATCTGTTTCATAACTCAAATTTATGGATCATATTGCAAAAGGAAGCTCCCTTGACAAGTCAGTACCACCGGAATCTCAGTCACTAGTCAGAAGCTTGTCAAGCTGACAATATGAAGGTAGAAAACATGTCCACATTCCCCTGGGGATGACTTTTAGACTGTGGTCCTTGCCTTGAATTCTTATCCAATTGATTATGAAAACCCGAGAAATATTTCAGAAGTTCTTTTCATTAAACACATAGAAGGAAGGGAGAGGAAAAGACATTCTTTTTCAAACTAATCAGGGGGAATGATATAAAATCTAAATCTTTGTTCCAATATTCCAAATTGATTTAGAAGTAACATTGAAAATGTTTCTATTTTATTGAAATTATTTTTGCCAAAACTGATTTCTCTCAGAGAGGCAACATGATCTGCAGAATCAGGAGCACATATATTACTCTTCATTAGCCTTTTACCCTCTTAGTGACCAAGTGATTTGTAATTCCATTAAGTTTCAGAGAAAGGACCAAAATGCACTGACTGAAAACCTTTTTTTTAACCAGTTACAGGTAAGATCCAAAATTAAATAAATGTATTTCCACCTATTCTGTCTCTATAGGCATGCTCTACCAGGAAATACTTTTTTTCAAATATTCTAAATACTTTTTTTTTTACAGTTTCTATTAAACATATTTTATCTCCACTGTCCTTACTCCATCTTTGATGTAAGGAAACTTTTCAAAATTGTGGCACTGGGACAGAAAATTACTACTAATATTAGAGACTACTTGTGATATCAATTCCTTATTCTGTGTATAATTCTTAACTGCAAATTTTTGATATATGCTCTTTGAAATAGGTGTGGCTTGATATTGACATATTTAAACCTCTAAAACAATGAAACAGTACACAGGAATCTTATTAATTTAGCCTTACATAGATCTCTACTGTTGACAGACAAATAGAAAAGAACTAAAATGAAAGAAGAAAAATAAGAAAATCTCTGAAAATTCTTCAGTATTCACAGTTAATTTTGTTTCCTTCACTGCATCAGTTTGTTTTCTGAGAAACTCTTATACTGCTGTCTATTTCAATTATATAAAAATTACATTGTCATTAGGAGTCATGATTATCAGCAGGATTATTTCACTCACAGCTAGAATATTTCCCATTAAATTATCTTGAAATGGAAAATAAATAAGTCAAAATATAAGGCTTGTGTTGTCTTATCTAACTAGACAATTTGTTCTTTATCATCATCCCTTTCCATTTAAGTCAATATAAAAGGTAATATCGTCTATGTTCCTTGATGAAAGTCATTGGCATGCATTGACCAATCAAAAAGCATTTATGAGTTGTCCAACATTCTGCTAGGTACTTGGGCTTACAAAAACAAAAACAAAAACAAAAGAAGAACAAAGAACATTTTCCTGACCAGGAAAATTATATTCTATTTTATTGGTACAAACACCACATATACTATTTTATTTTAGGTATGCATAAGTATTTTATGTATACATATTTTATTCATACCTATAAATGTGTTTCTATACATATATTGCCACATATCCAATAAATAATATCATTTAAAGGAGCACAAGTAACCATAAGAGAGATTATGAAGAATACATCATGAGGTGACTTTTTAAGAGGTCTGGAGACAATTAGTGATTCTGAGAAGTCAAGAAAAGGAAATATGTAATATAGGTATAGAAGATAACATCATTCTGTGACAGAATATCATGTTGAATTATGATGCATTTGCCTGCAAGATATAGATTCTGGCACTAACTTGCAATATGATATGTGACTTCAGAAAAGACCCTCGATATCCAAGAGTTCCAATTTCCTCATATGTAAAATCAAAAGTTGGGCTTAGATGATCTATTAAAATCTTCCAGCTCTAAAATTTCTCATTGATGATTACAAATTACAGGTAATAAAGTTAAGTTAAGGATATCTTGGTTTTTATCCTTTTTGAGACATAAAGAACAATTAGCTTAAAAAGATTCCCACAAATCTTTAATTTTGGCATCAACCACAGACTTCTGTGCTTTGAAGAACTGTTGCTTTAATCTAGAATGGTGTTTCTATTCTTTTGAATCTTCATCAAGCTAAACCAAATCAATGATCACCCACTATGTATCAGATATTGTATTAAGCAATGAGCATATAAAGAAAAGGAAACAAATCTTCACAAGAGTTCACATTCTAATTGTGTAAATAAGCTACAGCCTATTCAAATGAGCCATATACATGATAGCTTGGAGATAACTGCAGAAGGAAATCATGGGTATTACAGGGGACCATGAAAGACTTATAGAAGGTAAGATATTCTCAAACTAAATGTCTCATAGATATCTTAAATTCAATATTATCCACCTATCTTCTGCAAAATAAATGTTTAAAAAAAAAAACACACTTTCCTGGTTCTTTATAATCCTAATGCCTTCCTTCAGTGAATATTTTTCAATTTATCATATAAATGTCTCTATAGAGCACATATACATGAATATGTTTGCATTTATGTACACATATATGCTATATTCACACATATCTTGTTTGTAGATAATTGTTTGCATGTCATCTCCCCAATTAGACTAATCTTCATAGTATTTTCAGCCTTTTTTTATCTTTTGATTCCTTAGCACTTATCACAGTGTCTTATGCATGTGAGGCATTTAATAAATTATTTGTTAGATTGATTGATTAATTGAATCTTGAATGAAATCAGAGAACCCAGGAGGTTGGAATAAGAGAGCAATAAAGACAAACAGTTAAAACGATGAGTTCAGAGATAGGGTGTTTTGTGTTAAGAACAGCAAGGAGACCAGTGTTGAATCATAGAGTAAACTATAAGAAGGCTGGGAAGGTAAGGAAGGGAGGCAGGTTGAAGGAGTTTAAAATTAAAGCAAAGTATGTGTATTTGATCCTGGAAGAAATAGGGAGGCACTGGCGTCCACTGAATAGGGGGTCAGACCTGAGCTTCTGTAGTGCCACTTTGAATGGTACCAATGTTAGATGAAATAAGTGGGCATATGGAGAGATGTTTCTCAAAGAGATTAGATATGAGAGATGAGGGAAAACAAGAAGATAATGATATTTATATTATGAAGCCAAGTGTTTGGGAAGATGAGAGAGACCTAAACTCTAATGAGCTGTACACTACGTGCAGGCAAATCTAATATCTCTGGTGTAAGGGTTCACCAAATCCTCTTCAGGCTTTCTTTCCTCACTCTGGTTCCAAAAAACTGTGGCATGTTCACCAACCACACACACCATCTTGGTGGATGGGCTAAACCAGTTGGAGAACTAACAGAGCTCACAACCATCTATTAGTTGGAGTAGGGGGTCATTAGGCAACCAACAGGACTCAGACCCATCCATGAGTTGTTGGACAACTGACAGGGCTCAGACCCATCCATGAGTTAGGGATTGTTTTTTTTGTTTTTTTGTTTTTTTTGACAACTGAAAGGGCTCAGACTCATCTATGAGTTAGGGGAGATTGGAGAGCAGCTCACAGGGCTCAGACCTATCTACCTCAATTATGGGAAGTCTTCCTCCACTGGAAGTGGCAGATGAGAAAATTTTGTTCCAGTGGCCACAAAGAGGGTGGACACAGGAGCCAAGAAGCACTTAGAGCTTGGTCAGACATTGAAGATGCCAAGGTAATCTATTTCATCCCAGTTTTCACTACTCATCTTGACTTTTATCTTGGCCTTGGACTTTGTTGACTCTGGATGAGAGAATGAAGCTGACAGCTTTGTTCTTCTACTCTGCCTCACTTAAATCCATTTTATGTCCAAGTAAAAAGATACTAGTGATGTCATTTTGGTCCTCTACAAGAATGAAGGACAACAATCAACCAAGCAAAATCTAATAGGGAATTTAGGAAAGGTGAGATTTTGGAAGGAAATATAATAAATTCAGATTTAAGATATGTTGAATTTAAGATACTTCTGAGGTATACAGTTCAAAGTGTCCAATAGATGGTTAGAGATGCAAGATTAGAAGTCGGGAGAGATGTTAGGGATAGATAAATATATCTAAAGATTGTTTTCATAGAAATGATATTTGAATCCATAAACTCTGATGAAATTACCAAGTGAGATTTTATAAAGGAAGATGAGAAGGTGTCCTTGGGGGCATTCAAAGTGTCTCAAACTGACCTAGAAATATTCAGTAAGGGAGACAGAGAAGGAATAGTTAGACTAGTAGAAGGAAAACCAGGAGAGAGTTCTAAGGTTGATTTCACAATGCAATCACAGCCCATTTATGGATCCGTATTCAAAATCCTTCTTATTTTGTAGGACCTTCTATAGAGATTATGTTCCAACAGTACAGTCTTACAGAGAGGACTGTAATACTTCCTCACATGATGAGACATCCAAATAGTACTTTAAACAAGTTTTACCCAAGCCCCAATTTCAGTCTGTTATTATTAATTAAGTCATCTTGAAAACACTTTTGAAATCTTTTCATCATCCACGTTTGGGATGTCCCATGTTGAGCTTATCAGTAGGCTTTTTCACAAAATATTATTGCTTCTTTTAGGAAAGGTTAATGTACATAGAGAAAGGTATTATTGACATTTTGATATATTTTAAATATGTGGTGGTATAACTTCTGTTCAATTTTTCCTCAAAACTGCATCTTTGTAGAGAAATTAGGAATATAGCACTCTAATTTCTACATATGAGTTGCTTTTTATTTAATTTTTTCTTAAATACCTTTTTATTTGAAAAAGGGTTTTTGCCAGAATTGTTATTTTTCTTATAGTCTGGCTTTCCGCATTTATAAGTTTTAGGAGAAAAAGAATGTCCAGGGAATTAAGTAAATCTTCTTTTAAAAACCACAAGATTCAATTTACCCCATGGTATACTTAAGGAATGCAATTAACCTTTCATTATTTTATATGATATAGATTCAATTCCACAAATGGATCTTTAATGTAAATGATTTATACTTCTCACCATGTATTTCCATTCTTGGCTGCTGAAAGCAACATTTAAAAATTAATTATAGGGCCTGAAATGGAAAGTTATACACAGTGTGCATAACAGTACCAGAAAAGGGGAGCTTAGGATAAACTGAGAAAATTATGGTTATCTGAAGCTTCCTTACATAAGTTAATTGTAAGTCAACATTTAAATTATGAAACCAGTTAAATCTAAGCAAAGGTTTATTAAAGACATTGTTTTTTGACAAATGAAATTGAATGCTGATTTGTTCTTAAGTTGATCACAAGTCTATAGTGATTGCTCCACTAATTAACCTCTTTCATTGTTGAGAGCATTTTTAGTAAGTATACTATAAGTTGTTGAATTTGGAAACTCTTGCCTCTTCCTTCAATGAACCCAAATTAACCTATTGATTTCTGAATGGGTCGTGCTCACAGGATGCAAAGATTCAGGATTTGAGAAAAGCCTTGCCTGTAAACTATTGTGTTATATTTTATTAAATAGCAAAGCAGTGGAAACAGATTGATAAAGAATGAATGGCTTTTAAGTAGGTTCTCTATACAGTTATGATATAATTTCTTTCTTAAAATTGTCATAGCTTTTTATTTCTTTAAACCACTTAGTTGTTGTTATGAATGTAAACAGAATCTAGACTTTTGTGTAATTATGTTTTACAATGAACTTTCTAAAATTATTTTTACTTTTAAAATATGTAAATAAAATGCCTTAGTCATATTATCCTTAAAAAAAACAAAACAAATATTTTAACTTTGCAAAGAAGGAAAAATTGAAAAACAGAAGGATTCAACATGAAGAAATTCTTCTTCAATAATCTTTCCATGAATTGATTTATTAAACAGTTATAGGCATATTTATGTGCATTCTTAACTTAAATTGAGTTTCTATAGTAGTGGTGTCAAACAAATGGAAAAGGGGTGACTAAAGCCTAAATAAGGATCCCTACTGGCATATACTGAGTATTTTAAAATATGTTGCTTTTTATTGCATTTGTATTTATTTTGTTAAATATTTCTCAATTACATCTTAATTCGGTTTGGGGTTGGAGAGTATTTCGGGCTGAATTCATGTTTGATATCCCTATTATAGACATTACTTACTTCTCCAAGGAGAAACTAGGATACTTGTGTATAGCTAAGGATATTTTACAGCTTCAAGTTTCATGGATAATGAAAATGTCAATATTGATTTAGTGCAGTTCCACTAGTAATATATCAATTCACTCTTTTTTAACAGACATCTTACAATGCTATAAAGGAAAAATATGAATAATCATGGCAGGTAGGTGCCACAGTAGATAGAATGCAGGGCCTAGAATCAAGAATAGTCCTCTTTTATAGTTCAAAGCTGACCTTAGACACCTATGCCATGTGACAGATCATTTAAAGCCTCAGTTTCTTCATCTGTAAAATGAGGTGGAGAAGGAAATAACAGACTACTTAGATATCTTTACCAAGAGAATCCTAAATGGGGTTACAAAGAGTTAGGCATGACTAAAAAAATCTGAATAACAGGAATAATAACAGTCTGAATAACAGTCTGCTAATGTGAGTACTAAAATGACAAGAGTACTTGTGTTGCACTCAGAGTCAAAAAAGCCAGAAGTCAAATTATTTACTTAATTAACTAGGAAAAATACTTACAAAGAAACAAATTGCCTATACTATCAGAGGAAATAGAATATCTAAATAAACACAATTTAGAAAATGAAATTGAACAGGTCACACATGAACTTCCTAAGAAAAAATCATTAGGACTAAAAGGATTTACAAGTGAATTCTAATACCATACATTCAAATATCAAATAATTCCAATACTAAATAGATTATTTGAAATAAGAAGTAAAGAAGAAGTTTTATAAAACTCCTTTTTCAAAACAAATAAAATGCAAATACCTAAAGCAGGAAGAACAAAAAAAGAGAAAAATATAGACTAATTTAATTAATAAATATTGATGCAAAAATCCTGAATAAAATACTATGTAAGAGATTATAACAACATATCCCAGAGATTATTCATTGGAATGAAACAGGATTTATGCCAGGAATACAGGGATTGTTTAATATAAGGAAAATAAACAACATAACTGATAATATCAATAAAAAGTAATAAAAACCAAATGACTATTCATAGATATAGAAAAAGCCTTTGACAAAATGTAACAATTATTCTTTTTAAAAATACTGGCCAGTATGTACAAATACATTTTTTCTTAAAATGATATATAACATCAACCGAAAACCATCAGCAAGTATTATTTGTCATAAGGATGAACTAGAAGCCTTCCCCATAAGATCAGTGTGAAAAACATATGTCCCTTACAACCAATATTTAACATGGTAAACCCACATAAATCATAAGCATTTTTATATATTACTAACAAAGTCCTTTAAGAAGAGATAAAAATAAATATTCCATGTAAAATAACTACAAACATTAAAAAATGCCTGGGAGTATTCCTGCCAAAATAAATCCAGGAATTACATGAACATAATTATGAAACACTTTTTATGCAAATAAAATTATATCTAAAAATTAATAATTAATTGTTCACAGATGGGCAGAGCTAATATTAGTAAAATTAAAATCTTTCTTACACTAATCAATGTCATTCCAATAGAATTACCAAAATAATTTTATTGAGCCAAAAAATAATAACAATTTTTTTGGAAACACAAAAATCAAAAGTATCTAAAGAAGTAATTAAAAAATATAAAAGAAGTCTAGCAGTACCAGATTTTAAACTGTAATATTAAGAAGTAATTATCAAAAATTTATGGTTTTGGCTAAGAAATAGAAATATATATCAGTGGAGCAGGAAAGACTTACAGAATGATTATAACAACCATGTATTTGACAAAAGCAATGATTCAGATCTGAAGGATAAAAAAATCACTCTGGTAAAAATTGTTGGGACAACTGGAAAGTACTTTGGTAGAAATTAAGTGCATATTAACATCTTACATCACTTACTAAGATAAGATCAAAATGTTTGCATGATCTAGACATAAAAAGGAGATATAAATACATTAAAAGAGGAAAATGAACAATTCTGACTACATGATTGTACTCAGTACTCAGTACTCGGTACATGGTCATATTGGCCAGTTTGCTAGATATAAAGTGGTACCTCAGAGTTGTTTTAATTTGCATTTCTCTAATCAGGAGGAATTTAGAACACCTTTTTATGTGCTTATTGATAGTTTTTATTTCAACATGTAGAAAATGCCTATTCATGCCCCTTGACCATTGGGGCATTGCTTTGGGGAATGGCTTGCTTTTTTTGTAAATTTGACTTAGTTCCTTATATATTTGGGAAATTAAACCTTTGTCAGAGAGTTTTGTTATAAAAAATGTTCTCCCAGTTTGTTGCTTTCCTTCTACTTTTGGTTGCATTGGTTTTGTTTGTACTAAACCTTTTTACTTTAATATAATTTTAAATTGAGGCAAGAGCCAAGACATGTCATCATCAGGGGTGTACCTAGAACATGTGAAACAGAATTTTGAATGTAAGTTTTACTGACTCTAGTTACAGCATTCTATCTAACATATTGGAAACCAAAAGACTGATGCCTGATAGATGTAACTTTCATCAAACTATGCAGAGTCCTCAATTTGCTTTCTATTTCCAAGATTGATACTTGACTTTTAAATACTAGATTTATCAGCATTGTCAAACTCTCAAATGCATATTTTGACACTGAAAGGTCTTTTGTTCAAAAAGAAAATGCAAGAGTTACAGATGAAATTATAGGTATCAGTGTCTTGTTGTAGTATAATATATGTATGGTATTTTCATTCAGGAGAATGATTATTTTGTATCAATGGGTCCCTGTGAAAAAAAATAACATTGGGAATGTTTAATGATTTTCTTTGAAACAATGTGGTTTTATTTTTCATTATAAAATCTATTAAATCCTTTCATTTTTCTAGAACATGTTATCTGAAGTTTCTTCTTTGCTTGTCTTATATTTAATTTTATATAGCACTTGTATGTATACAATATTTGCCTTTAGTATACTGTAAACTCCTAAAACAGCAGCTATATTATTTTCCATCTCTGTATAACAAGTGCCTAATATCATTCATTTCCCTTAGGTGTTAGGTATTTAAATGTTTTTAAAATCAAGTCAATTTTCTGAGAATGTTATGACCTCAAAGTGTTATTATAAGAATGGACTAGTTTAATCTTTTTTTAAAGTTTTTTAAATTATTTTTTCCATGTTTCATCTTGGTATAATTTGTATAATTTTCAGTAATCATTTTGACCATTTGTAAACTATGTTTTCCCTCCCTTGTGCCCTTGCCCCTGCTCCAGATGACAGGTAATATGATACAGGTTATAAAGTTGTTATTTTACAATATGTATATTTCAATGTTAGCTTTTTGTGATAAATTGGAGGAAAATGTTTAGTTTTTAATGTTGAAGTTGAAAGTATCTCAATATATGTCAGGATATTCAAAGTGCCACTATTTTTATTCCTATGATTTATTCTTAAGATTGGAAACAATTTAATAAACAAGTATTATACTGATGTGATTTTGTAATTGTATTAGTTCAAAGAATGAATACATTGATACCATTTATCACTGAAGATGCATATGACTTTGACCCAGACTGTCTTCATATGGTCTCTATTTTACAAACTAGCAGTAAAATGTAAAAATATGTCATTCTAAAAATAATCATTTTAATACATTTGATATCTGGAAACTATTTAAGAATTAAACAACAATGATGACAGCAACTGTGATGAAGATGATGATGGCATTTAAATAATTTCTTCTTTTCCTTTGTTGTTGAAAAGACATTTACTTCTTATTTTAAAATTTTTCTTCTAAAATTGTAGATATTTTCTGCATGATTATCTACTGAAAATTTTGTTTATGAATTTTTAATGAATTATATACATTTATATAATAATGTTTCAAATAGTCCATATTCTAGTTACAGTAGATTTTTCTTCTAAAAAAAATCCCAAGTCAAAGGGTGCCATTTCATCTTTGCTGCTGTTTCCATACTGTAGAAGCTGGGATTTATATTTTTCTGAAATGGCTTTGACTCAAACAAGTACATTTGGCCCAGTATTTTGATGTTCCTATTGTCAGCCTACTGTGCATTTCTAACTAATCAGATACTTTCTTCTCTTTATAATATATTCAGCTATTTTTAAATGTTCATGATCTACAGGAAATTTTTTGGAAATATTAAGAGTAGGTAGACTCATATAAAGCAAAGGAAAATGAAGAAAATTGTCAAATACATCATTGTATTTTTTCTTTATAAAAATATGTCGAACAGAAAGCAGTCTTGCCAACTACCACTTTAAATCAAAAATCTAACATGAACTTAAAATATTGCCATAAATGTTAGCTTTTTGCTCAAAGGGGGTATACCCTTTGGACATCTGTCTACACTTGGAGTCTAATTACAAATGATTAAGAAGCCCCTTTATAAAAAGAATCCTGTAAAATGAATAGAACTGTCAAAAGTCAGTTCAGCAATTAGCCAAACAGTATATTTTATTATTTTAACCAGAAGAGGACAGGAAGGAACAGAATTTGACTGGGGAACATTTCCTCCTTTGTTCTGGAAAGGAACAAACACAACTTCTCCCATACTGTGCTTGTCTCTTGGGGACCACCTTCCCTCGGGTCATACCTTTACTCTCTATGCTTATGACTCTTTTCCTTCTTTTTCCTTTTTTCATATCATAAAAGTAGGGGTGGGAAGGAAGTGATAATGCAAATTTCCTAGACTGTATTTAAGATGATCCATATACTTGATGCTCAACAACTTCATTTTAGTTTTCCTATTGTTGTTGTCCACCTGTTGTTACTCTTCTAGACACTGAACTCCAAAGTCAAAGATTTTTAACTATCCTCTGGATGCCTCATTTTCTGGCCCCTAAGAATTGATATAGGGCACCCAGCATAGAGAGCCAGAGGTCTGGAGAGGAGAGGTCTGGGATCAAATTTGACTTCTGACACTTCCTATCTGTGTAATCCTGGGCAAGTCACTTGGTCCTAATTTCCTAGCCCTTACCTCTCTTCTGTCTTAGAAACAATAGTGTTAATTCTAAAAAGAAAGGTAAGGGTTTAAAAAAGAAAGAAAATTGATGTAAGTGGTACTAAACTACAGATATGCCAGAAAAATGTTTGTTATATTTGCCAATTTATTGACTCTTTCTCATCCCCCCCAAAGAGTATCTTAATTCTTTTTTTTAATTTCTGAGTTTTTGTTCTAAATATCAAAGACATGAATATGTCCCCTCTTCCTGTAACCCCCACCATGTATGATTGAAAATCTGTTATCCTAAAAAATAACTACATTTCCTGGGAGCCCACCAGCTTCCTGTAATTACATACTTCCTGTAGACAGGGGATATTAGGCGGGGATGTGGAGGATCCTGCCTCTTTACTTCCTGTCCCAAGCTTGATGGTGGTAAGGTGGGCATTTGAACTGGCTGATCAGCCATGGGCATTGTGGTCTTTATTTTGTTTCCTCTTTATTCCTTGATTTCTAATGATTATTAATAAATCTCTTAAAATATCATATTTTATTATTTGAGATTAATTTTACTTTTTACAACCATCACCTTAACAGAGGCAGCAAGAAGTAATCAAATGAGAGCTGGTCTTAGAGTTAAGTCCCAAGTCCCAGCTCTTACATACAATGGCAAGTAAGTTACAACTTTCAGGACACCTTAGTTACTGATTTGCTCTGGTGTGGGCTATTTCCTCATCTGAGGTCCTGGTAATAATGGAATTACTAGTCCATTGGGAGTAAAGTAAGGGAAGAATTTTCAAAGATGCACAAGCTAACCTGACTGATTATAAAGTAGAGACTTGGAAAAATATGTTCAGAAAGCAAAGTTAACCTGAGGTTTTGTTCTTATAGTAATATTTCACATGACCTATGAATGATTTCAAAAATTTTACCTAACAATAACAAAATCAGTATTTGCAAAATATATTAGAATGGTCTACAGTGCTAGGAGCACTAGAAGCACAAAGGAGCTTCCAGTTCAAACAGCACTAGTTCTGTGACCCAAAATAAAACATATGAAAAATGTATCATATTTTTAAGATATGGAAAACTACTTATTAAAGATAATTATTTATTCATATGTTGAATGAAGATTTGGTAGGGGGGAAGGTTAGTCAGCACCTTCCCATAATGATGATGATGATGATAGTTGACATTTTTAAAGTACTTAGTATATTTAGAGAGTTTTAAAAGCCTTTATATGTTTTATTATTACAAGTCCATGAAATAGGTAGTTCAGGTATTATCTCCATTTTACAGAGAAAGGAGTTGAGTTTAAATGCTTCCTAATAAAGCTAGCAAAGTAAAGTGTCAGGGGTCAAATATTGTTTTGAAATTTTTATTTTACTTTTTGTAAAGATACTTTATTTTACAAGTTACACGACATGTCTTCTGGAGTCATATGATCAAAATTGGCACCTTCCCTTCCCTCCTCATTTCAGAAGATGGTAAGTAATTTGATCGGAATTATACATGTATTGCCATGCAAAACATATTGTTCATTTTTGTAAAAAGAATAATCATATAAAATCAGAACCCCAAAATAAAAACCCAAATAATCTGAAGTGAAAAAATGTATACTTTGATCTGCCTTCTGACTCCAACAGTTCTTTCTCTGCAGGTGGCTAGCATCCTTTGTCATAAGTCCCTCAGAATTGTCCTGGATCATTGAATTGCTGAGAGTAGCCAAGTTTTTTACAGCCTATCATTCTACAATATTGCTGATAGTGTATACAATGTTCTCCTGGTGCAGAGGTAAAATTTAAACAAAGTCTATCCAAACAAGTCCAACACTTTTTTCTACAACTAATTCATTTGTTTACTCAACTCTATTTTTCCAACATTTGCAAAACTTCTTTAACCTATGAGTGTATAATTCTAATTGATGATATTTAGAAAAGCAGTTTTCCACATGTTTTGACAAAATATGATATGCCTTCTCACCTATTTTCTTTTGGGTCATAGAAATAATCCTTTCTAAATTAGAAAACTCAATAGATTGTTTTTCAGTCATTTCAGTAATATCAAGTTTTTCATGATCCCATTTGGGGTTTTCTTGGTGAAGATACTTGAGTTGTTTCCATTTCCAGCTGTATCCCATTTTACAGATAAGGAAACTGAGGCCAACAGTGTTAAATGACTCACCCAGATACACACAGCTAGTAAACACCTGAGGCAAGATTTGAACTCAAGGAAGATGAGTCTTCCTGACTCCCAGCATCCTATCCCCTGTTTAGATTTTAGCTGCCCACTGAGTAGAATTGACAGCATCAAATCTACACAAATCATCCTAATAAATCAGCAGCACTATAGCAATAATTCTCGGATCTCATACATTTGTTTGAGGCTTTGGAGAAAATCCTAATTCACTGTATTTACCAGTGCCACAGCTGTCATTTATTACCAGTCAAAGAATCAGAAAGGAAGACTGACTCTCTTCCCTTTAGAAGTTGGTCATGAGATGATATTCAGTTTAATAAAGTATATTTATTTGAATAGTAGATTATTTTTAAAAGAATTCAGGAAACATGAATCCCTATAGAAAAATATTATATTTTGTTTTTAAAAAATTCTGCAGGCACCATGCTGTGATTTGTCAAATTTGTTAATGATATTTGGAAAAGTAATTATGCATTTATTTTTATAATAGTTCTATAATATGAAGAGAACAATTAGTATATTTGTATAGAAAAGAAGGAAGCAACACTGCCCATGGAATTGCAATCTAAAGTGAGAAAAAAACATTAAAAAGTTAAATATAAAGAAGGGCTAGCTACTACATCTGTTTGGTATAGGAGTAATTATAAATGATGAGGTTATATATATGAAAGAATTACTGAAGATATCACTTCATCATAATTGCAAGGCCTCTTTTAAATAAAACTTCATCGTGTTCATGAGTCACTGCTTCAAAAATATTTTTCTTGTTTAGTCCAAAGTTTATGACATGTTAGAAAATGTAGGCTTAGTTAATCATAAATTAATTTCAAAAAAATAATTCTTACATAATAAAAAAGAATAAGCAACAGTGAATTTTAAAATCATATAATTTATAAGTCATTTTTTTAGAACTTGTAGAGTTTTTTTATAAATTGATTCAATAACCATCCAAGCATCATTCTCTTGACTAATGGATAGAATCCTTGCTCTTCAGATGGGTGAATCAATCTAGTAAAAGAATTTTCTTCATAATTTTGTCACATTATTCCTCATTCAGACATAAAAATTAGTTTGATTGCAAATTGTAACAATTTTTATTGAGACTCAAACTACTAAGAGCTTTATTAAAAACTTATAACACAAATAATATAATACAAAGATATTTAATTGATTCTTTATTTCTTCAGTTACTAAAAATCATATAAATATAAAGTTGAAAGAGAATTTTGGTCTTATCTTCCCAACATTTTACAGCTGAATAAACTGAGAACTACAGAAACAAAGCAAATAGACTAAGATAACATGGATACTGGCAGAAATTGGAAACTTGGGCTTCTATTTCCAAAACCAGTCTTCTGTTCTCATCTATGTCATTGGACTCCTTTCAGACCAGGAAAAAAAAAAACAACAACTATGGAGCTTTTGCTGAAAAGGATATCTGAAAAGTTTTAGTGGGATCTGAAGCTAGTACAGCCTGAAACTGCTCTAAAACACTTGGAACTCCCTAATTATTTTTGGGTTTTCCTCATGTATTATTTTTTTTTGGTGAAAACTCTCCTGGAATTATTCCCTTGACTAACATATTATCTTTAAGGTGACAGTAGTCTTAGTTACACAGTATCAATGTCTCCAATCAATACTGCTGCTGGATAAAAGGAAATATCAGATTAATCAGCTTTTTTTTTTCTTGCTGAAGAGTTGTGTACAATGAAAGTCTAGGAAACTTTCAGAGAAACTAGAGAAACTAGGAAACTAGAGAAACTAGAGAAAGGATCCATATGCACAAAATAACAAGAAATAAGTTGCTTCTATTAAGCCTTTTTGTGTTTAAACTAGAAGAGAAAAAATATATTCTCTACTTCAAGGCACATATATTTGCCATTCTATTTGAAATGAAGTGTCTTGGGTCAGCAAAAAATTTTCATTCATTGATTAAGAAGGAATTAGATGTTATGTTGGAGTAACTACCCAAAGAGGAGAAACTATGTATTTTTAAAATGTCATGTTATATGGGAAAGATAATACTGTTCATATATTACATTGGCATAAATTAACTTAAATTGGTAAAAGGAAACTCAGAAATCAGATATTCTAAGGGAAATGTTCAAATATCTGTAAAAAAACAAAATGCCTTCTTAGGTGTACAGTAGTTTAGGAGATTCAATTAACCTCCCAAAGCTTAAGGAACTATATAAATTCTCTTGAATTATCTTGAATGTTTAATATTAAAAGATAATCTTCATATTTTAAAATTTAAAAGCAAGTAATAAATGTATAGACAAAAAGACAAAAAGAATATTCAAAATTAGCTGAGTATATGAATCAAAGGATTGAAATATCACTAAAATAGAATCTCGTCAAAACTAATTTTGTTATTGAAAAAGCACATTATTAGTTTTATTATTATGTTGAATGTTCGCTAAAATTAGAATCCTCACTTTAATTTTAGGTTTGCAAATTCAAATATAAAGAAATTGCTTATTTACCTATTAGGTACTACTTCCTATACCATAGATATACTATTATAAGGTCCTTGGTAATATACTTGATAGAGGAATTATGTGGTTCCTTGGGTCCCTGACCAGTCTGATAAGATGTGTGGTTTAAAATGAGGCTAACATGATTCCCTTTTCAAGTTACCTAGATTAAAAGATGTTGGAATCTTTGACTTTGCATAACAGATCTACCATTCAGTCTATATGTACAGCAAATTTTGGATCCCTTGTCCAAAATATGTGTTTTAATATAGAACATTCATGTTTCATTGCTTCATAAAACTGTACTCTGGCCTCCTGTTCACTCAAGAAAAGAATACTTGTTGCTAGTCCAAAGTTGGAGTATTTCTCCCTATTATTTGTCTAACAAGTGACAGATTGAGTCCTCTTTACTGATTCTTCATTAACAGGCTTAACTTGCTTACTACTTTGATCACAAATCACCTCAGATGCACAACTCATCATTCAAAATGTTTGTTAATATGTCACCTAGTTTAAAATACATATTAATGTAATATTGACAAGCAGTATAGTAGATTGGTTTGGACGTTGGCTCTAAAGTTAAAAAAGACCTAGATATAAGTTCCCCCTCTAAAATAAATCTGTTGGGTTACCCTTATCATCTCAGGATTTTAGGAAACTCTTGAAACTAGAAATTGTAATAAAGGTATTGATATGAATTTGCTCACTTGGGAATTCCCTATACCAATGAAGTCATTTGTCCAGTTGTTTTCCCTGTATTGATGAGAGAGACAGAGAGAGACAGAGAGAGAGAGAGAGAGAGAGAGAGAGAGAGAGAGAGAGAGAGAGAGAGAGAGAGAGAGAGAGAGAGAGAGAAAGAGAGAGAGAGAGAGAGGGAGAGAGGGAGAGAGAGGGAGAGAGGGAGAGAGGGAGAGAGCAGAGGACCTAGAACTACTAAGGAGAATTATCATAGATTCCTATCCCATCTTCCAATTCATCTTCCTTGTGAATTATTAGAATGAAATACCCATGAGAATTTGGATTGTTCCTTTTATATCTTTATATCACCAGGTGTTATAGGTCAATAACTTAACACAGAACAGCTAAGTAATAAGTGATTTCTGACTGATGGATCATTATGATCAATCTTTCCATAGCAACAATCCCACATGTAATATACATAAAGTTAATAATTGTGTGTTCAAAGCCTTTGTTTTAATGGCACTTCCCTAAAAGAAGAAATATTCTAGGAATCAAGAGGATTGGGAAATCTCAATACTTTGGCTAGATTTCACTTAATCAATCTGGGGCAAACATTGTCATTGATGTTATCCTGTTCTCAAGATATAGAAGCTATTTAGGATTCACTCAACAATTTTTTTCTTTTTAATTCTTATTTTTTTTAAATAGAGCATTACAAAACAATGGATTAAATAGAAGAAACTCCCTCAATGTAGCACATATATCAATAAATACTAAGCAATTTGAACCCATAGTTGCTAGTTTATAGCAATAGCATTAAACTCAAATATAAATGGAACCACTAACCATAAATTAGTGTCCATGCTGGTGGGGATTAGCTTAGAAAAAAATCACATTAGCATTATCTTTGTTCTAATGTGTTTTTATTTATTTTGTCAAAAATTTCTCAATTACATTTTAAACTGGTTTGGACAGCACTTGTCCAAACTGCTTGAAGCTATGGATTTGTCACTACTGGTATATAGAAAAATTATATTGACCAGAACAGCATCTCCCAACCAGAATGTAATGAAGATAGAACTTGACCTCATATGTTGTTTTTGTGGTTGTTTAGTTATGTCTGGATCTTTGTGACCCCATTGGGGATTTCTTGGCAAAGAAAGTAGAGTGATTTGTCATTTACTTCTATAGCTCATTTTACAGATGAGGAAACTGAGACAGGCTAGGTTAAATGACTTGCACAGAGTGATCAGCTAGTCATTATCTGAGGCCATATTTGAATTAAGGAAAAAGCAGTTTTTCTAACTCCAGGCTTAGGGCTCTATGACTGTGCCATTAAGTACATTATTTGGAAATAATACTGGAATATCATGACTTTGTTATGTAATATACATTATATCTCCTTTTAAACATGCACTTTCAACAGCTATGGGGGAAATGAGGTGCCAAACATTTGAATGAGGTAGAAAATTCAATCTGCAAAAAAGTTGAACTGAATTGGGTTATTTAGCTTGGGGGAAATAGAAAACCTAAAGAGTGAGTTATAATCATTCTTGAAACACACACAGAATTGCTATTAAAGGGATTGAGTATGACTGTTCTCAATCTTTACCATAGAAGAATTAAGAGAAAATAAGAGTCAAATTGTAACAGAAGAGATTCAGGCTCAGGAAGGACATCTCGAATAGAATGAATTACTGAGAAAAGCTATAGAATCTCCTTCCCTGGAGATATTTCATAATAATATGGCTGCACATTCATCAGGGGTAGTTAAGGTGAGATCGTGCCTGGACTAAAAGCCTTCTCAAAATCTATTTCAAGTTCATAATTCCATAAATCCCATTATCTTCACAAGCTATACTGGGCCACATCAGTTTCTAATAACTATATTTTCTCTAAATCTACTTAAAAGAAACAACATAAGGTTAAAAATAATTGAATTGGGGAATTGAGCTTAAGAAGCTAGTGATAGTTCCCTAAATTGATGGATGTTGCTTATTTATTCTGTTTTTTTTTTAAATCACAATTTAAGCAATATTGGTACCACTTTCGATTGCATAATGAAACTCACATCATATCTAGATTACTTTTCATCTAAACTGGTTTTCTATCATTCTAGAAAATCTAACCTCACCAACAGAACATAGCTGCCTTTTTTTTTTTATCATTTCAGGAAGACAAAGTGAGAATGACTATGGACTTACATGATTCTTATCATTTTCTGGTTCCCTTTCTAATATGATTAGCTCACCACCTCCTTTACTTAGATCCTAGTAAATCTGAAGGAGTTATTATGTTTTAACTGTCAACATACTATCATGCGACATGTATCAGGACCCTATGGTGAAAAGAAGAAACTAAAAATAGCCTAAGATATTCACTTTTTTAAATACTCAAATTATCTAGTCATAATTCTCTTTTCTGCCAATTTGACAGCCTCGCCTAAAATGTCAAATACTTCACCTTCATAATAGCAGTACATCCAAGGAAATCCTTTTTTGATGTCTGATCATGTTACAGGGGTGACCCTAAATAATCATTGGTCATGCCAGCAATCTGAAAGTTTCTGTCATATTTTAACAAGTTAAAAAGGCTTTGAGTATAAGTCCAACTGAAGACAAATGTCTGCTGTTTAATGACAAGGAAAGCTATACTTAGAGAAGTTTAGTATCAATAGGTTGACATATCAGTGATTAATTATTTAAGCATAGTAAATTTGAACCAAAAAAAAAAATTTAATGGCCTGATTCCAATGGGACAACTTGTGATTCTACAGAAATCATGATAGAGTGATCAAAAAGGAAGGATCAAAAGATTCTTTTTTTTATTTTATTTAGTGAATTTAGAACATTATTCCTTGGTTACAATAATTATATTCTTTCCCTCCCTCCCTTCCCCTACCCCTTCCCATAGCTGACATGCAATTCCACTGGGTATTACATGTATCCTTGATTAGAACCTATTTCCATGTTGTTGATGTTGATCAAAAGATTCTTAAGAGGGGGCAGCTGGGTAGCTCAGTGGATTGAGAGTCAGGACTAGAGACGGGAGGTCCTAGGTTCAAATCTGGTCTCAGACACTTCCCAGCTGTGTGACTTTGGGCAAGTCACTTGACCCCCATTGCCTAGCCCTTACCACTCTTCTGCCTTGGAGCCAATACACAGTATTGACTCCAAGATGGAAGGTAAGGGTTTAAAAAAAAAAAAGATTCTTAAGAATCATAGTCTTTAGCCAATTTATAAATATGAATTCAACTGTTGGTACTCTAAATATAAGATCCCTATCCAAAAACCAGGATACTGACCAAGTATTAGAGAATATAGTTATATAGATATACATATTCATATATAAGAATACATATATAAAGTATATGTACATATATATATAAGCATTTATATATATATATACACACAAGAAATGAAGCTGATGCACCAGGTACTGTACTAAGCACTTAGAATACGCAAAATTATTAATAAAATTACATAAAAATAATTCTTGCTCATGATCTTGAAATGTCCCATTGAAAGTTAGCTCATCTTTCTTGCAGTGCTCATTATGAGCATAAGAAAAGAAGGCAAATCTTGAAGATACTTAAAGATTATATGCAATGTGTCTTTTGTAAGATAAAGTAGAAAGATTCTACAAAAAATGTTAACATAGTTGTTGAAAACCCCAAGTTAATATACTTATTGATACTGAATGATTTCAATGAAATTATGAGCCTAAAGGAAACTAGTGACAAGTGTATTTAGAAATTTTGGTTTAGGGCAAAGAAATTATATATTTCAAAAGAGCTTTGAACTTCTTGTACTTGATATGCTTTTATATCATGATCAGATTTTTAGAGAAAATTTGAAAGAATCTAAACATGGTAGGTTGCAATTATCACCACAAAAAATGAAATTATATCTTAATGAGAAGTTACTAACATGAAAACATTCATAAATAGCTGAATGTGCATTTTATTATATATATATATTTACTATATACTTACTATATGTATATTGTATATATGTATTTACTATATATTATTATATAAGATCATCATTTTATTAAAGCATAGGTTTAATATGATAGGTTTAACTCATTTAATAGAAAGAATGCTCTCTCATATACAAAGTATGAAATTACTATAGGATCCGCCAAAACCCTGGGAAAAAAAATTCTCCAAAAGGAGCATGACATAGAGTATTCACTGGTAACACAGTAAGGATATTCTTCCAAACAGATTAACACTTGAAATTTCCAGGTAAAAGGAAAAAGTTCTAGCCACAATAGGTATGTTTTTGTATCTCTCTCTCCAACTTAACTATGATAGATGGCCTTTGCTATTGAGATTCCCTTTTCAATTATAGGACAGGAGAAGTAAGAAAATGAAAAGAAATTCAGAGTAATCTTCCCTACCACTCAGGAAAAAAATGAGCAAGTCTTTAGTTTTGAAAATGAAAAGGCAAATGATGAAAAAACATGCTCATATAAGGAGTTTATGATAGTAGCAAAATTTCCAGGTTATATTTTTATAACAAAAAGTATTCAATGGTCCTAAATTTGTACCCTTGAGTACAAGCATCTCTCTCCAAATGATTCCTCCAAGCGTAAAAATACAGGACTTTATCCTGCCTTTATCCTGGATACAGAGAAAAATACCAAGTTATCATAGACTAATTTAGTCTTCTTTAGTGAGTCTACAAACATTTATTAAAAAAGTATCTTGCACCAAAAACTGTACTAGGCACTGGCAATAACAAACAAAAATTGGAGCAGTTTCTGTCCTTCAAGGAGCTTCTGTTGTATCTAAGGACTAGACATACACATATAGTCAATCTTCAACTCTTGTAGGGGTTAACATTCCTGAGAAAATAGCACCAAGGTAAAAAAATATGGATGATGATACAATGAATCTATCTGAGCTTTAAGCAATTCTCTGAGACTATAAGTTATAGATGATGATTAAAATTCATAATGAAGGAAGTTACCATCCAAATGAAATTGCATGGTAAAAACTACTAAAGAATGGAGATAGGTGCTGGACCAAGGGATAGAGAACTCTCAGAAAAGGAAACTCTTATAAAGGCTGATCAGTATCGTCTTTGAAAATTTATTCTTAAGAAGTTGCCTAAAGCAGTGAGAGATAAAGTGATTCAATTGGAATAAAATCATACATTATCAGCAATGCAAAGATTCAGGACAACTCCAAGGGACTCATGACAAAAAAAGTTGTCTACCACCATAGAAAGAACTGATGGAGCCTGAATGCAGATTGAACCATACCATTCTGATTTTTATTTCCTCCATGGATTTTTCTCTAGAATAAGCAATATATGGCCTCTTTCACAATATGATGAACATGAAAGTATGTTTTATATGAAAACACATATATAACCTATATCAGTGATGGTGAACCTTTTAGAGATAGAGTGCCAGCCCCATCCCCCCTCCCAGACCAAGTGCCATTCTCTTCTCCCCTACCAAGTGCCCGGCATACCCCGCCTCCTCTTACCCCACACAGGGGAGGAAGGAAGTGCTCCCATTAGGCTGCTGGGCAGAGGGGCAGGTGATAGGAAAGAATGGCATCCGGTATGGTGGAGAGTGGGAAGCTCCACCCAAGTTCCTCTGCCTTTCTAGTAGCAAACTGTGGTGGGGGAATGGGGAAAATGTGGTTGAGCACTCTGAGTGCCATCTTTGGTATCTATGCCAATAGTTGGCCATCACTGATCTGTATCATATTACCTGCCCTGTTGGGGAGGAGAGAAAGGTAGAAGGGAAGGGAAAAGACATCGATCACAAAATTTCAGAAAATTATTAATAATAATTGTATTAGTATATAATTTAAAAAAAATTTTAAAGGATAAAATCACACAAACTCTATGTATCAGAGGAGAGATTTGAACCCAACCTTTCCTGACTATCACATTAGCTTTCTATCCAGTATGCCTTGCTCCCTCACAAACATTACAAAGGAAGAATTGCCCTGATTCTAGGCAAGATATTTGTCATGTGCTAGGGCTAAAGATATACAATATAAAAATGTACCTACCCTGAGGGAGCTTGAATTCTGCTATGGCAGAAAGCTGCACAACTAAATTTTTGGAAGAATTTGCCATCATTATGGTTGAAAGAATAATGACTTTAACTTTCTTTTGGCCAAAAAAAATTAAAACAAATAAAACTATGCATTTCCTTATGGAGTCTGGGTAAATGGCATGTATAGTAACTTTAGAAAATATATAATATTTTGAAAAGCAATTATATAATATAATCTAGTCAGATTTTATAAATAAAACTTTTTATGACTAATGAGATCTTATTCCAGTGGTGAATCATGTTAAAGAACTTTTAAGCCAGTAGCAAGAAGTCATGATAGAAAAACCTTCATAGCTGTAAGTGAAATTGTAAAAGGCATAGTTCTTTTTCCTTGAATGAGCCTTTGGTATGCAAATTAAGGTAAGGCTTTTATCCTCCTCTAAATCCAGTCCTTATTTGAAACCTAATTTAAAGTCAGATAAAATATTTTGTATGGCGGCCATAACAGGCTTCTACTTTCATGCTTCAGTGCCTAAGCAAATTGCCTATGGGGCTAAGGAAACATTTTGACCCAAATTAGAAATGTTCATTATAGTGTGTTTTTCACCATTCTTTGAAACAGTCCTTTAAAAAAGCAAGCTACTCTTTTGGATGAGTCATTTGTCCCTCTTCTCATGGTAGTCTCTTCATACTCCTTTGAAAGTATAAAGATTTTCCTTAAAAACCAAATTAAGTCCTTTTGCTTAGAATTCATATTTGTTTCTTTTTTTCTAATAGAATTTGTTGTCTTTATAGCAAATTTGTAATGATCTGAGTAATAGACAGATAGACAGTCAGACAGACAGATAGATAAGCAAATGTAAATAAGACCATTCTATCCTCAAAATAAAGATAATGTATAAATACATGGTAAGAATATAAGGAGGGGCTATTTGCAATGGAGTGAAGACATCAAGAGAATGAAGAATGTAGTCCTGAGTGAACTGAGAATGAAACAGTGATCCAGTCTAGGTACTCACCAGGCTGAAGGTCAGACTTCAGTACAAGAGACATCATCTTTTTTATTGATTATTTATTTATAATGAGTATAGTACCTCAATAAGATATTTTCATAATTTCTGCCAAAATAATGTTAACATCAAGGAAGTAACCTGAATATTATGGTTTTAGTTTCCAGGCTTTCTCTATTCCTCATCTCCAGACTTTCCCACTCATTCTTGAGTAGTTTCCCAATCCAGCACAAAGGGTAGATAGATGCATCAGAGAGAAAACATGTTCAAAATTAAAGTTAAAACAGGGAAAGCATATATATATATATATATATATATATATATATATATATATATATATATATATATATATATATATATATATCAATCATACCCAGATGTTATTGGGGAAGTTTCATTCAACATGTTGGAGTTTCCCCTTTGATTTCTATTGATATTGCAAGGGTACTGGTAAAGGCTGGCTACCTGTTACCTCTGGTTTTTAAGAAATAAAGAAATCTCTGGGCCATAATTTTGAGCTGAAAACTGACTTTATTCATGGGTAAATAGAATCAGTGGTCCCATTATACCCAGTCTGTGATGAAAGACATCTTGGGGATTTTAACAGTTATTTTTATTGGCTTTTGACAGTTGATTGATTAACAAAATTTACATACTCTTGTAAGATTTAAAATTAATGCGCAATACTTCAAGTATTATTTTTATAAAGTTTATTATCTGACAAAATAGAATTACGTGACTAAGTTTTTTCTACCTGTTCAATAATCCCGCGTCCACTGCTGCCCACACCAGAGGAGAAGAGAAGAGAGATGGATCTCCACCCAACTTATATCCTGTCTATGTTAGCCATGACAGGAAGTGAGTGGGGTTCTGGGAATCATAGTTTTGCTGGGGATCATAGTTTTTAGGGTAACAGATTCTAGTTACACACTCTTAAGTACGTTAGCTAATAGTCTAAGAATTCTAATACAAGGTACAAGCATTTTATTGATCTTTTAGCTTATATTCTCATACAATAACTCTTAAGAAGAGACAAAGATAAAAGAGTTCTCTCGCTTAGTCATAAAATCTAAGATCCCTGTTATTGACATAAATTGCTAGAAAAGCAAATATTAGTAATAAATTCCTACTTTTACCTGTGACTTTATGATTGTTTCTGTTGTCTTTATCTAGAATCAGGATTTAGTCATACTTATTACTTAACATTACAAAATTGATGACAGGAACTCTTAAGCTAACTCTTCTTATCTAGCACTGCTTTTTCATAGTTAATTAACAGCTGTTACTACCCTTTCTAACATTCTACTTACATATATGACCTAAAAATGCATAAGTGATGACGTGAGTTTACAATAAATGATATTAAAGCAATAAATATGATTTCATCCTTTTAGTCTTCCTATTTAATCAGCTCATCTCTTCTTATGCAATTCTCTGAAGATTCATTTTACCCTTTCTTCTTTGTAGCTCTTCATCGGTTATATGTTGCAGCTTGTTATTAACCACTATTCACTTCTCCATTGTCCTCTCTGTTAAATCTGTTTTTAATTCTTTGGAGGAGTTTTGGTTTTTTTCATACCTTACATCCATAACATCAGGAAAATGTTAATATTGAAAAGATGGAGTTTTTCCTAAATGGGAATGTTTGCAACTTCTCTCATACCAATTTATATATGTCTTCTCTAGAGTATATGAATACCATGAATCTAGGAACTATTGTTTTTTGTATGCTTTTTTAAATATCTCCAGCATCTACCACAGTACCTGTCATATAGTAAGTAATTAATAAATGCTTCTTGATTACTTGATCACTATTGATTGATCATAATTTCCAGAAATTATCTAAATACACTCTCTTCCTCCTTCTACTCTCAATCCAAAGAACTTATGCCTTTTCTATCCCTTCTAAATGTACACCTTCTATATGGATTGTCAATCCAAATACATATTGAATTCTGGGTAACAGATATCCTTGATGCTCCTTGAGAAGAACCAGATTCCTTTGAATAAAACAATGTATATGTTTCATGTAGTTAACCAAATTTTCTACCTCGCATATGTATGTTTATAGATATAGATAATTTATCTTCTTTTAACTAAAAAGAGGGTTACTATATTTAGAAATGCAAAATAGCTGACAATTTTAGTTCCTACCCAAATAAAGAACATCAATTTCACTAAATATCCCTATTGACTTGCAGTCTTCCTGCTCATTGACACACATAAAGTATAAAAATGGAGAGATTTTAATAACTAAAAGGTAATAAATACCAGGATGAGGAGCTAGTGAATTAGCTAACAAGATTATTGCACAGAGTCCAAAAGATTCATTTCTGCCACGTTTAGTTCTCTGTTGTGCTCTCCATGTCCACATGGTCTCTTAAAGTCTGCTATCCTTATAGTGTAGGGATGTTCAAAAATATTCAAGATTTAACTTATTTCTGATTATTCTTGCTGCTTGCTATTATTATCCATTCCTGGTACAGCAAAAAACCCTGCTTGCACCAGACCTCCATACTCTGGCTATCCCACACTGTACTTTGTGCCAACCTTTTAGCAACTCTGCCAAATCATAGTGTCATGTTTCATAGATTAACTGATATACCCATCAAAGGAAAAATTTTGCAAGCCATTATTGGAGGTCTTTCACTATTTGAGTTTCAGAATTATTTGGTGCTAAGAGGATATACTGACCCATAATTATTTTCTATATTGACATATTTAATAAACATTTTAGCCACAGTACACATACAAGATTCCAGTGTTTGGAGTAAGCATTTTGAGAGGAGAGTATGAAAGAACACAACTAATTTCATGAATCAGCAATAACAATTCATCCTAGTGGTAGAAGGATACTTTATATTGCCTGAAAATTAAATGATTCAAAAACCCATGAAACACCTCTATTTTCTTTTCATTTCTTTCTTTTGAGAGACTGGGAAAGAATAGGTAAATTAAATCTATAGTTTATTAGACAGGTATGTTAAAATTCCCTGTGTTAAATTTACATTATGGTTATGAAAGAAATAATCTGTCATCATTTTATATTGGGTATCAGAGCTTATATGGACAACTAGCTGTATAGCTTTTTCAAAATCATTTTTAGAATGCCACAGAAATATCATTTCTTGGAAATATGTTTTAATATGTATGAATTACAACATTTTCATTAATTGGTCAATCTTGCCCTTCCTCCCTACATGGAAAAGTTCTAAACTGACAAAGAGGCTTAAAGTAGCAAAGTTCCAAAAATTTTTTTGATGATAAGAGAATTCTTTTTGTTTTTTTAGGAAAAAATGAAAAATTAAAAGCATCTATCCTTTTCAGGTCAAATCTTCTCTTCCCTCACTCTATCCCTTCTTTTGGTCAAGAAACTGCCAGTGACATTTATTAAATTTAATCCTCTCCCACTAAAATAGTTATCACCTATCTCTTTAAAATTCTCCTTCCAATACCATCTCTTTTCTTTTTCTGATCCACATGGGAGTCCTGACTTTCTATGTAACTTTAAAAATTAAAAGATGATGCAATATATTGTGAGAAGATATACACACTAAAACTGATCACCAGAAGATATGAACATAGACAATTAGATAATAATGACTTCTTAAATCTCGACTGCATGTGCTGGCATCAATAGTTTAGCTTCTATGTGCCTCAGTTTTATTTGTAAAATAAAGAAGGTGACCTAGTTGGCTCATAAGGTCCCCTACTTCCATCAATCTGTGATCTGACTATAGGTGCCACAATTTTTAAAGAAATCTGTAGTCTTGTCTTTTCTTTTCCTTCTTTCCTTCATTTTTTCTTTTCTTTCTTTCTTTTTTTTTTGCCATGGTAACCCCTTTGTCAAGAGTCTTTCTGATAAAACTCCTCATGCAAGCAAGCATATGCATAGCAAAATGAAAGAAATAAAGTTATTTTTGAAAAATCAAAGAAAATTGAAGCCAAAAATTAATTCCCAAAAATCATACATCAGAAAACAATTGGTTACTGTAAAAAGATTGTTGAATTTGGAGTAAGAAGACCAAAATTTGGGGCCCAATATTGCCCCTTCTTGACTATGTTTTCTAAGGCAAGTCAGTTAACCTATCTTGGCCTCATCTTCCTTATCTGTAAAATGAGCAAGCTGAATTTGTTGACTTCTGAGATCCCTGTCAGTTCTCAATCTACACTCCTAAATGTCATAGATGCTTCTCTAATCCTTGCATGTTCTTAGTTCAGGTTTGCTATTGGGACAAAATGAGGCAGTCCAGAGTCACAGTACAGAGAAGACCTGCTTTTTTTCAAGTGCAGCAATGATACACAAAAAAGATTACAGTGACACTTGGACCCCCACGTCCCTATTTGGAAACTTGTTTATTCAGTGTGTTATCAAGATATGGCAACATGAGTGGTCTGAAGCATCCACCAAGTCTGAGAAGATCAGACTTCATGCAATTGGGACCTGTTGTGCTCCCATGTCAGGAAGCTGCATCAGGGAAACCAGCCAAGTTATGGAACTCAGGGAAGTTGGGGAATCTGGGTCAGGAAAATGCTGGTCCTGACACACTTGGCAACTCTTTCTTTAAGATCACTGTCAGGGTATGAGAGGGGGAAACTTGGTGACTCAATAGATTGAGAGCCAGGCCTAGAGAAGGGAGTTTCAGGATTTAAACATGGCCCCAGATTATTCTTAGCTGTGTGATCCTGGGCAAGACACTTGACTCCCATTGCCTAGTCCTTGCCACTCTTTTGTCTTAAAACCAATAAATGGTATTAATTCCAAGAGGGAAAGTAGGGGTTTAAAAAGAGGGGTATGGGGAAGAAGATCTCTGAATTTTTAGCTATAACATTAAATAAACCGATTCTTGAATTCCCTGGAATTCTTGCGTGTTGTCTCTTTAACAGAGAGCAGCAGGCATCACTCTCAGAAAAGGGCCAAACTTTCTGCCCACACAAATCTTTCTCTGCCAGAAGGCATGGCCTTTTTTTTTTTTAAACAACAAAGGAAAGACCTCCAGAAGTTCCCTAATCTTGCAGTCATGTTTTTTTTTCTTCCTGCATTATAACTCTAGGGATGTAGTACAAGAAGAGATATTTAGTATTATAACAGTATTTCCTTTGTGCCATTGCCTCTGTAGAATTCTAGACTCACCTAATATGTGTTCTAAGAAATGTGACTGTTGTCTACAGCTTTCAAAGCATTTCTATCAATTCAATGTTCATGTATACTAACTCTAAATCTTGATACCTTTTCAATCAACCAGCAAGCATTTATCTATCCTTTGTCATATGCTTGGCACTGTCCTAGAAAGTGGGTCAATGTAATTGATGGTGAAAAAGCAGTATACCCCATTGTAGGAGGCAATATGTATGTGGAGAAATCAAAATTGGGGGGTAGGTAGAGAAGAAGGAACTAGGAGTTGTTCAGCTCTGAAAAGGCCCCATTTAAAAGCTGGCTCTTGAGTTGAGCTTTGAAGGCAATTATGTATTCTAAGAGATGGAAGTGAGGACAAGGTACATTTTTGGAATGGTGAAAGCTTGCATAAAGACATGGAGAAGGAAGATAGAGTGTAATGTGTGACTTATAAAAAATCAGGTTTAATTTGGCTTGACTAGAGAATGTATGCAATGTATAATAAGTCTGGAAAGGTAGCTTAGAGCCATTTTGTGAAGACCTTTAAATGGCAAGCAGAGAAAAATGTATTTGTCACTAGAAACAATAGGAAACATTGAAATTTACTGAATATGGAAATGACATGATCAGACCAATATTTCAAGACAATTCGTTTGGCATATATGTGGAGGATAAATTGGAGAGCAGAGAAATCTGAGGTAAGAATCAATCAAGAGTTTACTGTATTTTGCAGCAAGATTCTCTGATAAAGGTCTCATTTCCAATATGCAGAGGAAATTGATTCAAGTTTATAAGAGTCATTCCCCAAATGATAATGGCCAAAGGCAGTTCTTAGAAGAACTAGAAGCTAATTATTGCCCTATGGGAGTTGGGGTGTTCCAATGACCAACAAAGAAATGGAAATTAAAGTAACTCTGAGGTTCCACCTCATATCCATCATATTGACACAGTTTACTTAAAAAAAAAAAGGAAAATTAATAATGTTAGAGGGGGCTTCTGAAAAATATACATATAGACTGTAATAACTATGGACTGTGATAATCATTTTGGAAAGCATTAAGGAACTAGAAAAGTTAGTGAATTACACATAGTCTTTGATACAAGAAAAAAGTATATCCATGAAAATATCAGAGAAAGAGGAAAAAAGCCTTGGTGTATAAATATTGAAGGTCTTTTTTTTTTCTTTGTGGTGACAAGAAATTGAAAATTAATGAAGTACCTATCAATTGGGGAATAGCTGAATAAATTACCATAAATGTAATAGACTATTTTAGTGCTGTATGAAATGAATGAAAGGATGGAATCAAAAGAAGAAGAAAAAACTTGAAAAGAATTATGTAATATGATGCAGAATGGAGAAAGTACATCCATAAGAACAATCTACACAAAAGCAACAATGTAGTGAAAAAGAACAATTTTGAACTCTTATTGATGTCATGGTCAATCCTGATTCTAGAGGACCAATGACAAATTATACCAACCATGACAAAATATGTAAACATCTAAAACAAGACACATTTTTAGACATAGTCAGCATGGGAATGTATTGTTATTACACAGCTCTGTTACATACATGGGTGTGAGTTGGAAAAAAGGATATAGTAGTAGGCTTCAGGTGAGTAATTGTGAGACTCTGAACTAAGGTATTTATAAGTGGGGAAAAAGATTAAAGATGAAAACTGTATTGTTCAAGGAGGATGGAGAACATCAGGCAACTGATTGGATACTTTGGTTAGGAGTAGAAAATGACTCTTGAAAAATCAGATCCTTTCTAATTCTAATATTTGAGATTCTTTCATGTGATACATATACCTAAAGAAATATTCTCTATCAAGAAAACACTCCAGTTGTTTTTAATTCCCTTTCTCTCTTAAATAGTAAAGACTTTCTCTTTAAGCAATTGTGTGAGCTTATTTCCAAAACACCCTAGGCTATTGGAGTAGGCGGAGGAAACTCTGATTTTTTTAATTCTTCTGGCATGCATTGCCTCAGGAGACACCATTCAGCTGGAGAGTAGGGAAAGGGGCAAATGAGTCAGCCAGCACTAACTATACACAAATTAAATGCATAATTGTATTTGATGTTTTTACCTATAATGTATTTACTTCTAGGATTTTATAATGCTGAAGGGACCAAAGCTTTGAACAAAGGTTTCAAAAAATCAACTAAATTTTTTTTTTTCTTAAGTCTAGAACAGAAAGGGAGAAAAAAGAAATGTATGAGAGAAGAATCAATGAGATAATAAACATCATTTATCCCTCATTTCTGTCATCATATCTTGTTTATGATTCAAAGTGTGTTACCTTCCAATAGGTATTACTTTCTAATTTTTTTAGGGCAATGATGTCTTTTTTTTAACGCATCAGCCAAAAGAAAGTTTTGCATATACTAAAGACACACACTAAATATTCAGTGAATAAATGAATGTGAAGAATGTTTTAATAAGGAAAATTACATATGAATTTGTTTTTACTGTCATTTTGGCTTTTCATATTTGAAGTTTCCTTAAATTTTCATTTTTAAAAGAAGAAATGAAATGGTGTCCCTATGAAGGCAATTGTGAAAATTAAAATATATCAGTCAGTACATTTTGCCTTTCTTACAAAAATTTGTATGTCACCACAAGGATAAGAGAAACAGAAGGTTGGAAACATTAAAAGAGGCAAGTTATCCAGTATGTATTACTTTAAGTTAGTGAAGTTACCATCTTAATCTAGGCCAGTGATGGTGAACCTATGTATCAGGTGCCAAAGATGGCAGTTAGAGAGTTCTCTGTGGGCACTCAGCCATGCTCCCTCCCCATCCCCCCACCCAGAATTTGTTACTAGAAAGTGAGAGAGACTCAGGCTGAGCTGCTCCCCTCCCACTCTCCACCATGCCTGATGATATTTTCTCAGTTCACCCACCCCTCTGCCCAGCAGCCAATGGGTGTGCATGGGGTAAAGTGGGTGGCCCACAGGCAGCAGATCTAGAGGTGGCAGAGTGCTCAGGCCACTCCCCTTCCCCTCTCTACACTCAGCTGACAGCATTCCTCACTTCACCCACCCCTCCACTGGCTCTACTTCTTTTAGTTAGCATTAATTAACCTCCAAACATGCAGACTAAATCTCTCTCCCACACTCCAAGTCTCTAACACCAAGTTCCTGCTAAATATCTTCTCTTATCTGTTCTATTGTTTCTCAAACTCAACATATTCCAAATGGAATGAATATATTCTCTCTTAAATTAGGCCTGCTTCCAAACTTTGTGATTTCCCTTAAAAGCATTACCATCCTTTCAATTAGCAAAATCCATACTTTAGGAGTCATCCTTGATTTTCCCTCATTGTTATCCCCTATTCATGTCATCTTATGTCTATAAATATCCATCCTTTGCAGACTTTTATCTGTGTTCTCATGATTTCCTATGCTATCAATTGGCATTTCTGTTGTCAACCTTAAAACCAAGATGTCTATTTCCACTGAGAGAATTAAAAAACACATATGTAGGGGGAAAGAAGAGGAGGGATAGACCAAAGGTTCCCCCAAAGAGAATGAAGAGAAAACAGGCTTATATGGTCTTTTAAGACAAAGGTGAGGGGTGGCCTTTTTAATTGAGCAATGTAGGAAAACTTCTGCCCAGTAAAGAAATGTGAAAGTTTATTTTTTCATATACTATATTAACTCTTATATATTAGGGAAGATTCCTGTGTATTCCTGTGACTGCAATTTGGGTCATAGATGCCGTCTAGACTTCTGCCTTTTCCGTTTTCTTTGTCCTTGAGATCCCAAGGTTCAAAAGAATTTGTTTAATAGATGAAGGGAGAAGGATCCTTTTCTGGCATGCATGACCACCTGTGGGGATGCGGAGGGATAGATAGGTTGATGGATCATCTCCTAATTAGCTATCACCAGTTAAAGATGTCTTGGGATGGTCAAAGGAAGGGCTGAATAATGAGCTCCCAAAAATCTATTTAGTAACCTGCCTGACCCAGCTTAGATTTTCCCTGGTTGTGAGAAAGCCATAGAGACCTACTTCATTTATTCATTCATTCATTCATCCATCCATTTATTTATTTGTTTGTTTATTATTTAATTATTTATAGCTTTATTGGTTGTGATGCTAGCCTAACCAATAAACTTGATATAATCAACAGACATATATTCTTGCCCCCCCAAAATCTGTCTCTCAAGATAATTTTAATCATGACAGAAATATGTTGTCAATCCTTTGGAATGTATATTGGTGTGGGACTCAGATATGAAATGTAAACAAATAACACTCTTTAGAGTATACAGACCTTTTGGGGTCAGAAGATTGAAAAGTAAGCAAAGATCTCTATTTCATAACCCTAATGTTCTAAAGCAATCATAAATATCACAAAAACCATTAAAAACAAAACCATGAAAGTGAACCTCATATCTGGGCATCAATCTCATCTCTTTCTTGAGCTTCGATCACATATTATCAGTGACTTGCTGGACATCTCTGCCTGAATATTTCATAGGTACCGCAAAATAAACATATCCAAGAAATATTTTCCCCCAAAAGCATTCTCTTGCCCCCAACTTTTTTTCTTTCTCTCGGTGGTACCACCAGACCTCCATCCACTCAGATTGGAAGTCTTGTGATTATCTTAGGCCCTTCGGTCTTCATCATGCCCATAAAAATCAGTTGCCTTTTTATTTATTGATATTACTCCACAATAAGGGAGTAATGTTATCTCTTCCCTTTCTCTTCTTGCTTAAACTAATTACCTCATGCTATTGAAGTCACCTTCTGATTAGTATGTCTATTTATATTTTTTCTCCAACTTCTGATTAGTATGTCTATTTATATTTTTTTTCTATCTCCAATCCATTCTTCACAAACTGCCAAATTAATATAATGACATTTTAAAAGTCTGACCCTGTACTTCACACTTCTTTTGCTTCCAAAATAAAATAATCTCTTCCAGGAAATTAGTCTAGCTGAGCAATCTTATTCTCATCTCTTTTCCCAGACTTTTTTCATATTACTCTCCTCCAATTATTCTATATTCCTGCCAAATGATATTCCTTATCTGTTTCCTAAATTTGCCATTTGGTGAGGGAGATATGGTATCTCTCCTGTGATCTTTTGCATAGGCATTTCTAGATTTCATTTTCTCCTCATCTCTATTGATGATAATAATAGATTCTTTCAATGCTTGAGGAAGTTGCCATATCTTTGAAGATACCTCTTGGCCCCATGTAATATTTATTCAGCAGGTGCATATTATATAGTCCTCAGCCCCTTTAAGTGGAATTTATGCTCTTGTGTGCAGCAACTATTTCCTTCTACCTTTTCCTTAGTGTCTAGGGAATTATATTGTATTTAATAAGCCTGTGTTTTATCAAATTGAATTTACCTTTACATTCTTCTGCTCAAGAACCAACAGTAGTCTGAATGTAGATGGTAGCATGTCATGCTTCACTTTCTTTCCTTCATGAGTTTTTCTCTAGTGTAAAAGACTTCCCATTCATCAAATAAAACTTACCATTCTGGTTCTATACTATCATTTATCTATCAATCTTATATACATCATCCTCATCTTCAGTACTCCCTAGTGTAAACAGTAGCAATAGCACAGAAAGAGAATTATATAGATGGAAGGGAACTTACTGAATATCTAGTACAACCCATTCTTTTACTTTTGGAGTTGTACATACGTTATTATACATTACATATTTCCATGTTTATCCTTATCATATTGTGAAAGTAGACATATCTCACTCCAGAGAGAAATTTATGAAGGAAATAAAGTGAAGAATAGCATGCTTCAGTCTTCATTCAGACTTTGTCAGTCCTTCTATAGCAACAGATAGTCTTTTTTGTCACAAGCAACTCATTCATTTTTACAGATAAGGAAACTAAGGTCCCAAAAGGGAAATCAATCAATTAATCAATACTGCCTCAAACACTTATGAAATGTGTGACTCTGATCAAATCACTTAACTTCTGTTTGTCTCTGATTCTTCATCTATTAATCTTTGATAATAAGAGCAGCTGCCTCCCAGAGTTATTGTGAGGATCAAATGAAATATTTGTAAAGTACTTAGCAAAGTTCCTAGAAAATATAATATATAATGCTAACTATTATTGTTTTTGTTATTAATTTATGTGCCAGGCATTTTGCTAGGTGCTAGGAAAACAAAACAAGCAAACAAACAAACAAAAAAACCTTGAAATGGTTCCTTTCCTCAAGGACCTTATCTTCCCTTGGGAATCATTTGCCCAAGGTCACTGGGGAAATCAGTGACAGACAAGTATTCAAACTCAGGTCTTCAAGACTCTTAAGTTCATTTGTCAAGAGCCTATTCCTTTGCCTTTGTTTACATTATCATCTTCTTATCCTTATTCCATCTCTTAGCTGCTTTTCTGTCCTCTCACCCATTCCTTGCATAAATCCTGCATTGTTTATTTTTTCTTTATTTTGAAGATGACCAATGTCTGGAGTTGTGGTGAATTGGATTTAAGTGAGGTAGAATTACACAAAGTTGTCAATAACACCCTCCTTTCCAAAGTCTTCAAATCTAGTGGCAGGAAAAAATAGGTCAGGATGACTGGAGAAGACCAATCTCTTAGTGTTCTATAACCCCTGCTTTAGCCAGTCTCATAGCCATTGGAACAAATTGTTCTCATCTGCCCATTCCACCAGGGGAAGTCTTCAAGCCCTCAGGTAGGCTTCCCTCTTACTCACCAAAGGGTTTTTAGCCTCCCTGTTGCCTTCAGTCTGCTTAAGCCAGTCTGCCAAAAGAGTTTTACCAGGATGTGGCCACTGGACATGCAAAGCTCATTTGAACAATAGTTGAGAGTTAGGTGAAAAGTAGACACCAAAGGTGTATGGGCAATCAGAAAAGGACTTGGCAAGTTCTCATACCAAAGATTCCTTCTTTTCTATTTTTTAAACATTAGCTAACTTTATTTTTTTTAATTTGTTCAAATTAAATATTATTTTTTATCATACAGAATATACTTCCATATTGGTCACTGTTATAATTCCCAAATAAAACCATAAATATACTGACATGAAAGATATATTTTGATATATATTCATCTGACTCCAACAGTTCGAGGTGGAAGGCATTCCCCATCTTAAATCTTCCAGGATTGTCCCAGATCATTGCAGTTGATAGTAGTCAAGTTTCCACAGTTAATTGTCATACAATATTGCTTTTACTGTGAAGAATGTTCACCCAGTTTCTTCTTATTTCATCCTACATCAGTTCCTGCAGATCTTTCGGGCTTTTTCAAAAATCATTCTGTTTATCATTTCTTATAACACAATAGTATTCCATCACCAGCATATACTGCATTTGTACAGTCATTCCCCAACTAATGGACATCCCCTCAATTTCCAACTCTTTGCCACTACAAACAAAGAGCTACTATTGGCCAATGTGGCAGCAAAGGAAAGTAATAAATGTGAGAGAGGATTTAGCAAAATTGGGACATTAATACATTGCTGGTGGAGTTGTAAATTAATCTAACCAAGCTGGAGGGCAATTTGGAATTATGCCAAAAGAGCCTTTAAAAATGTCTGCCCTTTGATCCAGCCATACCACTGCTGTGTTTGTACGCCAAAGAGATACTAAGCAAAAATACTTGAACAAAAATATTTATAGCCAGGCTCTTTGTGGTGGCAAAAAAAAATGGGAAAATGGGGTGAGGGGTCCTTTGATTGGAGAATGGCTAAACAAATTGTGGTCTCTGATGGTGATGGTGCTGAAAGGAATGATGAACTGGAGGATTTCTATGTGAACTGGTATAAGATTTAAATTAATATCTAATAATTCCAAGCATTATATTTTATAAAGTTTATTAATAATCACTTGAAGTAGAAAGAAAAAAACTAAAAGAAATAGAAGTTCAAATCTAATTATTTTATCTAACAAAAATAAGACCACATGAATAAGTTCTCCTGCCTGCCCAAAAGCCTGCTTCCACAGCTATGATCAGGAGAAAGAGAGAGAAAAGGACAAGGCCACACACAAATTTTATCTTCAAAACTTAAGTATTTAACATGAGAATGAAAGTGGGATGCTGGGATTTATAGTTCTGGTAGCAGATCCTAATTACATAGCTCCCCCCGCCCCTCCCCTGTGATTCCAAAGGAAAATGAGCATGTAGAAATCTCCCAGACTGATATGCCTAGTTTCCCCAGAGAATCAGTACATATAACCAACTTATATCTCTAAAGATCTTTAATTAGAGGTACATACAATATTGTACTTTCGAAGGAGAAATTATAATAATTTGGGGATAAGAGGGAAATAAAAGAGAAAGAGAAAAAAACTAATGATTGCTAGGCACATTGACAAAAAGCTAATTAGGGGGCAGTTCCCTTTGGCATAAGAGTTTACATTCAAAATAAAGGTATTCAACCCCCCACAATTCAATTTCACTACATCCCACAGTTCATTCTAGATCTTTTGGTGCAGTGTGTGGTTTCTGCAGGCATCTTCATGGCACCTTCTCCAAACAGTTTACTTTCTTGATTCAGAGAGGTAGCAAGTTTCTTATTCTAAAATTACTCTCAAACAAGAAAACTTTTATAAATCTAGAATTTTATGACAATAATATGCTGGAAAGACCTCCAGGAATTGATGCAGAGAGAAAGAAACAGAACGGGGAGAACATTGTGCACAGAGGCCAATACACTGTGGTACGATCAAATGTAATAGACTTTTCTACTAGCAGCAATGCAATGACCCAGAACAATCCAGAGAAACTTGTGAGAAAGAATGCTACGCACATTCAGAGAAAGAACTGTGGGAGCAGAAATGCAGAAGAAAAAGATATGATTGATCATGTGGTTCGATGGGGATATAATTGGGGTTTTGGCATTAAAAGATCACTCTATTGCAAATAGGAATAACATGGAAATAGGTTTTGAACAATGATATATGTATAACCCAGTAGAATTGCTTGTCAGCTCCAGGAGTGGGGAGGGAAGAGGGATGGGAAAAATCTTAAATCATGTAAAAATGGAAAAATATTCTAAATAAATATTTTTTTAAAAAAAGAACTGCTCTAAATATTTTGATTCAAATAGGTACTTTCCCCTTTTTAATTACCTCTTTGGGATGCAGAACTAATAGTAGTATTACATGATCAAAGGGTTTACAGTTTTATAGCCCTTTGGGCAAAATTCCAAATCGCCCTCCAGAATGGTTGTATCAATTCACAACTCCAACAATGTGTTAGTGTCTCTACTTTACCATATACCCTCCAGCATTTATCACTTTTCTTTACTGCCATATTAGCCAACCTGATAAGGGAGAAATAGTACCTCAACATTGTTTTAATTTGCATTTCTCTAATCTAGAGTGATTTAGAGCACTCTTTATTAATGACTTTGATGTCTTCATCTGAAAATTGCTCATTCATATCCTTTGATCATTTAGCAATTGGGGAATGGTTTGTGTTGTTAAAAATTTGATAATTAGATCATCATCAGAGAAATTTACTATAAAGTTTTTCCCAGTTTGTTGTTTCCCCTCTAATCTTGGCTACATTCATTTTGTTTGTTCAAAAACTTTTTAATTTAATATAATCCAAATTATTCATTTTACATTTTCTTTTCTTTTCTTTTTTTTTTTAATCCTTACTTTCCATCTTGGAGTCAATACTGCTCCAAGGCAGAAGAGTGGTAAGGGCTAGGCAATGGAGGTTAAGTGACTTGCCCAGGGTCACACATCTAGGAAGTGTCTGAGGCCAAATTTGAACCCAGGACCTCCCATCTCTAGGTCAGACTCTCAATCCACTGAGTCACCCAGCTACCCCGATTTTACATTTTCTAGTACACTCTATATTTTATTTAATCATAAATTCTTCCTTCTCCAAAGATCTGCCAAGTAAACTATTCAGTGTTCCCCTAATTTACTTATGATATCACTCTTTATCTCTAAATCATATACCCATTTGACCATATCTTGGTAGAAGGTGTGAGAGATTGGTCTATGCCTCGTTTCTACCATTCTGCTTTCCAATTTCCCCAGCAGTTTTGCTAAATAGTGAGTTCTTATTCCAAAAGCTAAGGTCTTTGGGTTTATCAAACACTAGCTTGCAAAGATCATTTACCATTGTATATTGTGTATCTAATCTATTTCATTGATCTACCATTCAATTTCTTAGCCAACACGACTGTTCTGATTATTGTTGTTTTATAATACATTTTGAGATCTTGTACTCCTACACAGAGGTTTTCCTCTTCCTGGAATGCTCCATATACCCTGCCAATCTTTTGTCCAGCCCTTCATGTAAAACTTCTTCAGCCATATTGATATGAGTTGTTCTTTTAGTCCACTGAACTCTCAAAGAACGTTTACCTTACTGAACTCATTCCATCTTAAATTAAAATTTAGCAAATTAGATGTTTTACCTTTAAAACTAGATTATAGTTTTCCTTCTCTTAGTGTGCTGTATATGTTCATCATCACCAATGGATCACAAAAGGATCAGGCTTCTCTGAAAGATAATAGGTTGGATATCATCAGCTGAACTTTTCAAGCAAACACTTGTATGCCATTCTGCTAAGGTAATTCATTTGGGTTGAGGAGTCAGCTAGATGGTGCAGTGGATAGAATGTTGTACCTAAAGTCAGGAAGACTTGTTTTCCTGAATTCAAGTCTAGCCTCAAATATTCACTAGTGGTATGGCCCTGGGCAAATCATTTAACTGTTTGCCTCAATTTTCTCATCTATACAATGAACTAGAGAGGGAAATGGTAAACCACTTTGCCAAGAAAATCCCAAATGAGGTCACAAAAAGTTGGACACTAAAGTAACTGAGCAACAAAATTCTTTTTCAAGTAGAGATAGATCAGACACACTCTGAGCTCCCTCCAATTCTGATATTTGGTGTTTCTATGAAATTGTATTTTTCTCATAGCATCTTATATAGTTCCTTACCAATAGTAGGAAATTTACATTATATATTTGTTGAATGAATGACACCCTTGTTTGAGTTCCTTTGATGCTTATGGTTTGTTCCACTCAATTTAGCACTTAATGATGATGTAATTTAATATTCATTAATTGTTTCATGTGCCATTTGGGACTTGGAGTACCTCTTCCCATGGGAGGATACTGGTAACTGTTAATAGCTTTGTTGTTCCTCTTCTGACAGACATCCTCTTTTGAGGTAGCCCACATTTCATTTAATTTTGTTTTTTTTATTGAAAATATAAATTCTTCAAAAAAGCAGGGGACCATGAGATAATGTCATATCATCTCTAATCCCCTAAGCATCTTATATAACGCTGGACATATGTTAAATACTCAATGTTTGTTGATTAGTTAATAATGCTACCATTTTTGAAGATTTTTTTAAAATTATTTTTACAATTAAAAAAAACAACTCCCTAAGCCCAGCCTACTCTGTCTGTGGTTCTTAGGGCAAAAGTAAAAAGCTGTATAGTTCCAGTCTAATAGGTCCAATTTAAAAAAAATCATACATTAAGTTTTAATTCATTATGTCTATTGATATCACAAAGATCCCAAGGGAAGTGGAGATAAATGTGTCCTGATAACAGGAACTATCCCACCTTTGCCTTTATATCTCAGGCACGTAACACATAGGAAGGATTTAATAAATTCTTGTTGATGACCTGAATGAATGCTGATCAGGGACAGAGATCAGGGAATCAAAATTCCCACTTTAGTGTATGTTAAATGCAGAGTATAAGTCTTATAAAACAGGAGCTATTGGTATGTTGAGGAAATGCATATCAGTGAATCAATTAATCTCATGATTATGGGGATCCTGTAGTGTTTCTTCAATATATGTAGAGGGCTAGATGAAAAGAGGACTCTTCTGTTTGATATTTTGATCCATAGACCCGGAAAGTGTATTCTTTCAGACAGAGATCTTGTTTAGTAGTATTTAGAATTTTAGAAGCAGAATACATAATATTGTTCAAGTGTTCCCTTTTCCTCCTTGCCATACACACCTGTCCACCTACTAATAGGTGACAGCCAATCAATTAAGTATGGAATGGAAGTATTGAATTTATTGCAATAATACTTATTAATAAGTCAGTTGTATTCATATGTATAAATTGTTACAATTTATTTTTAAATTGTAACAATTTATATTTCATTTTCTTTTACAGAGAACATCTGACAGATTAATTAGTGATTATTTTGTGAAGGGGCATATTAAAAAAAAGATTGAATTAATAGTTAAGAAAACCTTTTTCCTCTAGTCACAATATTGTATAGTCACATCCTTTTTTCTATCTAAGCCACTCAATTAATATTGTCAAATATTTGATGCCCTTTTCCTTACTAATACAGATTTTCCTCACTTAAAAATAGCCAGAAAATTCTATTAATTTCCATTTCAAATGTATTATATTTCTAAAGGAGGCACTACAGGATTTATTTAAATACTAGATTTCCCTGCTTCATTAAAAACTAGTTTATTTATCTATTCTTTAACCCCACTCCCCACACACAAACACAAAGTTAATACTTGCTATCAATTTGGTGGGCAGAATATGGGAGTGAAAAGTCAGGTGTTGTCAGTTTCAATACCAAATCTAATGATCTTAAACTCATCACTGAACATCTGTAGCCCTCAATTTCTTTATTTGTAAAATTAGGCTATTTTACTAGATTATCTCTAATGGGCCTTTCATCTCTAACATTTCATGATTTGTTGGGACCATATAGTGTGCAATCAAGGCACAACTATTCAAATTCTTAACTGAATTTTTTTCTTTTACTTTTGCTCCACCTGTTTGCTTAAAGATCAAACAGAATAGTATTGCTGTGGTTGTTAGCAAATGAAATCAAGGAGTATTAAATTAGGAGAAAATTGACAGTTTTACCCACAACTTTAATGGATTTCTCCAAAAAGTTTTTATTCTTTCATTTAAATGAAAATCTCCTCCTATGAGACACATATATTCTCACTACTGCACTCTACTGCAACTTTCTCCTACTTATACTAAACTTTGGATTGTTTGCATCATCAATTTATGACTTTTGATTGGATCCCAAGGGGAGCAAATTAATATTTGTAGTCTCTGAATACATAATTCATGCACAAATCATTCCAGGAATGTATTTGCATGTCAGTCAGGGGGAAAAAAACTGCAAATCCATTTGAATTGAAAACTAGAAGAGACTTTTGAAATTTTATTATTGCTAAGAATTTAAAAATTCTACAACTTTCAAAGAGATATTCAGGAATTGTTGTTAGAACTGTTCATCACAGTCCTTGTGTATTTAAGAGGCATGGAGAGCAGTATTCTAGCTACTGTACTATTCTGGCTTGGTTGCTAATCAGGAAGCTGTTGGTCATCTTTTTGAATTCATTATACAGTACATGCCATCCTGGAAGCAGAGCCTTATATGTAGAGTTCATGGGCAGTCCTATTATGGGAAACCAACTTGTTTTGAGGGAAGCCCAGCTGCCTGCTTCTGCGCAGGTCCTGGAATTTGAAACATCTAGGGACCTCTACGGAATCCTGGCATCAGTTACTACATCGACTGACTCTTTGGGAGTTAGACTCACTCATTTTCCCTTTACAGGATTCAGACCTCAGAAGCAGTTCACTTCATAGATAAACTCCAAAGAAAACAGAGAGGACTTTATTTATTTTTTAGAAGGCTACTCTGGCTTCTCAGTATTATTGACTGGTCTAAGTCTGAAAAACCTACTGGAGCAATAAAGCAGGGGACATTTTCATTAAGATATTCACTGTTGCCTTGATATTCTATTTTTGCCCAAATGATTTGGTATGAAGAAGTAGAAGATTGTTGTAAGTATAAATGAACAAAAATAATTCTTACTGTTTTGTGATTTTAGTGTTTTTGATATAACTTTAAATATGCCTAATAGTATAAGAAGTACATACGATGTGAAAGAAAACCAACAAGGAGCTAATTAGTCAATATTGTATTACATACAATAATGAATTTGTCTTCATATACAAATATAATTATGTACAAGTAAATATGCAAAAATAAGAAAACCTTTTTCAATCACTGTAGACAGAACCTTCCAGTACTAAAAACAATGTCAAATCCCCTTGTGTTAAAAGTAGTAAAGTATTAATGTTTTCATGGGATTCTTTTTCTCCTATAAATTAAAATTCTGTAGTTATTTAGTTTTTATTTACTTTAATCACTTTTTGTATGCATATTTCTTCATATGTGAGTTATCTGTCACATATTCCCAGGTAATTCTAAGAATTAATAAACTATCTTTGAAATGAGAAGGGAAAGAGTCTAGATGCAAAACTATATTTCTTCTAAGTAACAGAAAGACTAAGTGATATGAGTTTAGATGGATTAAAACATAATAGAAGGATTTATCAAATCAAAGATTTCTAATCTTTGAATCATTTTAAAAGGTTGTCTTCTACTGATAACTCAAGATAGTACTCAACTATGAATTGTTTTGGAGTGTTAATAACTTTTTAACTTAGACAATATTTTCTTTTAAAACTATTTGGAATTTTAACCATGTTTAATAGTAAAGTTAGCCTAAAGTAATGTTTATTTTTATATCTATAATGATTAAGCACATTTTCACTCAGATACTTTTGCTTCAATTCTAAGACCCATTCTTTAGCATCTTTATTTTGTAGCAATTCATGATTCCCAGGAAATTTAAAATTTTATTATAATGTGCAAGTAAAAATGCTATATTATGAGGACAATCTAATCTGAAGAGATAGATTAACTTGATTACCTAATAGATTTGTGCGACTATTTTTCTTGTATCAACTCTTATGGATCCAAGATTATGACCATTATAAAATAGATACGAAGTCTGTGACTATAAAATAAGTTCAACAATTTCACCAATGACTCACCAATTTCAGGGAAAGAGGGAAAATGCTAGAAAAACTTTATGGGAAGGAATTATTATTTTATATTGATAAGTCTTGGTTTTGAAATATATACACTTCATTATTTCCTTTATTATTCTAAGTAATATTGGAAATCACCAGGGTCATATTCCAGTTAAAATGTTTTTTTTTTCTCTGAACTCAATTAATCTTAAAAAATACTTGTGTGTGTATATATTTGTATATATTACATATATCATAGTGTTTAATCTTTGGCAACATATATAATTTAATTCTCTATAATAGATCTTAAACTAATAGAGTAGAGGAAAGAAAAGTAGGAAAAATTATTAGTAGATGTTTGAAAGAACTAAGGTATTGCTTATAGGCCAACATAATCATTTATGGCATCTTATTATCTTGAATAAGACAGAAATAATTATTAAATATTCATTATATATACAAAAATATAATGAGAATATAAAAGAAAAATGAAAAGTTCCTAACATTTAGAGCTATTCAAGAGGAATGTCCTAAGTTTTCCCTCACTAGAATTCTTCAAGCATTGTCTGAATGACCACCTTTCTGGCATATGTTAGAGGATCATGATAGGTACAAATTTGACTGGATGGCCTTTGAGTTCCCTACCAAATCAGAGACTCTGGGCTGAGTGACATAATCCAACTCTCATATTGTAGATGAGGACAGCAGACTTGCAGAAATTATGGACCTTTCTTAAACACTATGTTTGAAAGAGACAGGATTTGAACCCTGGTGTTCTGACTCCAGATCCAAAGCTCATTACTGCACCATACATGTAGCCATAATATTATATTATTCCTACCCTCGGGGAGACTAGTGCTGATATTCTATTTAAACATTAATGATCGTGTTCATTAAGAAAAGCAAAAGAGTTATCTTAACATTTTAGCCACTAGTTCACTGGCTTAGTTGATGCACTATTCAATGTGAATAATAACTCTAGGAATCTGTACAATTAATCAAATAAGTGAATAAAGATATTAAGGACAAATGATTTTTTACCAAAAAGAAAATAAAACTGCCTTGAATCCCAACATTAATCATCTTTTGAATAAAGGACTAGACATGGAATCCAAAGGCATTGCTTTTGAAAATTAGATTCCAGAAAGACCTATATGCTCAGTAAAATGGATATCCAGTAAATATTTGCTTTTCATTTTATAAATTCAGAACCTAACCAGAGCTGAATGAAAGGTAGGTAATCTTCTCTGTCATTATATACCCTAGATTCTACTTACCTACACATATATGATAATTTTTAAATGTTGATAGGAGTTCAAGTTTACAAAGGACTATGATTTTATATATCTGGAGTGGTGGGGAGGGAAGAGAGGAGCCTCCATAATAAGTTTAGAACGCTATGGGATTAACAACATATTTATGGTACTGTCAGGATAAGCAAAAAGCCACCCAACTTCTAAAATATTTATTGTTATTATTCAGTTGTATCTTACTTGCTGTGACCTCATTTGGGTTTTCATGGTAAAGACACTGAAGAGTTTTACCATTTCCTTCTCCATCTCATTTAATAAGGAGAAAACTGAGGCAAAGTTGAATGACTTGCCCAGGGCCATACAGCTAACTAAATGTCTAAGTCCAGATTTGAACTCAGGGAAATGAGTCTTCCTGACTCCCAGCCTGACACTTGATGTACTCCATCACTTATCTGCCCTCTGAAGGATACCTACTCAAAATGCAGAAGAAAAACATATGATTTATCACTTATAAATATGGCCATATGATTTGGAGTTTAGGCTCTAAAAGACTACTCTATTAAAAATGAATAATATAGAAATAGATTGTGAGTGATGTATATAATCCAGTGAAATTGAAGGGTACAGGGAGAAAACATGAATCATATAACCATGGAAAAATATTTTAAAATAAGTAAACACATTTTAAAAAATAATAAAGAAAATCTACTCATTAAAATGTATTCTTGTGGGGAAGGTGGGGATACAGAGTTATTAGACCTTAATATTCCAATGATTAATCACAATATGTTATCCAAACAGTATTAAAGTGCACATTCATTAAATGGAGGTGAATATGAAGCAGAACTTCTCTTTTTAGATTAAAGTGATCATTTGAAATCCTTTAAAATATGTGTTTTAAGTCACTGTACATATGTTTAAGAAATTCTGAATTTTTAATCCATAGTTGAAGTTTAATAAGAGATTTAATGAAATCTTTGTTTTTCTGGGAAAATCATGTGTTTTATTTTTCATGTCTTATCTTAGGTTTTATCACTAGAGTAACACAAAATAATGTTCTTAGGTCTTATCAGTAGAGTAACACAAAATAGTGTTCTAGTGCCTCCTCCCCTCTCTACCTTCTTTAATATTTCATTGGCTTATTATGGTGATTTATGGTAACTTTTTATTAAGCTACTTTTTATCTCATTATCTCATACACAGTATCTTGATAGATGAATAAAAGCATAACAATGTGTAGTTGAGGGTCCAAACTTATGATTTCCTTGGTATTTCTTTTGGCATTTCTTTGGAAAGTTCTCAATGTGGCAACTTCCTCTACCCTCACAGTCCAGAAACTCCTTCAAATGTCTTTAACAGTTACCCAAAATATCGAGGACTTCATTATATACTTGAAATGATACAGCTAGTATGTGACAGGGGTAAGATTAGAAAAAAGAACTTCCTGATATGAAGGCTGATAACCCTCTAAATACTACAACATTAGGCAATACTAATAGCTGACATCAATATTATATTTTAATATTTATTGTTATTTATTATATTATTTTCTTAATATTTAATAAAACATTTTACATATATTATTTAATTTGTCTCTGACAGCAACACTGTAAGGTAGGGGCTATTATTAAACCCCTTTAACAGCTAGGGAAGGAGTAAGAGCCAGATAGCTTTAAAAAATCCAGGTCTTCTTGACATCAAGTTCAACATTCTGTCCCTATGCAAATTAATATAGAAATATAGATACCTGATTTAAAGTCTCCTGTGATGATAGGTATAGATACAGAAAATTTTAAAACTAAAGGTTTTAGTCCGGCTTCCTTTCATGCATCATGACATGCTTTCGTCCAACTCTTAAGTATTCTGTGATTTTCTAATTTTTCCTTTCTTAATATTTTTCTTGCTGTCTTCTCTTTGAAAATGGGCTATTTCTTTCCAGTTCATAGTTTAAAGCAGTCCTTGTTTTCATATAGAAAGAGAAAATTAACCAAATATCTCTAACTGACCTTGAAGGCAAAGCAAGTAATAGAAGTGCCACTGTGTCTCCTTTGTTTAATGAAAAGGCAAATTATAAAATAAAGTTGGTAGCAATTAGCTTTCTTTAAAATAATAATAATAATGGCATTCCCCTTCTAGGAGACACTTCAGCTTAATGCAGTTTAGAAAGTTGGGAGAATGTAAACTGATTAGAGTTTTATCATTTCTGCCTTTCATTCTAAAAACATACATCGATGGAAGTGATGAAGAGTTCCGTTAATGGAGGCGGTACAGTTATTTCAGACATACCGCGTATGCAATTTGAAGGCAAGCCAGAACACAATGAGAAGGAATAATGATGCCCTTGGCTTATTTTTTTACCCAGCACTTTCAGGTTTTGATTGCATTCAGAGGGCGGCAACAGTTTTCTTTTTTCACAAGGACCTGCTCCAAGTCCTTGGAGGCTTGCATTCTCTTATCAGAGCAGCCAGTTCACGCTGGAGCGTTTTGTTGGGAAGGTCAGAGGCTGCAGTGTGGGAGAGAAGAAACATTTCTTTATAGGACTCCACCAAGTGCTCGTCTGACATTTTCATGAGAATGAGTCCATGAGGCCACTTTGGGATGGATTGAACACAAAATACTCTCCTAGGGGGTGGGAGGCTGAAGTGCAAAGACGATTGGAGGAGGAGTCAGAGGACCAGAAATTAAAATCCCGACCTGCCAGTGGATAACGGAATGGAGCCAGGCAAAGCCTAGCCCTACTATGGAATTCAGGACTTAACAACTTCTAAGTCTGCTTGAGCCCAATGCTTAAGAGTAGCCGTTGGGTATCAGGACCCTTGAATGAGGTTTTTTTGTTGGTGGTGTTTTTTTTTTCTTTCTTCAGCTAACTTTGATGCTTATTTTAAACCAGTTTCTCAGAGATTTGCCTTGGGCCCCACCCACTGGTGGTGGCCTGTGTTATTCTCAGTAACATCCAGCCTCAGCAGAACAGGTGTTAGGGGAAACTAATGTGGGATTAGGTCACCACTCCCCCCACACACCCCTTTGCTGTCTCTTCTGCTCTCTCTCTTTCTTCTCCCTCTCATTCCCATAAACATTCCTCATTCCCTATCCATTCTATCCTGTGAAAAAAAGCAATGAAACTTTTTAAAAATCATCTTGGGGTCTCAATAAAATATGATAAAATGTATTTTATAATATCTATAAATACTTTTTAAAACAATTTACCATTTTGGAAAGAGGCAGTTAAACCCTGTGTGACCTAGGACAAGCCATACTTCCCTGGGACTCAATTTCTTCATCTGTAAAATGAAGTGGCTTTTATTACATAGTTTATATAGACACATATTATAGATTATGTTCTTGTAAAATATTTAGCCAATTTTTATTTTCCATGCTACTAAACATTAACATACAAAGGCAAAACTCCCTCCTGTTTTTATTTTATTAACTAACCTCCTAAAAGAAGGAATAAAGACTTACCTACTATTCTATCTAAACTCATATGATAGCAATCAAAGTGAAAAAGTGTAGGTAACATTTTATATATATATGTATACATATATCAAATATTTATCTGAGTCTAAAATATATGTATTAAATATTAGATATATGTGTATGTATATATATAGGTAGCTATAGAAACATCAATGAAATATGTTTGACTTTTTAATGAAGTTGCAAATCAACGACAAACATATCATCATGACTCTCTCTAATCTATTTAATAATATCCTAGATGTTGATATGACTGAAGGGGTTTTTCATTGAGAGTTTACAGAGTTAAGAAAGATGCTCATTTAATGAAATACCTGTTGTAATTATCTTTGCTTTCATTTTTGTATTGTTGAAGTCCCCAAACTCTATTGACAGCTATTATTACTCACACGTGCAAAAGTCATTTCATATTTTGTCTCAAGGCTATTCAACCAGCACAGTTTATCTGCAACTTTTAATCACTTGAGCCCTCTAATCATGAATAATTTGATTTTTTTAATGAATGATTATCTATTGAGCCTATCATAGGCATATGATCACAGTCTGTGCCCAAGAGAACTGTGCCAATGCAAGAACAACCATCTAAAAGCCTCCACATATCTGCTGCTGTGCACCACGTCCCTCTCTGCACCCAGCTGCTTTTACGGAGCAAGACTGATATTAAGACTATAAATGGACATAAACATCAGTTGCTTTTTGCTCATTCTTGGCACAATTTAAAAAAAAATTCACACACAGCTTGTCTTCTCCTTTATCAGCTTTTGACAGCAGTAGTTCTCCACCTCTGACTCAAAGGGCAGATGAGCTCCCTGTTACAAACATGGATTTAAATCCTCTGAAACTGGGAAAGGATATATGAGAAAGAGAAGGGAAGTCAAGAGTGCATAGGAGGATTATACTATTAAAACAATTAAAGTCTTCTCAAAGAAGACAAATTTTGTCATTTTTTCAAAAAGTTACATTAGGAGTAGATATGTCTAAGTATGGGAAAGCAGGCAGAATATACAGGGAAGAGGAGGCATACTGCAGTTTCAGCATGTTTTAAAAAAATATTTAAAGGAGGCAGAAAAAAATGGTAATGCTCTAAGGAGATCTTTTGGCATGTTGGAGGTTAACTAAAGTAAAGGCTTATGGGCAGTGCAGACAGCTGGGGACAGGAGATCTAGCTGAGATTGAAGGGCAAGGGAGGAGCTGTCATGTGAACAGCTGCTGAGGAGCCAAGAGATTCCTCAGGATTAGCCACACACACCCACCTTCTGCTGGGTGTGTTCTCAGAGCCCTCTCCCCCTAAGGTCTGTTCGCTCTGGGGAAATTCTGAAATCAGGAGACAATTTGTGCTGCCTACAGCCTTTACGCAGGAATTAAAGCCTCAGGGGGCATGGAGGGGGTGTCAAAGGATAATGACAAGACATTTGATGAGGGATTTTTTTTTTCCAATCACTATTTTATAGACTTTGTGAATGAGTTTGAAACAGTAAGAACTTCTATTTTTAATAGCACTCCTCTCCCTCCAACCATCCACCCTCCAACCTCCACCCTCGAAGGCTATTCCTGGACAATCTGACTGAAATGTTGCCTTATGTAGAAAATCTTTAATAAATAGTTAAATTATATAATGTATTCCGTATTTTCCTGTGCTTTGCACATCCTAAAAATACATTCTACGGAAATCCCATTTCAACTGACTGCTGTATAATGAAATGAGCCTTCAGTGTAAAACATTTATCATAGACTGAATTTCAATTGCTCCGTTGAAATTGTTCAAGAATATGAGAAATCATTCTTTAGAGAATACTGAATGTGCCTAGATATGACAAAGTAGGTGTGCATTTTATTTAACACGCTATTTTAGTTAACAGGAGCACTTATTGGAGAAGTGTCGAAAATTTCTGGAGAACCATTAGTAAAATGGATTATTCTTAAATTTGCAAAAGTGGGTAAAATGCTTAGGAAACAACCTGACACTTTACCTCAAATAGAAGCAAAATTGTAGAGAAGGACTAGAAGTCTCTCTTCATGAACAGCTCTAATTGAGTGTTTTCTACCCCACTAGAATATATACACCTTGAGGGTAGAGTGTCTTTTCCCCTTGCCATTCTAGATGTACTTCCGGGCTTAGCACAGTACTTCAGGCATAGGAAGCAGAAAAGAAAAATCAAAGGTGATGGCCCAGCTTATCTAGAACTGTCATGGGGGAGGGATATATTGTTACACAGAAATAGCAATACACAGAGAGGTTCTACCCCACAGAGATCCAGGGAACTGTGTTGAGGTCTTCTGACCATTTTACATGCATGGGTTTGGGGGAAAATGTGTCAGGAGAAGAGAGGGGTAAAAATAGGTAGAATAGTGAACTATACTGAATGTATTAAGATTAGGTATATTTACTGATAGGTTTTCTTTTTTTTTAACCCCTTACCTTCTGTCTTAAAATCGCTATTAATTATCGGTTCCACGGTAGAAGAATGGTAAGGACTAAGTAACTTGCCCAGGGTCACACAACTAGGAAATGTCTAAGGCCACATTTGAATCCAGAACCTTCTGTTTCTGGTCCTGGCTCTCTATCCATTGAACCACCTAACTTCCCCCTACTGATATGCTTTTGATAAAAATAAGGTTCAATTTCTACCTGATGGACCTTCTGATTTAATAGGGGTTGATGAACACTGCCTCAACATGACTTTAATGCAAATCATATACTAAGTATTGTAAATTAATTAAAAAGTTTATTAAAAATTAATATAAAAAAGTGATTAAAATTAATCTCCATAATAAAAATGTTATATTTTAGGAGATTAATTAATGATCATTAGAAATAAAGGGATAAAAAGGTAACAAAATAAAAAAAACACATGCCCATGCTAATCAGCTTGTTCAAAATCCCCACTTACCACCACAGTCACCAACAGGAAGTAAAGAGAGGCCTGGGACCAGCAATTCCACTGCCTAATATCCCCCGTCTACAGGAAGTCAGTGGGCTCCTGGGAAATGTAGTTTTTTAGGTTAACAGATTTCCAATTATACATTATATAGAAGATATCTAAAAGAGAGTTATGAGAAATTCAGGAGGGAAGAATCACTTTTAGTTTTTAAATCCTTGGAAAATTTTATGAAAAAAGTGGTATCTTATCCGAATCTTAATGGAAAGGAGGGATTTCATCAGGCTGAAATGTGTGGAGAATTTGTTTTAAGCACATGATAAAGAGTATGAAAGAGTAAGGAACTGGTGAATTGTCCAGTCTTGTTAAAATTTAGCATATTATGAAGCCATTTTTTAAATATTTAAATTATGTATGTTTGTTTTATGTTAAAATACCCAGGTAACTCCCTTCTTCCCTGCCCCCCCCCATTAAAGATAGAATCATTTAAAAAAAAAGATATATGTGTATATATATATATATATATATATAACTATCTATTTGTTATTTCTATTAATTAGTTCTTTCTCTAGAGTTGGAAATACAAAAGTCATTCTTCAAATACTATTTCTGTTGCTGAACATAATGTTCTCTTCATCATGCTTATTTCACTCTTCATAATTTCCTATAGATCTTGCCATGTAATTTAAAAAATTATCCTGCTCATCTTTTCTTATGGGACAGTAATATTGGATCCCAATCATATGCCATGACTTGTTTAGCCATTCCCCAGTTGATGGACATTCCTTTAGTTTCCAGTTCTTTGTCTCCACAAAAAAAAAAAAAAGCTGCTATAGATATTTTTGGGCAAGTAGATCCCATTCCCCTGTCTTTCATCTTTTTGGGGGGATATAGACATAGTAGTGGAATTGCTGGGTCAATGGATATTCATGGTTTTATGGCTTTCTTTGGTCATAGTTCCAAATTATTCTGCAGAATGGTTGTATCGGTTCATAGCTCCACCAACTGTGTATTAGAGTTCCAATTTTTCCACATCCTCTAAACATTTAAATGGAAAATCCATTTTTTTTGTCATATAGGTGCACAGTGGTACCTCAGAGTTAATTCAATTTGCATTTTTCTAAGTAATAGTGATTTGGAGCTAGTGTGGCTCAGTGGATCAAGAGTCAGATCTAGTGATAGGAGGTCCTGGGTTCAAATCTGACCTCACATGCTTCCTAGTTCTGTGACTGGGTTTAGCTCTTACCAGTCTTTTGCCTTGATAGCAATACATAGTATTGATTCTAAAATGGAAGGTTAAGGTTTAAAAAAAAAACAATGATTTGGAATATTTTTTCACATGAATAAAGATAGTTTTAATTTCTTCATTTGAGAATTGCCTGTCCATATACTTTGACTATTTATCAATTGAGGCAATATTTTTATTATCTAATTTCTTTCATTTAAAAAAAATCTATTAGCATGCATTTTACCTCTCTTCTCCACACACCAAAAGACATATCAGATATCAAGTACTCCATTCTATTTTTCAGGAAAACACATCCATACAAGACCCCATTTCTACTGATCATTTCAATGAGGAGTAAGAAAACATGGAATATAGGAATATAATATTAGTTCATTTAAAAAGAAAGATGTGAAATATGACTAATGATTTAAAGTATAAGCTCTTACTGCAAAGCTCTATAAAACTTCTTGGAAACTTAAAAATGAAATCAAATCTATTGAATTTTATTCATTTTTCCCAAAAATTGAAGCCCTGCCATGAGAAAATTAATCACTAAAGTAAGCTATCTTTCATTTATCAATAAATTAATTTTTCAATATTACACATCAGAACAATTTCTTAGTATTTGTTTACTGATAGTTTGTGATCCATGTTCTCTCTCCCTGCCACACTTCCTCTCACCCTAAAAAGGTATATAACAAGACATAGGTTGTACATATATTATCATATGTTTCACATTTCCTTGCCTGTCATGTTGTAAAAGAAGCCATATCGCTTACACTAGACAAAAACTCATGAAGGAATTAAAGTAAATAATAGCATGATTCAATTTGCATTTGGACTTCTGTGGTGGTGGATTATCTTTTTCTTGTCATGAGTCTCTTGGAGTTGTCCTCTCCTGAATTTTTGCCTTGTTGATAATAATTGTAATTGACAGTTGATCATCATACATTATTGGTGTTACTGAGTACAATGTTCTCCGGGTTCTGCTTACTTCAATTTGTATCACTTCAGATAAGTCTTTCCAAGTTTTTTGATGGTTATTTTGTCTGTCATTTTTTATGGCACAATAGTATTCCATTACAAGCATGTGCCACAACCTGGTCATCTATTCCCCACTTAATGGACATCCCTTCAGTTTCCAGTTCCTTCCCACCACAAATATAGCTGTTATGAATATTTTTGTACAGGTAGGATCCTTTATCCTATCTTTAATCTCTTTCAGATACAGACCTAGTAGTGGTATTGCTAGGTATGCACAGTTTGATGGCCCTTGTTTTTTCTTTCTTTTTTTTTTTTTACTTCTCTAACTCCATGATCCTCTGAATGCATTAATACATCATGGAGAAAGATGTCCAAGAAGAATCCTGGAAGTTACCTTACATAAACCATAAATATGTTATACCCAGTATATCCATTGATCATTCACATGATTGTAAGGAGGAGGAAGAATATTATTCCAAGAATTTCCCAGTCCTGAGACTGTATAAGTCCCTCTCCCACATGCCTTTAGTGCATATATCACAAGTCTGGAGGCAAAGATTTTTTTCTTTTTAATAGTTTTTAAAAATACTTTTTGTTTTATATATCACCTAAGTTTCTTCTTCTAGCTCTCCTTTTCTTAAATTTCAGAGTTCTCTCCCTTATAACATTTTAAAATCACCAAAGCTGATCAATAGATTGAAAAATAAATTCTGCCATTATATTTAAATTTGCATAGTTGGAGACTCCCTACCTCTATAAAGGAGCAAGGGAGCTGTATTTTATTAGTTCTTCTTTGGGATCAAGCTTTCTCTTTATTTTACTTGTTTGCTGGTCACTCTTTCTATTATAATTGGTGTTATCAGATATGTTCTCTTCCTGGTTTGCTTATTCCATTTTGTATCAGTATTACTAAGTCATCCTACTCTCTATTCTTCATTCTTATAATTTCTTATACCATGATTCATCCATTATATTCCTGGACCATAATTTGTTTAGCTCTTTCTCTATAAATGGGTCTTAAAAGTCTTTGCTTGGTGGGGATCTGTTCAATTAAATTAAAGAAAAACATACTAAGGGTCTACCACATACACATAATTTTAGTCATTGAAGAGGATAGAAAGATGAATTTTAATCACTCAATAAATGTTTATTTAGCACATACTTTGTTGTTGTTTAGTTGTTTTCAGTCATGTTTGTGACCCTATTGGGGGTTTTCTTGGCAAATATTTTGAAGTGTTTTGCCATCTACCTCTTCATCTCATTTAACAGATGGGAAAACTGAGGCAAACAGAGTTAAGTGACTTTCCCAGAGTCACATAGTTATTCTGAGAACAGATTGCAGTCTAGGAAAATTAGTCTTCCTGATTCCAAACCCAGTACTCTACTTACTATGCCACCTAGTTGCCCTATTTGTAACCTCAATACCTTGCATTCAATAAGGTTATAATTAATGATTAATAATGATAATATCTAGCATTTATATTCTACCTACTATGTGCCAGGTATTGCTCTAAATACTTTTATAAATATACCATTTGATCCTCACAAAACCCTGGAAAGTTGGTTCTATTATTATCACCATTTTATAATTGAAGAAACTGAGGCAGAGATTGAGAAATTTGTTCAAAATCACATAGTTTGAAAGGGTCTGAAACTGGATCTGAACTCAGGTCTCCCTGACTATAGGTCCATCTCTCTAAATTGTCCAGAAGGAAGGTAGAGATTCCTGGCATTGATTGATGTAGAATATCCCAACAATGATGCGAAACTTGTACAAAGATGTGGAGGAAGGAAATGAAATAATACGTATTGGATACAATAAGTGATCCAATTGACCTGAAATGTAGAAAAGGAGAAATTCAGTATGAGAAATTAGTTTAGAAAGTTTGGTTAGAGGCAGATTTTTTAAAACTTTTTTCCAGATTACATATTGATATAATTTTTAATCATTGTTTTCTGACATTTAGCAATACATGTTCTCTCCTTCTCTCTCACCCAACAGTCCTCCCCAAAGTAACAGGTAATATGATATAGGTTTATAGGTATTATTTTATTATATATTTTTGCATTTTTGTCATATTGAGAAAATAGGCACATTACTTATAATAGAGAAAAATCCAAGAAGAAAATAAAGTTAAGAATGGCATCCTTCAAATTGCATCTAATCTGTTGGTTCCTTCTATGGAAATGGGTAGATTTTTTCATCATAGAGGCAGATTCATAAAAGGCTTAATGAGACAAACAATGACCTCTATTCAAGAGCAAAATGGGAGTCATTGAAGCTTTTTGAGCGAGGTCATGACATCTTGTGATTTCATAAGAGCATAGATTTGAAGCTGAAAGGATATTGAGACACATCTCTCTACATTTGAGGGAACTGCATTGTCATATAGCTAGCAAGTGTTGAACTTGGCTCTTCTTGATTCCAAGTCCAATTCTGAATCACTAGACCATGCTGCTCTTTATTTTAAGAAATATAAGTTAGGCAGTAATGTAGCATTTGGATTGGCATCAGTGGAGTCAGGGACAAAAAATTAAAATATTAGTACACTAATCCAAGTGAAAAGTCCTGAGCTAAGGCAGTGACTATGATTGGAAAAATGTTCATGAAATTGAGAAATGTTGTGATACTGTTTGGTATCTGAAAATGGGAAGAAATAGTGCAAAGAGTTGAAGTTGACTAAATGGCTATACATATCTAGAAAAATTACATCAACTGAAAAAAAATCAAAGTTTAAAATGTTGTGTTGATAGTGGGGCAGGAAAATCTTGTTTTAGAGGTATTGATTTTGAATTGAGAAGACATCTGAGGTAGAGATATGGAAGAGGCAAATGGGAGAGACAAAGAAACAGAGAAAAGGATGAAAGGAGAGAAGGCGGGAGGGAGGAAGGTGGAGAGAGAGACAGAGACAGAGAAAGGGAGAGAAATGGTCCAAGGCAGAAGTCTGGAGTATATCCATTCATAAGGAAAAAATTACATGGTTGATGATCCAGCAAGACATCTAAGAATCTACTCTGGACAGAGAAAAATCAAAAGAGAACAATGTCAGGAAAGTTCAAGGAAGAAAAAGTTTTCAAGTTGAGGGATGATCATTACCTTAAGATATTGAATATACTTTAAAAGGAAAAGGATTGAGGAAAGACCATTGGATCTGACAATTGGATGATATAATTTAGTTAGAACTGTTTAATCCTATGCTAGAAACAAAAAAAATGAAAATCATGAAAGTAGAGATGTACTTTACTTCCTCTGAACCTCTGATTATACCATTCTCTTTATCCCAAATGTCTTTTAATGCCTTCTGCATTCATCAAGGTCAAATTTAGAGGTTAGTGTACTGTGAAACTTTCCCTTAACTCCCCAGTAAGGAATGATCTTCCCAAGTAGAACTTTAATAATTTTGCGTGTATCTTTTCTGTAGAACATAACACATTATAATGTAGAGTAATTATCTGTGTATTAATTTATCTCCCCTGCTAGACTATAAGCAACTTGAGACAAAAGACTGTTTTTGTTGTCATCATGCAGACCTTAACCTAATACCTGACATATAGCAAGTGCCCAACACACAGTTTATTCAGTGAGTGAAGAAATGAATGAATAATAATGATTTTTTTAAAAAAGGATGTTATTTTCATGCCACATCAATAATGACAAAAGAATGACTGCCATGCAATTTGCTGTTAGCAATATAGTTCCACTCTTACTTGATCAAGCTGAAAAACAGAGACTGTGATTCAGTGCTCCTTTTCAAAGAAGAAAAATAAAATGAAGCAGAAACACCAAAATTAAAAGGTCAAAATAGAGGATAATTTAATTTAAACAATAAAGCTTAATGAATATCACATTTGTTTTCCACTCTTGGAATTTTAAAATATGGTAGCACAATTAACTATTGAATAAAAACCAATCCATCAGATTCAAATAAATAACTGTTTGGGTTTTTTTTACATTCATTATATTCCTTTTAACTGGTCTTTGTATAAAAAGTACTCCAGGCTCTAGATATAGATCATATTTTACTGTATCATTTTTTTTTAATTTTCAGAGACCTAACATATTGATCTGGTCTCTTCAAAGACTAGATATTCATTTCATTCATAATGAACAATGAAAAATCCTCTGTGAATAGGCAAATAGAATTAGTCCTGATATTTTTTCCCTGTCTAATTTTGTGACATTTCTTTTATGAATATAATCTAGCATTTGAATGCTGTCAGTTCCTATTCAGAGATTTTCTGGAATACCAAACTATACTGATTTAATAATATAGGCATAAGCAAAATTAAGAAAATGTAGAGATATTTTCCATTTACATACTCTACATACTCTACTTTCTTGAATATTGTTACCTGAAACTAGACTGAGTGATATAAAAATATATATACTATTAAAGATCACATTTTAACATAGTCTTGCTTTGTATGCCATAAATATTACTGGAGAAATTGAGAGTTAGAGGATTTTAAAGACCCAATAAAAAAAGAGAGAAGCTAGAAATATGTGATTGTCTATATTGTCCTTAGGATTAGGGTTTTTTTCCCCCTTGAAATCAGTATGAGGTTTTTATTTAATTTTAGATGATATGAAATTCAAAGGAAAACACCTTGCCAGGATTTACTTTTATTTGGGAAATAAAGCGTTATCATTTTGTGGTCAAAATTGACTATGCATTTTAAAATATTACTGCTTATTGATAGTGTCATCTGTCAACTAAATGCAAAGTATGTGTTACTACCATTTATATATAGGTACAATTGTAAATGGAGTATAAATCATGAATGGTTTATAAAATAAAGTCTTTGAATTTGAGGTAATACATATGAATGAATTATTTGAGTCTCTGACTAAAAAGATAGTCATGAGTAATACTACAAAAAGATATGAGATAATTTTGAGAAGAAAAGTAAATTTGGAGCCAGGGAAAGATGATAGATTCTGTCCACATCAGTCAGTCAATGAACATTTATAAAGTGCCTACTGTGTGACAGGTTCTATACTAAATACTAAGGCCACAAAGAAATGTAAAAACAAAACAAAACCAGTTTTCACTATTGAGTAGTTCATGGTCTAATGGAGGAGACAACATGTAAATAACTATTTAGAAGTAGAATATATGCAGGATAAATTGGAAATAATCAACCATAGCAAGGCAATAGAATTAAGGGGAATTGGGAAAGACTTCTTTGAGAGAGAAGGATTATTTTCTTACTGGCTCTGGCATTTAACCAACTATAAATCCTATTAATTGTTCAGTCGTTCAGTAAATATTTATAGGGAATGCATTGTGGGATGAACTGGGGAACATGCCTAGAAGAAGTTATTATTTTCTTTGAAGTGTAGTAGCTGAGATACAAAATGACCATGATTCAAAGTAGAATCTAGACACATACTAGAAGAAATCACAAAATGTTATGGGACTTCAGAAGAGATTTCTTTTAGCTAGGGAAATCTTTATGATGAGATGGCAAAGTTGGGTAATATTCAGGCATATTGAAATGGCTATTCTAGCATTAGAAACAGAACAGAGCTAGAAAAATGCAGGATCTATTTAGGGAAAATTTAAGCATTCCAGACTTCCTAAGGCATAAGGCCTATGAAAAGGAAGGAATAAGAAATAAGACTGAATGATTTATTAGAATCAGAGGGTTATATGGCAAGCAGCAATAGTAATATTCCAGAGCACTTGCATACAGAAGTTCAAAAAGGAATTATACTATCATATAAAAATAATGAAAACATCCATTGATATATTTTTACTTTTTATGCAGAAATGCCTTTAATTTATAATTACAACCTATCTGCTCCTAGTATTTAAAAATATATAGAATTTTTAATACTAACTCAAAAGAGAGGGTAAAGAAAAAAGGTTCCTTCAGTCAAGTGAGCAGAGCAAAGAGAGACAGAGACTCACACCTGCAGCACTTTACCAAAAGCACAAGCTCTGAAAAAAGAGCACCACAGCATGGGTCTCAGCCAAATTTATCTCCCAAGCATCCTTACATAAAATGAGGATGTAACTTAAAAGGATGCTAGGAATGTAGCTCAGGGGTTGCAAATTTTCCATCTGCACACTGCCTTATGTGGAATATCTTGGTAAAACATTTGCTAATTTCCTTTAGAAATATACTTTAGTCCAGATTCAGATTTTTAAGGAAAAAAATATCTATCTCTATACATATATAAAACAACCCAACAATTTCAGAGAGATTTTCTTTTTTTTCTCATATGAAACATTTTACTGAAGTCTTACTCAAAAAAAAAATCAGCAAATAATAAATATAGAAGAAATCTCCCCACATAGATAATTGGAAATAAAGAGATACATAGTCCTTGGGTACTTTATAATCTATAATGGCCAAGGAGAACACTTTCTTATTTTAAAAAAATCCCTTCAATTTGAAATAAAAAATAATTTTAGTTATTTTATGATATGTGTTTTCAAAAAAAAAAAGAAATGATTGCTTGCCATCAAAATAAACCTGCTCAAGGAATAAATGGACTGAGAGTCAATCTCTATAAATCTTATATTTACCATGAGAGCTTTTAAAATGAATACCTGAGAAATAGCAGTCTGAAACTTGTTTAACAAGACCCTTGGGTCCAGAAAAACAATGTATCATCACAAGTCCCATTCAATGAATAGACCTAGTAAATTAATAAATCCATCACTTGGTGTGTAAAGAAAGAGGGTGTAACACCAACAAAGCAAAATAAACTTCACCTTTAGCTACTCCAGGACATATATCAATTGCAGAAGGAAGTGCCATATGATTGTAGGACTTTTGACAAATCTTATAACCTGTGACAGATTGTGAGACTGAATGTTTATTAGTAATAGTTCATTGATGTTTATACTGTCCTGTTTCTTTCTTTGTATTCTCAAAACTCAGCACAGTGCCTAACAGATATATAGAAAGAGCTTAATAAATGATTTTTTGACCAGTTAACTCATACTTATCCTCCAACAAACTGTTCAATTATAACATATTATCCCAGTTCCAGGACTGAGGACAGTACCCATAAAAGGATCAATCCCTTAAGTCTAAGCAGTTCAGGCTAATAAGTATTCTCTTCCAGTATATATTTATGTACAGCTGTGGCTAGAATGGTAACATTAGGCTAACTATACAGTTTTTGTGGTTGTCATTTCTACTTGTTCATTGTATTCTAAATATGTAATTCTAAAATTTAAAAAAAATTTAATTCTAAAATTCTAAACTTTAGAATTACATGACTGATATTCAGTCTATATTATTTGTTCATTTATTAGATAGAATTTTTTGCACCTTTTCATAATCTTAATATTGTTTTTATATGCCAAAATTAATCACACATTAAACCAATACAACCTTAGAGCAGGTACATTTAAGGGCTTGAAATATATAGAAATGTTAGATGGCATTAAATAAGCCCGAAGTAGCAGTTAGACAATAAAGTCAAGGCAAGGAATAAGAGAATAACCTCTTCTCAGCAACATCACTGTATTCTACTATTCTTTGATGGAGAATACTTATGTTGGAAATCATCCATGATTCTGTCCAGATTGAATCTTGCCTGGAATATGAGAGGCTACCTTTAACTACTTCAAGGAAAGTGAATCTTTATGGTTGAGTTGTTGTTGGAAATTCCCTAAAAAGAGATGGGCAACTGTAGATTCATTCTAAGTATATTCAGTTTTAGTTCATGGAATTTCCATATTGATTTTCCATTGTGAGAGTTCTGAGTTTAAAGATGGAAAACCTTTCACCTATATTAACTTGAACCAAACACCACACTCTTGTTAAGAAATAAACTGATTGGGTTGGGAGTATCCCTATGAAAACTCAAGGACATACATTGAAGATGATTCAGATATAAACAAGGGAGAGTTTCTTTTTTAAATTAAAATTAATTTATTTAGTCAACTTAGAACATTATTCCTTGGTTACAAGAATCATATTATTTCCCCTCCATCCTCTGTCCCCACCCACACCATAGCTGACAAGCATTTTCACTGGGTATTGCATGGGTCTTTGATCAGAACCTATTTCCATGTTGTTGGTGTTTGCATTAGGATGTTCATGTAGGGTCTATATCCCCAACCATATCCCCTCAATACATGTAATCAAGCTATTGTTTTTCTTCTGTGTTTCTACTCCCACAGTTTTTCCTCTGAATGTGGATAGTGTTTTTTCTCATAAATTCCTCCAAGTTGTTCAGGATCACTGCATTGCCAATAATGGAGAAGCCCATTGCATTTGATTGGACCACAGTATATCAGTCTCTGTGTACAATGTTCTCCTGGTTCTGCTTCTCTCACTCTGCATCAGTTCCTGGATGTTGTTCCAGTCCACATGGAATTCCTCCACTTTATTATTCCTTTTAGCACAATAGTATTCCATCACCAACATATACCACAATTTGTTCAGCCATTCCCTAATTGATGGGCATCCCCTCATTTTTCAATTTTGGCCACCACAAAGAGTGCAGCTATAAATATTCTTGTACAAGTCTTTTTCCTTATTATCTCTTTGAGGTACAAACCCAGCAGTGCTAGGGCTGGATCAAAGGGCAGACAGTCTTTTGTTGCCCTTTGGGCATAGTTCCAAATTGCCCTCCAGAATGGTTGGATCAATTCATAACTCCACCAACAATGAATTAATGTCCCTACTTTGCCACATCCCCTCCAGCATTCACTACTTTCCTCTGCTGTCATGTTAGCCAATCTGCTAGGTGTGAGGTGATACCTCAGAGTTGTTTTGATTTGCACCTCTCTAATTATAAGAGATTTAGAACACTTTTTTATGTGCTTATTAATAGTTTTGATTTCTTTATCTGAAAACTGCCTATTCATGTCCCTTGCCCATTTATCAATTGGAGAATGGCTTAATTTTTTGTACAATTGATTTAGCTCTTTGTAAATTTGAGTAATTAAACCTTTGTCAGAGGTTTTTATGAAGATTGTTTCCCAATTTGTTGTTTCCCTTCGATTTTAGTTACATTGGTTTTGTTTGTACAAAAACTTTTTAATTTGATTTAGTCAAAATTATTTATTTTACATTTTGTGACTCTTTCTATGTCTTGCTTGGTTTTAAAGTCTTTCCCTTCCCAAAGGTCTGACATGTATACTATTCTATGTTTGCCTAATTTACTTATAGTTTCCTTCTTTATGTTCAAGTCATTCACCCATTTTGAATTTTGTGGTCTCTCTCAGAGGGGAGAGAAGCCACAAGGTAGGAAGATAGAGACAGGATAGAAGTTTAGATACCACGAGGGGGATGACAGAGTCAAATTAGAGATATGAGGTGGTCAGAATGAGTCTTTATTAATACCACACAGGTCAGAGAGATGAATAGAGAAAGATTAAAGATGGAGCTTGGCCTCTGGCCAAGCTCCTGCAAGGACAGCCATCAGCTAGCCTGAAAGGGAGAGAGAGAGGTGTGGCGGAGCTTGCTGGGCCATAAATACCATTTGCTACGTAGTACATAGGGATGACCCTCATTGGTTAATGACAAGGCATAGGTGTGGTTTCTCTTAACCAGGCGAGAACAAAGAAACTTGTTTTCCCACCTAACCTGGAAGAAGCTGGGGTCAAGGGTCAGAGGCCTTCCCAGCCATGAGCAATACTGCGCATGCTCAAGACTGAGCATGTTCTCTTTTAAGGCAATCTGACTGCTACAGAATTTATCTTGGTGTAGGGTGTGAGGTGTTGATCCAAACCTAATCTCTCCCACACTGTCTTCCAATTTTCCCAGCAGTTTTTAATGAATAGTGGATTTGGATCCCAAAAGCTGGGATCTTTGGGCTTATCATAGACTGTCTTGCTGAGGTCACTTACCCCAAGTCTATTCCACTGATCCTCCTTTCTGTCTCTTAGCCAGTACCAAATTGTTTTGATAACCACTGCTTTATAATATAGTTTGAGATCTGGGACTGTAAGTCCTCCTTCCTTCACATTTTTTTTTCATGATTTCCCTCGATATCCTTGATCTTTTGTTCTTCCAAATGAATTTTGTTATGGTTTTTTCTAATTCAGTAAAAATGTGTTTTGGTAGTTCATTGGGTATGGCACTAAATAAGTAAATTAATTTCGGTTGGATTGCCATTTTTATCATGTTAGCTCATCCTACCCATGAGCAATCAATGCTTTTTTCCAATTGTTTAGGTCTAGTTTTAATTGTGTGGAGAGTGTTTTGTAGTTGTGTTCATATAGTTCCTCTGTTTGTCTCGCTAGACAGATTCTTAAGTATTTTATATTGCCTAGGGTGATGGTGATTTTAAATGGAATTTCTCTTTCTAATTCTTGCTGCTGTGATGTGTTGGAGATATATAGAAATGCTGATGACTTATGTGGGTTTATTTTGTATCCTGCAACTTGGCTAAAGTTGTTGATTATTTCTACCAGTTTTTTGGTTGAGTCTCTAGTATTCTTTAAGTAGACCATCATATCATCTGCAAAGAGTGATAGCTTGGTCTCCTCCTTGCCTATTTCAATACCTTCAATTTCTTTTTCTTCTCTAATTGCTACAGCTAGTGTTTCTAGTACAATGTTAAATAATAGAGGCGATAATAGGCATCCTTGTTTCACTCCTGATCTTATTGGGAAGACTTCAAATTTAATCCCATTGCAGATGATGTTTGCTGATGGTTTTAAATATATACTATTTTTATTATTTTTAGGAAAGGCCCTTATATTCCTATGTTTTCTAGTGTTTTCAATAGGAATGAGTGTTGTATTTTGTCAAAGGCTTTTTCTGCATCTATTGAAATAATCATGTGATTTTTGTTGGTTTGCTTGTTGATATGGTCAATTATGTGGATGGTTTCCCTAATATTGAACCATCCTTGCATTCCTGGTATGAATCTTACCTGGTCTTGGTGAATAACCCTCATGATCACTTGCTGGAGTCTTTTTGCTAGTATCCTATTTAAGATTTTTGCATCTATATTCATTAGGGAGATTGGTCTATAGTTTTCTTTCTCTGTTTTTGACCTGCCTGGTTTTGGAATCAGTACCATATCTGTGTCGTAAAAGGAATTTGGTAGAACTCCTTTGCTTATTCTGTCAAATAGTTTGTATAATATTGGGATTAGTTGTTCTTGGAATGTTTGATCGAATTCATTTGTGAATCTATCTGGGGATCTTTTCTTAGGGAGTTCTTTGATGGCTTGTTCAATTTCTTTTTCTGATATGGCATTGTTTAGGTAGTCTACTTCTTCCTCTGTTAGTCTAGGCAATTTATATTTTTGAAAATATTCATCCATATCTCATAGAATGACATATTTGTGGGCATATAATTGGGCATAATAATTTTTAATGATTGCCTTAATTTCCTCTTCAGTAGATGTGAGGTCTTCCTTTTCTTCTTGGATGTCAACTTGGTTTTCTTCTTTGCTTTTTTAAATTAGATTGACCAGTACTTTGTCTATTTTATTTGGTTTTTTTTTCAAAGTACCAGCTTCTAGTCTTATTTATTAAATCAATAGTTCTTTGACTTTCAATTTTATTAATTTCTCCTTTGATTTTTATGATCTCTAATTTAGTCTTCATTTGAGGATTTTAAATTTATTCACTTTCTAGCTTTTTAATTTGCATACACAATTCACTGACCTCTGCCCTGTCTAATTTGTTAATATATTAACTCAAGGTTATAAATTTCCCCCTAAGCTTTGGCTGCATCCCATAGATTTTGAAAAGTTGTCTCATCATTGTCATTTTTCTTCAATGAAGTTATTAATTGTTTCTACGATTTGTTCTTTAACTGGTTCTGGAGAATCTTATTGTTTAATTTCCAATTAATTTTTTATTTCCCTCTCCATGTACCCTTATTAATGATTATTTTCATTGCATTGTGGTCTGAGAAGGTTGCATTTATTATTTCTGCTCTTTTGTGCTTGTTTGCAATGTTTTTATGCCCTAGTACATGGTCAATCTTTGTGAATGTGCCATGTGCTGCTGAAAAGAAGGTGTATTCCTTTTTGTCCCCATTTATTTTTCCCCACATATCTACTAACTCTATTTTTTCTAAGATTTCATTCACTTCTTTTACCTCTTTCTTATTTATTTTTTGGTTTGATTCATCTAGTTCTGATAGAGGAAGATTCAGGTCTCCCACTAGTATAGTTTCTCTCTCTATTTCATCCTTGAGCTCCACTAGTTTCTCCTTTAGAAATTTGGATGCTATGCCATTTGGTGCATACATATTGAGTACTGATATTTCCTCATTGTCTATACTGCCTTTTATCAGGATGTAATTACCTTCCCTATCTCTTTGTAACATATAAATTTACCCCCTTTTGTTTCTTTTCCCATTTCTTTTACTTTTAACCCCCTTTTTTATCTCTAGTTGTGTATATATATCTACATATATATGTATTTATGCATACATATACCTATATACATGTTTATGTCTTGGCATTTTATCCTATACCATTTGTCACTGTTCTCTCTAAGTGTAATTCTTCAAGTTGCCCAGGTGTTAATAACAATTTTTAAGAGTTACCAATGACCTCTTTTCTTATAGGGATACATATCATTTTAACTTAATGGGTCTCTTAAAAAAGAAGTTATTGTTGTTATTTTGGTTTGGTTCTTCTTTTTTCCCTGTTTCTTAATTACCTTTTGATGATTCTTTTGAGTTCTGTGCTTGGGCATCAAATTTTCTGTTCAGGTCTGGTCTTTCCTTTAGAAATGTTGGAATTCTTCTATTTTGTTAAATGACCATACTTTCCCTTATAAGAATATAGTCGGTTTTTCTGGGTAGTTGAGTCTTGGTTGTAGATCTAGTTCCTTTGCTTTCCAGAATATCATATTCCACTCTTTCTGTCATTCAGTGTAGATACAGCCAGATCCTGTGTTATCCTCTCTGTGGTTCCATGGTATCTGACTTACTTCTTCTTAGTAGCTTGTAATATTTTTCCCTTGGTCTGATAGTTCTTGAATTTGGCTATATATTCCTGGGTATTGTTGGTTGGGGATTAAGTACAGGAATTGATCCATGGATTCTTTCAATCTTCACTTTTCCCTCTTGTTCTAGAATATTGGGGAAGTTTTCTTGGATAATTTCCTGTAGTATTATGTCCAGGCTTTTTCTTTTGTCATGGTCTTCAAGTAGACCAATGATTCTTAATTCGTCTCTCCTGGATCAATTTTCTAAATCTTCTGTTTTGTTAATAAGGTGTTTCATATTTTTCTCAATTTTTCCATTCTTTTGATTTTGCTTTATAGTGTCCTGCTGCCTTGTGATGTCACTTGTTTCTAGTTGTTGCATTCTGGATTTTAAAGACTGGATTTCATCCCTGTCTTTTTGGTCATCCTTCTCCTTCTGGCCTGATTTTCTTTGGAGATCATCTTTCATCTCTTTTTCCTCATTTTCAAGCTGGTTAATTTTCACTCTCAAGATACTATTTTCTTGTTTTACTTCAAGTGCCTCTGTTTACAGATGATTTATCTTACATTAAGTTCTTTTCCCAGTTGTCTTCAGCCTCTCTTAATTGTGTTTTGAATTGTAGAGCCTGTATCCAATTTGCTGGGGTTTCTGTTTTTTTTTTTCTTGGTGTTCCCTCCTTCTCTGTTCTGTTTGCTCTTTGTTCATTGCCATTATAGAAGCTGTCAATTGTAATTTCTTTTTTTCTTTTTTTGTTGTTTTTCTCATATTTACCCCCTTCTTTACTTCCTACTGTTGTCTGAGCTCTTGCTCTTCTCATTTTGTGTGTGTGTGTGTGGTTTTGGGCCTTTCTTTCCACATTCACCCTTGGAGCTTTATCAGCAAATCTCTCAGTGCAGTCTCTGGGGGGGGGGGGGGGATGTTGGAGCTTGAGCTTCCCTGCCCTCTGAAGGCTTTGATGGGATTAAGTCCAGCTAGGTTTACCTGTATGTGCCCTGAAGCCAAAATATCAGGAAGGGGGCAATATGGTATGTCTCCGCTGCTGCTACTAGGCTGCCCACTCTGCACTCTGCTCTTCTCTAACTGCTTTCCCCACCACTTGTGTTAGATGCTCTGAGCCTGGCATGGCTTTGCCCATGAGGTTCTCCTTCCAGACCAGCACCCTTGCCCACCAAGAGGTTCCAGCTGCTGCTGGAGGCTTAGAGCTCTAGGTAGGGGAGGCTTCCCGGTACCTTCCTTCTTCCTTCTCCTTAAACCTGAGTGTTCTTGAATTCTGGCTTTTGGGGGCATACATTTTAAGTTGAGTCCAGCAGGAGGATTCCTTGGCTCTGTCTTGTTGTTAGGTTTGATTTTCAGTCCCCTGGGAGCATTTGTTTTATAATTGGTAAGGAAGGGTTTTCAGAGGTCTGAACTTTCATTGCCTCTATGCTGCCATCTTGACTCTGCCTCTCCACAAGGGAAAGTTTCAGGAAATGGAAAATCCTGAATCTGTCTAATAGATAATCCTTCTTTGTCAGACAGGCTCCAACACAGGGATGATAATAATTATGTGCAGTAAATATGAAAAGATCTTGGATAAATTGATAAATAAGAATATGATGAGTTTGAAAAATATAGGGATATTTAGTCTTTTTGAGATTTTAAGAGCATTAGAGAAATCTATAGAACCATTTCTCCAAAACATTTTATGAGGAAAGATTAGCTTGAGTAGTAGCATTGATTTGCTTTACAGAGTAGGCTTGTGACAAGATTCAACAATGAAATTGAGTTTCTATTACCTAATGAAATATTTTCACTGTAATATCTATAAGATTCTTATGCATAAAAGAGTGTCTTAGTTGATATTATAAAAATCCATTTTGACTTGCTAAATCTAGCCAAGGGCTATAAAGCATGTATGCTGTAGCTGTAATTGGTATTACTTAAAAACAGTAATAATAAAATTATTTTTAATATTTATTGAATGAAAAATAAAATATTGTTCTATTGTTTCTTTTGAAAATCAATGTACCTTGTATGTATATGTTACACTCAAAAGAAAACACTCTAAGACAGCATGCATAATATATCATAGCTATATTACATATGATGCTGGAGATATAAATTTGTTTCATTCTTCATTCTTTTTGCCTGGGGCTTATATTGTAGGTATGTGGTGCATACTTTGTAAGTGCAGAAATAAGCCTCATACTTTAAAAAAAATCAAACTAGGAATGATACTTGGTGGAGAATTAAGTCTTAATAGATATTTCTGGATATCTAAAAAATATCCTTCTTTGTAGAGCATATAATCTCACATTTTCCAGAAAAAAAGAATGAAGTAGAAGGATGAAAATAAATAGATTATGTGTATGTGTTTCTTGTCACCGGATAAATTCCTTACACTCCTTGCAACTTTTAATATTTTAAACATTTATGTAAATGCTTAAACATTTTACAAGTATTCTGTTTCCAAACTTTTAAAATTTTAGCATCATTATCTAATTTTTATCTTATATAATGATGGAGTTGTTTAGGTATCCCATTGCTAAGGATCTTGAAGGACAAGATAGCAATTATTTCAAGTTTGCAGTATGATTATCTGATAAAACTTTCAAGAAGCTAGCATGTTGTCATGTCACCCTGTCTAGGTCATTTTTACCTAGTCTGGGTAATTTTTATTCTGGGAAATGTATTTGTAGCCTCATTTCATACTACTTTACCTTCTCAGGTCCTTAACTTCAGCCATATAACATTCTATTCACTATTACTGAAACCCAATGCAAACCTTCCCACCCTGTGTTTTTGGTTGACTGTCAAAACCTTATCCATCTTTTAGTTGCAGGTGAAGTGTCACTTCTTTCATGAAGGTTTGGAGTCAATAAGTCTGGTTTCTAGACCCTCTCTTGCTACTTGCTAGTTAAATCACATCACTTTGTTTCCTTTTTCTCCTGTTACTTAAGATCATGTCTAAGATTTGTTCCAGCACTAGAATTCTATGATTTCCTAAGCCAAAAGAATACTTTCTCTTCTAAGAACCCCACTTTTGATCCTGCCTCTTTTGTGGCCCTAATCTAATCACATATTACCTTGTATTATAGTTATTTAAGTACGTGTCAGATCTTCCTTCTTAAATCAGATCAAAGGAAGAGAGAGGGGAAACCCTAACAATTAAAGCTGGCCATAAGTGGGAGAATTATAGGTAAAGGGAGAAGAGTGAGGGAGTAGCATCATTAAATCTAAGAAGTGGCTGGATCACCACTAGTCCAGGATGTTGGCAACTGGATTTGTACTTTGGATAAAGTTTGGTCTCAAAATTGGGAAGTCCCCTCCAACTCAGTGATTCAATCAGTCAATCAACAAGCATTTATTAAACTAAAACAACTTTCTGGGTGTTCAGGAATAGAAGAACAAAGAATAACTATACAAGTCTGTTATAAGTTCTTAAAAGCCATGGTCCATCCATGTTTTATTCATCCATATATTCTCTTCAGTATCTGGCAAAGTGTTTTCTGTTAAGTTGAGATTTGGTAAATATTTATTAAATGAAGAAGAAAAGTAAATCCAAGATGTTTGTAGAATCAAAAGAAAAAGAAGATACATGTTGTGTCTACCATAAAATAGACAAAAATTCATGGAAGATATAAAAATGTTATGTTTTTACTTTCATTCTTTCAACCTGGAAAAACACAGAAACACTGAAGTAGTCAGCAAAATCAGATCTTTAATCAAAAAAGAGACAGGTCCTTAAATAGTGGCTTCCACACAAAGCCAACCTCTAAATACCACACAGAGTTGAACCCTGGGGGCTCTGGGGACAGTGTCTCCGAGAGGATCACAGTGCAAGATGATTCTCTAAAGAGCAATAGAACTTGGGGACTGCAATACTTTTTGGGGAACTAAAGACAAGGAAATATGATTGATTGACTTTATAATGGCTACAAAAAAATGAGAAGTCCAGGACAGGATTATCAGAGAGAGACTGATGCTTCCAGTATTTTCCACTACAAAAAGAGCTGCTATAAAGATTTTTGTACAGGTAGATTCTTTCTTCATATCTTTAATATCTTTGGATTACAGAATTAGTAGTGATATTTCTGGGTCAAAGAGTGTGCATTATTTTATAGCCCTTTAGGCATGGTTCCAGATTGCTCTCCAGATAAATGGTTGTAGTAGTTGTTGTATCATTGGTTATATCAGTTAGTTGTGTTATTTCAAAACTTTACTAGCAGTGTTTTAGTGTCCTGATTTTTCCACATCCTCTCCAGCATTTATCATTTTCCTCTTTTGTCCTATTAGCCAATCTGATAGGTGTTTGTTAGTACCACAGAATTGTTTTAATTTGCATTTCTCCAATCAATTTTTATGTGGCAGAAGATAGTTTTAATTTCTTCATTGCATAATATTCTTGATATAAGATCTATAGGTACAACAATGGTTTTCAGCATGTAGTCCAAATATTGAAATATTTGACCTAATATCAGGTAAGCCAAAGATTCCCTCACAAAAAAAAAAGAATTTATGTGAGCACAAAAAGAATGGGAGGTTCAAAAAGAAAATAGTACAAGTCTCTTAAATCTACAGCTTGCATTTTGAGGAGCCTGCTGAGATTTTCTACAAACATAAGAAAATTCTTAGTTATGAGTGAAATTTGAAGAAAACAAATCAGGGATTATTTACCTTCAGCAATTAATTTAATAGTTGCAACATTTTTTGCTTAGTATAGATTTCAACTGACAATAAAAGTTTACCATAATATTGTATGACTTATATTTAGTTTTCTGTAACAGATAAGACTAAAAGTGATTTTTTATATAACCACCTTTAGATATCCATAAATGTCATTGTTTTTCAAAACCGTGATGGGAATTTTGAGGAATCAAAATAATTAGGACATGCCATTTGTCTTGAGGTAATTGAAGGACAATAATGAAGTTTTACTTTGTTATTTTAATTTATCAACAAAATAATCATTACATTGAAAACATAGGGCATTGTCTTATTTACAAAGCTACTTCCTAGATTTCTAGCAATTTTGAATTGTCTTGCTCTAGTGATCATTTGATGAAAATATCTCATAGCACTGAATACTCATTAATTCATAGATTTTGAGCTGGAAGGAAATTTAAAGATCTTATAGCCCAACTGAAGCTGAGAATGGTCAAAGTAGCACTCTGGTCACGCAGGTAGTAAGTGATTGAGGCAGGAATTGAACCCATGACTTTATGACACTAAATATAATCAATTAATAATCAATAAACATCCATTAAGTGCTTATTATATATCAGGCATTGTGCTAAGCACTAGGGATACAAAAAAGTGGCAAAAGACTGGTGCTGGCCTTAGGAACTTAAAAACTAAAGAAGGAGATAACAAACCAATAAGTATATACAAACAACTATACACAAGATAAATAGGAAATAATTAACATAGAGAAAACACTAGAAATAAGAGAGATTGGGAAAGATTTCCTGCAAAAGGAGGGATTGTAGTTGTAATTTGAAAGGAAGTCAGGGATTTCTGTAGTTGGAACAGAGAAAGGAGAATGTCCTAGGCACAAGGGACAGATTAAGAAAATTCCTGCCTCTGAGAGAGGTTGTGTCTTGTTTTTGGAACACCAAGAAAGCCAGATTTCTATCTAATTTAAATAGATATTTCTTCTATTATTAACAATCAATTTAATACACATTAATTCAATACATGAGTAAAGCTTTGTTTTTATTAATTTGAAATGCAAGCAGAATTTCTGACATCTTTATCATTGGGAGAATACCAGACAAGAATAATTAGAATGAATGCAGCTTTGATCATATACTTTAGCTAAAAGTTCTTAGGATCATAACCTTAGAATTGGAAGAAACCTTAGAGGGCATCTAATCTACATTTCAGAGAAGGGGAAGTTGAGGCTCAGGTATATGAAGCAACATGTCTAATGTCACAGAGTTAGTAAATGTTTCAGGTGGGATATAAAACCTGTTTTGATACAAAACCTGGTTTTCTCTAAATTCAGCTTTCTCGCCATTGTAACATATTTCTTCCCCATTTATGTTTCCTTTAATTTTAAAAATTATTTCTTAATTTTTTCCAAGATCACATGTTAATATAATTTGTAATAATCATTGTCTGACATTTTGCAGTCCATATTCTCTCCTTCCTTCCCATTCCAAGAAGGCAGATAATATGATATGGGTTGTACATGTGTCATCACACAATACATATTTTCATGTTCATCATGTTGTGAAACAAGACTCATATCATTTACAGTAGAGAAAAATTAATGGAGGAAATAATACCCATTTGGGTATAAATCAAACTGCATCTAGACTGGACAGCATTTTATATCACAAATTCCTTGGTGTTTCCTGGATCCTTGCATTGCTGATAATAATTGATTCATTCATGGTTGATCCTTGTACATTACTTCTGTTTATTGTGCATACGTTAAATTTCTTTCTAATTTATGCTAAACATGGGTGTTATGTCATCAAGATTTTAGATATAGTAAGAGAGCTTGGGTTCAAATATTGCATCTGACAGTTCCATCATCTTTCAAATAAAATTTTGGTGCAAAATAACTATGAGGTCACTTCCAACTTATGTCCTGAGATATCCAGGGGAAAAACAATGAGCCAGTGAAGTCAGTTCACAAAATGTCAGAAAGCAAAATATTAGACTATTGAACCAATAGGAAGACACCAGGCTGGGAAGAGATTAAATTTCAAACTGATGAAATTATTTAATCTTAGAGGATACAGGAAATCACTGAAGATTATTGGGCAGGCTGTCAAAGGTAGGATGTAACATAATCATCCTGCACATTAGTAGCAGTTATTTTGGCAGCTTTGTAAAGGATAGATTGGCATAGGAAAATGCTTGAAATAGGAGAACCATATAGCAAGCTGTTGAAGGAGTCCAGGTGAGAGGTGATGAAGATCTAAGCTAAAGTGTTAGCTATGTGAGTAGAGGAATTAAAGTGAATATGTTGGAGAATTAGGAAAGACAGGATTGGGCAACTACTTGGGTATTTAGTGTAAATTCAGAGCATAACATCTGAGTATTGAATTTGAGTGCCTGGAATGTCAGAGGTATTTTCATCTGCTAAGGTTTAGTAGGTAATATCAGACTTTACAAAAATGGCTTTAAAAAAAAAAAAGGAACAACATGACAGTCTCCAATATGATGTAGTCAATCCAAATCTTCTCTTCTGATTCCATGAATTGAGACAAAATTCTTTGAACACAAGACTTTGTCTCTTTTTAAGTGTGGGCTTGATAATGAGAAGAAAAGAGGCATCTAATATCTTAAGTAAGTCATCCCTGGTAAGACCCTTCCACAAACCTTTTGTCCAAACTCAGCCAGGAAGCATAAAGTTAAGGTTGGCATGTCTCCATACCGAATGTCTATGTTGCACTGGCTGTTTCTCATACCTGAAATGTAAGCATTTCTCCTTCTTTTCCTCCAGCTCAAATCCCTTGTTTCCTTCTGTACTGAGCTCAGTCTCCAACTTATACATTAAGATCAGGAGATCCTGAGAGCCTCTAGTTTCTCCCTCCCAACATAACTTTGTATATTCCAAATATCCTTATATATGTCTTTATTTTAAAATAGAAATTCCTTGCTGGTAGGAATTGTTTCACTTCTGTCTTTGTATCTCTAGGGTGTTTGGTACAATAAATGATTTTCGAATGTGTTGCCTCTTTGGTTCTCTACTAAAGTAGTTATTGTAGCATCAGGAAGTAAAGAAACTCAAAACTTGTTGTAAGACCTAGAGTAATCTCTTTTTTCCTATTATCTCAAGTTATAAGAAATTGTATCACATTTGTACTTAAAGAAATGGTTCCCCCATTTAATACATAATTTAATTTTTACAATTATAATATATTTACCCTTAGTCCTCTTTTATCATGGTGGAGCCAAGTTCATTCTTCAGAAATGATTTAAAATGGATAAATGCAATGATAGACAAACATCATATATTTACATCCAGGAAACTATTTATAGCACTTCCTGATTTAATGTGGAATCCTGTAAGATGAACCTTTCTTGAATTATGTCCATTTGGGTTTCTTACTATAATTAACAAAATAACCTTGTAAAAAAAATTGTTTCTCCTTTAAGATGGTTTCATGTTAAGGAACCAGCAATACAGTGAACCTTCAATTAGTTGGTCAAAAAAGTACAGAATAGGGATAAATTATAACAATTTGAAAACATAATTAGTAGACTCATTAATTAGTATATTTGTAATTCTGTGAAAAACAAATCTTGGTTTCAATAAGATTCTGTGCCTTGATGATGGAAGTCATTTTGTGAAAATATTGAATGAGCATGAATATTTCCTTTCAAGGAAATTGCATGTTGTTTGAAATTATGAACATTTGTGAATTTTGGGCACTGAAGGAATTTAAATTACAAACAGCTGATCACAATTGATATGTACAAAAATAATCCAATAAGTAAAATTTTAAATCAGTCTTTCTCCTCAAATTATTAACCCTGGTATGGCCTTGAGCTATGCATTAAAAAGCTAAATTAAAAAATGCAATTCAATAAAGAAGCTAAGTAGAGATCATGGGACTATAAGGATTTTGTAAAGCACCAAATAACAATATTAGGTTAATGTCCACATTGATTCAAAGAAGAGTTAAGTAGCAGAATTCCAAATCAGTTATAATTGTTTCAGTCTTAGTAGAGATGACTTTTTTTTTTCAAAAAAGGAAAGAGGGTTGTCTTCATTCAAGGTGAAGGAGCCAGAGTCTATCAAGAACAAATGGAGAAGGAAAAGGTGATGATGTCAAAGAGGGAAGAGAGATGGTTAGAAAACATGTCTTTCAGTTCTAAATCCCTTTCCTGGCACTGGCTTTGAGATTTGTGACTGACTACCATCCCAGTTTAGGAAGCAGCAGGCTCATAACCCCGGGATAGAGGCATATCAAAACTGATAGAGCTATTCATCAGCCAGTTTGGGGTGTTTTTTTTTCCTCATCTGAATTCTTGAGTGCTGCTGATTGTGAGACTATGGGATAAATCAGATCTTTGAGTATCATCAGTTTGCAATCTATAATCAGATGAGAGTGAGGGGGAGAAGGACAGGAATAGTCTGGGGAAAGGCATGAAAGGGAAAAAGTGATTTAGTAGAAAGAGAAAGAAGTAAAGATTAGTGGAGATAAAGGGAGAGGGGGGAAATAGAGATGAAGAAATGAGGGAAAAGGGAATGAATCTTCATTTACTGCCTCTTTCTTCTCTCTTTTCAGTCCTTTGAATCTTGCTACAAAATCATTTGTGGTTGTTGTTTGCTAATTTGATTTGTTTGTTTTGTTTTGGCTTTGTGTCCCTTGGACCTTATAGAATATCTGCTGTTTAGTAGGCACTTAATAAATGCTTATGGTTTTATTTTCTTAACTGCTTAATCTAAAGTGTCTTTTCCTTGTCATCATAATCTTTGATCTCTTTGTAGCATTAAATTTCCTACCTCTCTGTTCCTTCCCAGTATTTTTATCGTATTATAATTATTTCTGATCCCCTAATCTGAGAGTCCATCAAACACTTACCTAAGTCTTATTCACCTCTCTTCATGAACTCCCTTGATATCTTAGCCTTTACAGTGTATACATTTATACTAGTGATAGAGATTATTCCCATGTCTATATATTTAGCCCTTAGTTCTGCTTTCTAGATCCAAGAAAAATAAGTTGATCCCAAATCTTCTCTGTGATGAATATCCCCAATTCCTTCAACTAATCATCATATAGCATAGTCTCAATGCCTTTTGCCCTCCTGGCCATGATAAAGTTCATCAATATCTTTCATGAAATATAGCCCCAACAAGCTAAGACAGAATCCTAGACCAGTGGTGTCAAACTCAAATATAAGTGGATCCACAGGGGCTACATATTGCCTTAGAAAATTTCAGACTCAATTTATCTATTATATTAAAATTTTATTTATTTTGTTAAACATTTCCCAATTACATTTTAATCTGGTTAACGCGACACTCAGGAGTTTTGCTGGCCCCTTGATATCTCTGTTTAGATGTTATTTACCTAAAAAGTCTACACATGCTGCAGTTATTTCAATATATAACTGAAATATTTGTCATATTTAAATGGGAAATTTTTCCTCTCTAAAAAGAGCAATCCCAAGACTTCTCCTCTCTACAGAATGGGTCTGATATGTACTACAGTGCTGTGTATTATGGATATCAGTCAATAAACAATGAATTTGAGATTCAGATAGCTTAAATGACTTACCTGTTGTTACTGAACTAGTAATTATGGGAGGTGAGGGGCAAGCCCTAGACTGACTCATTCCAAGTGTAGACCTGCATAATAAGTGGATCCATAAAAATTTGTGGATTGAGCAGTTTTAACATTGTTCATTGTGATCATCTTTAAACTATTTCTGTACTATTTGTATAAAACAATAATAAAAATACCTACAAAACCATGTATTCATATCATCTTTTATCCCTGAAATAATATGAATGAACGGATATCCTATTTAATTCAAATAAGGCAAGTTTCAGAAGTTTGACATACAGAAAATAGTATCAAATAGTATATATTAAACCTCCAATTATAACGAAGATAAAATTTTATTAAAGTACTTTTCCAAAATTCTTTTGAAATAAACAACAATGATTCAAAGTAAGCTAAAAGAAAATTGTATTATACCTGTATCTTACTTAGCAAGTGAATGGATACTTCTGACTATCCCTATAACTTTTCTTAAACAATAGAATTTTAAATCTTGTCATTAATTCTTACATAAATTTCCATTTTTAAAACAACCATTCTGACTATTTAATAAATGTGAAAGCTGTGTTAATACATTAAAAAGCTCTTGCTGACTTGATCTATTTTAGCTACTATTAAAGATAAGAATCTATACAAGTTTATTTCAGTTTGAGTGCATTAAAGATGAAAACTTTCAGGCCACCCTATATAATATAGTCTTGTCCTCACTGACTTATTTGACTGTAAACATAACATTGCCCTAAATATTCTAGAAAAGATCCCCAAACAAATATGAAAATATGGCATTGATGGCATATTTTGTAAAAAATTATAAGTTTTTTTAAAGTAAAAAAAAAACAACAACAAAGTGAAAATATCATCCTAAAGGGGAAATTAATTCATTAAAACCTTAGTTTTCATTATTTAACCAGGTCCTTGAAGCAGCAGGATCCTGAGCAAGTACTCCCAGTACTGGGAAATCTGATAAGAAAGGAAGAAAACATGTTTTAGAACATAGGGCATTAATGAGCCTAAAAGGAATGCTACTGGGAATCATGTGAGGCACATGGATAGCCTTAAAAAGGAGATTAGGGAAAAAACAAGCCAAAAGCCCAACTTAATTTACTCCTGATCCTCCCTGTGAGTAGAGATTGTTTCATTCTTTATGTCTATTACTTATCACAGTTTCTAGCAAATAGTAGGCTCTTAATAAATGCTTGTTGGTTGAATGATTGATCGACCTGAAGTCTTTGAGAATCTACCCTGAGAGGGAGAGAGATACTGCCTGTGGGAGAGTCTAGAGAAGTTCTTTAAAATGAATGTAATTTCCTCTAGGGAACAGACTATTTCATTTCAGCCTAGAATCCCCCACCCCCAGCACAATGAGACCTTTCAGCATGTACATATAATAAATGACAAGGTGATATGATGCTGTCCGAGTCTAGAAGAAGGTTGCATGAAAAACAAAACCACTGGACTGAATAAACAAGACACAGAAATCACATCTTTTTTAATCTTCTGAGCACTGGTTATTTTCTTTTCCAACTGAATGAATTGGAAACTGGAATTTAACTTTAAAATATCTGCAGACATGTCTATGTGTATAGGTGTGTGTGTGTTGTGTATACATACATGTTTATGTACATGCATGTAAAGTGCTGTTATTGCCATGTGTAATACATATACACCTATACAGGTGTATATAGATATTCATCAATACATGCATATATATTTGAATATACAGGCAAATGTCCTTTTGAATAAGTGCCTTCATATTTTATAAATTTGTCTATAGAGAATATCCATTTGGGAGAGCTTGTATAAATATTGGAACTGGGCTATTTTTAGTGAACTGTGTCCTCATTTATGATAGACAGACACGTAATTATGCAGCAGACTTATCTCAGCATGGTTTGGGTTATACAAGAGTGTGTCCCTGCAATCAAATCCTTTCCTCCAGGTTGACAATTGTCTTGGGATTCTGGAACAATGGGGAAGGCCAACTGAGGATGCAAATGTAAGTTGACATTTAAGCTATAGCTTGAGATGTCTTTTCTTCTAGCTAAATTATTGTTCTTGTTTTTTTTCAAATCATTGTTTTTTTTATAAAATCATGCTGTAGGGTCACATGTTTGAAATATTTGCATATTTCCAATATATCTTTTAAGCATGCAAAGAAGCAACATGGCTATGGTAAAACCAAGATGAATTTTGCTGTTTGATGTAGGTTTCTATATTGTTTATGTCATTAGAATTATGCAGAGGCACTTTAGAATTTTATTACTTCCTAGTAGTATTCAGATCCCAGATCTGAAGCTGAAAAGGAATTTGGAGGTGGTCTCAATTTTAAAATGGAGGTTGAGAGATGTAAAGTAACTTTTCCAAGGCCATGCAGTTTATAAGTGTTAGATAGGTACAGGATTCAAATTCAGATCCTCCGAACACAAATCCAGTGACTTTGCATTATAGCACCCCTCATTCCTCGGTTAATTCATTATAAAACAGACACTGAAAAATAAACCACTGCTATAGCTAATTTAGTGAACACAAGAGTATATTTTACTCTACAAATCAAAGAGACATGAAAGAAACCCAAGTTCAGATGCAGATTTTTTCTTTTTTTTTTTAACTAACCACTTGGAAAAATTCCTTTAAACTCTTATTAATGCTTGTCTTTTTTTTTATGTTAACAAATAGTGAGACTATTCGCAGGTAAGTTCTGTGAGATGCACAAGCCATCATTACTTTATTACTTAATCAGACTCATGGTACCAGCAAGACAAAGAGAATTTGCAGATTGGTTCATTTTTGTGATAGCTCCTGGCTTTTCCCCTTCTTCCCCTCCTTGTCTTCTCTGACCTTCCGGAGGGTAAGAGAAGAAAGATTCATCCTGGAATCTTTCTGCAAGTAGAAATCATCACTGCCTCTTGGCTTTGCAACATGAGGAATATGTCACAAGCCAATGGAATTCTTTGCTCTGTGCAGAAGTAGCTGAAAAGAGTTCTTTTTCTTTTTTTTCTCTTTCTGTTGTTTTTCTTTGATTCTTCACTGTTTGTACCATATATGGAAAACTTTGTGGCTTTAAGGTCTCGTTTATCCTAACTGAGACTGAAATTGGAAATAAGATGGAGATGGGTAAGATGCCCAGAAATAGAAATCATTTAGTGCACTTATAAAAATAACAAGCAGTTAAGTCACCACAGGCCCTAGAAAATAGGGTCAGGGTGACTGGCTAGGCAGGTGGGAGCCTGGGTGGAGACCTTGTATAAATCCAAAAAAAGATTTGTTAGCACATGTTACTGTGGTGCTGCTCCCTTCTGGCAGCGTGCCAACCTGAAACCTCAAAATAGTTGAGTCCCATTCCTTTGTAATACCTCAGCTAGATTCTGAGACACAGCAGAGCTAAAGCTGGACTCCACAGAACTTGGCACAATTCCTCTGGCTAATAGCTGAAGAACAGTCTGTAAGTCAGTCAGCAAGCACTTAATCCCTAACTATGTGCCAGGCATTGTGCCAAGCATTAGGGAAGCAAAGAGAGACAGAAATAGTCCTTACATGTGGATTCAGAAGAAGGTCTGTGCTGGTAGTTTTTCTTGCTTGTGTGATCTTGGAAAAGTCATTTTTCTCCATTGCTAGGTAAAAAAATCATTAGGGATTAGATTAGGTGATCGAAAAATGCTTCTTTCCCCAAATTTATGAATTAAGGGAATGAGATTTGGAGGGGATACCTGTCTGACTCAATAAGTATCAGACCTAGTGTTCACATCCAAAAAATAGTTTTTCCCTTTGGATTCAGAGAGGAATCAAGACACTATGAAATATCTCCCTATCTTCTATCATTTCTTTATTATCACATATTCCTAAAGGCTATTCCTGAGCCTTCAAACTTTGGTTTTATATATATATATATATATATATATATATATATATATATGTATGTATGTATGTATGTATGTATACCTAGAAAAAGACTTGGTGAAGGTTATTGCTATACTATGTTTGTTTAGGAAAAGGGGCTTGAAATGTTATTCCCTTGATTAATTAATCAGACTATAGATTAGATTAGAATACTTGGGGTATTTCTCAGAAAATCTCATCTATTCATATCATTGAAATGGTTCAGACACCCTCCTCACACTTCTACTATTATCAACAAATGCCATTTCTAATGAAATAAATCATTAACAACCCCAATATGGATCATTTAACATTTCTTTATTGAGATCAGTTCTGTCTTTTATACTAACTTAAAGAATTAGCTGAATGACTGGCAAGGGAGATGAAGGTCTGGCTTCTATACCAAACTCTACCGCTAATTTCATGTGACTGGAAAATTCATTTAAACCTTGTGTAACTCAATTTTCTCATGAGATCATCAGGCTTTCTATGTTTTAGCGTCACAGTAGCAGGTAGAATGAATTAATGAAAGCATATTAATTAAATGTTTGGAAAACCTTTGGAAAAAATTGGAATCTGAAATGTAATTTCATGGATGCTTTATTGATTCAAGTTATTAAAGAGAAACTGATAACTTAGGAAAGTATTCTCTTTGAGAAATTAAATCTGTACAATTCAGCAAGATTTTTACCCTATATTCTTTCTAACATTGTCATGAAAATGAGATTTCTGTTCCTTAAGATAAGAGAAATTTGACTTAAATGAGTTTGAATATGGATTCAACTTGGGAGAAATAATCACAAGTCAGGGCAGTGCTTTAATTTTATATGAAAAAGAAGTCTTTGTTGCCAAGTGAAAATAAATGTGATTCCCTTTTGGTGAATTTATTGAAGATAAGACTTCTTTATATATTTCTCTCCTTAGTAATGAGGATATGCAGCAAGTTAGGCTGGACATCAACTCATTAGCTAAAGAGATATTCACAAACATATCCTGCTTCTGTAGAACTCTTCCATATCAAAAGTGGAATAAATATGGAATAAAGTCTTAAGAAATATACAGGTAGAATAGCCTAGACATGTGGAAGGAACATTGGAGATGGGATTCAAGAGATGTGAGTCCAGGGCTTCTGGATCCTTTTTAGTGACCATAGGCACCTCTCTAATTTTTCTGGTCTACTCAGTGATGATAATCACATTTATAATGCCAGCTTCTTAGAGTTTGGGAGAGAAAAGTCTTTCAGAAACCTTAAACCCTATAGAAATTTGAGCTTTGATTAGTGGTAATATTTAATTAAAATGCTTATTTGCCTATAACCTAATTTTCTTAGTTCTTATGAAATTTATTTCTAGATCTGGGTTTAGGTTTATGAATTCTTATTAATTTGCATAGCTGGGGTCTATTGTTTATTTCATGTGATTATACTTAATATAGTCTAAGGGGCAGCTTAAATATGATCATAAGCCTCACCATAATAGACATGCAGACAAAATCATACCCCTTTTACAAATCATTGCAGCTGATAACTCTGAAAGATTTGAATGTAGCCTCTGGAGGCATAAAATTTCCAGAAGTAAATAATTCCCTGAAAAATTTTGAATGCTGCCAGGGAGTTAATTCTCTAAAGTGATTAAATATAAAAGCTTGATAGTAGTTTTGAAAATTAGGCATGCCAATTATCCAACTTCAATTCAACTTTTATGAAACACCAACTATGTTTAAGGCACTGTAAAGAGTAATAGAAGTACGAAGACATACTCTGCAGAGTCTCAGAAAGCTTACGATTATCCAGTATCCTTCTCTGTTATATAAAAGTCAGTGAACATGGGACAATTTTGTTGATCTGATGTCGAAAAAGGTACAGATTAGTGTGGATTAGGAAATCCCATGCCCAGAGAACTAAGCATATACCAAAGGCTAAGTGCAAAGGATACCGGAACACTCTTGAATGATGAAAGTAAACTTCTCAATTTAAATTTAGAAAATTGCCTTCATAAATGTAGAATAGAATGCCACATGGTTTGAAGATAGATTATATGAGAAAGACCAAGGCATTTTAGGCGATAGCAAACTCAATATGAGTGCAACAATCATAAAAAAAATCCAACATAACCTTAGAGTCGCTGTAATAAGAGTAAACTGTAAAAAATAAGGTAGATGATCATCCCACCATACTTTTGACTTTCAGGTGATATTTATAATATTGTGTCAACACAAAGCTACCATAATTCATGAGGACAATGACAAACATGACTATATCAAGACATTAATTCATATGCATTCAGCACTTTTCATTCCCCAAAAACACCTGCTGTGTCTGTTGAGACCTTCTCTCTCAGACTGTATCATGAAACACTCCTTAATGATTTTTAAAATTAAAATAGTTACTTATATCAAATACTAACTACAGATGAGTATATTTCCCATGAAAATTCATAAGTAATAAGGTGTATTTGAGGCCTGAAATTAACATTACCCATTTCCTATTTAAAAACAAATTAAATTGTATTAGATCTCTCTGTTTTCACATGGTTAATTATTGTCATATAACATCTCTTGAAATGTGACTATATATAGTAATAATCATATTCTCATACCAATATTCTAAAGAAATTCTACCTGTTATGCAGACATTTTTGCTGATATCCATACACTGATATTTACCAAAATGTAATGTGGTCAATGATGTTACTCTCAATAGCTACATACAAGTGTATGTCTGGAAATTTATTGTGATAATTCCTCTATTAAATCAAAAGTTGTTTTATTTATTTATTTTCTATAGATTTGTACCTTCTATTACAGGCACATAAGCATTTGAACAATCATTGCCTGCAATTCTTATCTTTTTTGCCATTTATTATGTTGCCCTTCATACCTTGAATAGAGCTTCTCTATCTGGCCAACTTGCCTGAGCTTTCTCATTATATTTACTGATAACTCACACTAAAATCTCCTGTTCAGAATGAAATAGAGATTCTTCAAAATTTAAGCTTAATCTTTGAATCTAGCCAACTAGTCCAACTCTCTTTTTAAAGGTGAGAAAATGGAGGTCGTCAAATAAACTTCATCATTCAATGTCACACAACTACTTAGTAGAAGAAGCGATTCTACAACTAAAGATAATACTTTATAATTTCCATAGCTGCAGGTATGGAGCTTTCCTGCCAGAGGATATTGGACAAATAGAGTCAGATATTGCTGATTATGATTTTGAAAAAATGCCAATATCTACTTTTCAAAAAATAAAATGTAACTTAATTTTTACAAAGTGATATGGTAGTATTGGGGGAATTATTCACAGGACTGCATGAGCATAAACTCTGGACATGATGGGGTTTTTTTTCCCATTTTACAGACAAAAAATGGGTTTCTTTCCAGAGATTTTAATTCCTTTGATGCTTAAACATATGATATGTCTTCTTTAAGATAAGTCAGAGCAAATTTCTTTCTTTTCTTTGGGTTGAAGAAAACATATGCTTTTCTATAATATATTCAATGTGCTTTGCTTGGCAGAGGACCACCTGGATGTTCCATTGTTCTTTCTGTCTGTCTTATGCATGTTTTAGAATCTATGAATTATTCACCATCTCTTAGATGGCTTTTTTTAAAGTCCTTCTATCCCTTCTAAAGCAAAGAATGTAAATGTAGGTATTTCACAGTAGCTTTTTTTAGAAGTTTCCTTTTTGTGTCATTTAACTCATTCTAGGTATATTATATTTTTAAGTTCTATACATTAGTCTCTTTCTTTTACCCATGGGATGAAATTATATTGTCATTATGCTATTTACCTCCTAACTATTGACAAAAATTGTGCTTTTATAATTCTCACTCCTTATAATAACTTATAATATATATTGTAACGATCAAAATATTAAAAAAACAATTCATTTGGACTAGGAAATATTTTTGCAGATGTGGAGATAAAATTTTAGTTGCATATTTCTGGAGACAGATTACAAATCCCTTCATCACATTTGTAGTAGAGCACAATACATGTATATATTATGTTTCTTAGCAATGAATTCTAATTCTAATTAGTGCCTCTTAAGAATTTACATCTCTCCATGCTACATTATTTGGTCCACTGACCAATGACCTCAAATTCCAAACCCTTGTATCATATCACCCTAAATCATGTTTTTTGTCCCCATGGGATTTAGCATACAGACACTAAAAATATCTCAAAGATTATTAGCATTTTTGAAGACTGTGATAAGAGGTTTATGATGAGTATAGTTTTCTATTCAAGCAAACACATTTTTATTACAATTACTTAGTCCATGTTAATTTATAAATCTGGTATGAAACTATGTTATAAATTTTTGTCCCAATATATTCTTTGAGAAAAACTCCTAGTTGTCTAGGCTTTCTATTTGTTACTCAGCTTTGTCACTTAGATACAAAATATTATATGATAGTTTTACTGTAAGACCAACATTTATGGGAAACTGAGCAAAAATAACTGAAATTATAATTGGCAGTAGTAAATTGTTTACTTTTGGAACACAGAATGAAGAGTATCTGTTAGTGTCACAGTTTAAAACATTGTTCTATGGAAGAATTAATTACATTGTCACAATAATGAATTTATCCCCAAATTTCCTTGCAAAGCAACTAATTACTTAAGTAAAGTTACTCACTGTAAAGTAAGTCATAATCATTCCTATCTTTCATCCTCTCAGTTAAATCTTTTATTAAAAAAAAAAAGAATATCACTGGAGAAAGGAAAGACAAAGGGGAATTATAAATCAAATTGCACAACCAAACTCACTGTACATTTCTCATTTCTCATTCTCCTTGACTTCACTGCATCATTTGGCCTTATTGACTCCTTCTAGTACATTCTCCTATCTTCACTTCAGAGATTGTAATTTCTTGAATCACAACCCACTTCTTTACACCATCCTTTTTTCCTATATGTTTTTTAAGTTCCTTAATGGAGGTTTATCAGGGATCTGCCCTTGATTTTTCCAACTCTCCTCTTTGGCACTTTTATTGACTCCTCGTGGCTTCCAGTATCTTATTAACACAGATGGCTCATAAATCTTTATCTCTGATAATTTCTCTATTGAAAGAATTAAAATTAAGCTTTTGACTAAAATATATGATTCAAAGTATTATTGTTCAAAGTCGAAGGGACCTTTAATAGCTTTTATTTATGGCCTTTCACCAAGAAGTAGTAGAGGCAGGATTTGAATCAAGGTTTTCCTGACATCATACAGCATGATAACTGATGTATCATAGTTTCAATTGGATTATATTGCTTTTCATATTAAGTTATTTATCAAGCCTATCTTAAAGACTGATGATGAAACATGCTTTTCACCACTTGTCAGAGAGGTGATGACTGCAGGTACAAAATGAGACATCCTTTCAAACATGACCAATGCAACACAAATATCTCTGGCTTTATAGTTATTTGCTGTAGAGATTTTATAGAGGGGAAGAGAAACTGTAAAGAGAAACTAGCAAGGGTATTAGTAACAGTGATTTTTTAAAAGAAAGAAATGTAAAACACACACAAATTGGCACACACACATATATTACAGAATACAGAAGAGTACATGAGAAAATTCAGACATGGTCACAGACAATCAGGATAAAGTTTATACTAACATGTTTTTATATAAAATATATTTAAATATATGTATGATTTTAAAAAGAAATAAGTATTTTAAATTTAAAAAATAAGCTGAATGATTCATAACTCATCATGTAATCCTTTAGATGAAAACAATCATTTTTGTTAATGATTCTAAACCCAATAATTTTTAATTCTAGTCCTATTTAGTTTCACCTAAGTATATCTTTTACATCAATCTCTCTTTTCCCAGGATCCCCACCTACTTGGAATATTAGGAGGTGTTCCTATTTTTCTACTCTCTATTCATAGGATCCTTTATAGAAGGAGATTTGTAGAAGTCTATTCTAATTTTCTTAATTTACTAATGAGTTAACTTAGGGTCTAGGAGGTTAAGTGACTTGCTAAAGAGGACAAGGAAAGCCATGCAAGGAATAAACATAGAGGTAGGATTTGGACTAAGGTTCTTTGACAACAGAACCAAAGCACTTGCCACTTTTCTGCAAAGTGGCCTCCATAATATGGTCAGCATAAACTTTATACATAGTAGTTCTGAGCTTGTCACTCCCCTCAAATATCTTCAGTGGCTTCCAGATGCATCCTGAATAAAGTCTGAATTTCTTTGCCTGGCAATCAAGGCAGTCTATCTGGTGCTTCTATCTCTGCAACACAATCCCAAGTTTCTCACCGGTTATATAAACTATGCAACAGCTGAACTGGGTTACTACATCCCCTAAATGTTTTCTTTCCGTTATTCTTTTGTTCCTGCTATTTCCTTATGTCTGAAATGTTCATCTTCCTATTTAATGAATTACTACTCAATCTTAAGCCCTACTCAGATATTCATCTCTGAGGAAACCTTCCAAAAAAACCCAATTTTTCTTAGACAATATTCCATCACCTGACTTTGTTCTGTAACTCTGAGATATATTTATTATTCAATCCCATAAATATGTGTTTACATTTTATTACTTCTTTACTAGATAAAAACTACACTATATATGCTTACTGCAGTATAAGTAGTAAGTTTTTGTTGAATGAGCATGAATATCATTAGTGAATATATGAAAACAATATTTGAATAACCTTTAAGGCAGTGATGGCAAACCTTTTAGAGATCACATGCCATGCCTGCCCCTGCTTTCCTAGAGACCATGTGCTAAGCCCTGCCCTCCCCTTACCCAACCCCAGAGAGTAAGAAAGCACTCCCATTGGGCTACTTAGCTAAGGGGCAGGTGAAGAGGATAATGGAATGTCCTCAGCAAGTGAAGAGAAGGTGAGGAGAGTGGTCTGAGCTTTCTGCCCCCCTCCAGCTCTGTCACTTGTGAATTGCCCACCTTACCCTCTGTGCATTGCCATTGGGCTGCTGGGCAAAGGGGTGGAGATGTGAAAAAATATCTACAGGCACAGTGGAGAGGGGGAGGGGAGCAGCTCCACCCAAGTCTCTCTGCCTTTCTCATGAGGGACTTAGGTTGCAGAGGGGGGGGAAGGGGCATTTGCCTACAGAAAGTGCTCTGAGTGTCATCTTTGGTACATGTGCCATAGGTTTGCCATCAGTGGTTGAAGGCATACAAAACTCCTTTTCCCCTACAAGCCTATATTAGTATTATATCCTTTGTAAGACTATATTAGTATTATTTATTTCCCTTACAGTACTATATTTGTATTATTATTCCCATTTTATCCAATATGAAAACTAAGGGTCAGAGAGATCAAGCAATTTAGCTGAGATACAGCTTTTAAATAATTTCAGGGTCTAAAATCCTGGTCTTATGATGTCAGGTTTAGTACTTTTCCTATTCACATGGCTGCTGCCTACAATTAGAGAGTAAAACTATGAATCTTTTAGTGAAAAATACAACTAATAATACATTTTTGTCAGGATACTCAGTTCCTATATATTTGCCAAAAATGTACATTATTCAAGCTTGCAAAATGACAGTTTCAAGTGATTTTATCAAAATAGGTTAATTTTCTGCTCCTGTATTAACCTGTGTTAAAAGCTAATTTAAGTCTCAAGTAAAAGGCTTTAATTCTCATTCTTCATGGGCATCCATCCCAGTCAGTAAAGAGCCAGAAAATATGCATGTGTCTTTCCACAAATTTTCTGATATGCAAGTTTAAAGGAATCATACCAAAAGCCCTGGAGAAATCTCCTATGCATCTGTTATCACGCTTTCCCAATACTGTCTATGCCATCAGGCTTTTCATTTCATGACCAATAAATTCAGAGACATTTTCAAAGGAAGAGTGCAAAAGATATATAAAACATTGTTTATTTCTTTCCATAATCTATGTCTGAAAATGAAACTGGCATGGAAAATAGTTTTCTCATTGTAAACTCAATTTGAAATTGTAATTCATCAATTTTCCCCATCATGCAGAGTATGACACACTTGCCCTTAAAAACCATGTTCAAAAAAGAAAACCATAAAAGGAGGAGAGAGGGTAGGGTATAATTAAACAAACATTGGATCTGGAGGCAGGGTTTAGTTTTAGTCCTGGTTTTAGTCTCATTTTTCTTTGCCATTAACTGTCTCTGTATGATTTTGGGGAAGTCCCTTAACCAGTCTGGGTTTCAGTTTTCCCATTTATGAAGTGAAGCAAAAATCATAGATTCATGAAGGGATCTTGATAGTTACTTGACGGTCCTATCTCCTTATTAAAGAAATGAAGAAAATGATGTCCAAAAAGGTTCACTGATATATTAGTAAATATCAGAAGTTGGATTTCAACTAACTCTAGAACTAAAGATCTTCCTGCTCTACCTGTTGATCCCCTTGGTCTGGAGATTATTTCTTTCCATCCTTACATTCTTCAACTCTCTGCAAATATTCCTTCTGTCCCCTCCTCCTTTCCTTCTACAGCGGCAAAAAAAGAAATATTTTTCATTATTTATTTTTCTCCTCAGATAACAATTCAGAAAGGGACCCAGAAAGGAGAAAAAGATAGGACAGAGAGGATGTATTTATTCTCATGTTCTAGGCTGTGCAGTTAATAAACATTTATTGAGTCCCCTACTATGTACCAGGAACTGTGCCATGCACTGGAAATAGAAAAGCAAAAAACAAAACAAAACAAAACAAACAAAACAAAAAAGGTCCCTTGCCTGATTCCAAGTTTAAATTCCAGTGGCCGAGAAAACACACATAGGGGAGCTGAAAAAGAGTGTGAGGGAAAAGAAAGGCAGGAGAGAGTATGCTAAAGAAGTTCAGAGGAAAGCAATGATTTGGGAAATGAAGAGAAGACAGGCTCCTTAAATGGAGTTTCTGAGAGGTACTCTCCAGACTTTAATCCTTAAATCAAAGGAGGTGGCCCCAAGTAAAAAAGTACTGATGTTATCTTCCATTATGGAGAGGGACAATGAACATGCCCTGGGCATAATGGAAAAGTCCAGAAGAATACAATTGGATGGAAAATGAATGAGCATGTAAGTTTATGATGAATAAGGATACAATCAATTAATTTTTTCATTTCTGCCATGCTGTATTGCTCTGAAAATAGTGATAGAGTCAAATAACTGGGAGCAGAAAGAAGGCTGAGGAAGGCAAAGAGGGATTTCCTTAAGGACTAAAATGACTAATTATGAAGGTGGTTACAGCATGGCCCAGTAGGAGGTAACAATGAAAGGTAAATTAAGTTTGTCCTTGGTACCCCCATTTCCACTTTCTTTTTCTTCCCAAATCATCTTCCTCTGTCTTTTGAAGTACTCTTTGCTCCCACAGTCCCAGATCCCACTTAGTTGAATTATCTGCTCTGCTTACTGATAGAGTAAGCAAAAGTCTTAATGTCAGTACCTGCCTCCACTCTCTATTTCTTCTTAGTCTCTAGTTAGGTTGAAAAACAATTCTTTCTGTTGATTTATAGGGTAGGTCTAGACAAAAGCATACTGATTGGCTATCAGTGAATCAGTCCTGGTCAGGTTCAGAGACAAAAGCCTCCTGATTAGACAATCTTGCTGCTAGAAAAGGTGCCCCCCAAAATAAAAGAGGGTGGGATAAAGACTAGTAGTCAAATCAGTGACTCCCTCTTTATTACAGTGAAGAGTGGGGTGGGCTAGGGTAGGGAGAAGGAAGAGGTGAGAGACCAAAAAAAAAGAAAGAAAGAAAGAAAGAAAGAAAGAAAGAAAGAAAGAAAGAAAGAAAGAAAGAAAGAAAGAAAGAAAAGGAGAGAGAGGAGAGCAGGAAAGAAAATGATTGAGTTAGAAATAGAAGGGAAAGCAAGAACTGAAAGATTAGGTTTGTTACTTGTATACATGCTAATATTAAAGCTTTTTGTTTGTTTGTTTGTTTGTTTGAATCTGGGTATGGAAAAATAAGGCATTGCCGCTGGTAAAGATTTTATTCTTACCCTGGCCCCCACTGTCTGATGACCATTTTATACTGAATCCCTCCCCCAGCATTCTTCATTCTTTAGGGTGTCTGGGTTCTCTGGCTTTGGTTCCATCCCCTATTCATAATGTTCTCCCCCATTGTAGGGAACCTTTGCACTCTAATTCTATTTATCCACTTCTCAGTCAGATTAGCTTTCACAAAGGAATATTTACTTAAGAGTTATGGAAGAATAAACATACAAACATTAACCCAACACCCCAGGACATGATCTGCTCAGCACTTCTTCAATATCTGAGGAAGATAAAGGAATTAGACTCACATTTTAGCCCAGTTCTTATAGAGTGCCACCAAGTTCCAAATTGAAAGTGGTCTCCCTACTGCCTTGGTCTTTCATCTCTAGCCATGGTGGCTTCCCAGGGCTTCCCTCCAGGGATGGCTCTAACATCTGGCCTCAAGCTCTGCTGCCAAGGTCACCATAGCTCACACTTCTGGGTCCAATGGGGATTCTATTGTCCATGCCTAGAAGTGTAAAGAGCCAAGGAAACTGACCAAAACAAAACCCTCGACAGTTTCTCCTAGCTGTGGGATCTAAAAGCAGAGAGCAAGGGAAGGAAATCCTTCTCTCAGTTCATGGATGCTCTGCTATTGTGGAACTTGGATATTCTCCCTTTCTGTAAGCCAAGAAAAGTGACCAGGACTGGCCCAGTCTAGAAGTTTTAAGGACACTACCTATGCTGGCCATGCACCTAGCTCCTAAGGCAAGAAGTGCCTTGGAACCAATTGATTTTAAGACAGAAGGAAAGTGTTTAAAAGAAAGAGAGAGAGAGAGGGAGGCAGACTGAAGGAAATGTAGATAGCCTTCCTTGGGAAGCAGAGTGCCTCTATGTTAAGTAATCTTGGCCTATGTAAAGTATACTTACAATAAATATTTGTGGGAATTGGTTAAATGACTATTCCAAAACATTATTGGGAAATAGCTATAAGACTAATGGATAATATATTGTAGTGAAAAGGATCCTAGACTGCCAATGACAAGATCATGACGTTGAGAAGCAGTTTCAAGAGAGTTTTAATGATTTTAGTCAAAGCTTCTCATTTTATACATTAGGAAATGCTCCAGAGAAGTTATCTCACTTACCAAGGTCATAGCAAAGCTAGTGAAACAACAAAACAATTTCCATGTTTTGTGTGTGTGTGTGTGTGTGTTTTTCTACCTCCACAGTTTCTCTCAGATTATTCATTATTCTCCATTCTTATTTTTACAACCCTAGGTCAGATACTCACCATATTTCATTTGGTAATAACTTCTTTTTTTTTTTTTAAACTCTTACCTTCCATCTTGGAATCAATATTGTGTATTGGTTCCAAGCTAGAAGAGTGGGAAGGGCTAGGCAATGGGGGTCAAGTGACTTCCCTACTCATAGGCTCACTACTCTCCAAACTTATTTTCTCAATTGCCAAAAAAAAAATGCAAATAAATTCCTGTTAATAAAAGGATTAAAATGGATTTACCTCTTTGATCTTCTAAGGTGAGTTAGTAAGGTGAGAACTTTTTTTTTTTTTTAGTGTCTTAAGTCAAGATGTAAGGTCAGGTCAGAGCATCTTGTTTCAAGCTTTAGAGTGTGTGTCACAGAAAAATCACAAATAATTTCTAGCATTGCAGAAGCTCTTAATTTTTATCACTTGTTATTAAATTTATCTATCATTACTTATTAAGATTAATAATTTCCTCATCTACGATTATGCTTATGCACAGTTAATTTTAATAACTGGATCTAACTCTTTCTATAAATCATAGTTGCAGTTTACTAACTAAAGGATTATATATAATCACAAAGCTTAGATGAATAATATAAAAGAAATAAATGGGAATTTCCAATATTATCTGCACTTTATTATATTTTTATTAATGTTGTTAAATATTTCCTAATTATATTTTAAAATAGTACAAACTGTATTCTAGAAACCTATGGGCAGCATTTTGACACCTCTGCTATTTGGATTATTTTGACTCTTTCCTTTCTCCCAGTCTACCTTGTCTCATATTCTACCTTGTCTTTTGTTCATTTGTACACATTATATTCTTCTTAGAAGGCAATCTCCAAAATTGCAAATTTTTTTCCTAAATACTTTTGTATTCCTAGGCTTGGCACAGTGCCCTTCATAAAATATGTCTATATTAAATAAATGGCAAACAAATCAAAACAGGAGGTACTTGTATTCAAATCCTAGCTTTGCCCTATATGAACTTAAATAAGACATTACCCTTCCCTGGGTATGTGTTCTCACTTTTTAAGAAAATTGGACTAAGATGATCTTTGCCTTCTTTCTGGGTCTAAGTTTTTATTTTCCTATGAACCATCTGGTGAGCTATAGTAAAACATTGTTTGCTTTATGTGGGGTACTAAGATTTCTGTTTGAAAGGGAATTATATTTAGCTCAACCCCAAAATTTTTATGAATGAGGAAACTGAGGAACACCAGCTTTTATAACTTGTTAGTCAAAGAGCCAACTATAAACCCTGGCCTATGATTCCAAATTCAGTGTTCTTGCTATACCATTTGACCTCTTATTTCATTGAAACATCTATAACAATATCTATACTATATGTATGGGGGAAATAGATTCTAGCAAAAAAATCAACATCTTTAAGCAAGAGGATCACTACAAATAAACTGATGTTATTCATATAAATCACATTTATGGAGGAAATTACTTTTGTAGTCTTAGGTCCAAATCTAGGATCTTATATTTACTATCTATGTGACCTTGGACATTTAAACTCTTTGGGCTTCAGTTTCCAAATCTGTAGCATTAAGGGGTTAGATTAGATGACTTATAAACTTTTTTTCAGATCCTGCCTATTGTAAAAGAGAGAATTTGCAATGTATGCAAAGGACATCATCTGTCAATCAAAAGGTAACATTCCATTTGGAATGTTCCCAGGAAAGACAGTTGGAGCCAAGCCAACAGCTGAACTAGATTGAACTTTCTTCTGACCTAAGCTGAGACCCTTTTGGCTTCTGGAGAAGCTTTTGGACTAAGTTTTAGCTGCTTGTGGCTGATGGTGAAGACCCTGAAGCTTTTGCTGACTGACTGATATTTGTCTGGCTGGGTAAAAGAAGACAGAAGAAAAATGATTGTCCTCAAAACTCTCTGACTATCCCTGCTAGTGACTGATTTCCATTTCTCCAATATCCTCTTAACCCTCATTGTATAGACTAGGGAAAACCCCATCCCTCTTACCTTATTGTCCATCCTTTCCTGTCTTCCTCAAATAAACCTCTGACTTGAGGAATCAAGAGGAAAGAGTATCACACTGAGTTACTTGAAGAAAAAGGGGGAGGGAGAGGGAGGAAACCAGGAGGTGAAGGGCGGAAGGTAGGAGAAAACCTTGTATCTCCTTTATTACATTATGAGCCAAGTGATTATAATGTGAGTTTTAGAAGACAGAGATATGAGTATCTGAGTGATATATTGTAAAGAAACTTGGTTCTCAAATCAGAAGTCTTCTTTTCCATTCCTGCCTCTGATAATTAATATCTTTATGACCTTTGGTAAATTCATTAACTTTCATGGGTCCTATATTTATCAGCTTTAAAATGATAGATCCTATGAGATAGCAAGTCTTAGTCTTATATACAATTGAAAAGAGAATCTTAAAGAGAGGGCAGATTTAATACTCTGATTTCCATTTCTTAGGTCAAAATATAAGACCAATATTTATTTTTCCAATAGACCCAGGAGGGAATTATCTAAACCATAAAGGGGTGATCTAATGTCCTGACAATGTAATTTCTCTTGGAAATGAGGCCAATTGATTCAGAGATTCTAAGAGTAAGTTCTCCAAATGACATATAAGGAAGAAAAAAAAGTAATGCTGACCCTGGAGGGCCAGTTCAGATAATCTGAGGGAAATAGTGGGAAAAAGTATTTATAGCTATTCTTAGATTGGCTTCTCTAATTAATGCCATAATGAGCTAGGTACTTCTCTTAAAATGTGGACTTGGGATATATATTCTAGATATACTTATACCCACAGTAGATTGTTTCTTGCCTAAGTGATTTGAAGAATCTCTACAACTTCTTCAGTGGAATACATTAGGACATGCAGAAGATTCAAATTGCATATATGAATGTCAAAATCTCAGAGAATGCCTCCAATAAGCATTATTTTGTTCTGTTGACAATAAGTATAGTGAAACTTACATTTCAAGAAAAGCCTACAGAAATGAAAAAGACTTTTGTTGTTGGAAAACTAATCATCTTTATTCTTTTTAAAAAATTAATAATAATTTAAGCTAACCTTGACCTAAAACTCAAGCATGAAACAGAAAACTCCTTGCCAAAATATAATTTCTTATTTACTACTCTTAATATTAATGACCTAACCTCATTTTTTCAAAATATTTTATGGAAGTTGGATTTTTCTTAAACATCACTGTCACATCCCAATTTTCTAATTCTCTTTGGCAGAGCCCTTCCTATCAGAGAAGTACAATTAAACAAAGCAAACTGGGGCCTTCTTTTGTTCTTTTTAAATGAAGTGGGGTGAAAAGTAGAGAGGAAATGGCAATCATTCTCCAAGTAGAAGGTAAATTCCTTGAGCAAATTGACTGTCCTTTTCCCCCTTATTTTATTTCTTGCACAGTGTTTTGCAAGTAAAAATTGCTTAGTAAAAAGTTGTTGAATTGTATTTTTATCTTTGCTTTGGTATACTTTATTGATGTTAGTTTATTTTTCTGAACTATAAAAATATGCTTTTAGATCCAACAGATCTTCCTTATAACATTCTTAAGATTCTCATCTTTTTTTTTTGTAAAGCAAACGTACTACTTTAAAAAATCATCTGTTAATGCCAATGAGAAGACAAGGTCTCATATAACTGACACTTTGAAAAGCATTTCATGCACCATTTTTATTATAGTTTATTTCCTTTTTTATTTCTTCTGTTTGTTATTTCCACATCTCATGCATTTGCAGGCATCTATACTTCTAAAGCTTTTTCTCCCTAGTATAATTGATATATTTGCCAGTTTTAGCAAGGTTTACTGATGAAGCTGTGTCAAAGTACAATAAAAGTAACTAGTATATATGTCCAACATTTTAATGACTAAATTACAGAGTGACTATAAAAAAAAATAATGCATGTTTCACCTCTAAGTGGATATGATAGTTGAGAATACCCATGAAGCCAAAGAAAGACAGATTAAATCTGCAGGATTCAGTCTATGCTCTCTATCCCTTTTCCATTTTAATTTGCTTTGTCCTACATAATGACATAAAACAACATAAAAAGTAAAATGATATAATTAAATATATTATTTTAGCCCTTAGTTGGGATCCTTTAGCAGAAACATTCCAGAAATGCTCAACTGCCTTCATTTCAGGCAGTTCAATTCATCAAAGCTTTATTAACCATCTACTTACCTCAACAAGCATTTATTATAACCCACTTTGTATCAGGATCTGTACTGACTGCTCTGAGCAGAACATTAGTTCTAGATGTGGTGAGAGCACCAAGTTTAGATGAGGTAAATAATATGCTATCTAGTCTTGTCTACTAATATTTTGCAAGCAGATCATAGTTTAGTTGAAAACTGAGTCTTTCCAAGACTGTTTGCATTTTAAAAGGAAACTCCTTCAGTGTAGTTGCATAAATAAAAGTTAAAGAAGTGGGTCAAAGTCCCCTTCTGCTTTTCATTTGATGATGCTCACAAAGTAACTATGCTAAAGAATGCAGCCAGGTCACTAGCTACTTAGAAGTCAATGTGAAGTGGATCAAGGTTAAGAATTTTTAAAAATTCATTTGTTAATATTTGGCCATTTTTTACGTCAGCATGTATTTAAATTTTAACTTTTTTAATGGATTCATTTGAAAATATTAGAAATATCCACAGAATTTCAGAGGTAGTATATTACAACTTCTTTTATTCAGTTTCTCATTGGTAAAAATAATAGATTCTTGGTTGATTGTGAAGGAAGAGTAAGACCTGTGAAAGACAGTTATTACTTTGGAGTTTTTGATCACCTAAGCAAGGTTTCTGACCCTTGGTTTAGAAAAAGTCCAGCAGAAAGAAATAGATGATTCCATTAAAAATTAATAGAGTGTATAAAATACTTAGCATTCTATCTACCAAGTTCACCAACATACCAAGGAATTATATGAATTCAGTCACAAAACATTTACAGATATAAAGAGAGACAAATAATTAAAGGAAAAATGGCTCATGGCTAGGCTGAGCTAACAAAATAAATTAGAAATAACACCTAAACTAATTTACTTATTCAAAGAGATTCATTAAAGTCTTTATAGAGATGAACATGTTAATGAAATTCACCTAGTATAATCAAATGTTAAGACTCTAAAGGGGAATAAAAAAATGAGTCCACTAATTAAAAAAAAAATCTAAAAAAAAGTAATAGTGAATAGATTAGGAAGAAAGGAACACCAAAAAGGACCAAAACTGGAAAAAATAAAAGTACTTCCTGATTTATATTAGCATTTCTTCCCATGATCTCATTCCACCTGCTGTAACATTCATATTCAGTAACTTCCAAAAATCCTTTAGCAGGCCAGTTTGAATATCTTTTGTATTTAACAATGACAATTTTGATACCAACAATGAGAGTGGCAACAGCATCAACAGCAACAAACTGTATGTTTCTAAGCATGCTAGTTTAGCAACATTGGTAGAAAACAGGATTTCAAGATAATAGAATTAAGACTTTGGTAAAACATAAAACTTGTTTTTAGAAAACTTTCAGTATAGATACATATAAAACCGGTTAGAAGTTCAAAGATTCAGTTTCTAAGAAAATACTTAATTACCTAAAAATTTAATTAGTCATTGTAAATTTTCATTTTGGAATCGTGGAATCATGAATATTGTCTGAAAAATCAGAAGGCTTGTCTATACTTTGGTTTGCTTATCCACAGATGTCTTTATGACCTCTTATGGATGGCTTGAAGAGAACTTTTAGTACTATATTACAAACTGCAAAAGAAGGAACTTTATTTGAGAACACTAAATGTTCTCTGTGTTCTGAATTTAAATTGTTTTATATTGTCAATTATATATTCAATTTAACTTTAGGAATAACTAAGTACTTTGAAAATGAGTATTGAAAACAAAGATCAGACTGTTTGTTGATGAAAGATAAGGAACTTGCTCTTTTTATTAGTACTTATCAAAACCGAAATAGTTTATGTAAACAAGATAATTTGATATTTTTTAATAATGGAAAAGTAATTCACTCCACCCAAAAAGTAACTTAAATCTTAAAGACTTTTCTGGGGCTCAGAGAGGTCATGTCCATACAGATTTTATTAGAAAAAGTAATACATGCCAAAAGTATTTGAATCTAGGTGTTCCTGATTACTAAGAAGTCTTTAATTTTCTTATAAATAAAAACAAGAAGTTCTAGTATTTGGCCTCAGAAATCTTTTCATATATTATTTAAACTCTCTGTGTCTCTTCTCTCTATTGCTATAGAGAATTATGCATCATATAATAATAATAATAATAATAATAATAATGTTTATATAACACTTATGTGCTAGGCATTGTTCTAATGAGCCTTTTACAATAGTTATCTTTCAAAAAATATTTGATTTATTTTTTAACATTCTTTTATTTTAAATTTTGAGTTCTAAATACCTTCCCTTTTGCCTTCTATGCCAACCAGGGAGAAGGTAAGCAATATGATATCAATTATACAAGTGAAATCATGAAACACATATTTCCATTGTTAGCTATTTTACAAAAAAAGAAAAGCAAACCAAAAGATAAAGTGATAAAATGATACATTAGTTTGCACTGAGAGTTCATCAGTTCTCTTTCTGGAAGGAGATCACATTTTTCATGAGTCCTTTGGAACTCTCTTGGATCATTGTATTGATCAGAGTAATCAAGTCTTTTACAGTTGATCAACATGACTACATGCTGTTACTGTGCACAATGATCTTTGGGTTCTTCTCCCTTTTCTTTGCATTAGTTCATATAGGTCTTGTGATTTTTTTTTTCTGGAATCACCACCCTTATTTCTTAAAGCACAGTCATACTCCATCACAATAATATGCCACAACTTGTTCAGCCATTCCCCAGTTGATGAATATTCCTTTGATATACATGTTTTGTCTACAAAAAGAGCTGCTATAAATGTTTTTGTATGGATGGATCTTTTTCCTTTTTCTTTGATTTCTTTAGACTACAAAGTAGTATTAATTAATCAGAGAGGACACACAGATTTTTGCCCTTTGGGCCTATTTCCAAAACCACAGAATGGTTGGACCAGTTCACTACTACACCAGTAGTTCATTATTGTATCCATTTTCCCCTCATCTCCTACAGAATGTGTCATTTCTGAAGGTGAGGTGGCACCTCAGAACTATTTTAATTTGCCTTTGTTATGGGGGTGCAGATGTGTACTCCTGGGGTTTGGGAAGCACCCCCATAACACTTTCTCTAACTTAAGAGCATTTTAAAAATATAACTAAAGATAACTTTGATTTCTTCTCCTGAAAACTGACTATTTATATCTTTTGATCATTTATTAATTGGAAATTGTTTTTAAAATATAAATTTGACTCACTTCTATACTCAGTATATATTTGAGAAGTGAGGCCTGAATCAGAGAAAGTTGATATCAACTTTCTCTGATTTATATATATATATATATATATATATATATATATATATATATAAGCAAAATATAGTTTCCTGTATTAAACCTTTCAATTAGGGATATTTGTGTTTTTGCTTTGTCTGAAATCATGGTGGCTACCCCTGCCTTTTTTACTTCAGTTGCAGCATATGAGAATCAGTTCCAACCTTTATTTTAATTCTGAGTGTATCTTTCTGTTTCAGATGTTTTTCTTGTAATGTTAGATTCTGTTTTCAAATCCATTCTGCAATCCACTTCTTTTATATGTCTTCATCTCATGCACATTCACAGTTATCTTTATGTACTGTATTTTTCCATTCATCATATTTTCTCCTTGTTCTTGTTCTCATTCTTCCTTTTCTTCTCCTTTTTTTTCTGCTCCTCTTCTTTGTATCTAAAATTCTGACTCGATTTTCAAGGATAACTTCTTGAAAAATTATATCTAGACTCTTTCTTTGGTCATTGCATTCAGGTAGTTTGATAGTTCTTAAATTACCAGTCCTTTATCTATTTTCCAGGTCAGTTCTTTCTCTATTTCACATTTTCTTCTATTTTTTCATTCTTTTAAATTTGCTTTATAATTTGTTTGCTTTTGAAAACTCAGGGAGTCATTAACTTCCACTGGCTCAGTTTTAATTTTTAAGAAATTAATTTCTTCCTTGAACTTTTGCACCTCACTTTCCATTTGCCTAGTCATGGTTTTTCTTCCAGGACTTAGGGACAATTAGCATATTTTTGAGGTGTTTATCATAGTTCCTCTCCACCCCAGAGCTTCCTACATTATCATCTTCTTTAGATATTCTATCTTGGTCTTACTTTCTACTGTTAAACTTTTCACAGTCAAGTTCTTCTTTTTTTTTTTAACAAGTATTCCTTCATTTTCCAGACTTTACTTGATTTTGCACTTTATGTTAAAGTTTGACTCTGCTCATAAGCACTGTCCCTAATTATGGGCTTTTTTTCATGCTGTTATTTTCACAGCTAGTTTGATGAATCTGCACTTTTTTGGTGCTTCTAAGGCATTGAAATCTGGGGAAAATTGAGGTAGCTGCTTTCTTGTCTGTTTTCTGGTCTTTACCAAGGAGTAGCCCCTGCTCCCCTGAAGCTGCAAGCACTGGTTCCCTTCTTGGTCCTGGACTTTGTCCCCATTGTGACTGACCACAAGTTCTCTTCTCAAGCCTGAAACTATGAACCAGAACTGAGTATGGGCAATAGAATTGCCAACCACCACCTGCTGTACCCAGTGCCAGTAGCAGGTCTCTGAAATTTCTTTCAGAGCAATTCTCTCACCCTTTTCTTTCTCTTGGATGAAAGCTCCTCAAGCTACTCCTGCTGCAGCCATTATTCCTGCTGCCACATGTAGGTGCTTCAGACAGCTTTCCACCCTGATGTCAGAAACCTCTCCTGCTAACCACTTAAGTTTTCTTAGACCAGAAAAATTCTCATTTTGACCTTATGTTGACTCCATCATTCCAAAATTTGATTTTAAAGTTGTTTGGAGGTGAAGGAAAGTTAAAGCTTTTCAATTATTATCTTACTTGATCCTTACAAGCTTGAGAGATAGGTGATATTATTATCCTCATTTTCAGATGAGGTAACTGAGGCAATCAGAGACTAAGTAATTTGTCCAAGGTCACATAATAAGCATCTAAGGCCAAATTTGAACTCAGGTCTTCCTGATTCCAGGTCTAGCTCTATATACAATGAACCACTTACTTTTCACAACATACATATATCCATCAATCTCTTTATCTATGCCTCTATATCTGTGTGTATATATATATATGCATATATTAATTATATATTATTTCTTTCATCATTCTTTATTATATGATAAGAACTGGATGTTTCATTTTTGTTATTATTTAGTTTTTTACCACCTCTGGTTTAGAGATTTTTTCTGTTTTTCCCAATTGAAGTGCCTCTTCTAATTGAGAATGACTCATTTCTTCATTGTTTTACATGTTTCATTTGTTGTATTAATGAGGTTTGTTAAGTGTATAGTTCAAAGAATAGGGGGTTGTAGCATTTAAAGGGAATAAAGAGAAATTTGCAGAAATGATGTGATGACATAACTAAAAAGAAATAAACACCTGAAAAATAAATAGCTACAGAGATTCTTCCATTTCCTTAAAAAAAATCTAGGTATCTTTTTTTTTTTTTTGTAAATTAGGGCTTGCCCTGAATGTAGGACAAGTCCCCACTGCACTGTTGCATTCACATTAAAACTTAGCATGTCTTTAATCTCCTCTTCCCCTGACTCTCCTTTAGTTCCACATCAGACACAGGGGCAAAATAAATGTTTCACTATTTCCCCTTTTTCTATGTTTTCATCTTGTGGTATATAGGCAGCTAAAAAGGTGATTCTATTAAAGAGTGATCTCTTTCTTTTTAGCCTTTTTTTATTCAGCTTTATAAAAGCTAAAAATTTCAGGATCCCTAAAAAAAAACCTTTTTTTCCAATAAAGCCCCCAGGGCTGTGACTCACTAGTGAAGAGAGCCATTAAAATAGATTCTTTGATGCATTGAATGTAAATTCATATCAAATGTTCTTCCCACCAATGTGCTGTAATGATAATGAGATATTCAAGCCATTAGGTACAAGCAGTGAAAGGGGCTATTAAGAGCATTGTCTTTCAAAAGTAAATATATAAAAGTCTTCATATACTTTAAAAAGGATTACCAAATGAATAACTGTAATGAGAATCTGTTTTTGTCATCAATTGTAGGAAAAGGCTTTTATTGACTGCTCCTTTTTCCTTTGTGCCTTCCCTCAGCCAAATATAGCCTATTATTACCTCTAACTCCCAAAAATGTGTTAATTATTGACAGGTAAAGAAAGGGAAAACAAAGAGCTTCAGTCTGACCCAAGATCCTAGATAGATTTCACTGGTGTGTGGGAAGCTTTCTCCTTAAACAAATAACAACTCCTCTTGGAACTAGTGAAGTGCTTTCCATCCCCACCCCAGCAAATCATCTGTTGAAAGTTAACTTCCTTTTCACATGTAGGCAAACTGGTCCTTGGGTCACAATCTACCATAATATTAAGTGATTATATGTTGGTCAGGTCTGTTAAACCCTATAATAAAATGTCATAGTTTTTGAGAATTCAAAATCCCTCAATAAAATGATGAGAAATCAGAATAGTAATTTATTGGAAGGAAAATAGTGAGACAGAGAGATGCAAACACAAAGACAGAAGCAGACAGAAAAAGAAAGCCAAAGAGACAGAAAGAGACACAGAAATAGAGAGGAAAATCTATAAACAAATAAATATATGTAGCATATAGAAATAGCTCAGTATTTTAGCAGAATCACATGTTAGAGTTGGGTTTGATTCTGGCTCCCAGATAGTTCAGGTTCAAGGTTGGGGGTGAAACAAAGCTCCAGAAAGTCACTGAACAATAATGAATGGATGATTATTTTTACACATCATAGCAAGTATATGTAGTGAAAGTACATATGAATCATTTACTATTAGTCTGAGTCCGTATCTAGAAAGACAAGTGGAGATTTGCAGCAATTACTCTCATAATTCAAGACCTCCAAAATTCCCAAATTAAATTATTGAGATAACTAGTTCAAATTTCAGTTCATAGATACTTTATCCATATGACCTTTGACCACACCCTTAACTTTTCTATGCCTTAACTTTCTTATCAGGAAAATTACAATAAGAACATTAAATGCTTCATAGGATAGATATGATGGAAATGCTTTGTAAATTGCAAAAGAACTTTGCAAATGGGAGTTGTTATTCTAGGCTACAAATTTTGTTTAGAAATATACATAATGCAATTTCTAAACTGAAGCCAGAAATTTGTTATCAAAATATAAAAACCATTAACCAGTTAACATAGATTGTTAGAGGAAAAGGACAACTCATTTTAAATGACTTTTTAAAATACTATATTTGCCTTAGTGGATATTGTCCAAAGCATTTTCCTTGTCAATTACATTCTCTAGATCACTATTGTTTTAGGATTCTGAAGAATCTTCATGGACTCCAGTTTCCAGTTTAAATTACATGAATAATGTACCTCACTCCTTTTCCCCCACGTGAAAGGCAGCATATTTTAATGGAAAACAACAATAACAACAACACCATACTTTCTGTTAAGAGACAGAGCCCTTCATTTTTGACCCTGACATTTCCTGGCATAATATTTTGCTGTCATCCTTTAACTTTGAACCACAGATTTTCTATCTATCAAATGGGGAAGATAATATTTGCCATTCCCAATTCATGTAGTTGTGGTGAGAATCAAATGGAACACAAGATATGGAAGATTTGAAACATTTGAAAGACATTTGAAATAAACATTTTCAGGTATTCAGTGATAACTATCTCTGAGCTCCGAGTTCTAAGAACAATCAATGTACTTAGAAGAAAAAAAAATATCTTTTTTAAAAGCTACTGTTCTTAGCCTAAGAAGACCTTTGTTAGAATTGTGTCTTTTCTAGTTACTAACCTTATGTCTCTTTACTTCTCTGAGACTCAGTCTCTACAAAAGCTAGAAAATGTGTATTATAATAATAATTGCACTATTTACCTTATAGGACTGAAGGTATTTTGCCAACTGAGAATACCACTGAAAGTAGTGTCTGATTGAATTTAAAACACATGCCCAAAAATTATTTCATTTAACAGAATATTTTAAAAAATGTTATTCGGGCAGATCTACAACACCCCTCAGTGCTTCTTGAACTAAATTAAAATGTAATGGGAAAACATTAAAATTCATATTACATATGCACACATACATATATAAATACATATAGAATATTTAATGTATACATACACACATGATATTCAAAATTTCTCAGGCTAGTCTTTTGACTCCAAATTCACTGTTCTTTCCATATCTCACATAATAACAAAAACAATAGTTATCTTCATCATCAGCATCATCTACATATCCTTTTATGGTTTCTAAAAACCTTCACAACAATCCTGCAAGGTAAGTATACCTGATTTATTCCCATTTATTGGTTTGGAAACTGAAGATCACAGAAGTTTAGTGGTTTTTCCAGGTTCATGTAGCTATAATTATCAGAGTAAAATTCCAAGCAATATCTTCTGACTCCAAAATCAGTAACTGCTTTTAATATATTGTATTTTCATTCTTCCTAAAAATCTCACAGCTAAGGAGTAATTATCACCTCACTTTATAAAATAGCGAATACTTGAAAAGTTGACTGTAAAGAGGGTTTTAATATATTGAATATTCTTTTTCTCACTGCCTTTCATTATAATTATAAAATTAGAAATGTTCTGTTGGAAGGGAAATTGGCTGCAAGACACAAGAAGAGCTCATTTAAGGATGCAATAAAGAAATTTAAATCACATATTCATAGAGAAAATTATTTTTGGGTAAAACATTAATAATCATAAGTTTTAAAATCTATAGTAATTAAGGCTATTTTGATATTTCATGTATAATTTTAAAGGTCTTAAGGGGAAAGATAGTGACAGTTCACTGAACAGACCCTGTTAGACTCAAAAATCACCTTACTTTGCTCAAGTTTTTGTTTGTTTGTTTGTTTCTTGTTTTCTCCTAGTAGTAAATGGAAACTGCAAGCCATTAGAAATATTACCTTAAATCAATATGATACTTATCACTTCGAATAAACTTAGTTGACATATTTTGTTTTGATATGTTTATTTCCAAATATATCTTTTCCTCTCTCTTCCTAGGAAGTTGCCCTTTATGTGGTAAAGTAGAGAGGAAAGCAGTTCAGAGAAGCTGACATTGAAACTCAAACTCACAGTAAATATAATGTAATACTTCCAGAGTATAATGCCTCTCCTCTGCAAGGAAGGAAAGGAAGTGCATTTTCTTTTTCCATCTCTCTGGTGGGTCACATTTGGTCATTATACTTATATATAGAATACAGGATTTTTCTTCCATTTTACTCTCCCCTCCTTGTTTCAGCCTCCTGGCTTCCCTGCACCCATCATTTCACAGCTAAAATATCACTTTTTGTTAGAACTTTTCTGACCTGATTCTTAAAGCAAGAGTTTTTGTTTACATTTTGTTTGTGAATAGTCATTTGTGTATCGTCCTTGAGCATGGAATTCTTTCTGCCTTTCTGTCTTTGCTTCTGGCACATACATTCTCTTTGGAAGAAGTGTGGTGCAGTTGTATCTGTGAATGACATGAAGATAAATTTGCCATTTTCTTAACCTATATACCTTTAAATAAGTCACTTGAGGGCTCTGAGCCCAGATTCCTCATATGTAAAATGGAATAGGATAGGATTATCCCTTAGGTCTTGGTTAGTTTTAACTCTATAATGGTTATGACATTGATCAGGTCATAATTATTTTTCCATACTTCTGGGTTTTCTTCATTCGGTTACTATTTCTCAGGTGATAGTCACATAAATTAATGTTCCAATACACTTTATTTCAAGTTTTTTTCTACTATGAAATTCTATGCTATACATACTATATTTTATATGTGTCCTTTCTGTCTGTGATGCCCTTGGGGAATATGCATAGCATTTGGATATCATGAAACAATTATATGAATATTTAATTCCCTTTAATAAGATCACATTGAGTTAATGTCAGTGAGGGTTAGATCAAGTCAGGATTGCAATAGAGGTTCTTTTGAACAATACCATACCTGAGCTGACAAGAGCAGAAAGTGAAAAATATAGAAAAATAAGTGATTTGGAATGTTCCTGCATATGAAGAAATCAAGGAGTTTACTAAATAAAAAAGATAAAATAATGAGTGACAATGCAGAGTACATTTGCTGAAATGTACAGCTAAGAGAAAATGAAAAAAAAATCATTTTTCTGACATAAATTATGAAATATTAAATTTCTTCTTTCTAGGCTTTGGTATTGTATTTCCTCATAATCACATTGTCCTAGACACAGAAATAGAGAGGAAAATATATAAACAAATAAATATATGTAGCATATAGAAATAGCTCAGTGTCTTCATTTTCCACTTTTTTCTGGGTTAGCCAGATGCATGTTTTCTTAACTTTATTTCTCTCCATAACATTCCTAATCTTTATAAAACCCCTCACATACCTTAATAGACCATTCTTAACCTACTCAAATTTAATGTTATTTCATCCTTCCTGCCTGAAATACTGAAAAAAATGACATTTAAAATTTTGAGTTTTCCTTCATTGCAACCATTTGATTAACATAATATTCATTCTTCCTTTCACCACATTTCTAAATTCTGACCTCTCTTCCCATATGTTAATGATTAAATTCTGTTCTTCTTACCTAGTTTTCTGTTATCTTGTTATCATCCTAGTCCTGTACCATATGTCTCTTCTTCCATTCTATTCTATTCTATTCCTTTTTAGTCTTCTATTAAAAAAACACCTTTTATCATTTTAACTGACCTTACTTGTATCTTATGTATTAAATAATTTTTCAATTATACATATCATATTTTATGGGGAGATGTGTTTTTTTTATTTTATTTTTTTGTTTTTTCCTTGTGTATCCTTAACAACAAGGGCAATGACTGGAATATACATAGCACTTAATAAATATTCTTTGAATTGTTTTAAGTTATTATCATTTAAAATTTCTGGTGTATTTGTTCCCTTTTCATCAGTGCTACCTTACTTGCCTACTTCCCAAATTTTGACTTACTGCTTACTCTTAACCTCTCTTACTGCTAACCATTTAATTCCATTATGTACACATGGAATAACATTTTTGCTATTTATCAGTTTTAAATAGATAGCTTCTGAAGTCTCTTCCAACACCAATATTATGATTCTTTCTAAAGCCTTTGGGTTGGAAAAACCTTAAAAAATAACTTCTGAATCTGATAGAGAGCCTAAAAAAAAACTAATGGTGGCCATAACAGGCCTGCCACCTATCTTTTTTTTTCTTGAAATGTATATTATTTTCTTTTATTCTTGCCAGGTATCTTTATTATATTATTTAGAAGTATTTGGATCACTTAGGACACCATACTTTCAAAATAGATGGTTGCTTTCCCTATAGAATCCAAACAATAACTTCAAAAGGATTATGTATTCACTATCTAGGTGAGGGACTTCTTAGTAAAAAGGAATACTCTTAATTGAATGTCTTAAATAATTTTAATGAATTGATAGATGATTAAACTCAAATGGTGATTTAAGTGTTATTAAAAAACAAATTATTTTTCAACACCTGCAAAATATTGCTTAAGAGAAAAGAATTCTTGATTCTTCAGTCAAATATTAAGAATTTTACAGGAAGTAGAACAGAAGTTTTGGGGATTTGTACTGGTTGAAAGGACCCATTTTCTTAGTTATAACTTATTAAAGTGTGTGAATTTATGGAAATATAATAGAAAATGGTCAATAATAAATGTACTCATTTTATCCTTGTCACAAGATTTCACTTTTTTCTTCAACAATGAGATTTCCAACTCTAGGAATGATTAACAAGCTAAATATCTAAAAATGTGATAAAAGAAAGTCTATGTGAGGTATGAATTTTGGTGATGTGACTAATTTTGTATTACTGTGTAAAATCTTGGAAAGAATCTGGTTAAGTTATGGGATCAAGGTATTAGAGTCAACAATCAGTGATGGCAATATCACAGTTATCCAGCAAGGAAATAGAATGCAAAGATCCTAAGGTAAAGCTTTTATAGAATTAACTCAGGCATTTTAACTGGTGAGGTATATTAAGTCATGTTATACAAATATTCAAATCCTTTTTATTTTTAGCTATTAGAAGACACTGTTGCCAAACTCCTGTCTATAGATTCAGCCAGTAACTTTCATCCCATCTTTCATCCCATCTCCAGCATAGTGAAGTGATCTGAAAAGAGGGTAAAAATACTTAGTTGTTCCCATCAAGATGAAATTAGGGATTTCTGAAAATGTTGCAGATTTCCCCCAGGTGTATGTCAGTAGATTATCTTCTTCCTATGTAATCTTCTATTTAGCTATACATTTCCTATGTAAAATAAGTGTATTTATGTGGACTAATTCAGTTGGCTTCCCATAAACTGCATATTGTAATAAAGATCAAAGATATTCTTTGTATAATTCATCTTTAACATGTGGATTAGTCTAATATGGAAACTTGGAAGGAAAATAGATAAAATATTTAATTGAGCTCTGCTTCAAAATAGAGATAGATTTTCTTTGGTAGTTTGAAGAAGGGGAAAATTTAGTTGATTTGGGGCATTGTAATATTAGAAAAATCTGACCATCAAAATGCTAGGTATTAGGGATCCCAAGATAAATAAAAACATTCAAGATTAGAATGTAGGATGATGAAAAACTATTAAAATTACAGTTGGTAAATGAACTATTTTGTATAAGCAGGACTTGAGTTGAGAAGAAAGTGATATAGATTATTCTGGTTTTATCAATGACATAGAAATGAAGGTAAGAGAGAGGCAAAGGAGGTAAGAATTCTACTGAAGGAAAGGGTCTCTTAGTCCATAATAGAGATACTTGGGTAATTTACTAATAATCTAGTTTTGGAAATAGAAAACTGAAGAATTTCAAGAAAATAAGTAGAAAACCCACAAAATTTAATAGCAGATAGGATGACTTTAGCAAAAGAAAATAAAGACTTGAAAATGACTTCAAAAATCATTTTTCCCCCTTAGAAATATGAGTAGTTAGTGCTATCCTTCATGATCTGGAAGTTTAAAGTTATATGATTTTTTTTGGAGGATGTGTTGTTATTGTTTAGTCATGACTGACACCTTTGATGTTTTCTCAGCAAAGATATATTGAATGTTTTTCCATTCCCTTCTTTACAAAGGAGGAAACAGAGGCAAACAGGGTTAAATGATTTGCCCAGGATCATATAGCTAATAAGTGACTAAGAATGAGTTAAATTCAGATTTCTCTGATTCCAAGGATAGCATTCTATCCACTGTGACACTTAGCTTGCATTAGAGGAAGTGAAAAGAGGAGTAATATATTGGATTATTCCCCCTAGAGTAACTTCCCTTCTTTCTCTTTTGGAACACTGTCTTTGGAAGACAGATTATTTCAATGTTGTTTATAAATTTAATTGTTATTGTCAATTATTTTGAGACTATCTTGCCCTGTTAGAAGTGCAGAGGTCACTCCAATAAATGAGACCAATACCATTATTGATCAACTCAGGAATTTTCACCTATTTCTTTTTCTGACATGGACTGCTTTTCTCCTCTTTAGGTAGCCTAGTGACTCTGTAAATTTAGGATTTTGAGACTTGTGCAGAGACAAAAATTTTCCTGTTAAAATAATAATAAAATAAATGCATATAACTTTCTTAAGTAACCTATATTGTATTATTTTATACAATTTGCATACTTAAAAATAAAATCATAAATATATTAATGTGAAAGATACTATACTTTGATCAGCATCCATTTGACTCAAACTTTTCTTTCTCTGGAAGTGGGTAGCATTCCCTATTTTAAGCCTTTCAAGATTGTCCCAGATAATTGTGTTGCTGAAAGTAGCCAAGTTTTCACAGTTGATCATCATACTGTTGATGTTGCTGTTACTGTGTATAATATTCTCCTGGTTCTGCATCCATTCCTACAGATCATTCTAGCTTGTTTTCTGAAATCATCTTGCTTATCATTGCTTGTAGCACAATAATACTCTATCATCAACATATACCACAATTTGTTTGGCCATTCCCCAAATGATGGACAGCCCCTCAGTTTCCAATTCTTTCCACAACAAGAAGAGCTGCTGTAAATATTTTTGTACAAGTAGGTCCTTTCTCCCTTTTATTATCTCTTTGGGTCACAGAACCAGTAGAGGTATTACAAGATCAAAGCATATCTATAGTTTTATAGCCCTTTGGGCATAGTTCCAAATTGCCCACCACCAAAAATGTATTAGTGTCCCTAATTTTGCCACATCCCCTCCAATATTTATTACTTTCTTTTACCACCATATTGGCAAATCTGATAGGTAAGAGATGGTACCTCGATATTGTTTTAATTGGCATTTCTCTAATCAAGAGTGCTTTAGAAAATTTTTTCATGATAATTGATGGCTTTGATTTCTTCAACTGAAAATTGCTTTTTCATCCCCTTTGACCATCTGTCAACTAGAGAATGGATTATGTTCCCATAAATTTGACTTAGTTCTTTATAAATTTGAGAACTTGGACCTTTATCTGAAAAAATTCTAATCTTGGTTCCATTAGTTTTGTTTGTACAAAATCTTTCTAATTTAATATAATAAAAATTTTCATTTTACATCTTATTATGATCTATCACTTGTTTGGTCATAAGTTCTTCCCTTCTTCAAAGATCTGCCATGTAAACTATTCTGTGTTCCCCTAGTATCACACTTTATAGCTAAATCATATATACATTTTGTTCTTATCTTGGTATATGATGTGAGATATTGCTCTAGACCTAGTTTCTGCTACACTTTTTTTTTTCATTTTTCTCAGCAGTGCTTTTTTTAAAATAGTGACTTCTTATTCCAAAAGCTGGGGTCTTAAATTTGTGTACTTTAAAACAAACTCTGTCATAATGGATTAAATAATAACTTTCTATAGGAATGCATATATCTTAAATCTGTTTTAGACAGAACTAAAAAAAGTAGCAATATACTTTTTCCCCCTAATGTGTTTTGCAGAGTCCCAAGAGAAATTGGTATTGGCCTCTTCCCAGGATTCTATTGCCACACTCTATAAAATATACCTGAATTGTTTTTAAAATGTCACTATTTGATGAATGATTCATGCTACCACTAGATCTAACACACTGAAATATGTCCTGGTATTTTCATGTTATTTTCTTAGATAAAATAATAACTTACTACTAAACTTTATATTTTATGAGTACTAGCCATGTAATGTGAGTGTCAACTCCATGCAGAAACATATCAGTAAACTATTGTAGTAGACTGCCTGCATACTTATCTTGTCTTCCCAATGGACTTTAATACAGGAATTAAATTATAAAACACTCTTTCCCCCAGTTTCTAGCATTGTGCCATATATTGAATGGGGTAATTTAAAAAGTAACTACAATGAAACATACTGGATTGCAAGAGAATGAAATAAAGAAATGGCCTTTGTTTTTTATGTAAGAATAGTCCATATCATGCCCTGCCTAAAACCAAATTTAGGTGTTTTTTTTTTTCAAAATTCAACCATTACACTCAAACTTCTCTATTTCCATAACTGATATTATTATTTCTCAGTTACTCAAACTTGAAACCTCCTATCTCCCCCTCTCACAGAAGCAAAAAATGAAAAAAAATACAGAATTCTTATATAATAAATTCATAGTCAAGTAGTATGAACTTAAATATTCTCATATCAAAACTATATTCAATTTATTTATATAGAAAAATGGCCAAAATTAATTAATTAATTAGATTATAATCTAAATAACTTAACCCATAATCATAATTATACTGAGTTTGGATCAAATTTTGGAGGACATAGACAAGCAGTCTTTTTAAAGTTAACTAGAAGTTGAGAGATAGAAAGTTGGACATTCAAAATACCCAGTGAAAAATTATGATACTTGTCAAAAGATGGATAGTTGTCAATTAATATTTAAGGAAAACTCAAATTTTCTCATTCTCATGTCACTTTGTATCTCTCTTATAGTACTTATCCTATTCTGTCTTGTATCATCATTATTTACAGAGTTTTTATAACTAAAATATATTTCTTTGAGTGTAAAGCTATGTTTTATTCATCCCAAGATTTACACAACCCTCCAGCCCCCCTATTTTCCAGTTAATAGTCATTCTGTTAACAAATGCATGTTGAATTAATAGGCATTCAATAAATATCTATTGAGTGACTGAATGACCTAATAAATAAATTAATTAATAAATCAGGTAAATATTGAAAAGAAGGAGCACTGAATTTAGAATCATAAGAACTAGGTACAAATTCCAGCTTGCTTTCTTAAAATCTATGTAAGGGGCGCCTCACTTCTCTTTTGTCCACAGTTTCCTCATTAGCAAAAAGAAGGAAGCTCTAGGAACCCTCCCAGTTCTGCAAAAAGAAATCCTATTACTTATTGAATGAGGTTCATAATAAGGTTTAATATTTAAGAAAGTTGTTAATATATATCATGGTATTTTCTTTTTTTTAATAATATTTTATTTGATCATTTCTAAGCATTATTCATTAAAGACAAAGATCATTTCCTTTTCCTTCCCCCCCCCCATAGCCGACGTGTGATTCCACTGGGTATCACATGTGTTCTTGATTCGAACCCATTGCCATGTTGTTAGTATTTGCATTAGAGTGTTCATTTAGAGTCTCTCCTCTGTCATGTCCCCTCAACCGCTGTAGTCAGGCAGTTGCTTTTCCTCGGTTTTTCTACTCCCACAGTTTGTCGTCTGCTTATGGATAGTGTTTTTTCTCCTAGATCCCTGCAGATTGTTCAGGGACATTACACCGCCACTAATGGAGAAGTCCATTACGTTTGATTATACCACAGTGTATTAGTCTCTGTGTACAATGTTCTCCTGGTTCTGCTCCTCTCGCTCTGCATCACTTCCTGGAGGTTGTTCCAGTCTCCAAGGAACTCCTCCACTTTATTATTCCTTTTAGCACAATAGTATTCCATCACCAACATATACCACAGTTTGTTCAGCCATTCCCCAATTGATGGGCATCCCCTCGTTTTCCAGTTTTGGGCCACCACAAAGAGCGCAGCTATGAATATTTTTGTACAAGTCTTTGTGTCCATTATCTCTTTGGGGTACAGACCCAGCAGTGCTATGGCTGGGTCAAAGGGTAGATATTCTTTTGTCGCCCTTTGGGCATAGTTCCAAATTGCCCTCCAGAATGGTTGGATCAGTTCACAACTCCACTAGCAATGAATTAATGTCCCACTTTGCCACATCCCCTCCAGCATTCATTATTTTCCTTTGCATGTTAGTCAATCTGCTAGGTGTGAGGTGATACCTCAGAGTTGTTTTGATTTGCATCTCTCTGATTATAAGAGATTTAGAACACTTCTTCATGTGCTTATTAATAGTTTTGATTTCTTTATCTGAAAACTGCCTTTCCATGTCCCTTGCCCATTTGTCAATTGGAGAATGGCTTGATTTTTTGTACAATTTAGCTCTTTATAAATTTGAGTAATTAAACCTTTGTCAGAGGTTTCTATGAAGATTTTTCCCAATTTGTTGTTTCCCTTCTGATTTTAGTTACATTGGTTTTGTTTGTACAAAAGCTTTTTAATTTGATGTAGTCGAAATTATTTATTTTACATTTTGTGACTCTTTCTATGTCTTGCTTGGTTTTTAAGTCTTTCCCCTCCCAAAGGTCTGACATGTATACTACTCTGTGTTTACTCAATTTACTTATGGTTTCCTTCTTTATGTTTAAGAAGGAAATTCACCCATTTTGAATTTATCTTGGTGTAGGGTATGAGGTGTTGATCAATTCCTAATCTCTCCCACACTGTCTTCCAATTTTCCCAGCAGTTTTTATCGAATAGTGGAATTTTGTCCCCAAAGCTGGGATCTTTGGGTTTATCGAATACTGTCTTGCTGAGGTTGCTTGCCCCCAGTCTATTCCACTGATCCTCCTTTCTGTCTCTTAGCCAGTACCAAATTGTTTTGATGACTGCTGCTTTGTAATATAGTTTGAGATTTGGGACTGCAAGGCTCCCATCATTTGTGTGTTTTTTTTTCATTATTTCCCTGGATATCCTTGATCCTTTGTTATTCCAAATGAACTTTGTTATGGTTTTTTTCTAAATCAGTAAAGAATTTTTTTGGGAGTTCAATGGGTATGGCACTAAATAGATAAATAAGTTTGGGTAGGATGGTCATTTTTATTATATTGGCTCATCCTATCCATGAGCAGTTAATGTTTTTCCAATTGCTCAAGTCTAGTTTTAGTTGTGTGGAGAATGTTTTGTAGTTGTGTTCATATAGTTCCTGTGTTTGTCTCGGGAGATAGATTCCTAGGTATTTTATTTTGTCTAAGGTGATTTTGAATGGGATTTCTCTTTCTAGTTTTTGCTGCTGAGCTGTGTTGGAGATATATAGAAAAGCTGATGACTTATGTGGGTTTATTTTGTATCCTGCAACTTTGCTAAAGTTGTTGATTATTTCAATTAGCTTTTTGGTTGAATCTCTAGGATTCTTTAAGTAGACCATCATGTCATCTGCAAAGAGTGATAACTTGGTCTCCTCCTTGCCTATTTTGATGCCTTCAATTTCTTTTTCTTCTCTAATTGCTACTGCTAGTGTTTCTAGTACAATGTCAAATAGTAGAGGTGATAATGGGCATCCTTGTTTCACTCCTGATCTTATTGGGAATGCATCTAGTTTATCCCCATTGCAGATGATATTAGCTGATGGTTTTAGATATATACTGTTTATTATTTTTAGGAAAGACCCTTCTATTCCTATGCTTTCTAGTGTTTTTAATAGGAATGGCTGTTGTATTTTATCAAAGGCTTTTTCTGCATCTATTGAAATGATCATGTGGTTCTTGTTGGTTTGCTTGTTGATGTGGTCAATTATGTGGATGGTTTTCCTAATATTGAACCAGCCCTGCATCCCTGGTATAAATCCTACTTGATCATGGTGGATGACCCTTCTGATCACTTGCTGGAGTCTTTTTGCTAGTATCTTATTTAAGATTTTTGCATCTATATTCATTAGGGAGATCGGTCTATAGTTTTCTTTCTCTGTTTTTGGCCTGCCTGGCTTTGGAATTAGTACCATGTTTGTGTCATAAAAGGAGTTTGGTAGAACTCCCTCTTTGCTTATTATGTCAAATAGTTTGTATAGTATTGGGATTAACTGTTCTCTGAATGTTTGATAGAATTCACTTGTGAATCCATCTGGCCCTGGGGATTTTTTCTTAGGGAGTTCTTTGATGGCCTGTTGGATTTCATTTTCTGATATGGGATTATTTAAGAATTCTATTTCTTCTTCTGTTAGTCTAGGTAGTTTGTATTTTTGTATATATTCATCCATATCACCTAAATTGGTGTATTTATTGCCATATAATTGGGCAAAGTAATTTTTAATGATTGCCTTAATTTCCTCTTCATCGGAGGTGTTGTCCCCCTTTTCATCTTTGATGCTGTTGATTTGCTTTTCTTCTTTCCTTTTTTTAATTATATTGACCAGTACTTTTCTATTTTGTTTGTTTTTTCAAAGTACCAGCTTCTTGCCTTATTTATTAAATCAATAGTTCTATCACTTTCGATTTTATTAATTTCTCCCTTAATTTTTAGGATTTCTAGTTTGGTTTTCTGCTGGGGGTTTTTAATTTGATCGCTTTCGAGTTTTTTTTATTTTCATTTCCAATATCATGGTATTTTCATGAGGCATTCATGTCATTTGTTTTTTGAATTTGTGCTCCAGAGTTTATTGATGAATCATTTGAGATTACCTTAAAATAATTTATATACGTTTGAGTATGATATCAATATATAATTTCATGTTTTTGAGAAAATTCTGATATGGAAATTTCCACTGATGTAGATTGATAACATGCTTGCTAAAGTTTTACAGACCCCAGTTGGTGGTTTAACTAAATGGCCCAAGATCACACAGGTAGTATTTATTAAAAAACGAAATATGGACCCCATTCTTCCTGATCCAAGGCAATTCACTATGTTATACTGCTTCTCATCTCAGAGTTACTGAACCATATAGATTTATATCTTCATGGGCTGATAATGCTGAGCAGAAAAAAAGCATTTTTATGAAATTATAAGAGGATAAAGAATTTCAAAGAATATGCTATCTTAAATATAAGGTAGTACTGAGCTCTCCTACTGTTTAAAAAAAAAAGTGATTCTATTTTAAAGACATCTTTCCCAAGTTAAATGGTGCGATTTTTTTGTCATTTTGCTACATGCTTTATAAAAATTGTTTGTTTTTATTAATATTATTTCCATTAGAACATAAAAGTCAACAAGATAACGGTGGTGAAGAATTGTCCAGTATTTGTACCAATCCTCACTGATGTTTTTCATTTTAATTTGAAAAGTACATGGACAATAACTTAAAAAGAATTTAAGCTGCAAATTACCAAAAAAAGAGTTAAACTTAGTGATAGACTTACATTTTATAAAATATTAAAAGTTGAAATCATCAAAATTATGGACAAGGGTAATTTTTACCCTAAAGAGCAAACAACACATTGTTTCAGTAATGTCTTTTTTCTTGAAAATTTTGGATGTCATGTCTGCAATTTAGAACTACAAGCATAAGAAAGAGGGACAGGCTAATGATCAAAAAATGGGCATTTGCCAACTGCATTCAACAATCCAAGTTCAATCATGTTCTTCAAAAAGTGTTTTACAATATTGTTATACTCAGCTCTCTTGCCCCTTTCCTTCATTCTTGACTGATAAACATAAGCCATCTGTCATTTAAAATGGCAGAAAAATGATTGAGAAATATGTCCAAGAGGTAAAATGACTGAATAGTTAATAGAAAACTAAAAGAATAGTAAATATGTCCTGACGAAAATGTAGTCATCGAATACATTCCATTCCAGTCCAATAAATATACCTAATAGGCACAAAGTAATGTGCTATTTAATAAGCAAAAAAAAAAGTTCTTGCCTTCAAGGACTTCATATAATACTAGTTATCTACAATATGATGTAAGTCATTCAAAATAAAAATTAATTAATGACCTGCGACATGCCAGGTACTATGCAAAACATTGGAGGTACAAAGAATGCCAGAAGAGATTCCCTGCTTTCAAGGGGCTCAATGTGCAATAAAAGGGCAAGTGGTAGGTAGGTGTGTGTGTGTGTGTGTGTGTGTGTGTGTGTGTGTGTGTGTGTGTGTGTGTGTGTGATTATGACCTGATGCAAAGGATGTGTGATCAAGCAACTGAAAGCTGTTACCTTTGCTGTAATAATCAAACCATAGCACTTGTCTCCACCACAAACACAACTACATTTAAAATCTCCCCAAATTCCTTCCTATCCACTGTTCTTTTCTTTATAGTCTCCCAACTCCATTTCTCCTTCTGGGATGTTAAAACCCACAGGAACTGCTACTCAGAGCAGCTCTCCCCATTTCAAAATCCTCTACTCCACTCTCCCTACAACTTCTTCATTTTTTACTCTTCACTGTTACAACCATAATCGGTTGCCAGACCACATCCACACAATCTCTCATATATTCTCCACTCATATAGCATCACTGATTTAAGCCTATATCATCTCTTATTTGGACTATCTCAAAAGTCTCCTATTTGATTTATTTCCATTTTCCCCCTTCCCAGTCTATCCTTTAATAAGCTACTGAACTGATTTAATCATGCTAAATGTCTGTCCATGTCATTCTTCCTAATAACTCCAGTAGCTCATCTTTTCATTGTATTTTTTGTTTTTTACATATTTTAAATTTAATTAATTAGTAACTTTTCTTCTTTTTAAAAAAATGAATTCCAAATTCTCTCTTCTTTCTTTTCCTTCCTTCAACCATTAAAAAGGCAACCAATATAACATCAGTTAGAAATGTAAATTATACAAAACACATTTTAATATTAGCTACATTTTCAAAATAAGCAATAAAAATAAAGTAAAAAAACATACTTCAATATGTACTCAAAATTCAACAGTTCTCTCTCTAGAGGAAATAGAATTTTTTTCCTCATCTACCCTTTGAAATTGTCTTGTATTGTTATATTGTTCAGAATAGCCAAGTATTTCACAGTTGATCATCAGTAACAATATTGCTATGGCTAAGTACATTGATCTACTTACATTTTATATCAATTCATATAGGTTTTACAGTGTTTTTTTTTTCTGAAAGCATTACCTTCACAATTTCTCATAGCTCAATAGTACTTTGTCAAAATCATATGCTATCATATTCTTTGCCACACCAAAAAAATAAAAAGCTGCAATAGGTATTTTTGAATATATATGGGACATTGTCCTTTTTCATTGGTCTTTTGGGGATAATGACCTAGTAGTGGCATTGCTAATTTAAAGGAGATATGTAATTTTATAGCCCTTTGGGCACATTTCCAAATTATTCTCCAAAATGGTTGGACCTCTTCACTACTCTCTTAACAATTCATTTGAGTACTTATTTTCCACTCATTCTTTCCAGCATTTTCCATTTCTGATAGATGTAAAGTGCTACCTCAGTTTGTTGTTTTAATTTGCCTTTCTCCAGTCAATAGGGATTTAGAATTTTTTAAAAATATGACTAAAGAGAGTTTTGAGTTCTTATTCTGAACACATTCTTTGACTATTTATTAATTAGGGGATGGCTCTTATTTGACTCTGTTTCTTACTCATAATTTAAAAAAATTATTACATGTCAACATAATTTTAAATATTTGTTTTCTGACAGTTTGCAACTTAGCTCAGGTGCCTCTAATTCACTATATTAGTTCTGTCCCATTTATTGTATTTTTGGTAAGCTTTAAATTATTTTAATTATTAGTTCAGAATATCTTATAAATACTTGAATATAAACTTATGGAGACTAAATGCACTTTTTAATTTTTGCTAATTGGGGTGCAGGCTAAAAAAATGAAAAACCTTGACTTAGAAGCTTAAATCTCTTTCTGTACTCCAGATCCTATTTCTAAAAGACCATAGATAAATATCTCAGAATAAGAATCTGCTTAATGATAAAATGAGATCTTTAATTAACACAATATTTCCACTAAAACAAACATATGCCTTTGATATCTCATGACATAAATCAGTCATTTATCAATTTCATATTCATTTAAAAAAGAATACCTTTTTTAAAATGTGAAAAACAATAAATTCCACTTTTTTATGATTACCTTAGTTCTGAATAAATTTCACTTTTATCATGGAGGAATTGTATGAGGCAGGATTTCATCTCATTTTTTTAATTATTTCTAGCAAAGCTCTAATGGAGTTTTATATCAGATGACAGCCAATTTTATTATTGGTTATCTGTATAAAAGTGTTGAAATTGATTCAGGTTAAGCATTTGATATTGCATTTCTCTATATGTATTATGAAAATATCTGAAAATGACATTAGAAATGGTGTTGCTTAGAACAGCTTTTTGGGAAATGAAGTTTGAAACTTAAAAACTACAGCAAAATATGGAAAAATAATTGTGATTATTAAATGTAATTTAATTATGTAACAAGTATTACATATATGAGTGTAAAATCATTGAAAGCAAAATTATTAATATAGAAATGAATAAAGCAATTTGGACTACAAATTTGAAAAGAAAATGGCCTTATATTTGTATGAAGTATTATGTCAAGGTTATATTTCTATTTGATTGGAAACATTCTCTTTATCTTCTAATTCTCAGGGAGGATTTATATCTATCTACAACAAATCTACTAAAAGAAAAAGCCTATTTGAAATTAGAAATTTATATTGATCAAGGTCTTCAGAAGGCAGAAACTTATCAAAATGTATGCAAATTTTGGTATCTGAAAATACAGACTGATGGAAAATGCAAATAGGAAGAAGAAAGGGGTTGAAGAATTCACTATTTTATGAAAAGGCATTTGATTTTATGTAGCATTCCTTTAAATAAGAAGTATCTTTACCAAATGATTTAGCCTTTTAAAAATATTGTATGTTTCATGCATATAACTGAGATACATTTCTACATTTTTGAACAATTTCAAAGATTGAATTGGTCAATTTTCTTTTAAAAAATTTAATAAGTTTATACTTATAAGTAATAATAGAATGGTCAGAGTACCTTCCTGATAGTAAAATCATGATTGACCATTTTTTTCTCAAACATAAGTTATATATACTTTTAAAGACCTAGATTTGCATCAAGTTTGCATAATGAATGGAACTCTATCTACACTTGGTAATTGAAACAATACAGAACTCATTTAAAAACTAGTAAGATAAAATATTCACTGAACTTAATGTTCTCATTTTAATGTGTAGCCTTCTGTCTGTTCAATGGCATGGCATTGTTGCCTTTTAAAATTTTAATTAATTCCTAAACAGTTTCCCAATTGTGTTCTTTATCAACATTTGTTTTAAGTGATTAGGTTTTTGAGTGAAAGAAAGAATAAGATTTCTACTGAATATTATGTTAGTGATAGAATGGAAGCTGCTTTTAAAGCTCATAGTGACCATAAAATTGCAATATACTTCTGCATGTTATTTCAACAGTACATATAAATGAAAGAACCAATCTCCTGAAGAGAATTACTTAGAAACCAATATATAGACTAAATGTTAAAAAGTCTTCTTTCATTGAAGTACAGGGGCACAATAATTTTAAAAATGAAATGAAAAGCAAAATTTTCAAGGACAATGATTTTTTAAAGGAAATAATTGTTCTCTGACTCAGATTGTCCATAGTCTTTTCAGGCCAATCTGACTTTCCATGACACCTTTTGGAGTGTTCTTGGCAAAGACACTAAGATGATTTGCCTTGTGAGGCAACTGAAGCTAACAGGGTTTTTTTTTTTTAGTTAATTTTTAAATACTTATCCAGATTGTGTTAATAGAATTATAAATAATTATTTATGACATTTTGCTACCTATTTTCTCACTCTTCCACCCCTCATCCCTATCTTTACCCAAGAAGACAGGTAATTTGGACCTATATTATTATACAATACATATTTCATGTTCATCATGTGAAAAGCAATACATAATTTGCATTAGAGAAAAATTCATGGAGGAAATAAATGGAAAAATGGCATGCTACAATCTGCAATCAGTCTATTAGTTCAAAAAAGGCAATAGATAGGCTTTTTCATCATGAGTTCTTTGGAGTTATGGAACTTTGCATTACTGATAATAGTTAAGGCATTCAAGTTGATCATCATACATTATTGCTGTTACTATGTACAGTGTTCCCTTGATTCTTCTCACTTCACTTTGCATGATTTCATATGAATCTTTTTAGGTTGTTTTGTGATCATCTTGTTCATCCCTTCCATTATAATAAATTACCACAATAATAGTGTGAATGCAGATTGTAGCATGCCACTTTTCAAAACTATATATTTTGTGTGAAATACTCAACCTGAGGGATAGTTGTAAAGATATTTATGAAAAAGCCTTGCAAATATTTAAGTAATGCTCATCCTTTTCTATTTTGTGTAATAGTTACTTGTTCTTGTGTAGTATTTCCCCTTCATGTCCCTGATGTATTTTCACATATTTCTCCAGATACAGATTCAATGTACTGAACATAATGTGAACTATCAAAGAGTTTTATTGATGACATTGTTATTTCAAAGAAATGAATATACAGTTTTGGTTTAAAAAAGAACATATTTTCCTTTCAATGAAAAAAGGTTTATCCACTAATTAATTTGTTTTATTGCTTTAAGGAAACAGGGTTTATTATTAAGTAAGATTTTTTAATAACTACTAGCATTTTGTCCAATTCTCTGTCTGATTGTTTCTCCTTGAAATGTTATTCTTTTTTTTTTTTAATTCAGGATGTCTAATGTTTTTAGGTCTAACATGAGATAATAGCAGTCCTGATCTCATGAGGATACTGTGCAGATTAATGAAAGATTTTCAAGTGCTTTGAGACATCTAAATGAGATAATTTAGTCCTTTAAAACTAAATGTTCTGAGTTTTCTTTGGTTAAAATAAATATGCACATGGTATTTTACATAAAATACATAGTTTTTCTTAAAACTCATTAATTAATGAAATGTTGGGGATAACAAAGGTAGCCTTTTCTTCCCCCATTGGCCTCTTTATTTTTTAGATTTTTTCATTAATTACTATCTGCTTGTCTGATATTGTCTGATATTGTATGAATTGGCTGATCCAATCTTTTTATTTGTTTGTTTTTGTATTTAATGGAGTCTTTTATTATGAGAGGCAATGGATAAGCCACCAAGCCTGATATAGTTCTTTATGATTAATGCAACAAAATTCAAGGAGTGAAATATAACTTTTATAAAAATAATTTATTTATCATATAGAAATATACCTTATATAATATATATATACACAATTATACTTTACCTTTAGTAAGTCTCTGGAAAATAGTACAATGATTATCATTTTTAAAATCCTTAAACAAAAACATCAAAGAAAATTGTGGACTTAAATTTTTGGAAAGGAGGAACACAAGTGCTTACTCTAAATTTTATTGATGGTTCACCATAAATAATGTAGAAAATCTTCTCTTTTTTATTCATATATATATATCAGATTCAATTAAAACTGCAAAATAAAAATATGCAAGTGTATTTTTTTAGTGTGCTAAGCTTCTTTCCCAATTTTTTAAAAACAAGCAATTGCTATTTTAATAGTCCTTGTTTCACACTCATTAATTACCCTATCACCATTTAAAGTTGAAGTGGTAATCAGTCCAATAAAAGCTCAAGATGAGATGAATTCCTTCTTTACTTTTGCTACAGAGATTAATCTGAATCTCTATTAAGTAGTCTGTGATGGCCTCTGAGAGAAATGCTCTAAACAAATAATACAAATACATTAAAAATCATTTGATAGTCATATCAGCTAAGTATGCATTTCAGGATCACATAATGGTTATCCAATTGTAATATTATCATAGTGCTCAAACTATCTTGAGTCATTTTAATGAGGACAGAATGTTGGAATCTTTTAAATAAAAAGAAAACTCTTATAGCAAGGATAGTTCCTACCAGTGAAATCTTACTATAACTAAAAAGATGCTACTCAATTTTACTATGTGTTTAAGAAGCAAAGATTGGTAAAGTAATTGCATGCCTGTAAGTGTTATTATTATAAATGCAAAAGCCACTGTACCCAGTGTCCATAATATATAGTTACTTCAAATGTACTTTGATGTATGTCTTTTTATACCTGGGAAATGAAGCTTTTGTCCATTTCTCATGTCAGTCAAAACCCAGTCAAATTACATATTTTTGTAGCACTTTTAAAATTATGGTTAGATGTCTGCTTGACCATTTGATTGTAGCATTTTATAATAATTATTGCAAGAATCATTCAATAACCATTTATTGAAGTCCTACTCTGTGTCAGGTATTATGCTAAACACAAGGAATACCAAACAAGACCAAAGATATCTGTACTTTCAAAATACCTCACAGTCTCAGTCTAATGGGAAAGACAACATTCAAACAACTAGGTACAAACAATATTCAGGATTATATATATATATATATATATATATATATAATTTAAGTATACTAATATAAAACAATATTTACATATATAAAATAAAAAGTCAGAAATAATCAATGGAAGGAAGAAACTAGAATTAAGAGGAATCAAGAGTTTCTATAGAAAGTAGTTTAGCTTGTAATTGAAGGAAGCTAGGAGGTAGAAATTCGAAGAGAGAGTATCCCATGAATGAGGGATTGTCAATGCCCACTTGTGGGAGTGTATTGTTTGAGAAAAAAACAAGATCAGAGTCAATGGATCCCATAGTAGAGAGGTTAGGAAGGGAGAAAAACTGAGGAATGTAATATGTAAGAATTTTGGAAAGATAAGGGCATGCAGGTTATGAAAGTCTTTGAATACCAAACAGATAATTTTATAATTGATCACTGGTGTTTATTTGAGTGGTGACATGGTCAGACCTATATGTTAGTAAAATTATTTTAACAACTAAAAAGAGGATGAACCAAAGTTTTTGATGGTTTAAGAGAAAGCTCATCACTTTTAGTGTTCTACATTTTAACATCAAATTTCAAATCTTACTGAGTACAGGGACTTTTTCATTGTCAGTTTTGTATCTTCAGTAACATAACTCATACATACTTCAATTCTTTAGACTTAATTGGATTTGTATACTTATCAATATGGTCATTCCCTCCAAAGTTGTTGATTGAAATCCATTCATGACTTCTTAGGCTATGCATTTCTTGTCTATGCTGTGCCAGAAGTCACCTACAGGAGATTCATTACTCTGTTACATTAATTTTTATTTTTTAAATTTGTAAACATTGAACTTTTTAGTTACCAGTGAACTACATATATAATTCAAGAGATGTCATTGATATTTTATAGACTATATTTTTAACATTCACTTAAAAATATTTTAATTCCAAAATTTCTCCCTCTTTCTAATCCCTTTCCTATTGATTATAAAGGCAAACAATTCAATGCCAACTATAGATGTGAAATGATATAAAGTATATTTCCATATTTTGAAATAAAATGTTGAAATAAAATCAAGAAAAAGTGAAAAAGTATGTTTAACTTTGTACTCAGAGTTCATCAGTTTTTTTTTTTGAAGATGGGTAGTATTTTTTTTAGCATTAATCTTTTGGAGTGTTCTTGGATGATTGCATTAATCAGAGCAGCTAAGTAGTTCCCACTTTATCAGTTTTACAATATTACTGTTACTGTATATAATGTTCTTCTGTTTCTGTTCTTTTCACTTCGCATTAATTCATATGCCTTCTCATATTTATGCACAATAGTATTCTATAATAATAATATACCACAACTTATTCATTCGATCTCCAGTTTATGAACATTCCCCAAATTTCTAATTCTTTGCTATTACAATCACTTGCTTTCAATATTTTTGTACACATTGGTCTTTTTACTTTTTATTTGATCCCTTTGCTTTACAAACCTAGTAGTGTTTTCCATGTCCCCCACCCCCAGCTATTTTTTCAAATACTGAGTTTTTTACTCCAAAGATTGGGTCTTTAGGTTTACCAAATACTATGATGGTCATTTACGGCTGTATATTATGTACCTAATCTATTCCACTGATCTACTACTCTATTTCTTAGCCAGTATTAGATTTTTCTGATAATTTCCAGCTTTGTGCTGGATTAAAGGGTATAAATATAGTGTTACAGCCCTTTGACCATAGTTCTAGAATGTTCTCCAGAATGATTGAGTCAGTTGAAAACTTCACCAGCAGTGCATTAAGGTTTCAATTTTTACATATCTTCTTCAGTATCTGTCCATTTCTTTTTTTGTCCTGTTAGCCAATCTGATAGGTGTAAGTGGTACTTTAAATTTGTTTTAATTTATATTAAATTAATAGAGATTTAGAACATTTAATGTGACAATAGTCTTTAACTTATTCTTCTGAAAACTGCCTGTTCACATATATGATCATTTATCAATTAGAGAATAGTCCTTATTCTTAGACTTTTGATTAGTTCCCTAAATAGTTGAGAAATGTGGACTTCAACAGAGAAACTTGCTACTACAGTTTTGTTTTTCAAACAATTTAACAATCTCATGTGATCAAAATTATCCATTTTATTTCCTGTGATCCCCTCTATCTCTAGTTTGGTCAGAATCATCTTTTTTTTTTAATCTATGAATCAGACAAGTAAAATTTTCCATGGTTCCTTAGTTTGTTTATAATATATCACACATTATGTCTAAATCATGTGGTAATTTCAACCTTGTTTCATGTTGTGAAATGGTCTATGCCCATTTTCTGCCAACCTGATTTCCATTTTTCCTCAGCAATTTTAGTCAAATAGTGAGTTCTTGACTCTAAAGATTTGATCTTTGGTTTATCAAACATTATATTACTCTGGTCATTTATTCTTGTATATTACGTACCAGACTGTTTTGATGAATACCAGCTTTTTAAGATAATTTGAAATTTGTTAGACCACCTTCCTTGACATGTTTTCCCCCCCACCTATTCCCTTGATATTCTTGACCTTTTATTCTCCCAGGTGAATTTTATTAGTATTTTCCTTTATTGTTGTTATTCAGTCAATCTGACTCTTTCTAACCTCATGCACTAAGGCAATTCAGGTCCTTCCATCTTCTACTGTCTTCCAAAGTCCATCCAAACTAATGTTCCATGACACTATGTGTCTGTTCCATCCTCTGCCATTCTCTTTTCTTTTGTCTTCAGTATTTCCCTACATAAGGTCTTTTCCAGTGAGTTCTGTCTTCTTATTATGTGGCTAAAGTATTTAAGCTTCAGCTTTAGTATTTGACCTTCTAATCTGAATTAATTTCTTTAAGAATTGATTGATTTGATCTCCTCACTGTGCAAGGCAATCTTAGTTTACTCCAGCATAAGGACTGGAATGCATCAATTCTGTGTTACTCAGCTTTCCTTATAGTCCAGTTCCCACAGCCATACATTGCCATTTGAAAGTCCATAGCTTTCACTCTAAGACCTTCATCTGCAGGGTGATGTCTCTCCTTTTTAGGATGCTGTCCAGTTTCCCAAAACTTTCTTTCCAAAGAGCCAGTGTCTTTAACTTCATAGCTGAAGTCACTACCATCTTTGAATCCTAGAATAATATATCCAACAATGCTTCCACTTCTTCTCTCTATATTTGCAGGAAGTGATGGGGCTAGTTGTCAAGATTTAAGTTTTGTGTTAAAATTAAACCTAACTTTTATCCTCTCATTTTTCAAACTCATCAAAAAGCTTCTTAATTCCTTTTCACTTTCTACCTTAAGAGTGGTATTGTCTGCCTATCTGAGATGGCTGATATTTCTCCTGGCAACCTTAATTCTGACTTTTGTTTCATCCAGACTGCCATTTCTTATGATGTACTGTGCTCCCAAGTTATTCTAATAAGGTGATATTAAACAGTTTCCCTCTATTTCTTTTCCCATCTTAAACCATATTCAATTCTAACTACTGCTTCTTGACCCACCTACAGGTTCCTTGGGAGACAAGTAAGTTTATATGGTACAGTCAAAGGCTGTAGTATAGTCAATGAAAAATAAGTAGGTAGAAGTTTTCCCCTATCCTGACCCTCAAATTTCCTCAGGAAAAAAATTACTTTAGCTTGAATCCAGCAAATTTTGGAAATGTCTCTAGTTCCCATGACCCTGAAAAGAGCCTACTTTTCTGTTAACTACAGGCTTATTATTGCTGAAGCCTAGCTAAAGAATCTTAGTATAACTTTGCTGGTGTGTGAAGTGGGCACAATTGTTCAATAATTTGAACATTCTTTGACTTTGACCTTCTTTAGGATTATGATATAAACTGATCTTTTCCAATCTAGTGGCCACTGTTGAATTTTCCAGATTTGCTGGCATTTTGAGTACAGAACTTTAACACTGTCATCTTTTAGGAACTTAAATAGCTCAGCTGGAATTCCAACATCTCCGCTAATCTTATTGTTACTAATATTTTCTAAGGCCCAATTAACTGAATTTTCCAGGATGTCTGGTTCTAAATATGGTTATTGGTGATGTTAATATTTTCTTAAATAATTTTCTAATCTCTTCTACTTCTGTTAAGGGCCTAACTTTTTTGTCTTTTATCATCCTCATTTTTGCATGATTTAGTTTTTCTTTGCAATACTCATTTTAGGAAACTTTCTTATTTCTCTTTGCTCTTCTCTCAAATTCTGCATTTAGCTAGGTATGTTTTTCCCTTTCTCCTTTCCCTTTCCTTCTTTTCTCAGCTATTTTGTAGAGTCTCATCAGACATCCATATTCTTTCTTGCTTTTCTCTTTTCTTTGTAATGTTTGTTTTGTGTTGCCTCCTGGCCATATGTGAGCCTCTGTCCATAGTTCATCAGGCACTCTATCAGAGGTAATCCTTTAAATCTATTAATGACTTCCACTTCATATTCAGAAGAGATGTTATTATGTCATACTTATATGGTCTGATGCTTTTCTTTCTCTAATTTAAGTCTTAATTTTGCAATAAGAAGCTCATGATCTGAGTCATAGTCAGTTCTGGGCCTTATATTAACTGTATAGAGCTTCTCTACTTTTGGTTTCAAAGCATGTAATCAATATAATTTTGATATCTACTACCTGCTAATATTTATGTATAGAATCACCTTTTGTGTTATTTTGCAAAAAAGTGTTGGCTAGGGCCTCAGTTATCTTGACAAAATTCCATTAGTCTCTGCCTCCCTTCATTTTGTGCCCCAAGGACAAATTTGCTTGTGATTCCAATAATTTTTGAATATTCTGCTTTAGCATTCCAATCCCTGAATGATGAATGTGATAACTTTTGGGGGGGGGTATTTTTTTCTAGAAGAAGCTGATCTTCAAAGAACTAATCAACTTTGACTTCTTTGGCTTCAGTGATTCAAGCTAAGGCATCTATTACTTTGACACTGAATGGTTTACCTTGAATTTGTAAACATATCATTCTGTCATTTTTGAGAATATACTCTAGTTAGGCTTTTATCATTCTTTTATTGACTAGGAGGGCTACTCCATTTCTTTTAAGAGATTCTTGCCAACAGTAGCATATAGAGTGATGACATGAATTAAATTCACCCATTACTATCCATTTAAGTTCACTGATATCCAATATGTTGATATTTAATCTTTCCATTTCCTGTTTGACTACATTCAGCTTACTTGGTTCATAAATCTTACATTCCAGGTTACTATCTCATATTGATTATGTCAGACTTTCAGCATTATTAGCATTGGACTTTCCTTTCATCACCAGGCACATCTGCACCTGAGCTTCCTTTTGGCTTCAGCCCAGCCAATTCAACAGTATTGGATCTACTTGTAGTTGACATCATTGGAGCTTCTTCCCCTACTGACCTGAGTGGGTCATCTTCCAGTGTCAACTTTTTAATCCTGGCCATGGGGTTTTCTTGGCAAGGATACTCTGTGGTTTGTCATTCCCTTCTCCAGTGCATCGCCTTTGTCAGAACTCTCTACTATAATCAGCCCATCCTGAGTAACTCTGTGTGGCATAGCTCATAGTTTCATTGAGCTACAAATACCCCTCCTAAATATTTTACAGTGTATAGTTATTCTAAATGGAATTTCATTTTCTATCTCTTCTTTTTCTGTGATCTGGTCCTTATTCAGGAAGGGCCATTGCTCCCTCCTAAGCTGTCTTGTGTTTGAAAACCATTTTACTCCAATCTTTTGTTGCTGCTCCAGAATTCCATTTGAGGTGTTATTTTAAAGGGGTTTTTTTTGGTGGCGGGGGGGGGGGGGGGGGGGGGGGCGGGGGTTGACACAAAATTGAGGCTGTAATGCTGCCTTTACTCTACTATACTGTTTCTGCCCTATCCTTCACACTTACTACTTGAAAAGACAGGCAATCTCCTTTTGCTGTCATGTATCTCTCTGATGATAGACTGTGCACTTCTCTTGGGCAGTTCTTCCAAAAAGTTTACTCTGTAGATTTAACAGCCTTCAGGAAATGTTGTATAATTTTAACATTTCTCCAGACAGACTTTGTTGAAGAAGAATCTTTAAGGTACCATTTTGCTCTATCAACTCAATAACTTTCTTTTATTCATAAAGAATTGTAAGTAGAGAGTGTCCCAAAAAGTCATCGTGAAGTTTCAATCTTTAGAAGATGAAATATGCACTTAAACTTTTGGTATACAATGGGATCTTTCATTCTATACATTTTTCATTTACTTGGACACTTTGTGAAATTATTTGTGAAAACTCTCCGTTCTGTAAAATGCTCTTTGTCCTTATCTCTACATTCTGGTTTCCCTGGTTTTTTAAAAGTTCCATGTAAAATCCACCTTTCTACAGGAAATCTTTCCTAATATCTCTAAATTCTAGCACCTTTCCAGTGTAGATTATTTTCTATTCTGTATATTGTATTTTGGGGGGGGGGGCGGGGATGTATAATTATTTGCATACTGTCTGCACCATGAAACTATTAATTTCTTGATAGTGGAGTCTGTGTTTTGATGTTATTTTTATTCCCCAAATTTATTACAGTGCCTGAAACTGTAATATTGACTTTATAAATGATTATTGACTTTATAAATGGGACAATTGTGCTCATGAAGATTTGGTAGAATTGATCAAATAAACACATGAGACATTAGATATTAATATTTTTCTTATTCACCCTTATTTGATAATAACATCTATGATTTTCTCCTAAGGATTTGATATCTCCTTATTTATTCAGATATCTTAATAGTCCATGCCTCAATGCCCTCAAAATTTTATCCCCTCTCATACTTGGTTTGGTCCCTTAATCTCTTTTAGCATCATTTCCATTTCTTTATTTTAGGATGTTAGAATACAAATATCTTAAAGACTTTACTCTCAAGGGTCAAGTGTAAAATTTGTTATAATTTTTTTCATTATCCATTATAACAATGATGATGTTAACTGTTATGTACATACTACTTCAAGGCTCGCAAAGAACTTCAGAAATACTATCATTTGTTAGAGTTATAGTTGGGCTGAATAGATTTAATTGGTTGCCAGGGATTTAATTACTAAAATACCAAAAAATAAATTACTGAAGTCATCCTTTACACTCACCACATGTCAGTTCAATCAGCAGATTCTTTATCAGCCTCAACTCCAGTAGAAATGCTTCTTACAGGAGATTCCACTCTAAGTGTGAGTCTTCACTCCAGGTGTCTTTCTCCACTCCAAGTGTCTCTCTCCACTTCAAGTGTGTGTCTTCACTCCAAGTGTTTCTCTATGTGTCTCTGTTTCCACTTTTAAAGACCTTTTTCTCTTGTGTCACCTCCCCTAAATTTTTATGTCTACCAATCATAGCCCACGCTCCACTTCAGGACTGCCCACTCTTTTAGGTGGGTCACAGACCTCCCACTCAATGTATGAAATGGGTATTCATATCTTTTTGTGGTTAAAATACAAAATGGGGAGATCTCCATACTCAACTTTAAGTAGTGTGCTTTGTATTTTGGGGATTAAAATCTAAAAATAGACAGGGGATTACAATTTAACTCTCACAATCAAGGAAGAGCTAAGTACCTTCATTGTTACAATCTGGGGAGAGCCAAATCCAATCTTCCCACATTAGAACATCACATCATTCATTTGAAGAACCAGAGATTGAAAGGTTACATTATTTGATCTGAGTCACACAGCTAATAAGTGTTGGAGACAATATTTGAACCCAGTTCTTCTCAACTCTTGAGTCCAGGTTCTGTCTACAACACCTCTGACAACATAGTGATCATTGGAAGCAAAGTGTCAACAACACACCATCATCTGGCCTCTTAATGATAATATTGATGTTGCAGAAAAATTAAATAAAGGAAAGTATTTTTCATATGTTCCCATGTAAAGTAATTTTTGTTTTAGCTAGTGATTAGTCATCTTCAATGCAAATTTTGCATGGAAAAATAGCTATCACTAAAGACCAAAACCAACTTAGTTTGACACATTCTTTTGATAAGGTTAATTGAATTAAGTTGGCCATAAAGATTATTGCAAATTGAATGTCATATCCTCAAATGTCTCTAATTATTTAATACCTTCAAATAATTATGAGGCTGTGAAACATAAAAGGGAAATTTATGGTGCTAATTTAAATGTATCTTCTCAGATCTAATGTGCATGCTCTGACATACCCTATAATGTTTGTCAGTTCTCAAATATTGTTGAAGAAAATAAATAGGGTCTTGACTTTTCTAAAGAAAGAAGACTCATATTTATTCAACATGATAAAGATAACTATCATATTATTGTAATTTAACAGTGGTGAGTACTATTATTTTAGTTATGCAATAGTCTTTTAAGCCTATAGAGGGACCAAATAGAAAAGTAATTAATCACAGACATGTATTTCTTAAAATAATACTAATAGTAATAATGATGGTAGTAATGGTGATGATGTTCTTTCTGTCCAGCTTCATAACAGCTTTATAAACTATTTAAATATGTTAATATATTTAATATATTTTTAAATATTATTTAAAATAGCAACCTTTATTTGAGCAGTAAGCTGAATCTCACAAGAAAGCAGATTGTACTCTGGAAACCCATGTCACATGCACTCATTTCTTTCTGTTTATTTGCCCCCCTCCATAGGCTACCCACCCCACACCTAAACAAAACAAAATTCCTCTCCTCTAAAAGACAGTTTTTGGTTACACTGAATAATTATAAATTGCAAAAGCTTGATATTTATACTCTTTATGCCTATGTGACCCTTAGAAACGCATTGAATTTTAAATGGAAGATTGCTCTAGATCCCTTCCAGCTTTACATCTATGATTCTATGATATGCTTACTATCTTTATTTTCATGGAGTATATCTTCCAAACCAATTTTTTATTTTATACGTTTTATTATTTCATGCTACTGTCCCCTAACCATATTACTAGAATAAACAGGCAACACTCCAACTCTGATTCAAAAAGGTGTCCATCAATACTTTCAGTAGTAAAGAGGTGTCGCTACTCATATAATCAGTATTTTGGAGACAAGGGAAAATTCAGTTTGGGGATTCGGAGGCCTTGGGACACTGGGGCTGGTATAGGGAAAGAAGGCTCCTAGGATACTGCCCTACTAAGAAGACAGAGATCCTAGATATTTTTTATATTTGAAAATATTATTTTAGATATCTCTCGTAAGAGGGGTGTGGTGTGAGTTTCCTCCTTCTGCTTCAGATGTCCCAGGAAGGGGCAGAGAATCAGACTTGTCACTATTTCAAAGCTGACAATAGACTTCAGACATTTTAACCCCCCTGAGGGTATATCAGGTAGAAAGGGTGTTAGCAGTGGTTTAGGTCTAAAATACTATAACCACAGGAAAAATTTATGGACATTATTTCAGCTTTTAGAAAATCAAACACAATTGCTTTCTTAAAAAAAGGAAAAAGAAAGACCCCTCAATCAAAAATTTATAGTTGGAGAAAGTATAGGTTGCAATCTATGTGTTTAATATCAGTGTTGATTAGATTTTTCAGGCAGAAGAGAAAACAATATTTATTTGTTAATAGGGGAAACAAAGACACAACTGAAAGATTACATTGTTGTTATACTTGTCAGATATGTCTCCAAAGGGAATCCTAATAATAATGGTGAAATACAAAAGGTAGGCGAGGTATGAAAGAAAACGGAAAAAGTCAACATGGGAAAAATTGAGGAAGAGGGAATAAAGCAGATGTCAAAAGCCAGAAAGAAGGGAATACCATTATGAGCAGTTGTAGAAATGCTGAAGAATGACTCACCAGGGAAACATACAAAAAAGACAACAAAACATAGAAGAAAGTATAGCCTAGTCCAGTCTTCAAAGGAAGTGAAAGTTATTTTTTTTTCTCAGAGTAAAAAAAAATGTTATAGAAGTAAGCCAGACAAACTTGAAAAAATAAATAAAAATGAAGATGGCATGAATTGATGATGGAGATGGAACAGTGAGAAAACAGAAACAGGCAACAAACAGGAAAATGCTCATTTAAATTGATGAACTGTATTTATTTATTGTTTTAAAGATTATTGCTGATAACTTACAGCTCTGGGATTGAAGAAAATAAAAGAAAAACAGAATAGTTTTTGTTTGGGCATATTAATTTTTCCTAATACAAAATATAATTTCTGTGTATAGAGAGAGAACATTAGTTTGCCATGAAAATTGGGTGCATTTACCAGAAAGTATCCTAACGTAATTGACAGCTTCAATGACATCCAGGATGGCAACTTCAGATTATTCAGAAAGAATTTCTTGAATTCATTATTTTCCCCAGAATTTTAAACCTAGAAAACCATTTGGTGTTTATCTCAATGTTATGTAATTCGTACAAAACAATTGTCCTTCTTAAATCTGAATTTCTCCAAATGACTTCTTGTAACATTAAATTCAATGATTAACAATTTATTTAATTAGAATAAATTATATGCAAAAACATACAGAAGTACTTGAAGACAAAGAATTCAGCAGCCAGCTTCACCTTTTCTTCCATTTGGTGAAACTCTCTCTTTCCCTACTGGTCCCTGAAAGAAAGCTTCCCCAATAAGTAACTAACTTGAAAAACAATGCCACATTTATTAAAATTTCCCCATGCTTTTTGACATGAAAAAAATTTCATTACAATACTAAAGGTTTTTTTAACAGGAATTAAAATTTATTTTTATTCCTTTTATTTGTTATGATCTTTTCTTAGGTCTTTAACTTTTTTCATCAGACTTATGGCAGTTTGCTATTTCTTTACTTATCTTGGTTTTTCTCATTATTAAATATGTTTATTTTGATCTTTTTAGTACAAAAATCTCTATCCTGGTAAAAAGAAAGGAAGATTTGTTTTTCTGCTTCCTTTATATATAATCTATTACCATTTTCTCATCCATTCTGATGATGACCCTATTCCTTTTTTATTCTTCTTTTGCTTTACTTCTTGTCCTCACTATAGCTTAAATAAAAGGGGAGGGTGTTACTGTAAATTGTATTAGCTCAGTTTAGGCTCTTGTTACTCATTATAGACTCACCTCATAATAAGGTCTTAAGAAACATACCACATGTTTCTCTTTACCTAACTCTCCTTTTTTTCTTTCCCCATAACATAACTATTTTCCTTTGGGACTTCATAAAGGCTAACTAGATGGGTCAGTGGATAGAGTAAATCAAGAAGATTTGAGCTCAAATATAGCTTCTGATACTTATGAGCTTTGTGACCCTGGGCAAGTCAAATAACCACCTTTCGCCTGTTTCTTCACCTTTAAAATGAGGATAACCCCCAATGTTGTTGTGAGGAATAAAAGAGATGATAATTGTAAATCTCATTCATCCATAGGCACATTGTGTTCATTAGCCCAATATAACAAATATTGTGTTATTTTGAGTTCAAATTGACTCCTTTGTGTTATTTTTACATCACCTTTCTTTTTTTTGTTGTTCTTTTGTTGATGTTGTTCTAGTTTTTGACCTTCTCCTCCTCCTCTTCATCTTCTCCCTCTTCTCCTCAACTATCTTTGTCTTATTATTATCTTTAAAATTTAATTTTTTCCAGTTTCCCATCCCTCTTAGACAGACAACTTCCACACAGTGCAGGACAAGTGATACCACCTATCCTTTGAATATGAAGTTTTTTCTCACATCAGAGGCAGGCTAAATTATGGTTGCCTTTCCTGTATTATATATTCTTAACTCCTGTGGTCACTTCAATGTTTCCTCTTTTCCTTTAGCTACCAGTCTTTTCTTGTTGGTTTTAATGTGGGTAATATCTCCCTTCTTGCTTCCTCTACCATATATGTAAAACAAACCAAGAGTCTGGTAGTTATTTTGCATTTAGGACAAAGAGAGCCAATAGGTTTCCATGTTATTGAAATTTTCCATCATTACTATTGCAAGCTTTTTACCAATATTTGTGATGTTTCCTAAATCTATCTATTTCTTCTATCTTTGACTCTGGAGAATAATTTTATGATAATACTGTTTATATTTCTCACTTTTTTTGATCTTTACTCAAATATCATCCAAGATAGTTTTGCCCCACTGGTCCATGGATTTCCTTATGAGTTCAATCTTCTGAATATTTCATTCCATTTCACATCCTCCTATTAACTATTCAATTCCTTCTTAATAAGATACATCATTTTGGATTGGATATCTCCTATGCTCCTTACTGCTCCTGTAACACTTAGAACCAAAATGTTCCTTTCTGGCCTACTTTTCTCCTATGTGGATTGTTTTCTCTATAAGAAATTAATTCCTAAAAGGCAGACTGTTTTCATCTTTGCATTTGAATCCTTAGTACTTGAATGCAATATTTAGCATATAACAGGAACTTCATAAATACTAATGAATGATTTCATTCATTTAATCATTCATTCATAGGAACATTACATTTCATGAAACTAATCTCACAAATATTCAGTGTTATTTTGAATTCATATTTACCGCTTTGTGTTGCTATCTCAGCCTTCACCTTTCTGTTCAAACATCTGAAGCCCTTGGGGGGTTTTGCTTGTTGATTTTTTAAGATTTTTTTCTTCTTTGAATTTCTGAATATCTCTACTCTTTTTTTTCATTCTTTGGGTTGAGTTATATTCAGTATGATTAGTGGATTCTAGGAAATAGATGAATAAAATAAGATTAAGTGGAGATGGCCAAGGTGATTCTTCTGATTGGGCTGAGAAGTCATGTGGTGAGGAGAAGAAATTAAGATAAGTACTAACAAAGGTAAACTGACAGAAATGTCAGGTGGAGAACTAGTCATTCATATGAAAATGAAACAAAAATCTACCATAAATTCATAAGGAAGGAAATATTTTAAGATGAATATGAAAGCAGTGTGCAATAATGGAAAGATGAGATAGAAAGTGCTATATCTGTTTAATGCTACCTAATTCTCATTTTAAGAAATTATTCTGGGAGCAGCTGGGTGGCTCAGTGGTTTGAATGCCTGGCCTAGAGATGTGAGGTCTTGGGTTCAAATCTGATATCAGACTCTTTTTAGCTGTGTGATCCTGAGCAAGTCACTTAGCCCCCATTGCCTAGCCCTTACTGCTCTTCTGCTTTGGAACCATTTCATAGTACTAATTCTAAGATGGAAGGTAAGGGCTTAAAAAAATTATTCATTCATTGATTTGGACCTGTGATTTAGTTGATGTAGAGAATGCTTGGTGCAAAAACTCTCTCCATTAATAGAGAATGTAGTTCAGTCCAGAGCCTAAAAAGGCTGCTGAGAGATGACATGTAATCTTCCTTATATAGTATGGGTCAAAGGCATTACTTAAACTAACCCCTTCCTGACTCAAAGGCCAGCTCTCTTTCCAAGCATCGTGTTTTCCTCTGTGAGGATATTAGAGACAAACAATGCTATGATTGCTTTACATATGGAATGGACTTGTAGACATTTACTTGAAATTTTCTGTGTATAATATTTAGGAAGAGCAATTTACTAGCTTCACAAATGGTTTTAGAAATAAATGGATTCACTTTATAATCCTTTTATATGACTTGCAAACATTAAAGGTTTTTTTATTTTTTTTTATCCCTGGGAAATTCCCAAGGAATCTCACTGGAAACCATTGAACAGTACATTGTCTAAGACTGGATTGCTTGCAATTTGGCCTTTGGTCTTTCTTCTTTTAGTCTGTGCCTCTTGCCATTGCTAATAAGGATGCCCGATTGGCATTTCATTTGAGACCTAAGAATGTCAGCTCTATCCCTCTTATATTTGGTAGTGTGTTAGTTGCCAAGGGGTATCCTTTTGCTTATCTGTGGGAAAAGCTTTTGCTTTTACACTTGGATTTAAAGGTGTCCCTCTAGATTACATTTCCCAGTTCACTGAGAATAGCTTAAAGCTAAGGGGGAGGTCTAAGCTGCATTTGATCAAAGATACTGAGTAGAATAATAACTCCTATGTTAAACTAAGTTTTGTCAGATGCTTGTGCTTCTATTAAAAAACCCCAAACTTGGAAAAGTTCCACTGTGTTTGTGGCTTCATTGTAGAAGTGTCCTATATAAATCTGCCAGCTCTAATGTGATTTGTGTCACTGGGTAGGAGAATTAACACTGTTCCAGAAAGAAATGAGATTTCAATCTAGGTTCACTTTTGAAAGTAAACTTCAACTCTCCCCTGGCATCAAACACATTTTCTTAGAGCGTCTTCCTGCGTCCTTCATTTTCTAAAAGGGAAACTTTGAAGTTTAAAGCAAATAAAACCATTTTTTTAAAAACCTAAGGCATAAAGGGATTGTATATAGTGATATTCTTTTTTATTTTATTTTTGTACACTATGAAATTAGAGATTAAGGAAACTGAAGAGAGGGTTGCCAAAGTGGCATGGTGAACCAAGTTTTCTGTGACCCTTGAGGATTAAAAGAAAAGAAAGACGTCAGCTAAAGAAAAACTGATATCATAGTACACTTTGAATGAAAGTATGTTTTATTAAGGTTAACATAGGACAGTTATAGCAAGAAATCTCCTACCATAGTTGTGTAGAAAAGGGTATTCTTCCTGTTTTAAATGGACTTCCACTGAGAAAAAATGCTCTCCAGCTGACAGCTTCAGGCATTAGAAGAAGTTTACAAGCTGGTGTCATTTTTCTTTCAGTAATAAGAGAAAGCTGGCTTCCTACTACTTGAGGAGGACTTTGAGAGCCACTACTTTCAGGGATCTTTTGAAAAAATATGATTCTTGAAATAATAGTTCCAGAAATAAAGATTAATGGCATTGCTTCCACTTGATTCTATGCTTTTATAAATAACTTTAGCTCATTTTGGATGAGGACATTTCAGGTTCACAAATTTCCCAGAGGTATTATATATTAATGTTCCTACTCCCATCTACAGAGCTTTGGTATTCAATCAGGGCCAAGCCACTTAACCTTATTCAAATAATAGTATTAATGTCCTGCCCTGTCTTAGCCGCAACACTTATTTTCATATAATCAATCCTTGTGGTCTCAACATGGTTTTGAAGACTAATGGTCAACCAATAACCATTTACAGAAGGCTTCCTGGGAGTAGAACATTGAACACAGTAGCCATTGTTCTAATAAAAGGCTTTAGGCAACCAAACCAAGTTCAACTACAAATCTACCTCCCTTCCACCCAGACAAAATTGCATAACAAACCATGGTCTGACAGTAGTGCTAAAACCTTCCTGTAGCTCAAATTTGTCACTGGACATCTTGTGTAAGTCCTGGAAGGGAAATCTGGACACTTACTGGCCTACCTTTAACAAAGGATGATACATTGTGCAGCAGTTAGGTGACTGAGCTTGAAAATATTTTTTATATTCATTTAAAATGATCTCCCTTTCTTTTTAAAAATCAATTACTCTTAATTATATTACTAGAGCAAATTTTTTATTTTTTGTTTTCATTTGGGAATGAATCTCTATTGAATCAATTAAAGAATAGTTTTGATGTATATGTAGTTAACAATGTAATAAGCAAAATTATTAATGAATTAAAGGATATAATGAAGTCACTAATAACTACAAAAGAAGCCAGTTAAAATCTTGTAGAATTGGCTATACCGAATTTCAGATTTTAATATTAAAAGTAGTTTGGTACACAGTTCGTCAAATTTGATATTTCCTTTGAGACATAATTTACTGCCATAGACATTAAGGAAGGGAGGGTTGTTTTTAGAATCTAGTTCCTAAACAAACCAGGCATTTTGCATTGAGGAACACTACTTCAGAATTGGGCCGAGTGGTGTGTTTCAAATGGGCAGCATCTGCGGGAGTTCTCATTCCTTCATCTGGAAGATAAAATCCCTGAAAGAGATTATTTTTGTAATTTCAAAAGAAAAAAGGACTTTGAGCTTCAAGCTTCAATAAAACATAAGCTCTTTGAGAACAGGGAAAGTTTTAGTTTTTGTCCTTTTCCCCCCTAGCTATATACAGTAAATGCATAATAAATGTTGCATGGAAAAAAATAGAAAATGCAAATAGTAGTTTGAGTAATACCTTTACAGAATGGCCTAACTGTAGCTTCCAGAAGAAGCTAAATGAGCATAGTTAATTATCTTAGTCTTTGTCTTGGGCCTAGGTTCAAAAGAAAAATATATATTTTTTTTTTAATTTGGAAAATGATTCTCTTTAGAGCTTATTTTATCTTTATTTCTTTCTTAGCAGCTTTATTCACCTTTAGTAAGATCAGTCATGGCATCCTTTACAAGGTACTAAGTTCTTTAATTATCCCATTCCTTTTTTCAATTTTCTATCCATAGTCCTTAAAATAGCTTATTAATGTTGCTGTTTCATTCCCTGAAGTAAAACTTGTAACTCACTTGCTCAGAATAGTTCACATCTGATTGAATAGGCATGGTAATAATGCATTTCTTTATTGCTAGTTTAATCTTTTGTGCTTTAAAAAACAAACAAACCCTACAAATACCTAATGTACGATCCTTGAAAAATTCACTCAACCACTCTCAAGGGTTTCTCTCTATGCAGGATGGCAATGAGTAATGATTGTGGTTAATTAAGTTGGGCAACCTGCTTTCCATTCACTTAGTAGCACTGATAATTGCACATGAAGGCATGAGGTTTCTTTAAATCTTCCCTATTGCTTGTAGGCAATAGGAGGCAATGCTTTTCTAGCTCACATTTTTCTGCCTTGCTTTTTCATTAATTCTACACCTCATTCCCTGTAAATACATTTGATTTTTAGGGAAAAAAATCAGCTTTCAAAATCCAACTCATATCTATCATAACATGTATAAAGTAAATAACAGTTATAAAAAGAACTGTGTTTCTTACCATTTAATGTCTTGGGTATCGCAAAATAATTATCATTTACTTAAATTATCATTACTTAAAAATAAAAATGTTCTATTTTATCAAAGTTACAAATTTCTTCAAATGAAAGAATACAGATCATTTACAGTATTACTTGGGTTTGTTTTCCATGAAGCACTTTGAAAATCAGTTTAGAAAATATTCTTTGTAAAATGCCATAAGTGAGGTATTTTGAAAATGAAAATGTCACTTTTTTCTTGACAACCCAGAAACATTGCAATAGGATTGCACAGTTCCTGATTTTAAAGAGATGTAGAATTCACAGTTTTATTGCAAATACAATATTCATTCATAATATTCACTGTTCCTTCTCTTAAAACTGAGTTCACATGGTTGGCTTTTATGTTCCATTTTAGTTTCTACATACACACACCCCATTTGCTATATGAATTAAGTACTGTGTCCTATATATATTCATTTCAGGTAGGGTAGCTGGGGAAAAGAAAAGATTCTTAAAGAAGTATATAGGGGGCAGCTGGGTAGCTCCATGGATTGAGAGCCAGGCCTAGTGATGGGAGGTCCTAGGTTCAAATCTGGCCTCAGATACTTCCCAGCTATGTGACCCTGGGCAAGTCACTTAACCCCAATTGCCTAGCCCTTACCACTCTTCTGCCTTGGAACCAATATGCAGTATTGATTCCAAGACAGAAGGTAAGGGTTTAAAATTAAAAAAGAAGTATCTGCTGGTTAATACACATATATGAATATAAATGTAAATATAAATATATACATACATATGCACATATTTACATGCTTATATTTATATGTTTATATGTATTTAGGAATAATTATTGATTTATTTTGTTATTTATATTTATTATTTTAGTTTATCATTATATATTATATATTTTCCATTTGTTAATGAAACATTAACTAAGTTAATAATATACATATTAACTTCGTATAGACATATGTGTACACACAAACACATATAGATAGCAGTGCTTTGCTTGGTATATATATCAAGTCACATTGGGCACTTGCGGCAGCAGTTTTGTCTTTCATATCCACACAGGTGCACAACTCACTTCTACACAACCTCACCCCTTTAATTTTCCCTTCCTCTCCCTACTCCGTCACACACACACACCAGTTTGTTCCCATAAATCAGTGTGCTGTGGAGTTTAGATGAAAAATACAGGTGTCCTCATAATAAGCAGTCCTCCCAATTCTCATTACTGGTTTGTTTCTTCAGCCTAACAGAAATCCTATATAAAGCAGGAAGCACAGCTATTACTAGAGGAACTAAGATTACTGATTAGAAGAGAGCATAATCAGGTAGATTGAGCCTGTCGGAAGAAACCATTTCCATCAGAGGAGGGGTATTTGCAAAATGCTTCCCCTGACACTGGGAAGAGCACCTCCCAATTGAAAACAGCGACACTCCTGTTGGAGACGGGACTCAATCTGATGCTGCCCTTGACGCTCTTTCGGAAGCTGGTCAGAGATGATGTGCTTGCTTTATCTGTGTCTAGCGCCGACTCTCCCTCCAGGTTGCTTGTCCCTAATAGCATGTATTAGAGAGAAGTACCAACAGGGAAATCAGCAAAAAAGCTTTGCTTTGAAGGTAGCAAGCCACTGCAGAATTTGAAATGTCTGGGGGCTCATCTGGTGAGTAAAAGCTGCAGATAAACGTAACAGCCATTCAGAAGAATGATAAATGCTCCAGCCATTCAGAAGTCTGCTCCCTAAAGGTGCCTCTTTGGGTCATTTTGCCACCTCTAAGAATATCTCTGGATGACTGCTACTCCTCATACTTTCATAGGTAGCATTTATTAGAAGTTGCAATGAGAGGGTGGAAGGTGCGCATTTCACACCAGAGAGCTATTAGGAGAATACAAATCACTGATGAAAGATGGAGAGAATAAACTTTAAGATGCTACTTTTGTATCCTTATGACTTAGTAACTTTTGGCTTGGCACACATAAGTTATTTCCTATACAAAGACAGGACAAGTTACACATACATTTTAAAAGGCACCTTTTTTTTTTTCTCCAGATACGAAAAAAAAAAATAGCTTTTCATTCACTGATTCGAAAAGTTTATCTCTTAACTCATTAACAAAAGGATGTTAAATATAATTTTCATGGTAACACAATGGTAACATTCTGATTTCTAGAGACAGGAGGTTTTAAGAGGGGATTTTCCACAAATGGGAAAGCATTGAGGATCATTATGAACAGTAATATAGATGGGGTCTGAGACGATACTACTTACTTGGCATTAGCAAAGAAACTGGGTCACCAGCTGAAACAAACCTATAGTCAATACAGCATAATTGCCTTAGTAGAGTTAACTGTGAGAGGGATGATTTTGAAGATTAACTATACTGATGTCAAATGATTTAATGAATAATCCTTCAGATAAAGACATTTTAGAATAAAATTATTATTTGTTTTAATATGTTTTAAAAAATAATAATGCAATTTCGTTAGTTGTGGTGTTTCTAGTTTGGAGATTGATAATTTGCACATTCATTTAAGGAATTCTGATTTCTTTTAAAAACCTTGCTTTTCATTTGGATGTCCCTTTAACCATTTGAGGGAAGATAACTAGATTTTTTTTAACTGTACCAAAATGAAACAAGGCCTTATGAGGCATAAATGTAAACAAATAATTCATTTTTAGTTCCATGGCATATTCTACATGGGTCAAAAAGAGTTTTCAAAAGTAAATTTCTATTTCTAGATTCTGTCTCCTATAACTAGAATTTTAAGTAGTGCCCAAGAATACATAGAATAAGCTCGCTTTTGGAAGTCCAACACTGAATTTTCAGTGGCCTAAGTACATGCCATTTCTCATGGTGGATTTTTTTTTACCAACCTCTTTCTAAAGAAGTTTTTCATCTTTATATTTGTGTTTTATTCATAAGACAGATTGTCCTGGAAAGTACAGAGGCCAGTTAATGGTTTATGAGTTCAAGCTGAGCCGAATATAGCTAAGCTCTGTCTTGCTTGACATTTCATCAAAAGCTGTGTTGATTTGCAATGTTTACGGACCTATTTATTGAACCTTCACAGCTTGAGGTCTGCCACCAAGCTTGCTGACATTGCTGAGTTTATCTCAAAATGTATGTACAAATGAAGAGAAAACTGAGAAAAAAAATGAAGACAATAGATCTCTGGTTTTATAAAGTATGCTTTTGGAAAATTAAGTAGAAGTCCTAATGAGAATATCTTGCTTTTGCATACTGATTTTGGGTTGTTTTCCCCCAAAGGATTCTCACATGCATTTTATCATGTGATCCTCATAACTATACTGTTTCACGGAGCCTGAACAGGTGATACAATTACCACTTTTTTTTTCTAATGAGGATAATAAGACTGTTTTAAAATGAATTGACTTACCCAAGTCATTAGCGTAAAGGAGGAATTGGATTAGAGCTCAGATATTCTTCGTCTGTGTGCCCAACTCTCTGACTACACCATCACAGGTATTTTATAAGAGCTATCCTTGTCTGGGGGAAAAAAAAAAAAAAGATATGTTCTTCACTCTCAGTGAATTGTCCCAAACCAAGAAGGTCTTATGTATCTCTGGAGGAAATTACAAATGGTTTAAAGGGGGAGAAAATCTGTCTTCTTTAAAACCCCGAGTATCTGTTTTTAGAATTATGACATTTTTATAATGATTTCACTGCAAATTCACGAATGATATCAGTTCTGTAACATTTTTAGCTTTTTAGCTATACAGGACATCAAACTTAAAAATTACCATTGTAAGAGGCATTAGCTCTTGATTAACTTTGCAAGAAATTGCAAAGTTATTAATTTTATTCCTTTGGTAACCAAGTGAAAACATGGGCAAATAACCTCTAGGAAATAGGAGGCATAGTGAATAGAACCCAGGACTGAGAGGCAGAAGAGCCAAGGCTTTTGTTTACTACTCATTAGAACTGATACAAATCATTTCACTTCATTTCACTTTTTTCGCCAGTTAACAAGTTAGGAAGAGCTACATTCAAGTCTGCTCTCTGATATATTGCTAAGTCACTATGACTTTTTTTTTATTCCATTAGGGGTTTTCTTGGCAAAGACACTGGGAGTGGTTTCCCATTTCCTTCTCCAGCTCATTTTACAGATGAGGAAACTGGGGCAAACCAGTTATGTGACTAGTCCATAAGTTACACAACTGTTAAAAGTTAATGATTTGAACTCAGATCTTTCTGACTCCAGGTCATGTGTGCCCTATCCACTGTATCATCTGCTGCCCCTTCTCTGACATATAATGGCTTTATACCTAAGGGATGTTAAATCTTCTCAATGATAATTGAGAATTAAATAATTAAATAAGAATTAAATAATTCTTTATAAATTATAAATGATTTGCTGATATAGAGAAATTCCCTACATTGATGAAATCATAAATTCTAACAAAAGAAAAACAAGGATAATATTTTTATTAGACATCAGACAAATTAAAATTCTGTAGAGTGCTAGGCACAGGCTAAGCACTTGATAAATCCTTCCCCCCCCATTTCTTCATGTATGTGAAAACAGTAAAGAAATGTATAAATTAGTTGTCGTTACCAGCTTCTTAGCTGCCTCAGACATTCCCAACTATGAGACTGCAGACCACTTACCCTTACTGATTTTCAGTTTTCTCACATAGAAAATGAGCTGAATTCCATGTCAACTAGATCCCTTTCTAGCTGTGAATCTGTCTTATGCCTTAACAATTTCGTCCCCCAAAGTCTTTTAGCCAGCAAAATGATGGCAATTCATCTCAGTCAGAGATATCATGCAATGAAGAGAGTAGAATGTTGAACTTGGAGTCAGGAAGACTTGGGTTCAGATTCCACTTCTCAAGCTTAATAACTGTTTTGTAACCCAGTTGAGCCTCAGCAATTTGCTTAGGCTCAGACTTATGCACATTTGATTTTTGGATATTATTTTTTCAACTGATCACTAGATTGTTGACATTTTAAAATCCAACCCCCAAATCACAGGATCTTATTATGCTATTTTAAAAAAAACAACTTTTACCATCCATCTTAGAAGCAATATTAATTATTGGTTCTAAGGCAGAGAAGTGTAAGAACTAGGCATTTGAAGTTAAGTGATTTGCCAAGGGTCATTCAGCTAGGAATTGTCTGAGACCAAATTGGAACCCAAGACCAATTTCTCCATTGAATCACTTATCTGTGCCTTTTAATATGTTATTAACTCTGTGATAGTATTATGACTGTTTTGAATTTGTGACATATCCTAACTAGATTTTTCTATAGTATATAAAAAATCATCTAAGTAGTCCAGGTGAGCCAGAGTTTCATATTGTATTTATTATGGACAGTTGATACATAATAGAATTTAAGAATACATCATTTTAGGGAAGATGAATAGGCATCTTTCAGGAAAGTGAAGATGTATTTTGGGAAAATTTTCTTCACTTTCTTGGGTATAGAGATCAAGAAAATAGATTTCCATTAACATTCTCAATACATTATTTTCTGTGAAACAAAGATACAATCTTGAATGTTAAATCAATTGATTAATCAAAAGCTCTATCTTTTCCCCTGCCAGAATCTCTACCCTGATTTTCTTTTTTTTAGTACCCTACTATTTCCACTATTTAGTTCTGGTCTTATATTATGTTTATATTCCAGTTCCATTGTTAGAATCCCACTAATGTCTTCCTGACCTTTCTGACATAATGTCTACAAGCTAGGACATCATTGTAATCTCTATTATTGGATATCAGGAGTGGTTTCTTTCTTTAAAAAAAACCCCTCTTATTTTCTGTCTTAGAATTAATACTAAGTATTGCTTCCAAGGCAGAAGAGAGGTAATGGTGAAGCAACTGGAGTTAAGTGATTTGTTCAGTGTCACATAACTAGGAAGATTCTGAGGTCAAATTTGTGCCCAGGACCTCAGACCTGGCTCTCTATCCACTGAGCTACCTAGTTGCCCCAAGAATCATTTCTACTGCCTTTGTGGGTTTGCCTGATCTCCATGAGCTCACCTGTTTCACCAAAGATCTTTAGCTGAGGTCAGGTTCTAAGAGCAGAATAGAATTTGAAATTTAAATCTACCATTTATTTAGGCTCTAGGTTCTTGCCTGTAACTTGGTTTCCTACTAATCTCTCTGCCATGAATAAATCATCTACAGGTTCTGATGTGTTCATTACCACACCTATTACTTTTTTTGTTGTTTGTTTGCCATTTACTTGTAACTTTTCTCAGAGCAGAGATTTTCTTTATCATGACTGAAAACACTAATGAACCTTACTCAACAGCTTTTCCTTAATTCTGGTGCTATTAAAGACCACTGCACTTTCCCATTGAATTTATAGCCATGGAATCTTAGTGCTTCATGGCAAGGGATTTAATTTTATCATTGAGGGTGTGGGCTGGCAGCTTTGTGAGGTTCTTTTCAGTTCTATATCTCTAATCCTCTTGTATTCTAATTCTTCTTCTGACTTTCTCTATGTCATGTGAAATCTAACATATACCCTATAATTTTGATACTTAATAACTTCAAAAGAATAGCTGCCATAAATTTACAGAAGTCAATACTTGAATGATTACTAAATTTTTAAAATGTATGTTTCCTCAATTTTCAATTTTTCTAAAAAAATTACCAGCTGAAACTCAGTGACTAAAGAGATTGCTTTTGAAATTTTAGCATCTAAATCATCTGAAGAATGAGATTTTGATACATACATGAAAGTTTTTATGTGACCTCCAAAGAGAAGGGTTAATGTATATAGATGGATGTGATCAATGTGGTCAAACAGGAAGATCTCCTTCACTGATCAACTAATTTGAGAAAGTATCTTCCAGAAACACTTCACACATAATCATATTTATAGGTTTCCCAGTGTAGATAAATTTAAAATTGTACTTTTCAAAATTCAGAAAATAAAATTAGTATAAAAATAATAATTATGAATTTCATTTTTTTTAAATATAGCTTTTATGCTTCTGAACTTATTAAAAGCTAAACTCTTCACTAAGACTTTTGGAATACAATATATTTGTTAAATGTGTTACAATTCCCTGTGAGGAAGATGATAAATTATGATGGAGGACAGATGTGAAGTTTAGTCTTCCTAAATCCACAACAAGAATCTTTCCACTAAACTATTTAACAGTATTATGTCCCATCCCTTTCATTGTGATTTTTATATGTCATCTTTATTTACTGGTCACTTTGATTAACTTCATACACAGGTGTCTAGGGCCAAAAAAATTGTGAAGTGAATTTCCTGTGCATTTTATACTGCAATCTCCAATGATCAAGTATAGTATGCTGAAATCAGGGCCCTAGGGAGAGGAATTTGTCGTTCAGTCAGGCCTGATTCTTTATGAATCCATTTGGGGTTTTCCAAGCAAAGATTAGCTTGATTTGCTATTTCCTTATCCATCTCATTTTAAGATGAGGAAATGGAGGCAAACAAAGTCAATTGATTTGTCCAGTGTAACATAGCTAGTGTAATGTAAGAAAGAGAGATCCAGGGCATTGCAATGAGAAGCAAAGCTGAAGGAGAGAAGCTCCAATTGTCAACCATCTTCCAGCCTGGGAGGTGGAGGAGGAGAGGAGGTTTTCCTGGAAGCTGAGGAGCCCATCAGTTTGGGACCTTGTTATTCCTTCTGGGACCCAAAAACACCTCCACTAAGACTCTTCAAGAACAGTCACCGGAATTCTCAAGGAGGTTTTGGACTTGGACTCACCCTGGCCAGAGCCAGAGATTCTTCTCTCTCCCTGACATGTTCCTAGACTCCTGAATTAAAAGTTGGTTAGCTGGGAATAGTAGCTGATCAGAGTAGGGCCTTGAACCCTGAGAACTCGACGGGAGGAACCTGCCAGAGAGGACCAGTGTTAGGGTTTCCTACTCCCCACTTTCCTTGCCTGACCCCCCCCACCTCTCCTACCTTGTGTGAACCCAAATAAATTGTTTACTACTTTAGAATTAGGTCTGGTTGGTTTTGGACACTAGGAAAGGGGACAGGGGATTTGGGGAGAATCCCATCTCTTTCCCAAAAGGGGAAGGTTAGCTCAGGATCTCAGGGATCCAAACTGCCTAACCCAAGGAACAACATCTCTCCTTAATAGCGGGGTGACCCCAAGTTTCTGAAGGGAAGTGACAGTGGGTGTCCTCCATCTCCCAGAACTATTTTCTGAGGAGACATATCCCCTCTGTCAGGGGAACAAGACTTGGCTACCTCTCTCCCAGAAAAGAGAGGGGAAGAAGAATCTTCTCTCTCCCTCTCTCCCCATTTCCCTCTGTTCCCTTCTCAATCCTTCCCTCTCAGATCCTTCTATTACAGTGGCACACTAGTAAATGTCTGAGGCTGGATATGAACTTGGGTATTTCTGAATATGATATGCCCTGTGCTTTTATCCATTTTGCCATCTCCTATGGCCTCTTCTCTCATGCTTGTTCTCTATTCAGAACCAGAAGTGTGCTGTTAAATAACAACTGGCTACACTATGACCTTTTAAGTTTAATCTGAATGATTAATATTTTCTGTATTACTTTTAAAGCCCATAGTGTGAAAAAATAATTATTCAACCTCTAGTTTGCCAATTTTTAAAGTTTAAATGGCTACCCTGAATTTAACTATGAAAATTTGGAACATACTAGCATATGCTTATTTATGTATGGTTCCTTGAACCTTGGAGTCCTTCTTGTTTTCCCAACCTCCCCATGAAAGAAACAGAAGTACTGGTGGAGTTATAATGGGGACTATTCAGAATAAACTAGAAGGAGAGGAAAATAAAAAGGAATTAAGTCCGACTATCAAGTTTTTGGTACTCTGCACATAGTATTTGGTACTATGAATACAGGCATATCAAGGAATATGCCATTCATTTAGTCACTTAGGTTGATGATATTGAGGTCATCCTTGACTTATCCTTCTACCTTCCATATCAAGTTAGTTGCCAAATCTTATGAGTGTACTGCCATAGTATCTGTCACACTTATCCCTTCCTCCACTCACCTATAGCCACTATCCTACTTCATGCCCTCATCATTTCTCAAGTGAAATTGTGGCCAGATAGCCTCTAATTGGCCTCTATGGGTTGTGCCCTTCCTATCCAATCCTCACTACATGAAAAGTGCAAAAGGAACTATCCAAAAGCCCAGGGAGGAATATGTCTTTCCCTTCTAGATCTTTAAAAGCTTTACTGCTTTCCCCTAGAATCTAATAATGACTCCTCTGTTTGGTAAATGGTTGAAGGTTTTCCCAGGCTTGATTCAGACTCCTTACTAGTTTTATTATACATGGTTGTTCCTCATGGTCACACTTTACAGCCTAGTCAAAATGGCCTTCTTGCTATTCCTGAAATTATCGATGCCCTCAGCCAGGGGAGTAGATTCTATCTTTATACTTCCCTTTGGATCTGATAGATCTGAATAATTTTCATTTGTTATTTCTTGAAATATATTTTCTACCTTTTAAAAATGAAATCCTATGAATCAAATTATATATATATAGCATATTACATATTCTATAGGATATACTTAGCATATACATTTGAATTGAATTACAATGTTTTGTAGGTCAGTCATTTTTATATCAAATATATAACATTTTTCTCTTAAAAATGTTTTGATTTTTTCCTAATATTGATTTCTGTTTAATGTAATCATGAATTCTATTTGATCTGTTTTGGTCTGAACTGACTCTCTTCCTTGGGTAAGATTGCATTCTCTTCTAAGTTATTTATTCTCCATTCACCAAGCCAGCTTTTTGTTTTGTTTTATTTGTCTTATAGCCTGGGTCTTCCTATCTTATCTCTTGCCCAAGCTGAAAGAACAAGAGCCACTCATGCTAAAATAACCTTTTTTTTCAGTGTAGGAACCTTGTCTATGTAGGCAAACTCACTAATATGATGTGATGTCATATCGTATCATATCATATCACACACTGAGCCCATGATTATCAACAACTCATCATATTAATGGCAAACTATGTCTATATCTAATTCATCTAAATCACCCCAACTCAGAATTCTCAGACATGACATCAGCCAACTCAGCATTCTAGAAGCAGAGATACATGTATTCTGTACTCGGAGTCTATTAGAGGGTAATACTATCAAGACATTGTCCATCCAGAGAAATTTCATCTAAGAGCCTTTAGTCATTTGGCTATTTCATCAGTAATCCACTGAAATTTCAAAATGTATCTCAAGAGTCCAGTCGAATTTTACTTTTTATTATAGGGAGGGAAATAGGTATCTCTTCCTAATGTGAAGTAAGAGAGCTAGACATATTCTAAGCTTGCAAGTGATGCTGCACAGCCAGGCCCATTAAATAACGAATTATTCAAGCCCTATTACATTCTGTAAAATTACTTAAGCATGAACTTTGAACTTATTCAACCTTAACACCACTGAATTCTTCTGTAAGGTAGAGAATGTGCATAAAAATAACCGTTTTTTTTTTTTTCTGGTGAGGAGCAGGAACACTATCTCCATTTGATGTTGTAGACCTAATGATGTGGACTGTCTGATTTGAAATCTATTAGTCACTCTAGTTAAGCAGGTAACTGCCTACCTGAGTTGATGAATCTGCATTGCCATTAGATGTCTAAGCAGGAACCAGGGTATTCTTTGTTTCTAAATAGAGATTCTTTATTTTTTCCAAAGAACTTCAAAAGGATATGCCATCTCGGTAACAAGAGATTTTCTTTTCACATGGGATCAGGATATCATTACAAATGTTCCAGAAAAATTCCTGTACAGTTAAATGTTAAGAATCTCAGTGACCATAAAGAAAATTCATGAATCAAGTAAAATTTTCAGTTTTGTTTCAGTTCTTGGATTGACATTAACAGGAGACTTTCAGTTCATCAGCATTTTTTGCATATTCACTTTTGGCAGCCTGACCCTTTCCATACTGGCAGACAATATAACTTTCCATAATGGACATAAGAACTTATACTTCTAAAGGACATAGGATGTTTTGTTTTTATTTCGAAGGACCTCAGATGGTGTTTCGGCACTTAAGCTAAAAGTCCTAAGACCCAAATTCATTGGCTTTACCACTTGTCATGTGACTAGGCAAATCTTTTAGATTCTTTCATATTTCCTCTCCTTTTCTTCTTTTTTCTTATTTCTAATTCCTCAGGTGTAAAATGTAAATAGTATTTCATGAGGTAGCTAATTCAAAAGGTTGAAGTTGTTAATTTTAATAATAATAACTTGTATTTGTGTAACTGTTAGAGTTTTGCAATGGGCTTTACAAATGTTAGTCTGTTTTTATGCTGACAGCATTGGGAGGTAAGTGTTTAATAATTAGTGCTTAATTATTAATTAATTAATAAGTATAACCCCCCTTGCTATTTTGTAGCAGATAGGTATTAAATGACTTGACCAAGGGCACTTAGTGATTAAATGTCTGAGTCACAGGAGTTAAAAATGAGCTTTTTAAATAGATATTCAATCTATAAGGATTTTTGTGACAAAACAAAATATTGTCACAGAGTTAATAGCTGATCCCTTCTTTTGACTTCCCTAGACCATGCCTCTTCCTCTACATATAACATTCTCTGTCCACTGAAATTAGTAACAATTTGAAGCAAGATAGCTCAATAAGATCAGGGTCAAGGTTAGTCATCATAATATTCACAAGAATGATGATTGAGGCAATCTATGAATGGTTACTGCCTTGTTCATCTGTAAAAACTATTTAGGAGAAACTAGGGGATAGATTTCATGTATGTGAATAAAGCAGAAGTTCTGCTCAGTGAATGAATGATTGGTATATTATCTAGGAGAGAAAAATTATTTTGTTATATCATTTATTTGTGATATACAACTTTAGTAATATTAATAAACAAAGCTGAGATGCTTGCATGATTCTTAATTGTATGCTTTTTAAAATTGGAAATGATTACATATGTATTTCTTAATAGTCAACATGTATTTTCTCTGTCTGCTGAGCAAAGACTGTCTTTGCTAGAAAAGAAGTCTTACAAAACAAAAGAATAGCATTTATGGAATGATGAGTATTAATATTCTATATTCTATATTTATATTCTGTATTCTATAGATGAGATAACAGGTTTGCAAAATATAAATTTAATTCTCAACTTCAACATTATCTGACAATTTAAATGTATGGATTCAAAAGTACAAAGGCACATTTTTATGTTGTATATTGACATAATGCTATTTCACAAAAGTGTGCTATCTTTAAGATCATAGTCAAGATGTTATGTTCTTTGTGGAAGCTTGGGGGATTTGCTTATTATATCTAGCTGATTATTCATCTACAAATGAGAGTATTTATCAATCATTATTTTAAAAAACATAAAAATAGAATATAATGGGAGAGGAGATTTAGCACTAATCTTCTCTTCTTAAGCTTCTGTAGAAATCATATTAAAAATGTCACCCTTACATGTGACCGGTGATCTTTAATAAATGAATACATGATTCACTGCTGCAGCATTTGGAATTAAATCTCTTAACCAAAATAACACCATGTCTTTCATCTTTTAAATTTTGTTTCCTTAGCAGCTGGTCCTTAATCTGTCTAATTGCATTATAATGGTTTTGTGTTATACCAGATGCTAGCAGGATTGTGAATATGTGTAGGGTGTGCTCTCCCTCCTCCCTCTTCCCCCTCCCCCATTGTCTAAAATTACATTTTGTGTCAGGTTTTAGAACACCTGATTTACAACTGTTCCCCATGCCATTTAAAGAAATGAACTGTTTCAAGCTTCGAAATTAAAATCCAAACTGAAGCAACCAAAATTTGTTTCAAAGGTCAAGAGCTCTAAAACCTTTTCATGTTTTTCAATATTTAATTGCTGCATTTGTTGGTGATTACTGAGCTTCTAACGTTCATTTGCAGAGGGCTGGGGTGGGATGATGGAGGCTTGTGGAATGGATGACGATGAGTGTGATTATTTCTTCAGAAGTTGTTATTTTCTTGCTTTCTTGAATTGATTTTAATAAGTTAATGGTCATTTTTATTGGTGATATTACTATGGTCCAATTTGTTTTGTTATTTAGAAGAAATTTTGTGAAAAAGTCTATAGATAAATGAAGGGCCAATCATAGCTCATTAAGGCTGTGTTCCGATTACAATGAAAGGATCCTCAATTATTTTTTCCAGAATCTTACTAAAAGGGGGGATCAGAAGTCCTGATATAATTCCAATTAAACTAGAGATTTATTGCTATTGAATTAGCCTACTTCCTGTCATCTGTGGTTTTCTAGTACATAACTTTTAAAAATATATAATAAGCATACCCTTCTAAAGTAACTTCAAGGATTTCTTAAGTTTAAGATAAAGTGTATATTGTTACATTCAATAGAATTGAAGCAGAATTTCAGAGTTTCATTCTTGTTTTTAAAGGTGAATATTAAATATAGCAATATCACTTAAAATGTTTTAGTAACAATGAATTTCTTTTGTATTACATGTCACAGCCAAGAAAAGAATGAGTGCTAATATGTTTGAGGAAACATAAGCAAATTATTTGCAAAGTAGTTCTAAGATATATAACTGCTCCTACAATTTACCCAAGAAAACAAACATTTATTATCCCCTTACTATATGCTAGGCACTGTAAAAAAAAAAAGCAAAACAACAAAACAAACAAAAATAAGCAACAAATCACTGGGGGTAGAAAAAAGGGTAAAAATGGTCCCTGCTCCTAAGGAGCTCACAGGATAATGAGAGAGACAACCTATGAATTCATCATTGTAGAAACAAGATATATGAAGTCATATATACTATATAAGTATATATATATATATATGTACATACATATATAAAGTACATATGAGTATATATATATGTATTTTTATACAAATATATATTTTTCATATAACAAATTGGAGGTAATCTTAGAAGGAAGGTACTAATATTAAGGGACAATGACAAAGGCTTCTTGCAGAAGGTATATTTAGATGAGACTTGAAGGAAGGCATGGAAGCCATGAAAAGGAATAAAATAGCAAGCCTGAGAGCCAGTGAAAATTTTTGGAATCGGGAGATGGAATGTGTTTTGGGAAGTACAAAGCAAACTACATGTCACTGGATTTTAGATTTTTGTCTATGATCATTGAATATGTCCGAAGCAAGACTAGAACCCAGGTCTTCAAAAAGCTAAGGCTATCTCACTATCATATATACCACACTACAAAAAACTAACCAGATTCCAAATTTTCAATATCTTTCATTGACCAATCAAGAAACATTTATTGTCTACATTTATTGTTCCCATCACCATGCTATATGTTGAGAATACAAATATGGAAATTCAGGAGTCTCTTCCCTTAAGTCCCTTCCATTCTGTGTGGGTGTAGGGGAAAACAGGTGCAAATATAATTAAATATAAAATACATATGAAGTAAATGGAAGACAATTTCAAGGTAAGCAAGAATTAGGTATGACCTCATTTTAGAGGTGGAGTTTGAGTTGAACTTTAAAGAAAACTAGGGATTCTTAGAGATGGATGTAAGGACAGTCTTCAGAAGGAACATGGAAAGGCAGGTAGAGAAAACAACCAGAAGACTAGTTTGACTGGATGGCAAAGTACATGAATGGGAGTAAAGTATAAAAAGCCTTGAATGGTAGTTTGGAAAGTCAAATTGTGAAGATGTTTAAATGCAAAAAAAAAAAATTACTCTGTAGGCAATTAGGAGCTACTGAATCTAAATTATAAATTCCAAATCTGAATTCTAAATCAAAAGGGTGATATGATCGTACTGAAGTTTAGGATTATCAGCTGGGAAGAGAGGTTGGAAAGGAGACCTTGCTACTGTCCATAACCCAGAGGCAATGCTGCTGTAGGACAGGCTGTTTTGTTTTCAGCTTCACATTTGGAGAAAGACAGAGAGAATCATAGTGTTGACTGTAGAATTACTTAGACAGAATGAAAGTAATATTTCATCACTATACTGAATTAATGAGCTTCCCTGCCTTTATGTTGGCCATCCTGGTGTGCTGGTCTAGCCTGAGGGAGAGCAATTCTTTTTTCTTTATATATTTAATACATAGGCAACCAGGAAGGTATGACAGTTACCTAAGCTCTAGTTCCCTAAGCCAGTTATGTCTTAAGGATTGTCTCAGCACCTTTTAAGGAAAATCTAACCTAGAATAAAGGCATGTATTTCTATGTCTAACTCCTGTCTTTTTCTGGGAAAATCTAACGTACATTTCAGTATTTAAAGTTATTGTTTTAGGGTCATTACTGGATAACTTGAATATTGGGGACACAAGCAAAAAGTTATTGAGGAGAACAATGACCAGAAATTGCAGACTTCTCCTCTTCTTCCAGAACAGCTAAGTACTGTATTATAACAAGTAGCACCAACAAGATCTGAGCTACTGAACAGATGAAGTCTCTTAGGTCATGGTCACTGGTCCTCATCACTGATCAGGATGATGGGTGTTTCTAGAGTAGTTCTAGAGTCATTATCCTCTTGCATGAAGCCTGACCCCATTCCAGGGAATCTGCATCTATCACCAGCCAGCACGTTCCTCTCCTCAGAAGCCCAGTGGGGAGAGGGATATTCTTGTTAATTCCAATAAGTGTTGACTATTACCAATTGTTATAGGCCAGGATGGAAAAGCCAGTCTTGTGCTTTAGGGCCATAACTGAAATGAAATAAGACATTCATTGAATAACTTACATTTGCAGATTTGCTTAGCCAGAGAATGGGAAAGATAGCAAGAACCATCATTATTTCCCTTCTATGTGGCTTTCCTGCCCCTTCACTGGTCATTCTGATACTCTAGTCATGCCTGAGATGTAGCAAGTTGACATTACTTAGTACTAAGTACCAATGTACTTAGGTAGACTGGAAACGGCTTCTACTACTTAAATCAATTTTATTTTGAGGATAGATTCAATAGTATTTAGGGAAAAGTTAGCCATGCCTACATGATAATTATTGCTCTTAATTATTCATTATTAAATAATTAATTATTGCTCTCTGGGTACATTAGTGCATTAGTTAGATGCCAGTGCATTAGTTCAGGAGAATTGATGAGAGCTTTTAGTAGGATATTGGCTGAGTGATATGTGAAAATAGAATCAGTATGATCTGGGAATTTGATCAGATATACATGCTGAGAGAAAGTAAGAAGTCACATTTCTAGACTCTTGAATGGTTCTGTGGAAAGGAAACAAGAAAAGTTCTGACTTTCAGAGCTGCTTGGGCCTGTCTCTTCGAGCTGAAGAAATCAAGGCACTCCTATCCAGACTGGTAAGCCAAACCCCTCCCACTTCTAATTCCAGGAAGGAAGTGCTCTAGTCACAAGACCAACTGCCACTCCCAGTTGACCCTTCCCCCACCAACTGTCAGTCTTGTCACTTTCTTCTCTCTCTAATATTCCCACTGTTGCTTGTTCTAACACAGTGGCAGAAAGTCCAGAACTTGTTCTTGTTTCCTTTTCACAGTACAGTAAATGGAATGTTGGAATTGCAGTCAGAAAGATCTGAGTTTAAATATGGCCCTCATTACTTACTAGCTGTGAAGTAGAAAAATCAGTTAGCTTCTGTCTGCTCCAGTTTTCTCATCAATGTATAGTGGTAGTCTCTCGGTGATCAAGAATGATTATTGTCTTTGTGCAGTTTCATCTACAATGTACCCTCATGTGGCTTTGGAGTCCAAAGGCTGAGGCACAGAGTTTGTGGCACATGGGGGATGGGACACCAGTTGTTACGGGAGGTGCGGTTGTGGCCTGGTGTCGGCGTTCATGCGCAGCGGCAAGACGTCAACGTCGCTCATCTTCAAAGGTGGCGGCGGCATGGTGAATGTGGGTTCGTCAGCTGCTTCTGTCAGAGGCAGTGAGTTCTAGTTGCTTTGGTGTAATGCCAGCCCACTTCAAGTTGGACTTTAGCTGATCCTTGAATCTTTTCTTTGGTCAACCTTGTTTCCTGAGTCCAGCTGACAGTTCACCATAGAATACCTGTCTTGGTATTCGCTGTGGGTCCATGCGGATGACGTGTCCAGACCATCATAGCTGGGTTTTGAGGACCAGGACTTCGATGCTGGTGGAGTTGGCTCTGTCGAGGACTTCCTGGTTGGTGATTCGGTCCTGCCATCGGATCCTCATGATTGACCGGAGGGAGCGTTGGTGGAATTGCTCCAACTGCTTCATGTGCTTCCAGTACAGTGTCCATGTCTCACAACCATACAGGAGCGAGCTGAGGACCACTGCGTTGTACACTTTGAGCTTCGTTGCAGTGCTTACAACTCTGTGTTGGAGGACTTTGGAGCGCAGCCACCCAAGTGCCTGGCTGGTCTTTTGGATCCTGGCATTAATCTCGTGGTCTAGGGACCCGTCATTGGCGATGGTGCTGCCCAGGTACTTGAAAGTGTTGATGTTAGAAAGCTGCGTGCCGTCGATTGTAATGCACGGCTGGTTTGTAGGCCTCCCTGGTGCAGGTTGGAACAGCACCTCTGTTTTGCTGAGGCCGATAGTCAGGCCAAACAGTTTTGTTGAGGTGGAGAACCTGTCCACAATGGTTTGGAGATGATTTTCTTGGAGGGCCATGAGAGCACAGTCATCTGCAAAGAGAGCTTCCAGTATGAGTCTCTCTGTTGTCATTGTTTTTGCAGTCAGGCGGCGAAGGTCAAATAGTGAGCCATTCAGTCGGTATTTGATGTAGACGCCCAGGTCTAGACAGCATGTCATAATACTTGGGTGAAAAATAGTTTGAATAGTACCAGAGCGAGGACACAGCCTTGTTTCACGCCATTGGAGATGTTGAAGCGATCCGAAATCTCTCCACCAGATAGGACTTCCCCTGTCATGTCCACATGAAAAAGCTGGATCAGGTTGATGAATTTTGCTGGGCAGCCGAGCTTGCTGAGGATCACCCACAATGCGTCCCTGTTCACTGTGTCGAACGCCTTTGTCAGGTCTATGAAGACAATGTAGAGACTCAGGTTCTGCTCAAGGCATTTTTCCTGCATTTGCCTCACCGTGAAGACCATGTAGATGGTGCTGCGATCTGGTCGGAAGCCACATTGTGATTCAGGCAGGTTCTGCTCTGAAACAGATGACAGGAGTCTGTTGAGTATAACATGGGCGAGGATCTTTCCGGCAGTGGAGAGTAGTGAGCCTCTGTAGTTGTCACAGGCTGCTCATGAGCCTTTGTTCTTGTATAGGGCTACGATGGAGGCAACTCTGAGTTCTGGGGGCATGTCTTCCTCTTCCCATATGCTGGTCAGCACTATGTGGAATGCCTGGAGCGCCTTTCCATTTAAGGCCTTGTACACCTCGGTTAGGATCCCGTCTTTACCGGGTGCCTTGCCTGCACTCATTTGTTTAATGGCTTTTTGGACTTCCTCTATTGAAGGAGGGACGTCAAGTTGTTCAGTGGTGCGGTTTTGGGGGATCTGGTCAAGGGCGCTTTGGTTGACTGAAGAGGGTCGGTTGAGAAGCTGACTGAAGTGTTCTTTTCACCTGTTGCTGATGCCTTTTTTATCTTTTATGAGAGTGTCACCATCAGAGGATAGCAAGGGAGTGGTGGTGGGTTTTAATGGCCCATAGACAGTCTTGAGGGCACTGAAAAATTGTTTGTAGTTATATCAGCAAACCGCTGGATTTCTTCTGCCTTTTTTCCCACCATCGGTCTTGCATCTTCCTGATCTCACGCTGCGCTGTGGCTTGGAGAGACTTGAATCTGTCCTTTTTAGGAGCAGAGTTTGGGTTATTTTGCCACTCCATAAAGGCTTTGTTCTTCTTGCTCAATAGGTCTTCAATAGCAGTATTGTTCTCGTTGAACCAGTCCTGGTGGTTGCGTTGTTTTGGGCCTAGGACTGCCTTTGATGTTTCCTTCACTGTGTCTTCTGAACTGGCTCCATTTCTCAGTTGAGCTTCCAGTGAGTGGTCCCTTGGCAGACAGCTTGTTGTCCAGGCAGGACTGGAATGTTTGCAAATAAGATGGATCTCTAAGAGGACTCACGTTGTAAAATGCGCAAACTGTCTGGGCCTGTTTTGGATGGCCAGGTGCAATGCGCATTTGAAGTCGCTCTAACCAATCGGTGGTCTGTCCAGCATTCAGCTCCTCTCATGGCTCTGGTGATCTTTACATAATATAATGGGGATAACAATACCACCCACATTGCTATAAAGATAAAATTAGATAATATTTGTTAATTACTTTGCAAAACTTAAAATGCTACATAAATATGATTGTTGTGGCAGCTGCTGTTTCTGCTGCTGTTGTCATTATATAGATAGAAGTCAAGGATCTAAACCTGGATTCCTAAAAGACTGGTGAGACTTTTCATTGAAATAGGGGAGTTAGAAAGAGGAGTAACTTTTGGGTTCAGAGATAGAGAACAATTAAGTCTATTTTGAGCAATTTAATTTTAAATTAAATTAACTTTATTATTTATTAATTAAATTTAAATATTTTTTTAAAAATTCTATAGGAAATCCAAGTTGAAATGTCCAGTGACTATTGGTATTTGGGATTTGAGTTCAGAGGATAATCCAGGATTATGGAATTGGTGATATTAACATAAAAAGCGGCAAATTTTGAATTTGTATTATATAATCTGCTTACAAATAAATATACTGCAAAGAAAAATAAGGCAATATCCATTGAGTTTTGTTGCTTGCCGTTATTGTCAAGTCTTAGAATTTGGGAGGATAATGAGTACTTAAAAAGTCAATTTCCATTTATCTTATGATCTGTTAGGAGAATCTGAAAAGGTTAATGTGTTCTTTTTACTTGCTGATAGAAAGAAGACTTCTGTTTTCCTTTCCTGCATGTCAGTTAACCATAGATTCCTAAGCAACTAATTAGGTAAAACAATATCAACTGTATTTGGCATTGTCGGAAAAACATTCTCACATTAGTTCTTGACTTGATATGTTATATCTAAAGTTCAAATTCTCACTAACTTTAGCATTAGTCAGTTAATAGAAAACAATATTTTCTAGTAAAACAAGCCTGGGTTTGAGAATGAGAAAATTTTGATTCTGGTTTCATATTTTGCAATTTAATAATGAGCTGGGAGACTTTAAGTCCCTTCATTTCTGTGGGGCCCCAGATTTGTTGTAGTTTTTTAGTTAAGGATATACTTAATTAATCAGTCAATTAGCATTTATTAACCACCTAGGCACTGGGAATATTAATACAAAAAAAAATAAGTGCTCAAAAAGGTCTAGTGGTACAGATTTCATTTGGGATTCCAAAAATGTATTTCACTTTTGTATATTGGCTACCACATTGTGTTTGGGGTGACTTTCCTAGAGTTTTTCTTGCTTCCTGGATATTTGTGAGCTACCAAAATGTACTCTATGAAAGCAGGCACCATGTCTTCCCCAAGATTTGCATTGCTTCCAATTAAACTTCATACAATGTACACTCCATTAGTCTGCCAAATTAATCAATACATTCATTGTAGATGATAGCTTTTTCACTAATCAGGCTGTAATCACACATTTGGCTGATGCTGTTTTTTAAAACCACTGCATCTAAAACCTAACATGCTATTCCAACCAGCATTAATAACAGAGACAACACAAAAGTTTATTGGTTTATGAAGTACAACAGGCAGTTTTGCTAGATTAACATCTAGCTAATACAATGGTGTTGTTTTTTTTAAGAGGAAGTTTGATTTTGGTTCTGACCAAATACTAGAAAATGGGCATTTCTATTTTAGGCACTTGCTGGGTTTGGTGGGGTAGCTATTTAAGGATAAAGATTGACAGCACTTTTCATTTTTCTATGATGACTAATTTGCATAAGTACCATTATTTCAGTGATATCATTAGGGACTGTTTTCCCCCTCTTTTTCACATGTTAAAAGGAGAAGCACTATCTATCATTATTACTCTTCTCTAATTACATTTGATTAGAAACAAAATGGAATGGGGATTTGAGTAAGCCTGGGCCAGACATGATGTAAATACCCAGATGAAAACTGAAAAGTTCATTCAATCATCTGAATATCTCCTCTACTTGATATCAGGGCATCAGAATGTCAGCCTATCCCATGATTAACTACTTCTCTTTCAGTTTCCATCTAGATATTTAATGTCATGTAACAATACCTGGCAGTAAGAAAATAGTGGTGTCTCTAAGGGAATAGAGCTTCCCTCTTCCTCCCCTTATACTATTTGAGTCTCTGAGTGACCTTAGACATGTCACTTTTGCTGTAGGTGACAGTCTTTTCTTCTCAAAAGCGAATTATTTTTTTTATTTTCCAGGCTCTAAGATGTGTTGCACAGATTGACAAAACAGTGTCAGTAAAAGATTCTATAAAGAATGGAATTCTGTATAAATAAAACTTTATCATTATTATCATTTTCATTATAATAACAATGGTCTGTTCGCTTTAGGGTAGATGGAAAAAAGTCTAGCAATAAAAATGGCTTATTTAGCCCACCTTCCTTTTGAGCTACTAAACTCTAAGTAACCCAGCTGGGAAGACCACCGTGCCTTTATTCAATTTATATAAGCTTAGTGTTCTGAATCTTTGCTTTCCAAATTTAGTACTGTTTGGGGCTGCTTGGGGCAAGGCTGGAAGTAAACCTATGACCAGGTTGGAGGGTGCTTTTATTATTATTATTATTAAATCATATGAAGTTTATTGAGTCCCTTCCTTGAAGCACTATGATAATGATATAAGCAGGGAAAAGTTATCATATACAGATATATAATTGGTTATAAACATATAGCAATAGAAACATACATATCACTATAATATTATTAATATATCCAAGTCTCTTTATCTTTTTTATACAGTAACAGATACTTAGAAAGATTTTTCATTGATGATTAATCAGGAGAAATGAGAACTCTATTTTTAAAACAGCAGCCTAGGAAAAAGCAGCGAAGAGCATCAAAGAAGAGATCACAGCTGGGCATCAGCCTTTTAAGTCTTTCTTTGTTCTATCAATCGATGCTTACCTGTAAGAAAACATAAATCTGTTTAGCCTTCCTGCTTACTTATCACATTGACAGACTGTGATCCGTTATTTGTCTGGACGGAAGGTCATAATTGGCTACTGCCAAGTCTCTAAGGATTTCCTTTTGCCTGACTAGCCAGTTGATTATTAATGCTACCATATTCCTGTTCAGTCAGAATGAGGAATCGCTGCAATGTTTGGAATATGCCCATTGCAATCTGTCTACTAACTGATTTGAGGAGTTAAGTCTCATGTGATATCAAAAATCATCCTTGAATCAGTTATCTATATTATCAACTACAATTTCAGAAAAAGGAAAAAAAAAACCTTTGTACATATATTTATAGTATAAATTTGGAATAATGGTAAACAGTTAACCCTTTTATTTGTTGCTTTCAGACTGTATTATGTATGATCTTTCAGCTAAATCTTGAGAAAACGCAGTACATTTCTGTTTGTTGAAAAACCTCCCCAAATATTTTCTCCATTATAGTATTTTAGTGGGCAAAGAAGTTCTTTAAATGATGGACAATAATGACAACTTTTGTTATTTCCAGCCTTATTCTACAAGACACTATATCAGCCTCACTTCAAAGAAAAAGTTCAAAATGACAATATCTGCATCTGAATCACTTTGCTTGCAATTCTTTTATATACTAATAATGTATCATCATAAATGACATAAGACTTTTATGTGTATATATGGCACAATCTCCTAGCCAACTATAAACATCATGAGGGTAAAAATTATGTCTAACTTGTTTTCAGATTTCTAGAATAAGTAAAATATGGCACTATGTAAAAACTTGGACAAATATCCCTAATCCCTAGGCTTTTTCTAAGACGTCTTGAATACACTTTCCAAATCTCTTATTCCAAAAGCCTAGATGTCACCATGTTACTCCTTTTCCAAAGTTTCAGACACTTCCTATGGTCTCCAATATAAGTAAATTCCTGTGATCAGCATTTAAAGTTCTTCACAGTCTGGTTCCAACTTGTCTCTATGCACCAATTTCCTATTATTCCCTTATAGTCTATATTCCAGCCAAACTGGTCTTTGGCTCCATGGTTCATTTGCATGGGATGTTCTTTGCTCAACCTTTTCTGATGCTCTTTCTACTTTTAAGACTCGGCTTAAGCACCACCTGCTTCCTAATGCCCTTCTCATTTTCCTCTTCCCAGTTATCAGTGCGTTCCACCCTCCAAAAATGACATGATGTTTAGTTTTCATGCATTTTGTATTCATCTCTCAGGCAAGATGGTGGGATGGATAGAATACCCAGGAAGACTCCTTTTCTTTAGTTTCAAATCTGACCCCTGACACTTAGCTGTGTCATCCTAGGCAAGTCACTTAACCCTCTTTGCTTCAATTTCCTCATTTGTAAAATGAGTTTAAGAAGGAAATAGCAAAACATTCCAATATCTGTGCCAAGAAAATGGGGTCACGGAGTCAGACAGGATGGAAAAAACACTGAACGACAGTACATAATGTTAAAGCCTCCCTCTCCCCATCTAATATAAGGTAAATTCTGAAAAGGAAAGAACTTTTTTATTTTTTATCTTTGTATTCCCAGTGTTTGGCCTTTGTTAGATACTTAATAAACATAAGTTATGCAAATGAATAGTAAGAACTAATCTTAAATATTCTTTTATATTTGATGTTCTATTAAATTCTTATATGATGTTCATTGGAGTACAATTTATTGTGAGAATGTCTTTCTATTTATTCATTTGGTGGGACTTGAAATTTACCATTTGAATCAGATTCAGTGGTATTCTTTAATACTATCAAGTAACACATGATTAAGTTTTGAAGTAATTACATTAATTGAATGTATGCTGATTTTATTAATATACTAAGTTGTATTCTTAGTTAACATAGTATAACTAGTGACAAATAATGCATAACTATTTTAGAAATTAAATTTCTCTAAGAACTTCTTCCTTGCCTTATAGGAATAATTGCATTTATTTGAAAAATATGATTGATATGATCCTTTCCTAAATAATATTATTACCTCATTCATGACTTTAATCCTATCTCCTCAATACCTTTTTCTTCTTTAAAGGCATTCTGAACATACTTTAAAATATTTTATTTGAGCAATCCTAATGGACATGATATCTAAGGGAAAATATTCCAAATCTCAAATATGAAATGATTAATCACATATTTATTTAAAAGAATCTCTCAGAATTAGAATCATCACTGAAGTGACTTTGAACTGACTTCCATTTCCATTGTGTTGTATTTCTTATGATAACAAATTCCTGGACATTTTACAAATCTTCCTTTTTTTACAAATATTCCTCTCAAGAAGGTCTTTTAAAAAATTCCATTCTTTGTGCCTATGCCATCATGAAAATCTTTCAAGATACTGGCATTTTCTTATCCATTTCATTTTTAGATGCAGCTAGGTGGTTCATAAATAAATCATTGGACCTGCTGTCAGGAAGACTGGAGTTCATTTATTAGAAGTGTGACTCTGGACAAGTCACTAAACTTCTACCTTTCTCAGTTTCCTTATCTTTAAAGTTGATTTAATAATAGCATCTGCCTGCTAGGGTTGTTGTAATGATCAAATTATATATTGGTAAAGTCCTATATAAATATTAACTACCACTATGTGTCCCTTCTTTAGTTTATGTTAGACATAAATTTTCAATGCCTTTAGGTTTTTCAGCTTTCCTTCTTCAGATATAAGTAACTCCTTCATTTTCCCTCTCATCTCATCTAATTTGATTTTAAAAATGAAGTTATTTCTTATAATAGCCATCCATTGACTTGTATTATATTTTTGTATAACGTGATGCTAAGGATATTGTTGACAAATAGCAGTATGAAGCCCCTGACATTCCCTGGTAAGATGTTTCCAATTTTGTTATAATTTAGTATTGGTATTTCAAAAAGCAATCATATGTTCAGTGCCATTTTATGGGCATTTACTGCTTGCTAGAGTGGTCTGCACTTTTTTATTCAAGTGCCTTCTTATTCTATGGGAATATGAAGGAAGGTAATTCATTCCATGGTCCTAGCTATGCAGATTATCCTGATGGTTCTCACCTGGATCAGTTTATAACATTGTGACTCCCCACCATTTCTTGAGATTCCTAGTAGTAGCTACATTACCTTGGAAGGGGTGCTACCCAAAGTGGTATTTCCAGAAATTGAAAGGCCAGTGTTTCATGATTCCTGGCAGGTTTTCATGGTAAGCATTGTGATAGAACTCTCAGGACATAAAATCCCAGCTATGCCCTCTCTTTGGCTGGCATTTGCTTACTTGGCATCTCTTCTCACTTAATGGCATGAACAATGAGTCAAACTGATTAATTATAATGACTATGTTATGATTGTCACCATATTTATTTTGTATTTGATAATGATTATTACTATTAAATTAAATTATTAAATTCAAATTAATCATCATTTTGCAAGTACCGATCCACTGTACAACCACCACTTGGTCATACTTGACCATTTCCAATATTGTTTAACCACACTATTGTGATATATCCTTCTGCTTCCATATGTCTTGTGAGTCCCTGTTAGATTTCTATAAGAAGGAAATGGAAATACTTGAGAACAATGGAGCTATTCAAAACTTATGGAGGATAAAAGAATTGAGGGAACTAAGGAAGAGCCTCTGGAGAATGGTAATAAATCCTGGATCACTCCTCTAAGTGTTTGAATTTTGGCTTGGAAGTTTTATAAGCAAATAAAGTATATTTGAAAAATGATTGACTACTATAAGGACCTTGTTGCTTTCCACAGCACACATTTTAAAGTCTCATATTTAGTTATGAATATCAGATTTTAAATATTTTAGTGTCTTTAGCAAAATTTGAGGAAAATCAAAGAGTTATGTAATACTAATATTTGTTTCCTTGTTTCCACATATATTACTAATTGAGAAGATTAGGAAAAATATACTTTAATAATAGAGAACATTTTAGTTCATACTTTCATTCAGTACAAATCAGCATTTATCCTGAAAGGCATTATGCTAGGGATTCCCTAGGTTCCCTATGTATTCAGAGCAGTATCATAATTTTATATGGATTTCCCGAGACCATATAAACCTTTCTGGATAATTTCTTACATTTGTCTTGTAAATGACTTCACTTCTCACATCTTAGTTTTGCATTTAGATGAAAAAGTAAAATGTGGCTATCTATAAAGAAGTACCTACTTACCCAGTAATGCATTAACCTTTTACTTAAAACATGAAAGAGCTTTACAATCTCGTTTGCTTGATTATAGAGTAAAACTTTGTTAATGTGGTTTCATTTATTTGAATCTGGTGTTAATTGATGCAGGAGCTAGGCTGACATTTACCTGTGGCTTGTCTTTAAGAAAATCATTTGCTAAATAAAGAAGGTAAACAAAATTGGAAGTAGAATCTAAACTATTTAAAAAAGCAGAGTTCTGTGAAGACCATCAAAAACTAGATTTACTTAAAAATAATTGATATGCTACTTATGTATTATACTTATCTACTCATTAAAATGGCTTCCCTAAGGACACCTACTAGGCAACACTTGGCTTGCTTTGTTTGCATTATAGCGTGTGCTTACAGAATATAATTAAAGGAATGAAGTCTTTATTACATTAATTCAGATTTTGCACTAATTCAGACTAATCCATTCCAAATTGGTCTGAATTAATGAGGTTTTACTATGACTTCAGACTGTTTGAAACTATGGCTTAGTGTGATTCCTTTTGTAGGTGATTGGTATTAGTTTTACAATTGAAAAAATAAACCTAGGCTCAAAAATATGGGACTAATGTTTTAAAAGATTATTTTAAAAGTCAATGTTGATAACAAATTTGATGATGAATAAAGAGTCCTACCTAATGGAATGGTACTCAGTCAAACCATATCTTCAAAAATATTAAAAATATTCTCTAATTAAAATGAATGTTAAATGGAAGATAGTAAGGAGACTTCTTTTCTTGTTCATGCAAAGTGGGGTTTTATTTGAGACTACATACTATTAAGTTTTAATTCCTCTAATCTAATCACAAGGCCTATTTGAAAGTACCAGAATGATGTAGTGAATAGTCTCACCTCTTAGAACTCCTGAAATTTACATTTTCATATTTGCACCATACAAACTATGGTTCTAGGGTTGGTTCTTTGTGTTCACCATAATATAAAGGATATGATAGCAGAATTTTTATTAAATTACATTTGATTTTCAAAGGCATGAACACTGTCCATTAGTAAAGGTCTTCCTACTGATGATAATTTAAGTCCTTAGTGTGTTTTTGTCTCTATCCCCTTTTACATTCTCTCTAATCTGTCATTAGTGGCTTTTGGTGTCTTCTGAAAGCATTCACATGGTTTAGAAATAAAAATGGAAATTAAGAATTAGGGGATACATAAATACCTTCCTTTTAAACTGCCCTTTTGAGGCTTTAAAAAATTCATTTCTATTTACTTGGAGACATTGGGAGAATTGTTCATCTCAATGCATTTAAATATAGGTCAGTTTCCAAGATAAGATAAACACTTCTGTAGAGCCAAAAGATTTCTAGCTATAGATTTCTAGATATAGTTATTGATATCTGCCCCTCCACTTTGTTTTCTCCCTTCCCTCTTACCCCCCTCTCATTAGAAGAATCAATCTTGCTATAGGATAGGAGAGCTCGACTCAATGTTAGATGATATATGGTTCCAATTCTTTCTTCAACCCTTTACTAGCTTTATGGTCTAGAATAGATCGTTTAACCTCTTCAAGCCTGAATTTCTTTATCTGTAAAATATGAAGAGTAATACCTCAAGGATTTCCCTCAGTTTTGAAATGAAAATGAAATGAGATAATGCATTGTATTCTAGAAGGAATAATGTATGGAAGTCACTGTAAGGCAAAACATTATAAGATGGCGTAATAAAAGGAACCAAGAAAGTATTATAACTTAAAAAGATGAAAGAAGATTATTTTCTAACCGGATTGGATTGTAAGCATATGATGTGAAAACTGAACCTCAAAGAGTATTCAGCAGGTGAAGATGGGAAGCCAGGAGCCTTCTAGGTGGAACAAAAGTCATAATCAAGGTGGGGGAACCAATAATTCAGGATTGGACCTCATCTCTGTGTTAGGAGTATAGTGAGGAAAAAAGTCTGAGAAGCTAGGAAAGGAGCACATGGTAAAATATTTCATCCATCTAAGGAATTTTTTCTATCTTTGATGGTTAATAAGGAGCCATTTAAACCAACATGCTCTTTAAAAATGACTGTAAAACAAATTAATTTGGATTTTCTCTGAGTATTTTGTCTGCATTTGGACACCATTAAGTATAGATGAGCCTATTTACATAGTACATTATTTTGGCTTAACTCTCTTGTTTGATAAACTTGCTGATGATTGAAAACACATTTAAATTAAAAATAGCGTTGTGTTCATTTTCCAAGTATCTATGCAAGTATTAACCAAATAATAGTATGCTTCATGTTGTATTGGACTATGACTCTACTGAGCTGAAGTGCAATAAAAAGATTTTTCTAATAGTGTCAGGGTGTTTGAATTGATTCAACCACATTTGTTTATAGAGTCTATTTTGCAGTTAATGTAATTTGTCATTTGTGTTAACACTGACTAAATTTAGGAATTTGGTATTTGACAAAGATCAGACAAAAGTTTTTATAAGTTCATAAAAGGGATCAAATCCAAGACCCGGGCCTTGTTAGCACAGTAGTTAGCACAGCTCTAATCTACTAAATTAATGAGCCACAGCCTATCCTTTTAAAGAATATTCTTGAGGTCATAACTAGAGTGTGTGTATAATGGAAGGAGGAGGGGACAAGGTCAGAAGAAGACTTTTTTTATCTCTTTTAATCTATTGATCATTATAATTTTCTTCATTTTAATCATCATGATATTTTGAAGTTAAAAACTACTAATTGATTTATTTTATTTTTCTTAATCTAATAGAAAAGACTATCCTTTAGCTAAAACCATTTTTTAAAAAAATTAGCTTCTCTTTGGTATTTTAATTGTACTTAATTGATTTTTTTATGTTATCAAAGCACTTTCTTATAGTTTTGTAGCAGGGTTGAGTTTTCTTTGTTTTCTTTGTCCAAACTTATAATAAATGAGTGTGGAGAGTTTCCTGGTGTAAAAACTCTTTCTACTCTGCATATTGTTAACTTATTTCTAATTTAATCTTAAAAAAATTTTAAATCTTTACTTTATTCTCCAAGACAGAAGGACTAGGGCTAGGCAAGCAGGTTAAGCTTGCCCATGGTCACACAACTAGGAAGTGTCTAAGGCTAGATTCAAACCCAGGTCCTCTTGACTCCAGGTCTGGTGCTCTATCCACTGATACACTTAGCTTCCCCTCTAATTTAATCTTAGCAAATTTTTTGGTACATTGGTTAAGAGAATTACCCATGATCATATGGTTAGCACATGTCAGAGGCATAACTTGAAAACAGCTCTTCCCAATGTCAAAGTCAATTTGCTAGCCATCATGCTATATTTCCCCAAAAATATGATAATTTTTACTTGAGAAAACTAAATCATAGATATTTTATATTTATATACAGATATATTCTTGCTACATATCCACAGGGCAAAAGGAACTAGAGTGTCTTTCTCATCCTTTTTTAACAGTGATACCCCATTATTTTGTTCTACAAATCTTTTTCAACAACAACAAAATGTTATGAACCTCTAACATGATTTAATATATTACTCATGATAATCTTTAAATACTTACAAACGACTTAAGATACCATTAAATATTTTTCTTAAATAGTACGATCATGGAACAATGAGTGGGAGCCCTTTGGTCCTTCTGCATTCTGTACTTCCCACCATACTTTATATCTTCTATGATGCCATATCTTGAACATCTTCATGGAGAAGCTAGCTGACCACTTCTTAGGGATAGTGAATAGGGATTCCTATTCAGCAACTGGACATAGCACCTTTGAATATTCCTTTAAACTGTGAAGTTCTGTTATACTTAGACGGTGGACTTCAATGACAAGATCTGGGAACCAAAAAAAAAAAAAATTAGGAAACTAGATATGATGACATGCATGGGAATGATGAAAGAACATGGCATATTTAGCCTTAATAAATAAGACTTAAAAGAAAGTTTTATTGTAATCTAAAAGTAGAATGACTGGCATGTGGATAAATGATTGGAATTGGCTCTAGAGGTTGGAAGTTGGAAAGAGATGGATTTTAGAGCAACATAAAATATGAGAAACTTTTGAATAACTAACACTGTCCAAAGTGGAAGAGACTAATTTAGATGGAAATAAATTTCCTTTTAACAAAAGTCTTTAAGCAGATAATTGATCAACTCTTGTTGAAGATGCTGAAGAGGAAGTTTGAAGTCTACTGCCCTGCTTAAGTCTTAAGATTTTGGTTCAGAGTCTCTTCTTGTAAAGTGGAAAGGATAATGTATTCCTGGAGTCCTTAACCTTCTTTGTGTCATGGATCACTTTGATATTCTATTGAATTTTGTGGTTTTCTTCTCAAAGTAGTGTTTTTAAAATGCATAAAATAAAATACTTAGAATTTTAAAGAAAATAATTATAATAAAATAATTATCAAATTATATTAAAGCATTATTATATTATATATATATATTATATATTAAAGAATCCAGGTCAAGAAGCCCTATTTGATTCAAAGACATAGGAAGATTCCAGAAATATCATGCAAGTCTCTTATTATTTTTCATGATGTTGGAAATTAGGACAAATGTGTTTGGAAGGAGGGTCCCATACATTTTTAATGACATTCCACATTAGAGTTTCATTTTTAGTATTTGTGAATATTTAGAGGATGTGTTAATTGAGAACAAATATTCTATAACATTTGTTATATTTAACTTTTTATCTCACTCAATATTGAGTGGTTTATACATTAAACATCAGCTTTTATTGATAGTTTGACTCTGCAGCTCTTGCTTTCTAATATTTTCAAAACTAATATTTTCCTGTTTACCAGGTTTTTTAGTATTAATACTAAAATATTTATTAAAAAAAAAGTTCTTTCCAGAGAGCATCCCAATGACATAGGTAGAATAAATATCAAAATTCCCATTTTTAAGATGAACAAATTAGAGTTCGGAAAGGAGAAGGTTTTTTGTGCATGATCAGGTAATTGATAAGAATTAATCAGAATATGAACTCAAGCCCAGTGGCTACAAAATCAGTATTCATGCCATGACTCTGTGCTGCCTATGAAGACCTTCTTGTAATTATTTGCTAATTTCAAACAGTGGCTTACCTCTATTCCAATTCTATTCTCAATTATCAGCAGTACAGTTCAGAGTCAAAAGTTTTGATTATAATCTGGAATTTAGGTCACCTTTTAATAGTACAAAGCATCTTTCAAAATCTTTGCCCCATACAACTAATTCTACAAAGAATTCCCCCACCAGGATTTTAAGGATTAAGTGTTTTTTAACCTTCCTTGGCATAAAGTCAGCAGGGATGGGACTAAAAGTTGATGTGAGTTCTTTTACATTTTTCCTACTTAATAATAGATGATAGATCAATAGACAAATTAGACATAAATAATAGACAGGCTGAATGATTTTATGTTGAGTATTTACTATATGTCAGGCATTGAGTTAATTTCTGAGGATACAAAACCAAAATAAAGCTAAAAAAGTTCCTGTCAAAAACCCTTCTAATAGTGAAAAAAACATTCTAAAAGTGAAAAACAAAACAAAACCAAAAAGAGGTGGCAGAATGTTATGATGAATGCACGTGGGCACTAGTAGTGTGGAATTGTGAGCAGTGGGACTAAGCAATTTATAGTAGGAATTCTAATCAGAGTGCAACAATCTTAATTTTCAGATAAATTGAGTACCAAATAGATAACATGACTTGTTCAAAATAAACCTACTTTATTCTCCCAGCATATACCACTTCCCCCAAAAGGAACATTGGTGAACTGTTGTAGGTTCTTGACTAGGGATTAGTCACCCTTTATTGTTTGTTTTGGTGGTTTTTAGAGAGTGTAGCAATTTACCACATAGTATCCCAGAAGCTCTGACATGAAATCATTTGTATTTTTTCCCTTGAAAATCATTTTTAAAACTAACAATGAAATACCACTTTGGGATAATAGATGATGAGCTTTGGCTTTTGGGAGATCTGAGTTCAATACCTCTGATAAATATTGTCATGGACAAGTGCCTCAGGCAAATCTGGGACTACATTTTAGAACATTTACCAATATCCCTCTCTAATTAAGATTTCCTTACATCAGTAGAATCACTGCTCTATAACAAAAGGAAAATATTTTGACATATGTAAATATATTCAATATAAAAATACACATATTACTTACTAGAAATATATTAATAGAGCAAACTACATCATTTTAAGAAATATCTATACCACTGAGATCACAAAATTATCAATGAAGTATCAAAATTATTGCTCACAAAACAGTAGGGAAAAAGATTAATTTGAATTTCAAATGTTGGTTGCCATGATTTTTGTAGATATATTTAATTAATTTTAAACTGACTTTTCAAAGGATAATACTTTTCCATCTGCAAGGATTTAATAATCTATTCCTTTTAATTTAGGAAGAATTATTTATTAGAAAGATTTATGCTGCAATATTGACAAATGTTGAGGTTTTTTTAAATGAAAAGTTCACTTGACAGAATTTACTAAGTAGATAGGTGTTTGGTAATAATTAAGCCACAGATTAGTATCTTATCAGATATACTCAGTCTTTTGTCCTATCCAGTTAAATATATTTAATAGATTAAGGTTTAATATCTGGGAGTCCTTTGTACTGGACATTAAATTAAGGTAGACTTCTTTTAACACTGCTACCAAATCTACCATATTTCCCAGATATTGATTTTAAAAGGCATAATTGTGATAAATAAATTTTAGGATACTGAAAAAATAAGAGAGATGGAGAATCATCCCTCACTTCACAGAGAAGGATTACTTGCAAAGACCAGTATTGAAACCGTAAGTGAATTGTGACTTTGAAGTAACTTACTAAGTTCCCTGGATCTAGAGAACAATCCTTATTCTATTGTCTTGATGAGACTCATTAAATTTAGAGATGAACTCTGATATGAATGGAGAGATTCTGAACCATTAACCTCATCTCTTTTAAAATGTGGACTCTACTTCAACAGTTTTCAATGAAAGTTAATCAAAGTGGAAAGGAATGTCGAGTAGCAGTGGAATAAGGAATAGAAAAATAGAATTACATTATCTAAGGAATCTTGGGTCAGGTCACTTTCAATTGAGATAATTTTAAAACCATTAGAATGGAGAATTAGAAAGAGAAAGAAGTCAGTCTTCTAAGTATTTCTGAAAATAGGGAAAACTGATTGATGGGGTTTAGATTTTTATTATGATTTAAAAACTGCTTTATTATGGTTACGAAAGGAGGGGGGAAGACAATTACACACTTTCTCTGTGTCCAGCTGAAATATGTAACTTCTTTCAAAACAATTAAAGACATCCAGAAACCATAAATATGTTCTTATTTTGTTGAAATCTCCCTCCCTCCTCTCTCATATGCAAACATGCACACATATTCATCTATTTATATATATATATGTTAAAATTTTTACCTTTGAACTTTTAAAAAGAATCCACTAAAAGAATTGTCTATAATAAAAAATAAAAACTGCCTCTTAAGTAGAACTGAACATTTTACAAAGTGCTGAACATGTGCACATATATTTATTTAACCTATGGTTTGGAGAGCATTCAGCATGTTGAAGATCCCATACTTACTCAGTGGCAGTTATTTTCTTTAAAATGAACATTTTGATAGAACTAAATTGCTGTTGGGATTTTTGGATATTCCCTGGTGTGGCAATTTATACTAAAAGTTTAGGGGAAAAAACTCATACTGTGAAACTTCTAGACTTATAATTGAAAATTATCTGGCAAAACACCATACTAAACAAATACAGAAGTATCATTTTCAAATTCTAACAGATGGTATCTATTAAAAGCATATTTGAGTTAAATTATTACATAATCCTACATGAGAGAATCTTGGGAGACATAGCATAGTGCATTGGTCTCCAAATTGGGGTCTCTAGGTTTACTCCAACATGTGTATGACTACTCTTATTAGGATAGGTGATATTGGGGTTTTTCTAAAAAAAAAAAAACAAAAAAACCAGACCATATTAATTCACTCCTCAATGTTCTTATTTTTGAAATAACATTGTAAGTTCCAGAGCACTGCTATTCTGAAATAGATATTCAACCAAACTAACCAACCCACAATATTTTAAACTGATAAAATTCCATTCAACACCCTTCATGTTATCTTGAAGGGTATCAGATCCTCCTTAGAGAACTGGGTCTACACTTAGGGCACTGACAGATAAGAAAGGCACGTTTTGAGAGTAAACAGAGTAACAAGTCAAGAAGAATGAGTAGGGATGAATGGATTATGATGTAGATCAGTGGTGTGTAACTCAAAGAGAAATAGGGGCTACTAAACCACAGAGAAGGATCCCCTTTGTAAAATAAAATGAACCATCATTGAGGTACAATATGAGAGGAAATCCAAATAAATCCAAATAAATTGAGGGGAAAAAAGTAAAACATGAGGCAAGAACTCAGGATCATAGATCAGCTACAGAGAATAAACCTGAGAAAGGAGAGGGACATATTCAATGAAAAAGCTGAATACATAGCAAAAATCAAAGTTTGACAGAGAAATGGAAGTTTGTGATCTAATAACTAGAATTTTGAGAAGGCTGCTTCATTTTGTGTTATGTAATAGTCTCTGTTTTTCTGCCACACAAAAAGTCTAGTTCCATTCTATTCATAGAATTCATCATGAGTAATATTTTATAGCTTCTCTTTCTATACTGTCATTATTTCGTCATCCTTTACATCACCTTCAATTTAACTTTTTATAGGATTGTGGTGTTCTGTGATTCATAGATATAGAGCATCCTTGGGACAATAATGCTGTAAAGAAAAAAAAAATGATATCCATAGGTAACAGAGAGCAGCTTTGTCTTGGGTACTGCTGGAGATTTTCTGTAATATGACTTATCTTTTTATCTTTCTTCTGGCATCGTCCACCATCAGTGCCTGACCAAGTTTACTTTCTATATGCTTTTTAAAAACCCTTACGTTGTGTCTTAAAATCAAAACTATCTATTGGTTCCAAGACAGAAGAGCAGTAAGGGCTAGGCAATTGTCTAAGAAGTGTTTGAGGCCAAATTGGAATCCAAAACCTGTCTTTAGGTCTGGCTCTCAGTCTACATTGTCATCTAGCTTCCCCCTGCTTCCTATATCCTAATAATGGGCTCAATAAGATATTTATACCAATTGATAACACCTCTTTTCTTTGTTTTCTTGGTTTTCCTGTAGATTACTAGACTGATCTCTTTTAGGTCTTAGTGGAACTCATTGTGTATAACTGTAATGTTTTGGACCTCAATGCTATCAGCACAGTTGCATCTCCAGAAAAAAATTATATGGAGAAACTCAACCATTACATATGAACTTCCACTTGGATTTTGCATGGAAAAACTCCATTGGCTCTGTTGAATGTATTTAGTGAACATAGGCTTCCTTATTTAACATTTTACATATTATTGATAATCAGAGGATAAGAAAAGAAAATTCCTTGTGTATTTGCAACTGTCAAGGACACTTCTGTGGTATTAAAATGTATAATCAAAAGCACCTTGTTGAAGGGCAGCCTTTAAAAATGTACTTTTTTATCCTGAGATAAATTATAATAAATTATCAACAGTATGAAATATATTTATCTGATTTCTCTCATTCAATTGAAAGAAATCTTAAGAAAACATCTACATTTATGATCCCATAAAGATATAGCTATATGTGGAATCATGTAGGAAATCCTAGATATTACTTTCTCATATTTTTTTTAAATATATTTTATTTGATCATTTCCAAGCATTATTCATTAAAGACATAGATCATTTTCTTTTCCTCCCCCCCCCACCCCCCATAGCCGACGCGTAAGTCCACTGGGCATTAGATGTTTTCTTGATTTGAACCCATTGCTTTGTTGATAGTATTTGCATTAGAGTGTTCATTTAGAGTCTATCCTCTGTCATGTCCCCTCAACCTCTGTATTCAGGCAGTTGCTTTTTCTCGGTGTTTCCACTCCCATAGTTTATCCTTTGCTTATGAATGGTGTTTTTTTCTCCTGGATCCCTGTAAGTTGTTCAGGGACATTACACTGCCCCTAATGGAGAAGTCCATTACGTTCGATTATACCACAGTGTATTAGTCTCTGTGTACAATGTTCTCCTGGTTCTGCTCCTCTCGCTCTGCATCACTTCCTGGAGGTTGTTCCAGTCTCCATGGAACTTCTCCACTTTATTATTCCTTTGAGCACAATAGTATTCCATCACCAACATATACCACAGTTTGTTCAGCCATTCCCCAATTGATGGGCATCCCCTCGTTTTCCAGTTTTGGGCCACCACAAAGAGCGCAGCTATGAATATTTTTGTACAAGTCTTTGTGTCCATTATCTCTTTGGGGTACAGACCCAGCAGTGCTATGGCTGGGTCAAAGGGTAGATATTCTTTTAGCACCCTTTGGGCATAGTTCCAAATTGCCCTCCAGAATGGTTGGATCAGTTCACAGCTCCACCAGCAATGAATTAATGTCCCTATTTTGCCACACCCCCTCCAGCATTCATTACTTTCCTTTGCTGTTATGTTAGCCAATCTGCTAGGTGTGAGGTGATACCTCAGAGTTGTTTTGATTTGCATCTCTCTGATTATAAGAGATGTAGAACACTTCTTCATGTGCTTGTTAATAGTTTTGATTTCTTTATCTGAGAACTGCCTATCCATTTCCCTTGCCCATTTATCAATTGGAGAATGGCTTGATTTTTTGTACAATTGATTTAGCTCATTATAAATATGAGTAATTAAACCTTTGTCAGAGGTTTCTATGAAGATTTTTTCCCAATTTGTTGTTTCCCTTCTGATTTTAGTTATATTGGTTTTGTTTGTACAAAAGCTTTTTAGTTTGATGTAGTCAAAATTATTTATTTTACATTTTGTGATTCTTTCTATATCTTGCTTGGTTTTAAAGCCTTTCCCCTCCCAAAGGTCTGACATGTATACTATTCTGTGTTTACCCAATTTACTTATGGTTTCCTTCTTTATGTTTAAGTCACTCACCCATTTTGAATTTATCTTGGTGTAGGGTGTGAGGTGTTGATCTATTCCTAGTCTCTCCCACACTGTCTTCCAATTTTCCCAGCAGTTTTTATCGAATAGTGGATTTTTGTCCCAAAAGCTGGGATCTTTGGGTTTATCGTATACTGTCTTGCTGAGGTCGCTTTCCCCCAGTCTATTCCACTGATCTTCCTTTCTGTTTCTTAGCCAGTACCAAATTGTTTTGATGACTGCTGCTTTGTAATATAGTTTTAGGTCAGGGACTGCAAGGCCCCCATCGTATGTGTTTTTTTTCATTATTTCCCTGGATATCCTTGATCTTTTGTTCTTCCAAATGAACTTTGTTATGGTTTTTTCTAAATCAGTGAAGAAGTATTTTGGTAGTTCAATGGGTATGGCACTAAATAGATAAATAAGTTTGGGTAGGATGGTCATTTTTATTATATTGGCTCGTCCTATCCATGAGCAGTTAATGTTTTTCCATTTGTTCAAGTCTAGTTTTAGTTGTGTGGCGAGTGTTTTGTAGTTGTGTTCATATAGTTCCTGTGTTTGTCTTGGGAGGTAGATTCCTAGGTATTTTATTTTGTCTAAGGTGATTTTGAATGGGATTTCTCTTTCTAGTTCTTGCTGCTGAGCTGTGTTGGAGATATATAGAAAAGCTGATGATTTATGTGGATTTATTTTGTATCCTGCAACTTTGCTAAAGTTGTTGATTATTTCAATTAGCTTTTTGGTTGAATCTCTAGGATTCTTTAAGTGGACCATCATGTCATCCGCAAAGAGTGATAACTTGGTCTCCTCCTTGCCTATTTTGATGCCTTCAATTCCTTTATCTTCTCTAATTGCTACTGCTAGTGTTTCTAGTACAATGTCAAATAGTAGAGGTGATAATGGGCATCCTTGTTTCACTCCTGATCTTATTGGGAATGCATCTAGTTTATCCCCATTGCAGATGATATTAGCTGTTGGTTTTAGATATATACTGTTTATCATTTTTAGGAATGACCCTTCTATTCCTATGCTTTCTAGTGTTTTTAATAGGAATGGGTGTTGTATTTTATCAAAGGCTTTTTCTGCATCTATTGAAATAATCATGTGATTCTTGCTAGTTTGCTTGTTGATGTGGTCAATTATGTGGATGGTTTTCCTAATGTTGAACCAGCCCTGCATCCCTGGTATGAATCCTACTTGATCATGGTGAATGATCCTTCTGATCACTTGCTGGCGTCTTTTTGCTAGTATCCTATTTAAGATTTTTGCATCTATATTCATTAGGGAGATTGGCCTATAGTTTTCTTTCTCTGTTTTTGACCTGCCTGGTTTTGGAATCAGTACCATGTTTGTGTCGTAAAAGGAGTTTGGTAGAACTCCCTCTTTGCTTATTATGTCAAATAGTTTGTATAGTATTGGGATTAACTGTTCTCTGAATGTTTGATAGAATTCACAGGTGAATCCATCAGGCCCTGGGGACTTTTTCTTAGGAAGTTCTTTGATGGCTTGTTGGATTTCAATTTCTGATATGGGATTATTTAGGAATTCTATTTCCTCTTCTGTTAGTCTAGGCAGTTTGTATTTTTGTATATATTCATCCATTTCTCCTAAATTGGTGTATTTATTGCCATATAATTGGGCAAAGTAATTTCTAATGATTGCCTTAATTTCCTCCTCATTGGAGGTGCTGTCCCCCTTTTCATCTTTAATGCTGTGAATTTGCTTTTCTTCCTTCCTTTTTTTAACTAGATTGACCAGTACCTTGTCTATTTTGTTTGTTTTTTCAAAGTACCAGCTTCTTGTCTCATTTATTAAATCAATAGTTCTATCACTTTCGATTTTATTAATTTCTCCCTTAATTTTTAGGATTTCTAATTTGGTTTTCTGCTGGGGGTTTTTAATTTGATCGCTTTCCAGTTTTTTCATTTGCATTTCCAATTGATTGATCTCTGCTCTCCCTTGTTTGTTAATATAAGCATTCAGGGATATGAATTTACCTCTGATTACCGCTTTGGCTGCATCCCAAAAGGTTTGAAAGGATGTTTCGCCGTTGTCATTTTCCTCGATGAAATTATTAATTGTTTCTATGATTTCTTCTTTAACTAAACGGTTTTGGAGTATCATATTGTTTAATTTCCAATTGGTTTTAGATTTGGTTTTCCATGTACCATTACTAATCATTATTTTTATTGCCTTGTGATCTGAGAAGGCTGCATTCATTATTTCTGCTTTTCTGCATTTGTGTGCTATGTTTCTGTGACCTAATGTATGGTCAATTTTTGTGAATGTGCCATGTGGTGCTGAGAAGAAGGTGTATTCCTTTTTATCCCTATTTATTTTTCTCCATATGTCTATTAATTCTAATTTTTCTAAGATTTCATTCACTTCTTTTACCTCTTTCTTATTTATTTTTTGATTTGATTTATCTAAATTTGATAATGGTTGGTTTAAGTCTCCCACTAGTATGGTTTTATTGTCTATTTCTTCCTTCAATTCTCCTAGTTTCTCCATTAGAAATTTGGGTGCTATATTATTTGGTGCATACATATTGATTAATGATATTTCCTCATTGTCTATAGTCCCTTTTAACAAAATATAATTACCTTCCCTATCCCTTTTGATCAGGTCTATTTTTGCATTGGCTTTATCAGATATCATGATTACCACTCCTGCCTTCTTTCTATCAGTTGAAGCCCAGAAGGTCTTACTCCATCCTTTAATTCTGACCTTGTGGGTGTCAACCCGCCTCATGTGTGTTTCTTGAAGACAACATATGGTAGGGTTTTGGATTCTAATCCATTCTGCTATTCGTCTACGTTTTATGGGTGAGTTCATCCCATTCACGTTCAAAGTTATGATTGTCATTTGTGGACTCCCTGGCATTTTGATTGCCTTCCCTAATTCTAACCTTTTCTTCTTCGGCTCTACCTTTTAGTCCAGTGATTTACTTTGAAACAGTCCCCCTTGTCCCCTCCCTTGATGTTTCCCTTTTTAGTCCCTCCCTTTTTGTTCCCTCCCCCTCCCCCCTCTCTTTCCCTCCCTTTTTGTTCTCCCTCTCCCCCTCCCCCCCTTGGTTTTCCCTTCTCCTTACCCTTGTTGGGTAAGATAGAATTCAAGATCCCAATGGATCTGGATGTTTTTCCCTCTCAGAGCTGATTTCCCTGAGATTGAGGTTTAAGTAACCCCCCCCCCCTCTTCCTCTCCTTCTTATAGGAGTTTTCTTCCCCTCCCCTTCCCATGTGAATCTTTGTGTGAGAATGATTATTCTATTTGGTCTTTCTTTACCCCCTATTTATACATTACATTTTCCCCACATGTTAGTATACATAGGTTGATATAAATGTAGTCCTTATAGAAGAGAGTTTGAGTAAAAGAAGAAGATAACATTTTCCCCTTTCCTTAATATTTACCTTTTCAGGTATTCCTTGCTCTTTGATTTTCGGTATCAAACTTTCCACAGAGCTCTGGTCTTTTCTTTGCAAAAAGTTGGAAGTCTTCTATTTTGTTGAATGCCCATACTTTCCCTTGGAAGTATATAGTCAGTTTTGCTGGGTAGCTGATTCTTGGTTGGAGACCCAGCTCTCTTGCCTTTCTGAAGATCATGTTCCATGCCTTACGATCATTCAGAGTAGAACTTGCAAGGTCTTGGGTGACCCTGATTGGCATTCCTTTATATCTAAATTGTCTTTTTCTGGCTTCCTGTAGGATTTTTTCTTTTGTTTGATAGCTTTGGAATTTGGCAATTACATTCCTGGGAGTTGTCTTTTGGGGGTTTAGTGTAGAAGGTGTTCTGTGAGCTCTGTCAGTGGCTGTATTGCCCCCTTGTTCTAGAATCTCTGGGCAATTTTCTTTGATGATATCTTGTATCACCATGTCCAGTTTGGTGTTTATTTCTGGCTTTTCTGGGAGTCCAATTATTCTTAAATTATCCCTTCTCCCCCTATTTTCCAGATCTATCACCTTGTCGGTGAGATATTTTATGTTCTCTTCTAATTTCTTGGTATTTTGGCTTTGCTTTATTGATTCTTGCTCTTTTACACGATCGTTGTCTTCCAGCTGCCTGATTCTGGCCTTTAAAGCCTGGTTTTCTTTTACAGTTTGGTCAAACTGGTTTTGTAGATGCGTGAATTTCTTTTGCATTATTTCCACCTTTTCCTCCCAGAAGGCTTCCATCTTTTTGGTCATTTCTGATTCAAATTCTTCATAGGTTTGTGGAGAGTTTCCATTTCCTTTGGAAGGTTTTGGAGCATTTTCTTTTATATTATCTTCTGTCTGCTCTGTATTTTGTATTTTGGCTCCATAGAATGTGTCCAAAGTCGCCCCTTTCTTCTTATTTTTCTTGGTATTTTGGGGCTTCTGTGGTTCTGTGGAGTTTGCCATTTCTGAATGTGGAGGATTAGTTTTTCTTGTCTCTGTCTGGTGATCAGAGGCTTTAGTCCTGGGCTGATTGTCTATGAGCTTTCCCTGGGTTAAACTGAATATGCCTCACTGGAACTGGAATGGAAGGGTCGGACCATGAGACCACACTCTCCCCCCAGCTCGCTTTCCGGAAGTTGCCTTCAGAATCGCTGGCCGTGAGGCTGTTTCGTTGGCCTGCGGGGGGATGGGCTGCAGCTAGCCCAAGCTCCAGGCAAGGACTTTCACTGAGACTTGGATAGCAGGATCCAGCCCGTGAGGCTGTCTTGCCCGCCCTGAGGGTTGCTGTTGTTTTGACCAGCTCTCTGCAGCGGAAGCCCCAGGCAGTAACTTTCACCAGGACTGTAGAAGGCCCTGAGGGTTCTGCTCTCTGAGCCCGGCTGGGCTGCGGCTTCTGGGAGCCTTGGACTCTGCGCTCCTACCCCTGAGGTCCGAGGGATCTCGGGTTCTGGCTTTTAAGGGGAGCCGTACCTTTTGATCCGGGTCCAGGTCCAGGAGGAGGGTTCCCAGGGTCTGTGCTGTTGATCGTTTTGAATTTCGGCGCCTTAGGAGCTTATCGTTTGAGATCGGTAGGGAAGGGTTTTCCGGAGATCTGAGCTTTAGCTTTCTCTAAGCCGCCATCTTAACTGGAAGTCACTTTCTCATATTTTTATCAAAGATTACCTTGATACATATAATAGTCTCATACAAATTTTATAGAGTTGACAGATTTGGCCAATGATTATAAATGATATCTTTTCAATTACTGATTTTTTGTAATGTTATTGTTATTTTTTCAGAAATTTATTGCTCTTTAAGAGAGCTAGAAAATGTAATTATTGGATACTATTAAATAACTTAATCCCTGTATTTCCTCAGGTTGTATTTAGTCAAATTCAGTAAAAACTTCCTAATTAATTTTCTTGAGAATCAATTTAACTTCCTAATGGACTGAGTCACATTTGTAACTGAGCAGTCATAGAAATGAATTGCTAAAAAGATGTTTTTGTCATTATGTTTCAAATCAATATGGGTGTGGGCTTTCATTAAGTTTCATTTATAAAGTGTAATTGCAATGATCTTCCAACTTTGGGTCATGATCACCTTGAACTCTCTACGGGCTCCTTTTTTTTTTTAAATCCTTCACATTTTTAGTTGTTTTGTGAGGCAGTATATTTATAATATTCTCTCCTTCCCCACAAAGTATTTCAAAATAGCTTGCGCCATAAACTGTTTTGCCTTTGGCCACTGTGTCTCTTCAGTTGGAAAAGAGATGAAGTATTAATTGACTAAGATGATTTCTCATCTCTTTCAGTTTCCTGCTTATGAAGATTGCTTTAAAATTATAATGTTTCCTCAAATGGGACTAAATCAGCATCAATACCTTTATTTTAAACCATTTCCCTTTATTTTTCATTGTAAAAAGCTTTTTAATATAGGTTTTTCTGAAGCTGTTATAATTTTATGCAATTTTCTACTTTACATTTTTTAAAATTCGGTGTTCCTATTTTAATTAGTGATCTGACTGCATAAAGAGACTATTATAAAATGATTCTTTTCTCAGCAACTGGTCAAAACTGTTTCTGTTTAAATAGTCAGTTGTATTTTTGTGACTTCTCGTACCTGCCATTTCTAGTACTTTCCAAATACCCTCTGGAAAACTAATATAAGCTTGAAACTTCAGAGTTATGTAGGCTTCACTGGTCTCATTCATTTCTTAATTCTGAACTTTTCTTTTCAATATTTTGTTTCAGTCAGCTCCACTGATCACTATAGTTTTTTTGTAATCACATATTTATATTAACTTCATTTAGAATAGACTATCAGATTCAACAAGGAATTTCTCTATTTTATTTTTTGCAGCAAATGCTAAAGTATAAAATTCAGCTGCTTTCTCAGGTATCCCCTTGCCTAAATTCATCATGAAGACTGCAAAGAGTAATATTCAGATATCCTATTGAGAGATTTGCCTTTGGTGCCTGATAAGTCCAATTTGACAAGTGTGTTGTTGTTGTTGTTGTTTTGGAGGGGAGAGGAAGAGAAAGAATGCCACTTGCAGATAATTTATTAAATAAGCCATTGAATTTGAACAGGGACTTCTGATTTAAAAAGGATAACATATATTTGAAATGAAAGAAGGGTTTGTTTATACTTAGACTTCACTAATTCAAAAATGTTCATAAATTCAGAGTGTAAATCCTGGCAGTTATGAGTTGAAATGAGTTAGAATTTGATTAGATTTATTTGTACTGAATTTAGGCATGAAAATGAATGTTTGGAATTTAGTGGGGTTTTTTTATTAAGCAATTAAGCAGAAAATATTGCTGACCAATTAAATATAGTATTGATACAGTCTGCCAGAGGAACAATTTGAACCCCTCTTCAGTTTCTAGAGGCAATGCTTTTTTCATTGTATCATTTATCAGAAATAATTTTTCTTTCTACTTCCTGCACATTTTTCTTTGTTACAAAGAATGCCTGAACCTAATCAGGTGATAAATTTTACAATCAGGCGACTCTTACTTGTAACTTAATTGTTAATTAATTTTTAAACTTTTAGTCTTAGAATTGATCCTGAGTAATTGTTTCCAGGGCAGAAGACCAACATTAATTTATAACAAAAACTTACCTGTTCAGTAAGGATTCTTTTTTTTTTTATTTTTCCTCGAAAGAATTTTATTTGTTAATATTATATCTCAGGGCAATTAGGAGGGCACAGTGAATAAAGTGATAAGCTTGCAATCAGACAGACCTGTCTTCCTGAATTAAAACATGACTTCAGACACTAGCCATGTGACCCTGGATAAGTCACTTAACTTTGTTTGCCTCAGTTTCCCAATCTGTAAAAGGAGCTAGAGAAGGAAATGGCAAACTATTTTAGTATCTTTGACAAGAAAACCTCAAGTAGGGTCACAAAGAGTTTGACACAACTGAAAACGACTTAACAACAACAAAAATACAATGTCTTACCTTATAGGTCACTTGGTGGTGCAATGGATAGAGCTAGACCTTGATTAAGGAAGACCTAATTTCCAAATAGACTTCAGATACTAATTAGCTGTATATATGTGGGCAAATCACCTAACCTGTTTGTTTTAGTTTCTTTAACCCTAAAATGGGGATAATAATAGCATCTAACTTGCAGTAGTGTTGTGAAGAACAAATGAGATAATATTTATAAAGTGCTTCACACAATACCTGGCATGTCTTAGGTGCTTAATAAGTACTTATCCCTTTTTAGTGTAGACAAGGGAAGACTTGGATTATGTATAAATGTCTAAGACTTGACATTGAATCACAGAAGTTTGGATATTCTTTCACAAACATAGATGGTTGTAAAAACATATTCGCTAACTAGAGTCATCTTTATGCTTCATACCTAAATAGTGTCTGATTTCCCAGTACTTGGTTTATAGAGGACAGATTATGATGCTATTACTTTATGAATATCTTTGGAATAAAATAAATTGCTCATGAAAAATGTTTATTTTGGTTTTAGGGATCTTAGGCTCCCGTAATTATTTTGAGAAATTTGAGAATACCAACAAGAAGTCACTTCCTTTAGGCTCATTTGCAAACAAGTTAAGTTGTGTGCCTATGGTAAGCAAGATTAAAGCTGAAGCACATGATTCATTTAAGAATGCAGCAAAGAAAAAAAAAAGAATATTATGTGCCCTCTAATGGAAAGAGTATCTACTCTGTGTTGAAATCTGGATTATGGTCCTGGCTTGGTCCCTGGATGCGTGATTAGAAAATGATTATTTTGCATTATTCAGTTCTTCATACATATAAACTGAGTTAACATATAATGCATTATTTTATTTAAATTGGAATATGTGCCCTAAGAATACTGAGTTTATAAAAACAAACACATTGCATTATGGCACAGAGTAGGTAAGCACATTTGATGAGGCTAATATGAAATTAAAGTTGATAATTCTTAGAATGAGTAGTAAAATAGATTACAGGGTTTTATAAAATTCCATACAACTAAAAAGTAGCTCTGATGATAAAAGCATTCTGGAATATTGCTTACGCAGTGTTCTTACTAGTATGTCTATTTGGAATAATTTGGCTCCTGCTTACTAAAGGTATGCTGTAATAAGCTTCCTTTATCACAAGTTATCTTGAATAAGTCCAAGTCTCAACCCCGTTGGATGAGATCCAAGATGTAGCCATCTTCTTCTACATGATAGCTTGTGGATTCTGACTCCTTAGAAGTCTTCAAAAAGAGAATGGATGAAGATCTATCAGCTATTTTATAGGTGAGAAGCCTTTCCTATGTGGTTTGGACTAGATAAGCTCCCTCCCAATTCTCAAATACTCTGTTCAGGCATTCCTTAATCGATGGACACCCTAGGACTAGTTAGTTTTCAAAACACTAAGCAAAGATTCACTTATTAATAACTCAAAAATAAAGACTTTTTAAAACCCAAGGAAATGAATGGGAGATTTAAATATGACAATTGTGTATGCAAGAGATAACTGAAATAGTTTTTAAAACTGCTGACATAAAATTTGGTATTCTAAGGAAAAAGAAAATAAGAAAATGGTTTCCACTTCATTGCTTAGTCTCTTCCTGTTTGATACAAATTGGATGTAAATTAGTGAACTGGCTGTAAACACAATTTGAGTGGTGACTAAAATTGATGGTCTACCTTTGAGTTCCATGAAATTGTTTTGCTTGCCTGATAAAATGGTAACAAGGGATATAAAGAGATTTCTTTAACATGTCTAGTGAATTATTTACATGAAGAATGACTCTACCTTGTTTCTGCTCTAAATGCTAACATTTATGTTCACTATATCTTGGCCATGACTATTAGTTGATTCATCACACTTAATAGATTCTTTAAATAAAATGACTGCATGAGGAAATTATTCACTTATTCTCAATAAGTGTCTTAAAGAGTCTTTGTTGAGTATTTAAAATCTCATTACACTCTTTCTGTCTTTTCTGAATATTTTTTGAATCTTGTTAGTCTCACTCATTGGTCATTGCCAAATAGGATTTTGTAGTGGTTCATTCTGAAAATTTTACAAATACATCTCTTCTGATTTTTTTTTTAAATCTACCTCCATTGATATTGATGCAAACATGCAACTATCCAAGGATGATTCCATTTCATGGGTGAAATGATCTGTGTGAAAACAAAAGGTTTATAATTTTGTAATTAAACCTGAATCAAGAGCTGGATCTGGTCTGCTTTGGGAGAATATATTTTTTAAAAGTCCTTATGTATCTTTTAATGCTATTGCAAAGAAAATTGCACATTCTGCAAACAGGTGCCATAGAATAGTGGATAGAATACTGTATTTAGTGTCAGGAAGACCTGGGTTCAAATTCCATATCACAAACTATGTGGGAATGGAGAGGTCATTTAACCATCTCAGGGCCTGAATATTCTCATTTGCAAAATGAGGAGGTTTGGACCAATGATCTCTGAGATCTCTTCCAGCTCAATATTTATGTTCCTCTTATTAAATGTTCCATTTTAAATTAATATCATGTTTTTATAGAGGCAGCTAGGTGGTGCTGTAGATAGAGCTCTGGGCTCTATCAGTCAGGAAGACTCAATTTCATGAGTTCAAATCTGACCACAGACACTAGTGTATAACTCTGGGCAAGTCCCTTACTTACTGTTTACCTTATCCCTAAAAAAAATAAAAGTTAGTTGGAGAAGGAAATGTCAAGCCAAGCCAGTATCTCTCCTGAGAAAATCTGGTTGGGGCACAGAGAGTCAGACAAGACTGAAAACAATATGCTTCTCTGAGAGGCAGGATAAGATAATAGAGAGATAAGTAGCCTGGCAGAGAGGAAAATCTTAATTCAAATTCTTTATCCAACTCATTAGTTCTGTGCTTTCATCTCTCATTACTTTAGAAAACTCTAAAAGGTTACAAATCACAGCCAAAACTACTTTGCATCATCAGGAGTTGCCATATTAAATAAATTATGGAAACAGAGATTTAGTAATGGAAAGGACCATTTAGATCATTCAATCTAACCTCCCAAAGCCATTTTACAGATCAGAATACTGGGGCCCTGGAATGGTAAGTAATGAATCCAAGGTCATATTAGTTTTAAATGGCAGGACTGAGATTTGAACAAATGACTGCATATTCACCTCTTTCAATTCTGAACCAAAAAGAAAGAAATGAAATGAAAAAGGGCCTAATGCAGAGTCCATTGAGGTCTTATCCTCTTGACTTATCTCCTACTTTTAATATAGTTTTCCCTCCCCTTCTCTTTGATATACTCTTCTTCCTAAGGTTTTTGGAGTATTATTTTCTCCTGGTTCTCCACCTTTGTAGGATTTTCATCCAAGTCATATCTGCACTCTATTCTTTTCCCTTCCTTCTTTCACTTGATCTCATCAATTCCAATGGGTTCAATTATTATTCCCATACTAATTATTTACAAATGGACTTATCCAGCCCTCTTGCATCTCCAAATACACATTAGACATCTTGATATTTATGTTGAGTAGGCACCTTAACCTCATCATGTTCCAAACTGAATTGATTATCCACCCCACCCTCAACCTTCCTTCCTTCCAAGCATCCCTGTAACTGTTAAAAGGTATCTTTCCAGACTCCTGGCTCACAATCCTCAGGTCATCCTTGATTCTTAACTTTTTTTCACATCTCTCTCTTATTCAATCTGTTGACAAAGCCTGAAGATTTTACCTTCATAATCTCTCTTGCATGTGTCCCCTTCTTAACATATATTTCTATCTCCCTCATTGGAGATCCACATCACCTCCTGCCTGAATTATTAAAACAGAACATGATAGTTGGTAGCCCAGCCTCAAGTTTTGCCCCACTCCAGCCAACTCTCTACTTGGCCATCAAAGAGATCTTCCTATAGTCCTGGTCTGGTGATGTCATACTCTTATGTAATAAATCCCTCCGGTTCCTTATTTTCAGGGTCAGATATAAAATCCTTTGTCTTTCAGAGTCCTTTATTACCTTCTCCCCATTGCCACCTTCCAAGTCTTCTTGTTCCTGCCCACGTAATCTGCAATCCAATAATACTGACTTCTTTGATGACCTTTGAACAAGATACTCTCATCCTCAGACTCCAGGCATCTGCCAGTTCCCCATGCTTGCACTGTTCTCCCCACTCAGAATTTTCTTCTGACATTCTTGGATTTCTTGAAATCCCAGCTAAAATCTCACCATCCATTAGAAACTTTTCTCCTAATTCTCATGATTTCCCTCAGTTGATTATTTCCAGTTTATCCTGAATATGGTATGTATGTATGTATGCAGTTATTTGCATATTGTTTCCCTCTTAAGATTGTGAACTCCTTGAAGGGAGGGGTTGTAGTTTACCTCTTTTTATATTTTTCACATATCCCAAGGTGCCTGATAAAGGGTAGGTACTTAATAAATGTTGACTGACTGATTTATGGTCTAGTAGTATCTTCTGCACTTGTTTAATTCTGAATTTTAAAAATAGAAAAATAATGTTTGATATAGATAAACAATTTACATACACTTTATTTTCTTGCCATTAATAATTTTATGATCAAGATTTTCCCGAGACTGCATCTTAACTTACAATTATTTATTAAAAATAGAAAAACAGACTAGATAAAGAAAAAGCAGTAGTGGGTTCAAGACACTCACTTAGATGCCAGCTGTGCCAGCCCCAAGTCAGCCCACTTGCCTCCTCAGTCTGGGATTCCAAGGAAAAAGTGATTTTCTCTTCTCTCAGCCAATTTTTGCTCTTTCTGACTTCCCCTTTCTCAAGCTTCTTTGATTGTAGGACTTAGATCTCAAATCATACCTCGGACAAGATATGGGTCTTCCTGATACCAGGAATCTCCAACAAGCAAGGTTTAGTATGACCTCACAGTGTATACAAATTCTTCTACCCATGGCCTGTCTATTTTACTTAATTGCTTCAACATCCAAGAGGTTTGTTTTCAGAGAAACAAAGAAATTGTCTCTACTCTGCTTCAACAAGGAGGAGGAGAAGCAAGTTCATAGCTTCAGTCTGAAAATCAAAATGTTTTTCTCCTTTAAAATCCAAAGGTTGTCTTAGGGTGCCATAAAGGGTTAAAGATCAATATTAACTTTCCATAAATGACACACATAAAACCCAGTGAAATTGCTCATTAGCTATGGAGGGGGGAAGAAGGGAGGGAAAGAACATGATCCATATAACCATGGAAAATATTCAAAATTAAATAAATAAACTTAAATTCTTTAAAAAATTAAGTTACCATAATATCAGTCCTCTGTTTCCCAGAGATATTTCAAAGTTATACAACCCTTTCACGATATTTTCTAAAATTTCTAAAAATAAAAAAATCTAAAAATTCTAAAAATATATAAAGATTGCTCAAAAGCTTTGGCATTATTTTTGTGTATGGTCTCAGATATTTCTCTTGCCTTTCTGCTTTTCCTCTACCAAAAGGAAGGGAAGAAAAGGCCAGTTTAAATGAACTGTACTTGAATAGACCTAATTTTGAAATATCAATAATTCCAGTTTTAATTGGCCTACTTTTTAGCTTTATACATAACAACTTTATCACTCACCTTTATGTATTTTATTTCATCTTAGTTTTTATTAGACTTGATCGAGTTACTCCAGGCATGCTTAGAATATAGGTTATTCTCTGAGAGAAAAACAGTGCTCCATTGCCAAGAGTAAAATAGTAAAATTATTTTATTGGACAAATATTTTCCATAAACTTTAGTAAATTGACAGTTAATGAAGTTAATAAAATTTCCATACTACTGATTTTCCTCCTAGCATATTGTCCCAGATGCTTCTTGGAATATAGATTATGTATAAATCTTTTAATGAACATCAAGTTTGTAAGATTCCTTAGAATGTAGTGGACTCTCTGAAATAATAGGTAGATGTAAAATAAATTCCTGTGGAATATATCTTCAACTGCAAATTAGGAAATCTGACATAGTTGATTACGTTATCATCATAGGCACTGCCTGGGAAATTAAACACTGAATAACTTCATGCTACAAATGAAAAAAATTCTCCCAAAGCTTGTTCATTTTTTGAAGCCCAGATTTTAAATTAAAATTCAAGAAAAAACAATCTGATACCTATATTTAAATTCTAACCAAACTGTACTTTGTCAAAACAACTTGGGAGTTACTGAAGGTTTCTCCGAGAGAGATTCCTCTCACTGGGAAGTAGCATCTGCTGCTATCATAAACTTGCTTTGGATTGTAGTCTCATGAGGTTCCCTGCCTGAGAGAATCCTTCTCTGGGAAAGTACATGGACTACCATTTGATATCTCTACCTTGCCAAAGGCTGTGCATTTAGAGGCACCTGTGTTTTTTGGCAAAGAGCCTCAAAATGTAAGAGCTGCCAATGATTTAAAACCTTCTGAATTTCTATACTAGAAAAAAATGAAGTGATATGTTTCACTTGGGCTGTTTTGTTTTACCAGTATAGAAGTAGCCTTATTAATATGGCCTACAATATATACATTAATATGTCAAAAATACTTTTTTTCTGAATTAAAAGAAAAGAAAGGAGAGGAATTACTTGTTAAAGATTTCTAGGACTTATTGATTTACCTTTTAAAAATCTGAATTGAGGGGGCAGCTGGGTAGCTCAGTGGATTGAGAACCAGGTCTAATGACAGGAGGTCCTAGGTTCAAATCCAGCCTCAGCCACTTCCTAGCTGTGTGACCCTGGGCAAGTCACTTGACCCCCATTGCCTAGCCCTTACCACTCTTCTGCCTTGGAGCCAATGCTCCAAGACAGAAGGTAAGGGTTCTAATAAAAAAAAAAATCTGAATTGAATTTGTTTTGAAAAAAAAAACATTTGAAATATACAAAATAAACAGTATTTTTGCATGAAAAATTTGTTTTTTACTTAGCCTGTGGCATTTTAAATAACATTTTTCAGTGTTAACAATGAGTAGTATTTTTTAACCTTGTCTTATAACCATAATGAGATATAATTTTATCTGTTCACTATGCTGAGAAAATCCCAACATATGTTTTTAACAGGTGTTGTTTTTGAAAGACTAGTAGAGAATGGAATTTAATAGATATGGGAAACCAGAGCTAAACCTGACATTTACACTGATTTGAAAAAAAAAATAGCCTCTCTCCCCATTTGGTGCTCTCCTTTTCCATTATATCTAGCAGATACCAGTTTATAATCAGAATATTTCTAAACCTTTAAAACACCTCCAAATATTTTGAAAATTATTTCCTAAAAACTACTCTTTGTGTTAATACCTTGTTGATTTTTGACATATTCTTATCATTTAGCCAATTTGTATTTTCATGTAATCACTTCATGTTCACACTCCCTGGTGTTTCACATGGGAAGTGTGAAACAAGGAAAGTCACTTAACTTTGTTCTCCAATCAGCTCCTTGGCCATATGCTACAGAAGGGTGATGTCTTGTGTTGGGTGAAGGAGCTCCTCACGATAAATCACAGATTATTCATATATTTATTCACTCCACCAGTATGTACTTATAAAATGATTCCAACAGCATCATGAGCAAATAAATATTACAGTTCATTTACGGGGTGACATTACGAGATTTGGCTGTTTCAATATGCCAGTGTATGAAGTCAATCTCAAATTCATTGGCAGTAGTGTGTTTCAGTAATCAAACCATGTAAACGGCATCTAAAATAAACATGTTTTACATCTGTAAAACATAATACTGTTACAAAATGCTTTATGTATTTTACAGACATTGTGAAAAGGATTGTATAAAAATCATTATTCCCACTTTAAAGGTAAGAGGAAATTAAATAAAATGGAAGCTGTTCCTGATATAAGAAAGGAAATATCATTTTTGACTGATTCTGGCATCTAACACAGTGCCTTGTACATAGTAGAATTAATATTTATTGTACTGATTTGAATTGAGACTTAGAGAACATAAGTGATTGCACTAAAGTCTTCATTGATAAATGATAGAGGCAAGACTTTATCCCAGGCTGAGCCCCAGGTAGAGGAGGATGATCAGGACTTTTTCTCAGGATGCTAGAGAAGTGGACTTTCAGAGACTGTTAACCCCATATCCCACTTTCCTTTGCCAGCTTAGGCAATGAGCATGGTTTTGCATCCTTAGCCTTTCCTGGGATCCCATCTCTTTTTATTGACTTTCCTTCCTTCCAAAGCTAACCAGAAGATTAAGCACATTTTTTAGGGGAAAGATACCTCTCCCCCTGCCCCCCCCACCCCGTCTCTGTCTCTGCCTCTCTTTTTCTCTCTCGCTCTTAAAAAAAAAAATATATATATATATATATATATATATTTAAGATATTTTTCCATGATTACACAATGCATGTTCTTTCTCTTCCCTTTTCTGTCCCCTCCCCCAGGTGACAAGCAATTCCACTGGGTCATACATGTATCATTATTTAAAAAATATTTCCATCTTATTCATATTTGCAATAAAGTGATCTTTTAATGCCAAAACCCCAATCATATCCCCATCGAACCACGTGAATAATCATATGTTTTCCTTCTGTATTTCTGCTCCCACAGTTCTTTCTCTGGATGTGGATAGTGTTCTTTCTCATAAATTCCTCTGGATTGTCCTGGATCATTGTATTCCTCCTAGTAGAAAAGTCCATTACATTCTATTGTGCCACAGTGTATCCTTCTCTGTATACAATGTTCTCCTAGTTCTGCTCATTTCCTATGCTCTTTCTAGTGTTACCTCTCTGCTCCTGACAAGGAAGGAGAAAAATAATTTCATTCAGGGAAGTGGTTGTAGCCTTCAAAACATAGCATCAAAATGGATGTTTTGAAATAATTTGTTTTATAGTAGTAAGGAAGGGATGCCAGTTTCAACTGCTATCATTGGCCATCAATGAACCACATCTCATCATATTATTTGCTTTCCCTTGTCAACAATTTCTTTAGAGCCATGTAGATAAATAGTGTCAAAGACAGGTTTTTAGGGAACTGAAATACTATGTCTTGTGGATCCACTTGTTTCTTGAGGCTAGGGATTATTCTCATATCTATTTGTAGCATCACCAAGTCAACATTTATTAAGTGCTTTCTATGAGCTTGGCACCACAGGACCTGGCAGGTTCCCTGTAATAAAAATAATGACTCACATTTATAAAACATGCTTCTGTTTCCAAAACATTTCCTTCCAAAAAGCTTGTGAAATAGGCAGTGATTTGTTATCCACACTTTATAGATGAAGAAATTGAGGTTCAAAGGGGTTAAATGATATGTTCTTAGCAAGAAAGCACTGGGAAGTGGAAAAGCCTTGACTTGAATTTTGATTTTTAGATTCCAAGTTAAGAACTCAGAAGTTTGCAGATGGTAATGCTTTATTTTCTAAACCCTAGAAAATATGCTAAAGGAGCTTTGTATTTGTATGTGAAGAGATAAGGGTGGGGGAAAACTAGGAAAGAATATCAATATATTGGAAGCACCTGATTATATGACATAATTTTGAATTATAAATGTAACTAAAGTACATAGCAGTTTAAATATTTAATTCAACCCAGAGCTATTTCAAATCCCCTTTATCCAGAAATTGCTAAATCAAGTCATTTAAAAACCATTAAAACAAAACCTCTGAGTAATCAGAATATATACAAACATTAGACACTATGAATTTTGTTTAAAGTTATGAAAAAGCAAAGTTAAAGAGGTTTTTATTTGTGCTGGCTCAGTTTAGAGAACCACATTAATTCCCACTTTTTTAAAATTGGGAGATTTATTTTAAATGCATGGGATTTATACTAGAATTAAAAAAATATTTTTCAACCTTATGAAAACTAGCAATTTTTATTTAAATCCATTGTAACCTTCACACAAGAGAGCCAACATGTTGTAGTGGGTGAATCCAGGAAGTCCTGGGTTCAAGAATTGTACACATGGATGTGTTACCCATGGCAAGTCACTTAACCACTTAGTGATCTGTATTAGAGGTATAAAAAATGCAGTCATGAGTTGTTTCCCCTTGCGATCTGATCAAGATTAAGATGTAGTTCCTATTTAATGTTAATGTGTTGATATATTAATAAGAAAGAAATATATAAACATGTGTGGCTCTCCAAGTGAATATGTAGCCTGCAAGAATCTTTATATATAATTTAGTGGCACCATTTCTATTTGAGTTTGCCATTACTACAGAAACCTAAGCAACTCTCAGAATTTGTTTCACAGAGGATGCCAACATGTACTGATAAAAGAACTTTTCCCATTAAAGATACCTATGTAACAATAAAATAGATCTGATGCCTATTCCTATTCTTCATTTTCTTACTTGTTTTTTAAAAAGACATTTTTCTCCTTTATTCTTCATCTCCCACCCACCCACACCTCATCTCTGTCTCTGCCTCCATTCCTTCCTCTAATTATATTTGTCTCAGGTTCTCTTTGCAGGTTCTCACTACTTAGTTCTCTCTTGCTCAGTCTCTCTCTCTCTTTCTCTCTCTTTCTCTCTCTCTCTCTCTCTCTCTCTCTCTCTCTCTCTCTCTCTCTCTCTCTCTCTCTCTCTCTCTCTCTCTCTCTCTTTCTCTGTCTGTCTCTTCTTTTTCCCTCTCTCCTTCTTTCCCCTTTTCTCCATTTCTCCCTCTGTCTCTTTGTCTCTATCGTACTGTTTCTGTCTCTATTTCTGTCTTTATCTCTTCACTCAGTATATTTGTGTCTTGGGTTCTCTTTGTAGGTTCTCCCATATTAGTTCTCTCTGTGTATGTCTCTGTCTGTTTCCCTCTCTCATTTCCTTCCTCTCTATCCTCCTCCCCTTCCATTTCTGTCTAGACCTCTCTGTCTCTGTGTGTCTCTATCTTTTTGCTGTTGCCTCCATGTCTGTCTCTGTCTTTATGTCTTAATTTCTCTCTGTCCCCATTTCTGTCTCTCTGTCTCTATCTCTTTGTTTCTCTCTATCTGTATTAGTGTCTATCTGTTTTTGTTTCTCTGTCTCCTTCCCTTTCTTCTTCACCTCTCTTCCCTCTGGGGATAAGTGGAGTAGACCTATGATTTTATCTATATTGGTAGGGAGCTCTTCTTTGAATGAAGACATTCCCCCTACCTATACAGATGGATAGTTCCTTTGTGAGAGTTGTCTGGATCACACAAAATTTACTTGACTTGCCCAGCATTAAAGAGCTTATTCTGTTCTAGACCTGCAATTTAAGCAAGGTTGATAGACTTTCTGTGTACTACCCTAGACCGAATTCTATGTCCAATAAAAATAAGTAGTAAAATTTAAGGATTTGGTTTATTTTGGAAAAATTTTGGCAAAATTTCAAACTATTAACAAATAATCATATTATTAAAAATCATCATCAATTTAGTATTCAATAATAAGCACTTAAATTTCAGCAAGGTATTTGAATTTCATGTGTTTTGGGATCAGATTAGAAAATCTGAACCAGAGAACTTTATTAATAGGTGGAGGGAAATGATGGGATCTTTAGACTATGGAGAAACACAGTTTTCTAGCATAGAGATGGCATAGTAGATAGAACTCAGGAAGACCCTTTTTCAAATTTGAATTCAGATACTTTATATAAACTTAGCACTTAGCTTAACTTGTGCCTCAGTTTTCTCACTGGTAAAAATGGGGATAATAATTCCAACTGTTTTCCAGGGTTGTTGTGAAGAGAAAATGAGAAAATATTTTAAAAGCCTTTAACATAGTACCTGGCACATATTAGATGCCTAATAAATACTTATTTAAAAGTTTTTTTTTTCTTTTTAAAAGTGAAGGTGATGATACAGTGCATGAACATTTGAATTAGTGTGTTGAATTTTTGGCATTGCTTTCAAATTTTCATTGACCAAGTTGGTACACATTCAGATGAAGGTTGATGAAGAAGGCAAGAATATTGGGGATAATTATATATATATATATGCCTGTTAAAAGAGGTGGATTAGTTTATTCTGAAAAAAAATTGATTGGAGTAGGGCAGCAGGGCAAGATGGATAGCTGTCTCCAAGTAATTAAAAGACTTACCATGTGGAAAATGAATTAGATTAATTGTGTTTTGGCCTAAAAGTCAGAACAAGGAGTAGTGGCTTAAAGTTTCTAAGAGGCTGGTTTAGATTCTGCATAAGGAAAAAACATTTTAACAATTACAGTTGTTCTGAGGTTCTTAGTTTTACTTTTTTTGTCATTGTTTGTTTTTTTAACAGGTATTGGTCTTTAATTAGAAAGGAAGACCTTTTCAGAAAGAGTTTTCATTCTTTGCATATATTTTCCTAGCATCAAATATATTATCTGATTTATAATTCAATTGTGAAGGACACTGATTACTTCTTAAGACAGAATTGAACTGTGATTACTGAGGTTACTTCTGTCAGAGATTTAATGATCATATGATTCCTTTTTTTGAAAAAATATGAAAATTATGAAGATAAAAATAATATAAAATGTGCTATTGAAGATCAGTCAACTCAAATAACATGGAAAGTGGACATGATCATATATGTATAACCCAGAGAAGTACATGACCCATTAGATTATATGCTAACATATTCCCACATGGAAAGACCAGTACTTGGAAAGAAGAAAGAACTTTGTGGCTTGTTTTGCAGACATTCCATCTGTCCAAGTTAATTCTAAGTCACAAAGCTATTGACTAAAAGTCAATTTTACATTTTCATCATTCCCCAAATGAAAACACAGAATAATGGGTTGGTATCACACAAGTTTGTTATCATCTGTCTGATGTCTTGGGGTAAGGAGAGACTGGCAAAGGATGCCAAGCATCAAGGGGGATGCCATTTTTCCAAAGACACTGAGCACCTTTGGAATATCACAGGCTTCAGTCATCTGCCATTACACCCTGTGTATGTGATTATCACCCTCATTCCTTGAGAAGTTTCAGGAATCAAAAGTTGAGAATCAATCTACAGGTATTTATTAAGCTCCTATTGTGTTGGGTTATGGGAATAAAAAGAGAAAAATTAAAAAATATCTGCCTTAAAGGAGTTTAACCTCTATGAGGGGAGACGTGTATATATAAACTTTTGGCAAAAAAAAATTAAGATAAGGGGCAGGGCAATAGCAATAGGGGAGATCAGCAAAGGGTTCATGTAGTATTTGTGCTGAGTTTTGAGGGAACTGGGAATTCTAAGAGGCAGAGGAGGGGGAGTATATTCCATAGATGGAACATACTCAATTAAAGAAAGGCATAGACAGGGGTCATGTACAGTGATGAATGGTGGATAGCTTTCAGTTTGGCTGGTATGTGTGGATGAATGGGAATAAAGCAAAATCAAGCAGGAAACCTATGTTTGGGACAGGTTTGAAGGGTTTTACATGTTGTACTCCTTTACTTGTCTTTCTTTGTCTCTCTGTCTCTATTTGTCTCTGTCTCTCTGAGTCTGTGTCTATCTCTTTGCCTGTATGTCTGTCTGTCTTTCTGTCTGTCTCTCTTTTTCAGGAATGTTTCCTTTGATGCTCCTCTGGACTAGCAAAAACTAGACTATCCTTAATTATTTTTTAACCAGACTTTTAACATTTGATGTGAGTATCTTTGACATGGAGGAATGATAATACAGTTGGTAGCAAACACAGAATAAGTAAAACTGGGATATTTGAGTATGTTGTTGTTAGACTTTAGGAGGCACTGTTTTTTTTTACTGCATTTTCAGAGAACAGCTGTTTAAGAAGGTCTTTTTAGAAAGAAGTGAAGTGTGAAGATTGAATGATAATTAATACTCCTGGCACTTAGCACTTTGTTAGCTTGGTAAGAAATGTAATTAGAAAATGATTGTCATAAAATACTGAATTATTCTTTTGTAATACATTTAAATAGAAATTGAATTACTAATTTAAAATTCCAGTGATTGAACTAGTATAAAATATCTGTGATAAAGAAAATGGTCAGTTGATAAAGTTTTAGCCAAACCATGTCCACTGCTTTAGCTGACAAGTTCCCTCACTAATAGGTATACTGAAAGATCAAAATTTTATAACCAGTAATTTCTGCTTTAACTTCAAACAGTTAAATAATGTATCTGCTATGGTTTCTTTATGTTGCCTCCTCTATCAGAATATAAACTCCTTGGAGGCATGTACTGCCTTTTTCTTTGTAGTCTCAATAGGTAGCACTATGTCTGGTAATATAATTAAGTAAGAAATAATGGATTGATTGACTGTATTCAGAATTTCTTACTCTGGGTTTCTACTCCATTATTTTCTACCTCTATGATCTTAGGAAATTCACTTAATCATCTGGATTCAGTAGCCTTATTTGTGAAGACTAAGAGCTTTCACTGAATAACAATTTCATTCTCTACAAGCTCCAAATATATGATGCTATAAGCATTTGACTGAAGGTGACATTAAAAAAAAAACACTTGCAATGACCATCCTCCAAATTCTATGAATATTCTTTTACCATTTAACAAGATACTTGACAAACATTTGGAGTTTGCTCCAATTAAGTAATAAGATAAATTTAAATAAATCAGCTCTAAGGTTTTATGCCATACCAAGCTAATTGTCAAAGATGAAAGAATGAGAGAAATTGGAAGTGTTGGAGGAGGAGTAGAAAACTCAAACACCATTGGGGAAGCTATAAATTGCTCCCAACTTATACTGGATAGCAATTTCAAACTAAACTAATAATAAAGCATCTAAAATGTTCATAATCTTAGATTTGCAGGTTAGGTCTGCATCTTAAGGAGTTAAAAACAAAAAGAAAGATCCTTTATAGTATAATATATTTATAACCTTTGGAAATAAGATATATGACAACAACTGAAAAATTAACAAAATATGATATGTGATTATAATAGAATATTTCTTCATTAAAATGAATATAAGGAATTCAGAGACAATTAAGACATATCAATAAATGAAAATAAAACCAGGAAAACTATATTCATAAGAGCTCTATAAAGAGAAAGGATTTTTTAAAAGGCACAGTGGTGCAATGATTGTGACTAAATTTGCCCTCACAGAAGATATGAGAAATGTTCTTCTTTTCTTCATTTGTGGAAATGAGGGATTAGTCATAAAGAACAGTGTGTGTGTGTCTGGAGAGATAGACAGACAGACAGAGACAGAGAGAGATGGAAACAGAGAGAGAGAGAGAGAGAGAGAGAGAGAGAGAGAGAGAGAGAGAGAGAGAGAGAGAGAGAGTTTTGTGAATACACTGGTTATTTTTGCTGAACTGCTCCCACCCTTTTGAAATATTAATTTGTAGCTTGATGATTAGGGAAAAGCAAACTTTAATATTTTAAAATATCACTAAGCATTTTGGGATATCCCATTTGGAAATAAAGATGATATAAAAAGATGAATTTTTTAGAAGGAAGACATTTGGAGGATTTTCCTAGTATAGTGAAAAGAACACTAGACATTACCCAAAAGTCTTACATTCCAGTAACTACTTGCAGCCAAGACGAGACTATTCTATGTTTTGTCTTGGTATTTCTAGCACCTCACTTCTAGCATTGTGTGTGGAAGGCACTGAATAATTTTTGGATGTGTCGAATCTGCCACTAACTAACTGACCTTGGGAAGATCATTTAATCTTTCTGAGCTTTCTGAGCTTCTACCGTTGGGCAAAAATACTTGTATTAAGTTAGATAAGAGTGTTTGTGTGTAGGTTTGAATTAAATGTGATAATATGTGAGAAAATACTTGGCAAACTGTAAAGCACTTTACATTAGAATTAGGATAAAATATTCAGTTCAGATGCTGAAATCTCCAGTGTAATTTAAAAGAACTAGAGGAAAGCCTTTGGCATGTTGAGTAGATAATTTATGGACAATTTACAGAAAGACCAAGACCAACTGGATTACCTATGAGTATTGTCTGCCTCTATAAATTCCCACAAGCCATCCCCCATTTCTAGAATGCATGCTTTTCTCCTTTCTGATCTCTCTCTCTCTCTCTCTCTCTCTCTCTCTCTCTCTCTCTCTCTCTTTCTCTCGTTTTTATTTGTATATGTTGTATTTTTCCATCATGAGTTAAGTTCCTTGAGTACAGAAACATTCATCTAGTTATGTAGTTCCCAATACTTAGGATGATGCCTTTTATATAAAAGTATCTACTAGAGTTCAGTTTAATTAAACAACTGGAGGTGTCATGATGTAGCAACTGGGTTCCATTTCTGCTTTCGTACTGATTATCAATATTTAAGTTATTTTACCTCTCTGAATCTCAGTTTGCCCATTTGTAAAATACGAGAGTTGAACTTAATCAGAGGTGGCAAACATACATTAAAATATAGATATGTACAGATTAGTGATCCTGGTTTCTATATATGTTCAATACCATTGGTCTGGGACAACAGTTAAAGTTCCTCTATTTCTAAATCAATGTTGCTATTTTGGCACTCTGTTGATGAGCCATATAAAATAAGAAGATTTGGAGTGATTTCTGGTATTAATGTATGCACATCACAGATAAGGCGATACAAATAATATGGATGAAAATTAACAGTTTTAAAGGGACATATTTCATAAGAAGAAATACAAATGCTTTTAGCATGAGAAATTTTCTTCTCTATGTACTTTAATATACCCACATTCTACAAATTAAAAAAAAAAACCCTCTTTGCATGACCATACGAGCTCCTAAATGCCATTTCTAGTATCTAGAGAAGGAAATGTTCAGTTGAAACAAATGAATGTGCATGCTTCTCATGAAGCAGAAAGGACATGCTTTACATGGTTTCTTAGAATGAAAATCAAAAAAGCTTTTATGATCAACCAATAATAATATTCAAAAACTGAGAGTATATGATACCTCAAAGGACTGATAATAGGAATAAATTAATATTTTTAGAAAAAAAGCAAAACATTTTGAAAGAGTAAATTTCAGGAGAAATATTTAATAGTGAATTATATTCTAGTTCATTTCCAAAAGGAAATTAATAGAGGAAATCTGGAGCATGAAGATAAGAATCTTTGTGATAAATTATTTCTGCAAATACAACTATCTAGGCCAATAAATGATCTACAACTTCACAAAAGGCCACCTAGTTTAAAATTTAAATTGGGAACATGTACCTAACCTCATTAATTGCAATTTTTATTTAGTGAGCTAAAAAAAGGGGGGGGGAGTGGGATAAGTTCTTTCTAGGAGTTTTTTTTTTTAATACTAAGCATTGATTTTTTTACCTTGTAAATAAACAATGGAACATACATTGCATATATAAGTTTCTGATTAGGGAAAAATGAGGGAATGGGAACTGGAGACATGAAAGGGCTAGAGAGAGGATGGTTCCTTCCAGGGTTGCATTCAAGGCTATGAAGGAGGGAAAATGGAAGCTTGGATAAACAAATTGACTGAAGTAATACCCATAACAGTAGTTGATCAACAACAATTAAACATTTTCATATTCATTAAGTTTATTTATGGACAAAGTAGAATACATGTATGCATATATAAATATATGAACTCTTAATGATAATATGTATAAATGTTTCACATGATTCTATAATAAATGAAAAAGACATTTTGAAAAAATTTTCTCTTGGGTTTGAGAGGAAAAGGAAAAAATAGGATAGAAATGAGTAAATTTTGTTGTGTAATATTAATAAATATGTTATATTTAATAACTAAATAATGGAAATATATCACTTGATGAAGATGAAACAATCAGAAGGGATTTTAAAATAGGGGATGGTGATTTTTTATTCATTACTAAAACAGGTAGGAAAAGAGGAATAATTTCAAATCACTAGAGAAAGAAGGTAGTTTAGGTAGGTTGGAAGTAAAAAAAAAAACTTTGGGAGAGAAACATTATTTTACTTGAAATTTTTTCTATATTACATGTTGATATAAATTTTAATATTAATTTTCTGATATTTTTCAAACCATGTTCTCTGCTTCCTTTCCAAACCCCCCTTCCCCAAGAAGGCAGGTAATCTGATATAATATAATATAATAAAATATAATACACATACATTGTCATATAGTACATATTTCTGTTAGTCATATTGTAAAAGAAGACATACGTTGCTTATGTGGAGAAAATAGAGTAAAGAATGCTGTCTTTCAGCCTGCAATTGGACTCAATCTGTTCTTTAAGTGGTGGAGGATATCTTTCTTCATCATGAGTCCCTTGGAGTTGCCCTGAATCCTTTATAATAGTTAAGTCAGAGAAAAAGATTATTTAAAAAGAATAGAAAAGAAAAAGTTGGAATTGAGGATTTAAAAAGGTAATAAATCTATAGAAAGATAGTTTGTAGTCATATATCTAAAAAGATGACCAAATAGCTAGATTAAAATTCAGTAGTTTTGAATCCTTGAATATAGACTCTCTTCTGTCAGTGAGACTGCACTCAAAACAGTTCAAAATTAGTTCTCAAATACATTTAAAGTGCTTTATCTAATTATAAGTCTAGATAGATGATATTGTGTTCAACTCTATGGTATTTTGGTATGGAGTTATAGCTTTTATATTAGCATTCCCTTGATGAAGCTTTAGCACTAAAAATGGATTGATATTGCAGTGGACAAATTAAAGCTGGCATGCTAGTCATCTCACTGGACTTGATGCTTTTTCTTACTAGAAAAGGGAAAACAATTGTCACAACATGAATATGTTTTGGGCAAATGCAATAAATTACACAGGGATGATTGTTTTATTTTTCAGAGCCTTATAGTTGAGACTTATTTTTTAGAGTTTGTAAATTTGGAAGTATACAGTTGTCCAAATAATTGTTTATGATTTATCAAATTGCCTATATTTATGTAGCCATGGGTGTATGAATATGGGTATATGTAGAGATACATATATTTATACATGCATATTTATATATGGTGGGGCAATGAATAGAGCTCTTTTGACTATTGTCCAATTGTTATGGAGATCCCCTGGATTAATGGAATGACTGTGAATCTAGAGTACCACTTAATGGAAGACAAGGTAAAGTGCCAGCAGCAAGGCCAGAAGAGGAATTGGGACCCTGCCACACTTTCACAGAAATAGCTTTATTAATTTATGAAGTGTCTTCCTGGGGTTAAAAGCAGTATAGTGGGTATGGATATTCTAGAAATCACTGAAATTGTAAAACAAAACAAAACAAACAAGTAAACACAAAACAATGAAATTAATATCCTTATTGGTTTGATCCCATCCCATTATGAAATGGGGAAAAATACCTTTTCCTTTTTGGTACTTTTTCCTCTCTCCATCTCTGCCTGAAAACAGATTGAGTTGGACAAAATTCTGTGTCAAGGATCATGGAATTTAATAGCAGTAGCAAATATTGTTGAAATGCAGATTGGCATTGGAACAAAATACAGCAGACTGCAATATAATTTGCAATTGAGGTACTGAGTTCAGTCTTTCCTATCTTCTCTACTTCCTTCTTCCTCACTAGACAGATCAGAGAATGTAAATAAATTTTGTATAACAACAAAATAAAATGTTAGTGTTTTAAGGTTGGCAAAGCATTTTTACAAATGTTATCTCATTTTATCCTCACAATAACCCTGATAAGTAAATGGTATTATTATCCCCATTTTATGGGGCAGGGGTAGAGAACTGAAGCAAACTATGATTAAATGACTTACCCAGAGTCACATAGCTAACAAGTATATGAGTGAGTCTGAATTTGAATTCTGGTATTGCTGACCCCCATGTTCAGTACTCTATTTGTTGTATCTTCTATGGCAGTGATGGTGAACTTTTTAGAGACTGAATGCCTAAACTGCAACCCTCATGTACATGTCAGCCCCATGCCTTACCCCAGACAGGAGTGGGAGGAAGCGTTCCCATTGGGCTGCTGGGCAGAGGGGAGGGTTATGTGAGAAATGTCTTCAGGCAGGGTGGAGAAGGGGAGAGGAGCAGCCCCTCTGGGACATGTGTCATAGGTTTGCCAACACAGTTCTAGGGAATAGGAGTAGTCAGGAGTTCAGGCAAATCTCAGACTTTTGGACTAGCCCTTCTCCATAGAATCTCCCCTGTCTTTGCTCCTTGTTTGTCCCTACGTCAAGGAAGAAGAGGAATCACAAAGGATACTGACAGCATTCTGAGTAGTTGAATAATCATACATCTTTGGTTTTCAGTTCAATCTGGTCTTTTTTTTTATCCTTTACCTTGTTCAAATGTACTCATGCATGCTCACATGCAATTCTAGTTAGCATCTTGACTCTGATCTCAGTCTCATGATCTCTACTGTTTTCTATTTGACAGGAGGGCTACACAACCACCCTAATCTGACTTGATATAAGTATTGAACTACATGTAAAACATGCCATTTTTCTCCATTTTTGGGTGATTTCTTTCAAGAAGTCAGTTCCTTCAGTGTTGGAAAAACTTAGAAACTTGGATAACTTTAGGTAACACATTTTCAAGGTAACAACCTTCAGCCAATGCTAATCCACTAAAATTCTACATGATATTTTTGGAAAATCAAAGACCTAAACTCAGTCTACAATGTATTATTAGGTTTAATATGATACTGTTATGAACATGATACCTATTTGGAAAACCAAATTGTAAAGGTTTTTATTAGGATTGAATAGCAAAGGAGATAACAAGGAATAAAAGCCAAGCAGTAGAATCATTTTCAGACCTGAATACATGGATGAGTGTGGTCTTCTCTAGACAAAAACTAGTGTTGGTTCAGAGTTTTATCTTCCAGATATCCCTAAAAAGCTCACATTTCAAACTAATAGATGATTTCAGTTTTAGTGCTGTCTACAGTAAGATTTTTCCTGCCTCTGCCCTTATGGCTTCATCTCCTGGAAGCTTGTCTACTGCTATTGCTGTCTGACATTGCCATCCACTGACTCTCCACCCTGTTGCTGAAGCATTAGAAAAGTGCTAGCCCTTTAGAATTGAGACTGTGGAAGCCAATATGCTTCAGGGCTGGTTGACACATGTTCAGCTTGATTGTCAATCAACTTCCAAAGCCACTGGCCCAGCACACAAAAGGGTAGCTCAGGCAATTGTCAGACATCCAGATTCGTTCTTCTCAACAGATGATCTCCAATCTTTGCTCCTAGACTGACTTCCTTTTAAGTAGGGACTCAGTATAAATTTGATATACATGCCATTTGCTCAGAACTCCTCACTTAGACTCACTTTCAGCTCTTTCCAACTCTTGGCATGCCCACTAATACTGAGCCCCAGTGCATTCGGTTTGATTAGCTTTGGGAAGGATAGAGGAAGGAAAGATGGCAGCTTCTGTCATCACAGTAAAGCTCGTGTGTCTTTTATGCATCTCTATTGCATATATAAATAATACTACAATAACTTTATACATTATAGTTAAGATGCTTGGAAGGCTTGATCCTCTTCTCTGCCTTAAATATATTAAGAGTGATTTTTCTTCCTCCAGATCAAGAATTATAGTCTGTAAACATGCAATGATGATGCTAGTTTCTCTTTTGATAGTGGGGGTGGTTAGAACACTGGCACATGGAAACACCAATTTTAAAGAGAGAAAAGAATGAATTTAGACTGGCCTTGGGAGGTCTCTGTGTATTTATGACCATATACCGTATGCCTTTATTACTCTTGAAACTGTGCCTAGTATCACTTTCCCTTACTATTGTGTACCTGATATGCCCTTTTGATGGCATTCTACTGGCAAAGGCTTACTCTTACATTCTACAGTGCTTATTATTTTTCATTCTTCTGTGGTGGCCATGAAACTCCAACTGTCTCATGTGTTTGCTGTGCATGAACAGAATAGATATTCCTACTTATTTTATGACTGTAAAGTCATTTATTTAAGCAAGCTCCTTTCAGTGTATCTTACAATGATGCTGCAGCTGGGGAAGCTCTTATAAGCCAACCCCAGTATACTACCCAAAACCTGAGGGGGTTGGGAAAAGAAGTGAATGACTGGCATTTTAGAAGGTAAACACTGAGATTTGTTTCTTTCAGTAAATGTAGCTGCCAGATATTTTTATATGCACCTCCAATAGAGGTTAACAGGATCTGTGAATGTCAGATCAAACTGAGAGGCTATAACACAGTGAAATGTTCAAGGGGTACATTTTTTAATCCAAATCCTTTTTGTATCACAGTACTTAAAGCTTTAATTCTCCTAAGAGGTGGTCCTCAATAAAAAGAGCATAGCATTAATGCTGCCCCCTCCCAAGTCAAATTAGCATCAATTGGCAGAAGGGTAATTTGATCTATTAGGCACAACAATACAAATGTCTTATTAGAGCTGCACCTGAAAACATTGAAGCACCTTAGAAATCATTTTACTAGGAGAGCGAGGCAGCTCAATGCATAGAGTTCTAGACTCAGAAAAGAGATATCCTGGGTTCAAATCTGGCCTCAGACACTTCCTAGGTATGTGGCAAATCACTTTAACTGCAATTGCCTGTCCCTTAACACACTTCTCCTTTGAAACCATGACTTTGTAAGAGTTTAAAAAGAAAAATAAATCATCCTACCCCAATGAATGCATAAGCAAGGACATGTTATTTATTATTCAGTCTTGACCAACTCTGTCTGATCCTATTTGAAGTTTTCTTGGTGAGGATATAGGAGTGGCTTGCCATTTCCTTCTCCAGCTCATTTTACAAATGAGGAAACTGAGGAAAATGGGATGAAATGATTTGCCCAGAGTCACACAGATAGTATGTATCTGAGGCCAGATTTGAACTCATGAAGATGACTCTTGTTGACTTCCAGACCAGGTACTCCATCCCCTGTACCCCCAGAAGCTACATGAAAAATAAAAACATATCTTTGAATGAACTCAGGTAGCCACACATAAGTTTGGATGGTTGATATAACAACAAATGAACATTTGATTATCCAAGTTAGGGAAAGGATGGCAGCTGGATTAATTCTTGTTCCCAGGCCAACAATAAGTGCTGAGCCATATAACATAAAGAGGCCTGAACCCTGATAAATTAATAGTATTGAATGTGAAATGAGCCACTGCTCCACTTCTGAAATCCTGGAGGTTACCATGTATATTGTCTGCAGATACTTCCTTGGAACCCTCTGTGATCCCTTTGGACTCTTAATTGTTTCCTCCCCTTCTCATTCTTAGCAGAAAATTGAAATAAAAGAATGGAAGTTGTCTAGAGTGAGCTAATGTGCCTTTCTCTTTTCTGTTTAAAACCCACTGCTTTAATCCTTTCTAGGATGCTCAAGGGAAGGGAAAAATCAGGCATCTTTCCCAGGGTAAATATTACACCAGTGCCTTGAAATGCATTCCCTTTCTTCCTTCTCTAGGACAATAGTTCCTTACTAAACTTTCCTTCTTTTCCTATGTCTTCAATTACTTCACTGTCTCTAGGCTCTCTCCTGACCATGTTAGCCTAATTACAATTCTATTTATCTCTTTCATTGTTATCTAGTTGCCATTCTGTTTATCTCCTTCATTTTATTTCATAACTCTTTTGAATGAATGTTATAAATCAGCTATCTCTATTAAATATTTATTTAATCCCCAATATTCTATAATTTGTAGTTAAATAGGTGGTGCAGTGAATAGAGTAGCAGATCTGAAGTCAAGAAGGCTTGAGTTAAAATCTTACTTCAGAGACTTAGTAGCTGTAGGACCTTAGGCAAGTCATTTTGCATTGTTTGCTTCATTGGTTTTTTATTCAGAACTGGAAGAGACTTCAATGACCATCTAGTCCAAGTTTTAATTAAAGTATTATTCCTCTCTATAGGATCTTCAAGTGTTCAATTAGCCAATTTGAGATTAATATCACTTTCATTATGAAAAAGGCACTAGCTCTTGAGTACGTTTTCCATCATTGAAACTGGATTTCATGCTAGACCCATACAATTAATTGCTCTCTGTTGTGTGGCTAATTCCTTGCTTTTTTATGGATGGATATTCTAAGGAAAGCTATTTTAATGGTATCTTAGTGGCACAGGGGATAGAGTGCCAGGTGTCCTGGAGTCAAGAAAACCCTTCTTCATGAGTTTAAATCTGTCCTCAGACACATACTAGCTGTGACCCCAAGCAAGTCACTTAACTCTTTTCCTCAGTTTACTCATCTGTAAAAATGAACTGGAGAAAGAAATGGCAAACCACTCCAGTATGTTTGCCAAGAGCGTTTAAACTGTTGTCATGTAGAGTAAGATACAACTAAAATAACTGAGCAATGACAGCATTCTAGTGGTGAAAAAAACTCTTAAAGATGTAGTTTTTAAAGATATTTGTAAAAAATAAAGATATTGGTTTAAAATCTATTTCTGCTATGTTCTACTTCTGTGACTTTGGGTAGATTGCTTAGCCTACCTTACCTCAGTTTATTGATCTGTAAAATAAATGGAGTACATTAGATGGTCTCTGATGTTCTTTTCAGTTCTGCATCCATGGTCCTATGATGTTACCTTTCCAGGAGGTGATTCCACTCTTGGACAATTCTAACTGCTTTCCTGATTTATATTGAGCAGAAAATTGATTATATTTAGCTGGTCATCTTATTTCTCCTCTCTTAAGACTAGCAAAACAAAAATCACTATGGCACAATGGAACCACTTTTCTCCTCTACATCCTCACATAATAATACACCTTTAAATTTTGATTTATCTTTTTAGAATGTAGGCTCTTTGAAAGGAGGGACTGTGTAGCTTACTTGTATTTGTATCCCCAGTGCTTACCATAGTTCCTGGAACATACTATACAATTAAATGTTTAATATCTACATCCAAATATTCTCTGTCTTATATTCATTAAACTCTGTTAGGTACCATACCTAACCATCAAGCTCCTTCCAGTCATGCATTTAGTATTCCAGATAAACCTGCACAATTTGAAGCATGAACTGACAGGTAATGGAGTCTTGCTAAAACATAAATCTCTTTATCTGTTTAGTCCACATAAGGTAGTGAAAAGATAAGCAAATGCTGATGTGAATAGTGTAGGAAGAGTTTGTAAGTTAAGTCCATGAAGAACCATAGATCAAATGGCAAAAAGAAAAAAATGAGTCTAGGGCACCACATTATGAAGGGCAAACTCCAGGGCAGCAGAGCAAGACCAACCATGCAAAACTTCCTGGGTTGAAAAAAATGTCATATTGGCCAGAGAAAATCCACATTGAAAATGTTTCTAAGGGTGCAATCATACTCTAAAAATCCCATTAAACTCTGCCATCCCTGCTCAATCTGACTCCATCAGCTTCTGACATCTGCCTAGGTTTGACAGACTGCAGGATGAGACAATTTTATAGTAAAAGAAAATTAAAATTCTGTGGCTTAACTTATTTCCCAGCTTGATTTCAAATACATGTCATAGTTAATCTGCTACTGACATATTAGCTTGCATTCATCTTGAATTATCATAGAACATACCTAGTTAAAATACATTGTGAATATCAAATAAAATGGGGAAACACAAAATAACAAAGATGTTGATATTTTCAAATTAGATGGAGATATAAATTCTGAGATTCGTGTTCAGCATAGAAATTGGAGAGTGCCAGCCTTAAAACCAAGAAGATCAAAGTTCAAGTGCCCCCTCAGATACAAATCTGGATATGGGATGCTGGGCAGGTCATTTAGCCCTTCAGAGCTCCAAGCAATTTGCCAAGACTGAGCAGTATTTATAAAGGAAGTTTCTCCCTTTTAAAGTTCATACACAAATCTCAAGCCTGGACCTCATCCTATAAACTCAATGACAATATTGGCAAAGGAATTTACTGAATGAACAGAATTTTATCAGTTTCATTAATCTATTGGAATGAATTTGACAGTGTGAGATTTATTGTCTCAATTCTAAATATTGATAATAGGAGCAAAGAAAATCTTTATTATGGTGCTTACAGAAGACTTTTTGTATTTGGACATAATCCATTAAAGAAATTTGAATAGAAATGGGTAGAATGAGTAGAGAGAAAGTGGGCATTTTCCTGGCTCAGTAGATTGGACCAATATCATATAAAAATGGAGATTTCAAGATTTTCCAACACATGTATGCCTCAATGAAAGCAATGATTTTTTAAAGAATTGAGAAGACTAGAGGCCAACGAAACTGGGACTTAGCAGGCTAGTTAATACAGTGATCTATAAGTGAGGTAATGGGGGACTGACCTAGGATGGCAGCAGTGAGGATGGAGTGAATGTGAATGATTAGGAAATTATAGAGGAATAATTGACAGGAAAATACATATGATCATAGAATTTAGAACTGTAAAGGACCTTGGTAGGCACCCAGTCCAAGTTTCAGAGAAGGTAAGCAAGAGAACGCTAATTTGGATTATGGCCTCTCATTCTAGATGCAATATTCTTTCTCCCGATTCATGATGTGATGGTGTCCAAATAAGTAGAGAGATATTGAAAAAAAAAAAGCAGCAGATTTAGAGTTTGGGCTTTAATCGTGTTTAATAGTGTTTAGCATAATGCTTCACACATAGCGGGGCTTAATAAATATATCATAATATTATATGCAATATATTTATGAATATATACAACATATTTATAAATTTTATATTTATATCATGTTATATGCTATGTTTATATGCTATATTTAAATAATGACATATTTAATATATAACAAATATGTAATATTTTATAGTGCTATATATACTATTAATGAATATATAACTTAATAATTAGCTTATATTTTTGTATTTACACAATATCATACTTTTTAAAATGTGGTGAAGTAGGTATTTCAATTATTTTTAGTACAGCTTTACATATGGGGAAATCAAGTCTTGAAGGAGAAGTCAAGTGATCTATAACAAATAAATAAATTTAAGAACTGCTACTCAAAACTCTTAGAGTACACTGCACCTCTCCTATGTACTTACATGATTTATTTTATAGATTTTTAATATATTCATTCTCTTCTTCCTCTACTAGACTGAAAAATACATGAGAGAGTTTTATATAATTTTCTATATTCTTCATTGCTAAGTACATAGTAGGCATACAAAAATTTGGTTGAATATAACTTTTGGCATATTATGTTGGGAGATTACATAATATCCAAGTAGAAATATCAGTTACCCCACTCAAAATTATATACAACTTTGGCATCTTGATGGACTCATTCAATGGATTCATCTGGGAATTTTGCCAGGAAACTCAAGTCATTGAAAACAAGAGAATAGAATTATTGTTTCTCCATCTTGCCCGATGACTTAATAAAGTCTGTCTTGGTGACTGAAAAAAGAATTATATACAATTGAAATCTGGGGGAGAAGCCTTAGGTGGGTACATAGATTTGGAACCCATTCAGTTGAGAGAATTGAAATAAAGAGTATAGATGAGCTCTTTTGTAAGGAAAAATAGAAGGGAAAGTTGCAGACATTCCTCCATATGGCTAAAAGTAACTGATCAGAAGCATCAATAACTGACTGCCAGTAGAAAAAGAAAAGGTACAATCTAGAAAGTCAGAAGAAACCAGTGTAATTACAGATACCAAAGAGGAGAGAGATTTCTAGGAGAAATGAATGATTAATGATGTTAAATGAAGAAGAAAGATGGCATAGAGAAACAGAATTGTGAAAAGACCTTTGAATTCATTCATTATTGGATTATCATCCCCTTGAGAATGTAATTTTATTAAACAAGAAATGGAAGTCACATTACAGTGATTATTGTTGTTCAGTCATTTCAGTTGTATCTGACTCTGCATGATCCCATTTGGGATTTTATTGGCAATGATACTGGAGTAGTTTGCCATTTCCTTCTTCATTTCATTTTTACAGATGAGTGAATGGAGACAAACAGGGTTAAGTGACTTGCCAGTGTTATTATACAAGTATTGTCTGAGGTCAGATGTGAATTTACAAAGATGAGTCTTCTTGACTCCAGGCCTGGCACCCTATTCATTGCATCACCTAGATGCCCTTAGACCATCTTTCCTTAGAATATCCATCCACAAAAATCAAGAATTAACAAGAGAGAGCAGTGAAGTTCATGAGTCTACTGTGAAACCCAGTCATAATGTTATATACAGAGGAATTATTCCAGAGCCAGTACTCATTTCATGGTATGATATTGATATTCCTACAAATGGGCTAATTTGAAAACTTGAAGATCCCGTAGAGAGAAATGATGCTTTAATTAAAATTTGGACTAGATGGTTATTGAGTTCTCTTCCAGTTCAAGATAAGTAACTATCCCTCCAGCTGCCACTTCCTTTATATAGTTTTTTCTTTTTTTTCTTTTTCAATCAATCCTTGACAATTGATTTAACTATTTTGCAGTGGTAATTTGTATGGTATTGGCAATATTTTCCCTTTTAAATCACTTTCATTTGTATTTTCTTTAAAATATCTTGTTTCAGCATGAGCTTGAATGATTCTTAAAATGCTTCACTTCCCCAAAGCTACAGTCACTTAAAAATCTCTAATGGTCATTGAAGGGTGCTTTTTTTAAAAGAGCTACAACTTTTCCTTGGAATATGCATTCTTAAATACTACAGAAAGAAAAAAACATGCAATTTTCTAATGAGACAAGATCATCTCTTATGGAACTCAGCCCTCTGATGAAAGAGAATTCGAGATGAAGAAACCCAAGGTCAGACATTCTGGAACTTCTAGGGAACTAGAAACCCTCTATACAATAGTTAGTTGAATGAATTAATGTTGAAGAGAACAAAAATGAACATGATAGTTTTCTTTAGGTATTTGATGGGCTCATTCTGATTAAAGGATCTGATTTATTTGCTTGTCCATGGAAGGAAGAACTATGATCACTAGAGCAAAGTCTTTTGCCTTTGTGTTGGGCACAAAATGGAAGAATTTGACCTGGAGGGAGTGATCATCTTGCTGGAGATGTTCTAGATAAGGGTTGGACTAGATGACCTCTAATGTCACTAGAAACACTACAAATTTATGGGTATATTTTGAGGATGCTTCATAGTGTATACAAAATTACAGTAGCTCGTTTGGATATGTAGGAATGAAAAATACAATAATGGGCACATCAGTTTGTATTCTTTGTGTATGTATTTATAAATGTACATATATGAGATTATAAAATGGATGCATATATTAATATTTGCTTGCTTTGGGATACCTGTAATGTAATTGGCATAAGGAATTCTGGGCATGAAAACTCCCTCCACAGATACAGATTAACAGAGTTGATTGTGGGAACTGAGATGTTAATTGATTTACTGATGACAGTATAGATAAAGGGCTAGACTCATTCTGTCGTTTATTGATATACACATAAATATATAAATATATGTTCTAAAAACCGAATGATAATGGATCATAGTTTTGAAATTGGATTTTTGCGTTATGGAAATTCTTCATGACATTTTTAAGGCAACTTTGAAGAAATATTTCTCCATGTTTTTTATCTTATAATTTTTGCAAAGATTCCCCTCCTAAAAAAAAAACCCTTTTAACATATTTATTTTTGCACACCTTTGGGAAGGAATAACTGGTAATAAGTTTCATGGAATCAGTCATATGGCTTGAATTCAAAGTTTTTTTTTCTATTTCAATTATTCCCTTCAGAGTGTTTACATTTTTGTATTGTGATATAACTACAAATTCTAACCACAGTGGAGGAAAACTTTATGGATGAATCTTTGAGAAATTTATTTTTGCATTTTGGAAAACTAGAACTTTTTCTTCATTTAGGAAAACCAAACAGAAAAATTTAGCTTTGGACAAGACTGTCTCAAAAAAACAGTACATTTGTTTTTTTTAATAATAATTTTTTTTTTATTTTCCCCATTACATGACAATATAGTTTTTCAATATTCATTGCCTAAATGACTTACTAAGAAAATGGACTCCATTTCCCAGAATGAGAGAAAGCTTTTTTCCTTCAAATTATAAAGATGTAGTCAAGATGTTTTTTCCCCAACAGTAGGTGTTAAACTATAATTGGTCATGTAAAATCATGCTTTGTTTAGAGACTATTAGAGAATAAAGAAAAAATATGTTTTTGTATATATTGAATTTGAAAATCAAAAGGCTAAATATAAAAATAACATGTTAATGAGATTGTACATTCTCACTTAAGTGATGGTTCTGATCTAACATTCAAAAATACTGAAATATAAATCCAATGCCAATGTTCTAGAAAGTGTACTATTAATTTTGACACTAGCACAATTTTTCCCTCCTCTCCTTTTTTATTTTATAAACATGTAAATTGTTTATTGGAAATTACCAAAGGTCTTTTAGACCCCAAGACAAGCTTCATGGCATTCAAAGTAGAGAATATAGAAGCTTTCAAAAGGATTGATTAATAATATTAAAATTTAATTATTTCAATATTTCATCTGCTTATATGGTTACCACCTGAATTCAAAGATTTCAATTAGATTCTTACAAGAGCTTCTTATTTTCCTTCCTCACATCTCTCCTTTGCAATCTGTTTTCCACACAGCTATCAAAGTGGTATCCCTAAAGTCTGAGTCTGACTATGTTACTCCTGTGCTCAAAAAAGCATCAGTGGCACCCTATTGCTTTTTTTTTTTACATTTAAAGTCCTTTAAAGTTTGAGTCCAATCTATGTTTCCTCTCCTTTCTTCATTATGTGTCAGTAAAAATGACAGTTTCTGGGTTTTTATACCTACAAAATATATTCTTCTGACTTTTGGCCATTGTACAGTCTGGCCCAATGCCTTCGAATACAATCTCTGCTCCTGCCATCTCTTTTTGTCTCTAGCTTCTTTCTAAGATCAACTCCAATGCCACCTTTTACATGAAGAAATTTTTAATCCTCTTGGCTACTTTTGCAACATCTAAGAAATTATATTTACTTGGTATATATTTGATATTTAATCATGTTACATTTTCTTTCCACCCTCCTTATCTGCCTCCTTGCCCCAAGTAGAACATGTCCTCCATAAAGTCCAGGACTGTTTCATTCGTTTTCATCTCCCTAGCACTTATAGCATGGTGCCTGACACTATGTAGGCATTTAAGAAAACATTGAAAATGTGACTTTTTGAGTAATGCAAAAGAGGATTAGATTGTTTAGACAGTGTGGTGGGGTGCTGGTGTACACTGTGCCCTAAGAACAAGAGCCCTGGATTTAGGGTAATAAAAGGCTGGCATCAAGTTCTATTTAATATTCTATTTAATACCTTATTTCAGCTTGAGCAAAGCACATATGCTGTGTTTCCCTGCATCTGGATCTATAGAAGGAATTAACTTTCCTCCAGTTCCAATTCTTATAAGCTTATGAATGAAGTAGTATGTTACCAAGATTATTTAAAAGGAAATTGTGAAGCAGATAGGCAGCACAGTGGGTAGAATACTAGGCTTGGAATAAGAAAAAAATCTTATTTCTAACTTCAAATCTGGCCTCAGACATTTACCATGTGTTTCTGAACAAGTCACTTTACCCCTTTGGCTTCAGTTTCCTGATTTCTAAAATGAGCTAGAGAAAGGCATGGCAAACCACTTTTACATATATATATATATATATATATATATATATATATATATATATATATATATCTTTGTCAAAAAAACCCCACAGAGTTGGACACAACTAAACAACAACAACAAAATAAAAGAATATTATCTTTTTAGTTTGTATTATGTTTAGACAATCTTTGAGTAAAATGGAGCCCATTCTGTTCAAAAGTATTCAGAAACAACAGTGCTAGAAACTTGAAATTTATGCTGTTATTATAAAAAAGACAGACAAGTATAATTGTCATCACTTAAAGACAACTCTCAAAAATTAGTTTGTTTATTTGTGTCAATTTCTTCTGAAAAAACCACAATTTCTACAAATATAATCCCTTGTGTACTAAATACAAATATATTTTTCTAGAATTCTGACCTTGCCCTCTTGATTTTCTTAAAATAGTAGTATTAAATAATCAAAATCTCCATTAATTCCAGCTTTGTAATCATAATATGTTGATCTTCAGTAGTTATATATAAATATATATATATTTATATATATGTATATAAATATATAACTCATATATTATAACCAATATAAAACTCATCAGGTGAGAACACCTACACATATACACACACAATCTAATTATAGGGAAAAGATATCTATGTTTATTGTTTCTTTTAATACTAATTTCTCAACCCCTAGAAGTCTAATATCTAATCTAAGTTCATCTGAAACTACTCTTTCCAAATCTATCAATATCTTTAAGTTAATAATTCAGATGGCTTTTCCCCCTAAAATTTAATCTTCTATCTCTCCCTATAACACTGTCCTCCTGCTGGATAGTCTCTCCTTTATGAGTTCTTGTGATAGTCCCTATCTCCTGGCTCTTTGACCTCTCTGGTCATTCCTCAGCCTACTTTGCTGGATCATTATCTATATACTTCCTCCTATTTCTTGGGACACTCAAGACTCTTGGCTGCAGCCTTTTCTCTGTTCATGCAACAAACTTACTAAGTCATATCCTCATTTTTATTTTAGCCTCTCAGTACGTAACCCTCTCTCAAGTCTTTTCTCTGTCCAAATAATCATTCCAGTGGTCTCTAAGTGAGCCTTCTAAAACTCAGGTCAAACCTCACCCCCTTTCTCATAAAGCTCCAGTTTCTTCCCTTTTTCTCTAGGATAAATATTAACTCATTTGACTTTAAATTTCTTCAGAGTCTGTTCTAATCATGTTTGAAAGCTTAATGCAAATTATTCTCACACATACTACATTCCAGGCATGCAGACCTACTTTGCTGTTTCCTAGACCTGATAATCCAGTTCTCAGCTTTGCTTTTTAGCTGTTCTCTTTGCTATAATATATTCTATCCATTTTTCGTCTTTCAAGAATTCTTTGCTTTCTTCAAGTTTCAGCACAGTTACCATCTTCTAAATGAATCCTCTTCTGATTTCCCCAGTTGCTTTTTGCCTTTCCCCAGAAATGACTATATTTCCTTTTATATGTTTTATATGCATTTTGTAACCAAAACAAACACCTAGCCCAGGGTCTAACAAATGTGGTGTTTAATAAATACTGGTTGAATCAGTGGGGAAAAAATGATGTTTATGTAATGCTTAAATATTTGCAAAATCCTTTTCAAATATTAACACAGCCCATTCTTGGTTAATTTTTAAAATATTAATTCTTATTAATTTCTCACAGCAGTAAGAGATTTAGTGACTTGTGCAGGGTCACAGAGCTAGGAAATGTGTGAATCATTTTAAACTTAGGACTTGAGAAAGATTCAGAAAAAGGAAGGACTTAGCTGAAACTGAGTATGAGAGCATGTGTGTACGTAGATATCCCATAATGTGTGGCCCCTTCAAGGCTTCCCTCTTCACCCTCTCCTGCCCTCCCAAATTCCCAGAGGTGACTTAGTATTTAATGTCCTTAGGAAATAACACTGACTTTACAAGGTCACAATTCACCAGCCTCATAGAATTACTTCTGCTTCAGTGATGGGAAAGACAAAAAGCACTTCCAATCCTCCCTCAAAATAAAGGTCTATTTAATCAAGCCCTGATGCTTGTGCTTTGTTGTTTACTTCGGAGACCTGACTTAGTTGGTGGAGATTTTCTAGCCAAGTAAAAAAATAAAAAAGGAAGGCAACACTATTTCAGTGTGACAGGGAAGAAATCCTGGAACTTGCAGCAACTCTCATCTTACATCACATAGATTCTTACTGTACCTATTTTGCCCAAGTGGTATTGGCTGGGTAAGGCAGCCAGAGTATTTAGATAAATAAGCCGCCATCTATGGGGCAATTCCATGGAAGAATTGGTACTTTCAGGAAATTTACAACATGACAACAGTCACCTTTTTATGCAATGGGAAAAAGCTTATTTGGCTAGTTCAAAATTGCTTAGCAATGGGCAGCAAGTCAATTGCATATTTCTATTCTAACATCTCATTAGAGAAAGATTCTAATTCTACTTCGTTTTCTCCATCTAAAACTATCAGGCTTGAGTTAAGAAACTCAAGAGAAATGAGAATAAGGATCTAAATAACTAAAATTTAAAATGTGTAAATGTGTGTTTGTGGGCTCTAACTTTTGGTTTCTTTGATTTTCTTATGTGGAAATTGTCTACATCCATGCAGATCAGCAACTTAGTGTCTTAAGGAGATTTTTAGGGGTAAAGTAGTGACAGGTTAAGTGGTTAAATGATTTGTCATTGAACTTACGGCTTGTATGTGTCAAAAGCAAAATTGGAAGCCTGGTTTTACTGGGTCTCCATGGCAAATCTTCAAGCCATTTCATTTTGACAACTTTCAAAATTAAAACTAATAATGGTATCACTTCAAAAATAAAACTGTAATTTCAAATTGTAAAAAAGTCATATTTTCCCAAAGCATTAAATATATGTAAAGTTTATGAATAATAAAATAGTGAAAATATATGACTTTTCTTGACCATTTTGTATATATTATGGACAAGGCTAATCTATTTATATACTTATGCACAAATGGAAAGGGATATTACATTACTTCATTGTATTTGCCTAATTTTTTTATGCATAAATGGGAATAGGGGGAGATATGAAGCCACATCCTCATGTTCATCAGAGTAGATGCAACATACAACATAGGACTATAAGTAAACTGCAATTTGGTTTATTTCCAGAACCTCCATAGAAGCTAGGCTTATTTAAAATTGTTTTGCTTTTAACCAATACCATCTAAGAAAAAAATTGTTTAAATCCTTTTATATACCTACTCTGACTTGTAACAAGTAAATTCATTGATTATATTAGAGGTCAGTAGGGATAATGTTGCCAAACTCACTTTTACTTTAATCATATGTCCTGCTCTTGCCCATCCTATCCATATTTACAATAAAATGGCTCCATTTAGAGAACAGTTATAGGAACTAATACAATTCTTTTCTCTTGAGGGGATAGAATAAATTTCATCAATTATCAAGCATTTATTAAGGGATTACCATGTTCCAGTCAGTCAGTTATTAAATAATCTTTCTTTAAGCACCTGCTATATGCCAAGAATTATGCTAATTGCCAGAGAACTAAAAGGACAAAAGCAGTCTGATAATGATTTATGTAAATAAGAGGAGTATCCTGCAACATATCCACTTTGGTTAACATAAATAACAAAATGTTTTGTCCTCTAATATTTTTTGTCAGATGACAATGCTTCTTTAATTAAATTACAAACTTTTCAGTCATAAATTAGATGTGAATGTCTTAGTTAATCAAGGTGGAAAAGAATGAAGCACTTTTAGCCAATGGTTGAAATGATCAAAAATATTTCTGGACATGTTTGTGTATATAGACATATATTTGCCTGCACTTATGTACACATGCATATTTATTTTTTGCATGTGTCTAAATGTATATGTGTATGTATATATGTTTGCATTTATACATCCATTAATCTATCTTTTTCTCTGTCTATCTCAGAGAAGGAGATTCAATCAGGAACATTCCATCAAGCTCTTTATGAGTTAAGAGTTAGGACTTTTTTGAGAAATAGACCATTCCTCCTATAACTCCTGGGCACCTGGGATGAGGGGGAAGGAATCCAGGAGTGTTATATTCAACCTCTCTCTCTCTCTTGCTGACCATCACCAGTGATGGATTTGGACTGGTAATAAATAATGTATTTACTCTGGGACTATGAGAGGACAATTCTGCCGCCCTTAAGAAAGGTGGGGAAAGCTACTTCTTTAGGAAAGAGAAAAGTCACAGGGGCTATACAACAAAAGCAATTCTAGGAAGACTTATAGAGCTACCTCTATACATCAGGGAATTTTCATGGGGATTCAAAGTAGGGATAAAAAACAACAACTTCTAAACACCTAAGAGCTTTGAATGAATCTTTTTGCTAGATATATTCTCTAAGCTTTACCATGTCCATATATTTGAAAGAGAATATTCCTGCACTTTGTAGGTGAATAATTTTGTACCAATTCTTATTTTCAGATCTCAGTAAATACGCCTAACTAAAAAGGAATTAAAACTAATTAAATGATAATTAATGAGAATACACCTCTTAAGAGCTCAAGAGAAGAGGTGTTAGAAAATAGCCATGTAGAATTAACCTTTGATCTTGAGAGAGAAAGAGGCATCCACTATTCTCTGGAGACTCCACTTCTCAGGCAAGTAAGACTCGAAAAATATCCCCAGAGTGGGTGCTAGACCTATATTATTCCATTTATTCTTCACAAAACCCTTTGAGCTAGGTGATGCCATTGCTCTTGTTTTATGTATAAGGAAGGTAAGTCTCAAAAATGATTAGCTACTTTCTCATAGTCATATAGTTAGTAAGTCTGAGATGTAGGACTTGACCCCAAGCATCTTCTTACTTCAATTCTAGTCCTCCTAGTGATTATTGGCAATATCACAGATATCTGAAAGTTTAAGAGAGTAGGATGAATCTAAGTGCTCAAAGGACATATCTTGAAATGTTGCTTTTACTTTGTTTTTTTCTCTATTGTTCTTGCTTTAAATGATTCCCTACTATATTGCTTTTTAAACAAATACAATAACAGGGAAAATCTAAACAAGCAAAAAACCCTACTTAATTAAGAAGTTTGATTATTTGGTTCTAATTAATCTATAAATTTTGAAATGTATAAACTAATTCCTAGCCATATGTAATCAGAACATGACTTTTAATTTTAATATGAAAGTAACAGTATTTGTCACCTCACATTGTTACATACATATGGATATGCAACTTTTCTCTTTCAAATAGTAGTTTTAAACCTCCAGTCTTTGTAGTACAGATGATTATGCATTGCTCTGATTTTGTCTGACCCTTAATTAAAATATCTTATGTTTATTGATGGCTCTAGATAAAAATTCTTATAATGCTATATTTAAATTAAAATCTGAATCTCAAAAATATACAAAGGTAGTTTTTAATATAAGTTTTATAATTGATTTTTATAACTGATGATAATCTTTATGTTTCAGTAAAAAGAATTACTTGGGCTATTTATGCATGAATTCACTAAATGTTTTCACCAAAAATATAGCCACAGGAAGGGATAATCAATGTTATTCCTAATGATGTGATATTATCACTCAATGACTTGATTTGCAGAGGAAAGCCATCCTTTTGGGTGGAATAATTAAAAGAATTGATGATAGGACTTGGACCAGATAAAAAAGCATGTGATTATTATGATTTGTACTATTGAAGATAGTACCTAAATTTGTGAGATCCTTTAGGACTCTCAAAAATAATTTTCTAGAAATTGGCAAATCTTAGAGAATATTTCAGATGAGGAAATTAAAAAACCCTCTTTAAAATTTGTCTTTTCCTTTTAGATAATCACATGCATATTATCAGCAATAACAATACAAAAATAAGTGCTTATCATGAAAAACAGGCCCTTGTAGTGATATACTCTACTTTTTAAAGTTACTCTTTTAAAGGATATAATTCTTCCATTTCTAGGGCATTGACAATTTCCTATGGAACAAAACTACAGTTGATCCAGACATGTAGCCAGTTGCCATAAAACAACTAAAATTATTGATTTTGAATAATGTTATATACGCATATTAATATATTGTTATTGCATACATACTTTAATGTAACAAATATATAATAACATAATATATAAATTATATAATATAACAATAAAAATATAATAATTTAATATATAAACCAATGATAAGTAGTTATTAATTATATAATCTATACAAATATATCAAAATATGTATATATGTTTAAGATACATAAATATATGCACGTATACATATCTCAAAAGTTGACCTATACTTCTCCCCTTGGAATTCTGAAAGTAACACTGAAGGATGGCGTGCTGTTTTCTTGTATTATTCCTGATGAGTGCTCCCATCCACAGTGATTCCCCTTATCAGGCATCCAAACTTTATTGGCTTTTTAGACAGGGATAATTTACTAAACAGATAAAACAAAGACATTTGTCACAGAAACATTCCCCCAAACCTGGAAGACCCTCTCAGTTCATACATGCAAACTGGAAAGAATGGACTAAAACTACATAGCACATAATTAGTGGAAGTCAACCCCCCCCCTTTATTGTAATGTGACTGGCTGATGTGTTATTGGTTTGATTAGGGTGGAGGGGATGAAAAAGAAGGACTTAGGTATTTGAAGTGGGATGCACAGGACAGGAAATCAATACTAACATGGAAAAGGTGAAGAAAGAAAAATGCAGCACATGCAAAACAGTCCATATTTAATTCGTAGTTTTGTCTTTGAAGTGGTCTGGGAACTTTAGAAACTTAGCTGTGAAATTTTTTTGGGTTGCTTGTTTTTTTGTTGTTGTTGTTTTGCTATGCTAATAGACTATTTCTTATATACATTCCCTTTTTTGTAAGAGAAACTTTCTATGTGGTCTTTGTGACTATAAAATCACTTTGTCTTCACAGGCAGAATGTGACTTTCAACAATTATTTGTTAAAGTGGCTACTATTTGCAAGGTACTGTACTAGAAATATAAATAGGACTGAATTGTGGCCTCCAGAAACTTTTCTCTTAGTAGAGTATCTAACTCATAAAAATAAGTGTAATATAATATTAAAAATTACAGCAAAAATATTTCACCATTTACAAATGAATTTAGTCAGTTAATGATCATTTTGTAGTAGTGATTTGCAGCTTGTGACCCTAATCCCCAATACTGTGAACCAATTTCTATCCAAAGAATCTACTACAAAGCTAATCTTTATACCTTTTGACTTATTTGACCCTCCAGATTTGCTTCAGGAAAATACCCTGACATTCTTAGGTTATCGTTTGTGTCTGTTTCTGTAAATGTAGGTTACTATTCCCTATTCCCTCATAGCCACTCAAGATATTAAAAGTATGCTGGGCTTTGAACAGCCTTTATTGAAAACATAAAAATAACATATAAAGCCCTCACAGGAACCTATGAATAAATACAGTATAAAATTCATAAAATACTCAAAAAATATCCAGCCCTTCCCCCAACTCAATACCCCAAGGAAACTGGAGCTGAGGTTATTGTCGGATGGTCCCTTGACATTCCAATAAAAGCCCAAGCTCCTTTAGGCTCATGCATAGTCCTTTGTTGTTTAGATTCCGTCTAAAAATTCTTTGGCGAATACTGGGCAAACATTCCCCTTCTATTTGATTTACCCTCTCCATATTTCCCATTGGCTTCTCTCTCTAAGAAAGATGCAATTAAGGAATTTAGGAACATTTTTTCCCTACAAGAGTTTTTCCTACAAGGATAATTCATCGGGTAATACCCTTCTTCATCTGGAAAGTCTTCTCCGGGCCAAGAAAACAGCGGCATATCTTGAAATATAAGAAAAAATGTATTGATTTTGCTTTTGTAGACCATTATAAGCAGTGGTGATTCTCCATCAGTCCATCACTAATTCATCAGGAGACAATCTCAGCTCCCAAAGCTCTAACACTATTGCTCCAACAGTCATACACAACTTCCTGGATAAGTTCTACTTCAATTGTATATACATCTATATGAGCATAAGTTGCATAATGGCTGAAAATCTATATTGGTAGAGAGAATTTCATCACCAAAATACCCTCTAACAAAAAAAGTCACCAGCAAAAACACCTCTCCCTGATATCATTAAAGTTTTCCTTTAAAAATGAATATCAATATTTTTGAGTCTGTTTTTTCCCTCCTCTTTAAGTCTTGCAATATGCAACAATAGGAATATTTATGAAACACCCCTTTGTGATGCTATGGAAGATGCAAAGTAGATAAGACAAGATTTCTTTCTACCAAGTGAAAGATTGGGGGAAATTTTATCTACATAGATATATATATGGGAAATGATATTTATACAAATTCAGTAAATGTTCCCTGCATCCAAAATAAATACTAACAAAGGAAAATCATCATTACATGCTAAATGAATAGGAAAGTTTTGAAACAATGTGCTCTATGAGATCAATTTGCAGAGAAGTGAATCTTCCTACAAGTGTTATAATTAGGTTTTGTTCAGTCGAGGACCTCTAGTCAGGGAGCCTGGAGACTAGACAGATCAACAGAGGTAAGCAAGCAATCAGGACCTGCCTCAGAGGCAGGCTGAGAAACAAAAGAAAGTAGAGCCTGGCAGGTGGTTGGCATCAGGGAGTTCTGGCAGGTGGCATCAAATGAATGTCTCAGCAGGATTGACTGGCAGGAGGAAAACAGCAGCAGGCAGTAGGTAGAGCTCCAAGCAGTCAAGCAGGCAAGTTTTGTTAGAGGTGTCTTGAAGATGCTGTCGGAGGACCAGGTTCAGAGTTGGGAAATTCAATTCCTAGCAAGACGGAGGCGATCAAGGCAGGGTCTCAGACCTTGAAGACTGGGAATATGGGGGAAAAAATGAGATAGACACTCAGGAATAGTGTGAAAAGACCAGAAACCATATGTTACAATGAGAGTTATAAAGGGGAAAATTATTACAAAGTAAGGACTTGATTTCTAAAACTGGGTTGCTAGGAACAGAACCAGAAGAGTCTGGTGATGCCAAACTACCAAAGTGTAGACCCAGCCCTGCTTACATTTCATATAACTAAGGGATAGATTGGTTTCAGAGATGGGGGTGAGTCAGAACATAATGATAAATATTAATTGTTGGAAATGGAATAATGGGGGGGGGGAAGAAGCCAAGCTTTTAGTGTAACCAAGAAAATAACACGCTTAAATACTTTTCACTTTGTTGTCTATCTGATCAGAATAAGAAAAAAACCTTCTAAAAATGGTGAGACCATGAGAGAGATGGCATATCCGAGCTGATGATGTTGGCACTAATTTTCAGTTTGTGAACTTGTGTGTTAGGAAGGGGTTGTTAGAGGATAAATGTTGAAATAGCCTTCCAGTTATATGGAAGAGCAACTCATATGGTCACGACTTCATCAGGATATGAAATAATACAAATTACATTTTCTCCTGTGTTTCACAATGGTTACAAGGCATTTAATAATTTGAAATCTATCTTTTTAATGTGCCTAAATCTCATAGAGAGAGAGAGAGAGAGGTAAAGATTGAAATCTGGTACTGTAAGCACTCTTTTTTAAGAAAGATGTCCAATGTCTTTGATTAATGACAAAATCAACTGCCCCCCTATAAGGAGCCCTCTTTTGATATATGCGTCTCTGTATGTATGCAGTTTCATGCATGTGCATATATCAGTACCTATAGCTCTCTCTATATTTTGCTCTGACTGCCTCATTCTATCAGGATTTATTAAGCTGTGGCTCTGGATTTCAGAAAATTATATGACTTGAAGAGTTTACAGTCTAATGTGAGACAAGACATGATAGAAAAGCAAAGCATGGAACTCTCAAATCTCATGGAACACATGAACATGCACATGAGTGTGTGTTGATGCATGCATGTGCATGTATGCATATATATACACAAACACATATAAATCGGTGAGTTTAAATTAAATACTGAATTGACTGTCTAGGTCTGGTTCTTAGGATTTCAGAGAGGAATAATTGATGAAAATTTCTTAGAGGGGAGGCAGAGCTATAAGTAGTAATTCTGACACCTGGAATAATCACTACCTAGAGAAAGAAGCATCATTTGTGGGAAGCAGTACACAATGGGCTTTCAAATCAGCCTTATTGATCATGCTGTAAAAGTGATAGAAATGATTAAGGCAAATTCATTTGAGTGGGAATGAATATTAGTTCCCTCTTGACCTAGGGTTGGACTTAAGAGTTGGAAGAGAACTTATACAATGTGCATGAAGTACATACACATCTCTTTATATAGCTATATCTATATCTACCTCTATTATATTCCAAGGAATTTGAAGGATCTACACTTTTCTTACTCCACCAGAATGAAGGTTCCTTCGCACATATCTATCTTTCTTTCCCCGCCAATTTAAGAAAATTATTTCAATTACACTGAGAAACAATTTTTGACAATTGCTTTTTGACATTTTAAAATTCAGATTTTTTCCCTTCCTACCCTCCATCTACTTCCCAATGCAGTGAATAGTCCGATATAGGTTAGACATATACTTTTATATAAAACACATTCCAATATTGCTCATGTCAAGATAGAAGATACATATCACAAAATGCAATAGAAATCTCATTGTACTCATATCTTTCTTTTTTTTTCTTTAGAATATTTTTTTCATTGTTACATCATTCATGATTTTACCCTCCTCTTTTCCCTCCCCCTTCCTGGAGCTGACAAGCAATTCCACTGGGTTATACATGTATCATCCAAAACCTCTTCCCATGTTATTCATATTTGCAGAAGAGCGATCTTTTAACACCTAAACTCCAATCACATCCCCATTGAACCATGTAGTCAATCATATGTTTTTCTTCTGCATTTCTGCTCCCACAGTTCTTCTGGATGAGGATAGTATTCTTTCTCATAAATTCCTCTGGATTATCCTGGATTATTGCATTGCTGCTAGTAGAGAAGTCCATTACCTTCTATTGTACCAGTGTATCTGTGTACAATGTTCTCCTGGTTCTGCTCCTTTCACTCTGAATCACTTCCTGAATGTCATTCCAGTTTACATGGGATTCCTCCAGTTCATTATTCCTTTCAGCACAATAGTAGTCCATCATCATCAGATACCACAATTTATTCAGCCACTCCCCAAATGATGGACACCCCCTCATTTTCCAATTTTTTTGCCACTACAAAGAGAGTGGCTATAAATATTTTTGTACACATCTTTTTCCTTATTAGGTACTTTGGGGTACAAATGCAGAAGTGATATGACTGTATCAAATGGCAGGAATTCTTTTAAAGCCCTTTGTGCATAGTTCCAAATTGTCCTCTAGAATGGTTGGACCAATTCATAATTTTGTTACATCCCCTCCAACATTTATCACTTTCCTTTGCTGCCATATTAGCCAGTCTGCTAGGTGTAAGGTGGTACCTCAGAGTTGTTTTAATTTGCACTTCTCTAATTAGGAGGGACTTAGAACACTTTTTCATGTGCTTGTTGATAATTTAGATTTTTTCATGTGAAAACTGCCTATTCATGTGCCTTGATTATTTGTAATTGGGGAATGGCTTATTTTTTTTACTTAGTTATTTGTATATTTGGAAAATAAACCTTTGTCAGAGAGTGTTATAATTTTTCCCCAGTGTGCTGCTTTCCTTTGTAATAGATAATATTGAGGGGGTATATTTGATGTGTAAATTATAACTAATAAATCAGGTAGTTATCTTCTTTTGCCTACCCTCCTCCCTCTATTCCTCCTTCCCTCCCTTCCTCCCTCTTCCAGCCTCCCTTCCTCCCCTTTTCTTCCCTTCAGCTTCCCCTTCCCCTGTTCTTCTTCTGGTTTCTAAACCAGTCAGGGTGAGTTAATGATGTTTCAAATGAAAATACTCTCTATCTTCTTTTATTTTAAGTAAGGGTTTATTTGGGAAGGACAGGAAAGTTGGAGGATGGAAGTAAATGGGTTAGGGTTTCCCTAATTCTATAATTAACCTTAGGTTGGAGGATATTGAGAAAAATGGTTGATAGGTCTAGTATTTCAGTCACTATCACCAACAAAGCAAGTCAGAGAGATATATGGATGATTATCCTTCTTCTTCTGCCTTCAAAGTCACCAGCCTACCTCCAGCTTGATTAACCCAAGTCCCAGAGATAAACCCAGCTTCTTCCTTCCCTGATTCAAAGGCAATCAGAAAATCAGTCAGGACCCTGATTCAAAGGCAACCAGCCTCAGCCAAGCCCAGAATTCTGCCACCAGTTGGTTTTGGCTCCAAACTGCCTTTCTCCGTAACATTCCAAATCAGAATCTTCATTTGATTGACAGTCAGGTCACACACACAGCCATTGCTTCTGTCCTTTTCAATGCCTTTCCAATATCTCTTCCGCACCTTCTAATTTTGATTGCATTGATTTAGTTTATACAAAATTTTTTATAATTTGATATAATCAAAGTCATTCCTTTTACATTCTATAAAGTTCTCTAACTCTTGCTTGATCTTAAATTCCTTCCCTTCCCACAGATCTGACAGGTATACTATACTATATTCACCGAATTTATGATTTCACTGTATTTAAGTCATTTACCCATTTTGAATTTATCTTTGTATAGAATGTAAGATGTTGATCTAAACCTAATTTTTCCTATACTGTTTTCTAATTTTCCCAGAAGATTTTGTTCAAAAGTGAGTTCTTGTCCCAAAAGCTGGGATCTTTGGGTTTATCAAACACTAGCTTGCTGAGACCATTTACCTTTAGTCTATTCCATTGATTTGGTGATCACTGCTTTATAGTATAGTTTGATCTGATACTGCTAGGGCCCATCCTTCACATGTTTTTTTCATTATTTCCTTTGATATGCTTGATCATCTGTTCTTCCAGATGAACTTTGTTATAATCTTTTCTAATTCTATTTAAAAAAAGGTTTTTTGTAGTTTGATAGGTATGGCATTGAATAAGTAAATTAATTTGGTCAGGATTGTTAGTTCTTCCTACCCATGAACAATTAATATTTTTTCCAATTATTTGTATCTAGTTTTAATTGTGTTTCTGTGTTTGTTTTGGTAGATAGATTCCTAAATATTTTATATTGTCTAGAATGATTTTAAATGGAGTTTCTCTTTCTAACTCCTGCCGCTGGATTTTGTTGGAAATATACAGAAATACTGATAATTTTTGTGGGATTATCTTGTACCCTGCAACTTTGCTAAAGTTGTTAATTAGCCTTTCAGTTGATTTTCTAGGATGCTTTAAGTCTACCATCATATCATCTGTAGAGTGATACTTTAGTTTCTTCATTGACTACTTTAATCCCTTTGATTTCTTTTTCTTCTCTAAATACTACTGCTAGCATTTCTAGTACAATATTAAATCATAGAGATGATAATGGGCATTCTTGTTTCATTTCTGATCTTATTGGGAAGGCTTCTAACTTGTCTCCATTGCAGATGATACTTGCTGTTGGTTTTAAATACATACTGTTTGTCATTTTGAGGAATGGCACTTCTTTTCCTATACTTTCTGGTGTTTTCAATAGGAATGGATGTTATATTTTGTCAAAGGCTTTTTCTGCATCTTTTGAGATAATCATGTGATTTTTGTTGATTTGCTTGATGATCACTTGTTATTGTCTTTTTGCTAGTATTTCATTTGAGATTTTTGCACCTATGATCATTAAGGAGATTGGTCTGTAGTTTTCTTTCTCTGTTTTTGGTCTGGCTGGCTTTGAAATCAATACCATATTTATGTCATAAAAAGAATTTGGTAAGACTCCTTTCCTTATTTTGTCAAAAATTTATATTGTATTGGCATTAGTTGTTCTTTAAATATTTGATAGGATTCACTTGTGAATCCATCTGGCCCTGGGGATTTTTTCTTAGGGAGTTCCTTGGTGGCTTGTTCAATTTCTTTTTCCGAAATGGGTTTAAGTTTTCTATTTCCTCTTTTGTTAATCTAGGCAATTCATATTTTTTTATAAATATCCATCAATTCCACCTAGATTGCTGTATTTATTGCCATTAATTGGGCAAAATGGTTCTTAATAATTACCTTAATTTGCTTTTCATCTTTGATACTATTAATTTGATTCTCTTCTTTCTTTTTAAAAATTAGATTAACCAGTACTTTATCTATTTTATTTGTTTTTCAAAGCACCAGCTCCTAGTTTTATTGGATAGTTCAATAGTTCTTTTACTTTCAGTTTATTAATTTCCCCCTTAATTCATATATCTTTTAAAAGGGGGAAATGAAACTGTGATTATTACTTTCTCTAGGTACTATGATCTTAGCTGTCTCCAAAGAGCAAGGAAGAGGAAGTTTGTTTCATATATCTATGCAGACAGTAGACTCATAATACTATACACTAAATGAAATAGCATTTTAAAAGTGCTTAGTACAGTGCATAGTTTTGGAATTTTTTAATGGGAGAGAAAAAAGAGAAAGGAGCAGAGTACAACCTACTGTCTCCATAGATATATGAAACATAAACTTCCTCTTCCTTGCTCTTTGGAGACAGCTAAGTTCATATTCCTATTCCCTACATCATCTGCTACTGAAGGAGTACACAGAGCTATATTTTTGCACCTTCTAAATTTCCTACCCTGGGGCAAAGTTCTAGTTATGATTCTAACAGAGGATATTTTTCCTAGACCTTGAGGGATGGGTAGAATAGGAAGAGTCTAAATTATATAATTCTGTTTTATGTTTCTTTAGGAAAAAAGAAGGATCTACAGGATACTGCAAAAAAAAACCACTTTATTTCAAATTACTGATTGACTTTTTTTCTTCCATGAGAATTCACAAAAATTAACAAAAAAATTTAATTGTATCTTGTGGACTCTAGAATTCATTAATCTTACATCTGTCCTACCTCCTGATTGCTGATTATTTCTGTTATTTTACATTTTTTTGTTTTAATCGAGCATTACTGGACATTTAGTTGCCACTTCATTGAATTTCTTCTCTTGAAAAGGAATGATTTTGGGAGCAGCTAGCTGGTTCAGTGGATTTGAAGAGGAGTGATCCCAGGGTTCAAATATAGGGCCTCAGCTACTTCCAGCTTGGTTATCCTGAGCAAGTCACTTAACCCCCATTACCTAGCCCTGATGGCTCTTTTGCCTCAGAACCAATACACAGTGTTAGTTGTAAGATGTAAGATAAGGTTTAAAAAATAATAATAATAAAGAAAAGGATTGATTGAGATCATTAATACATCAGAGGCTACTGCCTCTGCAATATTTTAAAATAGAATTCAAGTTATTGTTTCACATTTATATTCTTTAGTCTAAATAAAAAAGAAAATGTAATAAATTGCAAAAACATGAATGCATTTGATTGTTACTTTTTTCCTTGTCCATAGTATCTATTATGAATCAACTATACAACTATCTGAGGATACTTTATTTTTCCTACCTCATAGATACCATTTACTGTTCTGTCTTAATGATTCATTAAAAATGGGTAAATTTAAGAAATCAATGTAAAATACAGAAGAGCTAGATAAAAGATATTTGCTTTTTTTTTGAATGGGAAGATTTCAGGTTAGGGTAGATGCATATTTCATTCATTTGAAGAACAACTTAGATGAGAAAATAATTACCCTGGTGCAGAGAAGGAACTCATTTGCAACTTAAAATTTTAGCTAATTACATCCTTCCTACCTGGTGATTGTTGGTTATTTCTACTGGCTTTCCATGTTCTGTTTTAATCAATCATAACTGGGTTACACTAAGAGACTGATTTACAGATGTTTACATATCTGATATGTATCAAGCTAATAACCTTGTGTTTTTCGGACTCACAGGTCAGCTTTCTATTCATTATACGCTGATACCTTATGTCCCCAAATTGGATTTTAGATCAGAAAAAATAATTTAAAATATCTATCAATAGACTATTATATGTTTTATGACTGACACAACCAAGTTGGTAGGATGAAATGTTTTCTTTCTGATTAAAGTGTAAAGCCTAAGGATTAATTCTTAAACTGAAAGACTGATTCTACATATGTAAAGATCTGGGTGCCCTTTAAAAAAACAAACTACATTTAATTTCATCCTTCATTTATCCTTTTTATAGCTAGGAAAAAGGTTAAGAAAGCATGTTTAGGAACAAGATAACATGAGCCAGGAAAGTGATCACATTTAATAGGCCAAGTTTGAGAGTCAAACAAATTAGAGTCAGCAAATTTACAGGCATATATTGTTTTAAAATTTGGGGCAGTAAAGGTTGAAGGTAACGGTTCACAAAATAGTATTAAAAACACTTGATAAAATAATTTAGGATAATAATGAGGGTAAAGTGTTCTTTTTAAGCCTTCATATTATTATTAATAATCAATAAATTTTATTAGTCACTCATTATGTGACTCTTAAAATCCAGATATTGTGCTTAGCTCTGAACAGCCAAAGCGGGGGGAAAGGGGGGAAACAAGCACCTCTTGCCCTCAGTGAACTTACATTCTGGGTGTTTAACATGCATATATAAATAGATATACATAAGATACATATTGAATAGTTGGAGATAAACTTAGAGGAGAAGGTCTTCTGTTTAAGGCAGAATTTGAACTGAGTTTTAAAAGAAGCTAGGGATTCTACAAGGAAGAGGGGAAGAAGAAAACAGGTAAACAGGAAAACAGGAAAAAAGGTATGAGGGACAGGAAAGACCAAAAAATTGGAATTGGGAAAAAATTGGTTTTTCAGAAACAGCAAAAAGATCAGCATGTTTATATTGTACATTGCATGAAGGGAATGTTTTACATTTAAAGATATTCACATCTTGGTCCCTTCCTACCTTTCCATTTTTCTTACACATTGGTAGGAAGGGACCAAGATGTGAATAACTTTAACTGTAAAACACAGGAGTTCATATTTGGTCCTAGAGTTAATCAAGTATTACTACAGTTTATTGAATTGGGAGTAGGGGGAGGAAGCGTGTGACCCCCTTAGATGTTTACTTTGGGAAAATCTCTGTGGTTGCTATATGAGTGATGGAGTCTAAGGTAAAAGATAAGTTTAGAAGGCTATTCAATATCCCATGTAAGAGGTGATAAAAGTCCTGAACTAGGAAGCTGATTAAGTGAATAAAGAGAAAGAGATTTATGTGAGAGATGCTGTAGAATTAGTAATATTGGGAATAGATTGTATTTTCAGAGTTAATGAAAGTGAAGAGTTGAGAAGACAATGAGGTTTCTTACCAAGATTATTGGAAATAGGATGACACCCTCAACAGTAAGAGGGAAGGTCCAGGAAAGATAATGAAGTATGTTGTGAAGATATTGAGTTCTTTTATTGATTAGGTATTGATATACCTAAAGAGATATTCAGTTAGGAATGTCTAATGATCACTATATAATACAGGACTGAAACTCGGGGGAAAAGACCTAGGACTAGATATAAAGATCTGGAAATCATGACTCTAGAGATGTCATTTGAACCCTTGGGAGCTGAGGAGCTCACAGAAAAGAGAACAATCCCAGGAAAGAGCTATAGGGAACAGAGTATATATATGTAGTGGGTGTGAAATAGATAAAGATATGGCAAAGGAAACTTTTAAGAAATGATTAAATGTCTTAAAAGAGATCCAGGAGAAATCAATAACACACACACAAACAGATACACACACAAGAAAGTATGCAAAAAGAGGTGATCAGCAGTGAACCATTTTTAATTATTCAAAGTTTTATAAATATAAACTCTTGCTTGATTAACTTATCACAACAGAATATTTTTTAATACTTTTGTTTTGAATCTCTTCCATGGAGGCTGATTCTTTTCAAATTTCTCTTGGGAATTGACCTAATTTTGACCTGTTTTTAGAGAAAAGGAAGGTATCCTATAGGGCAGGAACCCTAAAGCAATTCTAGGAGGTATTTTATTTACTTACACACACACACACACACACACACACACACACACACACACAGGCACACTTCATGTACCATATTTTGCATTACCCACCCTTGCCTTTGTTATTCTCCAACTCTCCCTTCTTGGTCTCTCCCACTGCACCTTCTTCTTATTGCTCATTGTGGTCACTAGTGGCATATTGTTTTGGCACTGTAAGACAAATAGCACTTTGGTTTAAAAAAAATCCTTTTTCTAAGGAGTGGGGTAGAATCCAATAAAATTGAAATGTAATATAGATAAGAAATATAAGAGGGTAATAGGGGGTAAGAAAATGATCACAACAACTACAATATGGATAAGTTAGAGGGCTCTGTCAAGAGTAAAGTTCCTGAAATGTTGCCAAGACCCTTTGTGCAAAAACAAATTCGAATCTCTATGATAGTCAAATGGAAAAGGCAGTTACTGAATTTTAAAAGTTTAATTTTGAACTGTCTAAACAATAAGCAAAATGGAATATGATTCATATTTTCCATTGATGTGGTTTTCTTTTTCTAAAGAAACAAAACAGTTTATGATTTAGACCTTGAGTTTCAGGGACTTACAAGCATTCTAAATGTGAGTTGGTCAAAAAGGCAGCTAACTAAACACCTGGGGAGAATACTCCCTGAATGTTTTTGTGGAACACGTTTAGTTACAGCTACCACTTGGTTATTAGAAGAAGCTCAGCTGTGAACCAATTTGTTATGCATGTTTTCTTTCAAGTTCTATCACTATAAATTTTCTGAAATCTGTTCTTTTTTCTGTATTCAAAGCATAGGAAACAGTATGATAACTGCTCTCGCAGTTCTGTGCTTTTCTGAGTCCTCTGCATTCCCCGAAGTTTTCTTTTTCTAGACAACTCTCAGTGTTGACTTGTGCTGTGCAGTAATGCTATAAATTTGTAAAACATGTACTTGTAGCATAGTGACTAATACATAATGGCTCTGGGAACAGAAGGTTTTCTTCAGCGGTAGCAGCATCACAATTCCACTTGATACTCTCAAGGAATGCTAACTGAATCTACTGCCTTTTATTTGACTAAATATCCCATGAAAGAAAATAGGATGATGAATTTTTATCCATGTGCTCATATGTATATGGAAGGGGATTATTCCCCAAATTCTACTCTTGTCTTTTTTACAGTGAAAAGAATAAATATATACACATATATGACATTATTCACTTTGTTTATATGAATATTTATATCTTTAGCACCTAAAGAATGCAAGAGATACAAGATATTCAATGTTAATCTATCTGCTGATACTCAGATGTTCCCATAAATTTGTCTAAAGTTTCTCTAGGAACAGTTTTCACAGAAAGATGTCAATTTTATTTCTCTCCAAACCATCTTTTACTGAAGACTAAGTGAATGTTGCTGAGTGAGAATTCTAAGATCATGCAGAAATGTTACACCAAAAGTTAGAGAATCCTGATGTTTGCTTATTTAAAAAAAAATGATTCTTTAAATTCTTATCATAAATATAGTTCAAATCCATTCCTAAATTATTACAATAAAGAATAACAGATAGCAAATTATTTGAATTAGCATGTAAGATGGTATAGTTGGAATGATTATTGGATCAACTTTGTATTCCAGTTGTATGTAGGGAATGTCAAATGATCATGAAGATGAATCCTGGCAGATTGAATAATGCTACACAATAAGTTATGGCTAAGGACTGCACAGGAAGAATAGGCATAGATGCTTTGTGAGCTGCATCATGGGAGAGATTACCAACATGGATGAGATCACAGATCCACTTGGAGTGTTATAATAAATTTTACTTTTAAATAAATGTTAATAGATATATAATGATGATAATAAATAATTATAATATATTAATAAAGTATGGAATGAAGCCCCTTAACTTTTTATTATTATTAAACTTTATAAAACAAAAGAATGTAAAGAAAAAGTGTTTATAAAATAGCTAAGGGTTTATAATTATCTTTTCTTTGTGTTTGCTAGGGGACTTATCTCAGTTATCTTTGTGAATAGTTTCATAGCTGGAATCAGAAAAAGAAGTGATTTTGAAGTGCTACAGAAGGGACAAAATACGAGAAACTAAGTACTCTGTCACTCATTCAGTCAATGAGGATTTATTAGTTTAGGCAGAATGAAAGCCAAGGCAGGTAAAATAAATGTTCTGGGAAATCTTGTTGTCAGAGGAGGTACCTAGTTAACTGATGTTATGTATTTATCGAGTGTCTTGCCTGAGTGCATCATAGTTCTAAAAATGCTTTGTGTACTAGTGTGCATGAGTACATGCATGTATGGATGTAATCCCTGGTCTTTGAGTAGTTTTTTTGTATATTAAGGCTAACAATAAAACAATAAATTATTAAAAGTTAAACCTTAAAGCACAGGCTTATACTATCAGAGGTTAGAAAAGGGAACGGTATTGAGAACTTAAATAGGAGATACTTCATAGAGTAGGACTTGTATTGATAGGACTTGAACAATAATGAAGAATTAGATAGGTACAGAAGAAGGCTTTGCAATGACACACTCAAACCTGCCTCCTTTATCAATGTAGATCCACAAAAGCTTGGTAGAAAAACTCCTGTAGATAAAGTGGGAGGAGTTCCCCATCTTCCTAGGAATCTTAGCCTTATCCCTTGAAGTCTAAAAAATCAAAAAAACGAACTTCTATCTGGATAGTCAACATCCTCAGCTTCCTCCAACACAGCCTCTCTCCTCCGGACATAAATAGGGGTCTTTCTGTAGCTTCTGGGGTTGGAGGAAGGACTGGTCACTAGATACTGCACTGCACCATTCTAATGTCTTCCATGATGCTGGCTAACTTCATTGCCTTATTAGAGAGGCTTCAAGAGTTGCTAGGGATCTCAATCCTTGGATATTTTTATGATGAAGAACTGTAAAAAGTTCTTCAGTCTTTGAGATGGCAAGAAATCTGCAAATAGATATTTAATTGAATCTATTTGTTTGGATACAAAAGTCTTGGGCAAATAACTCGGGTAAGAGAAAGTGATGTAATATATAAGTAAATATATATTAACTTAATCTCTCTGATTTCCTTGGGTAATTATAGTCTGTACATGATTAGTACTTATTTCTGTGGATATATATATACATATATGTATGTATATCTCTGTGTAATATAAAACATTTATTTCATTTTATATCTGCATATATGTATTCTGAACATGTCTGAATCTATCTATCTATCTATCATTATTCTCAACCCTTTTCCAGTTTAGCCTAAATTCACAGAAATAAAAAATCCCTAGGTGAAGGGACGAGAGACTGAGGTATTATTAGCCTAAGCACTATTATTCAATATACCTGAGACTTTGGACTAGTTATTTGACTTCTTCAGGATGGCATTTTCTGTCCAATGAAAAGGGTTGGAATACCTAATGTTGAAATATCTAAATGGAATAACAAATCTCTAAATTTCCTTCCAGCTAGAGTTCTATTAGCATATCATTTTGTGAATACCATCAGTTTTTTTCCACATAGCTTCTTGGATTAATAATCCATATTTATAGGAGACCATAAGATTTATAGACCACAATCCACATGATACTGTTCTTAGCTAAGTAATGACTGCATCGTATGGCACTTTTAGGTTTGTAAAACACTTTGTATATATTATCTCATCTTATCCTTACAACAGCTCCGACAGGGAGGGTCTCTAGTCTCTCCATTTTACAGATAAGTAAATTAATGCCAAGGGTCAGTTGCTCAGATTTAGACAGCGAGCAGAGGTCTGAGGGTCACCCAGGTCTCCATACATGTTACCTCATTTTATAAATGAAGAAACTAGGTTCCAGAAAGGTTAATTTACTTTACACCCCAGATTTGATTCTGGGCTCATCCTGATTACTCTCTAGAGCATAGGGGTCAAAAAAAATAGCCTGCAGCTTGAGACCCACTCTACAAATGAGTGTAGCCCAATCTACATTAAAGTATGAATGAAAAATATACAAAATAAGTAAAAATATTATAAAATCTACATAATTTGTCATTGACTCATTTCAGTTGTGTTTGATTCTTCATGATCCCATATGGAGTTTTCTTGGCCAAGATACTGGAAATGTTTGCCATTTTCTTTTTCAGCTCATTTTAAAGAAGAGGAAACTGAGGCAAATTAGGCTAAATGACTTCCCCAAGGCTACATAGCCAGTAAATATCCAAGGCCACTCTGCCACCTAGCTGCTCAGATAATAATATTTTAAAACTATGTCAATATTTGACCAAAAGGGATTTTTTTTTAATTCCAAAATGTAAAATTCCCACATCTATTTGTTGCCAAATATAAAAGTGACGAGAAAAAATATCAAATGACTGAATAACATTGCTATTTTTAAAAATTACAGAAAATGGGGAAGAACCAAAACATTTTCTAAGCAAATATTTTCCATATTAAACAGATTCTCATGCACTTAAAAAGGGGAGAAATAAAATGGTTAAAGCAGTGAGTGAGGCCGGGGCTTATTGTTGAAGTAAGTTTTACAATCAAGTTTCTAATATAAATGGTGTATAATGGCGTAGTAACTCCTGTTTGTTTTTTAATTTGATTCTATTACTCTGGAGGATGTAATGAGATGTATTAGAGAATCAATGTGTGAAATGTTTCATCACAAAGCAACCTCACTTCTATTTTCATTCTTTCCCCCCAAAAAAGTATTTCAATTTTATAAATTAACTAATATAAAATGAATATAACTAATATAAAACTAATATAAAAACTATAAATTAATTAATGAATGTGTAGGAGGCAACATAGAGTGAAAGGCAACTTAATTCTAATTTCTAGATTGAATTTCTCTCCAGTCATGAAACAAATATCAAATAAAAACTCTATTTCTTTCAAACAAACAATCAAACAAGAAATGCTTAAATGTGTAGGGTTTTTAAGAGATTCAGGAAAGTGAAAAACTCCTTAGTTAACATCTCTGGGACCCACCAGATCTGTACTTTCCTCAATGAAATACTTGAGAATAATACATCATCAGTGTATTGTTTGGAATTTAGTTCAAATCTGTTCTTCCTCTACTGTTTCATAGTTCAGCTAGTAGGCAATACTTGAGCACCCATCTTACCATTCAACTCCTACATTATTACAGAACTAAGTCAAGGTATATCTTAGACAGACAACTCACACTGAGCTAGTCTGCTGTGGCTGGAGTCTCCCTTATTAATCTCTCCTTCCCCAAATGCCTGAAACAGAAGACCTGCAGGAGGCACAGAGGGCAGACAGAACAGCAGCAGCACATGAATATTCAGGTGTCTGATTCCAGGTGTTCCATTTTGCTTGGGTTGTTTTCCTGGGTGAGAGTGGGTCTGGGTGTGCTTTGGCACTTTTTCAGCTACTTTGAAGCATCCAGGTCCTGTGGGGGCTGACTTTGTATTGCAGAGATGCAGAAGTTGCCTGTGTCCACCAGCCACTAATTGCTTCTCTCCGTAGCAGGTGTAGTGTGTGAGCCAAATCCATTACTCTTGCTTCCCCATCCCACTGAGTTACTGTATTCTAAACTCATTTCCACAATTACAGAGCAGATTGTTTACGCAAGTTAGTGCTGGAGTGATTTCCTGCAACTTCTTTGATTTCCATTTGCCCTTCCAATGATGAAAAGTTTATTTTTTTTTTGAGAAGTTGCCTTGCCTTTTCTCCCCTTCCACTGTCACTTATTCATGGAGAAGATAAAATAGTAGCTAAAGTCATCTCTATGGCAGCTAGGTGGCATAGAGGATGGAGTGCCACACGTGGTATCAGGAAGATTCATCTTCCTGAGTTCAAATCTGGCTTCAGACACATTAGCTGTGTGATCCTGGGCAAGTCACTTAGCCCTGTTTATCTTGATTTCTCATCTGTAAAATGAGGTAATGAATGGAATGAAAAAACACCCCAGTGTCTTTGCCAAGAAAACCCCAAATGGGGCCACAGAGTTAGATTTGACAGAAAAAAACCTCGTAAATAACAAAGTGATCCCTTGATAAGAAGTACTGAAATAGAGCCACTATATATATATATATATATGTATATATATATACCACAGTACCTACCTTTTATTTTTTCTTCAACTGGCAGTACCATTAGGACAAAGAAATACTGCTGATTCATGGCAACAACATGTTTGTAAATATCTCTGCAAAATTTGCCAGTCTTTCTAATTTAATTGCTCTCACTGCCATATAGACTCCAGAACATCTGCTTTGATGAGAACTCTAAACTGACCCTGGTGGATCTGAGGCTATTCATAGGATGAAGCTGAAATGGCCATTTTGCTTTTGATTGGAAAGAAAAGTACCAATCCTAGAGTTAGCCAGATTCCAGAGCCCAGTTATGCTGACAAAACCTTAACGTCCTCTATGATTTGGGGGTACAGTTATAGCACCTCACGTTTATCTATCATCTTCATAAATGGTTTTCTATTTCCAGTGGGATCCAGAAGGTAGTGAAGGGAACAGGATAGGATAGGACAAATATATGAAAATAAACAATAATCCATATGCACCTTGAAGGAAATAGAATGATAGAGTATAGGCATTTTAAGAGCACAAGAAGTTTAAACTATCTCCTACATATATAAATAAATAAATATATAAATAAATATATATATATATATATATAGTATATCCAGGTCCTTAGCAGAGTGTAAATTAAAAAAATATATATATTTAGTTATTTTTTAAATAATTAACTTCTAAATTAAATTTAGTGTTTTATTAAACTGCTCTCCTCACTTTTGTCAAACTCCAACTAAAATCAACCCTTAACAATGTAATAACAAATTTCCACACAAGTTTTTCCAAGTTATATTGAACTATATTTCCAAGTTATGTTGAACTTATCTTCTTTCCTCTTCCTTTGTCCCTCCTGGTTCTGGCAGGTGATTTGTTCTGGATTAAACATGTATTAACATACAAAACACATTTCTATATTCTTCATTTTTGTAAGTGTGTAATCTTATAAAACCCAAACTCCAAAACATAAACCCAAATAAGCAATTAAAAAATCATACACTTTCATCTGCATTTGGACTCCAACAGTTCTTTCTCTGGAGGTAGAAAACAAGAGTATAAACTTTTAATAGATGCTTGTTAAACTGAATCATTCCTACTTCCTCTTTGCTCCATAGATATTAAATGTTATTGACTAATTGACTAATTTTGTAGATATGAGGTCCCAAAACATGCTCTTAATTCAAGAATTTGAGATGCTCTAAGGAATTAAACGGGGGTCAAGGCCACTTCATTTATCAAATATTAGCAACACATTTTCCAGTGAATCTTTTTTTTTTTCATTTGTGAGTATTAAGAGTTTTAAAGAACTAGTCAAAAGCTAGAGAGTTAATGACATTCTGCTGGAAAAGAAGTAAGGAATTGTAAATAAGATAATGTCAGAGGGAACAAACTAATGTGGAAGATGGGATGAAATGGGGTGGAGGATGCATGAAGAAGAGTAGTTCATTTTTTCAAGGAAGGGGGTCACCATTTTAAGTGAGAAAAAGTGAAGAAAAAGAGAATAGAATCTAAATAGAATCAGATTAGCTAAAGGGGAGAAAATGGAGCTCCTGACAACTCATCTCAATTTTGGGAATAAAATATGCAAGATTCTAAATTAAGATAATGGGGCGAGGGGGGGGGAAGTACTCTGTAAGGACTGAGCAGGGGGGAAAAGGCTTTTAATAATAGCTTTGTGATCCTGGCCAAGTCACTTAACCTCTGCCTCTGCTTCATCAATTGTAAAATGGGTATAATAGTACTTCTATCCCGGGTTGTTATGAGGACTACTTGAGACCACGTTTTAAAGTACTTAATGTAGTGCCTAGCACATAGCAGCAATGTGATAAATGCTTATTTCCTTCTTCTGATGACTGGCATAGTGAGTTGTTTTGAGAGATGCAATAGGATTGTTTGGTTGCAATGACTACCCAGTTTAAATTTTATAATATATTTATAGTGGGCCCAGACAGCTTAATATATTTCCCTTTTCACCTATTTTCAGGTATTCATGCATAGGAGGGAAGAGAATATAGAGTAGAAGTAATTGAAGTAATAGAGGCTGACAGAAATTATTGATCTCAGAATTTTCAAGTTTGTAAAGAAGTTTTGTTGATGTATAACTGAAAAAAAATCTTCAGAATTCACTTTTTAAATTATTTCTGGGAGCCCATAGATGATTGAATTTTGGAGTGTCAACATGGAAATTTTCCATAGACGACAGAGCAAGGGATATCTGGTAACACTCAAAAATACTGAAGACTTCTCAGTCAGGCAGCTTTAATAGAAAAGGTAATATTTCAGTGGTCTATATTGTATTTATTCTTCTGTCAAGACAATCAATAGTTTTGTGTATGTGATATGAAAATTGGTATTTTTCTTAAAGTTTTGAAAAAGGGAATGGATTGTCTGTACAGGATTCTTGTCTAATTAGGATGCTTTTTTCTACAAGAGAAAGAAATACATTATGGATACTAGTTAAATTATGTCGATATTTAACAGTTGAATAGCTTGCCAAAATTTTTTTACCAAGGGATCATGATCAACCTGGGTGGAAGTTTATAGTAACCTATCATAAATTGTTATCCTTGAACCTATTTAGTTAAAATTTTGACAAATTATTTTTGATTGTAGACATTGATTGTATGTAAATCAAATTTGTGACTAATAAAAACCTGAAACATAATATAATAATTTTGGGTGTAGTGTAATCTCAATAGGCTGATAAAATGAATTGGGCCAAACGAAGTTCAGTAAAAATTAGTAAAAAATCCTGTATTTAGGTTTAAAAATAAAATATAAAAGTACATAATTCTAAAAATGAGAATCATTCAAACATTGATGGTCTTTGAGGGTTTCATTGTTGTCCCATTAGTCATAAAGCTAGTTGAAGCCTTATAATTGTATCATTTGATAGATTTATTATTTCTTTGGTGAGTCCTCACTTACTTTGGAAAGGACACATAAATTTGATCTTTATTTATAAGAATATCTAGTAGAGAATGAGACCTCATTGTACTCTGTGACTTATCTCTGTAGTATTGTGCTTTCTTTTGTGTTCTACATTTTAGAAGCATCAATGATACATTGACTACTGAAGTCAATGCGGAGGAGAATGAATAAGATGCTTATGATTTGAGGCCATGTCATATGAGAATAGTGAAGAGAATGAATATATCTGGCTGTGAAAAGCTATCTAGAAATTTGAACAATCCCCAAATAGCAGAAATTGCTTTTTCAGGTGATTTAGTTTCTTTCTCAGTGGACGTGTCCTAGGAATGACTTGGATACCCACTTTTCAAGGATATTGTATGAAAGGTTCAAGTACTAGGGAGCAGTTTGGATTGGGTGGACTGCAAGAACATGTGTGATGCTAGGAGTCTATTGCCTCAGAGTTCAATGGCAAACATTCTACTTGAATCTTCATTCCTGTATCAGTAGTTTGGTTTGAGATTTATCTGGAGCTCAGTATTCTACAGGCACACTTCAAGAAAAGGCTCTTGGGACAGCTATTCTGGCAAGTAATTTAGTGGTATCAAGAGTAAGGATACTTAGGAACTGAACAGGGTGCATTGTAGAAAACAGACAATTTCCCCAAGACTAACAAGCTAACAGAACAATAGTACCAAATTAACTACCACCATAGAGAACACTCAGCAATCATAAAAGTGGTATTTGCTGTTAGGAAACACAATAAATTGTCCCTCAGATTTCATTACACCATCAATCAGTGAGGTTTGAGAATGCTATTATTAGTTCAGTCTCTTCCATTGGGTTTCACAGTATTTATTGAAATTTACTTGACTCTGTTCAACAATGGTTCTAAGTCCAACAAAGCCAAACTATAAGTTCTGCCTAGTTTTTGTTTTTTTTACATTATGATAAAATCTACTCATATAACTCTCTATATACATTCCAAATTTAAATATTTGAAATCAACTCTTTTTTATCTGTTACATTAATAATACAGACTGTATAATCAGTACTTTGTAAATTTATACTATAAAATGGAAAGGAAATATGAAAAGAAATCCGATAGCCATATATTCTCAAGAGTTAAAAACCCTTTATTTAGCTTATTGTGATTATTATAATTTTTCTTGATTTTGCATTTTTGGAAGCAAACTCTTTTAAAGGACTACATTTACCTGAAATACTATCAGGTGTTTCATTTTCCATAAGGGAAGCTAAGATTGGAGAGATGGGAATTAGTTTCTGCCTCATTCTCATTAGACCTGAGCACCATATCATTATTACATAGAATAGTTTTATAGATTGATTCCTTTCATAAACAGTAAAATCATCACATGGAAAAGCCAATATAATTTTCCTGAATAGATATTTAAAGAGATGTCCTTTTCCTTTTTTAGTTAAACACCATTAATTTTATTATTCTTTTCATATCTCTGGTTTATATTAATCATCTGGTATTTAGAAGCAAATTTTTATTTTTCACTTAATATTTTTGTTTTATAATGTACTTTATATTTCTTATCATATATAAAATAATAAAAATGATGTAAAATATATGTACCTAATAATTATTATTTTCCTTATTGTTTGAAGGGGAAATTGAGAAATTATTTACTTTGATTAGAAAGTAGTTGATTGAAAAAAGGAAGATATATTGTTTTTTGTCAAAAAATATGATTAATCTACTATGCAACTTTCCATTAATCCAATAAATAAACTAACTAAATACTTCTTTATATTAAATTCAATATGACTATGAAACTGAGTAATGTGTAAGGTAAAGATTAGCAAACTTCAAAAAATGTGGGTAAAAATTCTTCCATCATGCTGAGTGATAGAGGATATGTAGACAAATGTTTGAGTACTATAGATAATATGGCATAGAAGATTTGGGGAAATGGTGGCCAGGCCAATTTTAGTAGAGATAATGAGTTGCTGAATTACAGGAATCTTGTGTGTGTGTCTATGTGTATATGAGATAAAATATTTATTTTAATTTTTTCCATATTACATGTTGATAATGTGGGTTTTAAAAATATTGTGACTGGGGTACTGCATCCCCCAATATGCCATAGGGCTCCCTCTCCCTCTGCTTCTTGGAGTGGAATTGGTCTTGAATTGGACCAGTCCTGTACCAAGGAGAGGGGCCTTTGACTAGATTCTGGGTTTAGAGGTGGATAGTCAATTTCAGGTCGAACACAGGTGTTTTTTCTTTGAATAAAAGTTTTTGTGAGATCAAAGAGATATAGTTTTCTTTTAGCATTACAATAACAACTTCCAACAATCATTTTTATAACACATTTTTTAAATATAAGTTTTCTCCCTCCCTTCCACCACTTTTACTTCCCCAAGATGGCAGATGTTATGGTGTAGGTTGTATGTGTGTTATTATACAATACATATTTCCGTGTTAGTAATTTTGTGAAAAAAGACATATCACACTAGAGAAAAATTCATTATTTGTGGGTGATTTCAATGATGGTCTCAAGGAAAAGATCATGTTAGACAGCATATCTGACAAGGGATTGGTAGGGATTTAAGTAGCATTCATATTCACACAAACCAAAAGCAATCACCCTTTCCAGTTCCTGTTAAACTGAAAAAGAACATTCTATCTAGTGTGGAGAAAAAAAAAGACATTTGGCAATAATGGAAAAGTTAGAAAATTGTATCAATCGTACTCTTCTGTCAACTCCGTCACCTAAAACTAAAGCGTGAGCTCAATTTACCTCATCAAACTAGATCTGTTGTATACCAGAGTCTTTAAGTTCCTTGGAATATAGAATTTGAATTCCACAAATCAAATACCTACCTAAGATAGAATGGCCATGCCATTTAACTACCTGAGTAACTTTGGACAACCTTTACATCTCTAAGAGAGTTTTCTAATTGACAAAACTAGGTATAAGACTTGATAACCATTAAGGTCCTTTCTAGCTCTACTTGTATGATTTTTTGAATCTGCAAAATCAGAACTCGGTTTCACAAGTTACAGGAGGCTGTCTCGTTTAGTTCATTGTTTATCTAACCACGGGAGCATCCTATTGCATTGCTTTTGCTTGAAGTTGACAACCTCATGGCGAAGCACTGAGGAACTGAAGATGGAGGGATTGAAGGAGTTACAGCAGCAGCAGCATATGAAGGTTTTGTAGGAAATTACATAGTGGGGAGGAGGCTGAGGTGGATGAGGTAATCAGTACAAATGAGATTAAGAAAATTTTGAGGATTTGGGAAAAAAAATTAAACAGTTTATTGAAAAGACACACCCAGAAAAAGCTGCAACAGGTCACTTGTTTCACCCATTATCAAAGTGTTCTGAAAGGGATGAAGAAAACAAATTTAAATGGAAACAATTTTTTGGGCCAGAATGGATTAATTACATTTCCATTCATTTAAATGAGAAAATTCTATGTAACACATGAGCAAATTGAATTACAAACTTGGCCATGGAATGAACTAAACTTGCGTGTCAAGGCACAACTGAATTGGTCTTACTAATCTCCAACCCCAGTTCTTAAAATATTAATTGGGAAAGGATAAAGTATTTTTCTTTTTTTTTCTTCATGAGGTTTATATCCAGGTTTTCCAATAATAATATCCAAACGAGTAACAAGAAATTTTGATTTTCTAATCTTAAACTGAGTATATAAATATAAAAAATATTTTTATCTTGATTACCTTGTCACAATGACACATAATTGATTATTTGGAGGCTTCCAACAAAACAAGATGATAATTTCTACTATCAATTTCCCTAAATAAATGCATAGTGTCTGGTGAATGAATATTTCTTTTTAATATTTATTGGGGAATATAGTTTCAAGAATCACTAGAGTTAGAAGTTTCATGTAAATATCCCATGAGACAAGAGATTTACTTTTTATGAGAAAATTTAAAGCATATGAAGGAACCCAATTCCTTTGATCATTCACTTCCATTGCAATATTTTCTTTCAAAACTGTTTTCATCTCAAGAAAATTTAAAGAGAGAATTTCTTATGATGTGTAGATATTGATGTGATGGTCAGTCAATGAGAACAATAATACTGCAAATGCAACCATGTTATCTAGCTGTTTATTTTCAGGTGATGATGATTCAAGGTGATGCTTGTCAGTGTCAACACACTAATAAAGACAGCCTTTTGTAAAGAGGCTGTTTCAAAACAGAAGTAAATCTACAGGGGTGATTTATCAATGTTTTGATCCTTTCCATTAAGTAAAGGAAATGATCTTTTCTTATGCTCTATCATATATAAGTACCACACACACACACATATATATGTGTGTATATATATATATATATATATATATATATATATATATACACCTACATATATTGCATCTATCTTTTCTTCTTGTAGTTCTTTCAATTATATGACTCTTGGTGACACCATTTGGGATTTTCCTGGCAAAGATATTAGAGTGGTTTGCCATTTCCTTCTCCAGCTCCTTTTACAGATGAGGAACCAAAGCAGACAGAATTAAGTGACTTGCTCAGGGTCATGCATCTAGAAAGTATATGAGGCCAGGTTTGAACTCAGGAAGAAGTCTCCTGGATGCCAGCATTGACACTTTATCTACTGTGCTACCTAGCTGTTATTTCTCATTGCCCCTACTATTCCTCACATAACCAACATTATTCAGTAATGAATAAGAGCATCAACCAGTTCTTAAATTTGCTTTCACTCTTCCTAGTTGCCTATAGAACTGAGCAAATCATGCAGAAATAGAACTCCAAGGCTGGATTCAGTTAGTTTTCTCTCTTTGTCCTTGTGACTTCAACTTCATTAGAGTTGGCATAAATCATAAAGTCTTAATCAGCTGTGATCGTGATAGTGAAAACCGATCTATAGAATGAATACACCCTGTGAGCTGTAATTTAGTAATGTACCTTAAAGGTAGTTGATTAAATCAGAAGCCTCTGCTTTCCTGGTCATCAGGAATTCCATAGCCTTTCTCAAAACACTGCCACTTCCTCAAGGTCCATTGTGCCTTGGGCTGAGGACACAAAAGCAGAAGCAAGGGGAAAGCAAGAATCCGTGATCAAGCTCCAGTTTTGATGTTAGAAAAACCCATTTTCAAATCTCATATCTCCTTCTCGCTAGCTATAATTATTCAACTTGATTAAATTCTGTTGACTCATCTGTAGAGTTAATGATTTCTATAGTATCTGTCTTAGAAGATTATCATGTGTTTTCAAGTATAGTTAGTTCTCAATTTACATAAGTGAACTATGCAGCAGATATCTACATTAAACAATTTTTATATATTGCCAATTTGCTTCTAAACACTAACTTCACTTAGTCTATATAACAAAAGCATACCCAAAATAATACTTTTACAAGTTATAAAACTTTCTAAAATACTGTATCATGATAATAAATGAAATATGAAATGAAAAATAAAGTTAATGATAAAGTATACATAGTAGTGAATGGTAAATTTAACTGTGTTGCCCCTTTCCCATCTGTATCATCTAATTTTTATCACTGGTGGTTGGTTGTGCAACATTTTTATGAAGTTATCAAGAGACAATGGGGGCGGAGGGTCAGTGGATTGAAAGTCAAACCAAGAGATGGGAGGTCCTGGGTTCAAATCAAGTCTCAGATACTCCCCAGCTGTGTGACCCTGGACAAGTCACTTAACTCCCATTGCCTAGCCCTTACCACTCTTCTGCCTTGGAACCAATATACAGTATTGATTCTAATAGGGAAGGGAAGGGTTTAAAAAAAAAGAGAGAGACAATTGGACAATGGCTGTTTTTTCCCCTCATATCACTGACAATTACAAGAAATATTATGTTCAACAAGTCTTGATCTTCACAAATCTTGGATCTTTAAAACATTAAACTTTAAAAACTTTTTAAAATATTTGGATCTGTTTTTGTAAAACAAGTAAAAACATACCTCAAATGAGAAAATGTTTCTGTCAACAGTTTTTTTTTTTCCCCAAGCTTTTTTGACTGGAACTCAGGTCCTGAAGTTTCCCTTTTTTCTTCTGTAATCTTTGCATCTTGAAGGTCAGTCAGATGCTCATTTAAGAGTTTTTCATGAAACTCAATCAGTTCCTTCATATAATTATCCATTCCTACCTCCAATTCTTGGGCTAATTTTATAATTGTGTTAGTCACTTTTTCAAATATTTCATCTTTATCAAATCTCTGAAAATTGAACAAAATGTGGGCATACTTTTTGGCAAACTCTCTTCATACATGTTTTTGTTATATCTTCCCATGCCATTAGGGAATTCTTGATCTAAAGTCAAATTAGTATAATGTGAATTTATGTAAAGTGAGAAATGTCTGTCATTAATGTTTGTAATGTTCTGATGTCTGCATCCTTTAAATACTCTATAAATGTCTTTTTTTTTTAATTGTGTGATCTAGTCCTTTTATCCAGGGAAGCTTTTATTCTTTAGAATTGTGTAATAGCCTGTGGGGATGGAAGTATTTGCATGAAATGAGCCTTTCCCTCTTAGATAATGCCACTTGCATTCATGTGGGTAGAAACAACTTTCCCCAGCTTCTCACTTCAGTGGACCACAGGGGCATGACTTTCCTTAATTCAGCACCTCCAGTCTACCCTACATTCAGGACCAGACCTGCTCAGGAAATAATGTAGAGATTAATATTGCCCTCAGCTTCCCCTCGTTTGCTAAGGCTCTCCCCTCTAACGGAACTGTTTTAACTCATTTATGCTCATGGGGAATCATGAAGTCCAGATTCATGCTGTTTGTTACTCCATTTGTCAGTGTATAATTATAATTTTATACAGGCTTTTTTTTATTAAAATATTTTCAAAGCTTCAGGCAAATCTTAATTATCTTTGTCTTTGGGTTATTCAAAGTCTGTCTAAAGAATAGCAGGAAAATATCTTTCTTCTCACATTATGGATAACTGATTTTTAAAATGATCTAAAAGTGTTCTAGATGCTTTATATGCATTAGAACATTTTGAACCTACCTATAAAGCTGTGATGTAGGTATTGCATGCATTGTTATCCCCATTTTATAGGTGAAAGCTTGAAACTCAGTTGGGGCTACACAGGGAGTAGATATTCCAGACAGGATTTTAGCACAGGTCTTCCTATATCCAAGTTTATCACTTATTTTATGCAGAGAAGTGTTAATTCAAGACCTTTTCTAATTGACTATTACTAAAAGTACTTCCATTTTTGGTGGTCTTTCTGAAATCCTAGCAATAACTTGGATAATCATGAAATTAATTACTCCTAATGGGGTTTGTTGTTGTTGTCTACTTTTAGAATTGACAAAGTTTTATTTTATATGGACATTAATGTTCCTTAAGAATTAGCTAATGCATTTGTAAGGTTTTATAATCATCTAACACTATGAAATAAAAACACTCATTCAGAATCTAAAGTACTTCATATTTTTATAGAAAGGAAAGATAATATAGACTGTTTATTTCTATTTTAAAAACATGTATACATACACAAATATATGTATACACATTTATATATATGCATATATATTCACATTTACTATTGATAAACATGAAACCTTGAGAGACAATTGAATGATGAAATAATCTAACAGAACGAAATAATAGGAAAGTTAAAAATAAAGATTCAGTAAAGAGCTTAATTCATGGTGGTAACATTTTTCTTTTGTTACAAGATAGATAAGTTCCTGTTAAGGGGCAAGTATATGCAGATTTTCTGCATAATATTAACATCCTTTACAAACACAGTTTATGTTATCTAATATAAAACACACTTAAAATTCAATTCAACAAACATTTATTAAGCATATACCCTATGCCAGGCATTGTTCTGAGCACTATGGGAGATGCAAATTTTAGAATAAACTAGAAATTTGTCTTTATTGTTCTCTCTTTCAGAATAGGTATGAGATCAGCTTGTACCCATATCACTTTAGAATTATACTGTTTAGATGTGAACATGAATGCACAGGCATCTAAATCAGTAGCCCATGGGGATATTATAAAGAGAGTGTATCCTTCAGAATTGTGAGTGAAAAAAATATACCTTTGTTGTGCTTAAATTTAAATGATAATATTCGTGGCTATAGCTAAAGAAAGAATTGCCATAGAATAAAGAATTGTTATGTTTATTTCCAAAGCAAATACTCTAACTTAATCAAAGGGTCTCAGTGTTGAGTGGTAACAGCATGGAGGAGGAAAGAGTCAGGAAAGAAGGAATGGAGAGACAGATTGACAGACAGACATAAAAACACAGAGGCAGAAAGACAGAGATATGGAGAAGGAGAAGGGGAAGGATTTATTACTCACTATGTGCTAGGCATTCTAAGTGTTGGGACTACAAATAAAAGCAAGTAATTCCCTTCCCTCAAGAAGCTAACATTTGAGTAGGGGAAGAGAACACCTAAAGGGAACCTGGAAATTAGAGAGGGATAGAGGAAGAAGGATACCCAGAGTGTCAGCAAAGTGAGACATCTTTTGACATGTGCTGAAATAGTTATGGAAGTAGGAAATCACCAAACTATGAACCAAGAAAACATTATATACTATTCCAGATTTAATATTTGAGGAATAACTTGGGAATGCTCACTTTCAGAGAATGAACCAAGAAGTGGAAATGTGAAAGACATAATCTATATATTTTGCCTGATTATATCTGCATTGATGTGGAGAAGGAAGGAGATGATTTTAAAAAAAAAATTTAAAAAAGTAATTTCTCATAGCAATAGATAATTCTCTAAGGCTTTAAGTTATAGACTGATGAAATCAAAGGTCTTTAATATATTGAGATTCTCGACATCATATTTTCAGTTCTTAGGAAAGAATTATATAAAGCTTCTATTCCCTCCCCATTGGGGGATTGGTAAGGCAAAATCTTTGATTAAGAATCTAGAAAAATGGCCATAGTCAGCCACTTTTCATTAGGATTAGCATCCTTCACCCTATCCTAAATTGATTGCTGATGCCTGAATATTTCTGCTCTACCACTTATATCTTCCACTAGTACTTTCACATGATTAAACCTCAGAATATCTCTTCATATGATTTTTTCCCATTGTATGCTTTCTCTAGTTCCAGTAATTATTTTCTAATATTTGCTCTAAAGGAAGGCTTCTGAATCAAACTCTGTTGCATTGTTAGTTCTTCCATTTCTCATATAGAAAGTCATGGGTAAGAATGCAATGTATAGCTTGTTGTTAATTAGACTTTCACTTCATTTTATTTTATTCTTAAGTACATTCTCCATGTGATAGGAGAGGACATATTAGCATTTTCAGAGCTGACTGTTAGAGTGAAAGCTTTGTATTACATTCTCTTCTGCTTTTAATTTAGGTTGATCAATTTAACTTCATAAGGGAAGTTCTTATTTTCAATCTAGCAATATTAGTGGGATTAAATTGGGGAAGGCTATTGTAGAAAAATAAAGGCAAAAGATGAGGAAAGGAAAAACACTCCTAGTATATGAATAATTCAGAGTGCTTTAGTTGTCAGATAACAGTGTGTTTACTGAAATCCCAACTTTTATCCATGCCTTATATAACATAAGCACATTAATGGACAACTTTTTAAATGTTACCTTCTTTTCTAAATATGTGACTCTTCCTTTACAAACCCAAAGAAACATCCTTTCAACAAAGAAAAGATAGAGTGAAACAGTTCATCAAAACTGATATATACCATAGTCTCCAGGTTCTTCTCTTTTTTTAAAAAAAGAGAATCTCTTTTTAGTGTTTTTTTGTTCTTAGTATTTACATTGTGGTAGTCATGATAAATATTATTTCCTGGCTTTGACGAGTTCATTGCTGACTAATTTATGAAATTATTAAATGGGATAGACATACCTACTGCTTTGGGTGCTAGCTTGGAAAGACCATAATGGCAGCAGGAAAGAAGGCTTTAAGAAGGAATGGGAAATGGAGTCAAACTGCACACAAAGTATAGATGATATAAAAAAAAAGGTGGAGATTCAGTGGCAAATGGCATGAGGACAGAAGAGGGAAATGAAAAAAATGCAGTCAGTTTTGAGAAGAGAATGAGGCGTGGATGAGTCACTTGACTATGGATTGGAATTTGAACCACTTAAACATCATGGACCTATTGGAGACAGAAGAGAGATAGGGATCTGAGGTCTCATTTTCATTTTTTATGGGGCACAAACTAACTCAGCCTTGCTCCTTTGGGGTTAGTTTATTAGCATAACCATATCATCTCAGAGTTGTCAGTAACACTTTAACATTAACTTGCCCACATCATCCCAGAGTAATCACTATCTTTTGGTTTCCTGCTGAATTAGGTCAAGTAGATCATGATAAAATGTTATCGCAATGAAAGAATATTTTAAATTAAAATAAAATTTAAAAAGACTAAGAAATAGTATCACAACTAATAGATCACATGGAAGTTGCTTCTTATGTGCCATTGACCAAGTTAATAAATCCCTCTGGATCTCATTTTCCTCAATAATAAAACAAGAGTATTATACCATATGATTGCCAAAGAAGCATATCTCACAAAGTCAAAATTCCATAGTGCTCTATGCCACATGCTGCTCTCTTGTATTCCAGTTTTTAATATATGTTGATAATTTACACCAATATGTCTTTTTTATTTCATTGTCCTCATTGAATGCTATGCTGAAGGGCCTGAGTAAAAGAATTTGTATAAGGATCTCTGAGCACAGAAATATATAAACTGAAGTTTTGTGCATTTGTCATATTCCTTCTATTTTCAGAAACAAATGCAATTTTGCAAACCATTAACCCAGGTAAATATAGGTGCCTGTACGTGGATGATACAGACATGTTCGTCTGATTATTTCCAATGAAATAGGACTTTTTCTTTGCTTCTTTCAGCAGAAACATTGAAATATGTTTCATACATTAAAACTGAAAAAAAAAAGGCTTTGCCATATTTGGATAATAGGCAAGCCTTAGTATTATACTCCTCTTGTACTATTTAATATTATTCTTATTATTGAGCATAGGTTTGTGCTTATAATTCAGTGAGTTATTTGTACATCTTATTTTCTTAAAATATCATTCCAAATTATTTCATGGCCATTCTACAGTGAAAAAAAAAATCACCAATACTGCTACTAAATAATTCTTAGCAACATATTTCTCCCCCACTGCAAATCTAAAAACATACACTGCTCTCAGAAACTGATTTTGTTTTGTCTGGTCTGACCAAATGCTATTTATACCAGGGAATTTTTTTCTTCTTCAAAATTTAGAACAAGTTTATTGCTAAGCATTTGTAAGTTCTACATTGTTCTTAGTTTTCCTGCTGTTTTATTTACTTCTCTTTAGGATCTAAGAGATCTAAAGGTTTATAGTTTCTTTTAAAAAAGTTCTACAGTGTACATGTATCTCCTTATCTTTCTCTTGGGAGAGCATCTTTTAGAAATAGCGAGGGGAAAGGACCATAAAAACAAGAGAATATGAACTAATAGCTTCATTTCTCTAATATGGTTTCTCCTAGAATAGTCTATTTCTCATGTAAGGTAACCACCTATTAATCTTGGATTTCTGGGTCCCAGTTAGAAAAAGTTACGGTAATTCAGAATGTATCTTTAGCTGATCTGTATCCCAAACATTGCTCTATTACCAGTACTTTCAGAGGACTAGTATTTTTCAAGAACCTAAGTCAATTAAATTGAATATGTGATAATAATTATATGAAGTCTTTTGATTAATATTTTCAAATTTATACTTATAATTACCCTTTGAAAAAAAGGCAACATTATATAGTGCAAAGAGTTCTGGACCTAAAGTTACAATGTATGTATTTAAATAAAGATTTACATCTACCACAAGATATGTGACCATGGACAAATCATTTAATTTTTGTTGAGCCTTGTTTTCTTTTCTATAATGGGAATAATGATCCATACCACCTGCTTTTCATGGCTACTTTGAAGAAAAAACTTCATAAAGAGCAAAATACTATCTATATGTTAATTATTATAGTTACCCCCCTTTAAAAGAGATATCATAAAAACTAAAACTCAAAGGGACTTTGGCAATGATATATTAAGAATAAGGATTAGACATCTGATTTTATAGATATAGGGGAACTTCTTCAAGGCATAAAAAATAAGCATAACAGCTTATTTCCTTAAGTATCTGCTTTGAATATTGAGAAGTTTACTAGCTTGCCCAAAGACACAGGAGCCAGTATGTGTCAGAGGCCAGCCAGGGAATGAGAGACTCAAGGGCTGCTTTGAAACAAACAAACAAACAAAACCTTTCCATTCTTTATTAGGAGCACTCTCTGAGCAATTCAGATTCAGATTCCTTGCTCTCATGATATTGCTTTAGTTCTCCAGTTAGAAGGTAGTTCTTTCCTTTCTCCAAATGTATTCTCTCTGGGAGAACAGTGCCTGAGCACACAGTCCTGGAACATTTAATCTCTTAGGAAAAGCAAAGTGGGAAACATTCATTATTGGAATGACTAATAAATTGTTCAAAAAAGAAAACAAACATGGCAGAAGAAGACAGTCAGCCAGTAAAGGATCATGGACTCCCTTATCAAGATACTCGTGTAAGCATATACTTTTCCTAACATTTTATACTTCTAGAAAGAGAAGGAGAAATAGTCTTCATCCTCACATTACTGCAGTCCAATCTGGAAGTCTAAGTGAAAGCAGGGCAAGAGGAAAAAGGTGTGAGGGTGTATGGGTGTTGGGGACAGGAAATGTGATCCAAATCATTAAAAAAAAAACAGAAATACATCAGTTCCTCCAATAAAGGTATATATATTCTGCTGAGCCTCAGTGAAGAAATCCTCAGAAGTCAGCCTCAGTTTCAGAAACTCTATCAGAAGAATCAGAAGAAAAATAAAAGTCCAATTCCTTAGGAGGTACCCTGAAAATATCATCTGTCATTCCATCCAATTGGTTTGGGTTCTTAACAAATTAATCAGGTTGTCCCCTGATCCCACTTATACCATTCCTTAACGTTCATCCTTATTTCCTGTCAAGTCATACAGTTGTAATTAAAAGTATCAAGAATTTTCAAGATAAAATGAACAGGGATAGCCTTCTAGGTCGTTTTGAGAATATATTCAGTAACAATCAATTAGCATAAATTAGTGAGAAACTGCTTTCGGTTGGGATGAGGACAATCCCAAAAGATATGTCAGCTATGGCATTTCACATATTTTAAGGAGCTGTGCCAGATTTGAAAGATAAAGATATGGACAATTCAGTCACATTTAATAGTGCAATTCTCCAAAGCGTTTCAAGGCATTTAAAGTACTATGAAAGACCTATCTTTTATCAACTTCCCACTCCATCACTATTTTCTATTTTCTATAATGGCCCCAAAGGACTATAGACACTTTGGTGTTTGAAAAGCTTCAATTCAGATCCTCACATTTTCCCAAAGTTAAAACATTGCTTTCCTTTAATCAAGGTTAATTTAAAAAAAAATAGGGCTTCTCTGACTTGGGAAAATGAGTGGGATAAAAGAGAAAATTTAGGTGATATTAAAAAAAACACAAACACAAATTGCTAATAATCTTTTCTTTAAAAAAGAAAATAAGGAAAATAACACAAATAACTTCATGATCATCTTTATTTATAAGTGATGAATGAATTCTAAATGCCATATACACCAATGTAATTCAAAAAAGATTTTACTGAAATTTCCAGTATAAATTCTTACTTTAAAATGATTAGAAAAATAGCTATAAATTTTCTTTGCATTAGAGATTAATAAAAATCCCATTGATGATAGCTATTAAAATAACCTTTTCTGAATATATTTTCTTTTTCTCTCTCTAGTAATATATCAACCATAGAATTAAAAAGAAAATTTTCAACAGCAATTTAGCAAAAAAAAAAATTCAGAGAAGTCTAAAAGTTTATATAATGCTACATACCAATAAAAGCTTAGTCACAATAATTATGCAGTATTCAATTTTTATTTGTTTTTTCTTTACATTCCAATTAGTATGTGTATTTTTTCCTGGTTCTTTTTATTTCATTCAGCATTGAATCCATGAAAATCTTCCCACAATTATCTGAATTCTTCTTTTCTATTACCACTTAGGATACAGACCATTTTAGAGAATGTTTGGTGATCCATGAGCAACAACATTATTTATCATTATTTACTACTATTAAAAAATTATATTTATATTTTGACCATTATAGAATATGTGCCTATCAATGGAAACTCCATGACGATTATAGAAATTTTTGTCACTTTGTTAGCAAAATTCCAAATTGTTTTCCAGAAATTTTGTAAAACCAATTTAAAAAACCATCAACAAAGTATCATTACCTGTATTTCCATAGTCCCTCTTCATTTGGTCAAGACAGATATTTCATCTTTACCAATTTTTTAGACATCAACAAAAATTTTAATTCTTTTGATTTGCATATATTTTAATGTAAGTGATTTGAAGCAATCACATATCCTTTATGATTGTTTTGACAATTATTTTTTTTCATATCCTTTGACTTTATGTCCATTGGGAAATGTGTTTTGGTCTTTGCATTTGTGTCTCCTTACTCCAATCTGCCTTCCATTCAACTGCCAAAGTAATTTTCCTAAAATACATGTCTAACTCTGACAGTCTCTACTCTTTATACTCCTGTGGCTCCTGATTACCTACAGAATGAAATATAAATCCATTTGTCATTTAAACTCTTCCTAACCTTGCCCTACTCTACATTCACAGACAACATGTACTCTATTCCCTTCCATATACTCCTTGATTCAGGCATAATGACCTACTTAGTCTTTCTTATATTGAGCATGCCATCTTCCATTACAGTGCCTAGTCAATGGCTTTCCTCCACACCTAGAAAATTAACACCTTTACTTCTTGAATTCCTGGTTTCCTTCAAGATTCAGCTAAATGCTACATACTGTAGGAAGACTTTTCCGGTTACCTAGCTGATACCATTTTCCTCCATAAAATTATTTTCCTTCTCTCTTTGCATCTTATATGTGGTATTGTAGATACAACATTAGACCTGGAGGCCACTTGAACCAACCTATAGCTACATTTTTGGTTAAGAATTCTCCCCCTGTGATTTATCTAAAAAATATACCTGATTTTGTTTTTTGTTGTTGTTTTTTTTTTTTTTGGTGTGACCTTTAGTATTCAGTTAATATTTTCATTTTGAATTCTTGAATGATATATGATATTCATTTAAACTTCACTTCTGATAAACTGCTGTGAAGTTTTCCAAGGTGTACCTGTCAAAGTTTAGTTCTTTCTCAAATAGTTTATGGTCTTGTGCTTATCTAATGCTTGGATTTAATGATTCTTAATTTAATATTTAATGATTTAATGATTCTTAATTTTATCTGAGTGTTACTGATGTATTTTTATATTTTTAACCTCTATCAAATAATTTTGATGATTACTACGTTGTGTCATATTTGGGATCAGAAAATACTCTTTTACCTTTATTCTTCTTTTTTCATTATTTTCCTTGAGTGTTTAAACATTTTCCTTCAAACTGATTTTGTTATTATTTTATCTTGCTCTTGTGGATTTCTTTACCATAGCACTATGTATTAATTTAGTATGTTATCATTTCCTCTTATATTGACATAAGCCAAGCAAAGCAACATTTATCTTAGAAAGAAATAGTATGATGTTGTATGTGTATGTGTTTTTGTAGTTTACTTATACCTGCCTCATATCTCATTGATTAAAGTGCTGAATAGTTGGGATAACTTATTTCCTTTTTGTTTGCAAAAATAGGAGAGGTTTGGGGGCTCTTGAAGCAAGGATGTCCTAGGTTGACTGGGGAATCTTTGTAAAACTCCAAAGCTTTTTAATCTTCTTTACAGTGAGTCATATTTTTCTCTGGTCACTAAAGCAAAAGGATTTAGTGTTCTGAACACTTAAAAAAAGTAGCATAATTAAGTATATTTGTGTTCCCCTTTGGAATCACAGAATCTTAGAGATTAAATCTTGGAGATTATCTACTTTAATTTATTGAAAAAATATGTTTGGTTCCCCTACATAAAACTGGATTGTACTTAGTTTTGTAAGCTCTTTGAGAAGAATTCATCCATTGGAGATGGACATTATAAGTTAAGTAAGAATACATTTGTCCAAATGGCTATGGCCCCATATTCCCAAAAGAGTCTTCTGGATTTGTGATCTTTCTAGACATTATAGTTACTTTTCCTAAACAAGAATTTGATTAGCTGGAGGCATCAAGGGTAGATGATTATAGTATTTACCTTTTGATTCCCTAAATTATAAAAATTTTATCTACTTTTTCAAACTCTGTCAGATTGCTGAAAATGTCCATACCTTTTCAACCTTTTCTTGTTGTCCACTCTCATACGTTTCCTTGAGTGAATGTAGCTTATTTTGCCTTTATTGGTGAAGTTAGCTTCTTGGCTCCACTGATTAGTTCTGACAGTTACTATCTAGATAACTTTGAGGTTGTCCTTTCATTTCCATGGAGTTCCATCAACTCAACTGTAAAATTAAGCTTTTACAATAAATGATCTCTTAGCTACTTTGTTACTCTAGAGTTCTGTATTTTTGTTTCCAAGATTGGCTTTTGAGTTCAGTCTTTTATTGAAGCTAAATTCTCAGAACATAAAGATGATTTTTTTCCTGCCCAGATTTTTTCTGGCCTTTCAACTAAATTACAGTCATTTCTAACTTGAGATGCTAATAGACATGCCATAATGCCAATAAATAGTAGATACCTCTGATTGACCTTTTTGTATGCTTCATCCCTCCTATTTTCTCTCAGAATACTGAGGCATCACCAATATTCTTTCATGGGTTTAATTGGTTTTTTTGCCTCCAGTTTTCACAATAAAAATAGAGTTCTTATCATCACAGCAAATAATAGCATACTATTACCAGAACCCAGCTCTCCTTCCCATATACACACCTCCTCCAGACATGATCAGAATACAATTATGTGTTTTGTATAATTAAAGGAGATAACATTTGTGAGGAACACTAATCAAGATACCTAGCATTCAGTCAATAATATGTTTTCCCTTATATGACAAAAATTAAATAATACAAAAATGCCTTTATCTTTGAAATGACAATTTTAAATTCAAATTTAATAAGGAATATTTTTCTTTTCTTTTTTGAACTGCATACATATGTACCTATTAACTAGCTATATTTATCTATCTGTTATTGAATCAATCAATAAAAATTTATCTTCTCTCCTTTCCCCTAGTCCCTAAATTAGAACAAAAAACTGTAACAAAAATGTAGATTGAAGTAAAAAAAATAATGCATTAACTCCATTTAAAAAATTGTCATTCTTATTTCTTCACTGCTCTATCAGAAAGTATGTAGCATCTTTTTTTATGCTTTCAAAATGGTGGTTGGTCATTATACTGAGCAAAAGTTCTAATACCATTTGCATGACAATGTAGATGATAATCATTCCAGACTTATAGAAATTGTTTTATTTAGGATGTTAATATAACTGTCACAAAATTAACACTTAATTTAATTTGTAATTGGTTTTCATAGAATGTCTAATAAGACAATAATGAGGCATGTTGGTAAATGATAGTATCTTTGCAAATAACTTTGGACACTAAGTATTTTCATTTTAACTTCCAGATGAAAGGGAGGATGTTCAAAAGAAAACATTCACAAAATGGATGAATGCACAATTTTCTAAGGTAAAGCTATTTTTTTTCTTATTTCAGGATAGACCTAGTCATTATTTAATATTAAAAGGCATTTTTTCAACATTAACTTTTTGTTTTGTCATTTAAAATCTGGAAATATCTTTAACAAGGCTTTAATTTAGAGAGTAAAGAACAAACAAGAGCTTTCAAAATAGATGATTATTTGTTTTAATGAAAATAAGTGCTCAAATCTCTGTGATCAAATTGACCTTGGTGATAATATAAACATTTGTTTGCAAAAACAGTGAGATCATTATAAGAGCAATTTTGCATGTAGTAGAGATTTATTTTTGTTAATGGTCATGATGATTGCTTATAATTCTTGTGAATGATACATTTTTATAAAAATATCATTCCATATATATTATATAAATTATAAAATTATTTGATCTAGTTTACAAAAAGAAAAAGAAATTGGCATAATTGAATATGGATTAGTTATTCAATCCATTAGAGAAATGATACTAAGAAGGTTTGATCCTGACACAAACATTTAAGGGTCTATCAAAAATTTCCATAATTTTACCCATCTTGCAAATATTACTCAAAGTATATTTTCTCCTGGCATAATCTTTATACACACACACACATACATGCACACAATACAAATACACACAATCTCATAGACATATAGCTTCTTAAAAAGGAAATTGATAATGGTCTTTTTATCTTTAATCCCATTTTTAAAAGATATTTTTAGTAATGATGAATGAACCATTATCCCATGAGATTTCAATTTTCATAATTAATTCTGTCCCACTCCTGATTTCAAGGTTGTCTGTCTTTTTAAAGTACAGAGACTTTCACAAAGTTATTCCTATTCTTTCTTTCTGAATCTTTATTTTAACAGGGCAACATGGCACTCTGGCAGATTTTGTATAAAGAAGTCTTTATTTCCACTAATAATAATCAGTACAACATGGTTGTAGGAAAAAAATCTATACATTTACTGAATGGAAAAGATTTTGGGAAAGAACTGTAATTTTAAGAATCTATTGAATGAAGAAAAATGTGTTAAATGGAGAAGCTGTATTCAGTTATTTGAAAGGCTATCTTGTGGAAAAGGCATTAGACTGCTGTAACCAGTCATCTAAGACAAGGACAAGACCAAAATTTAGGAAATATATTTGCATTTAAAAATATTTTAAAAGAATTAGCCTATTCAAGAGTATAATAGATTATGTTCTTCTCTACTGATGTCTTAAAGCAGAGGCTAATTGATGACAAAATAGTGATAGGATAAAGGGAATATTCTTGTTTAGGTACAGGTTGAAATAAGGTATCCCTGAGTTTCCTTCTGATTTAGAATTCCTTGGATTGGATGGTTTTGTTAATGTTCCCTAAGAATTAAATTCCATTTTTTCAAATAAATCTTTGTATAAAGATTCAAATTCATTTTTAATTTATTTTGTCCAGATTACATGTTGAAATAATTTTAATGATCATTTTCTGACATTTTGCAATCCATGTTCTCTTCTGTCCCCCATCCTCTTCTCCCACCCCAATATGGCAAAGTATATTATATAGGTTGTACAAGTATGTCTTAAAATTTAAATAACAAAAATATATGAAGGGTTTCAAAATAGAAATTTATTAATATAGATACAATAAAAACAATGGATATTTTTCATCTTAAAATTTTTTATCATCATATAGGCCATACTTATTTGGCTATATTTTTAATCATTTGAGTATTTTAAGAGACAGAATGACAGGAGACTTGAGTTTGAATCTAGCTTCAACTTTATGACACTGGGCATATCTCTTATTTTAATTAGTTTTCTAAACTCTAAAATGAGTTTGATTAAAGAATCTACCTCCCAGGCTTCTGTGAATATAAAATATACAATATTAAAATATAAAATTTTATTTTAAAAGCATATTACAGAACTTAAAGCAACATATGAATGCTATATATATCTATATTTAATTATTATTATTACTAGTTGAGGACAGGCATTGCTTATACATCTAAAAATATTAATAATAATAATTCTATAACTTGGTAATTAGCTGATACCAATGGTTAACTAGAATTGCATTTTATTTTCTCTAAAAATTGATTATTGATTATTTTCCCTTTTTGACTACATGAAAAAATTTCTAATTAGAAGAAATAAACTTTCCCTCTAGACTTTATTTAGAATTTAAATAAAATGATAACTGTGACTTTTAGATCATGGAGATACTCACAGTGATACTCACAGTATCATAGATTAACTGCCAGATATTTTATATGTTATATTTGTTTTATTTAAGACTTTAATTTCTATTTTTCCTTGGATTTTGTACTTCTATAAGAAATGTACTTGATATTTCTTGTTATTATGAATTTTTGCTAAAATCTAATTTCCATTTTTTTTTACTGATTCCCTAGAGTTTTCTAACTAAGAAATCTTGTTTTCAACAAATCTTCAATTTTGTCTCCTGTTTAGTTTTGTTTATGGCTTTAAATTATTTCTCTTGTCTTGCTGGTACAGATAAGACTTATTAAGATATTTCAAATGACAAGGAAAAGAGAATAAATTTTTGTTTTAAACCTCTATTTGTTGGGAAAGGTATTAACCCAAATGGTAAATAAGGTTGACTTTTTGTTTTAGGTGTCTGCTTTTCATTTTATAAAATTATATATATATATATATATATATATATATATATATATCTTTGTGTGATTTTTACCATCAATTACGTCAAAAGAGGGTTTTTTCAGTATCATTTGCTAAATTATATTGATTTTGTTATCTTTTAATGTGATAAGTTACATTAAATATTTTTTCTTTTGTTAAATCAGTTACAGATAACTGAATCACTGAAAACTCATTTCTGAAACAAGTGGCATATTTTTTTTCTTTAAGCTAAATAGCATGTCTTATTAATCATTATATAAATATTATGGTGCTAATATTTATGCAATTGATGGGATGTGTAAATGTCCCTCATGAATTTTTTTGGGGAAATGGAAATTAAAATAATTTTATTGATAAATTTAAAATAAACAGTTACATAAATCAATATATTGAAAGGCAGTACATATAATTAAGAAATGTTTTTCTTTTAAATGGAGTTATATCTTAATCATAAGAACTGGATCCTTCCCCTCAGTGAAGCAATGTCTATAATTTTTTAAAAAATATGGTAGTTAGTTTTTTATCTGCCCAATTTAAATACTTTGTTTCCAAAGTAAAATAAAGTGAATTTTTTCCATAACTCTTTGCCAATCACTAAAATATTAACTTTTGTGCTCTAGTTATAGAGTAACTAAAATCATCATGAAATTCTTTGGAATTATCTTCCTAATATAAAAAATACAAATATTTTAAATAATTTATGTTTTATTTTAATGAAAGCTCCCCCAAACATCCTCAGAAATATAGAAAAAACTTATTTTTAAGAAGATACATTTGCAAAATTGTAGAGACTGAAAAATTAGTCATTATAACACCAAGGGAATTAAAAAATTGTATTATAGATTTGTAAAACTGATAAATAATTTTCCAGAATTGTGTTCACCAATGAAACAAACAGCATTTGATTAGGTACACTATTTTATTTGAATTGGAATTTTGCGTGTGTTTTTTCACACACGTATAGAATTACAAAGTTGATAAATATTTTATATTTTATTCCACATGTGTCTATGTATATACACATAAACACAAACACACAAACACACACATATAAACATACATATACATAGATATTTTTACTTGAAAAACTATATCAACCAAAAAATTCAGAAATATTGAGAAACTTAAATAAATATTTTAAAGTAAAAAATTCAAAGTTAAAATAATTCAGTAATTTTTAATAAAGAACTCAGAGACAAATAAAAACTATGCCCTGAAAAATGGAAGGTTTTTCTTATTCATTTAGATTTTCCTCAAACATTTGGGCTTCTTGGTGTCCTCCTCAAATATTACTTCTACTTTCATATAACTATCCTCTGTTGGCAACATCTTCACTTCACTGAAATTATGTATTAGAGATGTCAAATGGGTTATCTTTTCTTAATGTCCCAGGTGCACAATTATCATGGTACATAATCCTATGTACTATTTATGTAATATTTGTATGTATGTAACATTTACTAATTTTTTCATAAAATTTCTATATAAATAGATTTCAATAATAATTCTCCTTTTCTCATCTCTGTCTAGCTAAATCAGTACTAATCATTTCTTAATATCAAGCCAAAGTGAAACTTATGGCTCTTCATATATTTTATGTTCTGAATTCTTCAAGAATCAATTATGTCTAGCAAAAGTGAAAATAAAGGTTAAGGCAGTTTAAGCAAGAAATAGACAGAAATATTGAATGGAATGGAATATTCCAGGGGTTGATTCTTTGATATATGCTATTTGATATTTTTATTAGTAGGGATGAAGGCATGCATCCATACTTATGAAATTTGTAGTTACCAAGTAACTAGGAGGAATCATTAAAATGTTTGGTGGGCTTGAATAATGTCCAAACAAATTGTCTATTTTTTTTTATGAGAACTGAGTTTAATAAAATTAACTTTATTATAAATAAACATTAAATCCTTTAGTTAGGGCAAAAATATTTACTGAACAGGATAATAAAATGTAGCCAGCTTGTAGTTCATCTAGAAAAATTCTGGGGATTTTATCAATTGAGAGGCTCACTATGAATCACCAATGTAATATGACAGTCAATGTAATATAAGGTGAGAGCGGAAAAACAAATTATTCTTTATCTTATTTCTAACATTTCAGAAAGATCCTCTTTGTAAGACTTTCGAGTCAGTGACATTTAAGTGCCTAAATGTATGTAGAGCAGATAATTTTGTGAATCTATGCTATTATTTTTGGGTGGGGGGTTAGAAAAAAAACCACCACCACTATCTTTAGTTGTTAAACTGTGAAGTCTATTTTGCAGGCTTTATACTTCTAACTTACTGCTTTTTAGTAATCCAACTGCTTCCCCTATCATAGAAACACTAATTGTATATGAAGACTAGAGCTTTTTGGCAAATTCCGTTTATTCAGTAAATTACTTAGCATACTAACTGTAACCCAAGAGCATAAATACATATTTTTTTCAATGATTCTTAGTAACAATTATATATTATGTATCTAGCATAGTTTCTTGAAAATTGTTAAAGAATTTCACAAAAATATATTCTCTTTAGAAGAAAGAAAAATATAGATTTTACATTTGAACTACAAAATACCCTAACATATCTTTTATATAAAGATAAACATATTCATCACTATGAACATAAAGAATTATTGTTGAGGGACTTATTAATGTAACACAAATTTTCTAATAATATCTATAAGTATTTTCTAATGGTAAATTCCCAGTGTTTACAGGATATTTAACTTGGGATTCACAAAACTGAGTAGAAGTCAATCTCTGAAAATCATTAACATGTCTATTAATGTAAGTTATAGCACCACTGAAAAAAGTATTAAAACACTGAATTTATTGAATTACATGTTTAAAATTATGTACAGGACCAGTAACCATTAATGAATTAAAGATAGATTCTAGTCCATATATTTTCTATTGAGACGTTGACTTTGGGAATTGGAACATTACATTTATAGCGACTCATTTCTTCAAGGTAAGGTGGAGGAACTTTATCATGATATTCTAATTAATAGAACTAGTTTTAGCAAGGATTTATAGACTACATTGCAATCTCTGTAGCATAAATTGTTTTGAATGAAAAGTGAAAATATTAGTTGTATATTTTTTTAAAACCCTTACCTTCCTTGGAATCAATACTGTGTTCCAACTCAGAAGAGTGGTAAGGGCTAGGCAATGGGGGTCAAGTGACCTGCCCAGGGTCACATAGCTGGGAAGGGGCTGAGGTCAGATTTGAACCCAGGACCTCCCATCTCTAGGTCTGACTCTCAATCCACTGAACTACACAGCTGCCCTCAAAATATTAGTTATATTGATATTTATAACCCTCTTTATTTCTACAAATTTCTTATCATTTATAATGTCATTACTTATACTTCTTGAGATTCATTTATCGTAGGCAAATAGACCATCTTTTCTTGAAAAGTGATTCCTTACCCTATTGCAATAAAGATATTTTGTTGATTTTTTAAATGGTATTATTTCATTAGTCAGTTCTATCACATGTATACACATGAACACACACATTTATATTTCATTACATGTAAAAAACACAAAACAATGTTTGTTATATTTGAAAATATATTTTATTTCTTGTCTTTGCAGCCCCAGTATCAAGAAAATAGTATGTGCTTAGGAAAATTTTAGTTATTTTTTTGAATTGCATTGATACTTTAAAAAAATTAAATTAAATTAAATCAAATTTCAAACTCTTAATAGCTTGTGGAGAGGTCTTTCCATAATAAGAAGTGGTTAGGATCCCTGAAACAGATAATGAGACAGATGTTCCATTCCCTTTATAAGCAGTAAGTTATGTATACAAAGAACTTCCTTACTTGTCTTTTGTGACTATTTCTTTCAATATCTGACAACCTAGAAAGATATATTGTCACCACAAGTACCACAAAATTGCATCAGTGTCAATACAATTATTCCTCCAATACAATGATACAAATGTTACTGACCTCACCTTTTGCAACTTTTCTAAATTGCTCTCCTATTTTAAGTGATGAAAAATCCAATTTCTGCAGAAGATAAATTATACATGGGTTATTCCAGTGTGTCTTTTCTAAGTCTTTACAGAGACAAAAGCCTAGATTAGCTAATGGAGAATACAAAATTTGAAGATATACAATTAATACATTAAAATAATCTAGAAGAAACAAGTTCCAGATAAAATAATCTGAAGGCTTCCAGTTAAGATGACATCTTAAAAGTGGTAGAAAAAGCACCCAGCTTTCAGGCAGAAAACCCTTCAAAAAATTTGAATGGAAACCACAAAGTTTTGTTGAGGAATGAATTTTGTAAAGTAAAAATAACAGAAGCTCATCCATTCAGACTAGAAATAAGAAAATTAAGTTCAGATGCTGGCTGAGGTTGGTAGTGAGATCATCTCAGGAAAGCTCTGGCGACTTTCCACAAACGGACCTGATTCCAGTTAGTTTTTTGACTATAAGCCAGCTTGAACTTTCATAATCAAGGACCAGAAGCTAGATACACGACTGGAGCCAGTCTTTAAAAGTCAGTGTGTTGAAAGTGTTGAAAGAGAAAGATTGACTCCATATTCCTCATCTGTGCATCAACTTTTCCACTTAAATCTCCTTCACACACAAGTGTCTTTGTGCACACTCATCTATCATAGATGAAAATTCACAAAGACAATCATCATCCTCGGTTACCGAGAGACTACTACTACTACTATTGGTCCTAATAGGAAACAAAGTCAAATTGTTATCAAGACACCAGAACGGGGAGAGTTGAAGAAGCCTCAAATCAGCATAATATCCAATATCCCATTTCACAAGAGAATGAATGGACTCCTAATGAGAAATCATGCAAGTCCAAGGCCAGCACCTGCAGTGGTGTTGCATCTTAAGGAGATGGGGGAAAAAGGAATATACTGGTGATAAAATGGAAACTTGGGAGGAATTTTTCTTTTGGATAAATGGGATTTCTAAGAAGAATATCAGAAAAGAAAGAAAAGTGTTAAGGAACTGAAAAAGGAAACAGATATCAAGGTCTTAGTGAGGTAAAGAGAAAAAAAGCAGAGGGCTAGGAAAAAAAACCTATTTCAGTTATAGATTATGAGTGTTGAGAAAATCCCTTCCCTTTCTCCATCTATTTATCTCTCCAAAGAAAATGTCAAGAGGAAAAGATGATGTATAAAATGTTATGATAGAGGAAAATGCTTAATTAATAATCTTAACTAGTAGTGTAAATGGGATGAACTAATTTTCATAAAGCTGAGGAAGGTTCCAAAATGGATTAGAAAACAGAATTCAAATATGTGTTTTTTTTAAGAAATAACTGAAAAGTAATATTTCAGAAAGAGTTAAAATGAGGAACTAAAGACTTTTATTTTCATGTGAATTTTAAAAGGTTTGATTTTTAGTAGTGATCCACAGACAATGAAACAGTAATTGAAGAGGCAAGTTTAAAACAAAGATGATATAATGATATTAGTTCTCAATCTATGTACTGAAGAGCACAGTGTATAAACATTTGAAGTAAACATTAATTGAATTAAAAGGACTAAATGGCCATCAAAATTATAAATTGTTAATATCAGTGTATCACTTTCAGATCTAGACAAAACCAACCAAAAGGAAATTGAATAAAAGTCAAGAACTTGAGTAAAACTTCATAAAAGATATATGATATATTTCTAGCCATTATCAAATGGTAATAATAAAGAATCCAAATATCTATAATAAAGTAGATAATGCCTTTGAAAAATTGAAAGTTTACAGAGCTTAAAAAAGATTTAGAAAAGAAGAAATGTGGAAATATTGAACAAATTATTAACTGACAGCAATGAAATACAAATTATCAACAATAAAAGATTCAAAATTGAATGGAAATTCAGTAACTTTATCCTAATGAATTGGTGGGCCAATAAAATAAATTAAAGAATCAAGGTGTAATTTAGTTAAAAGAAATAACAGCCATGACATAGGATACCAGAATTTTTATGATGTAGCCAAGGAAACCATTGAGGAAAAATGTATATCTCAAATCAAAATCAAGTAATTTTTCATTCAATAGTAAGAAAAAATTACATAAGTGGTTAGAAAAGCAATATATTAGAAAAACATATTAAAAACAGAATATATTTCTTACCATCAAAGAAAAGTATCATGAAATTTTTAAAAATTAGATTGAACATAGGAACTATTTTTTTTAACTTATAGATTAAATGATGGCTACTCTCACTTAAAAAAAAAAAAACAAAATCTTACTTCCTTTCTTCCTAACAACTCTAAGATAGAAGGACAAGGGCTGGGCAAATGGGGTTAAGTTATTTGCACAGGATCAGACAGCAGGGAAGTGTCTGAGGATATATTTGAACCCAAGTCCTCCCAACTCTAGCTTTAGCTCTCTATTCATAATATTACCTAGCTGCCCATTATTTTTAACCTCATTAAAAAGAGAAAAGCTAAATTCTTAACATAAAAAAAAATAAAAAAATCTGTGCAAAAATAAAATAAAATATTAGAAAATATTTTGGGGGCAGCTGGGTGACTTAGTGGATTGAGAACCAGACCTAGAGATGGGAGGTTCTAGCCTCTGGTCTCAGACACTTCTTACCTGTGTGACTCTGGGCAAGTCACTTAACCCCCATTGCCTAACCATTACTCTGCCTTGGAATCAATACCCAGTAAAGATTCTAAGACAGAAGGTAAGGATTTAAAACAAACAAACAAAAAAGAAATATTCATTTATTTTTTAAAGCTTAAAATCTTAAGAATTTGTTCTTTAATATGCTAAATCTCACATGTATAGTACCAAGAAAAACACTAGAAGCCTTTCAAGTAATGTCAAAAGTGAAAGTATTGATATGCATTATAACAACCATTATTTAATAAAATTATAAAAATGTTCATTATAGCTATTAATAATAAAAGAGAATAGGCAAAGAGAAAGTGAAATGATCATTATTTTTTGTGCAAGATATGATAGTTTTCCTAGAAACTCTAGAGAGTAAAGTGAAATTTAATTGATATTGTTCAGTAAAATAGCGGGATATTAAATAAACTCACAAAACACCAAGCTATTCCAAATTCAGGACTAAATGAATATTGTATACTATTAGCATGATGTTTAATTAATTCAGGGCCTCTAGTTTCTGTGGAAAGGATGGTCTTTTTGAGAGAATTTCCTGGGAAAGTTGGTAATCAGTCCAATGGAAAAAATAGCTTTAAAACAGCTCTCTCACATTGCAGTTAGCTCCAAATGGCCATATGACCTCAATATAAATACTTATATCATAAATTCAAAAACCAGAGGAAGTCCTTCTCTTGACTATATATAGGGAAAGATGAAGGCTTTTCAAAGATCAGAAAAGCTTTGTGAAACGTAAAATTCACAATCACAACAAAAAATTGAGAAGTCGTTGGGGACAAAGAAAATCAGCACAGTTATAATTAGAAGGGAAATATTTTGAGGGAAAAAATCTTTAAAGCAGGTAAATGGGAAACTGATTCAAAAATGTAGAAAGGCGAAATTCTTAAACAAGTAAATGATAAGAGAAATTAAATTGACTGTTATAGTTCACTTCCTATCTATTAATTTTATAGAGAATACAAAAATATCAAGTGATAATTAGTGGAGGGATTGTAGAAGGGCCATACTAATTAAATGCAGAGACAACTGAGAATTGTTCTAACAATTTTGGAAAGCAGATTGGAGCTATATCTGACAAATCATTTACTATATAAACCCTTTGGACCAGAATCACCAATAGATGTTTGTACCAAAATTACTAATGTGCCACACGAGTCAAAAAAGGGATAGTTTACATATGAATGAAAATATTTGAATAATATTTTTCCTGCAAATAGACATTTATGAAAGACCTGGAAATGGAAGAAATCTAGAAAGTGGTTACTCATTAATTGCTGTGTGGCCGAGAAGCTTGTAGCATATTAATATAATAGAATATTATTTCACCATAAAGAGATGATGGAGATGGCTATTGATAAAATTGTTAGGACTATCATGAAAAATGAATGGAACCATGAAATTAAATTTATACATTATTTTGACCATGGCAATTATGAAAGACTTTTACAACTATAATCCATTCAATGACCAGATGTGTCTATAGAATATTGCTTCTGAGGATTTAGCAGAGAAGAGCAGAATGAGACATTCATTTTCAGGCATGGTAAATATCTGGTATTTTATATTAAATTTATTAAAACAGGAAATATTTATATTTTGGGACATAGAAGTAGACTTATATAATGAACACCAATAATAAGGGGGAAAGTAAATGAACATAAACAATTTATCAAAAAACAAACAAAACAAAAAGCTCAGAAAATTGAGTAGACACAGAGTAGCTGTTCCCAATTAGCATGATACTTGCAACAAAACCAATAGTTTCAAAATGATTTTTGATTGATTCAGTAAATTATAGTTGCTCTCAAATTGAATGGACCGCCTAGAGATATAGCTTCAAAGACTATATCCAAAAAGAACAAATACTTAAGCAAAGATCTAAATTTTGTTTTATTACTCAAGTGTAAGCCTTTACATTTATCCCTACTGAATTTCATCTTATTTGATTCAGCCTAATGTTCTACATCTTTTTATATCACAATTCTCACGTGTTGGTTTTGTGTCATCTGCAATTGATAAGAACACCAACTATGACTTTTGCAAGTCAGTGCTACAAATGTACAGATACTAACTTTCATAACTTGTAAAATTAGATGTGAAAAGAAGAGGAAATAGAAGCAGTGCCATATTTATATTCTTGTGCTCAAAGATCTATGCAGACAGTGACTGCAGTCATGAAATTAAAAGATACTTGCTCCTTGAAATAAAAGCTATTGCAAATATGGACAATGTACTAAAAATCAGAGACCTCATTTTGCCAACAAAAATTTGTATAGTCAAAGCTAAGTTTTTTTTTTTTAATAGCAATATATGACTGTGAGAGTTGGACTCTAAGAAAAGTTGAGCATCACAAAATCTATGATTTTGAATTGTGATGCTATAAAAGATTTTTGAGAATCCCTTGGACAGCAATGAGATCAAATATTAAAGCTGAAACTTAAATACTGTGGTCTCATAATGAGAAGACATGATACCGACGTTGGGAAATATTTATGGTAACAGGAGAAAGGAATAGCTGAGGATGAGATGGCTAGATAATAATGTCATGCAAACAATGAACATGAGCTTGTATTGGTTTGGAGAAATAGAGAAGATAGAAGGGTTTGGTGTGTTATAGTGCCTGGGATCATGAAGAATCAAACATGACTGTGTTGTAGAGAAAATTTCACCTTTTAAGATTGTTATATTAAAACTGTGGCTGCCAAGGAATTTACTTATGAAATTCCTAAAATGAAACACTCAAGTCAGGATGGAATTTATCGTGGGTTTAATCACAATGGGAGTAAGAAAAAGGAGAGGGAAGAAGGAGAAAGGAGAAAAAGGGAAAAGGTTTACTCAACCTCTAGCAGGGAGCCAGAGGGAGTAAGGCCCAAAGGGGCCAAGGCAGAGAAGGAAACAGTCCTTGACTCACGTGACCAATCTGAAGGGAAGCTGTCTGCCGGCTTCCACCTTGCTCAAGCTTCTAGCATGAACTCCTGTCTAGCCCTGTCCACAGGAAGTGAGCGAATTCCCTAGGCTGCTTTCTCCGTCACTTCCTGTGCCTCACAAGTGCCAATGGTGGCTCAAGCTTGGCTTAGGACAGCCCAGGTGGGCAGTTAGTTATTTCTGATTTGTCATTGACTAGCACATGCCCGTGTAGTGTGGGTGTGCACAATTTTGGGTACTAGACCAAGATGGAGATTTTTAAAATTCACAACTGAAAGACTGAATAAAAAAAGACTATTTGAAATTTGTGTTACCTTGAACTTCTAAGATTTGTGTCTGGTACTATTTTGGAAGAGAATATAGAGATGTGTATTACATAATAATATAATCAGATGAATTCAGAGATGTTTGATGTCCCAGACTCAAAGACTTGTTAATTCAATGTCAAGTTAGCAGGAGAGATCCATTGTAGTATCTCCAAGGACATGCTGGATCAGATACTGTTTAACATTTTGATCAATAGATTAGATATAGGCATTCATGCTTTGCTTGTGGGATTTGCAGTTGACCCAAAACTTGAAGGGAAAACCAAAGTGGTGGATGACAGAATCATAATACAAAAAATGATCTTGAGATCCTAGAGCATTGAGCTGCATCTACTACAATTAATTTAAATAGAGGTAAATATAAAGTCTTACCTTTGATATAAAATTTAACTTCACCAGAATGAGACAAGGAGGGCAAGGTTAGACAGCAGTTGTTTAGAAAATGATTAGGATATAATAATAATAATAATAATAACAATATAGCATTTAGGATTTGACAAGCTCCTTACATATACTTCATTTGATCAGAAAAATCGTATGAGATAAGTGCTATTGTTTTCTTAATTTGGTAGATCAGGAAACAGTAGCAGAGAAGTAAAGGGACTTTCCCAGTGTCATACAGTTACAAAGTATGTAAAGCAAGATTTACATTTTGGTCTTCCTGAGTCAAGGTTTGGTGCTCTATCCACTATGCCAACTGAACTCAGCGCTCAGTATGAGTTGACAGTGTCATAAAGCAGCCAAAATAGCTAATGCAATATTGATATTCATTGAGTGCCATAATTTATAACCCGTGTCAGGTCTCATTTGTGGCATTTTGTTCAGTTCTACATTTTCCTAGTGGATGATAACAGAATGGTTAAGGGTCTTAGCCCCATGTTATAGGAGGGTCAATTGAAGGGATTGGGCATGTATATCCTGGAGAAAAGAAGAATCATTGGAAAAATGATAATTGTTTTTGATCTTTTGGAAAATTATCATTTTGAAGTCTGATTAAACTTTTTAAAATAGATTAAGTACAAAAGGGAAACAATATTAAAATGTATTTATCCAAATGTTTTTAAAAGTTCATGGAAACCAGTTTATGAACTCTGGTCAAAAATTAGTGTTGCTTCTTTGGCAGACTACATTTTTATTTCTACATATCATGCCCAAGTAAACCATTGCTGCATGAATCTCTAAGGATAGAAACCTTGTTTCAAGACTTAATTGTAGAATGATTTTCTGAAAATAGGAATTTTTTTTCTGTTGGCATGTGAACATCTCCACACTTGTCCTTGAGGTTTTTGAAGCAGGGTTAAGATGCCTTCTGGAAATTGCATGTATTGGGAAACTCAATAATTATGTTAATTATTTAATCCAGGGAGAGCCATTGCTTTTCATGTTTTCCTGAGCCTAATCCTTACAAAGTACCTGAGTAACAAAGGGTATCATTTAGATGTGAAAAGAAAATTGGGTTTTAATGATTTGGGCTGTTTTCATTGAAACAGAAGACAGTTGTTTAGAGAGATGATCTTCCTCAGAAATATGATGCTCATCTTTTCATTCCTCTGGCACTGAGCTTTTTAATTCAGCCCCTGATAGTTCTCCTCTGGAGTTTTAGAAGTTACATATGTTTGGCTCTCTCAGCTACTAGACTGTGAAATATCTTCTGAGAAAAAATGGAAGCAATCTGTGAATATACCTTTGTAGTACTGATTTGGTCTCAGTGGCACACATGTGTAGCTTACAAATGTAAACATTTACAAATCTGCCTGATGATTTCTGGTAGGAGTCATACATTTTTTACAATTCCACTTATTCTAGATTACAAATTGGGTAAAATGAGGCATAAAGGTTGTGACTAGGCAAGTGTTTTACATCTAGTTAGTATATGAGACAAAATTTGAATTCTATTCTACAAACTTTTAAAATTCTGGGTGCCATGAACTTTTTAAAATATTTGATAACTATATTTCAATATAATTACTTTCTTTTTTAATCCTATGTGCTTCACACACATACAAAAACAGAAAAAAGTTTAATTAGTCTTCAGAATTATAACTTTTCAAATAATTGAGGACAGCTATCATTTTTATGAAACTTTCTACAGTGCTTGCAATTCCAATTCCACTTACTCTGATTTAAGGAATAATATAATTCCAAGCTAAGCCAAAAGGTTTTAACTAGTCATTTTTTTAATTGAAGAAAAAAATAGTTTGCTTTGAGATTACAGTTATATTGTACAATGTTCATGGTTTTGTATAAATTATTCTCTATATCTAAAATATTCTTTCTCCTCACTTCCACTACTTAGATTTCCTAATTCTAGTTACTTTCAAGTTTTAGCTCAAGTGTTACCTCCTCTAAGAGATGTTTCCATCTCCACCCACCCCCATGGGTAGTGCCCCACTCCTCCAAATCACTTTGCATTCATTCTATTTATAGCTTATATTTATCTCTCTGTGTACATTTTATATATTTATAGGAAACTGTCTTCTACTTGAAGGCAAGAAGAGTTCCATTTTCTTTTTAGTGTTTTCATGACACTTTGCTTAGTGAATATAAGTATAAGTAGGCAATTGATAAATAGATGTTGATTGATTATTGGAAGAAGAATTTTTTAATTTGTTAAAAAAGAAGTGTTGATCATAGTAGTAGTCTCTTGATAACCGAGGATGACGATTGTCTTTGTGCATTTTCATCTATGGTGTATAGATGAGGGTGCACAAAGACACTTGTGCATGAAGGAGATTTAAGTGGAAAAGTCGATGCACAGACAGTCCCACTCTCCCAGGAAGCCTGGGTCCATTGGCATGAAAAATCGTTACACCTGGAGACTTCCTCCACTGCATGGGATGGCTGTGTTGTCCTTTGTGCTCCAACACGCCCTAAGCACTCCACAGTGCTTTGCTGTGTCGCCATCTCAGCCGTTGAACCTTCTTATTGTTTCTTCTGTCTGTTCAGCCAAAGCAGTCTTCACATGCTGGGTGTTGATGATCAATGATTTATCATGTGGTTTAGTCATATCCATTACATCAACTATAAAGTAGATTTGACTACAGGAGGTTATGCAGATATTGAGACACATAAGTAGAAAACTGTATGCTAATATTTAGATTTGCCTGCCTGAAAATGACTAGAGACCAGCAGCACAAAAGTGGAAAATCACTTAAGACCATTCCCTAATTGGTTCTGACTTAAGAAAATTAGGCAGAATGAAAGTCTTCTGAGAGACATATGGGTGAAATGTGGGAAGACATCTTTCTCTTAATTTCAATATTATCAAAGCCAGAATTTCTCACAAATATTCATTGATATGCTACAGAGCTAGAAGATAAGAAATAATTTAATTCTGTGTTAATTTTTTAATAATCTGTTATGGACATCTTTGGTTGTTTAATGAAACCTATGGACTCCCCAAAGTAATATGGTTGTTTCATTTTTTTTTAAACATTATTTTATTTGGTCGTTTTCATACATTATTCACTGGAAACAAAGATCATTTTCTTTTCCTCCCCTTCCCCCCCCCCCTCTGCCTTTCCCTCTCCCATAGCCGACTAGCCGACACATGATTCCACTGGTTATCACATGTGTTCTTGACTCGAACCCATTTCCCTGTTGTTGGAATTTGCATTATAGTGTTCATTTAGAGTCTCTCCTCAGTCTTATCTCCTCCAACCCTGTAGTCAAGCAGTTGCTTTTCATCGGTGTTTTTACTCCCACAGTTTATCCTCTGCTTGTGGGTAGTATTTTTTTTTAGATCCCTGCAGATTGTTCAGGGAAATTGCATTGATACTAATGGAGAAGTCCATCACCTTCGATTGTACCACAATGTATCAGTCTCTGTGTATGTTTTCCTGGTTCTGCTCCTTTCGCTCTGCATCACTTCCTGGAGGTTGTTCCAGTCTCCATGGAATTCCTCCACTTTATTATTCCTTTTAGCACAATAGTATTCCATCACCAACATATACCACAATTTGTTCAGCCATTCCCCAATTGAAGGGCATCCCCTCGTTTTCCAATTTTTGGCCACCACAAAGAGCGCAGCTATGAATATTTTTGTACAAGTCTTTTTGTCCATTATCTCTTTGGGGTACAAGCCCAGCAGTGCTATGGCTGGATCAAAGGGCAGACATTCTTTTATCGCCCTTTGGGCATAGTTCCAAATTGGTTCCAGAATGGTTGGATCAATTCACAACTCCACCAGCAATGAATTAATGTCCCCACTTTGCCACATCCCCTCCAGCATTCATTACTTCCATAGCTGTCATGTTAGCCAATCTGCTAGGTGTGAGGTGATACCTCAGAGTTGTTTTGATTTGCATCTCTCTGATTATAAGAGATGTAGAGCACTTTTTCATGTGCTTATTAATAGTTTTGATTTCTTTGGCTGAGAACTGCCTGTTCATGTCCCTTGCCCATTTGTCAATTGGAGAATGGCTTGATTTTTTGTACAATTGATTTAGTTCTTTATAAATTTGAGTAATTAAACCTTTGTCAGAGGTTTTTATGAAGATTGTTTCCCAATTTGTTGCTACCCTTCTGATTTTGGTTACATTGGTTTTGTTTGTACAAAAACTTTTTAAAAGAAATTCTCAAAAGAAGGAAATTATCAATTTCAGTTAGCAATGGGTAAAAATGATCATTTTCCCCACTCAAATTCATCAATCATTTGAGATTATATATATCCCAAGTTAAGAACCCTTGAAAATTTGATGTTCCACTTTCAGCTTTTACACTCATATTTTCTCATAATTATTATACTTTCACATATATATACATATATAAATAGAATTCCACAAAAAAATGAAATAGTCTAAGTTGGAAAGATATAGACAGATAACTAAATTCTAAACTTTAAAACTGAGTACAGGGAGTTGAAATGATTTGTCCATGATCCTACAAATAAAAAACAATAATCAGGATTTGAACTGAGGTCTTCTGATGACAAATACAATATACCTTCTATTGTAGAAAACATCTTTACATGGGTTTATTCTTTTTTTTTTCATTTTACTTGTTTCCAGCAGAGAAAGCTCGATCATTTTATTATCTTTGAAATTGTGTTGACTTTTTTCAGTTTTCAAGAATATTCTTCTCTGCCTCTACCAGTTTTGATTGAAATTGATTAGCATCAAGTTAAACATCCACAAAAATCTCATTTTTGAATATGACCCATTAGTACATTTGTTCTGTTAAAATTCCATGTTTGCACCTAATTCAGACAGAATTTGATTTTGAATTGGAAACAATATACAGTGAACTGGAAATAACAAGCAGATCATAAACTCCTACATAGGTGGTAGGTAGATAAAAAGCCCCTTACTCAGATGATAAGATGAAAGTGAAAATATTGATTCCAACTATTGTTTAATGGAAAAATTAGTTAAATTAAGTTGAAATTGCCTTAGATTGAGTAGAATGGTTAGCTAAATTTTATTACAAAAACAGATTTAAGACTTTGGGTCTTAATTTGGTTATCATTATTATATCTATGCTTATGTTAAAGACTAATGATTATTGGGACAGCTTGATGGTACAATGAGTAGTGTTTTATTTCCCTGGGTTCAAATCCAGCCTCAGATGTTAACTAGCTGTGTGCCCCCCTGGGTAAGTCCTTTAAACCTGTTTGTCTCAGTTGCCTCATGTATAAAAAGAGGAGAAGGAAATGGCAAACTACTCTAGTATCTTTGCCAAGATAATAACCAATTAAGTCATAGAGTTAGTTATGAATGAAAAATTATTGAAATGAATGATAATTATTATGAGAAAAATGAGTACAGATGATGAAAACTCAAATCAAGTGAAACCATTAGAATAAAATAGGCATGTGACATGCTAAATATTTTATTTTTTATATAACTTAATTGCTTCACTTAAGTTGCTTTTCATGTTGAAATATGTCATCCAAGAAAACTTTCTTTTCATGATACTAGTATTGGTATTAACTACTAGAGAAAAGAATGCAGTGATGCCTATGTATCATTGTTTTTACTTTTTTTGTTGTGTATTTTTCCTTTCTCTAGGAGGCAGCACTTATTAGCTAATTGGACTATTTTAAATTGTAATTCTTTTGAAATGTGATATCTGAAAAAGGAATCAGTCCTTTAGACTTTATTTTTTCCTTCTAGAGATAGTAGATTTTGTTTGTTTTTGCTATTATATATGTGTGTGTGTGTATATATACATATATATACATATACATACATATATGTGGAGAGAAAGAGAGAGAGAGAGAGAGAGAGAGAGAGAGAGAGAATTCTGCTCTTTGAAGCATATAATTCAAAATAACTAGATAAATAAGGTTTATAGCAGTTTTTGTCCTTTAAGGTATTTTTGCTTTTCATGTTGACTATGATTTGAACCATTACCTGTAGCATCAAAACTATATGATCATGCTCCCTTGCTAGGAGTAAAAGGAAAATAATCATGTGGTTCTTAAAAAATAAAAATAATATAAAATATGTGACTATAAGAAGCACCTGTGATTTGATCAGCAGGGAAACTCTTAATGGAGGAATTCTCTTCACCAATACAAATTGAAAATATTTGACATAAAAGATAAGGTTGAGGGAGTTCCCTAGGGCTCACAGAGGTTAAATGGCTTCCTCAATATTGCTTGGCTAGAAAATATTAGGCATATAGTTTGACCCCAGCTCTTCTTGAATGAAAATCCACAAATCTATCTTCCACTTCACTACCCCTTAAATTTAAAGTGTATGAAAAATAATTACTTCAAATGTTCTCACTATCTTATTTCATTATTCTTTAAATTATAATGATAGATACTTCACATTATTTTTATCACCATAAACTCATAGACAAACTTGGAAGCAAACCTCAGAGGTAATATAATCCAACTCCAACTTAAGTAATAAATCTTATAAACAACATCACCGCAAGTAGTTATCAAGCTCCTGCTTGAAACCCTTCAGGGACCAGGGACTCCCAGTACAATATAACAAACATTTATTAAGTGTTTACTCTCTGCAACTCATTATCCCTGGAGGCAACCAATTCCATTTGAGGATAACTCTTATGCTAGTTCTGCCCTGTAGGGCCAAGTAAAATAAGTCTTCTGCATGACAAAGCTTCAAGAATTTGACAAGTAGAGCTAAAGAGCTATCATGCAATTCTAAGTTTTTTTGGAGGATACATTTCCCAAGTTTCTTTAACTAATCCTACTATGGTGTAATATCAGACTTTTTCTCTCACTTGTTCACCTTTCAGACTTGTTATTGCTTATCAATATGCTTTCTAAAATGTAAAGTCCACAACTAGACAATATTTTTTTTTAAAAAAAAGTTTTATGGCTGTGTTTTCTTTCTACATTAAAGACATTTACAAACTACTCACAAAAAAAAAAATAAAATAATTGAGTAAAACTTATAATGCAGGAACTTCCTCTGAAAGTAGATATGACATTTCATATCTTTAGAACCCACATATTTCATTATTTTAAGAAATAAATGAATGTATGATTTTATCCATTTCATCTCCCATCCCAAAGAGAAACAAAAAAAGAACAGTAAAACAATATCAAGCAAAACAAAATATCTCAGTGACTATAAACAAATATTCATCAACATCATTGTCATCTTCATCATCATCATCATCATTATTTTAAAGTTGAGGAAAATATAGAGATTAATTGGCCTTGCCAAAGGGGTGACTAGGTGTTTTATATTATAGAGAGCCTGATCTAGAGATGGGAAGTCCTGGGTTCAAATGTGACCTCAGACACTTCCTAGCTGTGTGATATGGTCAAGTCACTTAATCCCAATTGTCTAGCTCTTATCAATCTTCTAGTTTTTTAATATCAGTTTGAAGGTAGATGGTCAGAATTAAACATTTTAAAAATTAAAGACCTACCCAAGAACATAAGTCACAAAATAGAAGAAGCAGGGTTCAAATTAATGTCTTTTGGTCATAAATCAAGGGTGATATTTCCCCAACTCTGTACATCTGCAGTTTATTCTTTTATCTCAAATTCAAGATATTGCCTTTATCCCCACTGTACATTTTTGCTTAAACTGAACCAAATTGTAGCTTGTTGAGATCTTTTTAGAATCTTTACTCTGTCATTCAGTAAGCTACCTTCTGCCACTTCATGTCCCCTGAGTGCTTACGAGGGATCCAAGAACTTTGAATTGACACAGAACTCTAATGATCCAGGAAAGGGGAAAAGAATATAGAGATTATTTCCAGAGTAAAACCCTGAGATGAAACTCATTCTGTAGTGCCAGAAATCAGGCTCTACTTCAGATGTATCTAATTCAAAATCTGTGTGTTGTGTGTTTGGGACAGAGGGAGGTATGTGTGTTCATATATATCCACAGACACAATTCATAGCCCCCTAATATGGCAACTGTTCTTTAAGGATTACTTGGACCATGGACCAATATATCATCATTGTTTCACCAATATGGTGGTGAGCCTCTTAAAATTGAGTTATGTGTATCCTTGGAAACAAGCAATACTAGAGTCTTCCTGGAAACTTCTTTGATCTTTGTAGAACTTCTAGAGATTATGCTTCTATGCCATTGTTTTTGAGAAACTAGGAATCCCTTCCATTCCTCAGTGGGGAAATCAGGTCACATCTTCAGGGGGAATTGTTAACAGTAATTTTATTATTTGAATATATAACTTACTATGGGCCTCATGTTGAAACAATTTAAATATCCAGTATTTTTCACATAATGGTAAGTGAATAAATACTTTCTGGAAATTTGACTCTTTAAAATACAATTTTCTGCATATGAGTCTACTGGAATACTATTTCCCATGAGATTAATGGTTCACAGAATTCTCAATGTTTCTCTAGAATTCTTTAGAATGAGGGGAAAAATTCAAACAGTTTTAGATGGAAAATGTAGAGAAATACATTCAGCATGCATTTCTCCTATAAGATAAGATAGAAACATTAGCTGACATTCCACCAGTTAAATCGAGGCATTTGTTTTCTCCAAAAGACACAATAAACTAAAAAATGATCTGTTGTTTTGGGGAAGCAAAATTGTTTAATTTGAATATGTTATACTCTGTATATAAAACTGATATAGTCACTGAATCTAAGACATAATCCAGATTTAAGAACATAATTAATCTAATCAAATGAATGTCATTAATTTAATAAAAATCAACTTTTGTCAAAACAAATACAATATTAGGATAAAAGCAAAAGTGAGTTGGCCTTTTAAAGAATATTAAGAAAGGCTTTACTCAAGAGATCATGCATATATTTTTTAAAGACACAGTTGAGTTAATGATAATGAAACTATTTTCCCCTGAAAATAAAATATTATACATCATAAAATGCTAACTTATTTTTTGGAAATACATAATATATATGTTATATATAATTTGTAATTATGAAATTGCATAAGGCCATATTAGTGACCAGAACTAAGAAAGGAAAAAGCACAAATAAATAGATGTGGTTGTTGTACGATCATCGTTCAGTCTTGTCCAACTCTTTGTGATATCATGCACCATACTACCCATGAGGTTTCCTTGGTAAAGATACTAGAGTGGTTTGCCATTTCCTTCTTCAGGGGATTCCTTTGTTCAGATAATCAGAGCTTAGTGCATGCCTAGCCCACTAGGATTTGAGGCTTGATTTAAACTCAGGTCATCCTAAGTCCAGGCTTAGTTCTTTATCCACTGGGAAACCTAGTAAAGGCATAACAGAACCCATTAATTGCATTTGTTACTACCATCCAACCTAGCTGGGCTTCTATCATTTGTTGGTTGGGTTAGATTGACATTGAAAATAGCAAATATGTTTCCAGGAAATCAGTTGCTAATAGATCCAGGAAATAGGACTTCAAAGGGACTGAGTTCTGAGAGCTTTGGAGCATTAGGGAGAGACTTTGTTTACACACAGAGTGCTGTCTACTGTCTGCTTCTAATGCTTGGCCCTGCCCATGTACTGCCAGCTTGATAACAAATGTCTGCTGGTGCCAGCAGATACTCAGCTATAATTTACAACAAAGCAATTACAGGAAATGTGAACAGTTGTTGTTTATTATTTCTGCTATTTCAACATAGTGATAGGTAGACCATTCATAGAAAGGATTTAAAATGTGATTAATGATTCATAAAACTTAGTGTGCTCAACTTACAAAATATTTACCTTATTAAAAAAACATCAGACTTTTTTGGCTCTCCCTAAAAGATGAATAAAATCAACAATTTTTTTAATGTTTGCATAGCAAGGATAATGGTAAAGTTGCCATGTTTGCTGGAAGATGGGACACCCTCCAAATTGTACCAGCTGTTGAGTTTGCTACACCCCCAAAACTGTTGGGGGGTACATAAAGTCTTGGGATCTTTTGGCTTTGGACTTAGTTTGGCAGTAATCTGAGCCCCTCAAAACTAATCCATAATATTTCTCCAGAGTAAAAGGTATTTAAAGGAATTCATTGGAATATAACTACTGTATGTGGTAATTTTTAGTTAAATAAGGAATATATCAATCTTTTAAAAATGACAACTACACAAACAAATGCAACTCTTGGTAGAACTGTATCCATAATTAAAATAATATGGAGAAAGTTACTGTCCTTTAGAAGACAATTAAAAAAAAAGCAATGGGACTAGAGTCAAAGCTATGCAAAGTGAAGGAAGCAAAAAGAAGAAAACAATACACATGACAGCTACAATAGTAATAATAACAACAAAAAGTAATTAAATGCTACAAACAGTGCTGCAAAATTATGACTAAGCTTGACCTCAAAGAAGAAATATGAGAAGGTTCCTTATATATTTTCTTTGTAGAAGTAGGGGGCTATGGATGTGGGACACTATAGACTGCAAATGTGATTTTTTTTTACTATTCAGTTTTCCTGAACACTATCCCCTAATTTCCCAACTCCTTTATTATAAAGGAGAACTCTTTAGAGAAGGATTTGTTGGGAAATGAAGATGGAGTCAAATCAAATTTTAAAAAATAAAGTGTCTTTTAAAAAAATTACTCCTACTTAAAAATTCTTGGCAATAATGTAAAACACAGTCACTAATTATTTCCTCAAACGATTTAAAGCCTGCTTATTTGTGCAGAATCATGTGGGCTTTCTAAGTAGAGAAAAAAAGAGAGAAAAGAGAAAGAATCAAGTGTCAGATGTCTTGCTCACTTCCTTAAAAAAGAATGAGGCAAGATTTTTGATCCTCTTTAATTCCTAAACATAGTAGTAGGAATCCTAGCCAAATAACTATAAGATAGCACAGTGAAGGTAGTTGGAAAGACTGCAGAAGAATCAATGGTAAGGCCTCCCATCAAAGATAAAGGATACCAGATTGAGCTGAGGTCAGGAAATCTAAGGAGATGATACAGTGAGTAGTGTATCCAGTCCAGATCAACAAAGGGAGTAATCCAGAGGTCTATGAAGAGTGTGGCCAGCCAGAAAGACCTTGTGTGAAGCCTCCTAGCACTGGTACATTATTGGACTTGAAGCAAAGAGAGATATTAGACCCAACAGGGAAGGAATCTTAACTAGGTACTCTGTAGGGAGCCACTGTGTTGCTCTTATTGTAGAACTGGAATCCACAAGGGACTAAGGAGAAGATCTATGGGTAGGACAAAGTGATCTCTTAGACATGCTGCTATGTCCCAGGTAAAGGTCAGGAATAGCATTTGTTTCACACTGATCCCAATTAGATTTGCAAATCTAATCCAGAATTGCAGGTTGGAACATATGCTGGAATGACCAGGGCAGGAATTTCAGACCAAAGAGGGACTTGGAGTTCTGTCACTCTGACCCTGTAGGGTTTCCACTTTGCTGACAGGGAATGGAGTTATCAATAATTTACTGGACCTTTCAGCCTGGGCTTAGCCTTCCCTTGCATTGCCCAGATTCAATCCAGGTTCAGACTATGAGAATGGCAATCAGATTTTCTCCTAGACTAAACCATTTTGGGGATGTTGAAATTTTCAGGTCTCTAAATGCAGAGAAACATGAGCTCCCTAAAGAGCACAGTACTAACAACTAAGAGAAAAACATCAACAGTACTATAAAGATGATAAATTAAGATCAAATAAAGACTGAAATGTTCAGAGCCTGAGCCTATACAATACTTACTGTGGAAGTAAGGCTAAAAGAATGAGCAGTTAGACATTGACACTAAGCTGCTAATCAATATTTCCTGAGAACAGGGAAATAATACAAAGCCCCAAACTTCAGAAGCCCTGCCTGCTACTTTGGAATAAATTTTATCACACAATGACAGACATGTTGATACCCCTCTTTTCCCTACATGTATTACCCTTCCTCCCTGGAAATTGTACTAGGAGTTATTTTGGAATGAGAAGTTTGCCTCATTAAATAAACAGAGAGTGTTTATTTAATTTATATTAATATTTATAATTAATTATGTATATATATATAATTAAATAAAATAATTATTTAACTAACATTAAGGAATCATAAAGCAGAATCATTTAGAATCATTTATGTGAAGCTAGAAGGAACATCATAGGCCATCTAGCCTGACTAATTTATTTTGGAACCGAGGAAACTAACATCTGGGAGGATATCTGACAATTACAGGTGACAAAGAGGATGAGTACCAGATGAGAGATTTGAACCCAAACCCCATAACTCCTGAAACAATGTTCTTTATTCTGTGCTAGCAACTAAGAGGGTTTAGAATTTAGAGGATCTCAATTCAAGGCACATATTTTCTGGGTGATATTTGACAAGTCAATTAATTAGGGTCTTGATTTCTCTTTAGGCAAATTGATTTATTCTTACCATTGTAGCATCTCCTCTATATCAAAGTTGATTGTGTTTGGGCATAGTGAAATACTACTTTTTTGTAAAACAAAAACAAAAGTCCAGTGATAATTTGATCAAGTCTTGCAATGCAGGTTATTTTACCCATCACAATTTATCTTCTGGAAACTGTATAGACATCTTCTAAATAAATGGAATTTAATGATTAAAAGAAAAATAAAAACCTTCCAAATATTTGAATTTGTTTTCTTCTTGGTGTCCTTCCCCTTTTTCGGGATGTAATTGATTTCTACTTGATCCCAGAGGTCAGAACTGGAAGCCAATGATTGAAGGTGCAGAGAGGTGATTTAAGGTTGATAGAACAGAATAAAACAAAACAAAATTTCTAACAATTATGGTTATTCAAAAGAATAATGGACTATCTCATAGTTGTAGTAGTTTCTTCATTATTAGAAATCTTCAAGAAAAGGATGAATCACCACTTTTCAGATATGTTCTGGAGGGAATTTTTGTACAGATATGATGTAGCTTAGAAACCTTCTATCTAGGTAGGTCCCTTCTAACTTTGAGATTTTGAGTTATCTTCAGTAATACTAATTTTCATAAGTGTTGTTAATTTTCCAAGGGGGAAGATAAAAATAGTAGCAGAATTTTTATAGATTTTATTTTCTTTTTTTAATTTTCACCTTGGTGGATATCATTAATATTTCTAGTCACTTTTTCTGAGAATTTTCATATTTGTTTCTAATAAACTGAATTTAATTAAATACAGTTCAGTCTTCTTCAACTACTCTTACAAAGTCTTTGGATTTGAGAACTGATGCTATTGTTGACAGGTAATGCCTCAGGCTAAACATAAGAAGGAAAACAAATGGATTGTCTCATCAAAATTTCATAGGTGTGTGATTTGTAGTCAGTGAATAAGATTTGGGCATTAAAAAATAGACAAGAGAAAATACTTTCCCTCATTTTTTAATTAAACAAATATCTGTAGCATCTATCTATTATACACTGTATTAAGCCATGTGAATGAAACAAGATAAGTCCTGATCTTCGTAAATACTTAGTAAAAGGAGAGATGGTATTTACATACAAAAATAATAAAGACAGTGTAGTGTCATGGAAAAAGTATTGAACGAAGAATAAGGTTACATGGATCTTATCTTTTGCTGTGTATCACCACATCATCATACAGGCTATTTAAATTCTGTGCAATCTATAAAATAGGACAAATAATGCTTCTCATATGCAACATTCTTCCGAAGATCAAATGAACAAAAATCAATCAAGGATATTAGAAACTGTAAACTACAACATATATAAATTTCACATATTAAAAATCATGTGATACTAAAACAGGATCTAGTGTTGAAGTTGTATATGAAAGAATACTTGCTACTAAAAAAAATGGACTTTTGGTGATGATATTAAATTTGGTGTGTGCCTCAATCTGACAAACATTTAGTAATTATAAACAAGGAATTATGCTAGTCTCTGATGATAGCAGAGGGATAGACACTATCCCTGGGATTTTTCTAATGCAGGCAACTACTAGATGGGGATCTCTCTCTGCCCTTCTAAATCAGCATCTTTGTAATTTAAAGTCTTAGAAAAAGATCTTAAAGCATCAAGGGGTTAAGTGACAGTCTAAGATCTCACACTAAGTTTATTTCAGAGGTAGCATTGAGTTTAGACCTGCATGCTTCTGAGGTCAGTTTTCTATCTACTGCATTGATGCTGGCTCTCTGTCCAATGTACCAAAGAGCTTCTCAGCTCTGAAATGGATACTCATTGTAAACACATCCGTACCTAGGCGATCATTAGAGGAAGAGGGAAAGGGACTGAGTCCTGGAAGTTGAGAGAATCAAGAGTGACTTCCAGAGTAGCAATGTCAGATCTAAATTTTCTTTAAGAAATGTTTTACTACCAAGACTATTTTTGTAGCAAATTCCTCAAAAGTACAATATAAAAGTCTTTTTATCCATATCTAAATTTATATATATACATATATGTATATATATAAATATATTTCTATCTATTTATCTATGTATGTAGCAAAGTTTGAATGAGAGGCTCTTCTCTCTCATGTTCTTTTGGAGGCAATGTGATGTATGTAGTCAGAGTACTCTTCTGTTTGTAGTCACAGGACATAGATTCCTATCTTCACTCTGGTCATAGGGTCTCTGACTTTGGGACAGTTATTTAATCTCTTTGAGTTTTAGTTTTGTCATGTATAAAGAGAGAGCTTTTAAGGATTCCTCAATTTAATTCTTATTTAATTTTATTATTTTTATTTAATTATTTAATATTAATTATATTTATAATAATACATATTAATTAAATAATTTAATATTATTTATTGTTTAATGTGTAATTAATGAATTATAGTAATCCAGAGGTACATTTTAGAACTGCCAGCAAGGGCACACTAATATTTTTTTCTCTTAAAGTGCTCATGGAATCATTTTTATATGCTATTTGTACATAAATCATAGATAGTGCTTACAACAAGGCAATCCTGGATCCTTGCAGTTGACTCTTTGAAATATGAATAATTGATAGAGCCATAGGATGAGTACCAGTGGGATGGTCAAATATGAAGATTGCATATTATGGTCGGTTAGCCAACAAGCTGATTTGCTAAATGCAAAACAACAAACTTACTAAATGCTACACATGGAGTTAAATACTAGGGATACACAGAAAAAAATATCTATCTCAGACTTCTACTTAAAAATATGGTTTACTTTTATATTCTGCTAGTTTATGGCTCAGGACATAATTTGGGAAAGAAATATCCACACCTCAGCTATCGCTGGCTATGTATAAAGGAAATCAGAAACAACTGAATCTTAGTGATGTCCTTTCATGGCTCAACTGTGCCAATATAAGTTAATTTATAACTCTTTTAGAAAATTAAAATAATTAAAACAATTTTGCAATTTTAACCTTAAATGAATTTTCCTATGGACAACAAAATGCAGTTTTAAGTTTAGACTTGGATTAGTCGAATTGAATTTGCTTGTTAAAAATGAAATAAAATAGACATTTTCAAATGCACATTACAATTGATTTTCTTGATTTTCCTTGCTGAGGGCTAAGGAATACAAATATGGGGGAGGGGTTGTACAGGAACAACATAAAAGAAAGGTAATATTACAATCAGTCCAAAAAGTCTAATGTTTCATATGAGTTGATGATGCATTGATGCTATTGGAAAGATTTCAAACGGAAATATATAATAGGAGATTATATATATATGAAAAAAAAATATATATATACATATATATAAATCTAGCCACATGAACCTGATAATGACTTTATTATATTAAAACTGATACAAAAAATCTCAGTTGGAATCTTGCCCCTCCATTATGCATATATAATGCATTTTTCTGTGTTATGATTCTAGGCAGATGTGGCATGCCTTCCTAATAGGCCATAAACTCAGAGCAGCCAGGGACCATCTCCTATCTGAAATCTCTATCTCTCACAGAACCTTGTGTAACACCCTGCAAGAAGCAGACACCATATAAATGTGAGATAAATTGAATTTATTCAACTAATTTCCTTGGGTGATTTGTACATTAACTTTCTTGAAGATAGGAGACTGACAGAACTGGGGATTGTCTATTCCAGCTCAAAGTTTTATAATTGGTTTTGATATCCCTCTCCCATTTTATAGAAGGGACATTTAAATATCATCCATATGACTTTCAATGTCATTGGAAGTCTTTACTATCTGTAAAGTGTTATTAAGGAAACAACGCTGTGAATGTTCTGAATTGGTGATTTTTCAACATTAGTAAGAATGCTCATTATGAAACATTTCCAGTGTTTCCACTATGAAACAATTTCCATGCCCATGAAGATGAATTTTAAGAAATTTTAAGACAAAAATCATTTTAATTGGCCAAAGTGGAAAATGATTGTGGTTTAAAATAGAAAAGGCAGTCCCTTGTAGCCTTTCTATTTCTTCTACCTTGCTTTTACAGGACATTTAATTTCCAAAGAATTGAAAAGAGAATGTAAGGGAGAAATAAAAGCATAATTTCTGCTATCTAGACTATGAAGTCCTTAAAAAAATTTATCTGTTGAAATAAAATACTTAGAACATAGGTGAAACTATTTATTTACTGTAACACAATTTTCAAGGTAATGTGACCTAAAAGAGTTTTAAGGAAAAGACATAAATATAACAATGTTAAAAAAACTGAGACTTTTTATATGAATACAAACAACTGGATATGTTTAAAAAGGGGAAAAAATCAATGTTAAGAATCTAATTTGTACTGTATATAGTGCCAAGCAACTGGCCTGCCTGAATTTCTCATTAAATCAATTTTAGCAACCAATTGTTTTGAAAATAGGTAGAAAAATTTTAGGAAGCAAGACACCCCAAAAGAGTGAGATCTACCAGTCAATGAGTTAACATAGAAGATGATGCATAATGTTTTCGATTTTCTCATAGTCATAGCCAAATAAGAAATGACAACAACAAAAATCCATTGATTTTGTTCCATCACTGAAATGAACAATAATTTTGACACTGTTTAAATAAGACCTAAGTGGTGCACAGAAAAGCTCAATTTTGGTTGTTTCTTCATTTAAAGGAACAACTAGTAGAAGTTGAAGACGAAATTAGAAGATTTATTTTACCTTTCAATTTTTGGAAGAACATGTTAATCAAATGTGTTTGAAGATAATGGGAAGTTGAGGTCTCAGGAACAAAGGAAATCAGAGAGTGGAACAAGGTGATGTCAAAAACACAAGTGAATGATTAGAGGAATATGTTCAAGAATTCATTTGGTCTTAAATAAAGAAAAGGCTTGAAACTTCAGATTGAAGGGTAAAAAACAAATATAGAAAAGGACATGATGCCTTTTTACTATATTTAAACCCACATAAGGTAGATCAGTTCAAAAGCATTTTGTTGAGATGTTTGTATTTATAAATCATTAGAAATGTGCACTAAATAGATTAAAAGATTATGGGATATCAGGTCTATAGAAGAAAGGGAACTCAGCCTGTTTAATCCAACCCCATCCAGTTGCAGATGCTCAGTCTCAGGCAGATTATATGACCTATTCAAGGTCATCTGGTCACAGATGGCAGGGAGGGATTTGAATCTCTTTCCTATAAATTCAGAATCAGTGTTCATTCCACTATGATATATTAGAAGGTATGATTAAATGATTGCAAAAAATTAAAAGCATTTAGTTGTGGAATTTTGCCTGACTGCACTGCATAATTAAATCAATGATGAAAACTCCCTTCTTAGCACTAGCTCCCTACCTTAACATATGATAAATGGTGAGTTTCCATTATCTCATTAAGTGTAATATGTATAGAAAATTTACCCTGTAAAAATGATATACTATTTAGAAATCAGAGATATGTGCTCAAGATTATTAGATTAATAATTTTAATGTTTAATCATTCCATTCCAGACTATGGTGAGTTTAATAAACCTTATAGGATCCTTAGATAATAGATTTAGAGAAGGAAGACAGTTTGGAAATCATCTAATCCAGGTCTCTTATTTTAGAGAGGAAGGGGAAGAAATTCTTCTTAAGCATAGACTACTCTGTGCCAGGCACTGGAAATATTGTCATATTTGATCTTCACAATAACTCTGGTAAATAGGTACTATTCTTATTCTAATTTTTATTATATGTTATTCTAATTATTATTCTTATTTTCCAGTTGAGGAAACTGAGGCAGAGTGAGATTAGGTGACTTTCCCCTTTCTCTTTCACATAATAAGTGTTTCAGGCCATATTTTAACCCAAGAATTTCTGATTTCAGAAAGGTGTTGACTTGCCCCAGGTCAAATATATAGCAAGTAGCAAGCTATAATTCACTCAGGTTATATAACAAGTTCAATGGGACAATTCAGTATCCTTTCCATTGCCTTTATCTCCTTACCCAACTTCTCTGATCCTTGGACCTTGAAGCTCATGCTTCTTCTTGGTCATCAAGCCCATTGGGGTGCCAATGCTCACCTATCTCTTCTGACTTTTTCCCATCCCCTGACATTTCCACCTTAGTTTCCAGTTCTAATCACCAAATTCTCTTCTTGCTTGACTTCATTCCTTCTTCTAACTGCTTTCCACAAAGATATATTCATTCTCTAAAAAGTCTTGAAGGAATTAAGAAGTTTCTCTTGAGAAGGTGATAATTCTCAGGCCAAGAAGTTTTAAGGTTCTGGGTTCTTCCAGGTATATATTGTCTTTCAGTTTCCTAAATCTTCTATTTGTCAGTCTTTTCTTAAGAGCCCATGTCTTCTCCTTGTTCCAAGTAAAACTTGGTTTAATAGAAAGGAGAATGTTTCTGTATGGCAACTTAACTATTTTTGTTTCTTCTAGGAAATTATGCAGCATTTTGTTTTCAAGTATACTACTAAATTTGGTTGCCTGTCTTATCATGTGTCACATTTTAAAAAGTAAAGAATGAGAGCACAAAATGGAAAATAGAATCAATTATGAAATAATTTTGAGCCCTACCCCCAAATCCAACTCCTGAGGGAAAGGGAGGACTGTTTTTGAAAGCTCAGGAATTATACAAATTAGTTATTTACATGAATTTACATGAATCAAATTCAATAGCTAATTACTTGGCTCTCTACTTTGTTGGCTCAATGTTCAATAAGTACTTGGGAATTATTATGCTGACACATTTTTTATAGTTCATTCAGGTTTAAAACCATTAAATAATAGACAGGACTTGAAATGTTTCACAACATGGCCCAATATTATCAGATTCTATTTTGAAATATAACTCATTCAAAATTTTTTTTCTCTGACTCCCCAATTCTTTTCTGATATTGCAAATATTTGCCATTTGTCTTTTATTAGGAATATTTTTGTCATCTGTTGCCAGAACCTTCTACTTCTACCTTTTAAACTGTAGTTTTGTAATGACATTTAAGGTGTCAAGAAGTCTGCTCGTTAATGCCTAATTCTTGAAATGATACTTTGAATTGCTTAAATCAGCATGCTTAAAATGAACAAGGTCTGAGAACCACTCTGTAGGACTGTATCATTAGCTTATAATTTTACATTGCCTGAAGTGCTATGTTTTCATTACCCTGAAAAAAAAATGTATAACCTCCCAATTGACTCCTGTATTTAACATTTTCTTCGCAGCATTAACAGCATTCAGTATAACTTTGCATTGACCACATAAGGTGCCACTGAAGCTTTTACTGCAGTTTAATTTAATTTCAGTTCAACAAAGAAAGCTATAATTGTGATTTACCAAATCCAAAGGCATATTTAAATAAAAGTCAAATTCACAATATTTGGGGGTCAGTCATTAGGCTTTAATTTAAAAACATATTCTGAAGGGCTGTGGTTCCTCCAAGGATTCATTACAGAGAACCTGAAATTTTCCAAGTCAGAGCAGTGATTTATGAAGCTGGAGCTATTACCTGGAATAGTCCTAAGAAAGCCAGTGTCAAGTCACTTATTGGGAATAGACCTTATTTCCCACAGTGTGCCTCAGGGGAACAGAATCACAGACTGCTTCAGTGTCTGCATAAGGGCTATTCCCCATTAGAGATTTCTGAGTGAGATATTAAAGAGCCATCAGACACAGCACCCTGGCTTCCTGCTGATAACAAGCTCCAAAAGCCCTGTCTACCTTTGCCTCATCTATTACTTCAAGTAACCTCAGAGACAGAATAAAGGTATGGCAGAGTTACACAAAAAATCTATGTCATTTCCAGTGTCAGCCAATTTATGCTTTAATATTTTAAAAATATGTGATTGAATTGCTATGGATAGTCTATCAACGGAGACTTATAACCACCATCAGCAGCCCAAGTCAGAGTAGGTAGTCTTTGTTAGCTGAAAAATTCATCAATATATTGACTATCTCCAAAGACAAGTCACTTATAATAATGGCAATAGCTAATATTGCTAAAGTGTGTTAAAGTGTGCAGAGTCTCCCTTTTGAGCCTCACAACAACCCTGTAAGGTAGGCACTATCATTATCTGTATTTTAAAGATGAAGAAATTGGGGCTGAGATGTTAAGTGAATTATCCAGAGTAAGAGTATTTTTGAAATCAGATTGTCCTGACTATGTCCAGCACTCTATCCATTATTTCATCTAGTCAGTCACCTGTGCTAACCACTTGGTTAATAGATTCAATACTATGGGACTTTCAGTCTTGATAAGATACACCAGAACTTTTTATCTACTGGAAGAAATTTGGAGAACCTCTATGAAACATCAGAGTAGTACTTTAACAGAGGAACACACTCACACACACACACAAATCCCACATATATTTCTTCAGGTTAATGTAATTTAACTTTAGTCCAAATAAGACATTTGTAATTAGTGATTTACAAAGTCAAAGGACATGGTAAAATAAAAGTCAAAACCACACTATTTTGGGATTGATAATTAGACTTTAATTTAAAAACATTATTCTGAAGGGATGTGACTTCTCTAAGTATTCATTACAAGGCATCTGAAAATTTCTAAATATCCTCTCTGTCTCTCTCTGTCTCTCTCTGTCTCTCTCTGTCTCTCTGTCTCTCTGTCTCTCTCTCTCTCTCTCTCTCTCTCTCTCTCTCTCTCTGTGTCTCTCTCTCTGTCTCTCTCTCTCCCTACCTGTCTATGTATCAATCTATCCATCAATTGATTTATCATCATAGATAAATTTGTATAATTGAAAAATTGAAAATCTGTTACCCTAAAAAAAGAACTACATTTCCCAGGAGCCCACTGACTTCCTGTCATTTACATACTTCCTATAGATAGGGGATATTAGTCAGGGACATGGAAGGTCCCACCTCTTTACTTCCTGTCCCGAGCTTGGTGGTGGTAAGGTGGGTGTTTGAACTGGCTGATCAGCCATGGGCACATGGTCTTTACTTGGTATCTTCTTTATTCCTTGATTTCTAAGGATCATTAATAAATCTCTTAAAATATAATATTTTATTAGAGATGTAATTTTTACAGATTGTGTATGTATATTTACTTATCTCTAACTCTAAATAAAATAATTGAAAATTAACAATTGTATAGATATGTAATTATATTAATATATGATGATATATAATTAAAACTACATATAAATAATCAAAAATGGGCATATGTCACCAGAATTTGCTTATGCTTTGAAAGATGTAACCTATTACCTATTTTATTAAAGCAAGGAAATCAAAATGTGACTGTATATTTTTTCCTTCAGTGTTTTGCTTGAAGCTTCACTAGACTGGTTTGTCCCTATTATTTCATTTCTTCTTAAAACATAAATCAAATCTAGTATTTTCTCCATATGATCACAGAGAAAGTTTCTTGCCCTTGCTGCATCTTTCCAAAACAACAGAGTCTCAATAAAGACATGGATTCATTGAGATAGGGTTGGTAAGTGGCAATGTTCATTTTGAAGTACCTTCAGGGAAGAGTCAGCTCAGAGAACTGAGCTTCAAGTTGACATACATCTGGGCCCCTGGGGATGTTAAAAAAGGGAATACTAAAGCATATGTCCTGTCTGGTTTAGATATTCAACTGCCTGAAAAGAGAGGAAACAAATCAGATAATCTCTTGAGTTTTCTTCTAGTACTAGTATCTAATATTTCTATAACATATTTTGCAATTTTGGGTATTCTCTTTTCATATTTTATCATTATTGAGTTTTAATTAAAATAGGGAAGAAATAAATGGAAACATTGCTAGAAGTAAGACTGCTATAAAATATGGGAATGTGTATTACAGGCCATTCAAAAAACAAACAAACATTGACTTTCCCCCCCTGCCCCAGGAAATAATGTATCCCATATTTTTTCTTTGACATTAAACACATCTGGGTTTCATTTTTTTATTTTCGACCTTTTTTTTTTGGTGTATGATCTGTTTTCTTATTAATATTCTGAAGCTATCTCACATTAGAAATCTTGGAAAGGGTAAGGTTGTGACCCAGACTTAATATGAAGTCAGGTTGTTTTGTTCTTATCAGTACCCCACATCTTGATTTATTTTTATAAATGACCAGGTGGAAATCTGCTCCAAACTCATAATGATTTAATTTAGAGCTTTAGCTTTCTTTTGTGCAATCAGATCTGGGTCAGCATCATTTCTAAGGTACACAGAAATGAAGTTGAGCAGCTTTTATTTTGCACAGCTTTGGAAACAGCATGTTGTCTTGCTTCCCATTGTTCAGATTTTTTAACTGATAATTAAATCTATTGGCATTGCTGCTAAGATTACAAGTAGTATTCACATTACATGGTGCCACGAGGTTACGAACATTTCTGTGATTCCATCAACTAGCTGCAAATACTTGACAAAAAGTCTTAATAGAATGATTTTTCCCCCTGAAATTTGACTCTTTCCCTGTAACAACTGATACATGCATTAGCTCTAAATTTTAGAGTTATTTGTTTTCCCCTTTCAAAAGAATGAAATCTACTCTATTTCTTAGGATGATGGTGATTACTGGATGGAAGTACCAAACAACTACAGATATATCATTAGCAAATGGAATCTATCAAATGTCAATGAAAGACAACCTTACAGCATTATTTTCATATTAATTCAAGGAAGATCCTTTGTTTTAGATACATAATAGGGCAATACAGACAAAAGCTGAATCTCATTGGGAAAAATATGCAATTACCTTTCTTAAAATTTCCTATCACTACAGAAATGAGTCTGAAGTGGTTTTCAAGTAAGAGAAGAACCTTGACATTTATTTTAGAAACACTGATGATACTAAATATGTCTGTGTATATAAATACATATGTTCTGTGCATGCCTGCAAATATATGCATGTTTCTTTATTAATGTACAAGGTACTTTTGGATACTTTAGCATTTTAATTTGGCATACTTTAGCATTTTAATATTGTAATTAACTATATAAGACTAATTAGTAATATCCTAAAAATGGCTTCAACTTTAGTGAATGAATAAAATGAATGAACTGCTTTGAATAATGACATAAGTAGATGCAAGTCTTTTCATAAGCAACAGGAAGGAGTAGAATAATTTTAGTGATTTAATAAAAATAATAAAGGAGTTAAAGAAATATTACAAGGTTGTTTTTCCCCTATAGTTCAAGATGCTTGTTTGACACTGTCTAAATCCACAGTAATTTGAGAAAAATTATACTTATGAAATTAATTGCATCATCAGTCATTTCTTCACTAATTGTTAACAGTCCCTACATTAGCTAAGTCAGCAACACTACATAAAGATACAAAAAGGCCTGTATTCCCAGTTTTTCAAGCAGCCATGCACTGAATGGCTGTCATTGTCCTTCATTTCTCTCTCAACTCTGGCATTGGGCTAGTGCTTATTCATAGAAAATAAAAGATAGCTGTTCTTTCCCAAGGCAGGTATCCTTTCTTAAATCTAGATGCTTGGAAGTGGTGTATGGTCCTGTGATGTCACTGGGAACGCAGAATCCAAGAACTCAGATTTATATATAACTATAAAATAATAATTATTATTATTAAAAACATTTTGGAGACTGCATCTATACAAGCTTGGATTCAAACTAGATCCATCCTAGGCAGAAAACATGACATTTTATGCTCCCTATTGACTGCATCTGAAGTGAGGAGTACTCAATATTAGTGTTATGTTTGTTTGCTTAATATATATGTCCATTAATACAGTTGACTTTCTACTTTATGATCTAGTCAAGCCTAAATAGTTGTTCATGTATAATCATCATGTGAATTGCATGCTGTGGAGAAAGGGGGTGTTTTGTATTTACAAATAAGAGTTTTAAGAAATGTAAATCTGCTTATTGAAAATATTAATGTAGGGTAGAAAATGGAATGTGGATAAACTCTTTTAAATATTTTTTTTTCTATTCAGAATGTTTGATTATTGGACTTAGATTCAGAAAGATCCAAGTTAAAATTCAACCTCTAATAGTGACTATCTTTATAAGCTTTGGAAAAGTCACTTCAACTCTTTATAGCTGAGGGAAATCCATAAGGCTTATCTGCTAAATTAGAAATAGCTGCCATTTTGAGGTGATGGAGGCAGTTCTTAAACTGGAACTTCTGTAAATGAGGAAATCACTGAGCTTCCCGTAGTCGATAATATGGAGAGGGATGATTCTGTGATAGGTTAGTTGTTTCTTTAATTGCCCTCAAATGGAGTTTGTCTCCCACAATTTGTCATTAATGAAAGGGTAGGAATTTTATGAGAAAAAATAAGTTAGTCCTTCATTTCTTTAATATGCCTTGAATCATGATCACTCAAAAACAACAAATATTACAAATAGTCCTTGCTCTACATTTAAAGGTAGATATGTCTTTAAGTGATCTCCATAGTTTATCATAGACATTTTATGCATTAGCATTTCTATTGTTTATTGCATTAGTATTTTCAGAAGAAAATGTTCTATTCATAGAAAGTAAATTAAAGTTTATGGAATATATAATGAAACATATATATTTCCCAAAACAATGGGTTGTAAAGGCATAAGGATTTTATTTGGAGTAAAATCCCTGTAGTCTCAGCAAAAGCTCACAGGCTCCCCTAAAGTAATTTAATGCACAACTGGCAGGAAACTGTAATCTGTCCCTTAGAGGATCTGATTATTTCATTGAATACCAATGTCGGTATGAAGCTTAAGAGTTAGTTTATTAAACACAGTAACTATATATATATAAGTTAACAAACAAACCAGTCTTATGATTTATTACTTTATCGTAACATGGCATGCAGTAGTTATGACATAAAATAACAATAATAATATAATTGGCTTAGATGGGCTTTTTTAATGCTAAGTTTCTCAAGCATAGTGTCTTTGATGATACCACTGCTCATAATTCCATTGAGCTACCTTTTTTTAAAACTGTTCTATGACTCTCAACACCCTCCTAAGTGAGTAATTTCTTTTAAAATGATAAAAAGAAAAAGAGAAAAGAAAGGTCTTGTTCTTTAATCCAACAAAGCAGTTCTCACATTGTTCATATTCAAAAGCATATGCATTTCTTCATCTTATGGCCATCAACTCTCTCACAAAGAAGTAAATAATTACTTTATCTTAATTGTTTTGACCTGAAATAAATCAAAAGAAATTAAGAACTCTGGGTATGACAAAACTACCATCCTCCAAACCATTGTATTGAATTAGTTATTGGAAGTTATCTACATATCTATTAAAAGTTACCTAGATATGAAGATCAAAAGCCTAAGACTCCACTTTTCTTGGAAGCATGTTAGGCACTGAAATTGTCATTCTTTTTCATTTCATACAATATAAACTATTGCAAAATTCCTCCCCAGTAATATGCATATATGTGATATATATCTCCATATATGTTGCCAACAGATTGAAATAAAATGTCATTTCACCATTAGCTTTTATGTTAATCAAAGTTGATACATGGATTTCCATATAATTACTGAATTTGAAGCTTCAAAATCATATTTCTCACAGATACCTAGCATAAGGAATAGAATTATAAGTTAAATGGTACTTTCCAGTCTTTTGTCACATATCATTTTTATTTTTAGTCTTTTCTCTATTTGACATATGTTCCAAACTGAGCTGCCATAAAGTTTTTATTTCCTTAAGTTTGAAATGACCACATTATTCAGAAGCTGTGGAATCTCAAGTGAATTTTTAGCTCTTTTCAAAATGTAGAAATAAAATTTTAAAATATCTTTTCCTAGTATATGGTTTTCTTTTTAATGCAACACATTTTCCCCACTTTATTCTTTTCTTTACTTTCCCTCAGTATTTTATTCTTTGAGTTACAGGGGAGCAAGGATTCATGACTCCATGTAATAGAACAATGTTTGATTTAAACAGTGTTTTATGGCACCCTTAAGGCTTCTCTCTTATTGATTTTGCTTGACCTTTAAAGAACATCTTTCCCTGACTTCTGCTTCTGCTTTGCATCAAATTGACCCTTAGCATGATATCTATAAGCACTTAATAAGTGCTTATTTATTTGACTCTGGATTATCATTTCACATACAATTAGAAAATAAGTGTTTATTAAATATCACCTATGTCTCTGGCACTGTACAGAGTTATGGGAAGTCAAACGAGACACATTTTTGTCCTTGAGGAGATAAAAATTTAATGGATAACACAATATTCAAATAACCCTACAATTATGATATCTATATCTATGTATATCTATTTTTATCTATGTATATATATAATATATATGAAGACATGATTAACAAACAGAAGGCACTAGTGTTAAGAGAGGTTAGAAAAAGTTTGTGTATAAGGAAGGATTTTACCTGAGTGAAGGGAGCCAGGGAAACCAAGAGGTAGAGATGAGGAGTGAGAGGATTCCAGGCATTGGGTATAGCCAATAAAAATGCCTACAATCAGGAACTGGAGTGTCTCCTAACAGCAAGGAGGCCAGAGTCACTGGATCAAAGAGTTTCCAGTAGAGTTAGAAATAAGAAAATTATGAAAGATAGTGGAGGGAAGGCTCTAATAAAAAGAGCTTTGAACACCAATCAGAAGATTTTGATATTTGATCTAAGTTAAAATGGGAAGCCACTGGAGTCTATTGAACATAGAGGTGACATTTTTGAACCTGTTCTTTAGAAAAATCACTTTGGATGCTGAGTGAAGAATAGCCTGGAGAGGGAAGGTACTAGTGTGAGGTCGACCAACCACCAATCAATTGCAGTAGTCCTGGTGTGAAGTTGTAAAGGCAGGAGCTGGGGTGGTGGCAATATCGGAGAAGAGAATAGGACATATTTAAGAGACATTGCATTGATAAAATCTATAGCTTTTTACAATATTTTGGATATGAAGGGTGAGTTATAGTGAGGAGTTTAGGATAACCTCCAGGTTTTAGTTTTGGAGGACAGGAAATTGGTAGTACTCTAGACTGTAATAGAGAAGTTTAGAAGGAGGAAAAGGTTTGAAGGAAAAGATAGTAGATCAAAATTTGGACATGTTGAGTTTAATATGTTTCCTAAGAATTCAGTTCAAAATGCCTTTGGGTGGTTGGGAATGTGAGATAAGAAGTCAGGAGAGAGTTTAGAGCCAAACAAGCAAATCTGAGAATCAGCCACAGAAACATGATAATTAATTATATGGGCACTGATGATATCAACAAGGGAAATAGGAAAAGAGAAAAAGGCACAGGAACCTGACACTCACAGTTAATGTGTGTGACCTGTATAAAGATCCAGGAAAAGAGATTGAGAATGAGTGGTCAGAAAGGAGTAACTAGAAAATACTATTGTCCCAAATACCTAGAATGAAGAGAATGCCAAGATGATGGACAATGCCAAATTCTTCAGAGAGGTTAAGAAGAATGAGGACTGAAAAAGGGCCATTCACTTTGGCAATTAAAAAATCATTGATAACTTTTGAGAGAATGGTTTTGGTTGAATGATTTCAAAAGTCAGAAGAATGCAGAAAGACAAGGAAAAAAGTGAGAAAAGAATAGGGAAGAATTTATTTTAAAAAATCTTTTCGGGATTTCACATGGAAAACGATGTCAGAAGACATACAAGACTAAAATTACCAGGAATGGAAGGAACAAGTGAAGGTCTTTTGAGAATGGGAGAGATATGTATATATTCATAAGCAGTAGGAAAGCAGCCAATGGAGAAGGAGAGTTTAAAGATAAGTGAGAGAATGGAAAAGTTAGAGAGAGGAAAATCTATTAGATGATATGAGATGGAATGGGATAATTGCAATGGGTAGAAATTTTTGCCTTGGCAAGGAGAAGCACCACCTCATCATTTTAAAAAGGGATGAAGGAAGATAAAGTGATAAAATATATCTAGATGATATGAGATAAGGAGGAAGAGAAAAGAGGTGGCCTTCACCAAATGGCCTAAAGTTTTTTTTTCAATACCTTGCAGTTGAAACACAGATTTTATTTTGTAAGATAGCCTTGGATACCCAGTGCAGTCAAGAGTATTGGGTAAAACAAAACTTGAATGTGGCTTGTTCAAAAATAATACCTTTAAAGCCCACATACAAGCCCAGATATATTCTGTAACGTGAATAAATTACAAGTAAAAATCAACCTCCTTTCAGTCTTTTGTAAGAAAAACTTTTAACCATATCTAAAAAGTAGTTCTGGTTATAATACCTGAAACTATTTTCATTTATTCATTGTAAATATAAATGATTTTGGGTGCCCCTTCCAATTCTTAGATTCTGAAAGTTATTGTCCCAAAAGAGAGAAGGAAAAGTTCATGTAATAGTCTCTGGACTAAAAGCATGATTGTCAATTGGGATGCAACCAAGCTCATTGCTAGAGCTTTCATTCCATATTACATTAAGGGAAACTAGAAAAGAATAGAGATAAAGGGAATAAATAATATAGAAAGTTGAAGGAAAATATCATAGCTTTAATTAGTCATTCATATTAAAATGGATTTGTAATTGTATAATGATCAATGAATAAGAATTTAAGTTTGAGATGATGAAAAATCAAGTAAATAAGATTACATTTCCTCTAAAGTAAGCAAAATTCACCAAAATATGACAGGACTACAGTTTGCTAAATCTGACTCTGTTTTGTCTGGCTGACATGCTTGGTATGCTGGCCATCTGGCTTTTTCATCGCAGTAATATTTGCACACCCACACATCAATCACAAGTACTATGTATACTAGCCAGTTGGGTGCCATGCCGGGACTCCAATCTACTCAGGTAGGAAGGCCAAAAAGGAATTCTTCTGCTGGACCTGGCATTGGCATAGGGCATGGATAAGGAGGGACATTTGAGAGAACATTTGCTTCATCTGGCAGTACTATTGATGTCACTATTCTGTTAGATTAGGTGTGTGAATGTTAGGTTGTAAAATGTCTCATTGCCATCATTTATTTTGGCTTTGTAATTAACAGAGAGAAAAGAGAGCTTCTGGTTTAAGTTCTCTTTGCACTGCAAGGGAATGGATCATTGTATTCAAACTGTTCTCTAATGTTTCAGAGTAGTAAATAGGAAGACACAGTAAATAATACATTGAGGATTAGCTGCCTAAATATAACAGCATTATGGAGCCCACAAGAGTCAATGAAATAACATACCATTCAGCCCCAGTTTCTTAAAGTAGTGTATGTGTGTGTGTGTGTATTACAAAATACATAAACAACATCTACATTCATTTCTGGAGGAACATTAAATGAATTTATTTTCTTTATAATCTGCTTAGAGGGGGGAAAAACCTAGATGTGGGATATTTATTGAGTATAATAGCAGCTATCCTATGGTATTGCTTAATTGTTTTCTCTTGTTACAGGATAAGATCTCTGGCTAGGAGAAAGATGGGATGTTGATATATGTGGTATATGTGGGACCGATTATGATGGAAAAACAAATGATGCAAAAGTAGAGGAATGAATTCAAAGGATGAAGAGGAAGGAAGGAAGGAAGGAAGGAAGGAAGGAAGGAAGGAAGCAAGGAAGGAAGCAAGGAAGGAAGGAAGGAAGCAAGGAAGGAAGGAAGCAAGGAAGGAAGGAAGGAAGGAAAGATTGTAATCCACATCATGCCAACATGGAATTGAATTTTGAAGGAAGGAAGGAAGGAAGGAAGGAACGGAGGGAGGGAGGAAGGAAGGAAGGAAGGGAGGAAAGATTGTAATCCACATCATGCCAACATGGAATTGAATTTTTAATGAAGGAAGAAAGGAAGGAAGGAAGGAAGGAAGGAAGGAAGGAAGGAAGGAAGGAAGGAAGGAAGGAAGGAAGGAAGGAAGGAAGGAAGAAAAAGGGAAAGAGAGGGAGGCAGAGTTAGAGTGAAAGAAAAGTAAAAGAATGAACTAGGAATAAAATTGTTGCCTTTATTCATAGCAATCCCTAATTCCTTTATTTTCTCAATAATAACTGAAGAATAATCTGAAGGTAGCAGATCTTATTTATAAGCTGAGATTCGCAAAGTATATCAGTCATGATCCCTTATTTTTTCAGGAGATAAGCATATATCCTGTAATATATAAAGAGACTTTCAGCTAATAGTATACATTTTTATATTGACAAAACAAATCAATTATGAGGAAATTTTTTATATTCATTCTACTTTATTAACAAACAAAATAGTAAAGGCAAAATCTTACTTTATAGCCAAAGAACGCACACTCACCCACATGACTTTAAGGAAAATTTCAGACACAAAACATCAGACACTAAACTGAAAAAATGAGCACATTCCCCAATTTTTATTTGAAAGTTTTCCCATGACACAGCATTGTTAATGACCATCAAGACTTAACTGCTCTCTGTTTCTAGAGATTTTACAAAAGGACTCCTCCTCCAATCTCTGAAATTCTGAAGTAGACGGCCAATGTGTTATCAGATTTCTCAAAGTGACTTCATTCATTTGGTCCAGGAAAGGTTATTACCAACTCTATTCATCTGGGTAACATGATCTATAAGTCCTCATCTCCAGCTGACTCCATGAAAACATCTGGATTGGCACTTATTATGTGATTAATTTACCCTGTAGTTTAAGATAACTGATATCTTGCTTCTTTCTCCAATATCAGTCACTTATGTTGCGATAGAAGTTTCACTATATCTGAATGGTGAGTTTTGGTTGGGTCTACCAAGAATCCAGAACAGATGAAAAGTAAAACAATTCAGTGAACAAACTCTAGATGATTTCAACAAATTTTTCTTTTTTATATACCATAGTGAAAAAAAATGTAGATATTAAAAAATAATTTATTAAAAAATTCAATTCTATGTTGGCATTATGGGAATACAATCTCATTTATCTCAGCAATTTTTTCTTTCAAAATTAGCAGTTTTGAAAAGAGATTTTAAATCAGCATGTGATTTAAATTCATAAAGAAAACATTATACATAGGAAACTTTTTTAAAAAGTTAAAGATTTTAGATAATGAGCTATTTTAAAAAAATATAACATTAAAATAAACTATGTAAAGTAATTCCTTTTAAATGTCAATGGAGGCAAAAGTAGGGGGGTGATTTGATTTGGTATCATATAGATGATAGCAAACATCTCTTCTATATTATTTTGTGGAATAAAGGAAAAAGAAACTTCATTTATAATGAATTCCCAAATTCCCAGGACTACTTTAGAAGAGAATCATTGATTTTATTCTTTAAAAACAATATAATACTGAATTTGTCTAAGCACCCCCAAATATTTAGGGTTTCCCTCAATAAATCAATGATCTTTAATTAAATTACTTTATTATTAATTAAATTTTGTAAATCCATAATGTCATTATGTGATTAATTTACTCTGTAGTTTAAGATAACTGATTCCTTGCTTTTATATTTATATTTATAATTTTAATAAAATTATAAATTTATAATTACATTATAAATTTATAATTTTATTATAAATTTATATTTATGTAAAATAATTAATTTAATGCATGTATTAGAAATTGACTATCAAACTTTGGGACTGAGGAGTGACAGGAGTGAGTAGAAGTAGCATAGATACTGTACTCCTGAACATACATGCTCTCAGAGGAATCTGCTAAGAATTTGAGAAAACTATTTTTTCTGTCCTGGCATCTGGCTACTTGGCATGATCCCTCAACAGTTGTGTTGCCAGTTCCTTCACTGCCTCTGGCATTTCAGCATGACTGAATTGATGCTGATCTCCTGGGGCTGTTCTGTTATCTTGAAAATTATTTTTATTGACTCAAATCAGAAGAATTTTAGCATATATAATTGAGTATATGAATTTCTCTGACAGTTTTCCCCCCCCCAACACTTTAACCAATAGATTTTAAAAATTTGGCGTACAGGCCCAATGATGATGTTTTATCTTTTAGTTTGTTTTTCTCTTATTTGTTAGTGATCTGCATATTATTGTAAATCATCTGGAGTAATTGTAATTTTTTTTCCCTTGATGTAAAATTATATACATTACCATGGTTAGAATTCTACTTGCTAAGGAAATTCACAAATAATTGTGAAGAGAATATTTACTTGTTAGGATTTACAGTTGTATTCAGAAACAAAATTGGATTCAAAATCAAATGATATGATAGATCTGTTTTATCAATAAATAAATTAACAAATATTTTTCATTTATTCAATTATTGATTAAGTATCTACTACATACAATGTTTTCTGCTCAAGTGCTGAACATAATAAAAAATCATGGAGACTTTCTTCTTTGGTCTCAAATTTCTTGTCATCCAGTAGTCAGTCAATAAGTATTTAATAAGCACCTACTATGTGTGCCAAGCACTATTATATGTTCAGATACAACAAAAAGTCAAAAAACAGTTCTGCATTCAAGGTGCTCAGAGTTTAATAAAGGAGACAATATGAAAGCATCTGTGAATAAACAAGATTAATGCAGGATAAATTAGAGGAGAAAGAACAATGGACATTTTCATGAAGGGGGACAGGCAAAGACTTTTTGTTGCATGGGAGATTTTTTTTTTTGCTACAATTTGAAAGAATTTAGGGAATCCAGAGGGTTGTGATGAAGAGGGAAAGAATTCCAAACAAGGAGCACAACAGTGAAAATTCCCAGAGGCAAGAGATAAAGAATGTCTTACATAAGGAATAGCAGAACCAATCCATTGCTGGATCTTATAGTATATTGGGGTAAATGGGATATTAGAAGACTGGAAAAGTGTGAAATAGCAATGTTAAGATGGGATTTGTACACAAATAGAAAATTTTGTATTCAATCTTAGAGATGACAGGGAGCCACCAGAGTTTTTTGAATGGGAAAGGGGGTGATAAAGTCAGACTTGTGCTCTAAAACATCGATTTAAGAGGTGAGACATGAGATAGAGAGATTAACCAGCAGGATATTGAAATATTGAAGGCATGAAGTGATAAGTAACTGCACAAGGTGGTAAGGAAATGCTACGAAGGTAGAAACGACACATCTTGGGAATAAATCGACTATGGGTAGGGTGGTTAGGAAGAGTGAGGAGTTGAGGATGAAATATGTTATGAGCCAGGGTGACTAGATGGTGTCCCACTTGATAAAAAATGGGGTAAAGTTTAGGGGAAAAAGATAATGACTTCAAGTTTGGACATGTTGAGATTAAAATGTCTATAAGACACCTGATTCAAGATAACCAACAAGCAGTTAAAGATATGATTTTGGAATTCATGACACATTTGTGGTTCAATCATTTTTCAGTTGTGTCTGACTCTTCATGACCCTATTTGAGGTTTTCTTGGCAAAGATACTATACTGCTTTACCATTTCCTTTTCCAGCTCATTTTACAGGCAAGGGAACTGAGGCAAACAGGTTGTGACTTGTCTAGTGACATGCACCTGTGTGGGTGGATGCAAGTGTGCCTATGTGCACACACATAGAGAACTTTAGCCACAGGTATTCATATGTTCTCATGTCATATTTTAGGGGTTTTGTACATGAATGAATATTTTTATGTTAAAAGGTTGAGCCAAAGCCCTTGATGTTTATATTTTAAAGCTAAACTTCACGTCTAAAGTGCCTACAGAACTCTGTAAATAATGTCATAGCTCTGGATGAGTTTGAGACTGCCATTCCTCTTGATAATAGGGTTAGTATATATTAAGGCCATCACAAGTCTTAACTTTACAAAAAATTTAATAAAAGACTTTGCACATTGGGGGGAAAAAATCCAAGAATAGATTTGATTTCAGGAAGATGGAACTTCTTAACTCCAGGCTCAGCTCTCTATCCACTGTGAGATAATAGTGCTGGATGAATACATTTGAGAATCTTTTAAACAGGGATAACAATTGAATCCATAAGAACTGATAAGATAACTAATTGGAAAAGGTTAGCAAGAGAAGGGGAAGAGGGCCCACATCATTGACCTACAAAATACCCACAATTAGCAGGCATGACTTAGATGAAGATCATGCAACGAATATTGAAACAGGAGTGATCATATATGTAGAAGATCAATGAGTTTAGAGTAGTGCCATTGACACCTAGAGAAAAGAGATAATCAAGATAAAAGTGAGCATCACTGTCAATGACTTTAGAAACATGAAGAAGAATGAGGAAAAGGCATTAGATCTGACAAAAAAGAGAACAGTGGTAACGTTGGATAAAGCAGTGAAGTTGAATGATGAAGTCAGAGATCAAAATGTAGAAAGTCAAGAAAAAGGTGGGAGAGGAAGAGGAAGCATCTATGCTGGACTGCCTTCACAATGCTTAGCCACAAATGGAAGAAGAGATATGGGAAAAGAAATTGGGGAATGGATGGAAATAAGTAGTAGACAGGAAGAACTTGAAAATAAGTGAGATAATGGGAATGAGAAAAAGGGAAATCTGGGATAGAAGATAGGTTAGAAGGTCAGGTAGAAGGGTGACCTCTTCATGTAAGACAGAGGTGACTGGAGAGATAATAGCAGAAGGTATCTAAGTGATATAAGATGGGGAGAAAGGAAGAGGATGGAGCTATCAGTAAATTGCCTCATTTTTCCCCCAATGAAATATGAGGCAATGTTCACAACTAAGTAAAGGGTACAAGGGGGAACAATAGAAAGCACGAGGAAGGATTAAAGAATTGGAAAAGAGTTGTACAAAGGGATTGTCTTGCCATAGAGAAGGCATTGTTAAAAGGAAGTAATTTTTTAGAGGACCCAGGGAGCTTGATTTTGTGGTTTTCTCTTTCAGCAGCACATGTATAGTAGTGAAGGCAGCAGATGGTAGGAATAATCCTTAGTGGAGTTTTTGGCAAAGCAAGAGGATATGAAGGAATAGGATATGAAGGAATAGGTTTCAAGAGAAGAGATAATATAGAACTGAACTGTTTTCTCAAGGAGTCAAAATGGTAAAGAGAAGAAAGTTTAACCAATGAGAGGTAATCGCTGAGAACTATATTGCAGGGTACAGGGATTGGATGTGATGGGGAAGAAGAAGAAAGGTTAGACTTAAGTGACAAAGAGGTAAAAAAAGACCTTGTATGAGAACATTTCAGAGTTCATGAACCTGGAAGTGATGCTTTTGTGGCTAGTGGCAAGATAAGAGCATGATTATCACCATATACATATGAGTTGAGGTTGGATGGAAAAGTAGAAAATGGTGAAAGATCAAGAATCAGGCTGAGCTGAATATATATATATATATATATACACATACACACACACACATATATATATATATATACATTGAGAGAGTTGAGAAGTAAAAAAATATGAAGAAAGTAGAGTACAAAAAAAATAGCTAAAAGAAGTTATTGACCTGAATAAAATAATAGTAATGATACTATTAATAAAATATCATTTATATATATAATACTTTATGACTTGGAAAGCACTTTGCTATTATTACTTCATTTCATCCTCACAATAATCCTGAAAGGCAAATAGTATTAATATTATTCTCATTTTACAAATAAAGGAAATAGCCTTTATTATCTTTTTGACTTCATAATAATGTATAATTAAAAATAATAAATCTAATGCTTTTTGTACAAAGGTACTTCTCTAAACCACATGAACTCATAAAATCATAGAGTGCTAGCTAGAAGAAATCTTTGAGGAAATCTAGGCCAATCATTTCATTGTAAAGATGAAGAAATTCTGACTCACTCAGAACAATTTAATGACTGCTGGCAAAGGTCGCATTAAAATTTAGGTTCTTTGACTCACATTCTAGCACTCATTGCAGTTTACCTAGCATATGTGCCTATGGCAAGCTGGAGATGAGTACTTGATGCAGTTATGTAAAAGCAGTTGCCTATTAGGGCTTTGGGGAAGACTTGTTAGAAGCTATGGCATCAGTAGAGATTTGAAAATGAACCAAAGCATTGGCAAGAGATAACAGTAATAATTCATTTAATTTTTTCTGTTAAAATTTTTAATTTCTTACATGTTGATGCAATTTTAATAATTGTTTTCTGACATTTTGCCATGATCCATGTTCTCATCCTTCCTCCAACTCCTACCCCCTCCTCAGGATGGCAGGTAATATGACGTAGATTATACATCTGTGTTATCTTAGAATACGTTTCCATGTTTATCATGCTGAGAAAAAAGATACACATCACTCACCCTATAGAAAAATTAATGGAGGAAATAAAGTGAAGAAAGACATGTTTCAATCTGCATTCAGACTTTGTCAGTTACTTCAATGGCACTGGGGAGCCTTTTCCAAATAATTCACTATAAAATAATGCTTCCCTCACAACAACTTTGCTAGGGAGGCACTGCAGAAATAATAATTCCCTGTTTAATGAAAAGGCTGAGGCATAGAAGGGTTAACAGTTTTATCTAGAGTCACATAATTCATTAATATTAGAACTAGAACTATTTGAGACTCCAAAACTCTTTGTTTCCATACCCTGATCTTTAGGAGGAAAAAAAAAAGAACAAAAGGTAGATGTTGACTTCACTGGAAATGCTCGATAGTGTAGTGGATAGAATGCCAGGCTTGATTGAATGCCAGAGAGATTTGAGGTTAAAAGCAGTCTCAGATATTTTCCAGCTATGTAATCCTGGGCCAGTGGTTTAGCCTTTCTTTGCCTCAGTTTCCTCATCTGTTAAATGGAGATTATAATGATAATAATAACAACTACTTCCCAAAATTGTTGTGAGGATCAAATGAGATAATAAAGTTCTTAAAACAGATTATTGTCGCTGTTCAATTGTTTCAAATCTTTTGTCACCCTATTGGGCTTTTCTTGGCAAAGATCCTAGAGTGGTTTGCCATTTTCTTCTCCAGCTCACTTGTACAGATGAGGAACTTGGGCATACAGGGTTAAGAGTTAAGTGACTTGCCCAGGGTCACACAACTAGTAAAGGTCTGAGGCTGAATGAATTTGAACTTGGGAAGTGAATCTTCCTGATTTCAGGCTTGGCACTCTATCCATTGTGTCATGTAGCTACCCTCTTAGCACACTACCTGGTATAGAGCAAGAACTTTGTGAATGTTAGTTCTTATACAATTTTGTAGTACCTGGAATTCCAGGTTTCCAAGGATAGGTCTTTAAATAAGATGTATCTTAGAATGGTGTTCATTTTCTTAACTCTCAGGAAGTCAACTCTGAGCCAGAATATGAATGGCAAGGGAGAGGGAAGACCTATAGGTACTATATAAATATAGCACTAAGCTCATTGAGAGGAGAATTTGTTCCCTACACAGCTAAGCACTACAGCAGCTGGAACCTTGGTCCAGTTCAGATCCAGGCTCAGATATTTATTATTTTGTGGCTCTGGGTAAGTCACTTAATGCCTGTCTGCCTCAGTTTCCTCATCTGTAAAAATAATAACACCCACTAGAGTCATTGTGAGGATAAAATGAGATAATATTTATAAAGTTAGTTGTAAACCTCAAAGCACTAAATAAATACTATGTTATTGTTGGTTTTTAAATTGTATAACTTGTATATAAATATAGCACTAGGCTCCTTGAGACTAGAATTTGTTTCTTCTTCTGTTTCTTTTTCTTTGTAAGATTAAAATTAATATCCAATAACTCCAAGTATTATATTTTATAAGATTTACTAATAATCACTTGAAGTAGAAGAAATAAAAGAACAAAAGTAAAAATGTCAGTAAAGAAAAGTTTTCCCAGCCGCATTCAAGGGGAAAGAGAGAGATGGGCTAACAACACACCAACTTTATCTCCAAAACTTAAGTACATAATGTGAGAATGAAAGTGAGATACTGGGAATTAGTTATGGGGAGCAGCAAATCCTAATTACACAATATCTTAAGCATCTGTCACAATGTCTGTCACAAAGCTGGTGCATAATAATGCATGTTGATTAATCATACACACCTGTATTGGAAGGCAGACTGAAACAGTTTATCTGAGAATTTTAACAGCCAAAATTTTATATTAACTGGTAATCTGGGTGTTTACTTTGAAAGCAAATAGTAGATGTGATTTTAGGGGAGCTAAGAAGTCCCTCTCTTCATGAAAAAATATCTTCTCCCTCAAGCTCTTCAGTGCTAGAAACAATTCCATTACACCTTAACTCTGCCAAAAAGCAAATAGCTTTTAAGGATCAATGCTTTAAGGCTAAAATCAGTTTTTTGAACTTCAGGTTATTAGATCTTTTTTTTTTGTCAGCTTTCCATAGAACCAGAATAGCCAGAAAAAGAGCAAGTTACTTTATTCTTTGAACCCTCAGGTACCTCAGCTGAAAGTGAGTGAAATCATTTTTTGTTCCATGAAAGCCTTTCAACAATAATAATGAAAATGTGTTGTGAATCCTCAGAGTAATTTAATATGCTCATAATATTATTTTCTATTTATTCATTAAGTGCTAAAATAACTGCAATGTTAACTTTTGTCCCCCAAAAGCACCAAATTAAAACTTAAAGTATTTGATTATAAATATATATATATACTTCTCTACCACAATTATGAAAAATCTGATTACAAAGGAATTACAAATATTTTATGTGGAATATTCTATACAAATGAAAAGAATTCAACAAGATCTCATATGCTGATTATTGTCTACAAAATTTTATATTAATTATTTTTATTTTATAAATTTTATTAAATAAAAATATTTAATTAGGTTATAGATTAGAAGATGTTGATAAACTATAATACTGATATATAATCTTAAATTCAAAATCACACCTTTTAGGAATGAAAGTTTGTAATAATTGGCTCAAAAACAGAACAAACCTAGTCAAGTGTCAAGTCTGGTTCGAAATTGGCTTGATTCCTATATTTTGAATTAAAACCAGAATAAACTGAAAATGTGCCAGCATGAACATTTTTAAGAGAACTTTACATGCTTTCTTGCAGAGAAGCATTATATAATATATATTTAACAACCTAACAGAGCAACAAAAATGATAAAAACTTTACCTAATTTACTTTTCTACTGATTAATGACAAGTTCTATATTAGATGACAATTGTACTTAAAGTTCATTTGCATAAATTCCTTTGTTTTTAAACAATGTAAATACATAACCTAAGGTATGTGAGGAAAGAATCTCTTCAAATATGCCACTGCTACCCTGTCTTAACTCCCCAGAAATTATAATGAAAGACAGACCAGTTTTGCTAACCAGTTCATTTGAAAATCTGTCTGATTGAAGAATAGTAACATAAATGGTAACTAAGTCCAAATAGGAAAACACCCTTAATACTTATTCAGTAAGAGGCAGTTGGAGATGTGATTCTGAAGAATATTTGTGATGATCCATGAGAGTTTCAAGATGACTTCTAATGTATCTGCCCAGTGACTGTGGTTTTTAAACAGCCTTATATTTGTGCTACAAGAACACAAGGATTTGTAACATCCTGAACAAGATTACGCAACTTATGAGGTATGGTTATAGTATAGCAAAAGGGGAATAAGGGAGCTATTCGGGAATAGTTATGGTATATAGAGCATCATTGAAGGCATGTGTGTGGATCTGACCTGACCTTTCCTCGAGAATCGATTTATACTTAAATACCGAACCCTTGTTAAATTTTGGAAATAATGTAATGAAAAATGCTAGAAATTGCTGGAAAAAACATTTTTCTTAGAAATAATCAGAGTTTGATATAATTTATGTATGAACACCAAAACAATGTATATTACCAAAACAGTTTTGAATTGCTATAGAAAGAAATATAATGCTTCAAATATGTTCATATTTGTTATTTCAAAGGGGAAGAATTATCATTAAATAAAATATGATATAATTTTTTAAAATTTTAAATAAAATATATTATTTATTTTAAAAATAAAATATGATGTAAAAGTTGTCTATAACATTATATGTCAATTGTTTATGTATATGGAACCATTAAAGAATTTTTAGCATGAACACTTTGAACCATTGTCTTCTAAGGTTTCCCAGGATTTTGTGACCCCCTAAATGGGAACCAGAGCAAAGATTTAAAGCAGAACAATTCCTTATGGAGATGAGAAAACTTTCCCAAAGACACACCAATAATAAAAGACAAAAGCCCCATTTAAAGTCTAGTATTTTGCTTTGACTCTCTATCTACCTCATTCTGCCTCTCAATGATCATCAAGGTATCAAGCTGTAGCTCTAAAAATTTGCATCTCTCTAACTATAAATAAGTGTGCATATTTAGTGAAAGAGATGCAGATGAAATGCAAGATGTTATGTTCTCCTATGAGCTAAGACCCAGGCTTTTGAAGAGAATATCTTTATCAGTGCAAGATTAGAATTACTAAAGCATGAAAATTAAATTGAGCATTCTTGCTTCAGTCACTTATCACCAGGTTTTAGAATTAGCTGCCCTGCAGGTACCTTTTTAATTATAATGCACACCCTTCAATTAAATACTGGAAGCTTGAAAATTAAGTGACAGTGGTGATGGCTTCTGAAGAAGACTGGAAGCTATGCTATTAAAAGCTCAGTCATGGAAAATGGGGAAATGTTTTCTTCCTCTCATCTTAATTAGGTAAGCAATATTCTACTTATATTAAACCTTAGTCAAAAGAGTGATGCCAACAGTGGTTAAAAGTCTTTCAAATGAGAACCAATCACTTATGGTTAAAAGTAGAGTTTAAATTCTCTCTCTCTCTCTCTCTCTCTCTCTCTCTCTCTCTCTCTCTCTCTCTCTCTCTCTCTCTCTCTCTCTCTCTCTTCCTTTCTTTCCCTCCCCCCCCTTCTCCTTCTCTCTCTCTGTCTCTGTCTGTTTTCCTCTTTTCCTCTTTCTCTCTTACTCTTATACTAATTCTAATTCAAATGAATATCCTGTGAACTCATTTGATCTCTTCCAACCTACCCAGAGAACATTTCACAGTCAAGATTCTATGTGGGTCACGCAACAAGATAGTTATATAAATTGCAATTTGGTACCTAAATTGGTTAGAAATGATTCATTCCATTGTTTATCTACTTAAGATTTTCATTGACTACCAAAGCAGTGGAATGAAGGATACTTTCCAGTCTATTATTTCAGGAGAAATACTAATAGATAGCAAGCTAATGTCCAAAATGACAATTTTAATTAACTTCAAAAATATTAGCACTATAACTAGAATAGCAGAACTACTTCTATGTCCCTGGTAGCTAATATCCAAGGCCCTTGTCTCCTTGGTCTGTCATTCCATTAGACTTGCTAGGTAAAGGGCTTTTTGGAGGACAGGTTATCCACTGTCTTTCTGACAGCCATAGTTCCTTGCTCCAGATTTTTCCGTATCCCCCAAACAAACAACCTAGAATTCTGAATTGTATTTCTCAAGATGAGTGAATGACTTTTTGTACTACTTTGTTTTAAAATATATTGTTGTAGGGGCAGCTAGATGGTTCAGTAGATAGAGAGCTGGGGGTAGTTTTTGAGTTCAAATCTGACCCTGGACAAGTCATTTAGCCCTCATTGCTTAGTCTTCACTGCTCTTCTGCTGTGGAATCAATATTTAATATTGATTCTAAGACATCAGATAAGGATTTATTTTATTTATTATTTTATTTATTTTGAAAATAAATAAAATAATATGTATTGTTGTAAAGTTTAAGCAACTATTTGACATAGTAGATTAAAGTGCCAGACCAGAGTCGGGAAAAACTGAGCTATTTCCTCATTATTGTGTGCTAGACAGGTCAACTAATGCCCAGGTTCAGTTTTGTTATCCATAAAATGGGAATGGCAACAGTACCTGCTTCACAGGGTTTTTGTAAGGACTGAATAAGATAATACAAAGTGCTTTGCAAACCTCAAAATACTATGTATATGCTAACTGCCATTGTTGTTATTTTTATTATTGTTACTGCTTTGGGGTTCACTTGAGCTATTTTGAATAACAGTTGGAGAGGCAGTATGCTATAGGGGAAAGAAGTAAGGTTAAGATTTTAGAATCAGAATGAGGACTCAGATCCCAAATCTGGTATCATCAGTTATTAACCTCAGGAAGTTACTTTACTTTTTTTTTTACCTCAAAATGAGGGGAAAAAATTAAAAAAAAATATTGAAGATGCTTTCCAAATCCGGTGGAATTGCTCAATTGGCTATGGGAGAGGGGAGGGAGGAGGAGAGGGAAAGAACATGAATTATGGAACCATGGGAAAATATTCTAATTAATTTTTTAAAGATGCTTTCCAATGCTAAATTTTGATCCTTTAGTCTGGCAAACTAAATTATTTAATATAGAATATAGACTGCCACCCCCAAAATAAAACAAACAAAAAATAACTCTACATTCTCCATGATAATTTTAAAAGAAAAATTCTCAAGATAAATTGCATAACGCATCATTTCATTTTTGTCAATGCTGGTTCAAGAATTACATGATATAGGAAAAATCACACTGGATTTTTAGTCACAGGCCCCAGCTTTGTTCAATTTTCTTTGTATGTTCTCTGGAGGTGTCTGAATTTCTTTGGACTTCATTTGGCTCATCTTTAAAATGAGATTTTTTTTGAGGTTTTAAGGTCCTTCTCTTTCCAAAATCTCATGACCTACAGTAAAGACTAACAAGATGAAGGCTGTGAAACCAAGCTTGAAGGAGATTTTGTTTTCACAAATTCTGTTGAAATTGTTTAAATGAAAAAATAATCTACTTCCAAGTCATAGCCTTTGTGAGAAATGGTTCCCTTGAATTAGACTTGATTAACTTGATTATGTGATCAAATGTTATTAATAGTGGTTAATGTTCAGAGCCCAGCCATTGTAATGACAAGTCTTAGAGATATTTATAGACAGTTTATCTCTCCTGTGATAGAGAATAATTCTATGCTCACTTGGAATATTTTTAATTAAATAGACCTGCTTTCTATTCCTTGACCTTTGGGAAAAAAATGTATGTCCTCTTTAGTTGCCTTTTATCAATTCTTAGAACACGAAAGGTGGTCAGGTTCACTAAAATTTGTCGTCTGGATGGGATCATTTCAGAAATTACTTAAAAACTCAGTTGTCTTCTATCTGAGAGGAGGAGAGGGGAATAATACTTTAGCACATGACTATACCTAGTCTACAACTGATTTTAGAGATGCTTCTTATGAATTGAAATAGTTCATTTTCATAAAATACGATGCTACTAAACACACAATGTATTTAAAAAATAAAACAAACCCCTACCTTTCATCTAAAAATCTATACTAAGTGTTGGTTCCAAGACAGAAGAGTGGTAAGTGCTAGACAGTTGAGGTTAAGTGACTTGCCCAGGGTCACACAGCTAAGCAGTGTCTAAGGTCAAATTTGAACCCAGGAATTTTCATCTCCAGGCCTTACACCCTATCCACTGAACCACCTAGCTGTGCCTATGCAATATATTCTTACAAAACATAGCCTAGTATGAATAGGAATGCAAAGAAGACATTCTAATAAGAATATATGTAAAAGATATCTCCTAGAAGTGCCACGTGCTTTACAAATTTTGTCTGACTTATGCTTTTAACATGAGGCAATAGAGAACTAATCATCTCTCCATTTTACAGATTAGAAGCAATAACATTTAGCTGGAAATAGAATAACTAATTTGTATTATACTTATTGCTCCATTTACTAGAAATTCTATTACATATAGTGGTCTTTGAGTTATATTCAAATTCACAGCAGCAATAGATCTATATATCAACATAAGTTCTGACTTTAAAACGATGTTCTTAATATTAACCACATAAAATAAGAAGTTGCTTAAACTTATTGCTTTGGTAAAGATTACAAGAACCTATTATCTTAAATGTTTATTCTGATGGGCTTTACCAATGGCTTTCTGAGCACTGTATGTTAGTGTAATTTTAAAACAACCAAAATGTTTTTTAGAAAAATAAAAAAGGGACAGATTAAGAGAAATTCATAAGTATCAATTGCAGTGTGGTAAACCACATATACCACAAGTGAGTACTTACTCATTAGGGAAGGGCTGAAAAGATTTTATTACATAAATATTATTGTAAATGTCATGCTATTAAAAATGCCAAATTTATCACAAGAAGGGAATGATAGAAGGACTGGGGGAAGAGAGTTTTGTTAATACATTGTCAGTGCAGCTGCAGTTGGGAATGACTTAAAAAATGTTGGTACATTTAATACATTATAATAAAAATGAGCATTTCTGATAAACTTGTCTGAACTGATGAAGAAAACTGGTAGATGGAGAAAAATATATGCAAAACTATAACAAACTAAAAGAATGTCCAAACAAAGCAAATATTACATCATCTTAATGATCCATCTTGATCCCAGAGAAATGAAGAAATATACTTTTCCTTTTATAGGCTAGTTACTGTGAGTGCAGTGGTAGGTGATTTTCCCAGCGTCACACAACTAGGAAGTGTCTAAGACCAGATCTGAACTCACAAAGATGAGTTTTCCTGACTTCAGCACTGACGTTCTATCCACTGTTCCACCCAGCTGCCCAAAGGTCCAGGATTAGGAAACTTGAAGCCCAGAAGTATGACATTGTTGTCTATGAAGACTAGTCTTTCTGATGCAGGGGCTTGGCAAGTTCTTTTCAAGGCTGTTTTTCCTCTTTTGGTGTCTATCTGCCACCTCGTTCTCACCTGTGACTCCAAGAAGCCCTATATAACGGCCAAATCCTGATAAACCATCTCCACAAATGGCCTAAATTAGGTTGAAGGTAACAGATAAACCTTAAACCTATTGGTGAATTAGTAGGGTGTCTACTCCAGCCAAATGAAGACTTCCCTAACTAAAGGGACAGGTGAGAACAAATTGTCTTTTTGGTCCTCTTTGAGTACCAAGAGCAACAACCAGCCAACTGTGAGTACAACAAATAGCATTTATTGTCATGGGATCATAAATTTAGAACTGGAAAGGACTTTATGGTCTATCTAAGCCTAACAGTATAATTTTACAGATGAAAAAACTGAGGACCAGATAAGTAGAGTAAATGACTTGCTCAAGATTCTATCAAGAAAGGGTCGAAGGGATATGGTTGGGGATGTAGACTCTAAATGAACATCCTAGTGTAAACAACAACATGGAAATAGGTTCTGATCAAGGACAAAAGTAATACCCAATGAAATTTCATGTTGGCTGAGGGAAGAGTAGGTGGAGGGGAGGGAGGGAAATAATGTGATTATTGTAACCAAGGAATAATGTTCTAAATTGACTAAATAAACTTATTCAAATGGGGGGGGGGAAAGCATCAGAAGTTGAGATTTAAACTCAGGTCATTTGAATCTAGGGTAATTTTTACTCCTTCCAACATAGCATGATTTCATATATTATGGTTGGTTTTTAACTTAGCTATTTTTTTTTTTTTTGCATTAGAAGGAAATCCTCACTGGGTTAGGGTTGAGAGGGTTATCCAAAAATAACTAATATAAAGAAGAATTCATCACTTAAGCTTTCTTTAGCAAAAAGGAGGGAAAATATAACAAGGTAAAATTACTGAGTCAAAAAATAAATAATTTAAACAATTTTAATCAATATATGCTTTATTTATATAATCTATTATTTATCTGTTTAGCAGGGAATATGTTATGCAAGATATATAGCTTATAAAGGAAAGCTGGTAAAACCTTCATAGATGTCCTCCTACTCTTGGATATCAGCAGTACTTTCCAATTATTACCTTGTCGCTACCCTCTGTTCTATCCGTTAGATGATTTTTTATCAGTTTACATGGAATGGAAGAGGGGGGAAATCAGTGTGCCTACTTGATTTTTAAAATTCTTCTTAACCTGGGCTGTTGCTACCTTTCCAGTCTTATCTTATTCCTGACCATGTACTCTATGACATTCCAAAGGTCATTCATTCCATTCTCAGACTTAATAAATTTTCAGTGCATGTTCCTTATGTCTTGAGAGATCTCCCTTCTTGTTTCTGCCTTCTTGACTCTCCGTGTTTTACTTCAAGTCAGCTAAATTCCATCATCTTCAAAAAGTTTTTCTTGGTCCCCTTTAATGATAGGACTTTTCCTCTGGAATTGTCTCAAATATCTCCTGCATATATATATACATATATATATCTTTTATGTACACATAGTAGTTTGCATGTCGTCTTCCTCATTCTATTGTAAGTTCCATGAGGGAAGACTCTAATTCTTTAGTCTTTCTTTGTATCATTCATTCTTAGCCCAGGTCCTGGCACTTACCTTTCCCCCACAAGAGTACTGTCTTAGAAGGAAGGAAAGAATAGGTGGACAGTCTTCTCTGGGAAGTGAGAGCTTACTTCTTTCCTGAGGCACTGAGGAATTTGTTCCTTCTGCTATAAATTGATTTCCAAATGCTCCTACCACATTGCTCTAGTTTTGTCACTTATATTGCTTTCCATATTTACACCTTTGGAGTGACATTGAAAATGAGAGTTTTGTACTTCAGTTAGTCTCTTAAGAAAATGGGATTTTTAAAGCACCTATTATGTGCCTAACATCATATAAATAGAAATTACAAAAGAAGGATAAAACATATTTCCTATCTTCAAGAAACTTACAGCCTTGCCTAAGAGATAATGATAAAATTGCAACAGAGTTTAAAATTGTCTCCAATTAAGCATAAAAAAGTCATATACAGAAATATATTTATGGCTAAATTTCTTCACTTTTTGTGTAATAGACCTCTTGGAGAGGTTGGTGAAGCCTATAAAACTCTCCCTAGAATAGTATTTTTAAATACATAAAATTCAGTTCATAGAATTAGAAATTTACCATGTGGATTTGTCAAAAATAATAAGTTTAAATAAGTTCAGATCATTTATTTTTAGAGAAAGGCGAGAACAACTAAAAGTTTGAGAACACATGGAAAGGGTCATGAAGAACATTCTGATAGGGTAAAAGAGGTCTTGAAAAACAGGGCGTTCTAAATATGTGCCATTTTAGAAAAAAGTTATTGGAAAAATATAAGGACAAAGGCAAGAACTAGTTTGCTTCCTCAAAGGGAATTAAGGGGAACAGTCTGACAGAAAGGGCTTGTTTTAGGGAGGAGATAAACTTGGGTAAGTTATCAGAGCCTTAAAAGCTAGACAGAGGAATTTAAACTTGCTTTGGTAAGTGATAGGGAGATACTGTTTTTTGATAAGGGAGTCACAGGAAGAAAGCTATCTCTAAGATTAGTCAGGCAGTTGTATGCAACATAAATTGGAAAAGGAGAATGACTAGGGGACAAAAAAAGGCAATTTTGACTTGAAATGTTCAGGATTGAGAGCAGGAAGGGATTTCAGAGGGCATCTAGCTCATCCCTCTCATTTTATAGATAAGGAAACTAAGACTCATAGCGATGTAATAATTTTCCCATTATCACATAGTGAGTAATTGGAAATAAATGTCTGGAGTAAGGTGGCAGCAGTGACACAGGGAAAGGTGAATACAAAAGAAATTTTGAATCTATTAATTGGTGTCCTCCTATGCATAATGTTTTATTGGGAAGAAAACTTAGCTTCACAAAGTAAGACAGATTAAATGAGTTGCCCTAAGAAAAAAAGTTAGTGAATGTCTCAGTCTGAATCTGTGCTCAGTTCTTGCTGACTCCAGACCCAGCTCTCCATATTCTATGATATCTAGCTTCTTAAAGGCAGTCTTAGTGTTTGGCTATATTTTAGAGTCTAGTCTCAAATTGAAAAAAACCAAAAGCTTATTTTTTTCCAGTTTAGTTTAAAGGAGTCAAAACTCTCATAAATACGTTTTCAGTAAACAAACTGGCATGAAGTTGATTTCTCAGTCAGAATGTCACTTAAAATACAGTGGGAGAGAGGAGATGTTGTGAAGTGGTTAGATCCCTGGACTTGAAGTCAGAAGGAAATTAAATCTCTTCTCAGACAGTAACTAGATGTGTGACCCTGAACAACTATTTCAACCTTTCTGATCCTATTTTCTCAGCTGTAAAATAAGGAGGCTGGACTCTATAACCTCAAAGGTCCCTTCCAAATCTAAATTTGTGATTAGAAGTAGATAGATAAATAGATAGATATATAGATAGACAGACAGATAGATGGATAGATAGATAGATAGATGGATAGACAGACAGACAGACAGATAGATAGAGAGAGAGATAGAGAGATAGATAGACAGACAGACAACAAGAGAGAGATTGATGGATGGATGAATAGATAGGTAGATAGATGGATAGTTTGAAGGCGAGATATAGAGATAGAGACAGCAAGAGATATTTAAGTTTAGCCTACTACAAGAGAGATCAGAAAGTTTTTAACTGAATACAGAATTAGAGCAAAGAGATAGTATGAGAAACATGCATGCCCTCTATGAGTGGCTTTATTGTATATTTTCAAGGAATATTTCCATAATCTTTAGTAAATTCTTGAATTACTGTTTCCTTCTTTTGAGCTATTTTTGTCTAAAATAAGGTTCTTAGCCTCTTTGTGTCATGGATCCCTTTGGCAGTCTAGGCAGGCCTTGTTAGAATACTATTTTTAAATGTATGAAATAAAGTACATGGAATGCTTGTAATTCATGAATAAAGCACAAAGGAAAGCATTTGTGTGAAATAGTTATAAACACACGAGAAATAAACACATTCACAGATCACAGGTTAATATTCTCTGGCCCCGGAAATACTGATTTTGGTCAATAGACTCAATATGCAACCCTCTGTGTTGGACAATGCTGGAGCCTCTGGCTTCAAGTATAATTTTCATCATAAAATAAAGAGTTGTTGAGCATGTGGATTCTGTTTATCACCAATCATCCCTTTATTGGGCAAGGGTCAAAGCAGCCCACTGAGGAAACAACTCTATCCATTTGCTCTTACTTATACGAGATAAAAATTAAGCCTCTCAACAATGTAATTTCAATTCTAATATCAGTAGTTTCCTTTGTGCATTAAATTAAGATTTGTACTTCAGGTCTGTGAGGTATTCTGAGGATATGAAGAATGTTTTCTCCACAATTCCAATTCCTAGGGTGGAAGAATTCTCTAGTCTTACCCGGTGTTATTTCTAACAGCAGTTCCCTAAAGCATCATTTGGCATAATGCATTCAGAGACAGTGACCCTGATGAACATATGCTGTGCTTCTGTTGACTAGCAGCTCAAAAGAAAAAAAAAGGAAAAAAAAACTTGAATGGCAGTAGCTGAGAATCTAGAAAGAAGTAAAGGAAGTATGATTGGCTCTAAATGAATCTCTTGTGAAACCTTGTACAAACTGCTCTGCATTACAGCAAGACAGCATGAACTGTATGTTCGTCTTTGAATGGTTTCCTGAGATGATGTTAAAAATAGGCTTGTAACATATTTAATACGAATCCAAATGGATCAGGACTTTCTCATGAAAGGAAGCTCTAAACAAAGCCCTTGGAGAGCACAGAGGGTATTTCTTCCCTCCCTTCTGCAGAAGACTGACACTGTGGGGACCTCCTTGGCAGGCAGGTTCCTCAAAGCTAATTGTTCCCCTGCTGCTTTCATCTGAAGAAGAGACACTTACCTTTCTGAACAGCAACCTGCCTGACTGTGAGTTCTGTGGGATTTAAATCTTTGAAGATTTTTTTGTTTCAAAAGGCTGTCCTTGCTAGTAACCATAGTTCAGGCTTGTCTAAAAGAGGTTGACCACTACCGATGACACATATGACCAATATTGCCCACATTTCTGATTCAGACAGAAAATACTTTTCTTATTATAGTAGAATTAACACATTTATTCAGGGTTTTTCTCCCTTTATTGACATCCCTCTGTTTTAGAATATTAATCAGGGAAGTATTTTCTCTGTTTAATCTGTCCCATTCACCTATTTGGGAAAAGAGAGAGAAGAGAATGGTAATGTAAGAAGTCTGGAAATTGTCTTTTCCAGAACAAAAGGGATGAATTAGATATAGCAAGATGTTTGTTATTGGCTGTGGTTGAGCGAATGGAAAGCTAGCCAATGGTGGCAGTTGAGAAAAGAGAGATGGATTTGTAGTTAGTGGGAAAAAATGTGCTCAAACCCTTCCTCTGAGACTTACTGTGTGACTGTGGGTAAATCAGACACTCTGAGTTCAGTTTTCTTACCTGGAAAATGGAGATTATCAAACATAGAGAGTACTTCCCTCGTAGGGTTGTTCCGAGGCTCAACAGAAATAATGAATAGGAAGTGCTTTATACACCTTAAAGCCATATAAATGCCAGCTATTTTATTGCTCTGTGTGCCATCCCAACTCCTCCAATCTTATCTTATTCTGCTTTCTGCTTCTCCTATGGAGTACAGTACAGACAATAGAAATCCAAACCTGTAGGGAAAGTCTTGTTAATAGACACTTGACTTATTTCTTGGTATCAAAGGCATTAGAGCTCTAAACTTTTAAATTGAAAAAGATATTTAGGCACCAACTTTTAGTTAACTGCACAAACCACATCCAGCTCCATGACTCCATTTAAAATCTCTATGTACTTCATTTAAGGAATTTCTAAAAGAAAAAAAAAAAAGAATTGTTAGGGCTGGATTCTAGGGAGGGTTGTAGATTCAGATCATTTTCCCTCAGTTCCTAGTAAACACTTTTCTTGGAGCAGGTATGACAACCTCAAAAATGAATGGTCAGTCCTGAGGTTGAGAAGTATATGAGTACCCAGAGGTTTTCATAACATCCTTTACCTTGTTATTTTAGAATAAGTGAATAAGGAAGAGCTTAGAGAGTTGTGTAAATAAATACATAAATTATAAATGAGGCCACATTGCTCAGTAGCAGTTTTGACAGACAACAGAAAATTTGGAGGGTCTGCCAACAGGTTAGAAGGGAGTTCTTTGGGCTTTGTTGCAAATACTCCAGTCAGGCAGAGGTGGTCTTTGCATATGAAGGTTATGGACAAATTTGGGAGTTCGAAGCTCCCCCAAATCAAACAATAAATATTATGGGGAAATATAGACCCTTAGGATAAAAGGGAAAAAATCAGTTGCCTTTGATCTACAAAAAAAAATGTAAGCTATTTTTTACCTACAAAATGCCATAGTTTATAAAATCTATTTTGTACTTATCTGCACGGTGATAAAAGATTAGGGAAATAAGTAGGGACCTGTTAAAACCTTTTGAATCACTGAGGAATCTGTCAGTGTTGTCTTGTCATTCTTCTGTAAATATATTCAGAGTATTTAATTGGCGTTAATTTCAAAATTGAAAATTAAACAAAACAAAATAGCATTTTCAATCTCAAATGTCAAAATGTCAAAACAGAAAATCAAAAGAAATTTTAACTTCTTCAAGGGACTTCAATTGAAAAGTTTATAACAGTTTTAGAACTCAAATGCCATATTCTCTGTTCCTTAAACAAAAAAAAGAAAAAAAAAGATGTGCATCTATAACATATTCATAATGTGATTGTCCCTTTAGTCATTTACTGAAGCACTCCTATGAGGGGGATGACATCCCATTACCTATTCCAGTTTGAAGTAATTCACATTGTTAGAAAGTTTTCTTAATTTATCTTGATATAGAACCTGAACTTTCAACTTTTCAACTTTAATCTGCTAATCCTAATGTTGTTTGGGCCAGGTAGAATGAATCAATTTTCTTCAGTAATGATGGCACTTCTGATTTTAAAGACAAAAAGCATCATTCCTCTGGCCCACTTCATCTCAAAGGTTTCTATCTTTTCCAGGAAAAACACCCCCCAGATCCTTTAAATTTTGTGGCTCTAAGATCTAACCAAGATTATACCAATCTAGGAAAAATACCCTATCATCAGGACAATTTTGACTTTTTTATGGTGTTTTTGGCTCACTAATTGTTTAAGTATTTATCATAGAATCTCTTCATCTTAATGAAATTGAATCTCAGCAGATTCAGCTTGTGTCTGGGAGTATATAAAATATTTCTAGTTTGGTAGATCCTGCCAGAATGCTCTATTGGCCTAGCTTTTAAGAACCCATGGTTATCTCTATGACATAGCAAAACTTTGGAAAATAGTACTTGAATCCCTGTAATTGCATATTCACTGAAGTGTTGAAATAATAAACTTATAAAGTTCTTGGAATGGAAAAAATCACGATTTTAGTAGAATGTTATTTTTCTTTGTTTGGGGATAGTAATACTGATGATTCTATGGTTTCAACACTGTCCAAATGTTTGAAGCAATTATTTTTCAGCAACAAATGTGTTGGTTAGGATTGGCCTGGCCTAAAGAGAAGGAACAAAGAGAGTTTGAGAACAGAGATCCTTTGATTTCTTTCCAAAATGCCATGGTTCCTGTAAAATTGAAGATAGAAAATTATAGGCAGGCTATCATTATCTGCATAGATATTTGATAAAAATAATTGATTAATAACTAAATATTTATAAATATAAAATAAAATAAATAAAAATAAATGATATCTTCAACAAAAGTTTCATAAATTTTAGCTGTCTATAATAGATAAAAATATGTTTTTAACCAAAGATGAACTGTTAAATAGGAAAGTGATATGAAGCCAGATATTATTAGAGAATCATTCAACTACTGATCCAAAGAGAAGAGAGCCATCATCCTCACTTATCATAGCATGAGAGTTTTTTTTCCTCCCTGAAAGCCATCTAATTACACACTGATTAAACTGAGCTGTATGACTTTGCAGGTCATAATCATATGCCTGGATATATACTGTGGTCAACAATGTCTTAACATTTTAAAAGGATAATAAATAATGTTTCACAATTATGTAAATGAAATACATTTTCCTAAATATACATATCCATACATAAATATGTTTTAAACATATCCATGTATAAATAAATATAAATATGTTTTATATGTTTTTAAACATATTTATACATAGATATAGATTGAAATGTGTTTCTAAGTAGACCTGTGTGTTCATGCATGTATGCATGTATGTGCCTGTGTGTGTATTTCTGGTTTGTGGATGTGATACTGGAGGACCCAAAGGTCTCCAATTCTATTTTCATTGATGTTTGGTAGGGAGGTATAAAAAATTCTGAAACCTGTAATGAAAAAATTATTTGAATTTCTCATTCCTGTATATTAAAAACTTCAGGTATGATTCCTCATTTCTGTGAATCCTCTATTCAAACCCCTAAAGCCACCTCATCCAATCTCTTGCTGCCATACCATTCTCACTACTTGAATATATCTCTACCTTGATAGGTCCTCTCCTTATTCCCTCCTGTTAAAGAAGAAAATGCCCAAGACCTTGGATCTCAATCTATCAATGATTCTAACTCACTCTTATTCTTTTAGTCAGTCCATTACTCTCCTTTGTCCCCTTTACCTCTAACTACAAATATGTTCATGTCTTCTCTAGCCTAAGGGAAAAAAAATTAACAACTTTCTCATGACTGACATATCCCTGGCCTTTTGTCTCTCATCTCCCTCTATCTCTGCCTCTGTCTTTGTCTCTCTGTTTCATGGCCCCTCTTCTGCTAAATTGCCTCATAAGTGCCTTCCTCAATACTACAATAAAAATTATCCCCAAAAATGCCCAATGATCTGGTTCAAATAATAATCATATGGTCTTTATCTTCCTTGATTTCTCTGAAGCATTTGAAACTATTAACCTGCTTCTATTGCCTTTGTCTGAATACACTCTCTTGCCTTAGTTCCCATGTTATTGCATTATTCTGCTTCTTCCACTTGTTTATTTCTACTGCCTATTTTAATGATATTTCTTCCTTCCGGCATCCCCTATATGTGGGTGTTTTTCCAAAGTTCTGTCTTTCATTATCTATTCACAATTAAAGGGAAAGATAAGACCATAAAGAATAAAACTTTGGGAAATACCCACATGTGGGGGATTGAAGGAAGAATTCAATAACAATGCCAGCCAAGGAGAAAGAGAATTAAAAGATCTCATTGATTTTCATCTTTAGCCATAAAGTCATTTTCAGCTCTGTGCAGTTGACTTTCAATTCCCTATCTCTATCTCTAATCCATTTCCCAAGTGCTTTCTTCCCCATATGTTACATAAATATTGTATTAACATATATAAATAAAAACTATCATTTCATGAAATTGATTCCCTTCCTACTGACTTACATTTTTCTATTATTGTTATAATTTTTTCCCTTTTAGTCTTGAAATCTTGGTAACACTGGTGTGCATTGACTCATCTATGAAATCACAAAAATTCTACTGATTTTAATTTTGTCATCTTTTATATGTATTCCTTATTTTTTGCATTCTTTGAAACAGACATGCCTCTAGGGGAAGAGGAAAGGTGGTGTAGGAAATTTCAGACTAATAGCAGACAGTTAAATCTGTCATTGGCTAGTTTTCCCTATTGCATACTATGATGGAATCTCATGCTGTCCATCTCTAGGTTCCAAAAAGACAAGTGATGCTTCCACTAACCACTCTCTTCCATGACCCATCAACACACATGGCATTCCCAAGCTGAGTTTTCTAAGGAATCTTACAGCAGAAGTAAGGAGGTGATGCATTTTAGGCATTATTGAGAGCAAAGAGACAGATATGAATTCATATTCATGGGGGAAGGCTGTTTTGGCTGGAATGTAAACTATATGAAGCAGACTATTGAGTAATGCACCTGAAAAACGAAACCAGAAGTGAATTGTAAAGAGTTTCAAAGGTGCCACTGCTTTGTATTTTCTGCTATGGCCAAAAGTTTTTGAGTTGGGAGAGTGACACAGCCATACCTTTGCCTCAGAAAGAGAGATATCACTTTGACCCATGTAGAGGATCATTTAGATAAAGGAGTGGATGTTAGTTGAGCTGATAATCCAATGTTTCAAAATATGCCATGCTGAAACTTTCTGGTAAAATGAGGTTTTACTGTAGTATTCAAAATAGTGAAGAATATATAGCTAATGTTCTCAATAATCATTTTCATAGTCCATTTTATTAATCATGCTTGAATGAAATCCATCAGATCGAATCCTAGATTTAGAATTAAAAAGGCATCTAATCTGGCAATCTAATTTTACTGACAATCATTTGACCTATGATAAATGCTACATATGTGAAAATAGCATATATGGATGCATGAATATGAATAATGGCATTTAAGTCAACATGCAATATTGAGAATCCAATATACAATACCCTTTGTGTTTATTCATTCATAGATTTAATTTGTATGTTTATATATTATGTGTCTAGAAAAAGAAATCATAGGATTAGAAACAAAAGACTTCATCTAGCCATGCTTAATAGAAATATCTTAAAATTGACCCTATCTATATGTATGTATATGATTTTGTATGCATAGTGTGTCTGTGTAACATGTATATGAGTATGCATATATGTGCATATGGTCAAAGTCTATTATTCCATTTACATAGGAACTTCTAGGTAAAAAAACTTCTAACAAATGGTACAACCGTTTCTCTGCAAACCATGGTCTTAGTTGCTTAGAAGATTAAATGTTCAAATGACTTCCTCAGTGTCATCTATCTAACATTCATAAGAAATGGAGACACTTTCCATTAATTTTAGCAGTTTCTTCATTGATCGTTCATCATCTATCTTGATTACCATCATTGAGCTCTTTCTAGATTCAAGCTTACTTTCTATCCCCTATACAAGTGGTTCTCAAACATTTCAGTATCCCAATACCTTAGCAAAGTGCCTGGCACATAATAGAAGCTTAGTAATGGTTATTGATTGATTATTGATTATACTTTTAAATATTATTGATGACCCCAAAGAGATTTCTTTAGCTGGGTTATTTCTATTGATATGAATCATATTAAACTATTTTAAGTAATTAATATAATGATAAACTTATTACATGTTAATATTACATATTTTATGAAATACTATATTTTCCAAACCAAAAAAAGAATAAATTCTAGAGGAAAAAAGTGATATTATTTTATTTATTTTTGCCAGTTTTCTTGATAGTTAACTCAGTAGAAGCCAACCAAGTTCTCTTTTATGCTTCTTTATTCAATCTGTTGTGAAAGGTTGTTTTGATTCAGGTATATGAAGAAAATCTGGCCTTACACAGATATGTAGTAGGAAAAGGAAGTAGTATTTAAACAGAAGAAAAATCTTAGTCTTGTTACAAAAGTAAGTTTGCCTCATTGGAGCATCTGAAAGGGGTCTTAAGAGCCTTAAGATCAGAGTTTCTGCAGTAGCTCCCTAAGGCAGCAGCTGCAAGCATGTTGTATTCTGCACCACCAGTGGAAAGTTTTGCACTGAAAATTCAATTCACTGATAAATTCACAGGTCAGAAGCAAATAGATATGCATTAACATTTACATGTATATAACTATGAAATTCTTAAAAGAGATTCATGGAATTTCCTTTGCTGCTTGAAGGCAGAAAAAATCCACATTTTTTTTTGCATGTTCTCTATCATAAAGCAAATCTCTAGCTTCTTGGGTTTGACTACTACGACAGAAACAATTTGTGAAAACTCAAATGGGGAGTGAGAAATCTTTTTATTTTCTCTGACTTCCTTACACCAAAAATAGCCATCTCATTAAAAAAAATAACCTGAACAAATTGAAAATCCTTCAATCATGCAAATTATTTTTAAAAAACATTTTTATTAAAATAGCTTGTCGGTTTCCAAGCTTGGTTCAGAGAAACAGATGCTAAAGTAAATGATTAATATTATTATCAGAGCAGTTAGGTGGCTCAGTGGATTGAAAGCCAGGCCCGGAGATGGGAGATCCTGGGTTCAAATGTGGCCTCAGATACTTCCTAGTTGTGTTACTCTGGGTAAGTCACTTAAGCCCCATTGCTTAGCCCTTATTGTTCTTCTGCTTTGAAACCAATATACTGTGTTGATTCTAAGATGGAAGGTAAGGGTTTAAAAAGAAAAAGAAAAGAAAAATACTATCATTATCATAAACTATGTTTTTGATACCTTTTAGGTTTGAGACATTTGACCTATGTCTCTGCCCCCAAAATCTTAATTTTTGAAATATTTCCAGTTTTTGTCCTGTGTTTGATAAGTTTATGCTATGTGAAAAGCCCTGTATTTTGCTGAAAAGCATCATCCCAGAAAAACAAAGAATGTTTATTTAGTGTTGGCTAACATTTATTTGATGCTTAACTGCTTCAGCATACTATTCAGTGAGAGTTTTACCTTGGAGATCTTTAAATGGCAAGTTCACAGCTCTTCTCTCTCTTATTTTTTTTTACAGATTTTTATACAAATTGTTTTCTCTGTGTGTGTGTATGTGTGTGTGTATCTAATTACTATGAAGAGTCTGCATGGTATAATGGGAAGAAGACTTGATTTGAAGACATGAGTTTGCATCCTGAATTTGCTAATTATAGCTCATATCTTTGGGACTCATTTTCTGTATCTATAAAATAATGCATTTTGAGAGTCTTAAATCCCATAAGCCAATTAGGCAAAATGATGTTTCCTCCTTGGAGTTCTCTTCCACCAAATGACAAACTTATTATAGATTATACACAGATCACAAATGGTGTCTTTTAAGGCAAGGATGTTTCTGTGTTTACATTTTCAGTGAATTTCATCTATCTCCATGTCTTACACATGTAAAGAGTCAAAATGTAATTAAGAATTGATTGTCTGAAATAAAATTAAGTGCTTGTTGACTAAAAGAAAGACACTATAAGCCATGGCACCTGCCCACAAGGAACTTAGACAATGAAGTGACTTTGCATTTTCAGACCTTGGACCTGGCTGCTAATATGATGAATAAAATTTCCCTACTGCACATAACCTAAATTGTCTGTCCTTGTAATTTAAATCAGTTTCCCTCTTCTTTCAATGGAGGAAATGAAGAACAGATGTTTGTATTTGTAATATGGTATTATCACTCATTTTCCCCTAAGTAATAATCAATCAGAATTCATTTATCCTTTCCAAACAATTCCCCAATCTCCATGCTTTTATATTGCTTTCATTGCTATTTTATGAACTCCCTTCAGGTTTTCCACACATTTATTATTTTGTGGAGCCCAATCTGCAAGATTCTCAGATGTTTGTCAAGTCGAGTATGTGAGGTTATTTATTTATTTTTTAATGTTATGTTGTCAACACTGTATCTTGAAATTTTCCTGACTTAGCCTAGCAAGATTTTTAGAACATAGAAGATCCTTAAATATTTGTCAAATAAAATTAGTAGCAAGAGCCAAGCAAAATAAATGTTGTGAAATTACAAACATACACACTCACTATAGATGAGAGATAGAGAGATAGATAGATAGATAGATAGAGAGAGAGAGAGAGAGAGAGAGAGAGAGAGAGAGAGAGAGAGAGATGGATGGATGGATGGATGGATGGAGAGAGAGATGGATGGATAGAGAGATAGATATATAGATAGAGAGATGGATAGAGAAATAGATAGAGAGAGATGGATGGATAGAAAGAGATAGATGGATAGATAGATAGATATATGGATGGATGGATGGCTAGAGAGATAGAGCATATAGATAGATAGATAGATAGATAGATAGATAGATAGATAGATAGATAGATAGATAGATAGATATCTCTTCCCATAAATTTCCTGGCAGCATGGTTTTGGTGAAGCCTCAAAGCCATCTCAAGGAGAAATAAGAGATAGTATGTCATTGTCAAGCCAATGCCATTTTGATTATCTTCCCCCTCATCTCTTATGGAGACATTCCAGAATTAATCCCAGAGCTCTCAGAATAATAGTAACCCCAGACCACTGGTCCTGCTGCCAGCTCAACCATTATGGCTATCATCTTCGGTAGCAACCCCTTTGGCTAAAGGTTCCACCATTCCTGTTACCAAAAGCCCTTTCAGTTGACCTAGTAAAGCACTCTAAGAATAAGAGAAACCTTTGTCCCAGCTCCTGTCCAACAGACCACTGTCCTTCCTTTCACTGTAACTTCAGCAGCCACCATCCAGGGAGACTAATGAAGCATGGTCACTTCCCATATAAATTCTATAGCCCCTGTTTCCTCAGCAGCTAAAGATATGAAAATAAAATTCTTACCACCAAAATCCTTGGCATTGTCAAGTGCTTTAATGTCAGGTATAGTGATAGATAGATAGGCAGACAGATAATTTCCCCAATAAGAATATGAGCTACTTGAGAGCAGGGAAGACTTTGCTTTTCTACCTTTATCCCTAGCACTAAGCTTTATAACTATGAATTCAGCCACTCATTATCGAATGTTTAATGCCTTATGATGCATTTTGTTTTGAAAATATTTTGAAAGGAACACTAGCATTTTAAACATTTTATTATGTGAATAACTAGACCAAAACTAAAGCTATGAAAAGTTTTACTAACTTTCTTCATTATTTTAAACTGTGATGGATTGTTTCACTAACTATTCCCAACTAGGCCTCCTGAGATATAGAAACACTTCTGGAACTGAAAAGTTGCTATTTTTGCCATATGCAAAAATAGAAAGTGTTAGAATTTGTATCAAAGAATATGTTTAAATTTTTTTATGAGTACCAATAAGTTTTCTTTAAATATAAGGGCTCTCTGAACACATTTATTTTATTTGATAACTTAACTCATGTTTTGATATTGATTTCATTTCACAGTGTATTGCTCCCATATACTACTTTCAAAGACATGCTGGGAAGAAAGGGAAAAAAAAGGATGGAGGGAAGGAAGGGAGGGAGGGAGGAAGGGAGGGAAAGAGGAGAGGAAGGGTGAAAGAGGGAAGGAGAAAGGAACAGAGGAATGGAGGGGAAGAAAAAAGGAAGGAAGGAAGGAAGGAAGGAAGGAAGGAAGGAAGGAAGGAAGGAAGGAAGGAAGGAAGGAAGGAAGGAAGAAAGGAAGGAGGAAAGGAGGAAAGGAGGGATCGGACGGCAGGCATCAACTTCATCTGAGAGGGCATTTTTATGCCTTTTAGTGACCAGTCAGCTTAGATAGCAGACTATTATCAGAGATTTGATATTTGATGCCTACGGTTTATTTTTTTTTTCTCTCTCATTCTCCTTTCTATTTTTATCCCACTTGTATTAATTTTGTGCATGTTGAAGCCCTTCAAATTCTTGTTATCAAAATTACTTGTTGTATCTTCTATAATTGTTTCTAACTTCCATTTGAAAAAGAATTAATGTTCTCCATGGTTTTCTTCTAATTTATTAATGGTTTACTTAGTTAGAGATCATAATTTTAATATTCATATTCAGTGTCCATTTTGAGTCTATTGTGGTATAAGATACTGGTCTAAACTTTATTTCTTCCACACTACTTTATAGTTTCCTTATCAATTTCTTCAGATACATAATCACTGAATAAACCAGTCCAGCTCAACATCAATCAAGTGGCTAGTTTGTATAAAATACTCTTCAAAGTTCTAGGTATTCAAAGATGGAAAATGGTGCTGAGGTGGGCTTAATGGTGCCTCCATTAGTTTATCTTTGATGGTCAGGGGGAAATGACACTCTTTTCAGTCAATCAATTCAAAATAGAAATCTCTGATTTTAAGTACCCTACAATCTATTAGTCAACACCTAGACATAAAAAATAAACTATTAAAATGAACAGTAATAATTAATATTATATAAAACATACTGTTATAGGGGCAAATAAAGTATCCAAACAAAATACTCTTGGAAAATGCAAGAAGGTAGCATTATATATATATAATATATGACATATAATATATATATATACATATATAGATATTGGAAAGCTCTTTGAAAGATTTAAAATGAGGAAATCTTGGTTTGAAGCCTAGCTCTGCTCTTTACAATTTGTATGATTTTGACCCCTCTCAGACCATGGTTTCCCTATCTGTAAAATGAAGGCATTGACTTCAATGATCTGTAAGGTCTCTGAGGGCTCTTTTTCCTCTGACCTCCATGAACTTTCAGCTTGGAAGATCTGGGAAGGCTTAAAATGATGGATTAGACATCATATACAGTTCTTAAAGTGGCTTTACAGAACCAACTTTATCAGTCACTTTTATGTCCCTGAGTGGAAATTTTAATGAATAATGATTAACATTTGGTAGTAGTCAATTGTCTTTCCTTGTAGACAAATGAATCAGTTTAATATGAGGAAAAGCTGTTAAAATTATCTGTAATTATTTGAGAATAAAAAATTTGCAAGAAGGTTATGTTGAAAGGTTAGGTTGCAAAGATTTGATGAAACTATGGGAAAAAAGTAATTAAGTTTTTATACCAATATACCATTTAACCTGTAATGCAAAGATTTTTTTGTGTGTGCATCAAGGTGGGGGAGAAGTGAACATGCATTTCTACTGTGCCTTTTATATGTCAGGAACAATGCTAAATGCTTTTCCAAAATTATTTTGCCTTCACACTAACCCTGCAAAACAAGTGCTGTTACCCTTTGAAGGAAAGGTGCCAAGTAGAGGGGACAAAGTATCCTGCAATTGGAGCTAGAAGAACTGTTATAAGTCATTCAGTCCAACACTTAATTTTATATTTGTAGAAACTGAGGGCTAGAGAAATAAAATAATTAATGCAAGTCACACAATTAGTGAGTGAAATAGCTGGGATTCAAACTCCATACAGCTATTACTGCATTTAAACAAAGACCAATTCTATTTCAAAATTACAAATATACTTAATCAAAATGCCCCACTCTCAGCAACAATAAGGTATCAACTTGATTTATTTATACTATATCAAAACTTCTCAGCCTTATTACTTTGAAGGAAAAAAATGTTATTATCAATTCATTCTTCCAGATAAACTTAGAGAGTAATATGAATTAGAAGTTGGTGTTCTCCTTTGCAGAAAATGCACAAGAACATTGCTCTGTTCTTTCTCCTTACTGGAGAGGAATAAAACTTTACAACTCTTCATGAATCTTTATTACTGATTTATAGGTACTGTCTACATAACCACTTTTAGGTACTTTTCCTGTGTTTTTAATTTTTTACAACCACTGGAAAATTATACAATTACATAGATCAAGAGAGAATTTTTTTAAAGAAAGAAACACATTTTAAAAATATATATGTATGAATTAATATAGATATAAGTATGTATATGTGTACATATACCTATAAGCACAGGGATATAGATATATTCAGAGATAGATGTGCTTGAATATATTTGATCTAAATTGTAATGATGCTGATCATATTCCCTCTATGACTGCCAATCAACTCTGGCCATGTTCTCCCATAAGATTTCCATAATAAACCTACCCAAAGGCTAGGGGACTTGGAGATTTTCTTTTATCATCAAGAGGCTACATAATGGAGTTCTCAAGAAATACATCAAATAACCTTGATCTTGATATGTGTTTAGAATGTTTTTTTAATCATGAATTTCTTTGATAACATTCTTCCTGCCCCTTCCCCTGCATAATTTCTTGTTTGTAATCTTTTGTATCCTACCCATGATGCCACATGTCTTTCTTTTGCACTTTGGGTGATATACTTATTTTCAGCTTTTAAAGATGATCATGTTCAAGTCAAACAATATTTACTCTGGAGCCAGTATCCCAAATCCCACTCTAAATGACAGGTCCCTAAAGTATGGTTGATACTTGATGCTACAGGGATCTTGGGAACCACTGAGCAGCAGCTGGAAGTGTTTTTTCTAATCCTTCAACTCATAAACCCTCCCCCAAATAGATTTCAATAAGGACAAGGTACTTACCAACAGTACAAATAATTCTCTCCACATTCAGGGACCCACTTTCCCTCAGATTCTTATGGGATCCAAGGGAAAGTGTATTTAAGCTTAAAGCACTTGTAGGAAAAAAAAAAAAACCTCACAGCTCTTGGTAATTCTTTTCTTTTCTTTTTTTCTGAATTTTCTTTTTCAAAAATTTCCTCTTAGATAAGATAGCTTTTTGCTTGCCTCTTTGTAGAGCCACTAAGTGATGCATTGGGGAGAGTGCAGAGCCTAGTCAGGAGTAACTGAGTTCAAATGCAGTCTCATATTCTAACTGTATGACCTTAACCAAGTCACTTAACCTTGTTTGCCTCAGTTTCCTCATATGCAGAATAAGGTGGAAAAAGAAATGGAAAAACCAATCCAGTATCTTTGCCAAGAAAATCCCAAATAAGATCAGGAAGAGTTGAACTTACCTAAAAACCAAACAAAACATGACTAACAACAGTTTTGTTGTGGAATTGTGAAACTCCTTTTCACTTCTGGTGACTACAATGCTGATGCCAAATCCTCCAAAGTTGTCCCTAACCTCTCTGCTAATCTTCAGATTCCCATCTGTAACTAGTGACTAATAGACAACTTAAATTCAATATGTCCAAAACTGAACTTCTTATCCTCCTCCCAACGCCTCTCTCTTCTCATTCTCATATTGCTGTCAAGGACACCATCATCCTTTTAGATACCCAAACTCATATTCTAGATATTACCCTTGATTCCTCTTTCTCTCATTCCCCACATTCAATGTGTTTCCAAGTCCTATCAATTTTACACAAATGTATAATTTCTCCTGTCCTCTGACCTTGTCACTTGATCACTTGATACCTGGACGATTGCAAAAACTTCCTGGCTGATCTTCCTATTTCCTCTCACCCCTCCACACTGTATCTTCCACTCAGCTATTAAATTAAGGTATCTGCCTTTCAGGTCTTACCTTGTGACCCTTCCCCACTTTTAATAAACTCCTGCGGCTCTCTATCACCTTTAGGATATAATATAAAATCCTCCATTCTCATAAATTCATATTTGACCTCAGACACTAGCTATGTAACTCTGGGCAACTCACTTGGTCTTTGTTGACTTCATGGTAGGTGCTTAATAAATGCTTATACCCTTCTTTTTCTCCCCCTCCTTCATTACCTTTGAAAGACCTACTCAGCTGGTCTTTCTCCTAACTTTCCATTCTTTTAACATCTTATTGCCCAACACTCTCCCTAACACTCTCCCCAACACACACACATACACACACACACACACACACACACACACACACACATACACATACACACATACACACACACTTCTTCAGTGGAGTGAAACTGGCTTTCTTAATGTTCATCACACAAGATGCTCCATCTTCTAATACTGTGGTTTTCAGTTATGCATAGATTCTTGCTGTCTTCAACCTTTAACTCCTGATTTCCTTCAAATCCCAACAAAACCCCTGTTTCTATGAGAGGAATTATCCTAATCCCCCTTACTTTTCAGCAAAAGGTACTTACTATTATAGTACAAATACTTCTTTCCCCAATTCAGGGAACTCACTCATAATCATATGGAATTCAAGAAAAAGTAGATTTAAGCTTAAAGCAAATATAGCTTTCTCTCTATTGATTTACTACAAATTAACCTGTATAAATGTTGTCTCCCTCATTAGACCATGAGACCAAGGACTAGCATTGACTTTTCTTAGTATTACCAGTACTTAGCACAATGCCTGGCACATAGTAGGAATTTAATACCAACTCACTGATGACCTGGTCAAGGGGAGGAATGAAACAGCCTCTTCTCACCCTTTCGCAAGGGCTTCCATCTCAGGAACTTATTGACAATTCTTTTCTGGTTGGCATTGGAAATATTGGGTTCCAAAAGAGTTTATTTTATAGACTACCCACAAGTTGTAACAGAGGTACATTATTTTTATGCCTTTGATTAATTCAGTTCAGATGTTCTCAGCATTAGAGGTGGAGTCTGTTGTTAACTTATTTAAAGTGAGATAGGGTTGATAGATTGACTCAATAAATCCCTAACTTATACATATGTGTGCATACACACATTATACTAATGGTTTGCTGTTTTGGTAGATGTTAATAAAAATTAGTTAGATCCACTAATTAGAGTAAAATAAATCTGGTACAGCATTCTATAGATTTTACCACATTCTAATTTTAGGAAGTCACTCAATCACTTGCTTTGTGACAGTTCTCTTGTGTTCAAATAGATATAAAAAGTACAGGCTTAAAGGGGGAAAAATAAGACGTTTGACCCTCATGAGAGAAAACTTGACAACAAGATCAGTTGGGCTTAGACTAAAAATAGTGGTTCAATACAAATTATTGATAAAAGAGGAAGCAGAAATGAGTGAGGGGATATACTGATTTTTTTTAGAGTTTTGGAAATTTTATTTAATTAATTAATTTAGAATATTTCCCCATGGGTACAAGATTCATATTCTTTCCCTCCCTTTTCCCCATCTGCCCACCCCTAAAGCTGATGTGCAATTCCACTGGGTTTTGCATGTGTCGTAGAATATACTAAATTTTTGAGCTTAGGAAGGAGTCATGATGGAATGATCATAACTCTGTGGAGAAAGATGATGAATACTGATTTTGCAGTCTTTTCTATTGACAATCATAATAAAATGCAACTGTGCAGAGGTCAGCCTGACTTCTCTGAAATTAACAAGGCAGGTCACTTTATGAAATGGGACAGCCATTTAATGACAGAGAAGTGCCAACTTGAGGAAGCTTAGCCCCCCTAAAACTCTGAATTTGTTTCTTCATCTGTAAAATGCCAGAGTTTTAGCCAGATGATTTCTCAAGTCTCTTCTTATACAGAAAGTGTGTGAAATTTATGAATCAGCATCTATATCTGTATTTCTGGAAAGCTCGCAGTGGATGTTCCCTATTCATTAAAAAAAAAAAGAAAGAAATCAAACATGAGCCAAGATTATTTTTCCCTTTTTTGAAAATGAAGGTTATAGTTTATTTCAAAGTCATACCTGGACAAACTGTGTCTTTTCTTCATCCTCTCACTTTTTTCATGTCAAAGGAGAGTTAGTCTTCTGGACCAATACATCGAGTAATAGGCATTATCAGTCAACCAGTGCTACCTACAGGAAATGTAACTTTAAAGCCAAATTTCAAACAATTAGTTTTATAGAACTGGCCTCCCATTCCCACAATTAAATTACTATAGAAATTACACCGAGATAAGGAGGACTTGTCATATGCTAGTTATGGAAGTTAACAATATTATCATGGAATTTTTATTTTTAAAGCACACCTGTTTTAACATTAATTTTCACAAATGTCACAAACCCCTCAAACTCTATAAATATTTTATTAATATTTATTTTCTAAAGGTTGATTAAATTCTAGAGTGTTGGCAGAAATTAGTCAGTGTAATGAAATAATGTATTGATGATGTAGCTACGAATAGGAACCTCTCTTGGAATACATGAAACAGCCAAAAGACAGATGGGGCAATCTGAGCAGAGCATTGACAAGAGTTGGCTGGGGCCAACTGGCACTGCACCTGTTTACTTGGAGAGAGATTAATGTAGGGGAACAAGCTCAACACTGTTATCATCTTCCTGCATTTTCAGACAACAACAACAAAAAGATGTTTTTATCACATTCATTGTTACTTTCTCTTGGCAAGAAAATGAGGTCTCAACTTCCAATTTGCAACATGTTTTTTGCTCTCTTTTTTGCTCATGGCACATTGTCTTTGAAAACTCCATCTAATTTACATGATTTAGAATATGATCTTTTGAGGTAAAAGACTCTGTATTTCTTAAGTATTTCTTCACTTCATTGAGTTAAAGGGCAGGAGAATTTTACTATTTTCCTTTTGAAGACTATTAATGAAGGTACTTAAAAATGCCCACATATTAGGATTTATAAAAATCAACATCACCTAGAATATCCCAGACATTTTTCTGCTTCATCAACTGTAGACAAAGACTGGTTTTAGAGAGATTTGAATAAAATTTTCAACTGACTGATACCTATCATGGAAAACTATCATGGAAAAATCAAGCTTCCCCCTCAATAATAAATGAACACAAAAGAGGGAAAGATCTGAAGTTTATTGAATGATTTTTAAAAATAATTTTATTTTCATAAGTATTGAATTTGATGAACATCAAGATTAGAACATTTCCACATTTCCATATGTAAAATAGAGCATAAGAAAATTATATATGAAAACCTATGTTTCTTTTAATTATGACTTTTTTTTATAAAAATGTAAATATGTGACTGTCAAAGCTTGCCTGCTTGTCTGTGTTTCCTTCTGAACAATCTTCTATATCTTTTAAGTATTTTTCAAAATACTTTCATTGACTTTCTTTTTAGTTTATCATTATTATTTGGCAACTCCCTGTCATCTCTTGCACAAATTAAAAATATTCAGAAACACAACTATTGATGAAAAAAATAAATATAGTCAAGGGACAACTAGGGGCATGAATGGACAGAGAACCAAGTCTGGAGACAGAAAGCCCTCAGTTCAAATCTGACCTCATACACATTCTAACATTGTGACCCTGGATAAGTGGTTTAACTCCTAATGCCTATCCTTTATTGCTCTTTCTGCCTTAGAACTAATTTTTAGTTTTGATTTTAACACAGAAGGTAAAGGTTTAAAAAAGAAAAAAAATAAACATAGTCAAGAAAAACAAATCCACACATTTGGTATATTAAAAAATATTTATGTCATGTACCTTCAATGCATTACCCCACTGTCGTTTCTGGGTAAAAGTGTAATGGATGGTGTATTTATAAAATTAAATCAAAGATTTTTTTAAGGGGCAAGATGGGACAAGTGAAGTAGAGTTGACCTTGTATTTTCTTTAACCCACAAAAGTGCAGTTATTTACAAAAAGAGATGTCATACATTATTTATTTTTACACTGTGAACAAACATTGAATTTCAAAACTTCAAGCATCACAAACTTGAAAACACTTGTTGAATTTGCAAAATTATTTTAAAGCTTAACATTCTGAATTCTTAATGTCAAGGTAAAACCATAAAAACTTACTTGAAACTAAAGCTGAAGGAACCATGTAGTTAACTTATGTGAAGTTTTCTGGCAATAAATGGATTTTTGAAATGCAAACTAGAATATTGTGATAATATGTGATATCTAGATTTCTGACATACAAGACATGAATTAGTGGAGAAATTATTAAGAATTGTGAAAGATTGTCAGACCTTCCACAGGATGACTACTCATCTTTAAACTCACTGATCAAATTGAACAGAGTTTTATCTCTGAAACTGTAAAAGAAAATTGACAACCTGTGGCTGTGGCATATAGTAAAGAAGTAGAACAAATTATATTACTTATAAGTGGTTGATGAGTTACCACTCTTTTATTTGAGGTAAAGAATCTTGTTCAAAATCCATTCTGGAAAAAAAAAAAAGACAAACCAGTTCATTCATCTTCGATAAAATAACAGGCTCGGGGAAATCTGAAAGTTATTGATGACAAGGCTTTCTCATGGAACATTTTAAAGCTTCTACTTAAGATTATTTTACAAGAATAACCAAGCAGGGAAGATTTCAAATATGAAAGTGCATAATGCCCTAAGGGTACCAGATCTCTATTTGTGTTAAGGTTTCTCATAAATAATTCTACTTTGGGATATGAGTCTAAGAAGAGAACTGATAGGTTTTCGAGTATACAAGTTTTAAATGAGCCTCTTTAATATTGAAGTTACCCTCAGGACAGCAAGTGCATTCATTACAAAGAAATGAAATATGAAAATAAGGGAAATATTCCAAGCTGTTCTGATCATTGCATATTAGTCATCAAGTTTAACTCACTTTCTCTTGGATTGTGTTAATAATGCCTTGGTACACAATGAAACTCACCTGAGGCACATCTCTTAGGATTATGATAGGGAAAAGGGAAAAAAACCCCTGAAAACTCCTGGTGAGAGCTTTTCTAGTATATATACCAAGCAGTTAATCTAACAGGAGGAAAACTGATTTAAAATGAGTTCCAAGTAATAAGAGGTTTTTATGCCCACTGGGAAACACCCCAGGAATAAGAAGTAAATCATAAGGTAGAGAGCACTTCAAAGGTACTTATTTCCCCTAAATAATGATATTTTTCCTGAAAATTATATGATTAGGATGGCTTGTCCTTTGAGGCATTCTGTTAGGATCAGAACCTTCAATAGCTTTATCAAAACACTTCACTTACAGAATGCCCCAGAGGCGGTGTCCTGCATCCTTGCGATTCGGGTTCAGGTCTACATTAAACTGGCAATTTGTAAGGTAACCAGCACTGACTGCTTTGGGATTCATGGATGTCACTGAGTCAATTTTAGAAATATACAAGATGAAAAAGGCTCTCCATCGGTGCCATTTCCTTACCATGAACATCATTTACATTTAAATGCAGAGTCAAAATTCCTAGAATGAAGTTTGCTTGGCATTTCTAAGTGAAATTTTCAATGTCCCATACACGAGTGGGACCTAAGGTAGGGGAAACACACAAGAACAGGAGTCAGGAAGCTAGATTCAGTTTCCAGGCTATGCCATTAACTTACTGTGACTTTGGGCAAACGGATTCCCTTTGCTCAGTTCCCTTATCCATGAAATAAAAGAAAGGGTCCAGATTTCTTCTGTTGTTGAAGGAGGGCTGAACTCAGACTTGCAGGACCCCAGTTTGAATCCTTGCTCTGCTATTTATTATCTATGTGACCTTGAATGAGTCAATTAGCTTCTCTGGACTCAGATTTCCTCATCTTAAAGTCCTTTCTTGCTCTGAATCTATTATCTTATGATTTCTAAAATCCCCTTTTGCTTTAACATTCTGACTTCCAAGGTTTCAATCAACATTTAGCTATTTCTCAAAAATCTTGTTTCTCTAGCCTTTTTAAAGCAATGGGGACTCAAAATTAAATAATCAATATTATTCTTTCTCTTCATTCCCTCACATTCCCTCGAAATAAAATAGAAAAGCAAAACAGAGCATCCAGTATGCATACTAAAGGAAACATTTTCTGCTGATTCACACACACACACACACACACACACACACACAAAATTGATGGAAAATCTCCTATGGGACATGGGAGAATGAAATGTATTCCTGTGCTAGGTAGGATATACTTTTCCCTTCTTTCTACCTATGTACTCAATTGTCGAGGTCCAAGTCAAATCTTACCTTCTACATGAAGACTCTACTTTTTCTGCTAATATCTTTCTAGGAATTTCTGCTGTAATTATAGTGTATATGTATCTATGTATATAATATGTATATTCTATACTTTCATTTCTCATGTGTTGTTCCTGTCTCTTTGACTAGGCTATCTATGCCTTGAGGGCAGGGATTGTGGAAAAATAATCATTTAACATGTCAATGATTCATTGAACTTATTGATTTGTGAAGATACCCTCCAATACTTCCAAGCTCATTCATTGGAAACCCACTTGTGCCCTTTTACTTTGTGCAATTGTGGGTCATGCCCATATGTTTTAAAAAGATGATCTAGCTAATCTAATAGACAGCTTTCATGTGATCTTTACAAAGTTTGTTGAAATTGATCCACTTTCACTGTAGATTTTTCTCTCTTGTTCTTTTTTTTTATGATCAACACTTCGAACTGGAAACTTGTTTTACTTGCTTAATTCTATTGAGAGCAAGTAAAAATCTACTTAGGATTGTTGTGAGGAGAAAAGAACTAATAGGTGTAAAGTACAGCTTCTTCCTACCTGTTTCATTGTTGAGATTAACATATTTCATTACTAAATTATTTGTATGTGAATTTACATAAATATTCAACTCCATTTGGTCTTGGTCTGATAAGAGTGAAGTCATTAAAATTTTGTTTTTCTTATCCCTTTCCTTACATTTATATACTCTTTTTGAATATCCCATTATCATTGATAGTAAGTTCTTTCCCCTTTCACATTTCTTTCTAAGCATACTCCTTTTTTCCCTTCATATTTTTTGTTCTCCCAAAAGCAGTAAAGGAGAAAAATGCATCTCAAACTTGTCTTTGTCTTATTTAACTGACTGTGACCTTTAATTACAGTAGAATTGTGAATGAACATTTGTTCCTTATCAGCATATAAGCACTTAATCATTCATCTCTTACTATCTTCCAGTTGGTCAAATGTACTTACCTTTCTGGATATCTCTTTGCCTGATGTATTTGTCTTTCAAATTTCTATTTAGTTGCAGTCTTTTCATCAAGTATACTTTTTAGTTCTGTATTCTGATAAAGTTCCATTTCCCCAGTGCTAAGGAGGTAATCAGTTAGGCAGAGTATACTGTAATTGATTGTAATACTTTTTAATTTGCCTTTGGATTATTTTATTCAATGATTTTCACTCCTTATAGTAGTTACTTTCAAAACTTCTGTGATTTGGGACTCTGGTTCCTTGGTTCTGTTATTCTTTCTTTCTTATTGTGGTATCTTAGTCAGCAATATTTTGGCAAAATATCTCCTAACTTTATTGATTGTGTTTTAAATCCTATGACTGTTCTTTTAATTAAAAATAAAATTGAAAAATATACTATGAACTCTATAAACTAAAAACAGAATTAAGACATATAACTAACATAAGACATAATAAGTACAGGAATAACATGATGGGAGATGACACCATGTCATAGAGTAAGAAGTAAATAACAGTACCATCACTAATCCTTTTAAGTGCTTTAGTAAGGGGAAATAAATGTGCCTTTGTACCACTATACACATTCTTGTTCAGTGATTCCAAAATTTAATTTGAAGCCATTCTTGAGTGTTGACATTTTTTCAGTGAGTATCACAAATTCTCAAAACAAAATGATTGCAATTATATTTTTTAAAAGAAGAAGAGTGCCTTTTGGTGGGATGAGAGTGGTATCATGAAATCAAAATGTATCACAGTATTCAACTATTAAAAAAAGAGGTTGGTGGTAACAAATCTCAACCCACACATTTTCTGTGCTCAGAATTCTATTAGTTATGATGAGAGATTTTTTAAAAGCATCACAGTCTTTGCTTTAAAAAAAATCTTATGAACTGAAAACTAATGTGTAAATATAAAGAATTTTCTTTTTACTTATGTATTAGATTATAAGAGTTATACATTAAATACCAGAAGATCTAGAGGAAGACCTATAGTACATTGAGTAAATGTGGTCAAGAATAACTGTGTGGGATGTATGAATATGTAGTGATCTATATTTTTCATGGAGAAGAAGTTTTACATAAGTGAGATAATAAATCTGACCTCAGGCAATGACTAGATGTGTGATCCTGGGCAAGTCATTTTCTCTTTAATTTTTTAATTGGGAAATTTTTATTTAATTAGTTAATTTAGAATATCTTTCCATGGTTACAAGATTCATGTTCTTTCCCTCCCCTCCCCCAAGCCTTCTTCCATAGTTGATGTACAATTCTACTGGGTTTTACATGTGTTATTGATCAAGACCTATTTCCATATTATTGATATTTGCACTAGGGTGATCATTTAGAGTCTACATCCCCAATCCTATCCCTTGGGCAAGTCATTTAATTCTACTTGTCTCAGTTTCCCCATTTGTAAAGTGAGCTGGAGAATCACTATGGAATCTTTGTCAAGAAAATCCCAAATGGGAAGACAGTCAGACATGATTGAAAAACTAATGGATAATTCACATACTTCTCAGACTTTTAATGTAGAAACTCATCACTCAAGATAGAAAGTAGTTGATACATTGTGGGAAGATAGCCGAGTACAGTGTGAAGCAAACAGAGTGAACCAACAAGGTAGCCCCTGGGGACAACACCTGCAACCTCACCTTGATGAGCCAGGGTGCTTGCATCCTTGAGGATACTATTGGAATCCACAGGCAGAGGGCCTTGGAAACAGCTGTGTCTGTTGAAATTTCATTTCTAGAGAATCCCACTGGCCCACAGATGAGGATTAAAAGAGTGGGCACCACAAAGTCTCTAAGAACAAACCCCAAAGGACAAGAACTCAAACCTTGCTGCATTGGAGGACCAATGCAAGAAAATGAAGAAAACTTTGAAAGATCTCCCAAACTGAGAAAAAGTTATCTAGAAATTCATTGAAAATAATAATGTGTTAAGATCTAGAATAAGACAAAGAGAAGTTAATAATTTCCCTTCCCTAAGACATGAAGAAATAATAAAGCAAAATCAAAAGAATGAAATAATAGAAGAGAATATGAAACATCTTATCACAGAAACAACTGACATGGAAAATAGATCAAGGAGAGAAAATGTAAGATTAGGTAGACTCTTGGAGATTTACAATTAAAAAAAAAAAGAGTTTAGACACCATACTCCAAGAAGACATCAAAGAAAACTGACCATAAAGTCTAGAACCAGAGGGTAAAATAGAAATTGAAAGAATCTAACAATCACCACCTCAAAGAGATCTAAAGATGAAAATTCACAGTTACATCATTACTAAATTCTGTAGTTCACAGGTTAAGGATACTATCAGCAACAAGAAAAAAAATTCTGTGGAACTACAGTCAGAATAATAAAAGACTTAGTGTAAGACTTAATAGCCATACCATTAAAAGATCACAGGACATGGTACATAGTATTTCATAGAGCAAAGGAACTGTCCTTACCACCAAGAATAACAAATCCAGCAAAATGAGTATAATTATTATAAAAGGCAAAAACCAGATATTTAATGAACTAAAGGAGTTTCAAGTATTCCTGGAGAAAATCTCAGAATTTAGCAGAAAATTTGATCTATATGAAACATATTGAGGTAATGCAAGACTAATCATAAGCAACCCAAAAGGTCCAAATGTTTGATTGCAGTATGATGAAATATCATCTATGGCCCCTGGAAATGACATAATTGCCTAGAAATTTTGAAGAGCTATGAAAGACTTGAGGTAGAGGTGAATATAATAGAATGAGCTTCAATGGTAGTGGAATTCCCTAGGAGGAGGAATGAATGGAGGAACTGTCATGGAGAATGGAAGGTAGGGTGTAGAGCTAGTAGTACTAGAACATTACTCTCATCAGATCTGCCATAAAGAGAAAACAACATCCATAGCTAGAAAGTTAAAAATCTTCTTAATGTACAAAGAAACAGAAGGGAAAGGGGATGGGATAAGGGAGAAACTGAGGGAATAAGACAGTTAAGGGTGAGTTAAGAGAAAAAGAGGACAAGAGAATGAGTAAAGGTTGGAAAGGGAGAGATACCTAGAGGGGAGTACATATCAAGAGGCAAGATGAGGGATTATTGAAGGGACTCTTAGATAAAACAGGGGAGGGATTTTTAGAACTGAGCTCACTCATATCAAGAGGTAGGTGGGGCAAAGTTTAGGGAATAATGGAGGGTTTTGGGGAAGATGAATAGATTAAGAATTAAAAGTTAGGGGATGAGACAAGGGAGGGGCATTTTGAAAGGTGGGCCAATTTGGAACTGGGAATGCAAAGGGAGAGAATAAGGGAGGACTTTTGAGAAAATTGGAGAGGTATTATTCAAATGATATGGGACATTTGAGGAGAAATACAGTGGAAAGAAAGGAGAAGGGGAACAACCAGTGAGGAGGAATGAGTAGACAAAAATGCAAAGACAGTAACTATGACATTGAGTGTAAATGAGGTGAATTCACCAACAGGAAGAAAATGTATGACACAAAGGATTAAAAACCAGTACCTGACAATGTGGCATTTATAAGAAACACACTGAAAATTAGACACACTTGTACAGAAGGTGAGAATCTATAACAGAATATACTATGCCTCAGCTGAACCAGAGAAGGCAGGGGCAGTAGTCATGATCTCTGACAGAGTTGGGGCTAAAATGAATATAATTGGAAGGGATGAACGCGGTAACTATATTATGCTGTGGGTACTATGGATAATGAAGAATTATCAGTATTGATCCTGTATGCACCAGGAGTTATAGCATCCAGATTTTTAAAGGAAAAACTAAATGAGATACAGACGAAAATATATAACAAAATAATAATAGCAGGGGACTTTAATTTTCCCCTCTCAGAACTAGATAAATCAAACAAAAAAAAAGAAAAAAGAAAGAAGTTAATGAGAATAGGAGATTAGATAACTTAAATATGATAGATATCTGTAGAATATCCTGACATAAACATGAACACCTTCATGAGGATAGTAGTAGGTCTAAGACTGAACATATACATAATCCAAACATAGTTTTTATTGGGACAACAATTGTTTAGAGAATATAAATCTGCAGAAGTCTTACTTTAATAGTCACCATACTATTGAGGTAATCCTACATTCCTTAGAGGCTGTGATGCCAGAACAAAATTTCCACTGGGTATGACCAAGTTGATACTTCTTAGGTTTGGAAAAAGTAGGGTCCTGGGAACATCTTAAGGACCAATCTAGTTAAGTATGTTCCTGGTAATGCATGTTAACTGAGAAACAGATTGCTTATATTGATCAAATTAAATGCTGATAGGCACAAGGAGGAAGCGGCTTAATATTACATTGCTAGAGCAGCTATGAATTGTTGGGGGTTTTTTAGAAAACAAGAGGTAAATATACATTAAGAGCTGTAAATCTGTTCACACTCATTGACCTATGGACACCATTATTAGGATTAGACTCTGAGCACATTGTTGAGAGTGTAAAAAACTGTATATCTGAAAATATTCATGGAAGCTTTGTTTGTAATGACAAAATAACTGGAAATAGCACAAATGCAATGACTGGGAGAAAGTGCTAAATAAATTGTAACATTTGAATTCAATGGATAGAATTATGTTATTAAAAATGACAAATGTTAGAAACATAAAGAAAATAAGGGAAATATATGAAGAGAAAAAGGAGAATAAAAACAATGCATATTATGATTTTGTTTAAAAAAAATAGCAGCCAAAAACACCAAGAGAAAAAATATCAAAGTAAAATAAATCCAAAAGGGACTCAAAAGCTGATAATGTTTACATTCACACACTTATATATTTGTGTATTTTTAAACAATTTGGAGTTTGTATTTTTTCACATAATTTTTATGCATTTGTTTAAATTTGTTTTCAGGTAGTGATTACTAAGTGTATAATATTTTTAAAGAGAAGTAGTTTTATATAATGGATAGAGATTTGACCTCAGAGATAGGAAAAAGGAAAAAAACAATTTACCTCTGACATACTAGCTGAGTGAAATTGGACAGGCCATTTGTAACTTCTCAATGTCCAAGGAAAATCTTTAAGATTATAAATAGCAAGAGGTGTCAGTATTTATTGGTGGAAAAAATCCCTCACCTGAAGTTCCTTACACTGGTGAAATAACAAATCTCTGGGGAAAAAATGCGGGAAGATAATATGGATTTAAAACTGTTCATTATCAATGAAGAATGATGATGTTTTTCAAAGGGCAATAGTTTTTTAATTTATTTTTTTATTTAGAATATTTTCCATAGTTATATGATTCATGATCCTCTCCCCACACTGCTCTTTCCTCCCCCCTCCCAAATCCAACAAGCAATTCCACCTGGTTATACATGTATCATTGTTCAAAACCTATTTCCATGTTATTCATATCTACAGTAGCACAATCCTTTAATATATTTTTCTAATGCATTTCTATTTCCACATTTCTTTCTCTGGATATACATATCATTCTTTCTCATAAGTTCCTCTGGATTGTCTTGGATCATTGCATTGCTGCTAGTAGAAAAGTCCATTACATTCAATTATGCCACAGTGTATCTGTCTCTATACAATATTCTCTTGGTTTTGCTCCTTCCACTCTGCATCAATTCCTGGAGGTCATTCCAGTTCACATGGAATTCCTCCAGTTCATTATTCCTTTCAGTACAATAGTATTCCATCACCAGCATATACCACAATTTGTTCAGCCATTATTCAATTGAAGGGCATCCCCTCAAAAATTTTCCAATTTTTTGCTTCCACAAAGAGCGCAGCTATGAATATTTTTGTATAAGTTTTTTCCCCTTATTTCTTTGGGGTACAAACTCAGAAGTGGTATGACTGGGTCAAAGGGTAGGCATTCTTTTAAAGCCCTTTGTGCATAGTTCCAAATTGCCCTCCAGAATGGTTGGACCAATTCACAACTCCACCAGCAATATATTAGCATCCCAAGTTTGACACATCCCCTCCAGTATTCATCACTTTCCTTTGCTGTCATATCGGTCAGTCTGCTAGGTGTGAGGGGGTACCTCAGAGCTGTTTTAATTTATATTTCTCTAATCAGGAGGGATTTAGAACACTTTTTCAAGTGGTCATTGATAATGTTGATTTCATCGTGTGAAAACTGCCTGTTCATGTCCCTTGCCCATTTGTCGACTGAGGAATGGCTTAATTTTTTTTTTGTTGTTGTAAATTTGTCTTAGTTAAAGAACAATGGTTCTAGTATCATTTCTACCACTTATTGGCATTGTAATTAGGCACATGTCACTTAGATTGGATAGATAGGATCTCTGAAGTCACTCAATAGAAACATTTAAAAAGGTAAACAAAAAATAGCAATGGATAAGTAAAATTGTTTATATTCATGAAATGATACATGCAACTCCTAAGAACTTTATCTTTATTAGGGCAGTTAGAAAGACTCTACATAGAAGGCATTGGTACGAGTTGATTATGGTAGGATGATCTAAAAAAATTAAGAGTAGAGATACTAGGAAAAGATGGAAGTGAGACATAGAATGGGAAAATTTTTCTCACATAAAAGGCATATAGGAAAAAAAAGGCAGTGGAGAGGAAAATGGAGGGTAGTGGCAGGCAGTGTAAAACTCACTTTTTTTTGGAATTGGTTCAAAGAGGGAAAAATATATAAACATATTAAGCTGGAAACAGTAATCCATCTTACCCAACAGGGAAATAGAGGGCAGGGAATAAGAAAAAGAGAGGTTGGTAAAATATGTGGATTAAGAGCTATAGTAGTTAGAAACAAAACAGACTTTTGAGGGGAGACAATACAGAGAAAAAGAGAAGGATAAATGGAAGAAAATGCAATACACAGTAATTGTACTCTGAAATACACAGTAATCATAACTGTGAATATGAATAGAATGAGCTCACCTGCAAAACAAAAACAAATAAAAGAATGGATTAGAAACCTGAATCCAATAATATATTGTTTATAAGTGAAAACTTGAAACAGAAAGACACATGGAGTATTAAATAGAAGATTGGAGCAAAACCTATTATGTTACTGCTGAAGTAAAAACAGCAGGAGTAGCAATCATGATCACAGACAAAACAAAAGCAAAAATAGATCTAATTTTAAAAGATAGGGAAGGACACTATATTTAATTAAAAGCTACCATATATGTGGAAGGCACACCAAAAATGTTTACAGTAAATTTCTTTGATACAGGCTTAATATGCAGTGAACTGAATCAAATTTGCAAAAAAAATAAGAGCCATTCCCCAATTGATAAATGGTCAAAGCATATAAACAGGTAGTTTTAAAAATAAGAAATCAAATCTTTCTATGACCATATGCAAATATGCTGTATGTCACTAATGATTAGAGAAATGCAAATTAAAACAACTGCAAAATACCACTTCACACCTATCAGAAATACCAAATGCTGAAGAGGATGAGTGAAGATGGGTACACTAATGAACTGTAGATGGAATTGTGAACTATTCCAACCATTCCTCAGAACAATTTGAAACTAGGTCCAAAAGGCTATAAGACTATATTGTCCTACCAATCCCACTTCTAGGTCTGTGCCCTAAAAGATCAAAGTGAGAGGAAAAGGACCCATATATACAAAAGTGTGTAATAGTAACTCTTTCTATGATGGCAAAAAATTGGAAGTTGAGGATGTTCATCAATCTGATTGTGCTTTAGGAAATGAAAAGGAAGATGGTTTCAGGTAAAACTTGGGAAGACCTAAATAAACTGATGCAAAGGGAAATGAGCAGAACAAGATCATTGTACACAGTAATAGCAATATTGTAATCAAGATTGATCAAATGAAAGTCTTAAGTGTTCTGATCAATACAGTGATCCAACACAATTCCAAAAGATGCATGATTAAACAAAAAAAAACTATCCTTCACAGAATGAACTTATGAATTTTGGGTACAAATTGAAATGATTTTCTCATTTTCCTCATTTTTTTGTTTATAATATTGGTAGTATGGGTAACATATTTGCAATATATACTTGATATATTGCTTGCCTTCTCAGTGAGTGGGGAATGTATGGGACAGAGAGAATTAGAATTCAAATTTTAAAAAGAGAATGTTAAAATATATATTTTTAAAAATCTCTAAAGTCTGTTTCTATTGCCATTCCATGAGTCAATGTATTGCTTCTCTGAAAAACCTTTCCTATATAGCAGGTTTATTCAAAGTTTGGCAATATTTAAATTAGGGGCCCAATGACATAATAAGTTTGTTTTTTTAAGACTTCCTTAACTAAATTTAGAATATTTTCCTTAGCCTACCTCATGAGTAAAGAGGTTTTTGACCATGGTAACTCATGGTCACTGTCTTCCATGGAGAGTATAAGATTCACATAGATGGAGGAAGTTTGCACACTGAAGTATGAGACCCTGGAGTTTTTTAAAATAATTATTTCATTGTATTCTTGGAATTTGGATACTAAATGGGTGAGATTTGTTTTACTTTGTATTTATTACCCTTCGTTATCAATGATTGGAAGAAGAAATGAAATAAAAATATATCAAATGAAAATTCAATTACTGTCATACACAAAGATAAAACCAAAATATTTTTTTGATAGAAATCTTATGTAAACTTAAAAAAATAGAAACTTCTTTCCTCATCCTTTTAAAAAGCAACTTTCTATTTGAGACTTTCTTTTTTGTTCTTTCATTAGGCAGAAAACTAGATTGTAATCTCACCTGCTTAGCAAAACCTTGCTTTAGGAAAATGATAAATTTCCCCCCCAAAGAAATTCAATTTGTACAGGCGAAAAATTTCCCTTTGTGTTAGGTTTAGGTAACTATTGAGTTTTCCCTGCAGGTATTCCATATTTTGACTGTGGGTTAAGCGTAGCAGAATGTATTCGTGCATGTTCAAACACTAGGCAAAACTATAAAGTTATGTTTTTCAGAGATACTGGGATTAGTTTATTTATTATTTCATAAAAAGATATATCATTCATAAAATATAGAATGCTTTTGGTTGCAAATAAGGAACATGATATTTCACTCTGCCCTCAATGAATATTATATATATATGTATGTATACATATATATATCATACTTCAGTGCTTTCTTTTGTAGTTTAGATCACAACCCATCCATGTCTACTCATTATCTGTGAACTTTTATGTAATTATTTGTAGTATGGAAATGGGAATATATCCCATTTCCTTTTAGATCACCTATACTTCTAATTCTATCGAGATTATAGTGTTTTAAGATGAAAAGGTACACATTTCCACTTGAAAAATGTGTTGAAATAATGGATTTTTGTGTCAAGGTGAATCTGAAGATCAATGAAAGCATTACAGTGTTTCTCAAATTATATTCAACCTACTTTTATCATATTCAACTCTGGACTCAGCTCATCATTGGATATTTGTAGTTTGGGTCCAAGACAGGAACAAATAAATTAGCCCAATATGCTGCCCATGAAGATGAATGTCATAGTTTGGGCAATAGGCATTTTTTGATCCCTTTACTTGGGGGTTTTCTTTTTGTTTTATTGTGTTGCTTGTTAGATTGTTCTCATTTGAACAGTCTTGTATCTCATTGACCAAAAACTGTGCTATCATCTGAGTTGATGCAATAAGCAATAAGATGCTAGATAGCACAGCAATAAGCATCTAATAGGTGTGACAGTAGGAACCATCTACTGAGATTTAAAAAAAAATGTGCATAGGATATACCCTATTAGAATGTTAAAACATAACTTTTAAGCTCAGTGCAAGTTTAAAAATTTAAGGGTGAGAGTGTTTTACAGTAGAAAAATATTTATGCCTTGGCCTGGATTCAAATCAGACCTCTGCAGAGGCAGATCCTCTATATGTGACTTTTGTTTAGTCCCCTAATTTTTCTGGTCATCAGTGTCATTAGCCATATAATAAAGGAATTGGGATTGATGGCTTCTGAGTGCTCTTTTAGCTTTAGATTCTGCTGTGCAGTTAAAAAATGGGGAAAAAAGTTCTATTAAAAAAAAACTAATTGCATGGCACTAAATAAAAGATGTTAAAATGACCACTGATGTGATGAAAACTTCATAAAATAAAAGCTCATATTTATATAAAGCTTGATCAAAAACCAGTCTTTTCGGATAGCTCAGTATAACATATATAGTGAAAGTATTTTTATCTCTATTTGACTGAGAAAGTGAGGCTTGGAAAGGCTAGTTATATTGCTTATGGTCTCATATATATACTTTGCAGTGCTGGGACAAAGCATAGGTCTTCAGACTCCATATCTAATATTCTTTCCATTATAGCTTGACGTTCCAACTACCTAGGAAAGTGGTTGTCATTTTAATATGAACACCACACATTAGAAATGTATGCCTGCCCTGCTAGAACATTTTAGGTAGTGGATGTAGCTCAGAGAGAGAAAAAACTTTGAGACAGACTTTGTAGAATGTAAAAATTATATTCACATGAAATTTTTATGCAAAGGAATCCCTAACATAACGCCAGTGAAAATGTGTAGAATACTGAATCCAGGAGTGACCTTGCAAAACCAAATATCCATTCTCTTGCAATCATTTGTGATAATTCACTCGTTTCAGTCATGAAGACCTCTTTAGGATTCCATTTATAGTTTTCTTGGTAAATATACTGGAGTGGTTTGCCATTTCCTTCTCCAGCTTATTTTATAGATGAAGAAGGGAGGCAAACAAGGTTAAGTGACTTGCCCAGAGTCACACACTAGTCTGAGACGGGATTTGAACTCAGATAGAGGAGTCTTCCTGACTCCAGGCTCTATCCACTATGCTACCTAGCTGCCCCCAACTGCATAATTAATGAAAGACAAATGTTAATAAACTTTCTTGCTTTGGAGAACAATGCTCTTGCTGTTAGGAGGTTCACGTAACATTATCTTCACTTTGAAAACGAAGACCCACAGAAACTTTGGTTTGCTCAAGGTCTCTAAATTAATAAGTTAAGAAATGAAAGCTACAGTCCAAACCTGCTATCTCTCCCACTACACTTTGCTGGCATTTAACTATATTATTAGGAATTTCAATGACAGATCAAATCCTCTTCCCTATGCACATGGTGCTATATAGTTCAGCTTTTTCTATTCCAATACAAAAAGCTCCTTTTGAGAGTGTTAGCCCAGAGATCAGTCTTATCAAAAGGTTCTGCCCTAGTGTGAGTGACATTTTACCAGCTTATTGGCTCGATAACTTCATGAAGGAGTCAGACAGTATCTGGGCTCAGTGTTCCGGTCCTGGAGATCACTACTGCTATAATTAGTTTATTTCATACAGGTTTATAGTGCGTCTTGCTCAGAATGATGGGATGTGATAAACTCTTAATTGGCCCAGACACTTTATGAAGGCAGCAATTACTGTTCAGTCCCCATAAAATTGCTTACTCCATTAGACCGAAGACATCGATGCTTGTTTCTTCTTTTAGAACAATATTAACATATTTTGCTTTAATTTTACCTTCATTTTCAGATAGATATATCTTTTCTCTCTTACTCAGGGAATCAAACTTGAAAAAAATATAAAAAGAGAGAAAAAATAAAGACATATCTGCGAAATGAATGGACATAAAAGTCATATTGGACACAATATGCAACATTCCATACCTATAGTCCTAAAATTCTATAAATAATAGTGGGAAAAAATAGTGGAGGACATTTTCTTAACACTTCTTGAGTATTTTTTTATTTGAGTATTATAATTAAAAGGTATTTTCTGCCATTTACATTTATTCTATATGTATTATTTTACATATGTATGCAGGTGTATGTTTGTGTAAAGGTTCATATATTTATACAATATACCCAGATTTCTATTTATTTCATTCAATAATATGTCTTATAATTCTTATCACACATCTATTTTATTTTGAATTTTAATTTTTTCCAGCTTGTATATATTTCAATAAATGTTTTCTGACATTTTGTGATCCAGGTTCTCTCCCTCCCTCAGGAGACAGCAGCTAATACAATATAAGTTGTACGTGTGTTATCATACACTACATATTTCCATGACCATCAAAATGTGAAAGACACTATCACACTAGAGAAAAGTTCAAGAAGACAAGAAAGTGCTTCATTCTGCAGTCAAATTCCTTCAATTCTTTCCATAGCAGTAGATAGCCTTTTCTATCAGGAGTCCCTTGAAGTTGTTCTGGCCCTTATATTGTTGATAAATAGTTAAGTCAGTTACTATGTTCAACATTCTCTTGGTCCTACTCACTTCACTTTGCATCATTTCATATAAGTCTTTTTTGTTTTTGGTGATTACCATTTTTATCATTTTTTATGTAGCAATGGCATTTCTTTTCAGTCATATAACACCACTTATTGGGCCATTCCTCAATTGATGGATATCCCTTCAATTTCCATTTCCTTCCCATCCCCCAAAAAGCTGCTATAAATATTTTTGTACAAATAGGTCCTTTTCCCCTATTTTTGATCTCATTGGGACACAATACAGACCTAGTAGTGGTATTGCTAGGTCAAAGTGTATTGCACGATTTTATGACCTTTTGTTCATGTCTCCACATTATTCTCCAGAATGGTTGGATCAGTTCACGGTGCCCCCAGAAATATATGTGTCCTAATTTTTTTCCCCTATCATCTCCAATATTTATCATTTTCTTTTTTGTCATAATAGCCAATCTAACTGGTTACCTCAGAATTATGTCAGCTTGATTTTTTTTTCTAATTAATAGTAAGTTGAAACATTTTATATGACTAAAAATAGCTTTAATATTTTCAAATGAGAATCACCTGTTCATCTACTGGTTTGTATTCCTATAAATTTTACCTCTTTATATATTTGAGAAAATCTTTGTCTTAGACAAATGCCTATAAATTTTTTTCTACTTTGTTGTTTCCCTTCTAATTTTTGATGCATTTATATTGTATGTTCACAAACTTTTAAATTTAATGTAATCAAAGTAATTCATTTTATATTTTTGTAATGTTCTTTGGGTCTTATTTAGTCACAATTTCTTCTCTTATCAATAGAACAGGTAAACTATTCCATGCTTTTCTGATTTGTTATGGTATGGCCCTTTATTTCTAAATCATGTATCCATGTTGACTTTACTTTGGTATATACCATAAGGTGTTAGACTATGCCTAGTTTTTACCATACTATTTTCCAATTTCCAGTTTTGCTTGAATAGTGAGTTTTTCTTTCAAAAGCTCATCACATCGTTGGGTTTGTCAAACAGCAGGTTGCCATGATCATTTACTACTCTGCATCTCTAGGTATTGATTATTTCTCACAGCATAATTATAATTCTATTGAGTTGTCAAAAATTTGGTCAGCCATTCACCAATAGATGGGCCTTTGTGTGGTTGCCAGCTCTTTGCACAAAAGGTGCTTATGAATATTGAAATTTATTTCTATGAAAACCATAATAGAAAACATACAATTTTTGCTTCTCTTTATTTCTGAGTGATCATTTGTGTTCTCTATTCCTGGAGATGGGAAAACGTAGGTGTGTGCTGATAACATTTTAAGACAATTCTCTGAGCATATGTGTGTATGTGTGTGTATGTACACACATGTTGGGAATCAGATGGCACAGTGGATAGAGTACCAGTCCTGGAGTCAGGAATATTCTTCCTAAGTTAAAATCTGGCCTCAGATATTTACTAGGTATGTGACTCTGGGAAAGTCACTTATCCTGTTTGCACCAATATCTTCATCTGTAAAATAAGATAGAGAAGGAAATGGCAAGCCACTCCTGTATCTTTGCCAAGAAAACCCCAAATTAGGTCATAAAGAATTGGATGTGAATGAAAAATTATTAAACATCAAATTATATGTATATATTAACACAAATATATGCTTATATATGTATGTGTGCATATCATAGTGAAATTTAATTTGAATTATTAACATTTTCTCTATAACTTTATTAAATTTAGCTATGCAAGGAAATATAAATCAAGCCCTCATTGGTAGTATTTACTAATACTTGAGGTGCAAATAATCACACTGTAAATTTAGCAATTAAATCTTGGAAGTCTGTATGAACTGGCTCCAATCCACCCATGGATAACTCTTTTAGCTCAGTAGGTTTTACAAGATTTTTTTTGTAGTATGAAACTTGATCATCATATATGTGCACAGATTCAGAGATAATAACTATTGGAAAGAATTGTGTGTGTTTATATTCAGTTGAAAGAGAGCAATGCGATTAGTTGTTAGATGGCTGGCTTTCAAGATAAAAAAAATATATATATACCTTGCCTTCATGTCCCTGCCTCTGATATATAATAGTTGTGTGGGCAAGTCATTTAACTTACATAATATAGTTGACCTTTCAGTCCCTCAAGAGACCAATCCAAAACTACAAATCCTCATCAGTGGAGTTTTTAAATCGATTTGTGCCCACATCAATTAAATTTAAATTTATACCAAAAAAAAGTAAACAAAAAATATAAATTATATATACTTAAAAAAATAAACTTCACATGGAGCTCTAACTGTATTTGAATGATTCCAAATTAGCCTTGTTGGGAGTAAGTGAAGCACATTACACTGTCTAATGAATGTCCACTGATCTGTGTGAAATGAGTAGGTAGATACAGTTCAGTTTCATCTATTTGAACGTGACTCATTGTCAAGGCATAGAATCTCCTATTGATCAAAGATGGAGTGTAAAGTGCTTTTTAAAAAGAGCTTGGCAAATTTATCCTAGGTTGAATATTGATAGGCTTTTGGCATTAAAGGTAAGCTATGGTGGTACTCTGGAATATTGCAGACTCCTTTTATGTACCTCTCATTCCTTCTAAAGCTTTTTATTTTAAATATTATAAACTGATCTCTGATCTCCAATTTTTAAATGCCACCCTTAGAAGTGTCTTTAATTCCCTCTGTGTAAGAAGGGAACTTTGAAAGTAATAGATTGCTTTCTTTTAAAAATGTAAAAATATTAAGATTATATTATAATAGTAAAATTAGTAGGCATATTTAGGAGGGATAGTGTTCTTAAGGGAATACGAACCTGGCAAAAGTTGGTACCTAGAATGTTAAAGGAGGGCCTGAAGTCATGATTTAGCAGCTCTAATGCTTTTCCCTTAGATTCAGTTCATGCTCATTGCACTGAAAGCATTTAGCAAGTACCCTGCCAGATGCTGTACAAAATTAAAAAGATCAAATCTTTGTTTCCTGAGAGTTTATATTCCATGTTCAAAGGACTCACATAAAAGTGACAAGAAATGTACATATCAAATTTTACATTGTTTTTACTTGTAAACTAGTCAAAATTGGGTAAACGTTGAAATTTACATTTAGAGAACCATCCTCACTGCTCTGAGGTATTCCTTTCCTCCTTATTCCTTCCTTTTAGACAATTTGTGCATCGTTGCTCTTGGTTTCAGACATCCCTGCTCCTTTGTATACTAAATCTATATACTCTATCAGTAATGTGCCCTTAATGAGAATTTAAGTTAATGTGTTACTGTGTCCAAGGAGGCTTATATTATTAGTCTTCATTATTGAGGTAATGGAGACATCCATCTGGAAGCAGAGTGGTGGCCTGTCTGCTCGGGGATTTGTCTCATAGATTTAGATCTGGAGTGAATATAAGGAGCTTTCTAGTCCATACCTATTGCTTTACAGTCAAAAAAACTGATGCCTCAGGAGGCTGTCATGCAGGTTGGTAATGTTGGGACCCCTTCCATCTCTGGAGTGCCATTTTGATCTCGTTAAAAATATCTTTAATGAAACCTAAAGAAGGGGACAGGTAGACTGACTCAGATTACTTTCTGTATTTTTAGTTACATAACTAAGGTATTTAGTTTGTGGACTTTCATAAAGCAATTAACTCAATAGAATAGTCTCAAAGTCCTCAAATGAGGAACAGATCACATATACTTTAATATTAATTTTCTTCTTTTTTTCTTGAAGTTATTGTTAGAGGCACCTAGGTAGCTCAGTGGATAGAGCCAAACATAGAAACAAGAGGGCTTGGGTTGAAATGTGGCCTCAGACACTTCCTAGCTGTGTAACCCTGGGCAAATCACTTAACCCCCATTACCTAGTCCTTATGGCACTTTGGCCTTAGAACCAATGCTTAGTATTGATGCTAAGAGGGAAAGTAAGAATTTTTCTAAAAAATATTAATTTTTAACAATTATTAACAAGTTTTTGAGTTCCAGAATTCTTTCCTTCCATCAAGTTTTTGAGAAGACAAGCAATATGATATCAATCATACATGTGAAATCATGCAAAATATATTTCCACGTTAGCTGTTACCAAAAAAGCAAGAAAAAATAAAATGGAAAAAATGTATTCTTTGATCAGCCCACAGAGTTCATCATCAGTTCTCTCTCTAGAGGTGGATTCAATTTTTCTTCATGTCTTTTGGTATTATCTTGGATCAGTGTATTGATTGGAGTAGCTAAGTCTTTCAAAGTTAAAAAGCTCTATGTTGATAAAATATCATTATTACGTACTGTGTTCTTCTGGTTCTGTATTTTTAACATTGCATTAATTCATGTTTCCCTGAGTTTTTATGAAACAATCCTGCAGATTATTTCTTATAGCACAATAGTATATGTTTACAATCACGTGTCACAACTTGTTCAGCCATTCCTTTATAGATGAGCATCCCCACAATTTACAATTCGTTACTGTCACAAAAAGGGTTACTATATATATATATATTTTTGCACATATGGCTTCTTTTTCCTTTTCCGTTTTGGAATACAGATCTATTAGTATTATTCCTAGGTCAAAAGATGCAATTTAGAGCCCTTTGGAAATAGTTCCAAATTGTTCTCAAAAATGGTTAGACTAGAACACTCTTGTACCAACTGCAATTAGTGCACCTATTATTACATATCCCTACTAGCAATTTTCATTTTCTACTTCCATTATATTAGTCACTGATAAGTTTGAGGTGATACCACCGAGTTGTTTCAATTTACATCTTTCTAATCAAAAGGGATCTAGTGATTTTTTTTCATATGACTACAGATAGCTTTGATAGCTTTTCTGAAAACTGCCTGTTCATATCCTTTGAGCACATCAATTTAGTAATAGATCTTATTTTTATAAATTTGACATAATTGTCTATTTTAGAAATTGTCTTTATTAGAGAAAGTTGTAATTTGACCATTTTTCTGCTTTCCTTCTAATTTTAGCTGCATTAGTTCTATATTGGTATTATTCTATATGGGGAGGAGTGTGCATGCATGTGTATGTGTGTATATCTATATGCATAGATATATTAATATATATATATGGAAGGGGGAAGAATCATGCCCTTTAGAAGGGATACTTTCTGAAGAACTGGTAAGGGTTGGGGATTGGGGGAAATGGTGAGGATGAACAAGAATTATCCTATGAAAAGGTTTGGAAGGTTTGCTATTCTTCGCTGTTTATAGAAATATTCACCCTGACAAAATCACAGACCCATCCCGGAATAAAAGGGAACATGTACTATTTTGGCATATATATCCTCAGTGAACACAACAGCCTATATAATTTCATTTATTCTTAATAAAGAATCTCTTTGGTGAGAGAACATACTGAGCAATAGAAAGGTTAAATGATTTGCCCAAGGCCACACAGTAATACAGCTGGGACTGATGCCCAGGTTCCAAATTCAGTTTTCTGTCTACTGGAGTATGTGACTCCCCTAAGTAGATTTGAATCTGTTCCCAAAGGATCAAGAAATTATTTATTTTCTCATGTATTTTACAGTATTTTGTTTAAATCTAGATGCTTCAGTAATTATAGACAGATAATACATTTGCCCCTCTCTAACGGTTTTCCATTCAATAATTTTCATTATCTCTCCAGAAATTTTCTCTCAAAGCCAAATCCCCCCACTCCTTTTCTGTAATTAGGTCCTATTATTTCTAGTTAACTCCATTTGTGAAGAGGAATCCTCTCCTGTCTTGATGTTTACATTACTCACCTATTTTTAGAATGTTATCTATTCCCTTTCATTAGCACATAGACAGATTGTGCATATTTTGTTCTTTTATCCTCATTCAGATTAAAATCTTCCAACTTCTTAATCATTCTTTTTAGCTCTTGCTTTGAATTCCCTGCAGTTCAGTTTAATCAGCTTAATCTAATTCTTCCTGAAGTAAATACAAGCACAGTTTGCTCAGTATGGTCTCACCCTTCTCTCTGCTGAAGTTTGCAGCTCCACAGCTGTGCAGGACATGAAATATCTGTGTGTACAATTGTGCAAAAATGAAGAAAAGCAGGGTAGGTCCAGGGCCAAATTATGAAGTCAGTGAACTTTGTCTCAGTCATCTCCATTAGTGCTGGTTTACATTTATTTAGAATTCTGAAGTGCTATACATTACTTTTATCTCCTTCATTTGAGCCTCATAAATGCCCTACACTATTAATTAATGTGCACATTTTGTAGAGGAGCTAATTGGGGCTCAAAGTGGATAAATGATTTGCCCAGTCACTCATTCAGCTAGTTTCCTTTTCCCTCTCAGGGCCATGTCTTCTCTCTTCAATCACCCGTTCAATGACTTCTGGATTTCTAGCCCATTGCCCATGACCAGAACACTAATGATTTAATATCAGTCTCTTATTACTTTGATAGAAGTCTAACAATATTATAAGAACCATTTCCTGGTTGTATTTTTTTTTACATTCTTACACACAAGTTGTGGAATAAAAGACTTCATTTCTATTTTAAAAAATTAAGGTGGCAACAATCCATTGGAGGATGAGAATTATCTCTTTGCTTCCAAAATCAATGTGGAAGATGCCTTGGCCAAAAGGGTTATTGATCTGTCTTGCTACCCTGAGGAAGATGATGCTTGTGTTGCAGTTGTTGGAATAAATGGTCATTCAAGAAACTAACTGGTGCTACTATAACTACTGGGTCTGAAATTCTAGCATTAGATCCTACTCTAGCTGAGCAAAGCTGAGCATCATTGGACCAATCATTTCTCTCTCCACTTTTTCTAAAAATTAAGGCTTTTCTCTTCAAATTTCCCATACACAATTTGTGAAAGCCAGAGATCTCAGAACCAACTTTCATTTTGTCCCATTTCCTCTCTTGTGTAAACATTCTGACTTAAATTTCCTCCCCTCCTCACTCACTGCAGAGCATGGTGATCATGCTATATTCCCCTCAGGACCAGGCAATCTGTTTTCCAAAGTCTCTGTTGCCTTCACCTTTAGAGAGCAGTCTCCATCTGGTAATTTTGGAGACTTAAAGCCTTTTCCAGTGGGTTTGCAGGATGCTCAGGACAGGACTGGGAATAGGAAAAGCAGGTCCAGAACACAAAGCACCTGAGTTCCAGAGAATGGGGAGGTAGACTAGAGGAAAGGCAGAAGGAATGAATACAAATGAATACCAATTGTTAGGAAGTCAAATTTAATATTTTTTTAAAGATCTTAGCATGCTTCTCTGCACGTATATTTGTTATGATGATTAAACTGTGTATGTCATAGTCACCATCGATAATAAATATTGTCAGAAAAATGAGCAAAATAAAGAGAAAAACTAAAAAAGTGTAGGATTTATGTAACTATTACACTAGTCAAATTTTTTTTTCTGATTCACTTTTTGTCTGTCTTTTGCTACATTACTTATCTATCATTTTCAGGCAACAACAATGTAGATTCACACATGGACATTTTAAGTTTTAACCTTTGTCTTCATAGCATTTTCTTTGAACAATGTGATCAGCTGTTTGCAACTTTAAAAAAGAGGAGGAACAAGTTTCACCCTTTCTAATGTGGTAATAACTTTGGATATACTCAGACCTTCTCTGAGTCAAAAATTTTCTGGAATTGTGAATTCAATAATAGGCATTGTGATGTAATGAATAGAGAAGATGTCTTAAAGTCTGACAGACCAAAGTTCAAATCCCTCATTTAACATACATATATGCCATGGACAAGTTGCTTAACCACTCAGTCCTCCAGGCAACCTGCTCACATTTTAGGTAACAGAATCATTGAGATTATTTACATTGGTAGAGACAATTTCTTTACTAGAAGTTTCCTGTACCATTGAATTCATGGGCTTGATCCACGAGGATCTGGACAAATGACCAGGTTTTGACTTCTGAACCAAACTGAATTTGTGGTTTAGAAAGCCAGTGAACAGGTCTGTTAAGACTTTTTTACACTAGCTGACCAAAAGAGAACCTGCTAATACACTGCAAAAAAAAAAATGTAAGTAAAATAAAAAGAGGGACTGAAGAGGAGAATGTAAGTACTACCCCCATTTCTATGAGAGAAAGAGAAGACGAAGAGAAGGTAGGACAAAAGAGAGAGATGATTTGTCAGGGAAGTGCTATGTTATAATGTCCCAAACATTGTCTTGAGGACACTTAGCATTTCAAATATGTCCTCAATCCAAGAACCCCATTTCTCTCCAAAGTGTAAACTCAACTCGGAGTTCAGCTAACTCTTGCTTAGCCCTAGAAGCTAAATGGAACACTGGATAGAGTTCTGAGTTGGAAGTCAAGTCATGATTTCAAATCCATCCTTAGACACTTACCGGCTGTATTAACTTTAGCAAGTCACTTAAGCTCTGTTTACTTCAATTTCCTCATCTTTAAAATAGGGATAATAACAGCACCTACTTTTCTAGGTTGTTGTGAGGAACAAACGAGATAATGATGGTAAAAGACTTAGTTCCTGGCACATTGTAAGTGCTCTATAAATAATAAGCTATTCTTCCTCTTCTTTATGAATACTCCCAACAGTTCTCTTAATTATACTTGTTTTTTTCAGACATTCCCTGTACCAAAGAACCCTATTTCACTATAGAGTGTGAACTGAAAATTCAGCAACTCGAGCTTGACTGGGCTAGGAAAGGAAAAACTAAGTTCAAATGCAGCCATAGACACTAGCTTTGTGGCCCTAGATGAAGGAATTAACCTCTGCTTCCTAAAGTATTAAATAAGGAAAGTAATATTACCCACTTTCCAGGGTTGTTATGAGTATCAGGTGTGAGAATATTTGTCAATCATTTAGCAGAGCATGGTGCCTGCCAAATAATAAGAGCTTAGAAAATACTCCTTCCTTTTCACATCCTTTTCAAATACAATTCTCTCCCACAGCCTTAGTGGGGACACCTCGTGGATGGCTTCTAATCCATGGGTTTTTCTTTCCATATTTATCTTCCATTTTTACTCTTCTACAAAAGAGATTCAGTCATTGAAATACTTGTTTATTTTCTTCAGCAGATCTTGAAACTGGTAATAAAAGAACTCTAATGCTTTTAGGACTTGTAAATTTTTGTAAGGAAGACTTCCTCTATCACTAAAGCTTTCAATGTCTTTGTATCAGCAAATGGTCTTTATAAATTGCTGTATCTGAGGGAAAAAAATTATAGCTGGGAATAATCTTTGAAAGATTATCCTGGAGGATGAGGGAAGGCATGGGAGTGAAGGGAAGAGAAGAGACCGAAAGACAAAGACAAAAACAGAATTTTTGTAGGCTTGTGCTTAAATCTAGGGTTATTGAGCTAGTAGCCATGGATTTCCTTTTGTCTACCCTTCTCTTCCTGACCCCTTGACTTTGTCCACTCATTTAGAGTGAAATTCAGGATGCAATAATAGTCATCATATTTTCTTCCAGAGAAAAAAACTAATTAAATATAATAATAACTTTACATTAACATAAATATATATAATTAATATTTATATATTGCCGATATGTCAGATACTAAGCTAAGTGCTTTTTTATAAGTATTATTTCATTTGATCTTCACAACATCCTATTATCTCAATTGTACATTTAAGGAAATTGAGACGGTCAGAGGTTAAGTGACCTGCCCAGGGTCCCAAAGCTGATGTATCTGAGTCTAGGTCTTCCTGACTTCATGCCTGGCACACTATCCATTGAGCTACCAGCTGTTCTCTGTATAAAAATACAGACAGTAAATTAGAAAGATTTAAAGAAATCAGGAAGTTAATGTTAGGTTAAGTAATGCCAGTTATCCAGGCAATCAGGAAGAGAGAAGAAATGAAGGATGAGGATATTCACCAAGTACCAGTGTATTAGGGAAGGAAACAGCCAATACTATCCAAGAATTCTGAACAATTTTTTTTGTATTAAAGATCCCTTTGGCAGTCTGATTAAGCCTATGAACCTCTTTCCAGAATAATGTTTTTTAATGAATAAAATGAAATATATAGAATTATGAATAAACTACTTTGAAATGCAGATATTTAAAAAATTTAGTAAAAACAAGTTCCAAGACATCAGGTTAAGAATTCTGGGTAGGTTGATGATTCCTTAAAAAGGTCAATAAGTCAGAAAAAGCTCCAACTGTTCATGATTATATTCAGGTCAGGTTTGCAGTGCCTTTCACTTGCAAATTGGCCGGCTGCTGGTGCTGGCAGGAGTTCACATCCCTAGATCCCTCTACTATGCTCTGGGCTCAAAAGTTTCTGGGCTTCTCCTTCACACACACACACATCCCCTTTCATGACTCCCTGATGTCTATATCTCTATTCTTTCACATACATCCTAGTCCTTAAACGGCAGATGCTTATTTTTTTCTTCCAGAATAGATGTTGATACAGTTTTTAATATTCATTTTCTGACATTTTGTAATAATATTCCCTCTCTCCCTCCCCAAGAAGACAAATATGATATAAGTTTCACATATATATCCATCTAATGATATTTTAGATATCATATATATCAGATCACATATCATATCAAATCACAGATATCTTATCAAATCATATAATCATATAAATAATATATATAATGTGTAATATAAATATATGTCACATATAAATACATATATTAAAAATAAATAAATAATCATTAAAAATACTCATTTCCATACTCATCATGCTATGAAGCAAGACATATTGCTTACATTAGAGAAAAATCCATAAGGGAAAGAAAATGAAGGATAATAGGCTTCAATCTTCACTTGACCTCCATCTGTTCTTCTATATCAGTGGTTATACTTGTCCCTTATTAATCTTTGGTAGTTGCTCTGGATCCTTGCCTTGCTGATATTAGTTACCTCATTCACAGTTAATTCTCATACATTCTTGTTATGGTGTAAAACATTTTTCTGTTTCTGCTCACTTCACTTTGCATCACTTCATAGAAGTCTTTCCAGGGTTTTTTGTGATCATCTTGTTAGTCATTTCTTATGGCATATTCCTTCACATCCACATGCATTTGCAAATAAATGTTCCCCACCAGCCTATGACTGCTGTGATAAGTCAGAACTTCCACTCTAACAACTTGGACATAATATCAAAAAACAGCAACAGACACCCAAAGATTATGCTTCCTCTCTTAGATTGGAGAATAGAAAATAGAAAAATAGAAAAATTCAGGATACCTTGCTTCTTATGCATTAAAATTATGCATTTTAAATAAATATTATATTTTACTATACTACATTGTAGTATATTTTATTGTTAACATACTTGTTAAATTAATTAAATTTAATCAACAAAGTAAATATTGTATTAAAATAAATGATTAAAATAGGTTCTGAAGTCCAGCAATCAATGGCAATTGTTTCTTTTCCTGCATAATCCTTCTCTAAATTGAGTCCATATATTATATTAAGGAATTCTTTTTTTTTTTTAAACATTCCCTTTAATTCCAAAAGTATCACATAACTTTCTCCCTTGCTTGCCTTAGGTAGGTATGAGTCTGTGGTAGAACATAGAATGGAGATTTTACAAGTAACCTCATACTTCCATGAAAATTTACACGTTATGCTCACTGTTGGAGCTATAGCTTCTTCACATAGAAAATGAAACATTAGATGAGGAAAGCTCTAATATCTCTTCATTCTTTAAATCCTCATGACCTCTACAGGCATCCACCACCTTTTCTTTTATAGTGAGAGTGTCTTCCCTCATCACTCCTCCCTCCGAGGCTTCTGAGCCCTAGAGATTTTATCTCGTGAATTGCCCAGCAATGGAATATGTACACAGAACAACCATTCACTCCTAGTTGTATTATTCAACAAAACTCTAATCATGAGTTTTGTTTTCTTTTGATTATTTCTCCTTTTCTCTTTGTAAGTGACATCCTTAAAGGATAGTTCATTTTGCAGAAATGATCATCTATATTAAAGTTCTAAACATTTTATTGTCTGAGTGAATAAAGACAAGTCCCTTAACCTGATACTGCCCAAGGCAACTGTTTAAGATGATTAATTACAGAGGAATTGCCAATCAGCAATTAGTAGAAAGGAGGAATCTTTGAGTTCTCTTCATTATTGTAATTATAGGTCCCTATTCCACCATCTCCCTCTTCTCTAGGACTACCCCAACATTAAACCAACACAATATGAACAAAAAAATGCTTCTGTATAGAAAATAAGTACAAAAGGAATTTAAAGTATAAAGGGGAAAATACAAAAAAGGAAGGAAGAGTGAGTAGTAGGAAAGTAGAGGGAGAAAGGAGAAGGAAAAGGGGGAAGGAGAAGTAAGAAAGAAGCACTGAACTGGTTTTTGAAAGATAGATAAGTGTATGGAGAAGAGAACAGAAAGCATCACCATCACTTTGCCTCAATTTAAACAAAGAGGGTTTTTAGGGAAATTATTTTTCCAGGAAGAGGAAAGTTCTGTTTCAAGGAAGTAGTTTATCTGAATTATATGAATACTTCATTCCCAAAAGATAGATATTTTATTCACCTTATCCAGGGAAATTTTTTTATTAATAATATTTTGCTTGGTAAGCAAGGTTTTGGAAACATTATTAGCTTTTAGAGAGTTGGCAGATTTTTTTTTAGTAATAAGAATATCATTTAAGAATTGAAAGTGATTAACATTTCAGGCAATTAATTCAGAATCTCTCTCATTTCTGTTATTCTATGAAATAATCAAATAATTCCTTCCTTTACACATTCTAAAAAGGGTTTGTTCCTATTCAAAGAAAGGAATTCAGTTTATAACATTTTTTTAAATAAAGAAATTAAGACATCTGTCAAAGTAGAGTTTCTCCATCTGTTAGTGATGATCTAATTAATCCTAGTAGAGATAAGGACTGGAATTGGGCCTGTGATTTCATGGGTATAGGAGTCCTCAAAAAAATAGGTCAGTTATTTCTTTCTCTGAAACTTAAAATATGGAAGAGTGGCGTGGACACTAGAATGCTAAATGACTTATATAGGGCCTTATAGTCTATTGCAAAGCTAGGACTTGACCTGACATTTTCCTTGGACAAGCACACCTCTCAATTCATTATCATATTCAAATAGCTAATGGCTAATCTCATCTATAAAAATCAAACCTTCTAAGACATCTTCATTTAAGAGCAACTCCTAATCACTGAGTAAACAGTATTTGGCTAAATTTTAATTTTGTGAAGATTTATTTAGGAATTCTCCAAACACAACTATAAACTTATGGAAATAGTTTGAATCATGGAGTCCCATTGATTTCTATAATAATTCAGTAAATCATCAACTGTTTTTGTTGGGAAAGACAGTTGCCCTCCTGTATTCTCTTGTCAATATACTTCAGGTTTAAATGTTTACCTATGATCATGTAAATAAATATGGATTACTTGCTTCATTCTTGTGACTCATTTATGAATCCTTTCCTTTAGGAAATTTTACTCTTTTTTTTTGAATGTTATTTATCATTGAAAATAACAATCTATCCTACTGAAATAGGCATTCTTTTCTAGAGGTCTTCTCATTAAAAGTGAATCTTAATTTTAAAAGGTAGCCTAAATCTTTTCATCTAAAATATAGTTAAAAACCAAAATAATCCTTGAAAAGTGATATTCATTATCTCCAAGTTTTTCTGAGTCTAATCAGCTATCTACTTCTTTTCCAATCTTTTTTAATAGATGTTCTTTGTAAAGTATCTATCATTAAAGAATTAGCCTATGGTGAACTAAAGAAAATTATGCTTAACCTCATTCATGAATAGAGCTGTATTTTCTTCATTATCCTAGAATCATACCCTACAACTCTTATAAATATGTATCACATATAATTGCTTGACGGATTTAAAATTATTTTGTCCTTTGTATGTAGGGAAAATGTGTTATATAGCAATTAAGGTGAAGTTCAGTTTCTAGATGCAAAACTCATTGTAAAGAGACAGTGATTAATGTTTGTAACTAAGTGAGTGTCATTGAAGTCTATGCTTTAGCTCAACTGGGATTTCTGCCAAAGTATGTTGAAAAATGTATAAGAGTCATATTTGTTATTTAAATGCAAATTGCATATGAAAAAACTCATTTTATTTTTGTGATTTAATTAAGAGAAACCAATTTTTGTTCAACTTGCTCAATTTGCTAGTGACTTTTTTGAGATTGCAAGTGAGAACATAAGATTCAGATATCAGGGCTACAATCTTTTATTCTGACAGGAAAATGGGAGAAAACTGGGGCATTTTCATCCATTATGATTTTAGATCCAAATCTCAGGCCTCAGCATCTTCTCAGTATATTTTGTAATGGAGATTCTAAGAGAAGAATGGAGCCCACCATGATTTGTGTTTCTGGCCCCTCAGAAAAAAGTATTATTCAGTTTATTGAAAAGCAATACTTTTCAGTTATCCAACTAGATACACTTATGCTATAGAAAGAGATCAGCATTTGGATTAATCAGGACATAAGACAGGGAATTGAACTTAATTGAAACAGGAAATATCCAAGTTAGAAAACAATTCCTGACATTTTGGGGGGAAAAAAGACTGTGGAATCTCTTTCTCTGGTAGTAGATAACAAAACAATTTCTAACCAGTACTTATACTGTTCAGGTTGTTATTAGCTTATTGAAGAAAAAATATTATATATAGTCAGAGATTAAAGGTCATCTTAAGTCATTTATCTTATCTTTAATGGTGACCCATTAGTTGTAAAGAGTGGAAAATTGTATAAAACAGCATTTTTAGATGGAGTCAGAAATTAGGAACTCTTGAGAAGTCATTTACCTCATTTTTCATGGTCAAATTATATCTCAACAGTCTAAAACATATGGTTGAGTATCCTATTATCATCTTCTTCCAGAAAAGGAGACTTTATAGAAGAACATTTCAGTTTTTTAAAAGCCTGTTAGGAGATGCTATCTAAGTGACATCCTTCCTATTTCAATTATAGTTCATTTCTCTTTCTTCTAGGGGAAGAAAGATACCGATCACCACATTCAATATAAATCTTTTTTTCATGTTTACTCAGTAAATAAATAATCATTGATTAAATTATTTAATAAAGCATTTACTATGTACCAGTCACTAGAAGTAAAAAAAAAAAGGGAAAGCAAAATATAGTCCCTATCCTCAAGAAAACAACTTTTCAACATTTTTCATTTTAACTGGAAAGATCCAAACATAGAAAATAAAACAAAATCAAAGTGGAAGTGAAGTCATTAACTTTGACAATGGTAGGGAGATTCAAGATAGACCTAAGGTAAAAGATGTTCCTTAAGTTGTTTCTTGAAGGGGACAAGGTATTCCAAGAGGCAGGGATGGGGAGGAGGGAATACTTCCCAAATACAGGGCGAAAGTAACATAAAAGACATGGAGATTAGGATTGAAATGTGATGTGAAGAACAATAAGATGGCCAGTTTTGCTGTACCAAAGAATGTATGAAAAACATAGTTTAATAAGTTTGGAACAGCAAGATGATGCCAAGAAATGAAGACCTTTACATATGCCAAACAGAAATGTGTATTATCTCTCGGATCAAATATAAAGTGCCAGTGTGTTTTCTGAGTAAGGGGGGGATTGTGTATGACATGGTTAGACTAACAGAAAGAAATTCACTTTGTCAGCTACATGGAGAATGGATCAGAATCTTAGAGCAAGGACAACAGTTAGGAAGCTAATACAGTATTCCAGGCAGGAAATGATAAGGGCCTGGCAGAAATACTAGTCTTCTTTCTGAAACATGACAACATTTTGATTCAGGCAACTATCATTCACACATTTACCACTGAGGAGTCAGAAACAGAAGATGAGGTGACATGGAGGTATCGATATCTACAATGCTACAGGGAGTATCCCTTCCAATGAGCCCATCAATCTTTCAGCTTATATTAATAAAAAAAATGTGGGCTAATAATTTCACGTGCAACTCTTATGCCCCAAAGATTGTCAGAGAAAATTGTAAAAAAAAAATACACACGTACACACATGTAGACATAAACACATTTTTTTCCAATTTTAGTTTTTAAATAGATGAAGCTAGTTCTTTCAATTAAAAGTAAATTGGAAGAGACAGAAAGGAGGATCAGTGGAATAGACTGGGGGCAAGTGACCTCAGCAAGACATTATATGACAAATCCAAAGATCCCAGCTTTTGGGACAAAAAATCCACTATTTCATAAAAACTGCTGGGAAAAGTGGAGGACAGTGTGGGAAAGATTAGGTTTAGATCAACACCTCACACCCTACACCAAGATAAATTCAAAAATGGATGAATGACTTGAACATAAAGAAGGAAACTATAAGAAAATTAGGCGAACACAGAATAGCATACATGTCAGACCTTTGGGAAGGGAAAGACTTCAAAACCAAGCAAGAATTAGAAAGAGTTACAAAATGCAAAATAAATAATCTGGAATACATCAAATTAAAAAGGTTTTGTACAAACAAAACCAATGTAACCAAAATCAGAAGGGTAGCAACAAATTGGGAAACAATCTTCATAAAAACCTCTGACAAAGGTTTAATTACTCAAATTTACAAAGAACTAAATCAATTGTACAAAAAATCAAGCCATTCTCCAATTGACAAATGGGCAAGGGACATGAACAGGCAGTTCTCAACCAAAGAAATCAAAACTATTAATAAGCACATGAAAAAGTGCTCTACATCTCTTATAATCAGAGAGATGCAAATCAAAACAACTCTGAGGTATCACCTCACACCTAGCAGATTGGCTAACATGACAGCTATGGAAAGTAATGAATGCTGGAGGGGATGTGGCAAAGTGGGGACATTAATTCATTGCTGGTGGAGTTGTGAACTGATCCAGCCATTCTGGAGGGCAATTTGGAACTATGCCCAAAGGGCGATAAAAGGCAGTCTGCCCTTTGATCTAGCTATAGCATTGCTGGGTTTGTACCCCAAAGAGATAATAAGGAAAAAGACATGTACAAGAATATTCATAGCTGCACTCTTTGTGGTGGCCAAAAACTGGAAAACGAGGGGATGCCCTTCAATTGGGGAATGGTTGAAAAAATTGTGGTATGTGTTGGTGATGGAATACTATTGTGCTCAAAGGAATAATAAAGTAGAGGAATTCCATGGAGACTGGAACAACCTCCAGGAAGTGATGCAGAACGAAAGAAGCAGAACCAGAAAAATATTGTACACAGAGACTGATACACTGTGGTACAATCGAAGGTAATGGACTTCTCCATTAGGGTCAATGCAATGTCCCTGAACAATCTGCAGGGATCTAAAAAATACTATCCACAAGCAGAGGATAAACTGTGGGAGTAAAAACACCGATGAAAAGCAATTGCTTGACTACAGGGGTTGAGGGGATATGACTGAGGAGAGACTCTAAATGAACACTCGAATGCAAATACTAACAACAGGGAAATGGGTTCGAGTCAAGAACACATGTGATAACCAGTGGAATCGTGCATTGGCTATGGGAGAGGGAAAGGTGGTGGGAGAGGGGGCAGGGAGGAATGGAAAATGATCTTTGTTTCCAGTGAATAATGTTTGGAAATGACCAAATAAAATAATGTTTAATACATATAAATTAATTATGATGTTTTGGCATTTAATCATTTAAATTCCTTGCAATTCTTGATAAATTAAAGAGATTTTAAAATATACAGAATTTGTATTTGTAGATGTGTTCCTTTTAACTTTTTCTTTTGTTCAGTGATATAGGTGTGTTGACAAATAATACACTATTAAGGGCTTCCTTGATTTTATATACTGATTCATTTATATGATAATGATAAGCATGTGAGACCTATTGTCCTGTAATCCACCATGATGTCAGTTTGAAAATAGTGGATGCTTCAGAAACAGTCAAATTAATAGTGATTTAAGTATTGACTTGAATGAGATTTTAATTTCACAGCCTTTTCTCTTGGTATCTGTACTGACAATCTTTTATCAATCAGTACTAGGTATTATCAAGTCCTAGAGCTACCCAGACATCTCCTTCTTAGAGAATTATCAATCATATCAAATTGTAATGGATTGAAGGAGTGCCTTCTGTTGTTGCTGGAAAGCCAAGTTTCTAACAAGCACTTCAACTCCTAGGATTACAGACCCCATAAGATCTCCCAGAATGTGGCGGGGAGTGGAATGGAAGAGTGGAAGAAATTACTTTTTATCCATATTTATTAAAATTAAATAAAAATAAATATCATAAAACTGTAGGACACTATTAAAATTAATAAATAAAATTAATTTTTATTTATGTATTATGAATATATATTATATTTAATTATATATTAAAAATAAAATTAAAATGCATTTTTGAAAATATAAAAAATTTTCACTTGACTTATTAAAAAAGACAAAGGACAAAAAAGTAAGAGTATCAGGAAAAGGAACCACAGAAGAAAGGACAGGGAAGAAAATATTCAGAGAAAGGGATAATGAATGATTTTTTTTTTTTACTTTCAAGTCCCTATGAAACATATTAAATTGAAGCAAATATAAATGCAGTTCAGTAATCAGAAAGAATATAAATAATGTATATATTCACTTCCTCCCACATGTGAACCAGAATCTGGTCAAGTAAAAGAAAATTTATACAATAAAGAATAAGAAAAATGAAAATGAGACAATAAAGGAAAATCATCAATGAAAATAAAAAGAACCAGGAGAAAGATTTCTATTTGTGATTGTATTATGTACATTTCTATACATTCTATTATTGTATTGCAAACATTTCTTTAGTTTTCAATTATTTATAGAAATGCTAATAATGAGAAAATTAGTAATAACTAAATTTCATATAACATTTTACATACATTATCTCTTTTGCATTTCAAAACAATCCTGTGTTGGTGTGGGTAATGCAAGTATTAATTTCTTGTTGTACAGTTGTTTCAATCATATCTGACTCTTCATGACACCATTTTGGGTTTTCTTAGCAGAGATACTAGAGTGGTTTGCCATTGCATTCTCCAGCTCATTTTTCAAATGAGGAAAGTGAGACAAACAGGGCTAAATGATTTTCCTAGGCTCACAACTAGGAAGTGTCTGAGTTCAAATTTGAACTCAAGATGAGTTGTCCTGACTCTGGACACAGCTACCCCTAGCTTCAAGGAGTAATATTCCCATTTTATCACTGAGGAAAGTAACACTCAATTTCATTGAAGGTAATGTGACTGGAGCTGAGATTTGAACCTGGATCTTCTACATTCAAATCCAAGACTTATTCTACTGTCTTTTGCAACTACACTCAACCTATACATATCCATGTGCCTAGTCTTTGTATTTAAAAAGTATAACTGTCTTAATAACAAAAAAATTTATAAATAGAGATAGATATAGATTTTTGCCCATAAATATAGAAGTAAACTAGAAATATGAAAGAAAAAATATATAGTTATATATGGATAGGTAGATTGATGCATCTATATAAAATTACATATATGTATACATATATTTATGTATATTTACATAGAAATATGTTCATATAAACAAAAATACATATATATGTATAAAATGCATATAAATTATATGTGTGTATACATACATACAAAATCTTTCTCTCTGTGATTGATATTAACCAGAAGAAAGTCTCATGGAGTATGTCTCTACATAGCTTTCTTTGACCCTATTCTATTTAACAATGATTTGAATGAAGCTATAAATGGTATGATTATCAAATTTGTTAGTAGAAATGAATTTGAGAGAGAGAAACTGCCCACTGGACAACAGAAATGAAATGAAATATTTCAAGGTCCTTGACAAGCTCAAACAGTAGACTGAATATAATAAAATGAAATTCAATTGTTTATTTCTTATTATTAAATTAAATTTTAATTAATTAAATGTATTATTAATTAAATTTAATTAACAAGAAGACTTGATGTTTTTTAAAATAAGCTTTATTAAAAGCATACTGTACTTAACCTCATTGGGGAGGATAGTTAGACATTAGTTCATGTAGCCCCCCAAAAAACCCCAAACAGAAGGTATCAGTGGGCAGAGAGCTAAATATGAATGAACATTATGACTTGGCAGCTGAAAAGAGTAGATGAAATTTTATCTTGAATTAATGAAAGCATAATATTAGATTTAGGGAAATAATGGTCCCACTGTACTTTGCTCTGGTCATGCTACATCTGGACTGTTGTGTTTAGTTCTGGGAATTACATTAAAAAAAAAAAAAGACATTCATAAGCTGAACCACATCTTGCTACCAAAGTCCAATATGAGAAACGACTATGATCTTATCAGTGAATATGACCTTAAAGAAGAGAAATTACCATCTGCTTTTTTGAAACACCTCAGACCCAAGGGATCTTTCATTCTGAATTGTAAATGAAACCTTCTCTATCTACTTTCTTCCCCAATACATCCTGATTTCCTTTGGAGCACGCACTGTCTTATTTCTATATTCATGTCCTCAGGACTTAGTAGAAAATTTTTGTACTTAATAAAATCTTGATAACATTCATTTACTCATTCATTCAATCACATTAAAAGGAGACCAACCAGGATCATGAAGCAAAATATGTCCCATAAAGTCTGATTGAAGTAACTAGAGAAATTAAGGTTGGAGAAAAGAAAAGCTGGTGGGTCCTGATATGTCTTTACACATTTGAAAAAGAGTCGACAAGCATTTATTAAGCACCTTTTATGTGAGATCATGAAGAATTAGACAAGACTGAAATGACACAGTAACAGCAATCTGCTAGCCTGTACTAAGTATTAGATTTACAGAGAGAGAGAGAGAGAGAGAGAAAGAGAGAGAGAGAGAGAGAGAGAGAGAGAGAGAGAGAGAGAAGATAGTCCCTACTCTTAAAGACTTAACAGTCTAATGTGGGAGACAAAAGGCAAACAGGTATGAATAAGCAAGATATATAATAGCATAAATTAGAGATAATCCAAATGCAGACCCTAACATTAAGGAGTATGAGGAAAGACTTCTTGTAGAAAATTGGTTCTTAGCTGTGACTTGAAGGAACTTGGGGAAAATTAAAAGATAAAATGAGCAGAGATGAGAAAGGAGAGAATTTTAAGCCTGTGGGGCAGAGGGTAAAAATCTAGGAGTGGGGAAATGGAATATCTTGTGTCAGTATCGGCAAGGAAACCAGTGTCACTGCATTACAGAAAACATGATGGGTAAATAATGTATAAGAAGGCTGGAAAAATAGGAAGAGACAAGAGCATGAAAAGCTTTGAATAGCAATAGAGTATTTCATATTTGAACCTGGAGGTGATAGGAGACACTGGGATTTATTGAATGTGGAGGGGAAGAGTACTATGGTCAGACTTCTTTAGAAAGATTCACTTAACAACTGAATAGAAGATGAATAAACATTCACACTCTAATACATTTTTTTTTACATAAAACTATATATTATTTTTTGGACATGTACAGTTTTCTTACTTTCTGAAAGCAATAGTGTAAATGTATATGTATATTATATAATACAAGTATTTGTTATATACACATGCATTCACAAATATATCAGTATTTAAAAATACATGTACATATATATTTATAAATACATATTTGAAGTATTTCATAACTGATTTATACAAATAGGTCCTAGTTAGTTCAAATAATAAACCACTTGAAGTAGTTGAATTATTTGAATTCATGATGATGCATATTTCCACTGGACCATATTAAAACCCCATATTTCACATAATTATAATTTTGAAGAGTATGAATTCAATACATAACCTAGACATACAAATTGATTGGGGAACAAGTGCTATGTTTGATACAGTAAGCTGGAACATATGAATACACACAGATACACACACACACATATATATTTTAGAGAGCACTAATTTTCAAAAATTAAAATCCAGATATAATTAGTTGTATATTTTATTATTATTTAATCAAATTAAATATTATTAAATTCTTAAAAACAGCAATATTTATTTGATGATTTTGAATTATCTATATGTTGGGAACAACAATGAAAATATATTCTTACATTTATTCTTATAAAAGTTATATTATTAACTGCTAATGATTGCACATTTTAAGTGTTCAGTGAACACTCTTTGGAGAAAGGAAAAGGAAATGAGCCCTGAGAATTTTATAATTCACTATGCAGCAATTTTGAATTCACTTTTACAATTGTTGTAAGGATGGCCTAAAATTTTTGAAATGACAGTGAAACAAATGTCTGAAAAAATACTAGTAAGTTATCATGGCCTACTTTTCAACCTCATTCAAAATTTTGTCCAATTATAGGGGAATATTATAAAATAAAAAGTAGGAACACAACATCTTAGAATAGACCTATAAAGTGCATTAGAGGCAATCTACTGTCCTATCACCATACTTTACAGAAGAAACTGAAATTAGAAAAGGTAGGCATCTTTCCTAAGGTTATGTGGATTACAAATGGCAGAGGTATACTTCAAAACCATTAATATGTTTTAATAAAAAAAAGGTAAGATACAAGAGAAAAACTGAGTTGAAATATTGTAAAGAACCATTAATTTTCAGCAGAAAAGGTTAAATATTATTAACAATTAAGATACTTTAAAAATATTTCAGGGTGCAGCTGGGTAGCTTAGTAAATTGAGAGCCAGGCCTAGAGATGGGAGGTCCTAGGTTCAAATGTGGCTTCAGACACTTCCCAGCTATGTGAACCTGGACAAAGTCACTTTATCCCCATTGCCTAGCCTTTACTGCTCTTCTGCCTTGGTACCAATATACAGTATTGATTCCAAGAAGGAAGGTAAGGGTTTAAAAAAACTTCAAATTTGTAAATAAATTCTTATTGGTATTTTTATTCTAATTGTATTTTCCTTTTCTCTGTACACATTTTTTGAGTTATTTTTTGAGTGGGTGACAGAATTAGACTGATCAAGGAAATGCTGTAAGTACAATTTGCCTGGTTTTCAACATATTACACTTGTGAACAGGGTAAAGATGAGGGATACCATAGATAAGTGAGGCTGGAACTGGTTTAACAACCAAAAGAATAAATTATAAATAAGCCAATGATACTCACATAAAGAACAGTCTCATCATATTCCTTTTCATTTTTATTCATTCAATACTTTCTTTATCATTGATTTTTTTTAATCCAAATTCTTCCCTCCCAGTTGCTCCTCTGAGAAGACAAGCAATTTTATATCAAGTCTACATGTGAAGTCATGTTGTAAAATAAATAAAAAGCAAGAAACATGAAGTTGTTTTTTTTTTAATGTGCTTAAATCTGTACCCAGATTTCATCATTTCTCTCTCTAGATGTGAAAAGCATTTTACATTATGGGTTCTTTGGAATTATCTGGGATCCTCATCTTGATCAGAGTAGCTAAGTCTTTCACAATTGATCATCCTTACACCTTTGCAATTACTATATGCAATGTTCTTGTTTTACTGATATTTTGCATCAGTTCATAAAAGTCTTGCCAGGTTTCTTCTGAGATCTTGCATGTTATTTCTTATAACCTAAGAATATTCCATCACAGTAATATACCACAACTTGTTCAGCCATTCCTTTATAGATGAACATCCCCTCAATTTTTAATTCTTTGCTACCACAAAAGAGTTACTATAAATATTTTTGTACCAGAGAAATTTGATGTAATTCCCTCCTCACTTCAGTTTCCTCCTTTCTTCTAATTTTGACACATTAGATAATAAGAAATGGATATTAAGATATACAACCAGCACAAAACATTAAAAGGTATCTTATAAACAGTCCCCGATAATGGATTTCAATTCTCTAAAGGTCCTAAAGAGATCAAAGATAAGGGGAAATGACCTATGTGTAAAAGAAAAGAAATCCTGCAGCTTTTTTTGTGGTGCCAAAGGTCTGGAAACTGAAGGGATGTCCATCAATTGGGAGATGGCTGAACAAGTTGTAATGGAATACTATTGTGCTATAAGAAATGCTTTACAAGATGATCTCAAGAAATCCTGAAAAGACCTATATGAAGTGATGTGCAGTAAGCACAACCAGAACACTGTACACAGTAACAGCAATAAAGTGCAATGACCAGTTGTGAAAGATTTAGCTATTATCAGCAAAGCAAGTTTCTAGAACATTTTCAAGGGAATGATGCAAAGGCTATCCACAGCCACAGAAAGAACTCACAGAGTCTTAATTCAGATTGAAGCATTACCATTATTCACTTTATTTCCTCCATAAGCTTTTCACTAGTACAAGTAATGTCTTCTTTCACAATATGATGAACATAAAAATATGTATTGATGATAACACATGTCCAACCTTTATCATATTATCTGTCATCTTGGAGTGGCTGGAGAAATGGGAGGGAGGCAAAGAATATGGATCCCAAAATGTCAGAAAAAGATGATTAAAGACTATATTGATATGTAATTTGGAAAAATTAAAGAAATTCTGTTCTAATGGGGGACAAATAGAATAAACCCATAAAGTTAAAATGGACAACTGTAATATATTCATGAATCTCTCTATATATAATATATGACATATATATAATTCATTTATATAATATGATATTAAAATTCACAATTCACAAATTTGGAATATTGTTGCAAATGCTATGTCTCCTAAATTGTGCAAGAATATATATATATACACACACATATATACACACATACATAAAGAAGTTCATCAATTGTAATTCTGACTGGGTGTCATCTCTAAAGGCTTTGAAATCAACACTTGCCCAAATACTATAATACAAATTCAAGAAAACTTAAGAGTATTTCTGTCTCTTCCCCTTTGAGTTAACAATTCCATTGAGGCAAGGGAAAAAAAATACTCCATTGCCTTTTTTAAGACCTGTTGGGCAAAAAAGTGTCTATACTCATACAAATCAGCAAATTATAATATTAAAGAATAGGATTGGAACTCTGAGAGGGAAGGGGAAGGGAATAAACATTTATTATATTTTTATATTACTAATATATTCTATTGTATTCCTTTATAAGTGAACTTTTATTAAGCACTTATTTTGTACTAGTCTCTATACTAAGTACTTTATGAATATTATCTCATTTGATCCTCATAATAACCCTAGGGGTAGGTGCTATTATTAACTTCATTTTACAGATTAGGAAACTGAGGCAGAGTGATTAAGTGACTTACCCAGGATCACACAGTTAGGGAGTATCTGAAGTCAAATTCAAACACAGGTCTTCCTGACTCCATGTCCATAGGTCTTGCCTTTGTGCCACCCTATTGACTCTTTTAAACCTCCATTTCCACAATTCTGTTTCCACTGAGAGATGTATGCACAGTCACAAAGGGAGTAAATGTTAAAAATGAGATTTGAACCAAACTCTTTCTAATTCCAGAGCTCATTCTTTATCTACTATGCTATGCTGCTCATCAGTCCTTTGCACAACTGATTTTGATTCTTCAGGGATATTTTGAAGTCAGCTGACAAACCAAATGATTTTGGTAGAAAAATGATGATTTTTTAAAAGAGAAAAAAAAAAAACCAAATCACTTAGAATAAGGCTGTTTGGGCTTTGGATTACTACTTTAGTTAGCAAAACAACAACAACAAAAAAAAAAACCCAACAGCTGTGGCCAACTCTGCAAGAAACTAAGCAGATATTATTCATGCTTCAAAATACCTTCAATCAATCAATCAATTTATTAAGCACTTTGTGCCAGACACTATGCCTTCAGGAGAAAGGGATAAATAACTAAACAGTGAGCTAACACTGGGTACTTTTTTTTTTAAAGCAAGTAGTTTTAGTACCATGTTCCATGGCATCTTCTGAATCCATACTTCTTTTTCATCAAAATAGCTAATATTCATAATGATGACCCACAGTTGTTAAGAAAAGATTAAATAAGTTTCAATATACTAAAATTTTCTTTTAAAAATAAGATTGAGACTATGTAGTATGGTATGCTTTAGGAAGTTTTCAGGAAAAGAAAACTTTTAAAATATCATGAATCTAAATATTAAAAGAATTGTAGATTTCTAGCTAAAATGGAATTTAGAGGTCAGTTTTCAAGTGAAGAAATTTAGGCATTGGAATAGTTTTATAACTTGCCCCAGGTGATATAGCTAATAAGTACCTGGGGCAGGATTAGAACTCAACTTTTCTTGGTCTAAATCCATTAATCCTTCCTACTAAGCCAAGTTGTCTTTAAATGATAATCCAGAAAGCTTATTTACACAAGCATCTAGGTAGATTTGAACAGTTGGATAGATAATAGACATACATATATTATGACTAATTCAGTTTCAGAGGAAGAAATAAAAAAATTACTACTCTAAACAGGCCAAACATATTATTCTGTTAATAATGTCACTAAAAGATAATATTGTGGATTCTGATAATGTTGCATGTTTTATCATTTATGTCTTCAATAGAGACAAGAGTTCAATAAATGTTCTCAGCCATTTTTTTTAGTTCAGTGTTAGGTTCATGAACTAGATCTGCTGAGTTAGGTTTCATATCAATATGAAAATTAAGTTGAAAGATTAATCTTGTAGCAATGTAAGGAATTCAAATATTTGAAATCAAAATGAGCCTATTTAAGGCAACATTCCCTGAAATCTTGTACAATACACCCGGCGGTCTAAAAGAATGTATAATTAGATCCTTCACACGAAAAAACCCTTGTCTTGTGCTGTCACATGCCCAATATCACACATTAGCCATTTTTATAGGAATTAAAGAGTTTCATTGACCAGGTCCCTGAAGCCTGACTAATCTAGCCTCTTAGTTTTTCCAAAAAAAAAAAACCTTGCCTGCATGCTGATTCTTGTTAACAAATATTTATGTCAGACTCTCATATAGCCAATTTTTGCTTGTAGTTATTTTTTTTAACCAATTCTATGAGAACTCACTCAGTTCTCTCTCCATGTTTCTTCCTTAATGTTTGTACAGGAATTATGATTGTGCCTTGTTAGAAAGCAGGCATGTAGCCAATTTGAAATAAAGACAGAGCTCTCCAACATGTTCCTGGGGTCACCTTAATGTTTTTAATCAGACTGTAATCAGAAAGGGTTATAGATATAATTAACCCATTAACCTTCAGGCAGCACACCTTCCCCCCCCCCAAAAAAAAATAGAATAAAAATCCTTAACTCACTCCTGATTTCTGGAATTACTTCCCTTATGTGAAAAATATCAACATTTCCTTCATTCCCAGTCATGTCACATACTATGGCACTGCTGGCTAAATTTTCAGATGCAATCCAACTAACATAAATTCACTTTCTGATTGACATGAAGAATTTTTTAAAGCATTCAGGAGTCTCAAGAACTTTATTCATGTGAATATGAACCTTCTTTATAGTGTTTGAGTTCTTATTCCCAGTGATTCAGATGTCAAAGTATTTTTAGATGGGGTCCATAAAGCATTCATTATTTAGTAATTATAATCTTGTTGATTGACAGTGAGTGTTGTGTTCAATGAGAATGGAGCCTCACTAAAGTGATCTGGTTAGCCATGAAGATTGGCTGCTTAGTCCTAAGCTCTCAGGAGGGAGAAAAATAAGTTTAAATTATTTTAAATTCATGTGCACAAAGGTATACTATCTCTCATAAAGTGCTGAAAGGTTGCTTTTGTCTGTATACTTTAAGCCTTTCCTTTGCGTGTTTCTATTTTTCTTTTCATTTTCAGAAGAATTGGGTAAGAAATTCTTCTATTAGCTGAACATTTTCTGCTAAATTTTTTAAATCATCTCTGATTTTTTTTATTTTTAAAATAAATAATATAGTATTAAAAATAAAAGTAGGGAATTAGGTTACATATCATGGTTGATATTCCTAAAGGGATTCCTAAAGGGATATATATTCAGTGGTGTACTCCCTTTTAAGAGGGAAGGTTAAAATCTGGGACTTCAGAATTCATTGATGATTATATCAATACTCTGAAATATTCAAATATATCTATGATTCCTTGATGTTACCTCCAATGATGAGGACAACTCATCCATACCTGAATATCCTTTCAACTCTTCTCCACACCTGCTTATAGATTCATAAAAGAAGGTTGTTCCAATATGCTGAAGGACTTCTTCAATCTCAAATACTGTTGGATTGCTACTGTTTACAGACTTATTTTTGATGGACTTGTTATTATCATAAGAAACAAAGATTGTGAGGAGACAGACTGAAGTATCACTTGATTCGGGGCTTCTTAGTTGATAACAAAGTTGCTTGAGGGTTCTGGATGTCTAATATCATTGGCACTCTCCTCCCACTACCAAATGCAAATTTCTGGGTATTGCTTTTATCAACAGTCACTGAAAGCTTTACAAAAACCTGAGTTCCCCCAGCAGTAGGATGCTGACCAAACAAGCAAAGGGTGAGGAAAAAATGGGCTGACTTGTTATTTGACATTTTCTTGCCAAACAAGCTTTGGCTGTTTGGACTGAATTAAACTTTTACATTATCAGCATCATTATTATTTCCAATTGATGTACCTGATAATGAGAGGGTACCAGAGAAATCTGGGCTACTTAAATTGCTATTAAACTGTCTCTAATTTGTGTAAGAGTCACTCTCCCTATGGTAATCAATGCAATCAATCAAATAAGTTTTTATTAATTGCCTACTATATTTGAAATGAGGTATACAAAGATATAAAGACAAAAATGAAAAAGGGTCTCAGGCCTAGAGTATTATATTGCATAGGAGGAAACATATACAAGTATATACAAAATCAATTCTGGAAGAATACATTGAGTTTTGAGATAGAGGTGGATCTAGAATGGGCTCCTCTAGAAAATGGTGCTTGAGATAAGGTGTGATGGCACAGGATTGTAATTTCTACTACCAGGCAAGCTGAGTTTAAGCTTCATTGAGCTAAGTCCATTAAGTGTTTACAATAAATCTCATTCTTGCATGGTGATCCTCTTGCTAGTAGGGGATGAAGAGCAAGAAGCTGCTTGAATTAGGGTTTGAATGGCCCAGATTACATGTTTCTGTTCAAATCAAAGATCCTGGACTGATAAGCAGTGGAATTGTGTCCATGAACATGGCATATGGAGGCTTATTCAGAAAGAAAGAAATGAGAGAAGAAAGGAAGAAAAAGAAACAAAGAAAGAAAGAGAGAGAGAAGAAAGAAGAATGAAAAAGAAAGAAAGAAAAAGAAGGAAGGAAGGAAAGAAGGAAGGAAGGAGAGAGAGAGAGAGAGAGAGAGAGAGAGAGAGAGAGAGAGAGAGAGAGAGAGAGAGAGAGAGAGAGAGAGAGAGAGAGAGAGAGAGAGAGAGGAGGAAGGAAGGAAGGAAAGAAAGTACTTTTAAAAATAAGTACTTGAGTATGTTGTTCTAGAGAAAATATTTAGTGAATAGAGAAGAGCTTCCAACTAGAATACAGGCTGGAAAAATAGTTTGAGAACAGGAAAGAAAAAACCTTGAATGTTAAGTTAAGGTGTCTGGATTATATTTGATATTTAATGGGAAGCATTAAGAAATTTTGAGCAGTAGTGTGACATGTTCTAAACAGTATGTTGGGGAGATTAATTTGCCATTCAGATTAAGGATAGACTACAGTAGGAACATTATAGAAATATGACTTTGATATCTTTTTTAACAATCCAAGACAGAGGTAATGAAGGCCCTGATTTTAGCATGAACTGAAAGGAAAAGTATTTTGAGAAGTACTGTTGAAAGAAGAGTTTGAGCATATATTTAAAAAAGAAATAATTTGGCATAAAAAGTGGCCAGAATTGTTCAGATCATTGAAAAAAATCTATATTGGAGGAAAATCTTTCCTTTATTTTCTTAAAAGTTTAAGTGATCTATCCTATAACTTTACTCTTAGGTGTTTTTTTTTTCTTTCCTAATAGCCTTTCCTCTCTTGAAATGAATTCCAAAGAATAAACAAATTTCTTTTTCTCATACCCAGCAATTCAGCTTTTTTTCTTCCTTTTGTTCTACCTTGCTACACAGATGAAAGCTTGTTTTCTCTTACCCATTGAAGATCAAGGTGGACTTCTCTTTTGGATGGAGAATCATTTAATGACTTCAAATGAACTCCATTTTATATAGTGCTTTCTAACAATACTTGTGGGCACTCCCAAAGTATTGGTTAGAATAATTTTCTGGATCAATTCCATAGAGAATGCCTTATTTCTCCAGCTTCTGATTTGAACTATTTTTCCCATTGTGATTTAATGAAAAATATGTATATAGTACTAAAAAACATGTTTAATTTTGATCCTTTGTTGTTAATCATATTTAAAAATGTTAGTGAATTCTTTTACTCTTTCTAATTTACACATGCATATAATTTAGCTCTTGAGAATCCAATTTCATTATGATAAATTTCTCCCATTTTCTAAAGCTAAACTAAGTTTTTAGAAATTATTTTTTGTAATATATATTCTAAGTCATGTGAATATTCTAAAAAAGAAACATGATATAATGAAGAGATTGTAAGTTAACAAATTTAGACTTGGAAGTGTAAGGAAAGTTTTTAATATATGTTTCCAAAGGTAATTATTTTCTCATTAAGCAGTTGTTAAAGGAAAGTTTTAAGTTTATAGTTAAAAAAATTAGTGATGCTAGGTAGTAGTAAATAGCCAAACTGAAGCTTCATTTTTTAAAAGTTCCCTACTTATCACTTTAATAATTTTTTCAGTAATAATTTTTATTTTGAGATGCAGCTTTAAAATATAAGGAATGATTTGAATGTTATTTAGTCAATGTATTTAAATTTTTAAAACAGAAAAAGTGGTCCTGCAGCTCAACTTTTTACCACATATGCTTATATGGACACATAGATATAGACTTTGATATCTATTTTAACAATCCAAGACAGAGCCAGGCCTAGAGACAGGAGGTCCTAAGTTCAGACACTTCTTAGCTCTGTGACTCTGGACAAGTCACTTAACCCCCATTGCCTAGCCCTTACTGCTCTTGTGCCTTGGAACTAATACCCAGTATTGATTCTAAGATGGAAGGTAGGGGTTTTGAAAAAAATTATCTATAATTAAGAATCTAATATATTTTATGTAGTTACTACTTTGCAATAATTGCCTTTCAAGTTCTTTGAATATTGATTTTATAAAATTTAAATAATCAAATATGAATATTTTATCAAAATAACAGTATTTGTGTTTTCATTTTTATATTTGCATCTTGGGACATCTTTCAGCTGGGTTATAAACTTAAGTAGTTTACAGTGTAAATTATGGACTCAGGATATACTTTACCTATTTCTATGAATCTGATCTCATGCACAGCCTCCAGGTTGCAACTTATCTATATTTTCCCCTCCTAAGTAATTCTAATACTCTCATTTCTCTCTATAAATTTTCTTTAAATTCTCAAGCTGCTGGAGGTATTCATCTTAGTCTTTTATGTCATGAATACAAGTGCCCCTAATCACTTCTAGAATCTATCTAATATATTCACCATTCTGAGCCTCTTCTGCAATATTGCAGCTTGTCTATGTTTTCTCTAATAATGTGGTACTTGGAAATGAAATTAGTGTTTTACATGTGGACTGAACAAGGGAAACTCCAATGGAAATATTGATTACTTCTTAGCATTTTTGGCTGCCATGATATAGTGTTCACTGATAGAGAAAGCTTGCAGTGTACCAAATCCTACAAATCCTTTCACAAGAACTGTTATCTAGACACACCCTTCTCTATTTTGTACTGTGAAGATGGTTATTTTAAATCTAAGTGTAGATAAATTTGTCTCTATGAAATCTCATCTTTTTAGTAGAGCCTATCAGTGTCATCTGTTCTGCTCTTTTCAGACAGTCTAGATCATGAAATGATTTAGTTTCAAACCACTTAAACTTCATTTCATCTACAAATATGACACATTGGCCATCCAGAATGGTAAGGATGGTGAAATGTGCAGAGAAGTCGTGTCAAACTAAAAAAGAAATGAGTGCCTGTACTTCCTACATATGGATTTGCCTCTTGACTTAGGAAATCACATATTAATAGAATTTGGTTTTTGTGTATTTATTTAGGTAAATATTTCCCAATTTCATTTAAATCTGGTTAGAGTCTCACTTGAGAATGTTGATAGCAATGTGATAAATACCTCTGGTCTTGAGAATAGGCCATTTGAAGATAACTTTGATTAAGGATATTCTACCTGGAGTAGCAAAAGCTTGTCTGAGAAGTGATGACTGTAAAAGGGATTAGATTTGTTATGCAAGGTTCTACATAACAGAATTAGAAGCAGTGAGCAGGACAGCTTCCTAGCAATTAGACCCCTCTAAAAGTAGAATCACATACCTCCTGAATAGTATGGTTTCCTCCATTAGAGCTTTTTTTGCAAAGACCCAATGACCACTTTGGCAAGGAAGGGGAGGAGATTCTAAAAAGTATTCTTAAACAATCATGAATTGAATATGTTGACCTCTGAGGTCTTTTCTAACTGCAAGAACCTTTGATTCCGTTACTTACTAAATGAAAATTTTTTTTACATATGTATATATATAATTTTGGATATATAATTATAAAATAAGTAAATTTTGCCTTAATATAAGTACAGTTTGCAATTGTTATACCTTCATTCTCTATAAAATTCTTGATCAAATCAACAAAACATATTCCACAATCAAGAGCATTACTAGCTATAGGAAATCCTCTATCCTATTGCCTTTGTATAGAACATCCCTGATTTTGCAAATATTTTGGAAAGGCAGATTATAACTGTTCAAGTAATGAACAGTTGATTATGATTCACTTTCTATGGAGATATAGGCATTCTTTGGGAATAGTAATTAAGCTACTTTTGGACATGGAAATTGAGTGAGAGATTAAAAGAAATTTCTTCCAATTCCCATATACCTTGAGAAACTTGATATAACCTAGTTCTTCTTCTGGACCTTCAGGGGTTCATCCATATGCCCCTTTTCTGCCATAGCTCAGTCTTACCTCCTTTTTGTCATTTTCCTTATTGCTCTTGGGCTGTTGGTTCTTTCTTGCTTAGCTTTTTATGTCACCAGTATTCTTTCTCAACTTCCAAGAACTAGAAATGTATACCTAGTTCTGCAGCCAAGTTCCCTCTAGGATTCTCCTGGAATAGTTTTCATTGTTTCAAAGTTGTGGATTATTGAATTCTGACTGAATTAGTATAAGTGTTCTAAACTAATCAGATTAATTACTTTGAACAGGTTTGGTGGAGTAATTAATGGAGCTCCACCATTAAAAATCTATCTTGACTTGTTTTAATGATCTTGTAAAATTACCCCGTTCTTCAGAGTCTAAATTAGATTTTAGCATATAATTAGCAGTTATCTTCATGTTGGTCATTTTGTTTATGCTCATCAGGAGCCCTGAAATCACAAAGCCTGGAACATAGTAGGTATTTAATAAATGTTTGATGACAGTGACCAAAGGTCTAGATAATGAGGTGCAGCTTAAAAATATATTTTTAAAAATTATCTTTGTCTTGAAATTAAAGTAATTATTTGTTTCCCATTAAAGAACTCATTTGTTATCCTTCCAGTAGTTCAGCATTTTTGTGATGATATTTTTATACCAAGAATATCAATATTAATATAATTCCTTTTTTCTAATTTATCAATGCTTTCTAGTCATTAAAAATCTTATATTTAGAAGATGTCTAGTTGTTATTGTTTATTGACAATCAAAAGTATCTGACTCTTAGCACTCTTTTCTCCTTTTCTGGTTCTTCACCACATTAGCTATAGAAAAGAGAGGACTGAGTGTGTGTGGGAGTTCATGTGTATAAATTTAATTTCACAAGTTGTCATGACCAAGTCAATTACCAGGCCTGTTAATAACTCTCTCTATACATAGCTAGATTTGTCCTTGGAGAGTTGATTCAGTCTATCCTAAACACGATTTTATTCTGTCCCTGGGTTTATGTAAAAAACCTTTACAAGGGGTCAGCTAGGTAGCTCAGTGGATTGAGAGCCAGGCCTAGAGACAGGAGGGCCTAGGTTCAAATCCGACCTCAGACACTTCCCAGCTGTGTGACCCTAGGCAAGTCACTTGATCCCCATTGCCTAGCCCTTACCATTCGTCTGCCTTGGAACCAATATACAGTATTGACTCCAAGACGGAAAGTAAGGGTTTAAAAAAAACAAAAAACCTTTACAAAATGTTAAAAATCCTCTAAAGATTATTCTTCTTTGACAAAGATTTCACCAATCCCAGGTCGCTTCTTTTTCACGATGGGATATTAACTAAAAATTTATGATGGCTCATTTATTTCATTGCAAGGAAATTTAATCATAACAAAATTTAGATTTCAGGTATAAGATTTGTAATGAAGATTGACTTGCATATTATTTGTTGCCCAGTTCCATTTGCCAATTAGTAAATGCTTTTTTACTCATCTAAACTGAAAAATAATCTACTGAAAAGAGTCATGTTTTTCTTCAAATCTCACATTCTGTGATAGGTAGAGAGGAGTAAATGGGGGGAATACTATTATTCTGATCTTTAAAGTAGGAAAAATGATAATAAAACTTTGATAAGTCTTCAGTCATATCTACTTATTCAGACTATATAGGATCTGTTGGAAGATGATTTAAATTTGCTGAATCACAAGGAGACAGTGATCATTACAGGAAAGCTAATGAATCGAGTGAAGGGAAAAAAAAAAGAAAGTGTTTTTGATAGATCACAGTACTAAAGACTTAAAAACAGCTTTGATGAGAAATAGCAACACTTTTTCCTTTTTTCCCTCCTCTTTTATCTGCTTCTAAGACATATATTTTCTCTCTAAATACTTATAAATACTCTAATTTTCTAGAGCTCTTTTATCCTAGAGAGGCATAACTTTTGCCAGCAATCATTAGAATCTCCAATTCTTTCTTTGACCTTTTTTTCTCTATTTATATATCTTATATGTTTCATAAGAAAAATCAAAATTTTGTAATCATATGTATATCTCTATATATATATATGTATGTGTATGTATATACACATACATATATATCTCACATTCTCTATGTCTGTGTGAAGATGAGAAGAGGTGAGGCATAATGAATAGAGACCATGATAGGAGCCAGAATGTCCCAAGTATGAATCTCATCTCTAACATCTAGACTGTATTACTTTGAGCAAGTTACAACCTCTCAGAGATTTAGGAAAGTCTCTCAGATCATAGTTTGCAGAGAAGGTAATGATCTAAATTTTTAGGAGTTCCTTATCAGAGAGTTCGCTGCATCAATTAAATAACAGGTCTAATCCCAATCCATATCTTCATTCAGTCATTTGTTTGTTCTTTCCTTCCTTCCATCCATCTTTTCATAATTAGAAAAGGAAAGAGTATTTAAATGGATAAATATATCTTATTATTACTATGAAAATCATCATATTCCCTCTGATTGCCTGAGAGGATCTTGGAGATCTTAAGAAGTCCACTGACCACTCTTTGAGAATCATCATTCTAGGCAAGTCCCTAGACTATAAATTTCAGAGAAGTTGACAAGTTTCATTAGCCAAAGGAGTTTCTTTCCTTGACATGCAATTCAAGATCCAGGACTTCTCCCAACTCTTATAGCAATCAGTAAGGCTCTGAGGGCAAACAACTGCCAGAGTAAAATTTATATTGCAGGCAAGTATAGTAACCAGAAGCTATGGCCATTAGTACCTGATTTGGTTAGATAATTCAGTACTCATCTTTGTCACCAGTTCATGAAAGTAAAAGAAACAGACCAGATTATTTTAAATTAAAATACTCTGATTTAGTGTTTAATATGAATTTATTCTTTGTAGTATTTTCTTAACATTTTTAAACAGAACCATTCAACTGGCACTTTTAAGATTCAAAAGCACTTTGCTTATTGGCCCAACAATCCTTTGAAGTAGGTGTTATTATTATCCCAACTTTACAGATGAGAAAATTGAGACTAAAAGGAATGAAATCACTCATTCAGGTTGAGTATCAGCTTTGGTACTAATAAGTACCAAAGGTAGTCTTTGAACTCAAGTATTTCTATTCGTATCTTTCCATCTACCAATCAATCTATTATCAATTTATCTATCCATTTATATCCAATATCCCCTAATTTCAAAGCAATTTGTATTTGCAATAAACCATAATTTAGGGAATAAAAACCTATTTTCAAGCATAACAATAAAAAATAGAAACATATTCCACCCTAAATATTAACCCTCTAAAAGGAATGAATTTTGCCATTTCAGTTGAGTACTAACTGTCTAAAACACTAATATTTAGAATTATTTCCTTAACCCTTGAGTACTTGTATGAAAAATATTTTAACTTCCTCTCAATGTATATGTTCATATTATATGTATATACTTATATATACATATATCTTATACATATAGCATATATTGGAAGAAGAATAGGCATATGTGTATATATATACATATACTTATATTTTGTTTTATACATTTATATCCAAATGATAATATAGAGTGGAAGTTTCCTCACCTAGAAAAGTTCCCTATGCCAATGAAATCATAGGCCTAATCCATCAATCAGGCATGTATTTATAGCTATAATATATATAATTTTTATACTAGAAACTTCTTTATTATTAATTTTCAATATTTTATAGAACAAAAAAAAATTAACATCACATAACCGGAAAAAGGGAAGAAAGAGAGATATAGTAAGTAAACCCCACCCTAAAAAGGGCCTCAACAAGATGTGTATAAATGGAGATTTTGAACATTTGACTTCATTCCCCAGAAGTGCTTAGTATTTCCCAAAATTCCCTTTTCCTGTCGGAAATCGTGGGTTAATTTTGTATTAATTTTTGGTTTTGAGGAAGTTTTTAGGCTCACTCTCCCAGAAGCGCAGGCTGACGGTAGCAACGTGTTGACGCAGGAGAGATTATAGGGAATTTTGGGAAATACTAAGGACTTCTGGGGAATGAAGTCAAAGGTCCAAAATCTCCATGTATACAAATGGCAATAGCTGTTTTTGAAGATTTATTTAATATAGTTGCTTAGCCAGAGCAGACTGTAGGACTACTTCTTTCTGGCCCCAGCATGTATTTATATGTGTGTGCATTTAAACATTCACATATATACACATCTAGATATAGACATTTATGTGTGCACACATCTGAATAATGAAATATACATATATATGGGTACATCCCTATATATGTAAATGTGTGCATGTGTTTATATTAGAATGGATTTAACTACTACACAGAATTCTATAGTAGCCAGTTTCCTTTCTAAGCCAATGTAGTCTTTGTGTTTCCTTACTTATTTTTGTCCCTGGTCTTGCTAATCTATTGCTAAGCCCTCAGAACTCTATGGCCTCTCACTGTTTAGTTCCCATTACCCCTGCAGTTTCAATTAGATATGCTATTCTTTGCCTTATTTTAAAACAGTTGTGTGTTGTTGATGGGCCCCATAAGTCACAAAGGGTGGCCGCACGACAATGGCCTATGTACTCCTATTTATAGTGTCTATATAGCAGTTCGGTTCCATGATATTGGGGGGGCTGGAGGGGCACAAAAAAAATGACGTTCCATGATGACCCGAGGGGCTGAGCCAGTGTAATTTGATTTCCACATACCAATTAAATAGCCTATACGAAACTGCTCTGGGCTGTAGCAATGGAGCAGGGTGTTTTCCTGGACATTTTTGGACTCCTTTAAGCAAACACATCAGGATTCACTTCAACAAATTCTTTTACTTGCACAGCTGGTCCCTGAAATCCCTCTTTTACAGACCCTGTTTATATTCTGTGATCTTAGAATTCATTTCTAAGTCTTGTATTTTATCCTGACTATTATCATTAGGCTTAAGAAACAGCCAGTTACCCTAAGTACCTGCTCTGTGGAATCAAGACTTTCCCCTACATTCTATTTTCTTTTATTATATTTATTTTATTATCCTCTGACAGGAGGAAATGAAAAATGTGGCTTCTAAGAGGAAAAGTATAACAATATACTTCTGATTTACCTAGCACCCTCTAATTTGAAATAGATCAATCAATTATAGTGAATTTTAGGAGGGATCTCTTCCACTGTGAGAGAGAAACAGGACTGCAAAGTAATCATCCCAGTTTCATTGTTTATTTCTGCACTTGAGTGAGTGAGGGATCACTTTTCCTCTGTCCTTGTGCTATTCCGTTTTAGAGTGTTACATGAAGCTCGGAGGGCCATGATTTAAGAGGAATGTTGACAAGTCGAACAGTATCCTGGAGATTGCAGTCAGGATGGTGATGAACCTTTAGTATAGGTTATATTGGTTGAAGGAACTGGGCACATTAAGCCTAGAGTAAAGAAGATTTAGGATATTTACGAAAGATTGTCATATGTATGAAAGTTAAGAGTTGGGGCAGAATCAGAAGCAATCTAGAGAAGTTGGTAGGAGACTGATTTAAACTTCATAACTATAAACACTTTTTCATATTTAGGGTTATTGCGATAGTAGAATGCATTGCCTGGTGAGGTGGTTGGTTCCCCTTCCCTGAAAGCCTTCATGCAGAGATTTTACAACTTATGAGCTATGTTGTACTGGTAATACTTTTCCGATATGGCTTTGATCTTAAGTTCCTTCCAAATCTCTTATTCTAATTAGAGTTCTAATTAGAGTGATTGGGTTAACTCAAACAAGTCACAATTTATTGGATTATTATTTTATAAGTTTTTATTCTGCTTTGAAAGTTTTGTATTAAATTTAACATCTTTTATTCAATAAATGTTTATTGAATATCTACTCTATGCAAACTCTTTCTGGAATAAAAAAGCACAATATAGAGCTAAAATAAGGCATTCTTTTATCTAGGACAAATTCATTTGAGGATGGAATAGGGAGTGTTACCTCCATACCAACATGAAAAATGAAAGAAATAACTTTACTATAGAGGCCCATTGGTATACTGAAGATCTAATATCAGAAGTACAAACTAGTTAAACTATTTGGAAATACTGATCATCAATTTAGCCCCAGGATACTGAAAATTGGCAGTAATAACTCTTAAAAATCTTATAACAAATTGTAGAAAAGTTTTGATCAAAGTTTGTAGAAGGAAGAATCTCATCAAGGAAATCACTGATTCTTTAGGTGAAATACAAATCCTATTTATTAAGGCCATCAAAAATGTCTATTTTTTTTTAAACCCTTACCTTCCAACCTGGAATCAATACTGTGTATTGGTTCCAAGGCAGAAGAATGGTAAGGGCTAGGCAATGGGGGTCAAGTGACTTGCCCAGGGTCACACAGCTGGGAAGTGGCTGAGGTCAGATTTGAACCTAGGACCTCCCATCTCTAGGACTGGCTCTCAATCCACTGAGCTACCCAGCTGCCCCCAAAAATGTCTATTTATCATGGATATCAGTAGAGTTTTCTGGTCCCATATCACAGCAATTTAATGTCAGAACACAAAGGTGGGTCAAAAATATGCTAATCAACTCTAAATCTAAGAAGAATATGCCCTCTTCTGAAAAAGAATGTTTTCTGATGATTTGCACAACAGACACCAGAGTCATCAGTTCCATTTTACCCAGTTCTATCAAAAAGGGTGAAGAGGACAAGTTACCACTTTGTCTACTTCAGTTCATGCTCTTTTTAAAAAATCCTTACCTTCCATCTTGGAATCAATGCTAAGTATTGGTTCCAATGAAGAATAGCAGGAAGGGCTAGGCAGTGGGGGATGTCTGAGGTCAAATTTGAACCTTGGACCTTCCATCTTTAGACCTGACTCTCAATATGCTGAGCCACCAAGCTGTCCCCATTCCCTTCTAATAGTAGAATGAAGGGCAAGTTGGTGGTGCAGTATATGGAATGATGAGCCTGGAGTCAGGAAAAATTATCTTCCTGAGTTCAAATCTTACTTCAGATATTTAATACCTGTGTGACCCTGAAGAAGTCATTTAATTCTGTCTCATCTGTAAAATAAGCTGGACAAAGAAATAGCAAACCACTCTAATCTCTTTGCAAAGAAAACTCCAAATGGAATCATAAATAATTGGATATGCACCCCCCCAAAAAAAAAGGTTGAACAAGAAAAACAATAGGATGTAATTCCCTATTTAAGGTTGTTTACAAAGGATATATGAAAGATCATTTTGTCATCCATCAGTTTTCTTGCTTTTTACATACAAATAAGATAAATACTTCTAATATTCTAAATAATAATCTATTTAAAGTAACCAGAACGGGGAAGCTGGGTATCTCAGTGGATTGAGAGCCAGGCCTAAAGATGGGAGGTCCTGGCTTCAAATCTGGACTCAGATACTTCCTAGCTGTGTGACCCTGGGCAAGTCACTTGACCCCCATTGCCTAGCCCTTACCACTCTTCTGCCTTGGAGTCAATACAGAGTATTGATTCTAAGACAGAAGGTAAGGGTTTTAAAAATAAATAAATAAATAAATAAATAAAGTAACCAGAAAATAGGGAAGACTCATCTTGATCTCTTCTAGGTTTATTTATCAAGCATTGTGAAGTTTTTCAGTGTGGCATCAACTGTTGTCTTGTGCTTTAAAGTTTCAAATGATCCTTGGAAAGTCACTTTTGGCTATCGTATAAGCTTCCTTGACAGGCTATTTATTTTATATAGGTGTGCTTTCAAGTGTGATCAATGCAAGCAGGCATATGTAATGCCAAACTATCTCAACTGCCAGAAAGGAAGACTTCACTTTGCTCTGTTAATATGAGCTTTGCATTTGGGTTCATGCTTTGTTTGACAACTGTCATCTTTCAGATGAGTACTGTTATGGAGATACTGTAGGATTCAAATGAATGTGCTTGAAGAAGTTTAATGTATTAGAAGTGAAGAGAGAAATAGAGAAACAGGAGATTGCTCTTTTTTTGTGTCAAACTATGAATCCCATATTAGAGAGGGAGTGAAAAAGAGAGAAAGAGATGTGCAGATAGATCGCTTATCTCTTTTTATATGACTTGTGAAAATGAAGTGTGATTTTATATATGTGTATATATTATTTTATGTTTTACATACGTATGCATATATAATATTAATGACTATGTGTATGCTCATTCATATACAATTTTATTATAGAGTCATAAAATCTCACTCCATTGTCCCAAATGTTTTGTAAAAAGAGGGAATCAAAGTATTATTATCTCTATATTATTGATAAGTAAATTGAGGATAAGCAGGGTTAAGTAATTCAACCAAGATCACACAACTATCAAATGTTAGTCCCTGGACCTAAACTTTGGTTTTTAAAATGACCTGAAGAGGTTAATTTCATTTAGTCCCCATATTCAGTATAATTAGATAAAGAAAAAGTTTAGGAGGAAAGTTAATCAATTTTTTAAATTAGCCTCTAGATATGCTCAACTTTGAATGTCTGACAATTGCAACATTATTGAAGGCTGATGATGTACATGAAGATGGATGGTTAACTTTATCTTAAGTTTTCAGTGTGAAAACCTAGCCTCCAAATTATACTTGTATGGAGAAAGAGTAGAAATTTTGAATAAATAAATAAATCATGCTGAAGTCTCAAATTGGCTTTGCCTGGCATGTATTTATCAATTTAGTCTTTGAAAAAATATTATTGTTGTTATTATTAATGATAATATTAATAAAGGCAGCTAGGTAGTTCTGTTGTTAGAATGCTGGGCCTGAAGTCAGGAAGGCTGATCTTCCTGAGTTCAAATCTGGCTTCAGATATTGACTAGTTGTGAGATCCTGGACAAAAAATCACTTAACCTTTTTTGCCACAGACCCTTTTTCCTCATCTGGAAAAAGATCTGAAAAAGGAAACAGCAAACCATTCTAGTAATTTTGTGAGGAAAACTCCAAATGGGGACACAAAGAATCAGACACAATTAAAAGAACTGAAAACAAATCAATAATAATAATAATAACTAATATTTATATGGTGTTTATACTATATACCAGGTAGTGATTAACACTTAACTAATGTTATCTCATTATATCCTCACAACAACCCTGGGAGGTAATTGCTATTATCATACTCATTTTACAATTGAGAAAACTAAGGTGATCAGAGGGTAAATGATTTGCCCAGTGTTTCATAGCTATTAAATTCTTTTATTTTAGAGAATAATTAAGCTCTTCAAGTGAAAAAGAAACAAAGGATATTATGTTCCCATTTTTTCTTTCATTAGTCGAATTGGAGATCACCTTTATGGATATTTTCCTGATAAAAATGGCATTACTTTAAGCAATTTAATTTCAGTGTTGAATCTTTATCAATTTTTTTATTATTTATTTTTTATTATTGTTTATTTTTGGAAATTTTTATTTATTTTTATTTTTTTATTTTTGGAAAAATTTTTAAACTTTTATTTATTTTTGGAAAATATTCTCTTAGTACCTTTAACACACTTCCCAGACTGTTCCCCACTCTCCTTTGCTTAAAGCCCTTCCTTATACCATCAAATAAAAGTTAAAAAAAAAAAAGCACAGCCACAGTACCTTAAAGCATACCTTAAAGCATTCTTCCACACACATAGGTCATCACTTCTCTACCAAGACTAGGGAAAAGTTATCACAATTTGCCATTTGGAGGCAAAATTCCTTTTCACCTGACTTTTGATGTCTTTCCATGCTGATTTCATTAAATTATTGTAATTATTATGTACTCTTCTGCCCTGGCTCTGCTTTCTGAACTCTAAATTATTTCAGGGAAATTTTCTGATGTTTTCCTCTTAATTGATCCTGTTTGCCATCTCTTAATGGTTCAATGATATCCCATTGCATTTTATGCCATGTTATTCTTCAGACATTCCTCAATAAAAGGTTACCTACATTACTTCTAGTTTGGGGTATTATGCAGTGCTTCTAAAACTATTTTCGGTACAAATGGGACCTTTCTTTCTGTCACAGACTGCATCAGTCTTGGTAATGGTAGGACATTTAAGTGTATACACAGAATTCTTTTTAGTAGCAGCCAAAGAAAAGGATAATTGTCTTTAATATTTTAATTTGGGGGCACTTAACATTCATAAAATAATAAAGAGTTGCCTGTTGGTTGTCCATTTTTCTCCTGAAACCCTCAAGTCTTTCTAATTACTAGTGATGCAGTTCTGGAAATTAGATAAAAGGCCACAGACTTACTTTTCATATACTTTATTACTCTGTGTCTTTTGCATTCAACCATAGGAGATAGTCTGAAACCTTTAATCAACATCCAAGGTTGCACCTCAGGGGTGCGATATCTTTAATTTATCTTGGATGGAGAAGTGGTTTCCCCTGACTGCTGTGATTACATCCATTTCATTTTGTTCAGCAAATGAGAATCGCACATCTCCCACCCATAAAATAGATCATGTCTTCATGATACTGTGTCTCTGAGGCAGATTAGCATCATTATCCCAAAATAATATTTAGTAAGAGACTTCCCATGAGTGTCACTGAGCTCAGTTTTCTACAAATTAAGCCATGTACACACACTCCTTGACCTTCACTATTCAACATTATAAAACATAATAATTAGTGAGGTGTCACTTTGACATCTAAGCAAAAATAATAACCAAAGAGAGGAACATTGGGCATATTGAGACATGTATCCTCTACTTTAGGATAGCATGTTTTTTAAAGTTTTGGGAAATAAAAATCCTGATGAAGTGGCCAGAAAAGAAAGTTCTCATATCATTCTGTTCCTTGCTTTTACATATAATATATGAAATGGGCAGCTGGGTGGTGCAGTAGATAGAACACTGGGCTGGGAATCAGGAAGACTCATCTTCATGTGTTCAAATCCAATCTCAGACACTCTGTGTTATCTTGGATAAGTCACCTACACCTGTTTGCCTCCGTTCCTCATCTATAAAATGAGCTGCTGAAGAAAATTCTCTTCTTCACAATCCTTGCCGAGAAAATGCTAAATTCAGCCATGAAGAATCACAAAGAGTCAAGTATTCTGTAGGAGAATCATTTTCCTTATTAAAATAATCACAAGATATAGTGGAAATATTATTCTCATTCTGAGGATGAGGAAATTGAGGTATACGGGAGAAGTGCCTTTCCCCAGGACAAACCAAATTATTGTCAGAGCCAGGAACTTGAATGTGACTTTTTAAATCTAAAATGTCACTCTTTTCACTATGGTAGAGTGGTCAATATGATAAATAAAATATTCATAGATGGAAGGATATTTGGACTAAATTGTAAAGAATGGAAAGAATTTCAAAATTTCAGAAATCTCAAAAAAAATTCAAAATTGTGAAGGATGAGAAGAATTTCAAAAACAGAATTAAAAAAAAAATTCCTACCAAATGGGGAAATCAGGAAGGGAATACAATACTTCAGGCAGAAATAACAACATGAGTGAAATCAAAAAGGTAGATAGAATGACATCACATATATATGTGATTAGTGATAGGGCAGTAAACCCTGACTATTTGGATATGTATAGTGAGCTAAAAGGAAAATAGAGGTGCTCAATAATGAGCTACCCAAATCCAACATCAAGGAATGTTTTATCTGTCATATGGAGGTTCACTAACTAGATAAAATTTAATTTATTTAGGGTGCTACAAAGAACCTTAAGAGTTAACAGATTTGCAAATAGGAAACTGGAGAGCTGTCATGGAAACATGTTTGATAGGTGGCAGACAGATCCACTAGATGAAGGGGATTTGATAACATAAGTTCAAAATGTTACTGGAACTAGGTAGGAACTAAAGAGGACAGATAACAGAACAGACAAATGCTTAGCAGGAAGATAACGCTGAGGTTGAAATTGAAAGTTTCCAGGTAAGGCGAAGTGACCAAGCTATAAAGAAGGAAGGCAAACAAGTTTTTATTGAATGAACAATTAAAAAAAATTGTGCTCATGATGAATCTATTGGTGAGACCATCAGTGAAGTCCCACCCCACAGTAGAAGAGTGACTTCAATCATGAAGCACCATGTTTACATCTGTACAGTTGTGATGGTATATATTAGAGATGAAGAGAGAGGTGGGGTCCTAGAGGTCTGATTCCTCCTTGTGTTGTGACCATGAAGGGCCATCATTCCTGGGCTCTGCTCAATATCTGACTCTGATAAGGGATTTATTCCTTGGATAAGGAAAACAGAAATTCCACCATTGATTTCTTTTCTAGAAAGAATTACTAGAGAATTTTTAGCAATTATTTTTACCTCTGAACCCCCCAAAGAAGATTTGGCTTAGTCGTTATTAAGAGAGAGAAATGAACTTCACAGTTTTAGTGTAGGAATTCAAAAGGAAGTAACAATATGAAATGCATGTCTGTCTCTAAATATGAATACATATACACAACTAAAAATATAAATGTATATAACATGCAAATAAATACACACATAAAAATATATGCACATATACAACACATATATAACATGTATGTGTATTAGATATACACATGATTATAGTATGTATGTATATTCATATTTCTGTTTTATTAAAATGATGTTATAAATTATATTATTAATTATAATTATATGTAAATTAAAATTATTATATTTTATCTATATATAATATAATATATATGTATATAAAATCCAATCTTGGGATACAGTAGTAGAAGTATTATTTCCAGAACAAGAAAAAGAATTGCATCCATCTACTGTGTACCAGACAGCTAGGTGAGACATGGGACAGAGCACTAAGCCCCAAGTCAGGAAAATTCATCTCAGTGACTCTGAGCAAGTCACTTAACCCCGTTTGCCTAAATTTCTTTGTTTGTAAAATGAGCCAGAAATGGAAATGACAAAGCACTCTAGTACCTCTACCAAGAAAACCCAAAATGAGGTCCAATGAAGAGTTGCGAACAACTGAAATAAGTGAACAAAAAGAACAGTTTTGCACTCGAGGACTCGGTAGAGCCTGACTGTACTATGCACAGGAGTGCCAAGTCCTTTCAGTGAAACATATTTTAAGAGGTTCATTGACCTTAATAGGTCAGATTGCCTGGCATAGTAGTTAGAGACTAGACTCGAATCAGTGTGCCTGGGGTCCTATTCTCACATCAGGCATCACTGGCTGTATGGCCACGGGTGAGTTACTTATCCATTCCCAACCTCAGCTACCGAACAGTGTGCTTAAAGCAGGGTCTCTTGCATGGGGTTTTTGTGAGCATCAAATGAGATAATGTATGTCAAGGGCTTCGGGGACCTTAAAACACTATATACATGTTAGCTATTATTATTTTTACTCTCCAGAAAAGTGACTAGTGTGCTAAAGGGAACTCAAAGCCATGTCATGTAAGGAATAATGAAAGAAAATGGGATATTAAACCTGTAGAAGGAATGAAGAGCATTATTATTGATGTTTCAATTATTTGGAAGGTTATCATGTAGAAAAGGGAGGTAACATTGTATCTGGATTCATAGAGAATAACTGGAACTAATAAATGGAAGAATTATGGGGAAGATTTGATTTCAATATGAGGAATATATATATATATATTAATTTTTATTTTTCTGGACAATTATTTTCACTCATTTCACTTGTGTTCAACTCTTTTTGACCCATTTTGGGATTATTATTTTTTTTTTGGTCTAATTCACTGCAGTGGTTTGGTGTTTCTTCATTTTTTAGATGAGAAAGTGAGTCAAACTGCATTAAGTGACTTGCCCAGAGTCACACAGCTAGCAAGTGTCTGAGGCCAGATGTGAATTTAGGAAGATGAATATTCAGGCCCAGGCCTCTATATACTGAGCCATCTAACCACCCCTTCTTAGTAATTAATGCTCTTCAAAAGTGATATGGTTATTTTTATTATTATTATTAAAGTAGAAGCAATATGATCACCTGTCAGGCCTTGCAGTAGAGGGCATTTTGTACAAAGCAACAGACTAAATATGTTGGCTTTTAAGATTTCTTCTAACTCTAAAAATATACAGTTCTATGAATTGGGTAGATCTAAAATTTAACACAAATATATTTAGAAGGTAAATTGAAAATCAGGGAGAAAAAGATTTTATTTTGACAACATTAAAACATTTTTGAAATAATATAAAATACAAAGAATGGTATTCTTTCAACATTTTGTGATATTGATCTTTAAATTTATTTCTGCATATTTCAATCTGAGCTAGAGTTACTTTTAGAAATTACTACTGAGTAAAGTTAACTAACTACATTCAGAGATATTCATAATTCATAATATTTTACTGGGCAATATCTATAGTTCCATGGACTTAATTGGTCCAATTATCAATCAGCAATTAGTCAATCAGGAAACATTTTTAAATTCCATTGTACCTAGGAAAGTTGACTAGGTACTTAGATACACACTAAATGCTGCTGACCTCACTAGTAAGACTGAATTCTTTTCTCTTAATAGCTTAAATGAGGAATAAAAAGTTATCATTATATTCATTGCCCATGTTATAGCCTGTGTAATGTAATAGTTCCTATGGGGGGCACAGTGTCTGCATTAATATTTATAAAAGCTTTGACAAGCTAGGCAGAATCTTGGCTAAAAGTAAGTTGAAGTTCAACAAGAATTCATGCAATTTGATTTTCTCTGGCATAAAAGTAAACCTAATGACAAATATAGGAGGGAGCAATGATGAAAGTGAGCAAAAGAGTCAGAAACAATGCCAGAGCCACTGAGGATGCACCAAAAGAAAATGCACAGATCAAGATCTTAAGATCTTTGACATCAAAACGTTTTTTGAAATGCCCCCCAGGATTGGCCCCATCAGAAGACAGTAGAGCCATGATGTAGCCAAATAGTGTTTAATTGGAAGATGGGATTTTTTTAAATGTCTTTACAACTTTTTAAAACATTGATTTTTTTCTTAGGGCATTAGAAGAAATCAGATTGTTAAACAAAGGCATCTGGTAATTAAATAACCTAGAAAAGATGAGGAAGTCCAAAAATCAATATAGTTTGAGGCCTTGATGATAGACTCCAAAGCAACATAGGGAATATGTAGGGGGTAAATGTTGCAGTTTATTGTGGAGTCTACCAAGGACAGCCATTAAAATTTATTGATTACTACACATTTGCATAGAACACAAACATGCACAATGAATTAAAACCAAAAACTGGAATAGTATCTATTATCTTAAAAATCTTGGTCATTCGTAAAGTCCAATTTGAGACATCAAACCTGCTGGATTTCTTGTTTGATCTGCTAAATAGTATCCGAATTATCATGCCATTGTCTTTTGACATTCATTCATTCATTCTTTGCCTTTTTTACTTCTAAGAAGAACTGTACTATCTCAAAAAAAGGGGGGAATTTATGTTCAGAGAAGTGATAAAAACATATAAAATAAAAATTCATAATATTTTACTGGGAAATATCTATAGTTCCATGAACTTAATTTGTCCAATTATCAATCAGCAATTAATCAATCAGGAAACATTTTAAACATACTTCCTCTGTGCCACATACAGTAGTAGGCACCAGGAACAAAAAAGAGACAAACAAAAAATAATATCTGCCTGAAACTTATATTCTAGCCTAAAATGACCTTGAAATAAATGCATAATTAATAAAAAAATAAATATGAGGTCATTTTGAGAGAGTTCTTAAATACTAGAGGATTCAGGTAGGAGATAACACTTCATTTGAACTTTGATGGAAGCTAGTGATTCTCAGAATAGGACAAGAGGAGGAAGTCCTTTTTAGAACTGGGAGACAGCCTGTATGCAAAACATGATAAATGGAAAAATCATATAAAATTACTGCTACACCAATTTGGAGAAAACATATGTTATGTGAAGGATAGAAAGGTCATTCTGCAAAACTAGAATCATAGGCTAGCATCAGATAGTTGAAGGACTTTAAATCAGAAAGAGAAAAAAATTATATTGGATTCTAGAGAACCTAGAAGAAATAAGTGACTAAAAGGAGGAATAATTTTGTGTGCAAGGACAGAGGAAAAAGATTCTATGGAGACAGAATGCTTAGGATGGGGTAATTGATTGAATATTGGTGAAGATAGTGAAGGAGAATGGAAAATTCAGGTTTACAGAGTTGCAAAGCTAAGTGACTACAAGAATGGTAACAATCTCAACATATATAGTGAAGTAAGGTGCAAGGTAGATGGAAATTTTGGGGGGAAAGATAATGAGTTTTATTTTGCACATGTATTTTGGTTGCTTATCAAAATCCTTCTTAATCTTCTTAAGGCCTGGGACACATCTGTATCCTTAGTGATTCCTAAAGCAAATCTCATCTTCCATCCTCCAATAAATCTCATGTTATTTTGGGAGATAGCCACCAGAGCACTGTGGAGCAAGCTCATTTACCTGTTTTATTCATCCTAGGCTCACACTAAGAAATCAAGAGGCCTATAGACTGCTGGAATACATCTGGTGTTTAGCCAACATCTCCTTTTTCCAAGGTCAATAAAGAGAGCATTTTCTCTATTGCAAAAACTGATAACAACACCAGGCTAACACTATACCAAGAATAGCTACTCTGATCAAATTTGGACATGAGACATAACTGGGAGGAATAGAATGGATCCCCCCAAATTTCAGCAATAAGGCTACAATGGGAGGTGGAAATATAGTGGAATTATATGCAAAGCTTTTCACTCAGACTCAGAAATCAAACTATAGAAGTATAGAATCAAGCACATGTGGCTACTTTTTATCAGAATATTTATCCCTGAAGGAAAATTGGATTTTGTTTTTTATTGGCAAACTTTCTACTCAATCTGGATCAACAATGTGATCAGGTATCCAAAAAAAAATAGTATTATATGTAGCAGCATTATGAAGAGTCAAAACCAAGCTGACTAGTCTACTTTGAAGAAATCTCTGTCTTCCCTGCTTCTTCCTTCTCTCTCTACTTCTCTTCTTCCTCCTTCTAGAAAATTGGGATATTTGCTATTTTCAAATTTGATCCTACAGTTCCAGTTTTCTGTGATTTTTCATTGAAAGTAGCTTAACAATCATAATTGTCAGTTTTGTGTGTATGTGTGTGTGTCGATGAATTTTGGTGGTTTTTCATTTTGATTTTTAGGGTAAAGGGATATAGAAATTAGACCTCTTTTATTTACCTTCTCACTTAATTTGGACATCTATTTCTTGTTATTCATTTTTGTTTGACATTTCTAGTGCAAAGAGCATTTTTCTCTTGACAGAAAACAGAGGGAGAACCAAATTTGAGCAGTTTTGTTTCCTCTCAGTTATCAGTTTTCCTCAAGACATTATCCTATCTCTTCTTTGATCTTCTACCCACAATAGAGTTTAGGAAAAACTTTTTTTAAATTTGACTTCCTTTACAAGCCTTAGCTTGTTTTGAGCTTTAGCACTTCAGTTTCTGCTTGAAAAGACCCTGTCATTCTCTTATAGTCAACCTTTTGTTTCTATTCTTGCTTCCATCCTCTGTGCATATATATTTTAATAATCTGTTAGATAATAAATGTCCTATACATTTACATGGGTCTCTCCATAAGAACTCCTATTTTTTCCTGCTCCATAGAACTTTTTTCCCTTTTTAGGATTTCATAATTTGTAATTTTCTGTCATTCCTAGGCTGGCTTGTTTAGTAGAATTGGAGCCCATGAGACCTAATCTATCTTTCCGCTATGCCCTTTGAAATCTGCTTTTCCAAAATTTAGGATATAAATGAAAGCAGATTTCAAAGGACGCAGATAAAGATTATATGGTTTGTATGTACTCCAATTCTGCATTTCTGTGAACTTGGTGGTTATCAATATGCAAAATGTTTCAAATATAGCAACAGAAAAATACTATGGTGAGGTATTGACTCTGATATAAGGGAGAGAACATCAATATTTTCTGATTATCTAATGATTTAATTTGACTGTGTTAATAAATTATGGAGGGAATTAAACAAAATAGCAAAAAATTTAGTATTGAAATGTGATAGTAAAGTTCTTTGAAAAAAATTCCAATCAATGAATACTTTTTTTACAACCCTTACCTTCCACATTAGAGTCAATATTGAGTATTAGTTCAAGGAAGAGCAGTAAAGACTAGGCAATTGGTATTAAATGACAATTTAATCTGCCCAGAGTCACACAGCTAGAAAATGTCTAATGCCAAAATTGAACCCAGGACCTCCTATATGCTGGCCTTGCTCTCTATCCACTGAGCCACTTGGCTGCCCCCAATGAATTTTTTAAAACTTCTACCATTGTACACTCACATCATATGGATATTCCATTTAATGTGATCAGCCTTCCTTTTTTCTTTCTTTTTTCTTTCCTTTTTTGCTACTGACATTTTTAAATTCAAATTTTATTTTCAGTTCCAGATTCTCTCCCTTCCTGTACCACTTGCCCAACCATTGAGAGGGCTAGGAATATAATACTCATAATACATATAAAGTCATGAAAAATATATTTTCACATTAGCTGTGTTCTAAAAAAGAAAAAAAATGCTTCCTTGTGTATTCTAAAACCATTTATCAATTTTCTTATCTATAAGTAAATAATGTTAGGTATGTCATGAATTCTTTGGAATTCTAGTGATCATTGCACTTATCAGTTATGGTTTCTCACTATTTGTTACATATATAATATTCTTCTTATGTAGATTTTTTTTCCTGATTCTACTCAATTCATTTTGCATCAGTTCCTTTGTATCTTCAAAGATTTTTTTGTGTGTGAAACATCCTATCATCATTTCTTATAGCACAATAGTATTCCATCACGTTTGTATACCATTACTTGTTCAGTCATTCCCTAATTGTCAGTTTCCAATTCTTTATCAACAAAAAAGAACTGATGTAAATATTTTCATGCATATTGGTCCTTTTCCTTTTTCTTTGATCTTCTTAGTAGGACACCTAGTATAAGCACTGCTGTGTCAAAATCTATATACAATTTTGTAGACCTTGGTGTGTAGTTCCAAATTGCTTTCCAGAATGATTGAATGATTAATATTTTTATACATCCAACTTGGTTCTGTTTATATATGAGAAATGAAAACTTTATCTTAAAAATTGAGCAATTTTTTTCCATTTACTAATTTTGCTGCATTAATTTATATATATATATATTTATGTATATATAAAAGCTTAATTATTTTTTTAATCAAAACTATCCATTTACCTCCCATGAAACTCTCTGCCTCTTTTTTTTATCATAAATTCTCCCCCTCTCCTTGGATTTCTGAAATAATTTCTTTCATGTTCCCCATATTTGTTTATAATGTCATATTTTAGGTCTAAATCATGTAAACACTGCTATACCCCCTTTCTTTGCATCTGTTATCATTGATTCCCAATCACTTTCTTTCAAGTAGGTTCTAAAAGAAGCCAAATAAAAATGAAAAACAATGACAAAATAACCAATTTTGGCGGTTACCGAGAATTCAAAGGGTCAGGACTAATATGTGATTTAAATAAAGAACATTATTTAGGAAATGGTTAGAGGAAAAGAAAGTGAATTTCTATTTCAGCATATTTTACTCAGCATGGACAGAAATAATATTTAATTATATATTGCAACAGATCCACAAGGATAATAGTAAATCTTACCTGTAACTCAAAACCTAGACATTATAGAACTATTAACTAATTTTAACTTTCTAGCTAAGTATACTGAACATTTCTTTTCCAAAGATATTGAGTATTGATTATTAATAATAATGAGAAAATTTTCATATTGAGTTAATTATATTATTCAGGGAATCTTTTTTAGATTACAACTTATTCTGTTATACTAATAAATGTTCATTTTAGGAAAGTATTACCACCTCCTCCCCTTTTAAAAAATCTCTTGTTCAGAGAACTTTAAATAAAGCTTTTGATTGGTAAAGTCAAAGGTTTCTAATGCTGAAATGCAGTGACTAGTCCACAATTTCTTTTTCTATAGTTGTATCTGTTCAGAATGAGTTCTTAAGAAGTTGAGAGCTTTACAAAAGCCAGAGAGCTATCTAAGGGGTCATTTTCGCTTATAGAGTTCAACAGAGCATGAAATGATATTGGCATCTATGGTTCCTAGCTGCTCTCAACCTTGTACTTATTGTCAACTTCTTCCATGATTTATGTTTTATAGTGTTTGCTGCCTTGCTATAAGATCTTTATTAAGTTGCATTAAGTAATTTCATAGAATCATAGAATGTTACAGTTGTAGCAAACTTTAAAAACCACTTTTTCCAACCTCATTTTGCAGATGAGGAAATTGAGACACCTGGAGGTTAAATGACTCTCCTAAGGTCACATCACTACATTTGATTTAATAGAATGCTGTGCTTAAAATTTATTTTGTTTATTTTCATCCAGAATTATGATGTAATTGGTATAGGAGATTTCTTCTAATAATTCAGATCAGTAATTGTTCTGTAACTAGATATGCATGCAGGAAGGGAGTGCTCCCCTCCCCCTCTCCACATAGGCCGAGGACATTTGTCACATGACCTGCTCCTCTTCCCAACAGCCCAATGAGAGTACTTTCTCCATAAGGGAATTTTTGTCACATGACTTGCCCCTCTGCCCAGCATCTAAATGGGAGTGCTTCCTCCCTTCCCTCTCTATGGTAAAGGGGGAGTGGCTCACATGTGTGTGAGAGTTGCAGTTTGGGCACCCAGTCTCTAAAAGGTTCACCATCACTGGCCTAGGGCTATGATATTTCATTTTATTTTTTAATTTTGAAAAATTTATTAGTCAATTTAGAATATTTTTCCCTGTTTACAAGACTCATGTTCTTTCCCTTCCCTCCCGCAACCCCAACCATAGTCAATATGCAATTCCATTGGGTTTTACATGTGTCCTTGATCAAAACCTTTTTCCATATTGTTGATGTTTGCACTAGGGTGATCATTTAGAGTCTACATCCACAATCATATCCCCATTGAACCATATGATCAAGCAGTTGTTTTTCTTCTGTGTTTCTGTTCCCACAGTTCTTCTATTGGATGTGGATAGTGTTCTTTCTCATAAATCCCTCCGAATTGTTCTGGATCATTGTATTGTTACTAGTAGAGAAGTCCATTATATATGATTGTACCACAGTGTATCGATCTCTGTGTACAATGTTCTCCTGGTTCTACTCCTTTCACTCTGCATCAATCCTTTAAGGATGTTCCAGTTCACATGGAATTCCTCCAGGTCATTATTCCTTTGAGCACAATAGTATTCCATCACCAACATGTACCATAATTTGTTCAGCCATTCCTCAATCAGAAGGCATTCCCTCATTTTCCAATTTTTTGCCACCACTTAGAGTGCAGCTATGAATATTCTTGTACATGTCTTTTTCCTTATTATCTCTTTGGGGTATAAAGGCTGGATCAAAGGGCAGTCTTTTAGCGCCCTTTGGGAATAGTTCCAAATTGCTTTCCAGAATGGTTGGATCAATTCACAACTCTACCAGCAATGCATTAATGTCCCAATTTTGCCACATCCCCTCCAACATTCATTACTTTCCTTTGCTGTCATGTTAGCTAATCTATAAGGTATGAGGTGGTACCTCAGAGTTGTTTTGATTTGCAGTTCTCTGATTTTAAGAGATTGAGAACACTTTTTTCATGTGCTTATTAACAGTTTTGATTTCTTTATCTGAAAATTGCCTATTCATGCCCCTTGCCCATTGATCAATTAGGGAATGGCTTGATTTTTTTATACAATTGATTTAGCTCTTTATAAATTTAAGTAATTAGATCTTTGTCAGAGGTTTTTGTTATGAAGATTTTTTCCCAATTTGTTGCTTCCCTTCTTATTTTGGTTGCATTGGTTTTGTTGTTATAAGATCTTTAAAATTTAATGTAATCAAATTATTTATTTTACATTGTGTGATTTTTTTCTAACTCTTGCTTGGTCTTAAAATCTTTCCTTTTGCAAAGATCTGACAAGTATACTATTCTGTGTTCACCTAATTTACTTATAGTTTCCCTCTTTATATTCAAGTCATTCACTCATTCTGAATTTGTGTCGGTGTGAGATTTTGATCCAAACCCAATCTTTCCCAAATTGTCTTCCAATTTTCCCAGCAGTTTTTGTTGAATAGTGGGTTTTTGTCCCCAAAGCTGGGATCTTTGGATTTATCATAGACTGTCCTACTGAGATCACTTACCCCAAGTCTATTCCACTGATCTTCTTGCCTGTCTCTTAGCCATTACCATATTGTTTTGATGACCACTCCTTTATAGATTCTAGGGTGATTTTAAGTGGAATTTCTCTTTATAATTCTTGCTGCTGAGATGTGTTGGAAATATATAGAAATGCTGATGATTTATGTGTGTTAATTTTGTATCCTGCAACTTTGTTAAAGTTGTTGATTATTTCCACTAGCTTTTTAATTGATTCTCTAGGATTCTTTAAGTAGACTATCATATCATTTGCAAGGAGTGATAGCTTGGTTTCCTCATTACCTATTTGAATACCTTCAATTTATTTCTCTTCTTTAATTGCTACTGCTAGTATTTCTAGTACAATGTTAAATAATAGAGATGATAATGGGCATCCTTGTTTCACTCCTGATCTTATTTGAAATGTTTCTAGTTTATCCCCATTGCAGATGATGTTTGCTGATGGTTTTAGAAATATGCTGTTTATTATTTTTTAGGAAAGACCCTTCTATTCCTATGCTTTCTGGTGTTTTCAATAGGAATGAGTGTTGTATTTTATCAAAGGCTTTTTCTGCATCTATTGAGATAATCATGTGATTTTTATTGGTTTGCTTGTTAATATGGTCAATTATGTGGATAGTTTTCCTAATATTGAACCATCCTTACATTCCTGATATAAATCCCACCTGATTTTAAAGAATAATCCTTGTGATAACTTGCTGTAGTCTTTTTACTAGTATTTTATTTAAAATTTTTGTATCTATGTTCATTAGGGAGATTATTTTTCTTTCTCTATTTTTGACCTGCCTGGTTTTGGAATCAATACCATATTTGTGTCATTAAAGGAATTTGGTAGAACTCCTTTGCTTATTCTGTCAAATAGTTTGTGTAATATTGGGATTAGTTGTTCTTTGACTGTTTGATAGAATTCACTTATGAATCTATCTGGTCCTGGGGATTTGTTCTTAGGGAGTTCTTTGATGCCTTGTTCAATTTCTTTTTCTGATATGGGATTATTTAAGTATTCTGTTTCTTCTGTTAATCTAGACAAATTATATTTTCTAAGTATTTATCCATATCAGCTAGATTGCCATATTTCTTGTCACATAATTGGGCAAAATAGTTTTTAATGATTGCCTTAATTTTCTCTTCATTAGAGGTGAGGTCTCCCTTTTCATCTTTGATACTGTTAATTTGGGTTTCTTCTTTCCTTTTTTTTAAATTAGATGGACTGGTACTTTGTATATTTTATTTGTTTTTTTTCAAAATACCAGCTTCTTGTCTTATTTATTAATTCAATAGTTCTTTCACTTTTAATTTTATTAGTTTCTTCTTTAGTTTTTAGGATCTCTAATTTAGTTTTCATCTTGGGATTTTTAATTTGTTCACTTTTTTAAAAAAGTTTTTTGATTTCCATATCCAATTCTGTGACCTCTTCCTTCCCTAATTTGTTAATATATGAACTCAAAGATATAAATTTCTCCCTGAGTACTGCTTTAGCTGTGTCCCTTAGATTTTGAAAGGATGTCTCATCATTGTCATTTATTCAATGAAATTATTAATTGTTTCTATGGTTTGTTCTTTAACTGATTTTGGAGAATCGTATTATTTAATTTCCAATTAGTTTTTATTTGTCTTTCTATGTACCCTTACTAATTATTATGTTTCAGTTTTTATTTGGCTTTCTATGTACCCTTATTAATTATTATGTTTCTTGTATTATAATCTGAAAAGGTTGCATTTATTATTTCTGCTTTTTTGCACTTGTTTTCAATGTTTTTATGCCCTAGTACATGGTCAGTCTTTGTGAATGTACTGCTGAAAAGAAGGTTGTCCCTATTTATTTTTCTCCATGTATCTATTAACTCTAATTTTTCTAAGATTTTATTTATATCTCTTACCTCTTTCTTATTTATTTATCTTATCTTATTTATTTTTTGGTTTGATTTATCTAGATGTGATAGAGGAAAGTTCAGGTCACCCACTAGTATAATTTTACTATCTATTTCCTTTTTCAACTTCACTAGTTAAGAAATTTGGATGCTATGCCATTTGATGCATACATGTTGAGTACTGATATTTCCTCATTGAATATACTTCCCTCTTGAAGTAGTTTATATCAGTAGTTGAAGAGGAGAGGAAGAGTCCTGCATCTAGACTGCAACCATGTTAACCTGGAAGTCTGAGCTATGAGATTTTAGATCCCTTGTCCAAAGTTTATTTAAAGCATTTCAAGATATCTGAATTAAAATCCCATCTTTTACAGAAAGTCTTTTCCTAAGCCTCTTAATTCCAGAGCCTTCCCTCTGTTATTTCCTTTTAACCTCTCTATAATTGGTTTGTTTATAGTTGTTTCTTTTTTTGTCTCCCTCATTAGATTGTGAACTCTTTGAAGGGAAGAGATTATCTTTTTCTCCTTTTTGTATCCCCAACAGCTAGCACTTAATAGTAGCACTTAATGTTTATGGATGGGTTAAATTGCATGACGAAATATCAGAGAGAATACTGAGCTCAGATTTTCCTAAATCATGTGTTAGCTATAACTTAATACCTTATCATGCCTAAAAGATATGCCTCTAAAGAGGCAATTAACATTTCTTCATTATTCAGTATAATAAGCAAAAATTTGTCTGCTTAGATTTTTTTAACAAAAAAACTAAGTTAAATAGGTCACTAGATAGCTCAGAACAGGTTTAGCTAGGTGGGTCAATGGACAGAGTGCCAAACTTGGAGTCAGGAAGACTCATCTTTATAAGTTCAAATATGAACTCAAGCAGTTAGCTATGTGGCCCTGGGTAAATCACTTAATCCTGTTTGCCTTAGTTTCTAATCTGCAAAAATGACCAAGAGAAAGAAATGGTAAATAACTCATAGTATCTTTACCAAGAAAGTTCCAAATAAGGTCATGAAGTGTTAGACCTGACCAAAATGAATGAACAATAGAAGTTTCATTGGATAATGCACTAGGCATAGAGTTAGGAAGACCTGAGTTCAAATTCCCTCCTCAGATATTCATTAGCTTGTGAAACTGATTTAGGCAGTTAATTTACATTTGTCTTAATCCACTGGGAAAAGAAATGGTAATCCACTTCCCCAAGGTCCTAGTCCTTCCACATTGCCCAATATACTCCAATAACTTTTCATAATCCATACAAGTTATTCAATGTAGTTTTATTAAATTGATTAGTATTGAAGTAAAATTCCAATTGAGTGTTCAGATACCATTGAAGGGGATTTAATGAGTATCTTGTATATAGGATCCATGCTCAAAATTATTCTAAGAGGATAGGAAAAATGAGAAATCAATTTGTGAGATTTAAAATGGTTGAGGTCTTAAACTGTAGTGAGTTAAAATGGTGGAAGATATAAATTGTGATAGATATAAGAGAGAGTGAGTAAATTTGACCACAGAAATATGTTTCACTACAGTGTCTTGGTTTTTAAATCAAATATAAGGTGGTCACCAGGGAAATATTCCCAATTATTCAAATACCCAAGTCAATTGGGTTTTATAGAGATTTTAATTAACAATACAATGAGAAATCAAAGAAAGAGAGAGAGAGAAAGAAAGGAATGAGTATGAAGGGCCTCAAGCCAATATGGCCTAGACCTGAGCCTTAAGAGAGAAATCAGTCAGTTTTTTAACACTCACCACAAGGTCTGACTAAACAAGGATTTTAGTGACATCAGGCCAGCTCCATCTCAGCTGACTTCACCAGAGAGCCTTCCAGCCAGAGACTGTTCCAAAAGGCCTCTCTCAAGAGATTCTTCCCAAGTGGTCCTCATCAGAGATCCTCCAAAAGGCTTTCTCCAAAAGGATAAATTTGACATTCTCCCATAAATTTTGATATGTTATCTCCTCAATGTCATTCTCTTCAAGAAATCAGTGATTGTTTCTGTGATTTGACCTTTGACCCACTGGTTTGAAGAATTAGATTATTTATTTTCCAATTAATTTTAATTTGCCTCTCCATGAACCCTTATTAATTAGAATTATTTTGCATTATGAACTGAAAAAGTTGCATTTATTATTTCTGCTTTTCTGAATTTGGTTGTGATCCTTTTATGCCCTAGTATATGGGCAATCTTTGTATATATACCTTGTGCTGCTGAAAAGAAGGTATATTCCTTTTTTATTCCTATTCAGTTTTCTCCAGATATCTTAACTCTAACTTTTCTAAAATTTCATTCACTGCCTTTACTTTTTTCTTGTTTTACATTTTTTTAGATGTATCTAGTTCTGATAGGGGAAGCAATTTGACATCCTTTTTAAAAATATATTTATTTAATTAATTATTTTAGAATATTTTTCTATGGTTACATGATTCATGTTCTTTCCCTCCCCTTCTCCCTCCTCACTCCTGGAGACAACAAATAATTCCACTGGGTTTTACATGTATCATTATTCAAAACCTGTTTTCATATGATTACTATTTGCAGTAGAGTGATCATTTAAAGTCAACATCCCCAATGATATCCCCATTGAACCATGTGATCAGCCATATGTCTTTCTTCTTCATTTCTACTCCCACAGTTCCTTCTCTGGTTGTAGATAGTGTCCTTTCTCATAAGTCTCTTGAGATTATCCTGGATCATTGCAAGCAATTTGACATTCTTGAGGAAGTAGCTTTCTCTGTTTGTAAGACTTAGAAATCTACTCTGCAACACAATCAGCAGAAAGAATCAAATCCTGCCTCTGACACTTTTTATTTGGCTGACCTGGGTTAAGTCAATTTACCCCCCAAAGACTTCAGTTTTCTCATATATTATGTGAGGGAATCAAACTAGCTGGCCTATGTGATCCCTTTGAAATCTAAACCTATAACTCTCTGATATCACTTATTACTCATACAATTTTATATTCATTTTATATAAAAGAATCTGAGAACTACATTAGACTTTAGAGGACATTTAGCTTAAAATTCTTATTTATATGAGATAAAGAAACTAAATCCAAAATGCCTGGATCTCAAGACAGAGAACCTGAATTTGAATCCTAGGACTGCTACTTACTACCTTGGTAACTTTAAAAAAATCACTTAGTCTTTTTTGGTCTCAGTTTTCTCATCTGCAAAATTAACCAGTTAGGCAAAGACAAGCCTAATGTTGCCAATGACTTTAGTATCATCATTTTGCTTCTGGTAGACTTACTTTTAATTTTGCTGCTGATGCTGATGATATAGCTATATCTCTGGGATGTGTAATTCAGTCAGATGAGTTGGGAGCATACATTGAAATGTGTTTTGAGTGGTAATTAAGCGTAATAATAACTGTATGTTCAAAAATAGGTTTGTCTAATTCCATCTTTCTTTTTATTTTATATTTAAATAGAACAATGTTTAGAATTAAATCATTAAAAATAATTCATAATAGTTCATCTTATAAAATGCCCAATATTAGGTAGTTTGCAGTCTTTACATATATTATCTCATTTAATCATTTCAACAAGTCTGAGAAATAGGTGTTATTATCACTCCCATTTTGTTGCTGGGGAAACTTAGGCAAACAGAGTCAAGTGATTTGCCTAGCATCACTTACCTAGTAAATGTTTAAAGCCAAATTTGAACTCAGGTCTCCCTGATTGCAGACCCAGTACTTAATCAAATCACATCTTCTAACAGAGGTTCTTAGAAGTCTATAGATAGATTCCAGGTCCATTTTATATTCCTATTCAATTTTAGATGGAAAAATACATCTTTATTTCATATTTGTTTCCTTTGTAATCCTAAAAATATAATTTTATGCAGATAAAATACTGTTTTGAGACAGAGTACTAAGGTTTTAGCAAATTGCCAAAGGGTTCCATGACCTCAGAAAGTGTAGGAACAATTGCTCAAGAAGAACAATTGCTATTATGATATATTTTTCATTCTTTATTCGGGATTTCCTAGAGAGAAAAGTAGAGTCATGCTGGTTTCATGAGTCAGACTTGGAAAGCCATAATATACTCCATAATATTAGATTTATTAGTTTATTATCCTAATGGATTGTATTATTATTCAAAACATTAAGAAATCCAAAGTGTTGGACCCTAAGGTGATATTAAAGTTTCATATGTGCTTAATCATTTTACCATCACATTGTTAAAAATATGATGCAGTAAATCTAAAAAAAGTTCATTCTCTTACTACTATGATTCATATCTTGATCCTTCAATGGTACACAAAGCACTATTAAGTTGAGATGCCTATTGAATTAAGACAAAGTTTTGTTTAACAACCTCATACAAAGCATTTTATTTTAGTTAATCTGTGCAACACATTGAATACGTATGCTCATTTTTAACAATCCAATTTCAAGAGCACTCTGAAGAAAGGATATTTCCAGATATACAGTCTTTATAGAATAGTCTCTTATTTGAAATTATAGAGAGAGAAAAAATTAGTATGGCGAGACAGATGGATAATAGCAAAGAGTAAATAAATAAACTGACAGTTGAAAATAGTAGCCTGGGGTATAGTATCAGAGAATTTTAAAGCTAAAAGAGACATTGGAGATTATCTACCTTGTATCCTTTCCCAGGGCCATGTTCCAAGTCCAACACTTTGCAATATGCCACAGTTCATCTCCTGAAATTTAAGGACTGTGTTGTTCAAACATAGGATAAGTAAATGAGGAATAGAGAGCTAGAAGATAGAGGAGAAAGTAATCTAAGTGGAATTGGCATTGGGTATAATGAGAAAGGACCATGTTAAGAATAAATTAGAACAAGGATAAAAGGGGAAATTTGAAGAAAAATTCCCTTTCATACTTTCTCATGGCCCCTTTTTTCCTTATCCCTTGACACTCAATGTCCTATAATTTCAAAATAAGAAACTGGCAAGGGAAAAGGAAAAATGCTTCAGAATTATTCAGTATCATTTTTGATTGCATAATCACAAAGAAGATGGAAGCAATTTTCTGGGCAAGTTATTTTTAAAGGTTCTTAGGAACATTAGAGTAGCTAAAATTTTGAGAATGGATTTAAGTGGAAGCACAACGGGTGCATAATTGAATTATTCCCAAGGACATCTTGCATCTGTCTTTTTTAAAAGGAAGATCAATTTGTTCATGGGCTTTATATTGCTTTGTGATGAGCTAGTTTGTCAAAGACTCAAAAATAGTTGGAAAAAATGTATAGACCAGCTCTAAAATTGCTTGCCTGGCACATAAGCACTGTTTCTTTCAAATTCTATAATCTTCTCAAAAAGATCCCTATTAATTTATGTTATTTACATAAGTCACTCGTGCAAAGACAGTAGAGAGGTATATTGTATTATTTTCCTTTTCTGCTAGCCACCAGCCTCTGTGAAGAATCATTCTCCATAAGAATTGTGTCATTGAAGAAAATTACCCTCACAATTTTGAATGCTTCTACCATCTGTGGATGTTGTTCATTCTCTTTCTCTCCTGAGGTTTTGATACATTTTTCTTAATTATTTTTGTTTAAATATTTATTGTAATGACAGCAAATATGTTTTGTTATTAAAGTTTAAAGTATGAAAGGGATAATAAGAGATGACTGAATTCAAATACAACACTTAAAACAGTATACAGTATGTAGCTAAAATTAACTCCATTTGGTACATTAGTATACTTTGTGAGAAAATGATTCAGAAGGGAAAATGGAAAAAGTTGTCATTTTTAATTTTACCATTTCCTTAAATATTTTCCAAGTGTTTCTATATGATTTTGTTTGCTTTTAGTGCATATTGACATGTATGTATAATTACATTTCAAAGAAGAATAATTCATACTGGAAGTTAAAGAAATATTTCTATCCCTCAATCAATTAAGGCTGATTCACACTACACGAAGATGTAGCAAGGTCATAACAGAATATTATAGCAGTTTGTTATTGCATACCAAGTTAATTTGAAAAGCTAAATTTGATGCCAATTCATTCTTAGTCACTGTGGTGACTATGATACCATAACATAAATATGTTAACTGATTGTAATTATATTATATCTTAGCAATTGTGTCTATCAGTGACAACAAGAGAAAGCAAGGAAGGCCACCAACACCATGGAGTATTTTCTATGGAAAACATTAAAGGAATCATTGATAAGAGTAACAGATATTGGGAAACATTTATGAATTATATTCCTAATTGCAAAGAACCCCCAAATCAATGAGATTATAGCTGTATCTGTAATTTTATTTTTTTTATGTATCTCTCTTTTTCTTCAGTTGCTTTTCAGACTTGTCCAACTCTTAGTGACCCTTTTTGTGATTATCTTGGCAAAGATATTGAAGTGGTTCATCATTTCTTTCTCCAGCTCATTTTACAGATAAGGAAAGTGAGGCACATAGGCTAAGTGACTTGTCCTGGGTCACACAGCTGGCATGTGTCTAAGGCCATATTTGAACTCACAATGATGAGTTTTCCTGACTCCAGACCCCGTTCTCCATCCAATGAGGAATCTGTGCATTTGTGTTAACTGGATTATGACCAGGATGGGAGTAATCCAAATGTAGTAATAAGAAACTGACATTCTTTATGAACACATTATGATATTTAGAGTTGAGTAAGATTATTTGATCTTGTACAAGGAAAAACAAATCAATCTCTTGTGGAAAATTCCTTCTTGAAGTATGATAGAAAAAAAAACAGTAAGAATTAGTTATGTTGTTATTGATGCAGAAGAAAATATGTATCTTAGACACTTCAATATCCCAGGGCCTGAATAGTCCTGGCTTATATTCCTTCAGTCTTTAAAGTACTGAAGATGAATAAAATGCCTTGTATTCTCAGAGAGTAAATAGATAGATGAAAGGGAAATCTCATTGAAGTTATTTAGGATATTCTACTTCCATTAATCTGAGCCACAAGTCAACACTTACACCTAGTATTAAACTTAGGCATGGTAAATGTACTTTAATGTCTAGATAAAGAGCAAGTAATCAGCATATTAATGTAAGAAGACATTGAAGGTCTATTGACCTTTGTCAACTAAAAGCATTTATCACTTATCTTTTTGTGTGCTACACACTGTTCTAGATACACAGAGATATTCAGAGAAGACATGTCTTTTATGTTTCATGTAGCTAATGGTCTAATTAGGTCAATGGTATATACTCAACTACAATACAATATGAAATTATCGCGCAATATTATGATGTGAAATAAAGTGTGGACATCTGACTGTCAGAGCTGGATAAGAATTAAAATGGTGAAGAGCAAGGCAAGTAATTTTCCAGCTATAAAGAATGACATGAAGGCAAAAAGTAGTCTTGAAAGATTATGAAGTTCTTTGGCCCACAAAGAAACTATCCTCATTCAAAATGACTTATACTTTTATTTTTTAAAAACTATTTCTCTAATCTAAATGCTATTAGAGTTTCCTGAAGAACAAACTAGATTCCTCACATATTTTTTGTGGGAAAAGAAAAGTAGGACAAGTCTGGTCCATGATACCATCAATGTAGGAAAAATTACTTCTTACATTATATATCTATCCCATATCATAATTATTTTTTAAACAATCCTGTTTTCTGGATTTGTTAGAAGATTGCTCTTCAATAAGATTGCTAAATCTTTTTTTTTCTTTTAGCCCTCTAGTTGTCATCATTTTAATGTATTGTCCTCTGTTTATAACTATTGGACTTTATTATCTTTATTTCTGTCTACACTACATCCTTAGGTGCCAATATTACTCTTATTTACTCAAAAGACCACATGTTAACTTTTCACATTCTGCTTTACACAATGAATAGAAAATACTTTAGACAATTAATAGTTATGTTCATTACATAAAATTTTAGTTTACAAATAGATTTGATTTTTTTTTTTTGCTTAAGATTAGCTCTGATACTAGATGTCAAATATAAGGTGAATTTCCTTCTCTGCATTTAGTTCCTCTTCTGTAACATGAAGAGTTGGTTTATATTACTTCTAATATTCTTTCTAGTTCTAAATCTAGTTTGGTGTTCCACAAATTGATTTTATATAGTTTATAACAAGTAAATAAAATGACCCCCTATCTCTGGCCTAATCTATTTCTTAAAGGCAATATTGGAGAGAATATTATTCATAAAAGCTAAGCGGAAGTCAAGATTAGATAGATAATATATATCCGTTTCAATTTGGAATTAGGTACTTCCTAACTTTGCAACCTTGGGCAAGTTATTTAACCCTAATTGCCTAACCCTAACCCCTCTCTTTCCTTGAAACTGATTCTAAGACAGAAATAAAGGTGAAAAAAAGCACTTATTTCCCCATTGCTGTGGTCAAATTAAGTTCAGTAGATACTTTTTTTTCCTGTACCTAACTCTCTTATGACCTAGGACAAAACACACTAATAAAGGGAAAGCATAATCTGTATCCAGACATTTGAGTAGTAACCGTTAAAGCAATATATAAGTTCACAAAACTATTTCATGGAACAAATTTCTTCACATTCTGAGAAGTTTGAACTTCCAGTTTAAATAGCATTAAGTTAGGAGATTTTATTGTATCCCTTTTGATTAGACAAAAGAATTGTTTTTGATGGGGGAGACATATCAAGAGATTCTATACTTTTCTCTGCCTCCTGAATAGCCACTCTATTTATTTAGTGTGGCTAATTATTTAGTCACAGTCAATCTTCAACTTTCTTGAATATAACATTACTAGAAAATGGCAGGAAAGCCAAAAATGCAAATATTGATACATTAAACCTCTGGGAAATAGTGGATTAGATTCCCTCAACCACCAAAACCTGTCATCTTTTACTAGAGAGTACTGAAAATAGGAAAACAATAGTTCTGATAATAAGTACTTTTCCTAACACAGTAATTATGAAATAATAAAAATTTCCAGTACATGGAATAAAATTGCTAACATGGAAATTCCCTAGAAATTTGTGACCTTCTCTGTGAATATCTCAAAATTAAAAAAAAAAAAACAGAAAACACAATGACATTAATTTCAGAAAATATTTCCTCTACATAATATGTGAAATCTATAGTTCCATAAATAATTTCCTCCTTTGGGGAGAATATAAAAAATAGTTGATTGGTTAATACCAAATGTGTGACTGACAGCAATTGCAGCCATTCTGGCATGAAGTTTATCGAACCACATAGAACCACACTCTGCAGATTCTTTACTTTGCAAACTTTGGTTTAGAGCCCAAAGCACTTGCAATACAGTTTGGGAGCATAACTGAAACATAAAAATTGAGTTTTGAAGGCAAACAATGAAAATGTGCAATGAATACATAGGAAGATATTTAATCAACAATGGTAGAGGGAACAAGTACCTTATAGGATACCAGTTGCTCCACAATCTTGCCTGAATTTCATCTCTCGTTTTTTTTTTTCTTTATTCCACATAGCTTAATAAAAATGCTATTGCAAACAAGAAAATAAACATGAGATTACTTATAAAATCACAGGGATGCTTGAAGTACAAAAGTTAAATATATGAATGTTAAGGAATGATAGTATTCTTGTACTAGCTTTCATTTGTTGATTTCCATCAATGTTTCAGCCTTAAGCCAGCCTTTGCAATTCTGTGTGAATTGATTTTCCTTTAAAAAATTCTTAATTAATTCAGTTAATATTTCTTCAGTTGCTACTTTGACCTGATAACTTATTTATGGACTTTTAATGAAGATTTGCTATTCATTTATATCTCATATTTATTTTGAATATATTTTGTTGTATATTTAGATGTTTTTACATTTTTTCCCTAATTAGAATTAAAGTTAGTCGAGGCCAGGGATTGGTTTTTATTTTCATTTTTATTTTTTTGGTCTTAGTATTCCCAATGCTTGGTACCAAAATTTTAATAAAATGTCTTTCTTTAAAAAAAACACACTATGCTCTGATAGATGTTTGGCTTATTAAAACTTTTATTGAACAATTAAGAAATAGGAGATATATTGAGTCAGCACTTAACTTTAGAAATGCTTTCAGAAGAGTGAAAACCAAGCATTCCCTACACCACTCTTACCCTCAACAAATGGTTAGTAGGTACCTCCTGTATTAAAAAAATAAATAAAGGAGGTTTACCCTTAAGGTACAGACATTCTAACAGGACATATAGTCTGTAACAGATGTAAGTAAAGGTAAATTTGAGGTGGTAACTAGCACTCACAAATAGGGCAATAAAAAGCTTCCTATAAGAGGTGGAACCCAACCTGGGGTGTGTTTTGATGGAAGCAGCAGATAGAGTTGAGGAAAACATGAATATTAGCATAGGGGGCAATTTGTTAAAAAAAAACAAACAACAAAAATGAAACAAAACATCAAAACTACAAAGTGAGTAGTAGTTAGAAGATCAAATTTAAGAGCAGTAGGTAGGTTTATTTGACTGAAACATAAAATCAATTCAGGGGAATTAAATAAATAAATGATTGAACACAATCTGGAAAACTTTGTTTTTGAAGCTTTTTGGATTATTAGTTTGAAGAATTTGAGGATTCCTATACAATACAAAATCATAGCAGATTGTTGAACAAGGGAGTGCCATAGGCATACTTGTGATTTAGAAAGATTATTTTCAGTTATGTGAAATATGGAGTTAAGCATGCCATTCTTCACTTTATTTCCTCCATGAATTTTTCTCTAGTGGAAGCAATATGTGTCTTGTTTCACAACACAATGAATATGGAAATATTTATTGTATGATAACACATGTACACCTGAATCATATTATCTGCCTTCTGGAGTGGTGGGGGAAGTAGAGATAAATGGATCATAAAAGGTCATTAAACTATTACTAAAAATTCTATTGGCTTGTAATCTGGTAAAAAGAAAAAGAAAAGATGGAGTTGAGAGGGAAGATACTGAAAGAAGAAAGACTAGTTAGAAGCAGTTATTGAAATAACCCAGGCAAGAGGTGAGGGGGGCATGACCTAGAATGGTAAACCATATCAGTCAATAATCATCTATTAAGTGCCTGTTATGTGCCATGTTCCTTACTAAGCATTGAGGATACAAAGAGGCAAACTTAGTCCCTTCTCTTAATAAGTTCACAATCTAAAGGGGAAGTCAACAAACAAACAAATATGTACGAACATGCTATATGGTGGATGAATAGGAAATAAAAGAGGAAAGGCATTAAAATAAAGGGGAGTTGGGAAAGACTTTCTTTGAGTGGAGAAAAGTGGACAGATGAAAGAGAGACTATGTATCAATCTTGCATAAATCATCACCAGCACTAAACATTCACTGACTTCAGTACTACAGTACTGAACATTCAGTGCTTCAAAGTTGCTCTAAATCCAAAGAAACAATTGGAAATGACTGCTAGCTTCAGAGAAATTTATGATCAAAAAAGTCTCACCTCAAAGCTCCTGGGTAGATTTTTATCTTTTTTTCCCCATTCTTCCTCTTTTTTTAAAAAAGAACCAGACAATATAAATTACTGCCCAAGAATTGTTTTAAATTGTAAGAAGATAAGCAAAATGAGTTAATTGTTTAATTCATATTATAAATTTTTTAAATTGCTTTCATCTGCCATATTTAATAGTATATTGGAGCCCACTGAATATTCATCCTCCATTTTTCCATGTTATAGGACTTAAAGACAAATTTTAGTACTTAAAAAAGTTTAAGAGGCTTATATTTGTATCTTACTATTTTTGATGTATCATCTTTTAGACATGTGATTGCTTTTAATATGCTTTATCATATTTTACATCTAATTCTAATGCTAATATTAAAAAAGAACTTTTAAGGGCTTTGTGAAAGAAGCAAAGAGGAATAAACTTCTTCCTTCTCATTACACAGCATAATTTTATTTTTAATTATTTTTTAAAACTTAAAAAGCAGTTCTCTGTAAAAAAAAAAAAAGGGGGGGGTGATGGTTTTAATTTACACCAAAACCTTGACTTGGTACTTCTGTTTTGAAAGGAGCTGAAATATAAAGCACTGAAAATTAGAGTTTTATATTGGGCGAGAAAAAACCTGGCAGATCTTTATCTACAGTGACAGCAGAACAATAATGCATTAAGTCTGAAGGATAAAAAGTTAGTCAGTGATTAGTTTTTCAGAATTTCTCAGTAAAACTAAGCAAACTATAGATGAACATGTCAAGACAAGAAATACAAACTTTAATATATTTAAGAGAAGAAGGCTAAGTAGTACAGAAGAGTTAATAATCCTTGTTTTATTAAAGGTAGCTTTAGAGATCTTTAGAGAACAGCTCTATGGTATTGGCTTATTGTTCCATGAGACTGAAAAATAAATGCAAAAAGAACTTGGCAGTCATTTTTAGGGGAAGATAGAATCAGAGCAGTTGTGGGTATTATATATTGACTTTACTTTTCTATGGATTACTCTGTGACTTAAACCCCTTGACACTGATTGTCTTTTTTAACTTTTCTTTTTGCCCAACTTCAGGCTTTTTGCACTTTTTCTATCCTGTTTTGTTTCTTTTTTCAGGAAAAATTCAAGGCAGTTTTTTCAAAGCCTATTTCATTAATAAATCTACATTTCATGATGTAGGTAGATTATACATGTCTCTATCCTCTATGGAGATACACATATAAGTAAATAACAGTAATGGATTTGGTCTGTAATCAGTCCTTCCAAAAGTTTTGTCTCCATTCTTGGTGGAGAAATATGGTGAAGGAGTGATTAACTGCCTCACAGTGAGTTAGTATAGCAGAATAAACAGTTATTAGTTATTAGATCCCTAATATCAAAGGAAGAAATCCAAAAAGAATCGAGAGCAAAACAGGATGATTTTGTTTGAGTTCAAGATGAACAGAGCCAAAGTTAAGAATGTCCACAAATAGCAAGAAATATTGGTTAAATGTCACGATAGAGGAATAATTTAGTTTAGAAATATGCTTTGACCAATGTAGAGTGGTTTATGGCAATGGTCTGCCTCACATAGTTCTCTCACTCAACTGAAAACACTTGTGTTAGTAGCTTGAATACAAAGATTCATTGAATCCCAGGACTGCATTTATAAATGGGTATAATCTCTCTTGGATGGTAACATATCTGTATTAATTCATGACAACCTCATAAATGAAAGGCAGAATGGCATGAGAGAGGGCTGAACATGGTTAAAATCCTTCTTTTGACCTATAAGATCAAAACTGAGCCACTTATCCTTTCAGCATCCCAAATAACCTGATGAAGAGGGTAAGTTTCCAATTGGCATTAATCAAGTGACTTTCCATTTATCAGTTCTCTCTACTGGTGAAATTACAAAAGTAGATAAAAATAACTCTCTAGAAATTTATTTCCAGGAACTCTATAGCTAGCTAAACTAGACTACAAGGCAAGATCCCTGCTGTAGAAATATCAAATTGGCAACTATAGATAGATTGTAAACAGGAGAGACTTGAGTCAAGGAGAAAAATTAGGAAACTATTAGAATAGTTCAGGGAAGAAGTAGTTAGGGAGCAGTGTTAGTGGTGAGAAAGAACAAAGATGAAAGAGATTTTGTAGAAAGGATCTTCAAGATTTATTCATTTGTTTAATATGGTAGGCTGAGGGAGGATGAAGAATCAAGGAAAACTTGAGGTTATGAAAATGAGTGACTTCTCACATTGACAGAAATAGGTAAGCCAAGTGGAGGTAGAATGGCAGAGATAACAAGTCCTATTTTGGACAGGCTGAGTTTAAGACATCTGTGAGACATTCATGAATAAGGCACCAGTAGGCAGTTGGAAGTGAAACTTCCATATCCACTATCCATATTCAGAGAAAGAACTGTGGGAGCAGAAACACAGAAGAAAAACAACTGCCTGATCACATGGATGAATGGAAATATGATGGGGGATGCAGACTCTAAACAATCACCCTAGTGCAAATATCAATAATATGGAAATAGGTCTGGATCAATGTTGTGCATTGGCTATGGGAGAGGGGTGGTGTAAAGATTAAAATTTAGGGGAGACTGAGGCAGGTAGAAATTAGTTTCTCTCTGCAAGGAGTATTATATTTTATGAGGTTTATTAAAGGTTAAGAACTTAAGAATATATAAGTAAGAAAAAACATGTGCCTAGGCCAGAGGCCTAGACAAGACCTCACCTACATTATGGAAAGAGCCACGTCTGCCCCAAAATGGAAGTCCAAAAGAAAAGAGAGAGCTCAAAAGCCTTTGCAATCAGCTTAAGTACCTTTTTCGATCTCACTCACCTCAGAATTCCATGAGATTACAAAGCATTTTGGGGAAGTGGAGTAAGGACTTGTGGGGATTGAAGTCCAGAGTTCAAATGTCAATTTACAGTGGGAGGACGGGAGGGAAAGAATATGCATCATGTAGCCATGGAAGAATTTTCTTAATCAATAAAATTAAATTAAAAAAAAGAAATGACAGTTTAATACTTGAGAGGTAATGAAATTGAGATAGTGGTTCTAGAGAGAGAAGAGGGGCCAAAATAGAGTTTTCTATCATTACGATCTTGTTTATTAAGACAAGACATGGCCCTTTTGAAGGACTTTAAAATTTGAATGAATGTGGTATTGCAGCATCACATGTCACCACATCATATAACATAAATAACATGTATTGAACAATTAAATGATAATTTTATGACATTTAATTTCCTCCTGCAAAATGGAACCAAGGGAAAAAAATAACCTCTGGAACAAATGACAAGGCTCTAACAGGGATAAGCAATTAGATTTGGTGCCCCAGTAAAGTACTGTATATTCAAAATTTATGATCTAGAACATACTCCTATAGAAATGTTTTTCTTGTGTTTCTAAATTCCTCACACTCTGGAGAACTCTCAGGAAAGTTCTTCATGAAGGAGTTCTCTCACATTTGATTCATTCAGAGAAATGCTATTTTCATCTAAGAATATTGCTTTCCACACAATCATCTTCATTTCCCTCTCACATAACACATGTCCACTTCTAAAAAATGCATCTTACTTGGGAACATTCTGTTTTATGAACTGTTAAAGTCATGTTGAAGTACCCTGAGTTAGGTAGAGTACCTTTGCATTAGTGCTACTTATGTCAGTAAAGACCTGGAACAACTATAATGACTTACATCATCACAAGAATGAAAGAAGTAGATGTAGGATATCTGACTATGATTCCTTTGGATGCCAGTCATGTCAGATCCACTGATTTAAAGGAGAGACAAATCAATGTCCCCGCCATTTCTTTTACTCTCTCCTGAAGCTCTATTACTAGTGTTTAGATTTATTGAATAGCATTGTCTTTTTTTTTTAAACCACTCTCCTTTAGTTTTTTCCCTCTCTATTATTAGAACTTATGCCCCATTCTCCCCTGACTCCTTTTGCCATTATTCTCCTTCTGAACATCTGATGTATTTTTTTCACTTTATATATCCTTTTAAAAATAATCAGTTTAGCATTTTATTTTTATAAACACATATTTATTCAGATTTTTCTGGTTCAGGTTAAATGAGACACTCTCAAAAGTTTTATTGGACAATAGAGCTGGATTCTATATACCTGTTAACTACTACTTTGCAACTTTAACTTATTGAAATATTTATTCAGTTATTAAAGTTAATGAAGTTTCCTACACTCAAATTTTCCACTTCTTAACTAATCATTGTTTCTTGTAGCTCTTATAATTGAGCTTATATCCCTGACTTTTTCTTCTAAGATGGCCATTCAAAAGGAGCCAATGATCTAATAAAAAAAATCCAATGACCTTCCTCACTGAAATGATTTCCTACTTACCATTAAATTCCAATGTCACCTCCTCCAGGAAGCTTGTCTGATCTTTCCAATAAATATTAAGCATAATATCTGCCTCAGGTCTCTTATTTTAGTTTGTATGTTTTATACATCTATCATTTATTTTGGAATATATACATATATATTTAGAATATACATATACATTATATATAACATATCCCCTTATAGACTTTGAGGTAAGGAAATGTACAGCTTTATATATTACCTAAACTTTGAAATTTTCCCAGCATTTAGCATGAAAAATACCTAATTGATAGTTATTGAATTGCATTGTAGGAGATGATTTCTATAACTATAAAATTTATGCATTGAAACAATTTGCTTCAATGTTTCTAGTATAGTACATATCACTAGCTTTATTAGAACTCTCTTCAAAGTTTGATGGAATCCTTGTATATATGTTTTTGCTAGTCACCTTAATTTTTCTCCCAGGTTACATATCAATACAATTTTCAGTAATGGTTTTCTGATATTTTTCTATTGATATTCTCTCCCTCCAATCCTTTCCCTTCCCCAACATGTTAGGTAATATGATATAGATTGTTCATTGTTATTTTACAATATATATTTTCATGTTCATCATGTGGTGAAAGAAGACACATATTGCTTACATTAGAGGAAAATTCATGGAGAAAATAAAGTGAATAATGGCATGCTTCAATCTGCATTCAGATTTTACCAATTCCTTCTATATCAGTGGAAAGACTTTTTTGACAGAAGTCCCTTGTAGTTGTCCTAGATCCTTGTAATGTTAATAATAGTTAAGTCATTCACAGTTGCTCATCGAACTTTATTGCTTTTCCTATGTACAAATTCTCCTAGTTTTGCTCACTTCATTTTATATCACTTCATATGAAATTTTCCAGGCTTTTTTTTTATCATCTTGCTTGTTATTTCTTATGGAGCATTAGTATTTCATTATAATCAATTTAAGATCATAATTGCTACCCTTTCTTTTTTAACATAGTAGATTATGTCCCAGCCCTGTATATTTACTCTGTGTTTGTCTCCCTGCTTTAAATATGTTTTTTATAAACATCATATTGTGAAATTTTAGCTTTTAATCTATTCTGCTATTCTCTTCTGTTTTATGGGTAAGATTGTCCTTGTCACATTCAAACATTATTACTAACTGTGTGTTGCTTCTATTTTACTTTTCCCCCTGTTTATCCTTCTCTTCCTCTCCTTTCAGCCTTTTCTTATTCACAAATATTTTTGTTTCTACCTCCCCGAGTTAACCTCTGTTTTTTTTATCTAGCCTTTTTATTTTTTCTCCCTCCTCCTTATACTTCTTTATAGGTAAGATGAGTTTCTTTAGCTAAATATGTACACTTGTTATTCTTGCCTTATACCAGTTCCAGTGAGAGAAAGGTTTAAGCATTGCATACTATCCCATCACTGCTTAGATACATATGTACCTCCTAATGTGATATAATTCATCTCCAATTTTTTCTATTTTTCTCTTTTCCCAATATATTCCTCTTCCTTAGCCCTTTATTTTATTTTGTTTTGTTTTATTTTATTTTTGTTCTTTTGGATATCATCCCATTATATTCAACTCCCTGCTCCTATTCACTGCCCTTATGGTGATAGTTTTTAAGTATCTTCCATACCTTAAGATTCCAAAGTACTTTAGGTACCTTAAGTATTTCAAATATGATAGATATCCTAAGTATCTTAGTTATCATCTTATGTAATAATCCAGTTAGTTTAACCCCATTGTTTCCCTTGATTTTCTTATATATCTTAATTACCTTAAATGTCTACAGTATCAAATATCTTAACTATCTTAGTTATTACTTCATGTAATGATGTAATCAGTGCCTGTTGTTTCCCTGGATTACTTTAAGTATCTTAAGTACCCTTCAATAACACAGTCTCTAATTTGCAAATCCTATCCTGGCTTTAGTTTTCTATCTACCCAATAGTGGCCATATGGTCAATTTCCTATCATTTCCTATTATTTTTCCTATAATGACTTTCCCAGACTTTGAAGACAGAAGGAAAAGTCCATAAGTAATGGAGTAAGAATGCAAAACAAAGAAATGAAACAAATTGGTGGGTCTTCTATAAGATGACAATGTAAATTTAAAAAAATCCAAATGAGCTCAGTTTGATGGTGTATGTTAAGTATAATCAAAAGTTTGGTTTATTGCTATTGGGGGGGGGTTGGCTTTGAAGGAAAAAGGAGGATCAAAAAACAATAAACCTCATGTTTTAAGCAAATTGGAATGAATTCAGTATTCAGTGGAAAGAAGGCTGAACTTTTAACTGCTTTTCTCTTTTTCAGGTCTGGCTCTCTAAACTTTTTTTTTTCAGCTAATGAGAATAATCTTTAGACTGGAAAGGGTGTTCCAAAAAAAATGGTTATTGCAGACTTGAAACACAACTTATGTAAAGAATTACCTATTGCTCTTGGCAATAACATTGTGAAACTTAAAAAACTGACTGGTGTTAATATTGAGTCACTATTTTGGAAAGTAATTTTGGAAAGATCATGGGAACAGGAAAAAATGCCTCAAAAGAAGGGGAAATGCCCTAATTTTCAAAACAGTAAAGAGATGATGACAGCTAATATTTCTATAGTATTTTAAGGATTGCAAACATCAAAACTCTGTATATTAGGTGCTTTTAATATCATTGTATGACAGATGAGCAAACTGAGGTTAAAAGAGGTTAGGTGATTTAGCCAATGTCATACAACTATCTGGTGTCTACAGGGAGATTTGAGCTCACATCTTCCTAGCTCTCAGTCCAGTATAACTATCCACTGAGTGACCATCCTCCAAGGAAAGTAAATTTGAATAGACCACAATTGTTACCAAATTTTTGGTTGTGGGGAGGGTTAGAAGACATCTCTTCAAGTATTTACAGGACTATGACACTCAGGATTGTTCCTACGGGACAGATGGACGGAAATCGAATGAAGACATTTATCTTTAGTAGATGGAAAATATTTTTAAATGATTCAGCAATGTAACTGATTGCCTCAGAAGGTAGTATTTTTCCATTCATTTGAGACTGGCAAGCAAAAACAAGCCAAATTACTTGTGATATTAGAGAGAAGATTCCTATGCATGTGAGTCACATTAGATGTCCACTGAGGTTCTTTACCAATCTGAGATTCTATGATTCTCTCTGCAGTCTCCTGACTTTCCCTTTCCCCCTTGAAATCGTTAGATGACTTTGTATTCTATTCTAACCCCATGAGTGTCTTTACTCTTATATTTCTTATCATCCTTATCCATTTCTCCATTCTCTTTTTTCAAACTTAGACAATCTGGCGACCCCCTTCCTGGTTACAGCTAACCCTTTCGTCAATCCTATCCTCCCTTGTTTCCTCTATGACTTTTCTCCATCAATCATTTTTTCTCTCTCAGGCATTTGCAATACCTTCTTTCTTAGATTCCTTTCTTCTGTATTGTAAAATATCATTCTTTAGAACCTCTCATTATTTCATTTTATCATCCTATTTTCTCCCCTCTCTGGTATTTTGAAACTCCCAGAAAATGTATTCTGCAATCACTACCTGTACTTCTTCACTATTCCCTCCTGAACACCTTACTGTCTGGATTCCATCCTTACCACTATGCTAAAAATAGATTTCTCTAAGCTAATGAAATGATCTTTTTATAACCTTTATTTCTGTTCCATCTTCCTGATTTCTTCAGCATTTGATATCTACTACTACTCCTTGTTGAGACCTTCTCTTTTAGCTTCTAGAACACTATGTTCTCAAAGTCTTTCCAATTCTGTTGCTTTTTATTTTTAAATCAAATTTGTTTATTTGTTTCTTACATTAAAATTCCCAAGTAGGGGGCAGTTGGGTAGTTCAGTGAATTGAGAGCCAGTCCTAGAGACAGGAGGTCCTAGGTTCAAATCTAGCCTCAGACACTACCCAGCTGTGTGACCCTGGGCAAGTCACTTAACCCCCATTGCCTAGCCCTTACCACTCTTCTACCTTGGAGCCATTAAATAGTATTCACTCCAAGATGGAAGGTAAGGGTTTAAAAAAATAAATAAATAAAATAAAATTCCCAAGTAATTACTTTCCTCCATCTTCTTCCTGCATTTGAAGATTTAACAAGAAGATATATGTCTATATTAAACTACATCTTGTTTATTTCTATTTATCAGTTCTTTCTCTGGAGGTAGACATACCCAAGTCATTCTTAAAACAATATTTCTATTGCTATTTATAATATTTTCTTGGTTATACTTGTTTCACTCTTCAAAAGAAATTTCATGTAAGTCTTTCCATTTTTTAAATTATTCAATCCACTTCTTATTCACAAGTAGTATTCCAACACAATCATGCCACAACTTATTAGCTATTCCCCAGTTGATGGGCATCCCTTCAGTTTCCAGTTCTTTGCCATCACAAAGAGAGCTGCTATAGATATTTTAGAACATATATGATCTTTTCCTTTTTCTCTGATCATCTTAGAAAATAAACCTAATACTGCTACTGCTATGTCAAAAGGTATACATAGATTAATTCTATTTACCTCCTTTACTGGATTATTACAAAGATAAAATATAATAAACAGTAGATTTTTATTAATAATATTACATTCCTTAGACTTCGTCATCTTTAAGGTCTATTTTTACCTCAAGATCCTATGTTTAAGTATAAACAAGTCAGATCAAGTCTGTGGTACAAAAACTAGGGATGGTGAGGAAATGTTTCACACATACTCTCCCATTGTCTTGGGCTCCCTGTTTCTAGCACCATAATCACCATTTAAAGGATATCCAATTTTATTTGGGGTTTTGGTTTTGAATGAGTGTGCTCTTATAACAGTGACCAATATGGAAGTGTGTTTTGCATGATAAGAAAAAAAAAGACATTGATTCATTTCTGTCCATACCGAACTCCTTGCTTTTCTCAAATTTTCTAGAACTGCAGTATTCCATTAAATTCTTTACTCCGGGATTCCTTCTCATATTGGAAGTTCCTACCCACTTCACATTGCTTGGTTATGCCTAGTATCTCAAGTCTGGGAAGAACTTTCAGGCCAGCTATCCCTTTATTACCTTCCAAGCTGCATTTTCAAATGCCAACTATCCCAGGATTATGATTATTACGTATCTTTTTTTCTCCATGTACCCATACCCTCATACACTTTTCAGCTTTTAAAGTTTTCTTTCTCCATTAGAATATAGCCTCATAATAATATACCTTAATCAACTGTGAAAAACTTAGCTATACTTAACAATGTAATGATCCAGAAAAATTCTGAAGAACTTATGACAATGATTGCTATCCTTATCCAGAGGAAGAATTGGTAGAGTCTGAATAGATAAAACATAATATTTTTTCCTTTATTTTGTTGGTGTTTTGGTTTTACATGATTATTCTCTCCAAACAGTAACCAATTTGGAAATGTTTTGCATGATCATACATGTTTAATCCAGATCAAATTGCTTGCCATCTCAGGAAGGCGTGAGAAAAGGATGGAGGGAGAGAATTTGGAGCTTATAATTTCAGAAAATGTATGTGTTGAAAATTGTAATTGTATGTAACTGGGAAAATAAAATATTAAAAAAATTAAGAATGTAATCTCATTTGAAGAACAAGATCTCTCTTACTTTCTGCTTGTATTTGTATTCCTGGAATTTAGCACATTATCTGGAACACAATAAGAGCTAAATAAGTATTTGCTGATTTGGATTAATTTGTCATTGTGATAGCTGATACTAGCTCTTGCCTTAAACCAAACAATCCCTTAACCCAAAATAATGATACTGTAAAACACTGGGTTAATAATCTATCATAAGAACTTTTTTTTTAATGTCTCATTTTCATTGTTTTGTTGCCTGAATTACCAAGTTAATTTTTGAAAATATACTTTGAATTCAATTGGGGTCTGAGTTATCTGAAGCGAATATATAAATTCCAGGCTATATGAACTTGGCATCAGAATATAATTGTCATCATCAAAATGACATTTGTTATCATCATCAAAATTAATATGACACTAGTTTTCTTTCTCCTACACATAGGAATCAATATTCTGCTCTGATTATTATTGTAATTAGAATATATGATTGTAATTAGAATATGCATTGTTGCATACTATTTAAATATGTACTAAAGTAATTCAATTATTTAAATGATATGATCTCATCATCGTGGATATTCCTTCCATCATTGTAGAACTCAATTTATTTATTACTAGCCATCAATAAGTCAATAAAAATGTATTACGTAGTTATTAGGTGCCAGGTACTGTGCTAAACACCATCCTGTGTGCCTCAATGTTTTCCCATAAGTTTTCCACAGTGGGGGGTTGGTTTACCTAATATTCTGGGGGTTCTTTTTGCTTTCTGTTGAAGTCACAAGAATTGCAAAGGAGCAAATAGGCTATCATTCCCTAATTTTCCCTCTCTGACTAGTTCATCTTCTTTAAAAAAGAATCACTTTTAAAATTAAACCTGTGACTTCTTTTTAGATCCTTTAAAAAATATGTTGAATCCTTTTATCTACTAATGTGCATCTCCATTGCCCTCTTATAGTGACATTCTTCAGACATTGTATTTCTTGACTTGTAGTCCAATGGCAACAGTAAAAACATATTATTTTAATATGTCTATGTATATCCCTTAATTAAAGCATAAAATAAATTACTTGCTTATTTTCTTTATTCTCTAATATTTTGTGCTATTTTCATAAGAGTAGGATATTTAATTTCCTACATAATATTATAGAGACTATATATTCTATTGTAAACATCTTTGGTTTGCCTATTTGTATATTCCTCTGGGATATTTCCATTTTGCTTGAGTCATATAAAGATTAGTAATCCCAGTGAAGTGCCCTGTCTTTTAAACCAACAGTGAAATCTGTGGCATGACCTTTACTCAACAAGAAAGAGGTAGTGTTAAATCATCACTGTGCCCTTTACCTCCTATCGGAAGGGTTTATTGATCCCTGCATGCTTTCAGGTTAAAAGAACTGAAAAAAATCTGAGGAGACAGAGAATGGAAGGGTTTTTTTTCAAAGGAGTGATGATTTCTCCTTTCCTCTTTTTTCATTTTATTTTCACCTCATTTCCCTTTATCCATTGCTTTTTCCCCTCAGCATTTTGGTGACACTTTTAATATCTATAATTTTCTGTTCTTTTTCTGTATTTGATACTAGGCACAGTTAACAAGTAATATTTAGGGTATTTATTGGTTCTTACTCTATGTTCAAGGCAACACAAGCAAAAGATATGATGAATTCAGGGGTTAAGGAAGAATGAAAGCAGCTTCCTTTTTCCTTTAGACAATAGTAAATTTGATATAAATGTATTAGAAAGCTGTTTTTAAAAAGTAAAAAGGGAAAGGGAAAAATTACCATTTGAAGATACAAAATGACCTTTGTTATGAAGAGGAACAGGGAGACTTAAAAGATGACATAGGAAGAAAAGCAAGGTGAGATTTAGCAAAAATATAGAAAGAAAAAAGGAAACACATGGAGACTAGAAGTTTAATTTAAAATAGCTTTCCAAAGAGCTATAATTCCTGAGTTTTACATTGGTCTAATACATATTTTCTGGTTTGGCTATTTGACAAGTGCAGAACATTGTATTTGTTGATGTCAACAGAAGACTTTTAAGATGATTTCTCTGATCTCTCCATTCAGTACATTGACTTGCCTTGATTTATTTCAAATCATTGGCTGTTAAAATTTTTCATAATTTTTAGTCTGAAAGTTAGGCAGATATATAGGTAAATTATATTACTTGTGGCACAGAAGAAGAAATAGCTGGGTTCTAACTCAGATTACTTGATCTCAGTACCTAGGTTTTAGTTCTCTGCTCTGTAGCCTTTGTCCCTTGATTCTTGATCTAATGCCCACTAATCATTCTCATCACCCTAAGTCATATAATATATATATATATATACACACACATATATATCTGGTTATAGCATCATCAGTTTAGTTAGAAGGGACCAGAGGAGGTCATTGAGTACAACCTTATGATTGTTTTAGATTAGGAAACTGAGGCATAAAAATAGCAAAGTGACTTATTGAGAATCACACAGCCAGAAGGAAACTCGAATTTCATAGATGGTGAAATTGTGACCCAAAATATTTAAATAACTGGATCAAAGTCCTAAGATTTCTCATATTCTCTAATTCATTATCCATTAAACCACGTTTGTTTTGGTTGGGGTATATTTGTTGGAGTTGGCAGTGTCTTGATTGCTTGCCTGATATCTTTCCTTATCCTGCACTGCCAACTTGAACTCAGATTGATCTCGCAGGCTCAGATACTCCCTATTTGCACCCAGTCTTGCCTTTCAAACTCTGGTGGTACATATTTATAAGATAATATATAATTTCAGTTGCCTAATTTTCCATTAGAACAAGCCCATTTTTATATTTCAACCTAGTAATTATTTTCTAAAATTTAGCAATATGTCATCATATGAATTTTCCCTGTTGGTCTAAAGGACCATATGTTTCCCTGGCCCAAAACTAAATATTTAAAAACAACAACAACAATAGTATTGAACATCTTTATTTAGTTTTATTAATATTGCCCAAATGTTGAATTTCACTAGGTTCAAGATGAGATTCCCTTGTAGCATTATTAGAAATTGCTTTTATATTTTAGTTCCAGCTGAAGAGCAGCCTTTGGTTGAGGTCTCGTAAGATTGGCAGTTTATTCTATAAGATTTATGTACAGAAGCTGTGTAATTAAACTGTCTTGTCAGAGATAGCACCATGTTTGTTTGAACTCCTTTTACCTTCCCATTTTCTGATTTTGCTCATATTTCACTTAGTTTAAGCAATAAACACTTTAAGAGAATTTTAATGACATGAGAAGACAGAGACAAGCAAGATAGATGATTTGTTTTTCTTGCCTCTGAAAGAAGAAAGGCAATAAAGTGAATGCCCTGTCCTTTATTCAGGTTAGGTCAACGAAGTGTCTGATTTGTTTCAAGATGTTGCTTTTAAGGGAGAAAACAACCACCACCACAAAACCCCTCTTATTTCCTAACTGATAATCTAGTCAGACAGGCTAAAAGATCCACAGAGACATTGCTTGGGCTAATACTAAAGAAGTACATCTTGAACACTAATGAAGAGGCTGCTGAGCCAAATTCTACCTAAAAGAGATCCCTAGGATACAGACGGAGCAATATCCTGACAAATGAAAAAGATCATTTGTAGACAGAATTGTGATGTCAGAAATAGACCTGAAGAAAAGATGCGATTTATATCGGAGGCTAGAAATAATTTTCTGCTTTTGTGCTTCAATTGATTAAGATAAATTGCTTTTGTATAAGTATGATAAGCTATTTTTTTTCTCAATGGGGCATAGACTTACCAACCTTTCCCATGACACCTAGAAAATGCCCCATCAAATTACACCTAAAAAAAAACAAACCACATGGTGTGACATAGTGTGTTTCAGTCAATAATCCTTATTAATCAATTAGAAGATGTCAGGAACAATGGCAGGTGCTAGGGACAGAGAGTAAGTTAAAAATAGTCCCTGCTCTCAAAAAGCTCACAGTTTAATCAGGGAGAAAACTTGCAGTTACGTAGAAACAGAAAATGTAAAAATAATTGGAGATAATCAGCAGAAAAAAAGCATTGATGTGAAGGGAGATTGGGAAAAGCCTCTTTGGAAGGTGATTGGTTTCTTGGGACTTGAAGGTTGTCAGTGAGGGCAGGAGCTAGAGATGAGGAAGGAGAGAATCAAAGGCACAGGAGACAGCCAGTGAAAATGTCCAAAGTGGGGATATGGAGTATTTTCTGGGAAGAACAGCAGTGTGGCCAGGGTCCCTGATTCTCAGAGTATGTAGAAGGGAGTAAGATAAGTAAAGAAACCAGAAAGGGAGGATGAGAATTGGTTATAAATGTTTTGAATATCAAAAAGAGGATTTTATCTTTTATTTCTTTTGTGCTAGGGTATCACTGATGTGTACGAGAGTGTGTGGTGTGTGTGCCTGTGTGTCTTTGTGTATGTGTGTGAGTAAACATGCCAATACATTACTAAATGTAGTTGAGAATGACTGACTTCCCCTGAAATACCTCAAAGATGAAAGTTTGGATCAAAATGACACAAATAATAAAGAAAATTAAAATTCCTCCATTGCCAGAACTTCTCTTTCTGGAATAATTTTCAGTATTTTTCCTCATCCTGAATATGGAAAAATCCATTAAATGATTTTTGGTGCCCTTGATGTCATCATCTAGGGAAATCCATGTTTCAGATTTGTCATTCATTTATTCATTATGGAACTAATTCTTCCATGAGCATATGGAAGAAATCGTGTGCATTTTTTAATTATGTAATGCTTGAAAATCAATTTCTATATTTTTTATAAAAAGCTGGTTCTTAAATTAATTTAAAGATGCTTAAATACTTAAGTGATCATTTTTATTTTAGTGGGGTATGTGCTGGTTTGCTTACTAGTGAAAACTGATGAATCCTGAAAACTTGTCAAAGGTCTCAGATCCATTAGTGATTATATATTTTGAAGTAGAAAATTAATCCATCTTTGTAAGATTGTAAAAATGCATATCTTAATAAATTTAGACTAAGATATCCTTAAGTTATTCTAGTCGGACATATAAAAAGATGATATTAAATTCATGGAGACATTTAATTCCCTCCTTTAGAAAAAATTTAATAGCAACAGCTAACATTTACAAAGCACTTACTCTGTGGTAGGCACTTTACAGTGATTTCATTTGGTCTTCACAACAAATCTTGGAGGCAGATATTATTATTACTCTGGGAGGTAGATGTTATTATAGCCCCATTTTAGAAGTGAGAAAACTTAGGCAAACAGATTTAAAGACTTGCAAGTCGCACAGCTATTAAGTATCTGAGAGGTTGGATTTGAACTCAAATCTTCCTGACTCCAGTTCTATGTCCTTATCCACTGTACTGGTTAGTTGCCTAATGCTTGGTTTTAGTCTCCTGGTCAGAAAAATTATGCACTAATGGATGCGTGACTTTTGACAAGTTTTCAGTTATAGCACATAAGCATGCTTTTGTTCTAAAACACTACACTCTTTTCATTGACTTGCTAAACCACATTGCTTCAATGGGTTTTTCTCCCCTTGTGAACTCCTTTCAGCAAATAGCAAGCACACACCCAGATTCAGTTGAATTTTAATGACATGAGAATGATTTTTGTATATCTCACTTTTAGCTGCCTTACCATTTTGATCAGGACTTGCATAATTAACTCTTTTATTGCTGTTGCTTGATTTTATTGTTGCATTCCCTTTGAATAAACTTACCTATGTAGATCAATCACTATTCTGTAACTTACAAAACTAATTGAATTAATTGGAACACTGAAAGTTTCACAACTTGCCCAAGTTACATATCCATATATATCTTTTGATCTCTTAAATAATATGTTACTGTATATATGTACATATTTATATCCATATACATATGTTAGCTTTGAAAGTATTTTAATGTAAATCTTTTTTAGAGTTCAATCTGTTTTATTTTCAGTTTTCTCTTCCCTTTCCCTTTCTAGGGGGGACGATAGTAGAATATTGGTGAATGGGTTTTTAGGGAGGAAAACCGCTCTGTATCTAAGAAATGGCTATTTAGCTAGCGTGATTACGAGGGTAATTTATCCTCTTTGTACCAAAGATATTGTGAAGCTATTCAAAAGAGATTAAATTGTACAAGTTATTCCCACTTAGAAGCTTTGCCTTTTGGCATCTTTTGTTAGAGAGTATTTTTATAAAAGTTATAGACTTCAAAAAGAAAATTTCTCCTACTGAAAGTTGTTATTCAAATAATAGTCTAGAAGAAAAAATAGGTTGTAAACTGCTTATGGGGAGGAATTGTATTATGTCTTTCTTATGCAAAGTAGATAGTAATGTGCCTTATATCTTTTGTAAATGTTAAGTAAGTTCTAATATGCATCCTGTTTTTAGAGGTTCCAGTAAAGAGTATAGGACTTGAAAGGAGAGATCTATGTTTAAAAAACTGCCTCTGGCACTTTCTGCTTCTATAAAGATGGGCAAATCTCCTAAACCCATAAACCTCAATTTCATTGGCTGTAAAATGGGAATAATAATTATACTGATACCTCACACAATTGTTACAAAGTCCAACTAAAATAATACATGCAAGTGTCTTAAAAACTTTTAGATATTATACAGATACTAGGTATTATTCTTGCATGCTTCATTCTTCTCTAAGCAATACTATTCCACATAAAACTATATAAAAATGTAGGTACCCACTAGAGTGAAAAGAATACCAAATGATGCTCCAAGAGACCTAGTTTAAAAGCTCCATTCTCCCAAGTTATCTAGTCTTTGTAAAATCATTTTGTCTCTCCTTGCCTCAGTTTCCTCCACTGTGGAATGAAGGGGTCACACTTGTTGAACTCTAAGGTGTTAATCTACTTTCTGATTGTGTAAGAGGGTATTGAGAAATTGTGGTGGAGGTCAACCAGAAAGCTGAAATATCTGAAAATAAATGAAATAAAATAATATATAATACATCATATAGTGTATTATGTTTTGATTAATTAGATTATGACTTTCTCCCTAGTTTGGAAAGCAACACATTGAAGATCTTTTCAGCGATCTTCAGGATGGAAGAAGACTCTTGGACCTCCTTGAAGGTCTTACAGGTCAAAAATTGGTATGTAACTTTTTTTTGGAGAAGTTGCTTATGAACCTCACTGACTTAATTTTATATGGCTCTATGAGAAGAGGCAAATTGTGTTATTTCTATGACTATTGGTTTACCTAGAAATATGTTACTAACAATTATCCTGCTTTATTTTTATGTCATTATGTACATTATCTTAAATATTCTGATTTATACATATACAAGTTTTCAAAGGTAACTATGATATTTTAAGTCAAGAATTCCCTATAAACTAACATTTCCACTATCCCTCAAAAATTCCCATTGAATAATTAATTATATGATAGTCTTTTAAATATACTATACATATTATACCAAATTTGTAGCCAGCTTTTAATTGAGTAAGGAATAGTGTTAGTTACTTGAGTGTTTTAAACATCTAAAGAGCTGTTTTCCAGTGGGAAAGAAGGAATGGATGTGTCCTGGGCTGATACAGATCCCCTTCTATGATTTAGTAAGTGGTCCTCAAGAGTTTTCTAGGACTGAAAAAGTCATCATCTTGCATCCTTCTTGGTAATAACCCTTTTCAAATTTAATGAGACATTTAATTCAATGTCATAAACATTTATTTAGTGCCCACTAAGTGCAAATTACTCTGTTAGGCACTGCAGATACAAAGGCAAAACCCCAAGGTTCCTTTCCTTCCAAAAAATCACATTCTACCAGTCCTGAAAAAAGACACAGTCTCTAACTGGGTGCCTACTCAATGTCAGGGCAGTTTAGTGTTATGCTGGCATAATCTTTAGATCTCAAGGTCACCTCAGCACAATGGTAAGAAACAGGGGAGGATTCTGATAGGAGACACCGTAAAAATACATTGGATATGTGGTGAATTCCTTTAGAAAACTCGAAGTGTTTTCACAACTATTATCTCCTCTGTTCACACATATATTGCTTCCTGAGTGGTAAAAAATATTGCTTCCTGAGAAGTCTAGGTATGTTTCAGTTATTTGGGGGGTGGGGGGTGAGTACTGTGATTTCAGTGGCCTAAGGAACTCCAAATGAGGAAACTTCCTCTACTATTATAAATGATTACCCATCTGGTAATGTATAGTTTTCTGAGGTTAGCCTAGTTTATATAAAGGTATAAGGTTCAAGGATATACAGTGAGGGAAGCAGCATTAGCTATCAATTTCCATAATGGCAAATGCTTCATAACTGCATTGCTACAATGGCTTTGTAATTACCTTCTCTGCCATTAGCCTTACCTCTTCTATTCCATTTGGCTAATCATCATCAATATATAAACATATATGTATACTAAAATGGGCCCACAGTTTTATTGGTAGAGGGAATTCCTGGTGAAGAAATATCCTGAACTAATGCAGATAAAATTTTACCTTGGAATATCCAGAAGTTAAGTGACTTGGCCAAATTCACAGAGGTAGTAGGTCAGATTTGAGATGAACTTATTAAGAGTTTGTCATCATTAATTGCCTATAATACTGCCTTAAGTATACTTACTCTCTTACTCAAAAGGTTAACCTTCCATGTTTGTGCATGGACCATAGAACAAAATATTAGCTCCATTCCAGTATTAAATTAATGAAAGAATTGGAATTAAATTAATGGAAGAATTAAATTAATGGAAGAATATTTGAACTCAGATAAGTGGAGCCAGATTCAAGCCATAGATTTAATATTCGTTCAGTGTTTGACATGGTAAAAGTCATTTAATTTCTCTAAGCCTGTTTTCTTATCTGTGAAATCAGAATAATAATAATAATTCTTGTATTTATGTTGAATGGCTTCATCTGAAGATCAAGTGACATGACAGAAAATTCACTGTTACTATGATTGATTAGGCATATCATTATTGTCAATTATTTACCAATTCAACTTTTTTTATTTTACTATTCTGTCATACAAACTCTCTCTTTCAGTAAGGTTAGTCAGCCTACTACTGTTCCCAGTACTATGAAAGAGGGGGGAAAAGAAAAAATATATTTTTTATATCTTACTATGTGAAAATTGCTGCAAGAAATATTATTCACCTTGATTTCCATAGCTGTTGCTTCTCAGGATAATAGCCGAAGGCACACTTTCTAAGGTTCTTGGGTTCTGTCTGCCTCTAAAGGGGTCTGAAAGAAAATGTTAGTCAAGATGTGATTTGATTTGCTTAGGAAATGGCAACTCCCCTCTCTCCTTCAAAGTGCCTTACTGCTTCACCTAGGCTGGCTTACCTATCTGCTGGCAATTCCTGGGGATAGGTAGCCCTTTCTCTTCAGGGGTTGCTTCCCTGGTTGATGTCTAATTTAGAAGGACTTACTAAGGAGTGCCACCACTCCCAGAGCTCTCATCTTTGTCTGGTCCATAGCAATTTGTCAGCACTAATTACTGCTGTTGGAGAGGAAGGCAGGTTCTTTGTCCTTAATTACTTGTAGAAATAATCCCATGCATAAATGGAAGTTTTATGCTACTCCTAAAAAAAAAAAAAGAACTAAATGACCCCAGAAGTCTTTACACAAAGGTACAACGTATAGATAATTTGACTTCCTAAGTATCTGAGGCAATCATAGCACAGTAGATTGAAATCTAACCTCAAAGTCAAGAAGTCTTTATGATGAAGTTCAACCTCAAACACCTGTTGGCTGTGTGATCCTGTGCAAGTCACATAAAGCTAAGGGAATGCTTTATAGCTCATTGTTGTAGAACAAGTACTCATCTGTATTGGTGTGTGTATAAGGGAAGGAAGAGTTTCCCAATTTGGAGTTCACTAGACCAGCGAAATCACTGATTCTAACCCAAAGACTAGGAATGATCCAAGGAAGCTAGAGTGTGTTCTTGGGTGGGAGGAAGGGGAAAATCAGGACCAGAATTCAGGGAGATCAGAGACCAGTCAGGTTCCTTCATCTGTGTCACTTAGTCTCCAAAGAAGGTCTCAGAAGTCTAAAGGATTCTGACCAGGAAGGAATACAATGATCAGGTCTCATCTTGTATTAAACTGATTTGGTGCAGGACTGGGTGCTGAAAAGTCCTAGAAGATAATCTCACCTACACAGTGTGTTATCTAGCACTCCAGAAGTCCTTAAAGATTATACAGCACCACTACCCAGGCAGAAAATAATACAAATCAGTGACAAAGAATATCCCATTATACATTCCAAAAATATACAGAGGATAACAGTGATGTGAAATTCTAATTCAAGAAGCAAGACTGGAAAAATAAGTAAATGATGAAATCACAGGTTTGGTAAAAAAAAAAAAGGAGAATTTAAATTCATCTAGATGGTTACCCAGGAGTGAAAGGAAGCTGTGGAAAGGTATATCATATTCAAAAGAAAGAGGATAGAAGGAAGGGTTATGGGCAGAGTAGATTTGTATATTAAACATTATATTTTAAGTTAAAAATCCATTTCTTTTACTATCTCTCTTACTATACCATAATCTGGATTCATGTCAGCCCTGACCTTCCATATTCTTCATTTTTGTATGTATTCCTCAATTCCATTGTGCCCCATGAAATCTATATTTTAATATTTACAAACTGAGTCATATTCTAGATATTTTCTTTCAAAGTCTTCTTCTTTCCTGGGACTAGGCTTCTTCTGGATGATACTATATCAGGGCAGCTAGGTGGCACAGTAGATAAGAGTGCTAGCCTGAAGTCAAGAAGACTCATTTTCCTGAGCTAAAATTTGGCCTCAGATATTTAAGCTGTGTGAGAGCCAGGGAAAATCACTGTACTTTATTTGCCTCAAAAAAAAAATACTGTATCCTTGGTTATTCTCTTCAGGACATTTTGATGTGTTCTTCTCCCAAAACACACTATCAAGAGGAAGAGGAAGAAGGATGCTCCATATTCCTCACTGATACTTTTAGGCTATCTTTGACATCACTACTAGGATACCCCATGTTTATTCTATTTGCCTTTCAAAATTCATTTGAAGAATAAAATATCTAGAATTCTGGGGGAAGTCATGAGAAAACATAACAGTAGATAGGGGAAACTTTTTCCGACTTCATGTTGTATGCTGAAACAGTAATCATCTAAACAATTTGCAATTGCCTTTATCATCTAGGTAGAGTCCTATCAAAATCATTTATCAGCTTCCAGTTAATTTACCATTTTTTTAAGGAGTTAAGTACCTAGCTCACAGTCTCCCTCTGTGTTAATATATTGAGATTTCAAAATATATTTTGATTTATTGCTGAGCTCCCTTGGCTGGACACAGTGACATCTAGTAATAATTACAACAAATTATAATCCAAAGCTGTCTTTAAAACATGGTATTTAAGCAAGCACAATAAAAAGGAAGCAGTATTCATTTAAAAAATGTTGTGAAGGTAGAAATGACAGATAGTGCTCATTTAAATATTTTTTGGTTTAAAAAGAATTAGTGATGGAGTAGTACTCATTTAATATGATCAAAATAAAATATTCCAAATTAAGAGCTTGCTTTGCTTCCATTGAAGAAATACTAGAAGCTTCTGTCATACAAAGAGATATAAAGCAAGGATATTCTTTCTCTTCAATATTATTTGACATAGTTCTAGAAATTCTACTATAGCAATAATGAAAGAAAATCAAGTTATAATTGTTAAAGTAGAGACAGAACAATTTCAATTTGCAGGTGATATTATTGAATACTTAGAAAATACAAGAGAATCCGTAAAAAAAGGGTAATTAATAGCTCCATCTAATTATTATAATGCAAAATGTACTCAAAATGTTTCAGCATTTATGTGCCAAATTAACCTGTATAATCTTAGAAAGATCCCATTCAAAATGATAAAATGCATAAAATGCCTTGGAATTATCTTGTCGACATTCAAAATGTTTTTAAATATAAAACTACAAATACTTGTGAAACAGAGGGAAACATAATTGGAGAGATGTCCACTGGTTGGCCATTTAAAAATATCAGCCAAATTAGTTTATATATATGGTAACATGCCAGTCATTTGACCTAGGAAATATTTTATAAAACTGGACAAAACAATAACAAATTTCATTTGAAGAATAAAACATATAGAATTCCAGTGAAATGTTGAAAATTTTTAGGAATAAAAAAGGAGACTGTACTATAAAGCAGTAATCATTTAAATGATTTGTTATTGATTTTAAAAAATCAAAAAAGATCAGTGGTATAAGAAAATAGTCAATAAAGAGAAGCAATCAGAAACAGAAGTCTAATTTCAATAAACCCAAGAATGTAAAAGATTGGAATATAGATTTTTTTTGGCAAAGAATGACTATGAAATCTAGAAAGCAGTGGAGTAGTTATTCTCTTTAGATCAGCAACTTACAACATAAAACACAAGTTCCAAATTGGCATTTGATGGGAATATAAAAGATTGTATCATAAACAAATTTTGTATAAGGTTTTATCTAATTGGAGAAATCTTAACTAAATCATGAAATAAAAAATTATAATTTTCATATTAAATAGAAACTTAATCTCCATTTTAAAGTTCTTTACAGCTTGGCACCATCCTACCTTATACTTCCAACTTCATCACATATCACTCACTCCCTTCTATGTTTTATTATCTCGCCAAAATGGCAGCACTCTGTTTCCATCCTCATACATCTGCCCTAGTTGCTGGCCCCTTCCTGGAATGCATAATCCCTTTTCACTTCAGCCTCCAAAAAACATTCCCTTCCTACAACAAATAGCTTGTGTCCTCTTATTTTCAAAACTTTTTGGATCTCCTTATTATACATATACACACATGATATACACATATATGCATATACTTATATATGTGTACACACATGCACACATATAAATATATATGCACACATGTATGCTCTTCTGTCTCCCATTAAAATGCTAGTTCCATTCAAAGAAATTTCATTGTTTTGTATGTTTTATCTTCCCAGTTCCCAGCAAAATGGCAGACATGATAGATCCTTAAAAAATCAATGTTGATTGATTGTGAGGCTGAGTTGCACATGTTATAATGCCTTACTGAAGTAAGGATAAAACTTTCTTCTAAACTTTCTCTCAAGCCCTTATAAATAAGCTAACACAAGATAAATATGCCAATTTACACTGTATAAACTGATGTTCTTACACTGCTTATTGTCCTGACAATAAATTAGTCATGGGAACAGAGAAGTTATCAAAATAACAATAATAGAAAATAGCCTCCTGGTATAATAATAAAAATAAAAATTATTATTTTTATTATATACCAGCAGGATATTTTTTACTTTTTGTTCATTATTTTTCTTTTTCTTGCGTAAATATTGCTGTGTAGAATATTAAAAAAAATGCAAGGGGGAGCATAAATTAGTACACCACGTCAGTGATTGTTTATCATTGACATAATTCCTTTCAAAACTTGTTTTCATGTATTTACATCATTTTCCTAAATATCATGTGACTGCAAATTGAAGAGGTTTTTTGTGTGTGTGGGTGTGGGTGAAATTTTCATTACATGAAATACATGAACGTTTTCTGTGCTGGCCAATAAACATCTGCTTTTGCTTGCAGCCAAAAGAAAAAGGCTCCACAAGAGTTCACGCTCTGAACAATGTCAACAAGGCACTGCAGGTCTTGCAGAAAAATAATGTAAGTAATCACCTTGACAGGGTTGGAACGTGGGCTAGGCAGCAGAGTAAATGTCCAAAGAGATGGCTTTGGTCTCCAAAGCGGGGGAGAGGATCCGGAGACACATTACAAATCAAAGCAGCATTATACATTGTAGGCTGCTTCAGGTCCATCTGTTGGAGGCTAATGTTACTCAGAAAGTGATTATTCCCAGGGGTCCATCTGTTGGTGGCTAATGCTGTTCAGAAAATCATTATTCCCAAGAATGATGCTTTCTCTGAATAGAGCAGAGCATCCCTTGGTTTTTGTGGGGAGATACCTGATAGCAAAGTAATAATATTCCTGGGGCATTTGCTATATGTCCTTAAATTTTGGGGAATATCTTTTAATTTGTATATTTGAATGCCTGGAATAATGAGCTGTGTAAAAACAGATATGCTGAATTAATGTTTCTTGAATGGAACTGAATCTTTTCATTTTGCAGATTTGTAGGTTGATCAATATGAGAATGTTTTTATTTAAACTGTTAGTGTGATGAAATGTGACATGTTAATTTCAGTAGCCCCTTTTTTGGAGAAAAATGTTTATATTACTTTAATCTTTGTTTAAATTTTTCATTTTAAAGAATATGATATATTTTAATTAAAAATTAAATATATTAGTTTCATTTTACTTTTAAATTACTTTAACAAAATAATTGTCATTATTTTGATCTATTATTTTGGAAGAATGAATAGAAGACTGAGATTAGTGGCAAGAAGACTTATTTTCAAGTTCTAGTTTTGACCCATAATAGCTTTGTGACTATGGTCAAGTTAACTTAATCTTCTAGTGCCTCAGACAACTTTCTAAAGCTTTAAGTTTTTTATAGTACTAAAACAATTCAGTTCAGTAATTTTTCAATCATGTCTAACTCTTAGTGATCCTACTTGGAGTTTTCTCAGCAAAGACTAGAGAGGTTTGCCATTTCCTTTTCCATCTCATTTTACAGTAAAGGAAACTGAGATAAACAGGTTTAAATGACTTGCCTAGGCTAAGAGTTATAAGCTTCTAAAGAAAGACTTGAACTCAGGTCCTCCTGACCCCTGCCCTAGTGCTTTATCCACTGTATCACATAGCTGTTTCTGTTAAAATAATATATGTAGGCAAATTTATATTAATAAAAATAAGAAAATGGAATTTATTTTAAAAGTTGATTTTTAGTTCATAAAGATGAAAATGTAATTGAAGAACTTAAAAGAATAAGAAATCATAACTTAAACATCTAAGCCAAATTAGAACACAAATTCTATTCCATCCAAGTTAATTTTTTTATTTACTTTTCTCATTCATAATACTTGAGTAAACATTTCTTTCCTCTTATCCTTTCACCAGATTTCTAATTGACCAATAACTTTACTAGACACTTTTAGTAGCTACCTAATTATATCATATCTCCTTCTCAAAGATAAATTTGTAAAATTATTCTGTTCACTAAAATAACAATAAACTGTGACAAATTGACAGTAATCTATCTGCTTTGAGATTTCATAATGGTTATTTTGGGAGGGAAGTAGGTCATTTAATGAGCTGGAGCACAGGCAATATGTTGATTTATTGATTTGTAATTTTATGTGGTCATTTAGATTCATTTTGGGCTCTATGAAAAAAAATTCTGCTAATATTATTATTTAAAAGATAGACTTTTCTGCCATTTCCAATGATATGCATGAGGTATCATAGGTGATTTGTTTCAATGAAATATCCTTGAAATAAACACCACTGCATGGAATTGTGCGTCAGCTATGGGAAGGGTGGAGGAAGGGAAGGGAGGGAAAGAATATGATTCTTGTAATCAAGGAATAATGTTCTAAATTGACTAAAAATAAATATATAAAAATAAAATAAAAAAGAAATAAACACCACTGTAGTATAATAAATAAAATACTAGAGATAGAGCCAAGAAGACCTGGCTTCAAATCCTGCCTCAGGTATCTAGTAGCTCTGTGGTCATAGCCGCATTATTTAACTTCTTGGAGCCTCAGACAATTTTCTAAGACTATAAGTTACAGCCTAGTAGTAAAATAATCAGGTTCTCCAAGCTGTTTAAGAAAGAGCATTTCCCAAACCCAAAGCTATTAGAGAAGCGCAAAGGAGTGGAGTCAGGTAGAATGTGAAGATGATCAAGGTGTCCTAAGGAGGATGGAGATTTTGGGTGGACCTTTAGGTTCTGCCCTCCAATCAGAGAAGTCCTGGAGGCGGAGCAGACTTAGGAGGTGTGAGCACCAAGGAAGATGAAATCTTGAAGGATTTTCTTGAAGGAAGTTACCAATAATGAGGTTGCTGGAAATATGATGGAGAATTCCATTGGATAAATGACTTGACCAGGATCATCTGACTAATAAGTCAATATGAGATGCAAGTCCTAGTCTTCCTGATTCCAACTTATGGGCTCTATCCACTGTGCCAAGCTGCTAATACCACTTTTATATCTTTGGAGCTATTTTCATGACTTATTTTTTGGACCTTTCAACAACTTGCTAAAGCAGGGCAAGTATTAGTATGCCCAATGTAAAGATGAGATAACTGTGACCTAATGAAGTCCTGTTGCTATTGACTATTCCATTTATTTTAACAAATGCATTCTTTGTCAGAGGCACGCAGAGATGCTTTTTGGTTTTTGCAATTGAAGGTTTGAATTTGTCAGGCGCTGTCAGATGTGGTCGGTTGTGTCATGATATGCTCTAAGCATACCAAGGAAGCTAGTTATTTCTTGGGGAAAAAAAAGAAATTTTCTGCCTGAATCAGCCTTTACCTCAAGTTAAAGACCCTCCGGTGGCTGGTTAGTCTCTGCTTTTCTGTGGGTTTGTTTAGTTTTGACCTTTGCCGCTGTCTTTGACTGAAAGCTTTTGCATCCTCCCTGGTTTTAGATTATCTGTTCAAGTTGACCCTGTGCTTGATTTTCCTTGACACTCCAGGCTAGTTTCCAGCTCTCTCTTTTTTATCAAATGGTATTCAGGACTCAGCCTGACAGAACTGAGACAATGCATTTAGCCCCTGTTTTGTACTCAAACCGTAAAAGATGCTACTTACTGTCAGATGTGGACTTAGCCCTGTGAGCCATACCTTTTGCTGAACCAAAAACTAAAAATAAATAATCCTCCTCCACAGAAAAAGTGAAATTATATAATGACTCAAAAGCAGCATTCTCACTGATAGCACACATTTTTACCCTACCAAATTTATGTTTGTCTCACAGATTTGGAATTAAGGCACCTTAGAGTGCACATGGTTTAGTTCCTCTCATCTGATAGGTGATGGTATTGAGATCTAGAAAGATCAAGTAGTAAATGTCAGAGGTACTTGAACCCAGGTCATATGATTTCCATTCCCAACAGAAATTACTCCTTGCATTGATTCTATGTGTTTAAAACTGTGGTATGTTAAAAAAAAAAAAGATGACCCTAGGCAAAAGTGGAAAATTATTGGAATGACCTTTTGCCTTCTTAGTTTCTTAGTTCATCATTTTCTCCCCTTTGACTACATTTTTGACCTTGGTCAACACATTATTCCTTTCTGAATGTTACCCATTTAAGGGGCTGGTCTTCTTTCAAGATCTAAATCTATTATCTTCAGTTTCTGTGATTCCTTTGGAGTGACCTTGGCAGGTATCCATTATTCTCCTACCCTCTAACCTCTTCTTCCCTCTTTGAACACAGGTCTAATAATTTAAGGCAGTGGTTCTCAACCTCTCAATTTGTAGCAATGAGAATACATAATGCATATCAGGGATTTATACTCTGAATCATAACAGTAGCAAAATTACAGTTTTGAAGTAGCCACCAAAATAATTTTTTTGTTTGGGGTCACTTGCAACATGAGAACTGTATTGCGGGGTCATGGCATTAGAAAGGTTGAGAACCACTGCTTTAAGGTGATTAAGTACCTGGTTTGCCAAAGATCTAACCTTATATATAGGAACTCCCATTTTGAATCTTTTATCTCAAAGTAAAATATTAAATACTTTGTCCTCTTTTAAAGGAATTTCAGGCAAAATTCAAGATTCAAAATGGAAGTTCCTAAAATGTCTAGGAATTTCCATTTTGAATCTTTTATCTCAAATTAAAATATTACTTTGTCCTCTTTTAAAAGAATTTCAGGCAAAATTCAAGATTCCAAATGGAAGTTCCTAGATAAGTATCTTATCTAGGAACTCCCATTTGGAATCTTTTATCTCAAAGTAAAATATTAAATACTTTGTCCTCTTTTAAAGGAATTTCAGGCAAAATTCATAGGCCATAAACTGTGACCGCAAAAAAATATGGTTTTCAAGGCTGTGAATTGCCAAAACTGTAAAGATAATTTTAGTGTCTTGATTTTTATCAAAAATAAGTGGTCGCCATGGTAAAAATTCCCAAATATGAAACATCCAAGTCAGCTGGGTTTTATGGAGATTTTAATTAATACAAATGAAGGAATTAAGGGAGAGATGGAGTAAGAGGAAATAGTAGGAAAAGACCTAGGCCTAAGCCTTAAGAGACCCTAGTCAATCTTTTATCCACTCACCACAAGATTTGTCCCAAGCAAAACTCCAGCTAAGTTCAGAGAGCCAGCTCCTCCACACTAACTCCAAAACTCCAACTAACCCGGAACTCCAACTACTTCAGAGAGTCTCCTCTGACTCCTGACCTCCAATTCAGCTTCCAAAACTGAAATCCCCTCAATTTCAAAATCCCCTTCCTTTTATCTCAAAGTAAAACATTAAATACTTTGTCCTCTTTTAAAGAAATTTCAGGCAAAGGCAAACTAATGGAGAAGCCTCTGAAATATCACTAAACCTAATTAAATAGATCTACTTCTTTAACTCCTCCTGTATTTACTGAACACTGGGCACTCTTTCTTCTAAGTATGATATTTGTCCATCTTCTCTTTCCCTTTCTTGCCATTTTGAAGGAGCATATTTTCAGTACATTTGACATGACTTTAGTTAGTATTCTAGTATACTAGTATGCTAGTATAAGCTTACTCTCTTTCTCTCAGAGAAAAATAAAATTGGTTGCCTATATGTGTCATTGAAACATGTTTTAGCCAATAGAGTGCTATTCCTGTTGCTCAAAACTCAAAAGAAAAATGGAATATTTCTAATATTGAACATCATAGGAATTTAGGGCTTCACTTGGAGCAGACTGTTGTAGCATCTAGACATAAATGGTGGGACCTTCAGAGTTTACTTTGCAGAAAAGCAAATATGCAAGTTAAAGCTCTGCTATATTTTAATGGACAGGTCAGTCTGAATGGCTGTCAAGTGAATACACATGAAGTGCTTTGGATCTGCATTGTGAATGTTTGAATTTGTTATCATTTAATTATATAATAATTTCCAAGGAGTGGTGGGCAAGTAATCTCTACTCTCCTTAACTTTGGGCTCTTTGATAATCAAAGTGTCAGAGAATTTTGCTCTTTGAACTTTCTGATACTTAATTATCACGTAAAGAAATCATCTTTGAAATATCTCATCCTGGGCTACTATAGACTTGGTGATTTCAAAGTCATCCTTTATTTTTTGTAGCATTCTGGGTGCAAAAGTAAGATTGGCACCTCCAAATTGTTTTTTCACCCATGATTTAAAAAGGGACCATCAGTAAGTTTGAATTTTGTATGTGGATAGTGTTCTCTAAGTTCATAGGGTGGGAACAACTGAGTATTAGCCTTATCTCTGTCCTTAGCTAGATGTGATTTGAGTCCTCTTTCTGTATTTCTGAAATGGAATAATAATACTTAAAAACAAAAACTATCTCACAGGGTTCTCAGAATCAATTGAGAGAGTAAAATGAATTTTTTAAATACAAAGAACTTGACATCATCTTTTATTTTTTTAAAACTTGGAATAACCTTCATCTGACACATAGCAACATCTCACTTTAAAAAACACTTTCATAAGTTAGTTTTTGTTATAATATAGTTCCTTTAACAAGGCACACAATTTAATTATTTAATGAAAGGAAGTAATATTTCAAAGCTTTATAGGATCAGAGATTTGGAGCTGAAATGAACATTAGAGAGACATTCATTTTATAGATGAGGGAATAGAGAAATAGAGAGATTAAATGACTTGCCCAAAGTCACCCAGATAAGTGGCAGAGCTGAAATTTAATTCTCTGCCTCCAGATGCAGCATTCTTTTCCTGGACTGTGTTATCTCCTGAGTTGTTGATTTATTCTGTGTTCTATGAATGAAAAGTCAGAAAGGGATGAAAATGATAAACATTGATGATGATTACTTGCAGTTGTACAACCTTTTATTTGTCTTTTCTCATTACAAAAATCGATATGAGGCCTTAAAAGAAAGGTTTTATCTGAATTCTTTCCAGTATTGCCTAAACTGTATGCCACATCATAGAGCTTAGTTGGGTTTCTGGCAATACACAAATTTTTGTTTGCTGGTTTGTTTTACATAATTCTGTTGGTTATTACAAATATATGTATATATTATATAAATAAAATAGATATGAAAGATAATATTTATAGTTAATAAATACAGCTAGATCATGAAGTGGATAGAGTCCTGGACTAGGAATCAGGAAGGCCTGAAATCAAATGTAAACTCAGACACTTATTGGTTGGGCAACTCTTGGTAAGTCTCTTAACCTCTGCTTGCCTCAGTTTCCTCATCTGTTAAAAATCTGTAATATGTCATTATTGATTTAATAATAAAACTAGATAATATTTGTAAAGAGCTCTGCAGCATTGTGCTTGTCACATAGTGGATACTTGTTAATACTTGTTAAGTCTAAATATTTCACTGAGAATATTCTTATATCATATTAATTGAAAAATCATGTAGTTCAACTCTATTTTATAGATTACAAAACTGCAGCCCAATAACACTGTGAGTCGCTCAATGCAACCTACCTAGTTGCTAGAAGAAATGAAAGGAGAACCAGGTGACTCTCATACAAATGTTCTTTCCATGCCACCATGATGTCTCCTTATAACTTTTTTTCTTTTCTATTCCCCTTATATATGTCTCTCTGTCTATAAACCTACCTTATCTCAAATATCTATAAAGCTACTTCATGAAATCAGGAAAGTGATTATGAATAATATTTAAACCAATAAACTTTTTCCCTTGTAAAATGGGATTCATTTTTTACAAAGAACATTCTAAAATTTCAACTTGTCTATTAATTCAGTATAAAAAAAAACTAAAAAGTTACAGCAATAGCTATCAAAGAATCTATAATGTAAATCCAGAGCAAAAAGATAAAATGGCTCTTGTAGACATACTCTGGGTTGTCAGTATAATTCCATGGATCATGAAATAATAATAGTTTGAACATATTCAATTCTGAATGAAAAATAGACATGATTCATTCCCTGAAGGCTTAAAATTTTAAATAGTGTAAATGTAACTAACTCAACTCTCAGTGTAAAAATACATCTGCAGGACAGCAGAGATCCTTTGCCATTCCTACATTTTTGATATGCTGCACTCAGTATATTTAAAAATTTTATATGTGATCTAGAGAATTCCTTTCATATGTAGTATATAGCCTCTTCAACCTGAGCACATTTAAGACAGATGTCTTATAAAAGAAACATTTGAATTCTTTTTTTATGCTTAAAAAAAGAATCTCCAGGAGTTTTGAATTTTGAATGGACATTAGAAATTATTTAGTTTAATCCCTTTTTTATGGATAAAGACCTTAATAAACAACTTATTTCCTTGTGGTTCCATCCACTGTTAGTGGCAAAGCCAGAGCAGAATAGTACATAAGATTGAAATGAATATTGTGTGGAGGAAAAATATGTTACCTATTTTATGTTTAAGAACAAGAGGTTAACATTTTTTTAAATTGAAAAAAATGAACAAAAGCTTTCCGAATCTTTAGAATCAAGTCCCAATTTATATACAATTATTGAGTTTCCTTAATCTTCAAAGTATTAGTATTATTAAGTGAGTTAGACCTCTGACTCCTAAGCTTTGGGAGAATTCAACCCATTATTCTCTTAACTTCCCAAGGGATCCCATCTTCATTCTCATTTGCATCTCCATTCACTGAAAAAGTATTATTTCTGATTAACAAAGTATTTTATTAACTTTGCTCATTCATTTTTTAAAAAATGATGAGTGGAAAATGTCTGTTATTCTCCAAGCAAAACACACACCTTACCAACAAAAACGAAATTGTTTTGCTTATTCTTTAAATCCCAAATCCCATTCCCAGAGCCATAATAACCTAAATTCAATCTCATTCTTAAATGTTCATGCTTCGGTTTTTAATATGAATTGAATAAAGATCAAATCGTTTTTACAATGAAAGGATTGAGATGTCCTTGGACCATCCAGATTTCCTAGGGAGGAAGCTTGATGAGCAGTGCCTAGGAATAGCATTCTCAGGCAGCAGGAGCTGCAGTCTTCTCTCTCACTCCTCTCTCACTCCCAACCTCTCTTTCAATCTCTTAAGAAAAAGACAATGAAGGAACCAGTGAAGAGAAATGCCCTAAACCTCCTAGGAGAAATGGGGGTGGGAGAAGAGACATCAGTCAACATAACCAATTGTTATTTGCTTTCTGTCTGCTTTTAGCGACATGCACTTTGACATCTGCTTCTTTTACCCTTCATGGTCCCATATTAATTTTTGTGTGCATTGTTAAGGTTCATGGTTTGGACTTGCTTGCTGTGTTATGATGAGTGTCTATAAGGTTGCAAGGGGCTAAATGGAAATCAAAAGCTATTGCTGATTGCTGGCAATCTGGGATAGCTTTGACCTCTTGCAACATTTCCCAAAGATCTCTTCTCCCCAAAAGAACAAAGAAATGGCCAAGAGTTCAGCATTTCCCCACTGTCTGTATCTTTATACCTCCACTCTGGCTGGAGCAGGGAAGGGATTAGTGAAGAGAGGGCAGTGGGGGCAGAGGAAGAGAAAGAGCTGAATTCACCCTCAGTTCTAGTGACACAGCAGCCTTTTACTTGAGAATAAATAGAAGGCTTTGCACTACACCTAGCAGCATCAGAACTGTGGGGAAAATGAGGAAGGTGTAATAGTTTACTAAAAGTTGCAGAAAACATTTATACCTCACTAATTCAGGAGACTAAATAAGCATTTGCTCCCCCTCTATTTTTCTCTAATAAAGCTAGATAGGCTTTTGTTGTAATCAGATCAATATTATTCGTAGCATCGACTAAGGATGTGTCATTTCCTATTTTTGTTATATTCCAATATTTTAGCATATCTATAACTTCCCCTCTTGTGTCGTTATTGTTGTTCGATCCTTTTTAGTCATGTCTAACTCTTGGTGACTCCATTTGGGGTTTTCTTGGCAGAGATACTGGAATGGCTTGCCATGTCCTTCTCCAACTCATTTTACAGATGAGGAAACTGAGGCAAGCCAAGTTAAATGACTTGTTTAGGGTCACCTAGAGAGTATGTGACCAAATCTGAGGCCAGATTTGAATTCAGCAAGATGCATCTTCCTGACTCTTGGCTAAATATTCTATCTTCTGCACAACCCAGCTGCCCTGTTCCCTTTAATGAAGTAAATCATAATCTACCCTTTTTTGCATGCCTTGTAAAAAGCCTATCTTTATCCTTATTTAAGTTTGCTGCAGGGAGTCTAATTTATGTTGAGGAACCTTCCTTGGGTTCTCTTCACACTTTTGCTAGAACATACTGAATGATAAGAAATAGCTTTGCATCATGGATTATGAGGCCAGAATTGGAGTCAGGAAGAGCTGGATCCATGCTGTACCTCTGACATACTCTCTGTGGTAGTGTCTCAGCTTCTCAGAGCCATCTGGCTTCTACACCTCTTTAATATCATATATTTTTAAACTAAACACCCTGCCATGATGAAAAAAATGCGTGTTGATTAATTAGAACAAAAACAGATCAAAACCTCACTAAAAATAGTTACATCAGTGAAATGATATTCCCTAAATAGAGATTGGATTTGTAATTTAAAATTTTAATTTCTCTGAGTAATTTAATAAAATTGGTCAGGATCTCAGAGAATCCTAAATCAAGACTTTTAAAAGCAAAATTTATCAAAATACAACAATTCAACAGAAAGAGAAAATTTCATTCCCTCAATAGTGTACTAATGCTGAAGTGAGGAGACCCCCAAAACATCCTTCCATAGAGATGGCAGGACCATAGGTGTTACATATTGGAAATGTTTTCAGATTTTTTCATTGGATTAATTAGCTGTGCTGATCCCCCCCACACACACCCTTTCTTTCTTTCTTCTTCTTTTTTTTTGTCTTAAAACAATGCTATTTCATACAAGTTGGCTTTCTTAAGGGGGAAAGACCTGGGGAAAAGTATGACAAGATGAAAAACAAGAAAAAGTTTTAAAAAAAAAGAAAGAAAAAGGTACTAATTTGTTTTAACACTATATTTCTAAGGGTCATTTTTTTTCTTCCTGGCTTGTTTCTCCCATCTAAAGTTAATCCTTTCTAAAATGAAGTTTATGTGCGATTCATAGGTTTCTTCATAAGAAAAGAACTCCATCTCTCTCTCTCTCTCTCTTGCCTAGATGCCCATTATACCATATAGTTATTAAGTATGGCATAGCCTCAATTTCACCCCTATCAGGAAATCTATAAAATGGGAAAGGATCATATGAGCCTGTGAGCAAATGGAGAAACAAAATAATCATATAGCCCATTAGACTTCCCTCAGAATCTAAGGAAATTTTGGAGGGCTACTGAATCATTCTGATTTATTTTGGACCTGAATTCATACTAATAGAAATTTAACATGATCCTCTCCACCCCACACCTCTCTCCTTTGCACCTTTCCTGGATTAACTGGCATAGTGTTAATCCTTCAACTGCAAGGTAATCCTCTGTGCATCCAACAAATGGACTGTTAAGGAAATCTTCCTCCAGCTGGCCAGTCCCTGAACTCAGGAATGCTTGATCTCTTTAGACTCTTTAATTTGAAAGGAAAATCTCTTCTGAGTGTTAGTCTCTGACCTGGGCTCAGAAAGAGGAATTGGATAAAATGCAACCAGGAACCTGAGGCACATGAAGTCAGGCTGTGTTACTCTTTTCAGTTGATGTATTTTGCGGTTGATGGAGAAAAGGGAGAAACTCTGTTCTTCCCCCACCCCATCCCCACATATAATTGCTCTACTTTTGTCTGAAAGAACAAGGAACCAAAATCCAGACATCTGAGCTCTTGCTCATCTTTATATATCACAATGCAGCTCTTATCTCATAGATGACCCCCTTCCCCAGGAAACAATCAGTGGACTTGCCAAGGTCTTCTCAGTAAAGATTTTAAAAGCAGGTGAGATGACCTTTGACCACTGGTTGTTGATTGGGGAACTCAAATTGACCAGATCAATCCTTACATGAAATCAAAAAATCAACTTGATTTTTAAAAATTCTATTCAGTATTTGTTTATTCACAGAGCCTAACAAAGTACTCTTATTAAGACTTAATTGTGTTCACTTACTTGTGGATTAAACTGAAAGTAAAGCATATGAAAATGAATCCTTTCCATAGATTTTTAATTTTAAAATGTCACCAAACATTGTTTTCCTATTACGAAGGGACTTTTTTGGGTTATTGAACAGTAATTTCAATAATATCCAACTTTTCATGACCTATTTGGAGTTTTCTTGGGCAAAAAATATTGGGTAGTTTTCCATTTTCTTCTCCAACTCATTTTACAGATTGGAACTAAGGCAAATAGGGTTAGATAACTTGCCTTTGATCCTATAGCTAATAAATGTCTGAAGCCAGATTTAAAGTCATAGGGATGAGTCTTCTAGATTTCATACCCAAAGCTTTATCTGCTGTGCCACCTAGCCCCTCTGGAGGAAGGATTATGGTTTAATTTAAAAAAAAACAAAAAAACAAGAGAACAAAATATGCATTGGGGATATGAACATCACCTTTTAATTCAAAAGTACTGTCACAGGATGTGAAAACTACGACTTTTGTTGAGGCTGACCTTAAGCAATCTTCTCATATACCTGACAAAAAATATAACGCTAAAGATTTTTACCTTAGTGATTGCGCATTTACATACATGATGTCTCTTGTTCCTCATTTCCTTATAAATCTCATAAAAGATGGCTTCAGGTCAATAGAGTGAGCTGTGTGCCTGTGGCATGAAGACAAATCATTCCTCAGCAATAGGGAATTTTTGCTTTTGATATTAGACTGGACTTACTATTTCATTGGTATAAGAAACTCTCAATGAGGAATTACTCTCTACCAAAACACCTATGTATACTAAGAGATAAGACTTTAAACCCATGTTTTCTGATATCAATACTACCATTCTTCCCACTATAATATAGAGTCTGAAAATAGACTGGATCTTAGGGTAAAAAAAAAAGCTACATTGAACTGGGAGAATAACAATGGAAATGGCTTTAGGCATCATTGTACTTCTGAGACTATATTGATATTTTGACTTCAACCGAGGAAATTTTCATATCTTCTTATTTATGGCAATCTTCCAGTTTTGTTGTTAACAATGGACAAGTCTTCTGACAAACTTTTCTGAGCCCTCCTTAGAAAAGAGACAATGAGTTGTGGAGAACCTTAGATCTCTGGATTTTAGTGAAACTATATGTTTTCATAATGTAACCAAAATGAATTGAAGTTTGTATTTCCACAAATTTTTTCCCCCAGTGATCCTGGTTTTGTCAGAGTTTTCACACTCTTTTCAATAGTTCTGTACAATTTACCCAACCTTCTATTCAGGTTGCAGAAGTTTGGATAGATGTCATTCAGCAAAATTTACTCTGAGTTCCTTGTATATTATCAACTTTACATCTTTCTTATACTCTGTTGTCAGTGTGATTACAAGATTAGTGAAGGATATTGAGAAAATTGATCACCCTCTGAAGTCTGTTTTGAAAACACATGCATTTACTGTTTCATCATAAATATGTTCCGTATGCTTTCTTCTCAGGAAAAGTTATCTTAGGAATCAATATTGTTTCATTTTAATGTGACTTTAAAAATATTTTATGGTTAGCTAAGCAACTGATTGTAATACTGCTTAGTCTCTGGAAGCATCTAAATTTAATTACTTTATTATCTTGTTTCCTTTCACAGTAGGCTTTTGCTCCCTTATGTATCTTCATACATCTTCCTTCCTTTTCCAAATAGGTTGATTTAGTGAATATTGGAAGCACAGACATAGTAGATGGAAATCATAAACTGACTCTTGGTTTGATCTGGAATATAATTCTCCATTGGCAGGTAAGAGCTCCTGATAGATGTTTTCTTTATAAATAATGTGTTCCATGTACCTTCTTTTCATTATTGCTCATGACCTGCAGAACAAACATATGTATCTCAAATCAAACAAACCCATCCTCAAAATAACAGCTTTTAAAATTAGCACAGCTCATGATTGTCTATTTACATGGTATCTGAGGCATTAAGAACTAGCAGATTATAAAATAGACACCAGAGAATTTAGAGCAGTTATTTTTTTATTTTAATTTAACCATGGTCAGCAGACTCATGAAAAATGTTTTCAAAATGTTTATTTTTTTCTGTAATTCACCTTGAAGTAACATTGTCTATGTGTGTGTATATATATATATTCATATATAGGTGTGTTTATAATACTTATATTTTATATGTTCTTAGTGTTTGCTATGTTTTTCTAAAAACAATTTTCTTTTGCCAAATTTTAGCCATAACCAAAAGCATCCCCATTTATTTTTTAATATACAAAAATACAACTAACACTAAAATATAGTGGTAAAAATCTTTTTAAGTTTATAGAGAAAACTGCTTTCTCAGGTGACACCTAATTTAGATGGTAGTCTTTTTTTTTTAAATTAAAACCCTTACCTTCCATCTTGGAGTCAATACTGTGTATTGGCTCCAAGGCAGAAGAATGGTAAGGGCTAGGCAATGGGGGTCAAGTGACTTGCCCAGGGTCACACAGCTGGGAAGTGTCTGAGGCCAGATTTGAACCTAGGACCTCCCGTCTCTAGGGCTAGCTCTCAATCCACTGAGCTACCCAGCTGCCCTGTAGATTGTAGTCTTTAAGAGATATTTATATCCTCTAGCTCAAAGATGGATTATTATAATGGGAACTTTGAGTCAGGCAGAAAAGACATTTGGCAGGATAATTCATGCTAAGAAGATTGGAAAGGGAATTTTGTAATATGTTTTGTAGGTAGGAATCTTATAGTTGGTTGCCTAATCTACCTAAAGGTACAACATACCATTATACCATCTCAGAGGACAATAACCAAATAAGAGAAACTTGGAGTTAGCAGGTGAATCTGGTTGATACTGATCAATTCATTGATATAAACTACTGAAAAACATTTATTTAACACTTATGATGAGCCAGCTTTCAGTGAAAAGCATTTAAAATACAAAATGCAAGCTAGCATAAGACTCCCTGGCATAAAATAATTTACATTCAAATGAATGGTACAGCACATGCAGAGAAACCAGAAAGGGAAAGGAGTCAAGTTTGGGTAGCATAGTGTGGAGATGGCCAGGAATTTCCTTGGAACCCTATATCCTAATGAGATAAGGTCTATGCTCTCCTAGCAGATATTGATGACCCAGAAGCAGAATTCAAAGTTGGGAGTGGAGAGAAAGATGATGTCCAGAGAATAGATATCTCAGTGAGGAAATGCCTGAGAAATTAACCCCTGACATAATATCTTTGATAGAGGGTCAGCTCAGCCCCCTCATAAACAATTCCAGGAAAATAAAAAAGTTATTATTTCATAAAAAAAAAAAGTGAAATGAGAAGTAAACAGTGTGACTGGGGCTCCTGAAAATATAGCAAGGACTCAGCATTCAGGATACATATCTCAGGTTGGAGTCATCCTTAGCTAGATAAGGAAGTGGTAGTGATAGAGTAGATCGGAAAGTAAGCTGGGCTGAAGTTAAATCTTTAAGAAATTTACTCTCATCTAAAGACAGTCAACTTCCTACAAAGGATTTCTCTATGTTACTACAGATATAGTCTGTATTCTTTTGGAGATGTCAAGTGGAAGTCCTCCTATATGAATCAACAAGAATGAGTAGCAATTAGTAGTCAGTTCAGTATATTTTGGTGGACTCTGAGAAGAGAGAATACCTTCTAGTTATTTGTGTTAGGTCTCCTTTGAGTCATCTCTTTGCCTTCAACAACAAACTCCCATTGCAAGTATATTAAAAATGTTGTTCTTCATCTTGCTCAGACACATTCTAAGGCTGTATCTAAGACTTTTAAATGTCCAAGTTCCCTTTCCTCCTAAGTGTTACTTGGCCTCCTCTTAACAGGGGTTTGGATTTCCCTTTCCCTTTTAAAGAGCTTTTTTGTCCTTTTTTAATGGATTACTTTTCTTTACTAAAAAACTTTCTCCTTTACATCCTCTAGGTAATTCAAATTTAGATATTCTTATATATGCAAGTAAACTTTATACATCTTGCTTTTTATTATTGCCTCCATAAAACCATAAAAATGTGAATTTCGGAAATTTTATGTGAAGCTGTAACATGGAAATTTATATTTAAATGTGTTAAAGAATTCTACATTATTTGGCCCATTTATTCAAACATCTAAAACCTCATTGTTGAGAATATGCTATCTCAGACAGCAGATTCCAACCTATGTGTGCCCATTCTTTGCCAGTCTCATCTATGCCCTCTCAAAAGTTCAAACCAATATCGTTTCAAGTTTAAATGTGCCTGTTCACTCCAAATCGATAACTTGAATCATGCATAGAGAAAAGAAGAGTCTACCAAACTCAAGGAAGATAACCGGGCTTTGATCATCAATAGCTGACTGTTCTAGAGTGTGAACTCCCAGATGAAAGTTCATTCATTCCATCAACTAGCATTTATTATTTACTATGGGCTGTTTTGAAGAGGCAAAGAAAGAGAAAAATAACAGTCACTGTTCTCAAGGACCTAATGGAGAAGATAGCAAACAAGTAACCATATACAGACCAGATGTATGCTGGTTAAATTGGGAGTAATCTGAAAGGGAATTCACTAAAATTAAAGAAGATAAGTAAAGAATGGAAAATTAACTGAAACTTGAAGAAATCCAAAGAGATCAGGAAGTAGAGACAAAGAGGGAGTGAATTCCAGACACGAAGGGCAGCCAGTAATAATGCTCAGAATTGGGAGATGTAGTGTTGTGTGGAAGAAATCAGAAAAGCCTTTGTCACTGGAGTGTTAGTTAATGAAAGGAAGTAAAACAAAAGAACACCAGGAAGATAGGATAGACTCAGGCTCTGGAAGCTCAACGGAACATTTTTATTGGATCTTGGAGAAAATGAGGAATCACTAGTGTTTATTAAATAGAGGAGGGATGATAATATCAGACCTACATTGTAGGAAGATCAGTTTGATAGCTGAGTAGAGGATAGGTTAAAGTTAGGAGAATAACTTATTGTATATGAAGTAAGGTAAGAGACAAAAAGCAATTTAGGATGGCACTATTGTTGAACTTGCATAAATGGGAAGATGGAGCCACCCTTAGAATTAATAGAAAGTTGTAAAGATGGGAAGGGTTAGGGGAAAAGATAGTACAAAATATAGGGCTTTTAAAGGTTTTTAAAAATCATTTCCAATGAACTTTGAAATAGCAAATGATGTTCATTTATTTAGCTTTTTTTAAATGCATAAGCAATATGCCTAATAGGATGAGGGCACATCAAATAATAGCAGAGTTCTTCCTCCTTAGCCCACAAAGAAGTCCATAATCATTTAATATGAGCCTCTATTTTATGAGTTTCTTATTTGTTTCATTTAAAGGGCAGTAGGGAAGCTAGGTGGCAAAGTGGGCAGTTTGGGGTTTGGAGTTCAGGAAAATACTTCTTCCTCAGTTCAAATCTGGCTACAGATCATTACTATCTGGGTGACTCTGGGCAAGTCACTTACCCTTGTTTGCCTTAGTTTCCTCATCTGTAAAACGAGTTGGAAAAAGAAATGATACACCCTCCTTTATCTTTGCCAAAAATTAAATGAAATTCACATGGGATGCTGAAGAATCAAACATGACTGAAACACTTGAAAGATAACAATGATTTTCATTTAGGACATGTTGAGTTTGAGATTTTTATGGGCCATGCAGTTCAAAATGTCTAGTAGGCAGCTGGAGATTCTAGGCTGGAAGTCAGCAGAAATGTTAGCCCAAGTACTGTTCTTGCCCTTCTTTTTTTATTTTCAGCACTTAGCACAGTTCCTGGAACCTTGTAATTGTTAGATGAATAGGTGTTAATTAACTAAACTGCTTTTTATTTTAAGAATTGACTATATGTATGCTTCTTTATACTACTTAATAATGATCAGGCTATAAGTGAAAAAGTAGTCTGCTAAGAGCAATCTTGCTTGGGCATTTATACTACTCATTCTTTATGCCAAGGACTGTTTATTTTTCTGATGTAAAACTAATTACATTATTGAAACTTGAAAAAAACTGCTTACAAGGAATTTTTAGAAGATTACTGGGCACATGGGACTTTGAAATATAATAACTTGGATGGCACTTGCCTAGACTCTAAATAATGTTTAGAAGGCAATCAAATGTGCTAAAGATAATTAATGAAAAGAAAACCAGGACAGCAAATCAGCCATCAATATATTCTCTGCTTTTTGTGTATGTGTGAATTCTTCCCTCCATTCCTTTAAAGATATAAACTCATTTCCATATTCCTTTTTTCAGTTCAGTCAGCATGTATAACTTTGATTAATGGTCATAATAGTGAAAATGTTGAGATAAAACCCAGGAACACATTAATGGACACTGTACCGTATATGTGCTGTGTATTTTAGTACCTAGATGAAAGGAAAAGTAGGAAGAAACATAACTAATTGGCCATCATCCTTTCCCCTTTCTATCAGAATCAAGAAAATAGAATGTGCCATACCAACACACACACACACACACACACACACACACACACACACACTCAGAATTATAGACCCTTTATATTCTTCAACATATTCACTAAAAGCCACAGAACTCATCCGCATTTTGAGATCACACAAATACAGATAATAATTTTTAGGATCAGTTATTTTCCCTTTTGCAGGAGTCAAAAGTTCATATTACTTATTCCTGCAAACTGACATCATTAGGATTTTCAAGGAAGAGAAAAAACCAGTTTTGTTCTCAAAAATGAAGTGCATTTACTAATGATTGTCTGTCTTCTGATGCAGGTCAAAAATGTAATGAAAAATATCATGGCTGGGTTGCAGCAAACAAACAGTGAAAAGATCTTGCTGAGCTGGGTTCGCCAATCAACTCGCCGCTATCCACAAGTTAAAGTCATCAACTTCACTACAAGCTGGTCAGATGGACTGGCTTTTAATGCACTCATCCACAGTTACAGGTGAGGATAATTTGTAAGACTGCATTTGCTTTACAAAGTAATGAATGCCTGGCAGAGGAATACACAATGGATAATCGCTTGGATACATGCTTTCAAGAGACTAAGTAATGCAATGTTAATGTTGCCCCAGGACCTAGCCTTCCATCATGGCCATTGGAGATCATGTAGTCAGAGAGGAAACCTTAATTTTTCTAACAATATTATGGAGTTTGCAACATAATACTGGCTGAAGTAGTAGGAAATGGGCTTCTAGTGCACTCATATTTCAAGCTCATCTTTCCCACCCTTGCAACAGGACTTTATATGATTTAAACCAGAACTCATTCTTTACCTATCCATCTCCATAATGCTTGCAAGGGCAACCCCTCCCTCAGTTCCTCTCAAATGCCATTCAAGCATAATTTCTTCAAGTTGTACCTCTAAGCCTGATTATAATAATCTATAAACACACATTTATTTTATGTTTATACACACACACAAATAGATACTTTTTATGTATCAGGATTTGATAGCAATACAATCTAAATTTTGTACACTCTCCAAATGAGACTAATAATTTGTTTTAAAATGGAGTATTATAAATTTAGAGATATTCACCACGGTCAAGAAATAAAGGGGAAAAATCTCAAATCACTATGTCTCAGACATTGTTGCTGTATCTCTCTTCTTCTTCTGGGCCTTGACTAGTCACTTTTGCCACTTATGCTTACCCCATTCTCTATTCCTCCCCTCAGTCAAATTTGACCCTTTTTGTCTGAGTGAATGGTAATTCTCCAGCCTTTTAAATGAATCAGATACTCTTCATGCTTATCATATTTACTTTAGGTTAGCTCAATATGAATGGGGAAAGAAAAGATGTAACTATTCCATTCTGATGACTTCTTTAACATTTTTCTCTTAAAAACAGAACCTCAAAATATTCACATATGCTTAGAAATGTGATTGTGAATGTTGTATCTTTTGATATCTGATTCTCTTTGTACATGAAACAATAATTACATTTTCTTTGATATAGAATATCTGTCCCTGACCCTACATTAATCTCTCTAGATGTCGGAAGGTTTTCCATCTTGTTTGTTCAAATGAATGACTCATCAATGTGTTTTGTGTATATTATGCGGTTATTTTTCAAGTGCCTCCTTCCAGTAGGTGAATATCCCTTCATGAGTAAATGTGACAAGAATGGAGAAGTTCTATTTTTTGAGGTGCTTTTTACTGACTAATTAGAAATATGTTCTGTTGTTTAATGCCCCAAATTAAGTGTGTGTAAATAAGTAATATCAAATAAAGATACTTAATATCAAATATATGGACTGATAAGACATCGCATAAAGGTTATGTTTTTAAGGAAACTACTTTTACAATTAGAAATTGTACTAAGGTCTAGACCTCTAAGAGTGTCACATTAGAATTAAGTTCAATACCGCTATTAGTTTTATTCCTAAGGTGATCAAGGGAAAAAGAAATGAAACAGTATGTTCTAAAATATTGATAGCAGCCTTTTTTTGTGGAGGCAAAGAAGTGGAAACTGAAGGGATGTCCATCAATTGGGGAATGGTAGAACAAGTTGTGGAATATGATTTAATGAGATAATATAATGATAAATGATAAAAAAAAAAACATGGAACGACTTCTTTGAATTGATGCAAAGTGAAGTGATCAGAAACAGGAGAACATTGTACACAATAACATCAATAATAGATGACGATCAATTGTGAAAGACTTAATTATTATCAACAAGGCAAGGATCCAGGACAACTCAAAAGGACTTATGATGAAAAAGGTTATCCACTAACACAGAAGGAGCACACATAGTCGGAATGAAGACTGAAATATACCATTATTCTCTTTATTTCCTCCATGAATTTTTCCATACTGTAAGCAATATGTGTCTTGTTTCACAACATGACAAATTGGGAAAAATATGTTTTATGATAATACATGTACAGCCTATATCATATTATTTGCCTTCTTTGGGGAAATGGGAGAGACAAGAGGGAGGGAAAGAACATGGATTGTGAAATGTCAGAAAATGAGTATTTTAAAAATGCAATAAATTTACAGGTAATTTGGGGAAAAAATTTAAAGTAAGAAAAAAGAATAACATCAGCATGATACAAAGGAAAGAGTACTGTAGAGTCAAAGGTCCTGGATTCAAATCCTTCAACTGATGTGTGCTACCTTTAAAAACTTGGTTAAGATTAGAATTTAGTTTAGTGATCAATATTTTTAAGCACCTACTATTTTCCAGACACTGTGCCAAGTGTATTTTTTAGGATGATAGAGGTAGAGCTGGGAAGGACCATAGAGACTATTAAATGCAACTCACATTTTTATAGATGAGGAAACTAAGCCTATAGAGATTAAGTGAAAATAAAAATTTTAGAAATATATTTATTATTCAATTTTATTATCTGTTTTATTTAATTATTAATGATTTTGTACAGTTAAAATGTGATGCTATGAATGGAAAGAATTATATGTAAACAATTATTTCTTTGTTTCTCAAACTTTAGTTTTAAAATATCTCAATACACGTGACAATTTTTCTTCCCTCAAACAGACAACCTCACACGTTTGAATGGATTTTTCAAAAATTCATTCATAAGTCAGTTATTTATTATTCACAACACATTTTCTTTCACTAACTATAAATATTGAATAGATTTTCAGACTAGCTCACGAAAGCAAATTTACTTAAATGGAATACTGTATGTTACCATAAAATAATAGAAAAGAAAACTAATAATTAAATATAACAGCTAATAAAGTTGAAAAATAAGTAGTTTATTTTAAATTTATCTTTATCGCCTGGCTGAAGAAAATATATATACACTATTCTCTCATACTTGCATCAGCCACAAATAGATATTTATAATAATTAAAACTTTTGGGAGGATTTTAGGATGGGAGAGTGGATCAATTCTTCAAGTTCCTTTATTATTTAAGTTTTCTCATAGTACCATACTAATATTACTAATATCCACATGCATATGGCCCTTTAAGATTTATGAAGCCATTTTTCATTTTTAAAAAAATCCTGTGAAGCTGGTAGCATGAATCTATGATGTACTGTATCGGTGAAGGAAGCTCAAAGTTTGTTCCAGCTCTAAGTTTAAATACTATATGTGGCCTCCTTGTATTTTCAAAGAAAAGAGACATGATTCATTTCTTCCTCCTTTATTACCTTTTCTTCCTTGTTTCTCAGTCTTTTTCCATTGTGTATAACTTTTTGTGACCCCATTTGGAGTTTTCTTGGCAAAGATACTGGGGTAGTTTGCCATTTCCTTATCCTGAGGCAAATAGGACTAAGTGCTTTGCCCAGGTAGTAAGTATCTGAGGACAAATTTGAACTCAGGAAGGTGTCTTACTAGCTCCTGGTCCAGCACTCCATCCACTACTGCCCTTTCTTCTCTAAATATCAGGCAAATTGACTTTTTTGACCCTTTAGCTGAATGTGTTTCACATTAGGGTATAGAAGAGAAAGGATAACTGTTTACCATCTCCATAATAAATCTTTTCCTCCTTCCTTCCTTCCTTCCTTCCTTCCCATCCACTGAAATTTGAATTAAGTAGCATAAACATCATTACTCCCATTTTACATATAAGGAAACTAAGGCCAAGAGTACATGTTAATATATATATATGGCCATGTATTTTCTCAATGAATTAATAATAAAAGCACAACTTTTGTCATGTGAGTGTTCATTTCTCTTTTTTAATTGAAAAAAATTTTAAATTACATTATTTTTTAACCTGAGTCCAGAAGATGAATGGGTTCCTCTCCTATATTTTAAAATAATTTCCTCTTATTGGAAGTAGATGGAGAATATTGAAGTGCCCATCAGTAAATCTATTATGCATGTTTTAATTTTATTATCAGTAAATGTTTAAAAAATAAACTAAGGACCTTTAGGAAAAGGTTAGCAAGGTCAAATAGGTAGGTGAGCAAATGAAAATTCAGAAACAAGATTGAAAAAATCCAGTTAGGCAAACAGGTGCCAGAATAATTATTAATAATAAAAACACATTTACAGAGAACCTTCCTAATAATAATTCTGTGGGTTAGGTCAATGATTATAATTCTCCCCGTTTTATTGGTGAAAACACAGGTTCAGAGAAGCTATGGTGATATATTTGCTAAGTATTCATCCAGGGTATGGTTCTTGGTCCATTAAAACTCTTAATCTATCTGTAAATTTCATCTTCTTTGACCCGGAGTCATTGGAAGTGTGCATGGGGCAGACTTGTCCAGTCGAGGGAGAAAAGGAACTTTACTTGGGCACAAATAAAGAGAGAATTCCCCCAAGTCCCCAGGGTCATGGCCATGTGATTTGTTCCCCTTGGGTCAAGTGCTGATTAACCTCATGGGCCCTTGATACTTCTCTGCCCTCGTTTTTACTTTTCTCTTTGAATCTGTGAGAGAATTTCCCTAGAGGCAGCTAAATGGCACAGTGAATAGAGCAGTCTGAGCTGGAATCAGGAAAACTGAGTTCAGAAATCCAACCTCGGACATTTGCTAGCCATATGACCCTGAGCAAGTCACTGAACTTCTCTAGGATTCAATGATCTTAACTTTGGGAATAAGGACCGCCCCTCTATAGGTGCCAGCAAGATTCCTTTGTAAAAGTGCTTCCAGTGCTCATTTCCTTTCTTCTTAGTCCTTCCTAGAGGAAACACTGGAGAGCTTTGTTGGTCTCTTCCACTCATGTATGCTTAACTAATTCTTCTATTCTTCTTTCCAAATACAATAAAAAGATTTCTCCCATGGATCTCTTCCTTTTCATTTCAACTGTTCCCAGCCCCAGGTAGCCTTCTGTCTGAAGTCTCTCCTGTGCCCTTTCCAGGCATCACTCCCTCCTTAGAACGAAATCTCCATGCCACGTACAAAAGAAGAGCCCAGCTAACTGTTCCTGTGTGTGTGTGTGTGTTTATTGTCTCCTAAACCAAGTTTTTGACAGCAGAAGCCATGGAATGAGTCTCTGTCAACCATGACTTCTGACAGGACTCTCCACATTATAGATCCCATTTTAAATCAGTGATGTCTGATGCTACAGAGTGGATCAGCCTTTGTTCTTTTAACCCAGAATTTAAGGAAGGGAAACAGGAATTTGTGAAGCACTTATGTGCCTGCCACTGCACCCAACACTGCCAAATTATAATATCCTGTGACCCTCACAGCCAGCTGAGGAAGGAGATATTATTATGATTTCCACTGAATTGAGAAAAGAGATCCTGAGAGATTAAAACTTGTCCAGGGTCACACAGGCTGCCATTAAGCTCAGATAGTCCTGGTTTGGATTACGTAGCACTCTCTCTACCTAACTGCCTCTAAAAAGAGGAAGAACAAACACTCTTTAATGATAGCTCGCATTTTTATAGCTCATATATTGTCTCCTTTGATCCTCACAACATCGCTGTGTGGTAGGTGGTATTCCCATTTTTAAGATGAAGAAAGTGGGATGGAGAGAATTCAAGTGACTTGTCCAGGTCACACGGGGCTAGTACGGATGACACTTGACCTTACTTTTACATTAAAAATTCATATATTAGTGGCACCTTAAGCTAGGTGGTGAGAGGCAGCACTGGTCAAGAAAAAGGTCCCTGATGGCAGATGATCAATAAATATATTTATTTGTTGATTGACAGTATTGGTTCTCCCTTTTTTTCCAACACTATCTTTGAATTCAAATTGTGATCTACTTTAAATGAGAAACTGTACACAACATTAATATTTAGCTCAACAGCAGTGATAAAGGTATAGCAATTAACATGTTTGAAATTAATTTCAAGGAATGTTCCCAAGCTTCATAATTTTTTTTTCTAATGCTTTTTCAGGCCTGATCTCTTTGATTGGGATAGTGTGGTTTGCCAACAGTCAGCTCTACAACGACTAGACCATGCATTTAACATAGCCAAATATCATCTGGGTATAGAGAAACTACTTGATCCTGAAGGTTGGTGTATATTGCATTTTTTTAATGCTTCATTAGCCTCTTTACTATTGAATCTGCCATTGGACTTAACCTTAAATGGATATATACTTTAATTTATTAATTTATTCATTTACCTTTTCCTATCCTCCGTGTGTCTTTCTTCTTCTAAATTTCACTGATGTGTCTGTTATAAATACTCTGTTGAAATTTGTTCCTATATCTTTTTAATCTTAAAAATTTTAGAATTATAGTTTTGAACTTATTTAACTGGATTGTGCTTGCTGGTGATTAAAGTGAGCCTAAGAAGTAAGCACTGGGCTTGGCTCCACAAGAAATCTGATGGATTTAGCTGCTATAATCAATGAGTTCTCCTTGCTTTGTAATTTTGCTTCTATTCTTCTTCAAGGCATTATAGCCTACTAGTCAAAACAGCAGTCTCTCATTGGTGCTGGTACTGATATAATCTACATCTCTGGGAAAACTCTAAATTATAACTATTTTGGAAGTTGTCTCTTGCATATAGTAAAACATCATTTCCCCTGAACTCTTCAGATCAAATGCAATTTTATTTCTGCTTATTACTCAGCAACTCCTAAGTAACTTTTATTGTGCATATTATATAAAAATCATGTATTTTAGGCATGTGAATTAGAAGTATAGTTACAGGATCATTCTTACTTGCTTTCCAATTTTCCACGTGTTTTTGACAATTTATTCAAAATTGGCAACTTGCTTCCAAATTATAGAATCTTGAAATAGGTAAATGAACATTTAAGGGAACCTGCTACATGAGAGCAAGTATTCACTAAAGAACTATGCCACAAGCTCTGAGGAGCTCCGAGGGAGGAATGTTTTGTGTTTTTTCAAGGTTTCATCTTGTGATTTATTCTGGCCCTCTTGTCCTTTATCCAACAGAGAAAACACAGCTGTCCCATAACAGTTTTTTTTCAGCATATATGTAATATTCATGCGAGATTTTTTATGAGAACTGTATGACTTCTTGTTAATCATATTATTAACCTTAACGTTGTCCCTTTTCTGACAATTTTGGAACACGAACATGATTGATACTAAGTAAAAAAGATTTGCCAGGAGCTAGTACGTGCACATTTGTTTATATGTATGTACATATATACTTGTGGGCATTTATAGATACATATTTATGTATATACACATTTATATATGTGTCTTTTACATGTTTGGGCATGTAAATGTTAAATGTGTATATATTTATATAATTGCATTAGTAAGAAAGTATTTGATGCTTCCAAATACAAGTTTATTGGTATTAAATTCCCTTACATTTGAAAGTATTTGATATTCAGTGAATGTGCCAGCTCCTATCCAGATCTAATTTTGATCAACATAATGCCAGGACCACTTGCCTTTTCTCTCTATGAGTTATTAGCTATCAGAATAGCACTTGGCAATATCCATTTACTTTTCTAAAAGGGATTTGGAAAGTCTATATACATGAACCTCACTATGGGAATTCTTTCCACTAATGGTGAAAAGGCATTTCCTCCCATTCACAATTCATCAAAATGTGATTTTGACAATTTAAATATTGAATTCCAGATTTTACTGGTAATTCATATTCTACCTTTTGGTTTTGAAAAACAAAATAAATCTTTTGATAGTATTCATTAAATAATTCTGGAAGGTACCTTAAGAGGTGAACTAAATGTCAGTAGATGGAAAGGATTTTTCTGAATTAATGATAATTGATGTATCTCATACCTCAAATATATATCATACACATATATATTTATATTGAATCAAGGCAAATATCTTTTAAATAATTTTAAACTATTAATTAGGATTTTTTAACATATTGCCTTTGAGTTTCATCTTTAAAAAAAAAAATTGGCTGGCTGGCTTGCTTGCCATAAACAAAACAAAATAAAACTTCTGTGTATTAGCTATTGCTCCAATAGCCACTTTTCACTTGAAAAAATATTGTTTTATATCCCCAATTCTTCCTCTATTCCCTACAGTTAAAGAAATGTCATTTATGAGTAATAGAGGAATTGGATACTAGAAAAGACTATCTTTTATCCAGATAAGTTTAACATATTGCCAATGAAAATCATTTACATATGGCAAGTGTAATAAACAGTGTAATTTGATTATTTATTGAGTTAATTAACTTCAGAATAAAAATGAAAGTCTAAACAACTCAGACTTGACCAATAAACAAAGAAAATGAAACCTTTGAAAAAATATTTGTATCCTTCGAACATTTCCAAACTTAATTATAGCTTTGTTTTAATCCACTTTCATTTTGGCTTGATAAGATTAGTTCTACACATTTCATTTTCTCCTTGGCTAATTTCCTATGTAATTATTCAGATGTCTTAAGAGTCTCTATTTATCAATTATCTTAACAATACTTCAGTTGTTCCTTCCTGATCAAGAAGGTGTGTAAACACACAAACACACACTCATACATGCATATATCACAGTATCTTCCAACTAAATACTGTGTAAATTTTTGCACATTACAGAGACATTTGAATAAAATTATAGTGATATAACAAAATATTTGTATATAATAGATGTCAATGCTTGTGAACAATCCTAGATGAGATTTATTATTGCTCTCTGTTTCAATTTATATCAAGCATTAATGACTGTGGTCTTTTCCCAGTAATAATAATAATAATAATAAGGATAACATGTCATGCTAAAATGCATGCATAACTTCCTCTGTAGGAAAAGAAAACAAAAAGCTGTTCTTCCCATTCCCTTTGTGGAAGTCCAATAGAGAGGAAGAGCCTGGACATGGTCATGAAAGGAGGTGATTTAATAAGAATTACTCCATGTTTCTTTATTTTTCTTATGGAACAGAGAATATGTGATTCCTCTTAACTACGTGGTGGATAGAGTACTGGGCCTAGAATCCAGAGGGCCTGAATTCAAAGCTCAGATACTCTTAATTATGTGACTCTAGGCAATTCACTTAACCCTGATTGCCTAGCCTTTGCTATTCTTCTGTCTTAGATTTGCTACTAAGACAGAAGGTTATGGTTTAAAAAAAAAATAATATATATATATATATATATTAGAGACCAAGTCACCTTCCCTGGAGCTGAGTCACCTCCAGGGAAGGTGACTTGGTCCCTAAGATCAGGTTTCTCCCAGTTGCTCCTATTATGCAAATAGATTGATCAAAATTGATCAGTTAATTGATAGATTAATATCAATTTGATTTGGATAAATGAGTTAAAAAATGAGATAAAAAAGTTAAAAATCTTCACCCTGAGGTGGGTGGAAGAAGAGTGAGAGAATTTGAATAAAGAGGTAATGGGGGGAAAGGGTGTAAAGTTTGTGTATCATTAAGGAGATAATATTCACATGAATGAAAATTTCACTAGATTAGCAGCCCAAGGAGCACATGTTGTATAAAGTCCTAAAAAGGAGATAAGGAATTTCATTATAGGAAACCAAAAAAGGCTTTAAACTGGAACTGTTTAATAAATATGTATTGATTTGGATTGTTAATTAAATTCATTCAGAAAATAAAATTATCATTAAGGGGGATAATATTCCAATACATAGAGTGGATTAGAGTGGGTAGAGTTTGGAAGCAGGGAGGCCAGTAAGGCACTGAAGCATTAAAAGAGATATACAGTGTGGTGATTAAAAAGTCAGGTAAAAATAAGAAGAAATGTGCTGATTTGAAAATGATTCTTAAGGAAAAAAATATTCAACCCACATAGTAAGATGAGTCAACTGTTTAGACCAAATTCTCTGCTGTGGGTAGGGATTTTGTACTGTTACCACCAGTTGATGGAGTTAGCCTGTATTAGTTGAAATTACTTGTGCCAGTTTGCATATCTCTCTCTTTCTCCTTTCTATTTCCATAAGACTTTTCTCCATCTCTTATCACATCCTCTTTTCAGATCACCTTATTTCTCTATGTAAGCAGTTTTGGTTAACCCTTCCTTGTCTCTAGGACAAAATACAAAGTATTCTGTGTGGCATTTAAAACTCATCTTTTTGTTCTAACCTGCCTTTCTAAAATGTATTTTTATTTCCAACCAAACTTTCTTAGTTGCATGACATTACAGTTTACAGTTTGTGACTGCCATTACAGTCTATCCCTTGTGGAGAATTCTTTCCTTGTCTCACCTCCATTTTGGGCTATTTTCAAGATAAACCTAAGGTGCCACTGCCACATAAGACTTTTAAAAATCTCTCTCCTTGTTCCCCGTGAAATCCCTTGTATGTTTATTTCATCTGTGATTATACGTAACATCTCTTATCATGTTGTTTCCATCCAATAGGATATCCTCCTTGAAGTCAGGGACTGTTTTGTTTTTGTCTTTGTATCTCCAGCACCTAGCATAAATATCATGGGTAATTTAATCAATGCTTTTGAAATTAATTTTCTTCTACCTTTATTTCTCACTACTATTCTAATAATCAAAGTACAATTAGATGTGAATTTTGCATTCTAAAAAATGGCTATATTAATAGTCAGCTAGCATTAATTAAGGTCCTATTTATGTATCAGTACTGTACTATATATATATATATATATATATATATATATATATATAAAGAAAGACCAAAAACAAAAGAAAGTAAAAATGTAAGTGATACAGTGCTGGACCTAGAATCAGGAAAACCTGTGTTCAAATCCAGTTACAGTTACTATCTGTGTGACCCTGGGCAGGTCATTTAACCATGATTGTCTCAATTGCTTTATTTGGTTTTTTATCTTTTTTATTTTAATAACAAATTTCCACATAATTTTTCCAAAGTTATATGATCCAGATTGTATCCTTCCCTTCCTCCCTCCCACTCTCAGAGCTGGCAGGAATTTAATCTGGGTAATATATGTATTGTCACATAAAACATATTTCCATGTTACTCATTTTTGTAAGCTAATAATCTTATAAAACCCAAACCCCAAAACATATACCTAAATAAAAAAGTGATAAATCATGTGTTTTCAATCTGCATTTCTACTCCAAAAGTTCTTTCTCTGGAGGTGGACAGCATTCTTTTTCATAAGTTCCCCAGAATTGTTCTGGATCATTGCATTGCAATTAGTAGCAAAGTCTATGACATTGAATCATTCCACAATATTGCTGTTAATAGTGTTTTCCTAGTTCTGCTCTTTTCACTCTGCATCAGTTCATGAAGGTTTTTCCAGCTCTTCCTGAAATCAGTTGCTTATTCATAAAATGAGCTGGACAAGAAAATGGAAAAGGACTCTAATACCTTTGCCAAGAAACTCTCAAAAGGAGCCATAAAATTTGGAGGAGACTAAAAAATAATAAGAGTTCATGTTTTCAAGGAACTCCTAATCTAAAGGATAATAATTTGTTTGGCTACAAAAACAAATTCTGCACAGTGTAAATGTAAATATATGAAATCTTAAAACTATCTGACAGTTTAGTACAATAGAAGAAATTTTGGATTTGAAGACTAAAGAATCAGATTCAAATGTTGGCTGTGAATTTCAAGTCATATGTAAAGTACATTATCTGAGAGTTTCTTGGGGCACTGAAAGTCTTAGTGACTTGCCCAGGGTAACAAAGCTCTTATGTATGTCAAAGGAAGAACTTTAACCAGTATTTCTTGGGTCTGAGCCTTTCCCTCTCTCTATACTATGTAAAAGTAGTTTTCTTGTTTCTCATACTTACTGTCGATTCAGTCTTTCTCTAGGAATTAGAGAAAAGATAGAAGCACTTTTAACTCTCTCATTTGTATTGAAATTAAAGTAGAAATTAGAGTTCCCAAATTCAGAATTATTGCTTCCTGAACTATTCAACTGCTACTTTCAAGTTTTATTTTTATATGTGAAAAAATTGACAGGAAATAGCCGCGTCATTCTGATGACAAATGTAACCTTTATGAAATGCCCCAGTGTACTTCTGCTGTTTGCTGTATAGCAGAGTGGCCCCAGCAGAGTTCAGATGTATCATCATTTCTTCAGAGCAAAACAAAGCCTCTAGTGAAGCCATTCTTTAAACCACTCTAGGTATTATACTTTTGTATGTATTGTTCTATGAAGAACAAGAAGAGAAAAAATACTATAGAAATAAATCTAGAATTTTCTGCGATTCAAGAAGTCAGAGGTGATAACTAATTTTTTTAAAATATTGTATCAGCAGAAAATGAGTAATATTTTCAAGTCAGTATTTCTTTTAGAAGAAGTTCAGAATTTTGATCATTAAAATCAAATTATATCATTTAATAGGGTTAAAGTATAATCCTAATGAAAACATCTCTTTAATTTTGAAGTTCACTGGATTGCAATTTAAATGAACAAATTATAGTTGGAGTAACTATTAGACAGGAATGAGGTACATTAGTGGATTCAAGATTGCCATTAAATTTGTTTAATGTACATTCAGCAAAACCTACTTTTGTCAGGAGAATTTAGGAAATACAATGTACATATCCACAGTTTCTGAGCATTCCTTGGAGCAGAGCCTGGGATGGATGCATGATCAAGCTTCAGGGAGGGGGAAAAATAAATGAGATGATGTTTTCCTATTCTGAATGTGGATCTTGGCCACAGAGAAGCATCCTCATGCTCATGGAAAGGATGACTGGAAATAAACTGTGATAACGTGCTTTCTTAGAGGGCTACAGATTCCACACATAATAAATAACGAGGGCTTCCTAGATCAAGTTATCTTATCTTTTCTTTCCAAGACTATTAAAATAGAATTGTAACTGAACTTCTGCCCCTTCAAATTTCCTATAACCTATTGCAAATAAATGGAACCATTTAAGAGTGCTTATCTTTATCTTTATAAATCCATCACCAGAAATAGAAAAGGGGTATCTCACTCTTCAAAAGGGTTCACCTACATGATAAAGACTGCATGGTGAAAATTAAAATATTTCTATTGCACATAGCAATTTTCAGATAAAATTAAGAGTTTTTCTTATTATTGCCTCCATAATGGTGAAACAATTGATTTGTATTTGCTGTTTCTTTGGAGAGCCTTTTGTTGTGGTTAAGTCTTTTCAGTCATGTCCAACTCTTCATGAAAACCCCATTTGGGGTTTTCTTGACAAAGACACTAGAATGGTAGCATTTCCTGCTCCAGCTCATTTTATAGATGAGGAAACTGAGGCAGCCAGGATTAAGTGATTGACTCAGGGTCATACAGCTAGTAAGTATCTCAGGTTGTATTTATTTAATTCAGGCCTTCCTGACTCCAGACCCTGAGCTCTATCCACTATACCACCTACTCCCCCTTTGAAGAAGTGAAAGTTAATGCTTTTTAACATGGACTTCCTTTAAAGAAATCAAGATAATAAATAATATATAACAGTATAGTATAATATAGTATAATATAGTATAATATAATATCATATGATATTATATGATATTATATTATATGATATAATATAATATGATATAATGTAATGTAATATAATGTAATGTAATATGATGTAATATAATATGATGCAATATAATATAATATAATATAATGTAATGTAATATGATATAACATGACATGACATGACATGATATGACATGACATGACATGATATGATATAAAATGTTAAATATAGTTAATAGAGGCAGTCTGGCATGGTGGACAACTATCAGGCACTCAGAGCCAGGATGACCTGAGCTCAAATCCTGCCTCTGGCACATCATGTGTGACCATGACAAGGTCACAATCTCTTAGTGTTCTAGGCAACTCTTTACGATCATATATTTCAGAGAAGTTGCTGATCTGCATTGGAAGAAGGAATTTCCTTACCTGTAATAGTGAAATTACTCTTCTAGTCCCTTGTGTCTATACTTGCTCAGTTTGCTCATCTATAAAGTGAGTTGGAGAAGGAAATGACAAACCACTCTAGGATCCTTGACAAGAGTTGGAGACAACTGAAACAACTGAACAACAAAATTAAATTCTGATTGGGGTACTGATATATTCGTGGTTATTGGTAACATTTCCTATTTCACTTGCAAGATTGTTAGCTTTCTGTTAGACTTTCATCACCTATTTTATAATTCTGTGATCCTCTGATTTCTCTATGGCTTCCCATAAATGCCGAATATGCTGTCTGTCCAATGTGACACCTGGAAAGTTACTTATGGTTTTTAGCCAATGACATGAATAAGTGACCCAAAGGGTCATTCCAATTCAAAATCTATGATCCAATACATACACATGATAATATAACATATATGTATATAGAGTTTGTAATATATAATAAATATAAATAATCTATATATGGATGAAATATTGTCTAATATATATGTATTATTAGAAAACTTTCTTGTGGGTGTTGGTACAGTATTCAGGCAGAATTTCTTCTATTATCTTTTCCTATTGGTGCAGATCCAGCCTACCTCAATTCCTAAGCACACATTATCTTGAATATTTTTCATAAATTGTTATTAAATGTGCCCTGTCAACACCTTTTGGCAAGCATATAGTGCCATGTTTATGTCAGATTATGTTAGTAATCTTAGGATCATTGAACAAAGTTATTTATTTGAGTGTAACCATTAAATAAACATAAACGGCCTGGAAATATGCATGGAAAACACTTCATTGAAAAGAACCTTTAAAGATGCATTTTGCTCCATCAAATCTTATGACTTTTTTATGATCCACTAATCCTAACTCTGAAGTTGAACTTTGTATATATTCGATATTATTAGTCAATTATTTCACTGTGTAGATTTGTTCTGCTAGAGAAAATTGTTTGTGAAAACCTATTATCCTTCCACATAGTTTTATTAAGGAGACTATTGATAAATGTGGGGGAAAATATGATTTGAAACAAAAAGGAACACATGTCAACCTCACTTAGGAGATATTATCAACACCTTAATTAAGGCATATGCTACTCATAGGAGCTGGAACATTTCTTTTCAGATTGATGGGAGTCACGAATATTTGATCTCTAATCATAAGGGATGCCACAGAAGTAGGGAATGAACATCTGTTGTGTTTAAAGTTGAGTCCAGGGGAAAATATATTTCAGAGTGTTATAAATGTTCTTCAGTCAAGTAATCTTTTTATGAAAAATTGTGTGGGTTGTTCAACAGATGATGCACAACATGTGAAAAGAGAGTTCAGTGAGTTCAAATCACTGAAAAGAAAAAGCATCATCTATGTATTTTTGTAAAGTTGCTCACAGTTTTTTAATGGATCAGTTGTAGAGCAGGGACACCATTTTGGGTGCTTAGTTGAATAATAACAATAATAAATTTAAAGCTTAGGAAGACCTTTGATGCAAGACCTGCTTCTGATAGATGCTGACCATAAGAAGAAAGTGGATGTCCCTTCCAAGATGGAAGCCAGATTCAAGGCTTTGAGAACCAGAAGGCAATGTCAGAGCATTTTAATAGCCACAAAAAGAAGATCCAAGCATCCCTCACCTTCTATCCATTCCACAAGTACTTCATTCTCTGACTTTGGCATCATCTTGTAGGCAAGATACCCCTTCTCTTTTTAATGGCATCTCAGTTATTTCAAAAATATGCTTCTGACCTGTCTCTGAATCACTATTTTTTTCCATTTAAACTTTTAATTTCATTTATAAATTTACTTTCAGTACAGGAATTCCTCTCACTGATGCAGGTCAAAAATTTCTCTGTAATTTAGTAGTCTTAGGCAACCTGAGAATTTAAATTATTCATAGCCCTTGGTCAGTGTCCATCAGAAGCAGGTCTTTCATCAAGATCTTCCTAAGCTTTATTATTTACATTTATTATTACAATACTATAGTAAAGTCCTCCAAAGTGAGGACTTTGAATAAATCCTTCATTCTCTGATAAGTAAATCACTATGTTTTGTCGTAAGACTAACAGGGAGGAAAGTGCCATGAGTAGAGTGAGGGAAACAAAACAAAGAGTTTTGTCAGACCATATTTTAAGTATAGCAAATGAATGTTGTATTTGTGGTTCCAGACACTTGGGAAATGAGCAAGGAACAGCATGTCAAATTGCCATCTTTAAAAGAATATATAACTTTCTGATTTATTTTAACTCATTATTACTTTTGTGATTACTACTTACCACAGTTATCTCATTTTCAGAACTTCCATTCTCTTTATAGGTTTGTCTAACATTGACAAACTTTCTTTTTTTATAAGGAATAACAAAAAATTTTGAATTGTTTGCTTGCATTTTCATGTTTTATTTTATTTTTGCTTATTATTATTTAGTGGTTGTTCAGAAACCTTTAAATTATCCGTTTGGTTTTTATAAACCATCAGAGAAATGTGCATTTTCCATTTTCAGGATGAAAAAGATATATCAAAAAAAATCAAGCAAAAGTTTGAAAAGAACTATCATTTTATTGCCTTAAATTTTCAGTTTTCACCTTATGTATACTTGGGTTTTCTTTTTATTTTCCATTCTCCTATATCACTATGTAAGTGCTGTCTCCCTTTTTCCTCCCTCTGTCTCCACATCTATTCTTTTTCTTTTTTTCTTGATCAGGCTCTTTGAGACCTCATTTAAGAATTCTTGTCAGAAATATTTCTCCAGCTCATTTTACAGTTGGGGAAACAAAGGCAAGCAAGGTTAGCTGACTTGCTCAAAGTCACATAGCTAGTAAGTGTATGAGGTCTGATTTGAACTCAGAGGAAGATGAGTCTTGCTGACTTCAGACCCAGCACTTTATCTACCATGCTATAAAAAGCAACGAGAAAAACAAATTCTCCTGTGTAAAATGAAAACAGTAATTTACTTCCTTACTCCACTTCATTACAAGTGGGGGAAAGGCACAAAACAAATTATTAAGAAATGAAGGATCAAGATACTTACTTCACATTTCTTCACCCAAATGAATATACAAACTTAATTGAAATATGCGGCTTTTTACACTGTCAATGTGCATTATGAGAGCTTTACTGAATAATAATAGCTTTAAAATATAATGAAAGAAGAAAACAAATCTGCTCAAACAAAAATTAATTTGAAAGAGGGTAAAAGGTAGAGTCGTCTATTCTTAATCTAAATTTTATTTAAGCTGGCAGAAAAGAATCAACCAAAATTATGTCACATTTGTAAGACGATTCTTATCTTACAAATTGAATCCTGTTTTCCATCTTCTGATTATAGATACCCTGAGTGGCCAGAATAATTCTTCTTCCTAACTTAATCCTGAGAAATTAATGTGAATTTTGGTGTAAGAATTCATTGTGAAAGTATTGAATAGTGATAAAAAGCTGGCCTCAAAAGCAAGAAAGACCTGAATCTACATCCTGCCTCTGACACTGATTATATATATGATCCTGTGCAAGTCACTTGAATTATCAGTGCCCAAAGGCACTTTAGAAGACTCCAATTAGCAGAGAATGTGCTAGTCTGCATTGATAGGAGTTCTCATTCCCACATCTGGGCATTACAGGTCTAGTCCTAGTCCCGGGAGCAGTTTTATTAGAGCAGATGAGCTGTGAATATAAGTAAACCAATCCTATCCTTTCTATGTAATAGCATTTGATGAGTAATTCTGTCCTTGTTTCACAGGAGTCACACAAATTATGTTGAGGAATAAGAAATTAATTGTATAAAGAGCACAGACAGCTAGGAAATAATATAGAGGGAAATCCTGGCTTTTTTCCCCCTGTTCAGAGAAATTCAGTGTGAATAGATTAGAGGTAGACCATTATTGAAGAATGAATTCCAATCCTGGTTCTGCGATTTATACTTGCTTTGACCATGGTAAATTATACCTAATTTACTCAATAAGAATATAAATGCAGATCTATTATTATGCATTGAGTGAATTAACATTATAACAATGACTTGATTTAGTATGGAACCTCTTTAGAAATGTTATGAGAGGAAAAAAGATACCCACACTAGAAGTAAAGATATTAGAGAAGGTTTGAATGTACTTTAATTTAATATTCAGATTTATGTTCTTTTTAAATCAAACAACATTGCAAATGTGATCAATCTTAACTCAGTCTTACAAGTCTCCTCTATTCTTAATCAAATGAAAAAAATATCAAAAAATGTTTATAGAGTTCCCTTAGAATCTCATTTTATTCTTCTAACAAACTGCATCCCTTTAGCAATTTACCAGAAGTGATTACTATTGTCTATTGAACAATCATTTGCAATTTTTTAAAATCTGTTAAAACAATTTAGTTTTGTAAAAGATATTCTGCTGTCTTCTACAAGGAAAAGTTCATACATGCAAGTCAAATCAACAAGCATTTATTAAGTGCTTTCTCTGTTCCAGATACTGTGCTAAGCTCTGAGGGCTCAAAGACAGGTAAACAGCTCTCAATTGTTCCTACTCTTGAATCTTTTAGATAGTCTTTGTTGTTGCTTTTTTTTTTTTAATCAAACCAAGGCTATCCATTACTTCTAAATAAGAAAGAGCTCTTTAAGATATTTTTAAGTCAATATTTTTAGGAGAAATCGATCTGAAGTGTAATTTTTAACCTTTTTGGATTCTTAACCTTTTTGAATAGTTATAAAAGGCTCCTGTCCTATAAAAACAGCATTACCAATAAAATCTTTGAGGGAGGACATCTACATATAAAACAGCAGAGACTCTATTGGGATTAGGAATTTTATTAGCTCTCAACTCTCTAATGACTAAGACAATTCCAGGGCTATTTAAAAGATAATTTAATTTGTCCACTATAACACATGGGTGATTTCAACTTTTTTCTATAAAGATTTTACCATATCTACATCAATATCATGAATGTAGAGATTTCTAGAAACAAATACCTAAAGAAAAATAAGTCTAAGATAAAAATCAGATAGCTTTAAATAGATTTTGTCAGTGCTGAAATGAATATGGTATTAGAGCCATGAGAGCCAATTTGTGATGTAGTGGATAAAGGGTTAGTTGGGGAATCAGTAAGACATGAGTTCAAATTTCCATTCTATTTATGAGCTCTCTTTAGATACTGCTTTTTAAAGGAGATATCCAGAAAAATTCCATAGTGATCCAATAATATTTCATCAGACATTTGTTAAATATTTATCTGGTTCAAGAAGCTGTTCCACAAGAATAGGATGCTGAAGTATTCTAATACTAAAGCAGGAAGGCCAACCCGCAGCCTTCCCACAAAAGGAAAGATAGAAAGCTGACCTTGGGGAAGGACTACAGCCAAGGAGATGGACAAGAAACAGGCAGACACACATGTAATATTGGACAATGGAGCTCCACAGATAAGCCCCCACTACTTAGCTATCAGAGGACATGATACCACTAAGCAGTCCTAAATTAACAATATGTGGATCTAGGAGTATAGAGATTAGCTGAGAGGAACCTTGCAGCCTAGGTGGCAGGTATGGATCAGTCTGGCTTGAGGAGAGGAGATCAAGAAAGAAATCATCGGTTCCTTAGAGCTAGTACTCTAAGCCCGAACCACTTGAGGATAAGAGATTGAGGAGGAAAGGTCTTTCAGGAAGAGAGAGAGATAGAGAGGGAGGAAGTTAAAGAGGCCAAGCTCCAGGAAAAGACAGACATAGGAGAGAGGTGATGGGGCAAGAGAGACCTGGCCTTCTGTGGAGCTCCTATTTATTACCATTGAGATGCAAATGTGCACAATACATATGGATGAGTGCATATTGCATTATCATTGGTTACTGACAAGGTATAGGTGTGGTTTGTCTTAGCCAAGTGTGCACAAAGAAACCTGATTTCATGCCTAACCTGGGGGAAGCTGGGATCAAAAGTCAACAGGCTTTACTAGCCATGCGCAAGACTGAGCATACTCTTCTTCTAAGACAATCTTTACATTCTAACTGTTTCCCTTGTCCATAGATAGGTGTGGACTGCTACAAATACTATCTTTCATGTAGTAACTGGATTTAGTGGTTTTATAATATAAATTATAAAAAGCCACAATATATTATCATTGAGGACTTATGAACAAGAAGTGGCATAAAATACATCACTAGTATATGTCTAATCAGAAAAGCAGAGACTTTGGTTGTTCCTATAAAGAAAGTGAAGAATATTTTAGGTCAGCATTTTCCAGACCACATTGTCTTCTCTCTTGCCATTCTTTCCATCCACCCCATCTTCTTCAACAAGATATAATTGCTGGTACCCTAGCCTCTTACAGATCAACTTTTGCTTCATCTTACCCAGAACCTGTCTTCCACATGAGTTCTTATTTATTCTCAGATCATAGCATTGTGAGACTCCCAAAACTTCCTTATTTTTCTAGCTTTATTTTCTAGTATGTATATCTTTCTCCATTGCTTGCCTGTATTTGAACCCCTCGTTCTTAGCATAATGCCTGGAACTTAGTAGCTTCTTAATCATCTGCTTATATAGTGCATGACCTACAGGAGTGCCTCCAGTCCTTTGGGTTGATCCCATATGGATGATTTATAGAAGGACATGTATGACAATGGACACAATGGACGTAGACACTGGATGAGAAGGTATACAGACCTATCACATCATCTGCAGTATAGATTGGTATGATATCAGGGTGCATCAGGTCAGAAATTGGTGAGTTGAAAATTCCCTAGTCTAAAGTTTAAATTTATAAATTGTGGATTTCTTAATACAGTCAGTGATCTGTCATAGTTTTCATTCTACATACTATGTCATCCTGTTCAGTTCTAAGAAAACAAATATATGCTATTAATGAGATAATAGCATAAAACCACAAAATTCCCATTCATTTCTCAGTGCCTTATAATCAGGATTCAAACTGATTAGATTGAAATGTCTCTATCTAATGTTATTAATTTATTCATAAACAATACATTCAATAATATTTTTTTTCATTCCTTATTGTCCATAGCTTTTCATAAAAATTCCTGCTTATTCAACACCTTCCCATCCCCTTTGCATTAGTGAGTCTTGGTTTACCTACTACCCAAATCCTTCTCCTTACTCTTAGATTGATCATAATCAATCTTCTATCTCCTTTATGGAGGAGGGCTTTTTTCTTACCTGTTGATCTCAGTCCCTACCATGATTTCAAGTAATGTCTCTATGAAAATGCTCTCCAAATGTATATCCAATTGCAATCTCTCTTGTACTCTAGCTGTGAATCTTTAGTTACCTGCTAGATATATTTTCTTGACTGTCATATTGATCTCAAATACTCAATATGCCTAAAATTAACTTATTATTTCTTGATCCATTCACCTCAGATCAAAGTTGTGCCTACTTTCTGCAAATCCTGTTTCGGTAGATAACAGTACCATGATCCCAATTAAATTAGCAGTTTTCTTTGACTCTTTCCTCTGACTTGCCTCTCATATACAGATATTTGTCAACTCAATAAATCAATCAACAAGCATTTTTAAAAGTTGCTATTATGTTGAAGGAATTATTCTGGGTGTTTTTGGATACCAGTGAAAAGAATAATTCCTATTTAATTCTAAATGATGAGACAAGTACCTGTGTGTATATCCTATGCAGAATGAAAAAAGGAATGAATTAGCTAAGGAGGAATAAAAGGATTTCTGTGCTGCAGTGAGGACCCAGTTAAAGCTAGATAATATGATATTTTAGTGTACCCTGGCAGCAACATTTGTGTGACTTCCTTCAGTGCCATTGAACAAGAGGTTGTCAGACATACAAAATAATCCAGATGTGGGGTTAAATGGGATAGTTGGATCTGGGTTGCTTCACAACTATTCCAACAATGAGTGTATCATCAAATCTACCTTTATATCTCTCATATCCATCCTCTTATCTCCACACCACTTTATTTCTGGTCAACTGAAATTTTTTCTCATTTGTCCTCTCTGTTCTCTTTTCTCTAGTCCATACATGGAGGAGGTAAAAAAATAATTTTAAGTGGTCAAGATTTGACTTTATTACACCCTTTTTCAAAAGAATTCAGTGGCTTCTTGTTGACTGTAAGATAAAATAAAAAAATTATTTTAAAGCCTTTCATAGTGTGACTCCTACTTATATTATAACTTGAATCATTGCTAATCCCCTTATAAACTTTATATTACAACTGAAAAGTCTATATACTTCCTGAACTCAGCCCCCCACATCTTATCTCTGTACATTTGCACAAAAAATCATCTCCATTCCCAGAGTACAATCTTTTTACAGAATCCACATCTTTTTTATAAGTTTAGTGCAGGTGCCACTTCCTAGTAAAAGTCTCTCACAGCTGCTGTTCCTCTCTCCATCTTCAGTTTTCCTTGTACTGTAATTATTTGATTCATAATTCTATCTCCAGAAGGTAAATTTCTCAAATGAGTCTTTTTTTATTGGTTGTTTGTCTCTGGTGCCAAGCACGATGTCTTACAAAAATAACAAATGAAAACAGTTAATAATTATCATTCGAATTGATTTTTGAAGACAAACTGATAGAAACTACATTATTATTACTATCCCTCTCTGATCTAAATCTGAACCTGAATATTCCCCACTATGAGTTCAAGACATTGCTCATAGTTCTCAACACTGGGCAGCAGACAAAATCCTGTGTCCTTATTTACAGGTCTTTGCTATTTTAAAAAGAAGCTCTTGTTTCTCTACAAAATCTCATATTCTCCAAAGTTAATAAAATTAGTTATTTCAACCAGTATTCTTCTAGGATGATTTCAAAACCCTCATTATCTTGATGCTCCAACTTCAGCTTAGACATTTTCTTACTATGCTCTTATTCATATTGAATTTCAAGTCCTAATGGAAAAAGCACAAGACTGAGAGTCACAAGGCTCAACATTCATATCTTTGTGTGACCTTGAGTAAATCAATTGACCTTTGGGGCCTCAATTTCCTTATTTATTAAATTAAGGAATAGGATGAGATGATCTCTAAAGTTTCCTTCCAACTCTAAGTTGCATGGTATTAGTTTGCCTTATTTTTAAGTCTAAAGTTCATCTTGGAAGGAAAAGGTAGAAGCAAAATAGAAATTAAGTAATTCTACCATCTCTCTGTCATTCATTAATATTATCCCATTTTTACAAGCACAGACCGATCCTTTATTTATTCCTTATATTTATATATAAATAATATATTTAAATTTAAATTTAAAATTAAATTTAAAATTAAATTAATTTTAATTTTTTATTTTTAATTAATTAATTTTTTATTTTTATTTAATTTATTTATTATTTTTAATTAATTAAATTAATTAAATTAATTAATAATTAAAATAAAAATAAAAAATAAAATTAAAATTAAAATTAAAAAAATAAAATTAAAAAATAAATAATTTATTTATTATTACTCTTAAATAAAATGTATTTTCCCTCTCCCTCTCTCTCCTACACCTCTTTACTCTCTCATGTCCAAAGCCACCTTCTCTCTTGTCTAATCTAATCCATTAAAATATAATGTCCTATTTTGTTGATGTATTCTAGTCATGAGCCTTACATCAATGTTTCAGTGATACCTATGTAATCATTTTTACTGTTTCATTAAGATCTCTAGTTCATCATGTTTATTACTCCTCTTCTGCTAATTGATGCTTAGACATTTAAGCCCTCAAGGAGAGTTTTTACTCTCTACATCATTTATAAAAATGCATTATACTTCATCATTTCTTTTAATCAAATAATGGAAATATCCAAGTAACTTTCTCCCGCAATTACTTGACCTTCACAATCAATTAACTCAAATTACAGTTAAAAACAACAACAACAACAACAGGCAACCTAAATGTGCTGATAGAGTTACTTGGAAAACTATGTTAATAATTTCTAAACATGTTTTCATGTTCTTGAAGAATTTTACATCAATAAAACATAGCATTACTTGAAAAAATATTGATTCTTTTAAACTACAGAATAGTTTAGAGAACTGAATGTCATTAAGGAATAATTTTTTCTTACCTTGTTTGTTTGTTCCTGGAATGACTTCAGTTTTCCACTATTATAGTTATTATCATTGAAGTCCTTTGAATAACTGGATCATGAGTTACCATTGTTTGTTTTAGTTTGCTCCCTTTCTTCCATATTGTGTCATTTTCATTTGATAGAAGTTTTGCTGATATAATATCTCATCTAGATCAAAGATTCTTAATGGAAAGTTTTTTACCCTAAGATATGAATAATGCTTAAAATTTAACCTGAAGTATAATTGGCAAAACAAAATTAAAGTACAATTCTTAAAAAATGTTTAAAACAAAAGTAGTTGCCTAAGTTAATGGGACATCTATACATTTAAAAGGATTAGATCGTTGTTAAATTTCTGAATTTAGTCTGAAAAAAATGAAAAATGTGCATTCCATAAAATGAATTGATGGCTCTTATAGGGAAGGCAAATCTAGATAATAGAGTGTTATTTTTAGAACAAAAACATTTCTACAAAAATCTGTAGAGCATTAGTGATATTGCCTTTTTTACCAATCTATCAACAGAACATTTGATTTTGTTTCACTTTTCTTAATAAGATTCCAAGAAACAGAGAAATAGTATTATGATGATGATTACTAATACTAGTAATAGCCCCTAACACTGCACTTTATTTATTATTTATAATTTTTAGGTTGTCTAAAAGTTTGGTTTTCGACCCCTGTGGATCTCCAAGACTCTTTCAGTGTGGCCTCAAAGTCAAAAGTATTTTCATAATGATATTAAGATGTTGTCTGCCTGTTAAAGTAGTTCTTTTTATTTACATATCTCTGTGAGGCTGAATTTTCTTTTTATACTTCAGCAAAAATTACAAATCACAATAAATTAATAGCAGAAGCAGTTATGAGATTCTGCCTAACTTCTATTAAATCATACATTAGAGAGATTTACAAAAAGATGGAACATTGCCACTGTTTTCACTAATTATTTTGTTTTGGAAGTTATAGCTTTTTTTAAAATTAAAAATATCTTTTATGATAACATGTAATCTCTTTATTATTGTTATTTTAAAATAAATAATAAAACTTATTAGTTTCAATTTCAATATGTTAAATATTGATAGATAAAATTCATATAAATAAACCACTTTGGGATTCCCAATAATTTTAAAAATGTAAAGAGGCCACTAATAAAGTTTTAAGAGTATTAAGGAGTCCTGAGACCAAAAAGTTTGAGAGCTACTGATTTAGGACAACATAAGATTTGTTATTGATTTAGCGACCTCTTTTCTTCCCTTCCTTCCTTCCTTCCTTCCTTCCTTCCTTCCTTCCTTCCTTCCTTCCTTCCTTCCTTCCTTCCTTCCTTCCTTCCTTCCTTCCTTCCTTCCTTCCTTCCTTCCTTCCTTCCTTCCTTCCTTCCTTCCTTCCCTCCTTCCTTCCTTCCTTCCCTCCTTCCTTCCTTCCTTCCTTCCTTCCTTCCTTCCTTCCTTCCTTCCTTCCTTCCTTCCTTCCCTCCCTCCCTCCCTCCCTCCCTTCCTCCCTTCCTTCCTTCCTTCCTTCTTTTTCTTTCTTTCTTTCTATCTTTCTTTCTTTCTTTCTTTCTCTCTTTCTCGCTCTCTCTTTCTCTCTTTCTCTCTTTCTCTTTTTCTCTCTTTCTCTCTTTCTTTCTTTCTCTCTTTCTCTCTCTCTCTCTCTTTCTCTCTCTCTCTCTCTCTCTCTCTCTCTTTCTCTCTTTCTCTCTTTCTCTCTTTCTTTCTTTCTTTCTTTCTTTCTTTCTTTCTTTCTTTCTTTCTTTCTTTCTTTCTTTCTTTCTTTCTTTCTTTCTTTCTTTCTTTCTTTCTTTCTTTCTTTCTTTCTTTCATCTTAGAATCAGTACAATTGGGGGGTAAGTGACTTGCTAAGGATAACATGGCTAGGAAGTTTCTGATGTCATATTTGAACCCAGGACCTCCCATATCTATGCCTGGCTCTCAATTCACTGAGCCACCTAACTGCCCACAATCTTCTTTCTTGCTCACAACTGCACTGTGTCACCAAATATATAATACATTTTATTTTATTAATGGAGTATTCACAATTGACAAGAATATACCTGAAAGAAAGGAAAGTCTAAAACAGATACAGAATCATAATAATACCTATCATTGATTGCTCTTTTTTCTCATATTCAGTAAACATAAATAAATTTAAGAATAATTTAAACATAGATACATTGGCACAGTTCCAGCTGTTTATTCTGCCTGTGAACAGAAATGGATTTCCACAGCTAAAGTTATATTCAGAACACAGAGCAGATGAAGTGTTTATATCTGGAAATATTTGTCTTTTATTATTATTTACAGACAGCAAAATAATTATATATATATACATATACATATACATATACATATGTATATATATATTATTATTACAGTTTTAAGTTGAGTCAGAAATCATTCTTGCCCATTTATATTCCAGTGGGAAAATTCAGATTTTTGCCAAACATTGTCCCATGTCGATGAACTGAAGGTAAAAATTAACTGTAAGTTATGGTTGGGCCAATACTGCACACAGATATATTCATATTTGAAGAAAGCTTAAAGTGGCCAAGAGGTTTTCTTTGTCTTAGCTTTTGGTTTTATGACTAAGCTCTGATAATAATTTGTCTGAAATAAATGAGTATCTGTTTTTCACAACTCTCATTTTTTAATAAACAGTAAGATGCAATGTTTATATATTTATGTGAAAACCAATTATTGACAGAAGCGATAAAAATTTAAATTAGGTACCAATATAGAAAATGTCTTTTCTATATAAATTTTAGTATAATTATATTGACTCTAAGATCAAAGTAAATCAACATGTGGCCCACCAGTCAAATATGGTCATCATCATAACTGTGGTATAGTCCCACCTGATCCATTTGAACAATGGAGTCTAAAAAACATTCTTTCTGATACAAATTTATAATTTGCTACCACTAGCTACCATTCTCTCAAAGTTAGGTAATTTAATAATCATAATCAAAGCTAGATGGAATTAATTATATAATTAAATTCAGGAAATGTACTTATATACTTTTTATTGTTTAGTGAATGAGAGCATGCAATTTTAGTCAAAATTAACAAAAATCTTCCACCTTAACATGATCATCTGAAAAATTATAAAATTATAATGGTTATACTTGTGGAGATCCAGCCTGAGAATCTTAGGACCTAAGGTTTTGGCACAACATATCATATATATATATATATATATGTATATATATATATATATATATGATGTTTTATAGTTTTCTTATAAAAACCTATGAGGTAGGTAGTAAATAAGAGAAAGATATGTTAAAATGGAATTTTTTAGGAAATAATATTTTAAATGAAATGTAAAGTTCATTTTAATATAATTGAACTATTTAAAAGCAAACAAAATATGGCATAACAGGAAATTGTTTGAAATGTATAAGAAATTGTTTATATTGTTTACAAATTATTATTAATTATTATTATTAACTTTTATATAGCACCTACTCTGTGACAGACTTGATACTAAATGCTTCTAAAAATATCTCATTTGATCTTTACAACCACCCAAGGACATTGATTCTACCCCCCCTTTACAGATGAGGAAACTGAGGCAAACAGATTAACTCACTTGCACAAAGTTACATGAGTAGTAAGGATCTGTATTTGAACTCAGACCTCCCTGACTCCAAGACAAATGTTCTATCAATTATGCCTCTTTATTGCTATATAGGAAGACTGTGAAACAATGGAAAATTGACAACTGTCAACAAAACGTGTTTGAAAATAGGTTAAAAATATAGACTATATATTGGTTTGTTGGATAATTGGTTATGTATAAAGCTCTCAATTTTTCCTCTTGCAATTTTTTTAGAGGAATGCGGGAGGAACAGTGGTAATTAGGAAAAAGAAGAAAGGGATGGGTTTGTTTTTATTTGGAAGTTAGTCTCATAGAAATTTGCCTGTCACTCATGACAGGTAATAAAGGAATATAAAAGTAATCTATTACATCAAAATGTTACATCCCTAATTTATCTAGTTTAGAAATAGATAGCTTAACTATCCATTTTGATAATTCCATGAACTCATCATCAATGTGGATATATTATCTACCTTCTCATCCCACCAACCCCCATGCAATTGTTCTCCACGTTTCCCCACAAACAAACACAAAATTCCTCAATATATGCTCCATTAATGCATGCTGTTCCATGGCCCCATGCCAGCTACCTCTCTTCTGCTTTCCATCTTTTTCTCATACATTGTTTTTTACTCCATTAGCTTCTTGGGGATGGGGACTATCTTTTTTTAATATTTTTTATCCCCAGAACTTAGCATATTGCCTCTTGCATTGACCTTAATATGTATTTACTATTGACCCTTCCCAGATCACACACACACACACACACACACACACACACACACATATACACAAACACAGAAATACACAAAGTCTTTCAATGCCTTAAGCAAAATAGTTGACTTTTATGGGAAATTTTTTCAACACTGTGCCAAATCAAAGAGTGAAATATTTGAGGGAAGAAGACTTCTAGGTGTCCATGAAATCACACAGCCTTCCCATGTTCAGGGATCACTGTTATACTGAAACCTACATAATAATTTCATCCTGGTGAATTCTTCTCTAGGAAGTAATTGCAAGCTAGGAAGCTACATGTATTTGAGAAGCCAGATTAAACCAGTGCTGTGGGTGAGCTGTCAACATCAACCACTCATCCAAGAAATTGAATGTATTGGCATGCTGACAAATGGTATGAATGGATGCATTGCTTTTCAAAATCAATCCTGTGTGATTTTATACCCAGCAACAGTTGTTGAGGGAATTCTGTACCAGCCAATGGGACAATTCTGTCGGAAAGAACCAACTTGAAGGAAAGGCTATAGGGAATTTCTAGGTTACCATGATGTCTCTTAGGCTTTCTAATGATGAATAAAACCAGCAGTGATTCGGACTAAAAGGGTGACTAAGGAAGATTTCTGATGGCATTAGCATTTATTTTTTTGTCAAGATATTATATATGTTCTCCATTCTGATTTTCTTACTGATTCTTTGTGATGCTTAAAAAGCAATATATTTGGGCTTCTGTATCTCATATTCTATAGAAGTTGTGTCTGTTTCATATGACTAATCTAAAGACTGAATTTCCTAGCTCACATAGATTAACTTTATCATGACCAAACAATGTCAGCTCCATCTGGAAACACATTTTTGGTTGGACAAATGACTTTAGGGGGTTAAATGTTTCATAAGATTATTGCTTTCATAAGTATGGGGGGAGGGATTTTTATAGCTGACATAATTTGCATATATAAAGTCACTTTAATTGGTGAAAGTTAAGTTCACATACTTTAGAGAGTAACTCTGACCTGAAAGCTGTGTTTTTTTTTTTTTAATTTTAAACATTATTTTATTTGGTCATTTTCATACATTATTCACTGGAAACAAAGATCATTTTCTTTTCCTCCCCTCCCCCCGCACCCCTCCCCCCACCTTTCCCACTCCCATAGCATGATTCCACTGGTTATCACATGTGTTCTTGACTCAAACCCATTTCCCTGTTGTTGGTATTTGCATTAGAGTGTTCATTTAGAGTCTCTCCTCAGTCATATCCCCTCAACCCCTGTAGTCAAGCAGTTGCTTTTCATCGATGTATTTACTCCCACAGTTTATCCTCTGCTTGTGGATAGTATTTTTTAGATCCCTGCAGATTGTTCAGGGACTTTGCATTGCCACTAATGGAGAAGTCCATTACCTTCTATTGTACCACAGTGTATCAGTCTCTGTGTACAATATTTTCCTGGTTCTGCTTCTTTCGCTCTGCATCACTTCCTGGAGGTTGTTCCAGTTTCCATGGAATTCCTATATTTTATTATTCCTTTTAGCACAATAGTATTCCATCACCAACATATACCACAATTTGCTCAGCCATTCCCCAATTGATGGGCAGCCCCTCGTTTTCCAATTTTTGGCCACCACAAAGAGTGCAGCTATGAATATTCTTGTACAAGTCTTTTTCCTTATTATCTCTTTGGGGTACAAACCCAGCAGTGCTATAGCTGGATCAAAGGGCAGACAGTCTTTTATCACCCTTTGGGCATAGTTCCAAATTGCCCTCCAGAATGGCTGGATCATTTCACAACTCCACCAGCAATGAATTAGTGTCCCCACTTTGCCACATCCCCTCCAGCATTCATTACTTTCCATAGCTGTCATGTTAGCCAATCTGCTAGGTGTGAGGTGATACCTCAGAGTTGTTTTGATTTGCATCTCTCTGATTATAAGAGATGTAGAGCACTTTTTCATGTGCTTATTAATAGTTTTGATTTCTTTATCTGAAAATTGCCTGTTCATGTCCCTTGCCCATTTGTCAATTGGAGAATGGCTTGATTTTTTGTACAATTGATTTAGTTCTTTGTAAATTTGAGTAACTAAACCTTTGTCAGAGGTTTTTATGAAGATTGTTTCCCAATTTGTTGCTACCCTTCTGATTTTGGTTACATTGGTTTTGCTTGTACAAAAACTTTTTAATTTGATGTATTCCAGATTATTTATTTTGCATTTTGTAACTCTTTCTAAGTCTTGCTTGGTTTTGAAGTCTTTCCCTTCCCAAAGGTCTGACATGTATGCTATTCTGTGTTCGCCTAATTTTCTTATAGTTTCCTTCTTTATGTTCAAGTCATTCACCCATTCTGAATTTATCTTGGTGTAGGGTGTGAGGTGTTGATCTAAACCTAATCTTTCCCACACTGTCCTCCAATTTTCCCTGCAGTTTTTATGAAATAGTGGATTTTTGTCCCCAAAGTTGGGATCTGTGGGTTTGTCATATACTGTCTTGCGGATGTCCCTTGCCCCCAGTCTATTCCACTGATCCTCCTTTCTGTCTCTTAGCCAATACCAGATTGTTTTGATGACCGCTGCTTTATAATATAGTCTGAGATCTGGGACTGCAAGGCCCCCTTCCTTTGTATTTTTTTTTCATTATTTCCCTGGATATCCTTGATCTTTTGTTCTTCCAAATGAACTTTGTTATGGTTTTTTTCTAGATCAGTAAAAAAATTTTTGGAAGTTCCATGGGTATGGCACTAAATAGATAGATGAGTTTGGGTAGGATGGTCATTTTTATTATATTATCTCATCCTACCCATGAGCAGTTAATGTTCTTCCAATTGTTCAAGTCTAGTTTTAGTTGTGTGGAAAGTGTTTTGTAGTTGTGTTCATATAGTTCCTGTGTTTGTCTCGGGAGATAGATTCCTAAGTATTTTATTTTGTCTAAGGTGATTTTGAATGGGATTTCTCTTTCTAGTTTTTGCTGCTGAGCTGTGTTGGAGATATATAGAAATGCTGATGACTTATGTGGGTTTATTTTGTATCCTGCAACTTTGCTAAAGTTGTTGATTATTTCAATTAGCTTTTTGGTTGAATCTCTAGGATTCTTTAAGTAGACCATCATGTCATCTGCAAAGAGCGATAACTTGGTCTTCTCCTTGCCTATTTTAAAGCCTTCAATTTATTTTTCTTCTCTAATTGCTACTGCTAGTGTTTCTAATACAATGTCAAATAATAAAGGTGATAATGGGCATCCTTGTTTCACTCCTGATCTTAATGGGAATGGATTTAGTTTATCCCCATTGCAGATGATATTAGCTGTTGGTTTTAGATATATACTGTTTATTATTTTTAGGAATGACCCTTCTATTCCTATGCTTTCTAGTGTTTTTAGTAGGAATGGGTATTGTATTTTATCAAAGGCTTTTTCTGCATCTATTGAGATAATCATGTGGTTCTTGTTGGTTTGCTTGTTGATGTGGTCAATTATGTGGATGGTTTTCCTAATATTGAACCAGCCCTGCATCCCTGTTATAAATCCTATTTGATCATGGTGGATGATCCTTCTGATCACTTGCTGGAGTCTTTTTGCTAGTATCCTATTTAAGATTTTTGCATCTATATTCATTAGGGAGATTGGTCTATAGTTTTCTTTCTCTGTTTTTGGCCTGCCTGGCTTTGGAATTAGTACCATGTTTGTGTCATAAAAGGAGTTTGGTAGAACTCCCTCTTTGCTTATTATGTCAAATAGTTTGTATAGTATTAGAGTTAGCTGTTCTTTGAATGTTTGATAGAATTCACTGGTGAATCCATCAGGCCCTGGGGATTTTTTCTTAGGAAGTTCTTTGATGTCCTGTTGGATTTCTTTTTCTGATATGGGATTATTTAAGAAATTTATTTCTTCTTCTGTTAGTCTAGGCAATTTATATTTTTGTAAATATTCATCCATATCACCTGGGTTGGTATGTTTATTGCCATATAGTTGGGCAAAGTAGTTTTTAATGATTGCCTTAATTTCCTTTTCATTGGAGGTGAGATCCCCCTTTTCATCCTTGATGCTGTTAATTTGCCTTTCTTCTTTCCTTTTTTTAATTAGATTGACCAGTATTTTGTCTATTTTGTCTGTTTTTTCAAAGTACCAGCTTCTAGTCTTGTTTATTAGCGCAATAGTTATGTCACTTTCGATTTTATTAATTTCTCCCTTAATTTTTAGGATCTCTAGTTTGGTATTCTTCTGGGGGTTTTTAATTTGTTCGTTCTCAAGTTTTTTGATTTGCATTTCCAATTCCTTGATCTCTGTCCTCCCTAATTTGTTAATATATGCACTCAGGGATATGAATTTTCCTCTAAGTACTGCCTTGGCTGCATCCCATAAGGTTTGAAAGAATGTCTCGCCATTGTCATTTTCCTCAACGAAATTATTAATTGTTTCTATGATTTCTTCTCTAACCAATTTTGGAGTATCATTTTATTTAATTTCCAATTAATTTTTGATTTGGCTCTCCATGTACCCTTACTGATCAATATTTTTATTGCCTTGTGATCTGAAAAGGCTGCATTTATTATTCCTGCCTTTCTGCATTTGAGTGCCATGTTTCTGTGACCTAGTGTATGATCTGTTTTTGTGAATGTGCCATGTGGTGCTAAAAAGAAGGTGTATTCCTTTTTGTCCCTATTTATTTTTCTCCATATGTCTATTAACTCTAATTTTTCTACGATTTCATTCACCTCTTTTACCTCTTTCTTGTTTATTTTTTGGTTTGATTTATCTAAATTTGATAGTGGTTGGTTCAAGTCTCCCACTAATATGGTTTTACTGTCTATTTCCTCCTTCAATTCTCCTAGTTTCTCTATTAAAAAATTGGATGCTATACCATTTGGTTCATACATGTTGATTAGTGATATTTCCTCATTGTCTGTACTCCCTTTTAACAGAATATATTTACCTTCCCTATCCCTTTTGATCAGGTCTATTTTTGCTTTGGCTTTGTCAGATATCATGATTGCAACTACTGCCTTCTTTCTATCAGTTGAGGCCCAAAAGGTCTTACTCCAACCTTTAATTCTAACCTTGTGAGTGTCAGCCTGCCTCATATGTGTTTCTTGAAGACAACATATGGTAGGGTTTTGGGTTCTAATCCAATCTGCTATTTGTCTACGTTTTATGGGTGAGTTCATCCCATTCACGTTCAAAGTTATGATTGTTATTTGTGGATTCGCTGGCATTTTGATATCTTCCCCTAGTTCTGACCTTTCTTCTTTAGCTATCTCCTTTTGAATCAGTGATTTACTTTAGGTCAGTCCCCCTAGTCCCCTCCCTTGATCTGCTTCCCTTTCTAGCCCCTCCATTTTTATGCTCCCTTCCCCTCCCCCTCTCTTTCCCTCCATTTTTATACTCCCTTCCCCCACCCCCTCCTTAATTTTCCTTTCTTTCTTGCCCTGTTGGATAAGATAGAATTCAGGATCCCACTGGATCTAGATGTTCTTCCCTCTCAGATTTGATTTCACTGAGAGTAAGGTTTAAGTAATTCCACTTCACGCTCTCTTCCTCTCCTTCTCATGTGAGAGTTCTTCCCCTCACCTTCCCATGTGTATCTTTATATGGGAAAGATTATTCTATTCAGTCCCCCCTATTTCTTGAAGTAAATCTTAGTATTATCAACGGTTCCCCCCCTCCCTTTTCCTTTCTTTGCTCCCACTTTCCCCAAATCTTCTTAATGCCCCAATCTTTCCCTATGCATGTTTCTTCTAACTACTCTTATGATGTATACAATTTTTGAGAGTTACACAAAACATTTTCCCCACATATTAATATATATAATTTGATGTAAATGTAGTCCTTATAGAAGAGAGTTTGACTTAAAGAAAAAGATAAGATTTATCTCCTTTTCTCTTTCTTTCATATTTACCTTTTCATGTTTCTCTTGCTTTCTGTGCTTGGATATCAAATTTTCCACTAAGTTCTGGCCTTTTCTTAGCAAATGCTTGGAAATGTTCTATTTTGTTGAATGCCCATACTTTCCCCTGGAAGTATATAGTCAGTTTTGCTGGGTAGTTGATTCTTGGTTGGAGACCCAGCTCTCTTGCCTTTCTAAATATCGTGTTCCATGCTTTGTGGTCTCTTAGTGTGTTAGCCACTAAGTCATGTGTGATCCTTATGGGAGCCCCCCTATATCTGAAGCTCCTCTTCTTGGCTTCTTGTAGGATTTTCTCCTTTTCTTGGAAGCTCTTGAATTTGGCAATTACATTCCTAGGGATTGTCTTTTGGGGCTTTAGTATAGAAGGTGTTCTATGAACCCTTTCTATTTCTATTTTGCCCCCTTGCTCCAGAACGTGTGGGCAATTTTCTTTTATAATCTCCTATAGAATAACATTAAGTTTATTGTTTATCTCTGGTTTTTCTGGGAGACCGATAATTCGGAAGTTGTCTCTTCTTCCTCTGTTTTCCAAGTCTGTGATCCCTTCAGTGAGATATTTTATATTTCCTTCTAATTCATTAATTTTTTGGCTTTGCTTTATTGATTGTTGCTGTTTTATGATCTCACTTTCTTTGAGTTGCTTAATTCTGGTCGTTAGGGACTGGTTTTGCTTTTCAGCTTTGTCTGCCCTTCTATTGGATGCTTCCAGCTCTTTTTCCAATTGAGCATTCTTATCTGTCAGACTGATGATATCTTTCTCCCATTTTTCTTTCCAGGTTTCCATCTTTTGAGTAAGTTCCAGTTTGAGATCTTCCAGAGCTTGTTAATAGTTTCCATTTTGGGAGGCATGTTCTGATTTTTTTTTTTGGATTTCATCCTCATTCTCTTCTTTTCCTTGGGTACTTCCACCATAAAAGTTTTCAATAGTCACCTTTTCCCCTTTCTTCCTGGAGGTTTGATTTTGGGCCATGTGAGCCATCCCTTTGGTGGTTTTATTCCCCTTTCCTTTTGGGTCTGGGGTCTGGGTGATATGGGTGAATTTTCTATGAATTTAGGTTGCCTCAGACTAGTTCTTCCGAGCCTCTGAGGTTTCTTAGAGCGCTGGGCCCCTGATCACAGCCAAACTGCCCAGGTGTTCAGCTCTGCCCAGATAATTAGCACGTGGTCTGCCCCTAGTGTTTAGCTCCACCCAGATGCTCAACGCAACCGCCCTGAGTACGGCTCCCTGGGCCCACTGTGATCAGCGCAGGATTCTCCCGTGAAATTGCCTTGAGACGTTTTTTCCTGGCAGTCCCCAGATCCCAAGGACCCTGGAGTGCCTCCCCAGACAGAGATGTTCCCCACTCACTCGCTGTCCCACTGAGAGCTCTGGTAGCTCACTCTGGTTTTGTGGGGGAAGTGGGGGGAAGGGCGGCTCAGTTCACGTTTCTGTGCAAGCTTTTCCTCCTTCTTATTATAGTGTGGAAATGTTCAAACCCCACATACCTTCGCCTCTGTGGGGTACTGGGAAGTACTGGGGAGTCCTTCTGTTCCTCCAAAGGTGATTTTTATGCTCCTTTGATGTAGTCTATTTCGTTCGGTGCTGGGGAGAGGAAGCGTGTGGCGTCTAGATTGCAGCCATGATTACCCGGAAGTCCCTTGAAAGCTGTGTTTTGATCTTGGCATTTGAGTACTGGAAGATTTTAGAAAATGTATTGATGTATAAACTCCTTCAGAGCTCCTCAGAACTACTTTTATTTATCTTCCTGTCTCTTAGTTCACAAAGCACTTTCAGCCATAGTAGGTTACTAATTAAATTTATCTTATCAAATAGGAGTAAATATGGTAATTACCCCACCCCTAGAAATTTAAGAAAGCAAACCATTTCCTTTGTCCCAAAATATCAAGCTTTTCTGCTTTCTAAATTAATGTTTTCTGTATCCTTCTTCCCCAAAGTATTGACCCTTCTTTCTTTATTTAATTATATTCCTACCTGTATATTCATCAATTAGTCTGCATTATAGTCATTTTTAATTTGGCCTACATCTGTGATTTCTTTCATGTAGGAAACTCTCAGTGTAAAGTCTGAATCTGCATCTGATTCAGATCTGAACCTCATCTACAACTTGAAATCTTAGATCATTACCTGGAAGCACCGAGAAGTCATGGAACTTGACTATGGTCTCACAACCTTTATATGTCTGGGGTAGAACTTGAGTCTGAGTCCTCAACTCAAAAGATAACTCTAAAGTAAACCAGATTCAATGTGAATTCAAAGTATACTTTGCCTCCACCAATAATATTCTGTGGATGTGTGAAACTCCTATTTGACAAGTACTAGAAATTTAAAAAAAAAATACACAATTGTAAATTAAACCAAACCTAGAATTTATTTTAACATATAATGGAATATAGATTATAAGGGTTACTCTGAATAAAATTCTTGCAGGAATAAGCCAAAAACAGATTTTTTTAAGTAGACAATTTTAACAGGAATTACAAGCTGGGAAAAATACTTTGAAATGAAAAAAATTAAAGTGACTCCTGATGAGAAAATAATTAGATGTAAGTAGAAGTTTCTGTGTTTAAGCATAAAAACCAAGTGATTAATGGAATGGAAATTGAAAACAATTGACTGTTTCTGGTTTCCATTTATAAATTAAATTGGTCTATATTGACTCCTTCAGAGATGTGAATTAAGGGAACATCAGTTAAGGAGTGATTAACAAAGGCTAAAAATTGCAAATTTATTTTAGGTATCAGGAGTTTTCTAAAATTCTCTCTATATTATTTAAAAGTTGAATTTCTAGTTACCTCAAGTGCATATATATCTATAGTTAAATGTCACTGATTTCTAAATGGTGCAGATTAAAAAAAACAAAAAACAAAATATAATTTTCTTATTTTTGCAGTAAATAAAACAAGACCATAAAAGACAAAGTTAAATTATTTTTATATTTTATAATTTTTTATTTTATATAAATATATATTTCTATAAAATATATTTATATTTTATAATTTTAATTATATAATTATATATGCATGTATATGTATATACACACATATATATACATAGTATGGGAAGGGTTGGTTTTTATATCATTGGTATTGAGACCAGTCCATATGGAAATTACCTTTACCCTTGTACATTTGCTCCTCTGAGAAACTTGTAATCTTAGAGAGTCTCTGGGAACCCTGAGTGATAAAAGTCACTTGTCCAAAGCCTCCAAACTAGTTTTTGTGTCAGAGTCAGTGAATCTAAGTATTCCTTACTGACTCCTTATTATATCATATTACCTCAATTTTGTATTTAAAAAATAATATTTTTGAGAACAGCTAGGTGACTCAGTGGAATGAGAGGCCAGACCTAGAGTCCTGGGTTCAAATCTGCCCTCAGACACTTCCTAATTATGTGACCTTGGGCAAGTCACTTAACCCCCATTGCCTATCCCTTACAATTCTTCTGCATTGCAACCCATACACAGTATTGATTCTAAGATGGAAGGTAAATGTTCAAAATAATTTATTTTTTACAATAATTTTTTACTACTAAAAGGATAGTGGGGCCAAATTATCAATTTGACACAAATGTAAATATGCATACATGTAGATTTTAATATCACATAATTCTATTAATTTATATAAATATATAAATTATATTAAAATATCTATTAAAATTATATATTACATATATAAATATCAAGTATTTATATAACATTTAGGATGGTAAGTAGGCAATCAATAATGATAGGCAGAAAACATGTTCAAATGGTCCCGGGGTATCCAAAAGTGTGTGTGTGTGTGTGTGTGTGTGTGTGTGTGTGTGTGTGTTTATTATCTGCCTCGGTGGCAAGCAATTCTCTCACTTCTATTGAGTGTGTGATTAACTGACCTCATTTTGAGCAAAGGACTGGATTTACCTTATCTCTGCAGAAGTATCTGTCCAGTACAGAGGGCTCGGTATGGTTTAGTGGCTCACTATTACATATCTATTAACATGAAACTCCACTGACTGGCAATCCTGCCTTATCTCACACTTCCATCATTCCAGCAAAACTGTGCTCTTCCTCTGTACAAAAATGTCCTCCTGTCCCCTAACACGGCTTTTTCCTCTCCCCGTATTTTCCCTCCCATTCTTTTCCTGTTCACTGTCTCCTATCTTTCCAAGTTAAATGTCACTTTCTCCATAAAGCTGTTTTTTTTTTTTAACCACTGTAGTAAAAAACCTTCTTTCTCCCTTAGGCCTCACATAGCTAACATTTATGTAGTGTTTAGGATGTGTAAGGCATTGGGCTAAGCACATTAGAATTATCATCCCTCGTGTCAACCTTGGGATTTAGGTGCTCATATTCCCCCCAATTTTTAGAAGAGGAAACTGAGGGACATAGGTTATGTGACTTGCCCAAAATCACACAGTAAGTGTCTACAGTGGCTTTTGATCTCAGTTCTTCTTGATTCGAGGCCCCATGCTCGACCCACAGTGCCAACATACTGAAGAGCGCTTGATTTTCCAACTCTAAAGGGCATGTATTTTATACCTAATACCTGATGTTTTGTGGGCTATTTACATGATGTAATTTGTTTTCCTAATGTAGTCCCTTGTACAATGTCCTATTCATAAAAGGTGCTGCTTATTACATATTCCTTGAATTGAATTGTTTTGAAACAAAATGAATTGGGCTTCTGATCCCATGGGTATGTTGTGCAACTTGAACTGTTTTCAGCTCAGCAAAGACCTTTTAGCTCTGAGGTCCTTGTCAGACTGTATTAAGCCAGCTCTGAATGATCTTGGGTTTGGTCTGTGCAGGAAACAAAAGCTCTAATACATAGTTCAGTCTGAAGGAAATAGAGGTCTTGTTGAAATGCATGAAGGGGACAGATTTCAAGGCCCAGGATTCTGGCCAGACACAGACCAATAAGGCAGAATTGAATGAAACATAGCACATAGCTGAGAAGAGGCACCCTTCTCTTACCCTGACCTCAAAAGCCATGGCCAGTGTCATTGGATCTGCAACAAAAAGGAATCTTAGCTCTGTGAACTTTAGATTACTCCACCCTACTTAGTCTAACAAAAACAGGAATGTAAGTATTTAGAAGGATGGCCTATTACAGGCATGTGCTAGCAAATGACAAATCAGAAACAACTGAGAGACCCCTGGGCTGCCCTAAGTCAAGCTTAAGCTACCATTTGTACATGTGAGACGCAGGAAAGTCATGTAAAAATCATCTATATATTTCGCGTCACTTCCTCTCTCTGTCCTCTTTGGTGGCAGAGAGGTGGCTGGTGGCAGCATTCTGAGCATCCAGGTTTAGCAGTGAATTTTCCTTGATACCATACTGGAGGAAGCTGAGTCGCCTAGTTCAGGTGAGGTATCTTACTTGAGCTCTCTCGGAGTTTAGGCTGATTCTTTCTCTTCTACTTTCCAAACACTAGCCTCTTAAAACGCCACTAATCTTCTTCAGGGACCTCGTGGTGGAGGACATTGAACTCCCCTTGGCACAGGTCAGGTGGGAAAAATCCTATACCCTTTCCCTCTCCCTTCTCCTTAATTCCTTCCCTCTATATTGATTAAACCACCATAAATTAAAAAAAAAAAAACAACTGACTTGGGCATTTTATTTGGGATATTCCCTGGTGACCAAAAATAATTTAGATTAGATCACAACCCTAAAATTATCCTTACAGCTCCCAGATCTTATACACTTTGCTGGGGTAGCAACGATACACTATAGTTGTCAATCATCATCCCAAGTTCTGCCTCATTTCCCCTTTTGAATAAATAAAACATCCTGGGACACCATTATAGTAAATGAGAAAAAGACTAGAGTGAGAAGGAAGAGGGCATTAGATGAAACAAGTTGCATTACCCTATATTGCATGCAGACTTCATCTAATTTAGGAGAGACCCTTTAATTTTTCCTCAATTATTTTCCACTCCTAAATCTCTGGATTTGCTTAAATGGCCCTCAAATATTTCTGTAACACTGAACACACCATCAGCCCTTGATCATATTGGTTTTGGGTGACTGGTACAGGTATAGGAAAATATATTAGATACCAGCTAAAGAACTGCTAGTTAGCCCAAAGTGAGATTTCTGAAACACAAATATTGTGAGTCAATTAGTTACATTAATGCAGAGGAATCCACAAACAATGAGAGCTTTATGTTGGGGAATATTATGTAGGTGAATTTTGGGGAATATTAATATGGATAAAGAAACATAAGAAATGCGGTTTTGGAAGTGTATGATAGACTAGAGGTATCAAATGTGCTTCTGGGTCTTGACACTGTGCAAAACACCCAAATGTAGCTTGAAACAGATTAAAATAAAATGGGAAATATCTAACGAAATTAATAAAAATACAGTACAACATTAGTAATGCTAATTTGTGGACTTCTTGCTCAATATTTAGCCGTGAGTGGTTTATTTCCATTGGAATATGACACCACTGTTATAGGCCTTTTGCCCTAAATCCATAGTAAGTAATGAATTCAGAATCATAACACAAAGGTAGCATTGCCTGATAGAGCATTCCTCCCCTTACAGATTCCACATATTTCCCTTTTATACATTTATATATGGATATGATATATCCCCCTACAGAATGCAAGTTCATTGAGGGGAGAGATTATTTCATTTTTGATTTTTAATCACCAGAACCAAGCAGGGCAAATGGCATACAGTTGGTATTTATAACTAAAGCTTGTTCGTTAAATTATTTGAATACCTCTAAAAATGTTTGTTTCACAATAATTAGCTGGTTGTTTATGGGAATAACATAATCAACCCTAAGGTTCATTTGTTCTCCCCTTTGTGGCTTTATGGACTTTGGGTGAAATGTTAGCACTTAAAATGCATTACTGTGAGCCTCCAGTGAGGAAATTCCCAATATTAAAGGCAAAAGTTGGTCCTTCTGGCTTTATTTATATTCATATCTATCTCTGGTTAATTTTTTGTACTCTGTATTGAAGCAAAATTCAGATTACTAAAAACTTTTGGACAATGAAACATCAGATGTCTCCATGACCAGACCCTAGGAATCTTCATCTGGTTACTGGCTAATAATTTGATTGATTTAATGAGGTGTGCTATACTTGTTCCCACTTGGCAATTATTGATAGATTTAATTAAGAATTGTTCTCACCTAACAAAGATAATTACTTGATTATGGGGATTATCAATGGAACCCCAACCTTGCACTCTTCCCTTAATTTAATATTTGCTTTCCTATCAACTGAAGTATTTGGGATAGTCCATATTCCAAAATTCTGGGACTCTATTCTCTCTTTAGTAGGCTGGAGTGAGGGGAAGATTCTTCTTTCCATTTTTGAATGCCTTCTCCAGAGCCTTGTAATAAAGAATCTTGGGAAAAGTCCATGTGGCACAGTTCCTAATCAAATCTGGTCATTAACATTCTCCTCTCTCCAGAAGATTTAAGCTCCCACCATAGTATAAAAAACTAGCTTTCTGTTCTGATCCTGAGATAGCCGCCCCTCTATCTGGGTTGGGAAGAAATAGAACTCCCAAGGTTTCTAATGACTTGTGGTCCTTCCTTGCTAGATAATCAGTTCAATCCTTGCTGAAATATACTTAAGCAATAATAACATTTTTAGGCTATGCAAAACAGCAAGATTAAGTGCACATAGCTTACAAGAAACTAAACATAGATAACAAACTAGACAATATATGCATACTGCTTATATAAAGCAAATAAATTTACAAGAAAGAAAAAAATAATAAAACAGGAGCACATAACAACGTATATGGCTGAGGGGGTCCCTCCTGAATCCTGGTGCATAAAATCCATTTCTCCTTTATGGAGTACTCTTACAATTTCCACAGACTGTATGTCATTCATTGATAAGTTACTCAGTTTTTCATAGAGTCTGGCTCTTTGCAGTGTGCAGGGATCAGCCGGATTGGTGAATATCCTTCTGGGCTAGGGCAGTTGAACCTCTTACCTGCTATGTCAACTCATCAGCTCAGCTTCTGCTGGATGAAGGCTGCCAACCTGCAATCTCCATAGATCTAGCAGGGTTTTCCAGGACATACAGTCTGGCTGGATGCATATATCTCAAGGATGCTACTCCGTTAACCTTGCCACTCTTATGGTTACGCTAGCAACTCTAAAGGTCTCTACAATGGACCGTGTTCAATAATGGAACCTCTGATGGCACCAAAGTTTTTGCCTACACATGTCCATTTCAGAATACTCCTTATACATTGCTCTCCTCAAGAGGAGAGACCTTGGCTTTGATCGTAGCATTATCTTCCTCCCCACAACTTTTAGCTGAAGGATTTTTAAAATTCAATTGAACAAGTTTTAAAGGCTATTGAAATGCCTTCTCTTTGGTATGTGATGGATAAAAGACGAAATGATTGAGGAAACAGAGATTCAGTCTTCAGATTGGTGGTCCAATGGATAGATATCCAGATATGGATACTGAATGTCCTGGGTTCAGATACTCCTAGCTGTAGGAGGTCATTTAACCCTTCCTTGACTAGCCCCTACTACTCTTCTGCCAATACATAGTATTGATTCTAAGATGGAAGGTAAGTTTTTTAAACAAATAAAAACAAAACACTTTTGGTCTCTATATTTTTATCCATTTTCATCTAGATTGTGTTTAAAACTTCTTAGACTCTAGGTTCCGAACCTCAGAATCAGAGTCACCTAGAGCAGAGTTTAGTGACTTTCTAGGCATTATAGACAATATGTGTCTGAGGCAGGTCATTAACCCATGTCTTCCTCCCTTTGAGACTAGCCCCCAACCACTCTTCAATAGAAGAATTATGAACACACCCTAATATGTCAGCTAGATTTATTTTAACGTTACCATTAAGTGAATGACATTCAGAAATAATTCATGTTTTCTAAGTTCTTTCATTGTTGCAGGCAATAGAATGAATTATTCATGTATATCATTCACATAAATTGGAGTTGTGTTATACTTCTGTCAGACCTTCAGCACCTTTAAAGTTTTACATGGCATATATTCATATGTGCATGTGTGTAGAGTTACAGAGAGTTCATAAACTTCTCTATATTGGAGTCAGTTTGCCCTGAGGTAACATAACTTTCACAGAAAATAGTTAGGAAAAAATTTTTGAGATAGAAGTAGCTGAGTACCAGAAAAGGTATAGCACTGACTTTAGAACCAGAAAGATCTGCATTCCAGTCCTGCCTCAAACACTAGCTGATTGACCCTGGACAGGTCACTAAATCTTTCTCAGTCTCAGTTTCATCATATATGAAATATAAGCCCCACAAGGTTGTTGTAAAGATCAAATGAGATAACCCAAAGTACCTTGCCACCTTAAGGTATATATAAATGTTAACTATATAGGAGAATAGGAAGTCTGCTGCCCCAATGAGCAAGAGACCTAATTCTGTTATTCTCAAGTTATCTATCCTTAAAGTCCTCTCACAATTGTTCTGGTTTAGATTTTCTTTCATCACTTATAAAATGAGGGCATTGCCTTAGACAGACTCTTCCAATTCTAAATGCTTGTTATTCTGTGGTATGAGTGAATTGCAATAAAGAGAATTTGGCAGAATGATTTAGAAACAAAGGATAACAGTTAAGGTTCTTTAGCATGGTGTTGTCTATCCTTAAATTCAGGTATTTCATCAAAGCAAAGTACTTAAAATGAAATATTTAATCATAGTAACTGAGAATGATGAAAATCTTTCCATGTTTTCTCATGCAGAATTAACTTGAAAAATTGAGATGAGCTGAGATGAAAAGGAATTTCCAAAGGAGATTACATTAAGAAACCTTTTGCCAACTCACTAGGAGATGGATAATTTTCTTGCTTTCTCAATCTCTTTTTTATATTGTTCATCAGTAGTGCTGCTTACTTTGAAGAGTGAGCTGGGCATACATACACATGTAAAAGAGAAAAAAAAAGTCCCAACTTTCTAGATGCCTTGAGCTGTGCTTAATATGATATTATTAATTCATGATAAGTCTATTTTATTTTAATGTTCAGATCGTTGCTCTTGGGTTTATGCCAGGTGAATTTAATCCTATTACTATTCCCATAATGTGAAGTACTTTTGTTTAATGGTATGTATTAAAGATGCTGTGGATAGTTTGAACTGGATCAGAGGAATGATTTGGCAAGCTCTGCTAACCTAAGAGAATTTAAGATTTTCCCCCACATTCTCACCCAGTGTTGCAAACTGTCTTCAGGAAAATCATCACTTTAAAATTTTATTTAAAAATTCTTTAAGTCACCACGGAAAGTTTAAAAAATAAATTAGCAGTTATAGCTGGTGGATATAGTCATCAAGTGGGGCGAATTCAACTTGGGGAAATCTCATTTTGCAAGAACAGTGTCTACAGTTACTAGTTCTTTACAGTCTTTGAGTATGCAGCACCCGTTTTAGGTTGCTCACCCAGCTCTGACTCAAACTCTGGAGTTATGTAATCGGAGAGCATCTGCTATCTCAGGTTCTGGAGGTAATCCTGGGGATATTTGCTCCTAAGCTACTGAGCCCCCACTGAGGTGCTTCTCATGAACAATCAACAAGTAGTGGTAATTAGTTACTGCCAAAGGGATTTATTCAGTTGGAGCAAAAACAATTGTTGCAAAATATTTCCCCCTAAACCTGGAGCATACATTCCCGCAAATATACACTGTGTCACTGTGAAGATTGGCTTCAAAATGGTGGTAAGGCAGATGTACAATATGTCCATGTAGAAAAGACAGTTTACAATGCCTGGTCCTGCAGGACCTGGAGTACTTTCTCTCTTTCTAGAGTCCTCCTGGACCCCAGGGGTACCCTAGGGCTCATCATCTCTGCTGTGTGCCTTGTTCATCTGTCTTCCCAGTGCCTTCTCCTATCCATGACACGACTCTTGATTTCCAGGGCTAGGTTTTGGGGGGATTTTTTTGTTTTTTTGTTTTCATTATTATTTTTAAAGCTGTCTCTTCCCTCTGGTGACTGTTTCTCTGCATCTCTATTTCTCTAGAGTGTGTAATTCTGTTCCCTGCTGGATGCAGTCATGCAAATTCTGCTACTGATCCAGCATCTCCCCTTCAAAACCACATTACTAAAAATTTGTGAGGAAAGGGAAATTCCCTCTTTCTCCCTCCCCATCCCCTTGTCAAAGGATTTTCTTTCTCAGGCAGTTTCCAGCTTGCAATGCCTGGAATTCTCAAACTGGAACTGCTGCTGAAATTCATCCTGGGATTAGCCATTTAAAGCTGCAAAGGTGTGGCTAATTTGCTTGCTCAGGCAATCTTGTTGTTCTCTTCTTGACTTAATCAGAAAGGTGTTCATTCCTCATAAAGGGATCAGGGACACATCTGTTACAGTTAATTTAACACCTCATTAACAACTTGTGATATGCAACAATTGATTGGGGAGGGGTCAAAATTCCCCTCCTCCCTCAGGGGTGCTAAAGACATTTTGCTTGTTTTCTTCCAAAGCGCCTTGCAAATAGTAAGTACTCAATACATGCTGATTGCCTTTCCTTGATTCATTAATATTTAGAGAAAATTTGGCACTGAGACTTTGTAGATTTGTGTAAGGCATGTAGAATGGGAACATGGGTCTGGAAGAGTAAATACCTAATAAAAAAGAATGAACTAGATAAAGCACGTAGGAGATCATGAATGATAATGTCTGGATTTTTAACCAATAAAGAATATGAGGCCATTTCCCCAGAAAAGCATTTAATAAGGGCATGCAGTTTGATTCACCAAGAATGGATCTTTCACTGGCCTCCTGAGTGAAAAGACCCCCACTAAGTCTTGATTCTCTCCTTTAAAGGGAGATGTGTCCTCTTTCTAATTGCATTCCTTGGACCTCTCCTGGAAGTCTCCATTGCTGAATATTTCAGAAGAGGAAGTGGACTTAGAGACTTCAGCTTTGCATGAACCAGGAAGATGGCAGCACCCCCCCCCCCCCCAGCCAAATCCCTGGTCCAGTATACTTTCACATGGGTCAGAGTTCACTGTAGCTGAGCAGCCCTGCCCTTAATCCTTTTAAGATTTTAAGGAAAGACAAAGGGTCCCAGCTCAGTTTAATAGCATAGTCCCCTTCCCCTCCCCAAACCTATGCCCTGCAGTAGCCTCAGCTTGAAAGCTGGCTGTTTCAACCTGATCTGGGAATCTAAAGGGAAAATGATTAATGGAAGGAGAAACAGAATTTATTTAGATATATTGTAGTTTATTGGCTAGAAGGAACATGAGATTCAGAGAAAGGATAACTAAAATTTCATGGCATAAAGCTTAGTGTCCAAGTAAACCCAGGAAGGATGCAAAACTCTGAAGAAGAAAATTTGAAAGAAACAAGGAGAAACAATTGTGAGGAGGAGGAAAGGGAGGATTTGTCTAGGGATACTGTTGTGGTAGATATATAAGGAAAGCATTTATTAGCTTAAAATTTTTAGGCAATATGATAAATTAGAATCAGCAAGCATTATCAAATAGTTATTATCTCTAGAATTATAAGACCTGAGTTAACATTTTGCTACTGAAGCTCACTGGTAGATAACCTTGGGAATTCATTTATTCACAATGTACCTCAATTTCCCAATTGTTAAAGGGCTTGAATTACATGGCTTTGAGGTCTCGTGTAGGAAGTGGCATTTTGATAAGCTTTTATATAAATAGATTCTAATGGTAAAAGATGGGAGCAATGACAGGTATAGAAACATTCTGTGAAGTCAAGGAAATGGGAGACAGAATGTCTTGTATGTTGAATAAGAATTTTATTTTCATGGATGGAATAGCAAGTGAATACAAATTATTTATAATGAAGCATGGAAAGATAGTTTCCAGATAAATTGTGTAAGGCAATAAATGACAAAGAAAGGACTTAATATTTAATCCCAAAGTAATAGGGATTCACTGGAAATTGTCCTCAGCGAAGTGATATGGTGAGGCCCTAACTTTGGCCTATTACTTTAGCAGCTCTGTGGGAGAGAGGGGTTTGGAAATCTAAGAAAATTGAGGCAGGGAGACAAATTAAGAGGTTATTACAGTAATAAATGTAAGTGAAGGGAGGGAAGAGGAGGAAAGAGCTGTGATTCATGTTGTGGACCTAAAATTGGCAAGACTTGGAAAGTGATCAAATATAGAGGCGAGGAAGAGTGAGAACTTTTAAGTTACCTAACTCCATGAAATATATGCCAAGGTATTAGATGAATTGATGATTAACATTGATGAACCATCAATGATTTCAGAAAAAATGTGGAGAATAGAAAAGGTCACACAAATTTCTCATATTTTTTCTTGTAAATGAGATGAAAAAATCTGAAGTGGATGAAAACATACTTAGATAAGCACAATGTACTGACCACCAAATCTGTCATTACCTTTGTTTTCTTTCACATTTTACCATGAAATTGGCTGAAGGTACAATGTCATTCATGCTTATTTAATCAGAAGATGATACTATCAATTCAAATGACATGCTTAGTCCCTAAAACATTTTGACAGTCTAGAGTATCAGACTGATTCTCATTACATGGGACTTCATTTAACTCTAAAGTCCTTCACTTGTATTCAAGGAATGAGCTTCTCAAGTAAAATATGGATGAAACATGACTAGACATTAATTTTGTAGAGGGCGGAAATATATGGAGATTTTAGTGGACTGAAAACCTTAGTGTGAGTCAACATTGTGAAGACATGCTTCCTCCCAAAAAGCTAATTAAAATTTAGGCTGACTCAAGAAAACCAAAATTCAAAAGCCAAAGATCAAAATATGGGAGTTGATAGTATATACCTGGCTATGGTTATTTTAGGGACATTTTGGTAATGTTTTGAATAATGTCATTTTGATAATCCAGAGAATCTCTAGAGGAGAGCAGATAAAATATTGTGGGCCTTGAGACTATGCCATATATGATACAAGGGTCTTTTAATGTAATTGGTGGTGTTTAATCTGAATAAGGGAATATCTGAGGAAATATGAACATTATCTTCAAGATTGTCATGGGGAAAGGACTCTCTATTTCTTTTTTTGGTCGAAAAGACAGAAGTAGGAACAAAAGATCAAAGTTGCATGGGGACAGATTTTTGTGACTGAATTCCTAGTGCTTATAAATTACCTAAAGTAAGAGGTTTGATACTAGATGAACCCTTCAAACTCTGACAACTTATAGCTCTGTGTTTTATATAAATAATGAGAATTGTAAATCAAATAGATACAGAATTTTAAAAATACAGATTAGACAATAAAAAGTTACATAAATAACCCCTGGACTTAGAACCACCTTCACTGTTGTGATTTTTAATTCTTTGTTTTGTAGGGTGTTCATCACCTTTCTCCTTTGGTGCAGTTTAACACATAATCAGTCATCAGTGTAATGACAAGTATTAGTCTGGTAGTAATTCATCATAGTCTGACAAGTGCCAGAATTAATCCTCACGTATGTATCTACCAAAAAAAAAACAAGAGTATTTTTGTGTCTAAAGTTGGCTACAATTTTTAATGATATATTATTTTGATGCCCAAGGTCAAATATAAATTGTTTTTTAATCATGGTTTCAAATTTAAGTGAAATTGATAATGTTGTTCTGTCTTCCCTTTAATGTTAAGGGTGATATAATGATCATATTACAAAAAAAAATATCTTTGGGATTTTCCACTTAGAAATAGAGAGGGATATAAAAATAATTGTTTATGATATACAATATTTGTTCTTATTAATTTATAAACTCAGACTGACAGGCCTACTACATGAATTCAAGAAGATTAATATGAGTGGTAGTTATATAACTGGTTCCACAAATGCTAATGAATTAACATTAAGTGATGGCATTAGATTGAAAAATATGATTATTTTACTTGAATAGCTTGTCATATACAGACAATGATGAAACTACTGATCTGTTGTTTTCTGCCTAATTGCTGGTGATGAGCTATGCGGATATGATCATATTTTCTCATTCAGGCTCATGTTTGCAGGTCAGTTCTCCAAAAAAAAAGGGTGAGTTCTTTCCCCAAGAAATAGAAAAGCTAATGGATTTGCAGAGTTCCTTAAGCACGGTAAGCCATAGATAAATTTTAATGAATTCTCTGACAAATCCTGAGAAGTGGTAGTAATATTACTCAGGTGAGTTTTCATCAGCATGGTAGTCAAATATGGGTAACACTTGAATATTACTTCTAGTTAAACCTAAATTAAAATCTAAACATTCATAAGTAACATTTGTTTCTGTGCTAAAACCTGACTGTGGTAAAGTCTGCATTATTCCAAAGAGTAAAGAATTTAGTAGGAGGCTTGATGCAATAATTTATAATAAATAATTTAGTAGGAGGCATGATATAAAAAAACAGTATCAAAATAGCATATAGAAAGCTAATTTTTAGACCTTGATATGCCATTGGCTTAACAATTAGATCATGGGAAAGTCACTTAACAATATAAGGCTTCTTTTTCCTCATTTTAAAAACAAAAGGATTAGAATTGTTGCCCTTAGCAAAATGCCTTTCCATTCTAAACTCTCATATATTGAATATTATTCAACATGCTCTTTGGGCATGTATCATTCATTCATTAATTTTTTATTAAATCACTAATATATGCAAGTATCTTTGCTAGTATTGATGGAAAAATAAATTAAATATGACCATCAACTAAGGAATATTATGGTCTTGTAAGGAGAGACAAGACATGACACACTGGCTCTAATATAAATCAACATCTCAGAAGAATGGCAAAAATATATATGATATATACATAATTTCATATCTATGTGTGTATATAGGTATATATGATATATATACAATTAGAAAAGGGACAATTTATTTATAATCCAGATGGTTAGAGAAGAACACATTTTAGCTGAGCTTTTTAGGATGGTGATTTCAGTAAGTAGAGATGAAGAGGGAGGGCATTGTAAGGCTAAAATATTTTTTATAATGTCAACATTATAAAAATAAAGAACTTTATGCCTGATAAAGACTGAAATGAACAGAATCAGAAGAAAAATTTATCCAATGATAATAATATAAAAACAATTTTGAAAGTTGTAAGAACAATAATAATGACTCTAGAAGACTAATAATAAAACACACTGTCCATTACAAAACAAATAAAAGGGAAATAAAAAATATTTTAAAATTAAAAAACAAATTAGTAATGGTTTTTAGGTGATGAATTCTCTGTGTTCAGACACTAGGGAAATTGTTTTGCTTGACTTTGCGTATTTGTTGTAAGAACTTTATTTTATTTTATTTTTTTAATGAGGTAGAGAAGATACATTCCTATCCACTTAGAAATACAGAGGTACAAAGACCAGCTTAGAACACGTGGTGGCGGCAGAGGGAAGCCGAAGTGGGTTGAGCCAGAAGGAGCCAGAGAGCCGGGCGGCGCCCTCATTGCCCCTCCTTGCTTAATTGGTGCGTTGGAGGTGCCCAGCGGGAGGCTTTCGCCTCACTCCCCCTCCCAGTCGGATTATAACAAAATCGGAATGGCTGAAGCGGATCGTCCAGGGAAACTGTTCGTAGGGGGCCTCAATATAGAGACAAACGAGAAGGCTCTTGAAGCCGTATTTGGGAAATATGGGCGAATAGTGGAGGTACTTCTGATGAAGGACCGAGAAACCAGGAAATCCAGAGGGTTTGCTTTTATCACTTTTGAAAGTCCGGCAGATGCTAAGGATGCTGCCAGAGACATGAACGGGAAGCTTCTCGATGGAAAATCCATTAAAGTTGAACAAGCCACGAAGCCGACATTCAAGAGCGGTGGTAGGCGGGGGCCACCACCGCCACCGAGAGGTAGAGGCCCTCCTAGAGGCCTTCGAGAAGGAGGAAGTGGCGGCGGAACCAGGGGGCCACCATCACGGGCAGGGCATATGGACGATAGTGGCTATTCTCCCAATTTCAACATGGGGTCTTCCAGGGGACCTCTGCCAGTTAAAAGAGGCCCACCGGCACGTAGTGGTGGGGGCCCTCCACCGAAAAGATCGGCCCCCTCAGGGCCAGTGCGCAGCAGTAGTGGAATGGGAGGAAGAGCTCCAGTATCACGTGGGAGAGACAACTATGGAGGCCCGCCCCGAAGGGACCCGATGCCGTCGCGAAGAGATGTTTATATGTCACCCAGAGACGAAGGGTATAACACTAAGGACGGTTACTCGAGCAGAGATTATCGAAGTTCTCGAGACAACAGAGATTACGCACCACCTCCGAGAGATTATGCGTACCGTGATTACGGCCATTCCAGTTCACGGGATGACTATCAGTTTAGAGGCTACAGTGATCGTGATGGCTATGGTGGTCGTGAGAGAGACTATTCGGATCACCCCAGTGGAGGATCCTACCGAGATTCCTATGAGAGTTATGGCAGTGCTCCGCCTGCCAGAGGGCCTCCGCCATCTTATGGTGGAAGTGGTCGCTACGACGATTACAGCAGAGAGGAGTACGGTGGAAGCAGAGAAAGTTATTCGAGCAGCAGAAGTGATATCTACTCAAGTGGTCGAGGAGATCGTGTTGGCCGACAAGATAGAGGGCTCCCCCCTTCTATGGATAGGGGATACCCTCCTCCCCGTGATTCCTATAGCAGCTCAAGCCTCAGAGCCCCAAGAGGTGGCCGCAGAGGAAGTCGATCTGATAGAGGAGGAGACAGAAGCAGATATTAAAGAGAAAAACTTAAGTTTCTGGGCCAAAACCCCCTTTCAAAAAACACAAAGCAAATGGAACTTGTTCTTTACTACTAGAGACTACGAAAAAGGAAACAAAGTGTTTTTACTTTTTTTTTAATTACCTGTTAAGTTCCCCTCTATAATTTTTTTGTTTTTGTGAAGGTGATACTTAATTTCATTTCAGATTTGTTTATTTTTAAAAAACCAGAAGTTAAATGTGTGAAATTTGAGCTCTGTGTACTAGTGTTGTAAGTTTCAAAGTAAGTTTCCCTGAAAAAGAAAAAAAAAAGAAAAAAAATAGAGAGGTAGAGTGCTATAGATAAGAGATGATGTATGCACTTTCAGATGAGATCACTGTATTATTATCTTTTCTTACCTGTTTTATTTTGTTATAAGAAACCTCTCACAAAGAAGGAATATTTTGTAAATGTATGTGCTGTAAAAACATACATTGACAAAATTAAAAGTGATTTTAAAAAAAAAGGAAAGAAATGGCATGAGCATCCAGGAGTAGTTAAGAAAGCAAAGCACATTCTTAAGAAATTCATATTGACTAGAACAAAGGATCTGTTTGGGAAAGTAGTACAAGATACTTTTGGAAATGAAGCCAGGGGCTAGGTTTGGGCAGGCCTTGAATGCATTTGGATTTTATTTGGCAAGCAGAGGGGTTCCATAAAGGTGATCTCTTCCTCATCAACTCACTGGGCATTTGTATTATTTTTAATGCTCTTAAAACAGTAATCTGTGTATATGACAGGAATGCCATAATAAATAGAAAGCTGGTCCCATCTCTAATGCATTCTGGTTGTATAACCCTGGACAAGTTATTTAATGTTGTAATACCTGAGGCATAAGACTATAAAATGGAAAACAATCTGCATTGGTAGAGGGAATTTACTGACTTGGACTTTTTTATAACAATGAAATCACAAGAATGTTTTTTTTTTAAGTTTCTATGTTTGCCTATATTGTCATAATAGAATCACAGATTTCCTGTTAGAAATGACTTTATTGGTCATCCAATCTAATCTCATACTTTATATATAAGGGAACCAAGTTCCAGAAAAGTAAATGACTTCTATATCCCTTATCTCCAAAAACAAAATCTTTTAACTCAATTAGATTAGAAGGCCATCAAGATCAGAAACCATTTCTTGCTTAATTTTATGTCTCATCTCTCCCAGTGCTTTGTATAAACTGCACATAGTAGGTATTTAATGCAGCTTTGTTGAATGAATTTATTATAAAATGTTTTTGCATTGATATGATGTTATCAAATTATTGCCTTAAGGATGATAAATGTGGAGGAGTGGGCAGGATAAATTGAAGACCATGCTTGGACTAATAGCCCAGGAATGAGGTGATAAAAGCGGAAATAGGGTAATGGAAGTGAGAAGAGTAAAGAAGGGATGAATGTGAGAGAAGATGTGTGACTGCAGCTTTCATCATTTTTAGATATAAGGATAAATGTGTTTATTACTCTTGGGATGGATTGATGTGTGATGAAATTGAAGATGATATGCTTATAGCAATTCATATTCTTTACAAACTAGGTTTTTGTTTTTTGACTGAGTCATCTATCCATCTTGTGATCTGCTATGTTAGGAAGCACAAATAACCAGTAATGTCTCATTGCTCTCATGTTGACATCTGTCCATTTTAATTTCCCTCTCATAGTAACTTTAATAGTTCTCATCCCTTGAGACAGTAGGGACCTCTCATACATATAATTGTAAGACAGACACATTTATATTTAATAAAATATTTTTGTGCCTTTCACTTTTATATTAGTTATTTCTAGATATGACACTTATCCCTTGAATTAAACCCTCCCAAGTTACAAAAACGACTAGGAAAAGTAACCTAACCACCTATAGATATTGTCATTTTACCATGTGAATCTTTACTATGGCTACCTAAATTGAATAATACTTCAGACTGGGCCATTTCTTCCTTCTCCCTCTTCAAAATTTACTAACCGGCATGTGTTTTGAAAACTGGTATGAAATCCTTATGGAAACTTAAATGCATATCTTCTTCAGTCAGCTCTTCAATACATATATCATTTCTTCTTTTGCCTCTGAAGTACTTTATGATTCAGATTGATATACCACCTACCTTCTGAGTTCACATCTTTGATTGCTCCTCAGTTCTATATTTCACTTTCTCCTTTAGGTGGGCCACTGTTTAGTGAGTTAATAAAGTCCATTTGAGTTACGCTTCATGGACCAGCCTGAGTTTCTTTCTTGGGTCACCCTGGCATCTATCCTAAACAAATGAGCTACTAATAAATCTGAATTCTGCATACTCACATGTCTGTCTTCAGAAATTCCAACTTTTCTAAACAGTAAGATGAAATTTTACAATTTGCATGTCATTAGCCCCATTGACTTCTGAGGTTTGTGTCACTATTGTGTACAAAGAGAAATGAATAAGCTGAGGCTATAACAGTTTGGTGGATATATTACTTTAACAGTGAAAGATAGTCTCTTCACCTTAATTTCTCTTTGAGTGCAGATGTTTGGTTAAGCTGGAATATAGATGTTACAATTACTGTGTAAATCTAAGAATTCAATATGATTTGATTCAATTCAACAAGCTTTTTATTAAGCACTCACCAAGTTCCAAGCAATGTGCTAATTGCTATAGATATAAAAACAAGAAAGGAATAACCTTGCTCTGATGGAGCTTCAATTCTATTGGGGCTAAGAGAACATAAGGTATACACAGAATGAATATCAAATAATTTTGTGGGATTAAGATGTGGAGCTAAGGGGGATCATAAAAAGCCACTTGTAAAGAGTGCCACTTGGGCTTAGCACTGAAGGGACCAAGAAGGAGAGTGTACCAGAAGAAGGAGAAAACCTGTGCAAAGGCCTATGCTTTATCACCGTATTACATGTTTTCTGGGGTTCTTGATGAGAAAATCTGGAATCTAAGGTGATTGGTACCTGAAGTAGGAGCAAAATAAAATATGGGGAGCTTGAATTAATATTTTGGAACCCCAGGGGTTCTTTCAGCTTTAAAGTTAATGATTACAGTGTATCTCAAAAGCCGAGTGAGGCCACAGATTGTTGAAATTAAGAGATTCTTTAATAGAAAAGTTTGAACTTAGCCTTGAAAGATGAACAAAAATTTAATAGGTAGAACAGAGGAAATGCAAGAAAGGGAAAGAAGCACAGTAGCAAAGCAGGAATAATAAATATATTTTATATTTATATATATATATAAATATATAAATAAAAATAAAAAAACAGGAATGGACACACTGTTTTGGCCAAATAATAAAATGGGCTTTGAATAGAGAAGTAGGAAATTATTGAGTAATAAGTATCCACTATGTGCCTTACTGTGCTAAGTGCTGGGATGACCAAAAAAAGGCAGAAACAGTTCTTGCCCTCAAGGAGCTCACAGTCTAATGGAATTTCTGTATCAATTCTTTCAACAAATTGTAGTGAACATATAGCATTGCTAGATGCTTCAGGACTGATCAAGATAAATAGAGAATGCTCTTATTCTCATGTTATTCTCATTTCGTGTTTTCCCCCTCCCCTTTATTCAGTAGATATTTACAGTAAGACTTATGTCAATTGTCAGGAAGGGAAAGACATTCCAGGCAAGAGGAAAAGATGAACAAGAGTTTAGAGGAAAGAATGTGCTTTGTCTAGTGACTAATCTGACTGGAGTTTTTAAGGAAGGTTATTAGGGATATCTGGAAAGGTAGACTATCAAAAACTAGGATGTCCAAACTATGCAAAATATTATATATGCATAGGCATGGTATGGACTATATCCAAGAACTCTAAAGCTCCTACACATGAGATTTGGAACACTAGGAGGAGGAAGAACTCTCTCATTCTCTGGGCAATCGCAGTTACTAGAAGCACCACTGGTACTTCTCTCTTCTTCCTCTACTTTCCACTTATCTCTCTAGTGCAGCATGGAAAAGACTCAGGAATGCAACAAAGAAGGACTACTTATTCAATAAATGGGTTGTTTCATGACCCAGAGCTTGCGTGTGACCTTCCAGATTCCCCATGATGTCCATCTTGCCCTTTGCATTGGCAGTTTTCTTGGCATGGTTCAGTTCCTGTGGGGATATGTCTACCTTTTCATTACTTAAGAGATGTCTACATGTCTACAAGTACCTGGTAACCCCCAAATAGCTACATCTGGGTCATCAAAACGAAATCAGTTAGAATCTGATAAGCACATTTAGCTTTGCAAGATAGCTATTATTGTGCCCATTCTACAGTTAAGGAAACTGAGACAACTCTCAGCCTTCTAGGTGGGACCCTCTGTGTACTGTGCCATCTAGCTGCTCTGCTCCATGTATTTAAATCCAGATATTTAAAAGTGTAGTTGGTTTGTTTGGTTATGTGACAAGGAAAGCACTTTAAAAGACTGATATATATTAATTTAAGGTCGCCAAGGAATTCAGCTATGTAATTCCTAAATGAAAACTCAAGTCAGCAGTCAACCTTTTATGGAGTTTTTAATTATGGAAGAAACGTATTAGAGAGAAAGGAATAGGGCTTAAATACCCCCTCTGTTTAGGCTGGGCCAAAAGGCCCAAGCCCTTAGATAGCTGAGGCAAAGAAAAGAGATCAGTCCCTATCACTCATGTTACCAAAATGGAGAAACAGTCTCAGGGGCCTCCACCTCCAGCCTCCTTCAGAGCAAGCTTCTCAGAGCACAACCTCTCAGAGCAAAACCTCTCGAACCTCCCCCTGTCCTCAGACCCTGCTATCTTTAAGGAAACCATCTAAGTTGCCTCCCCTCAGTTCTCACATCTACCAATCACTGACCATGTCTCTCCTGTGCCAATGGTGGCTCTAGCTTAACCCAGGACTGCCCAGAGGTCTGCCCCCCTTTGCACATGTCTATTGAAGGTCATATTCTCAAATAATTAAATTTTGATCTATGCTGCAGCCCTTCCTAAATCCTGTTAGGACTGAGTAGGGTGGAGATTGTAAGTTCCAAGACCTGGTTCTGTCATTCCAAGTATCTCTATTGTATCAATTCTAAAATCAATCATGACTCAAAGAACTTCCTGTTCTATGCTTAAGCATAGGTCAAAGCCCTTTCCATTGTTTAGCAAAAGGTTTCTGTCCTAAAGTAGTCTTGGGTAGGGAGGAGAAGGATCCTCCCATGCCAAGGGGGGTTCACATTCCAATAGAGTTCTTACTATCAGTAGGAAATTTTTTCCAGTATGAGATTTCCCAATGGGGAAATTTCCAACATTCATAAGTCTAAGAAATTTTAAGGTTTACAATCCCCCCTGATGATCATGGGGAGACTAGTCTCCCCATTGATCATTTAACATAATCATTTTGTAGTTCTAAATGCACTTCTAACTATAGATATACACAATATTCAATTTTCTAAGAGAAATTAGAATAGTGAGAGATGAAAAAGAAAAGAAAGCAAAACCAATGTTTTGCTAGGCGCATTGACAGAAAGCCAAATTAGGGGCAGTCCCTTTTGGCATAAATGTGTACAATTACAATAAATGTTCAATCAAAAGTTCAGTCCAATCAATCATATCCAAAGTTCATTCTTGATCTTCTTGATGAAGTGTAGGTTTTCGGCATCTTTCTGCAACAGTTCATTCTCTGGATATAAAAGTTTCAAGCTTCTTTCTTGAAGATCTTTTCTCGAACAGAATCAAAATCTTTGATTTTTTATAACAGTAAAATCTTAAACAAAATTCAAAATTCTTGGATTTTTATAAAAAATACAATCTCAAAAAAAAACCTCAAAAATTCTTAGATTTTAAATTAAAATATAATCCCCCCTGAAGTAAGTATTAAAAAATATCAAGTTTAGCTCAGAATGCAATGTTCAGTTATGGGGGTGTATGTGTCAATTATCAAAAGGTGTGGAAGAAACATGCAAGGGACATATACCCTAAAATATCATCTAGTACAAAGGTCGATTTCATTTTGCTTTTCGAAGTCTAATACCTAAAATGTTGCCTGACACTTAGTAGGCACTTAACAGGATTGGATAGCTGATTGATTTATTGTCAGTCAGTTCCATGAACCTCTGTCACCATGTCTACAGGGCACACTACAATCTCTTAGGGTGGTTCATTATTTTATTCTTTGGTCCATGTAAACTCTAAATACCAAGATGGGAAAATATGGGTGGAGGCCAAGAGCACCATCTGCTTGGTTATGCTTGATGTGTGTGTAGTCACAGTCTTTGTTAATTTATTTGTGTGTTCATGTTCTCCATGTCAAAGAATCTGGCTACTGCCTGAAATCACTGATAACTAGTGAACGAGATCACATGTAGCCCATGAATTCTTTTTTCCAAGTTGAGTGAAGTGAATAAGAGAAAGCTTTATAATGTCAAAAGGAAGTATATTATGGAATAGCCTAAGTAAAATGAGTGAGTACACTAACTCTGGCTCTGGTAATCTATATCTTCCCCATAATGCTCTCCATTAATCATATTTGACTATACTTTTTAAAAAGAACCACTAAACAATTCCTTTGGGTTTGGCGTCCTCAATTGATCTGGAGAAAGGTAGTGCTTCACAGTAATTTGGTTTGCCACTGAATGGGAAAGTGTGTATCTAAATTGCTGAAATGTAACTGACCCAAATGCCTTTCTTAGCATTAAAATTCCAGGTATTTGAAAAAAATAATTTGATTTTAAAATAAGCATCCAATTGACCATTCTCTTCTTGGTCAAAGAAGAATTCACCAAGCTACTATTGAGGCATCTTACTCATTTTTTATGGAAAATCAAATTCAATTGTAGTTATTGAATATAAAGGTGTTCCTAAGGTGTCATTGATTCTGTTAACTAGTCCTTAACGAAAGTGTGTAAAATGAGAGAAAAAAGCAACAATCACAACATATCCATAAATGACTGGCCTTTTTCTAGTTAGTTACTGTACCCGAATGATTCAAGGGGATCAAGGTTTTAAGCTTTTAAAAAACCACTGACTTTCTTTTCTTCTTTCCTCAGCTCCCCACCCCTCAGATCAGGCTTGCTGATTGTAGTGCAATGAAGGAAAATTAATTACTTTGCTCCAGTAGAGCAGTTAATGCAGCCCACAGTGAAACCATATCCCTCTTTTCCCTCTGTAACTGGCTTATTTTTTTTCTATTTTTCTGCCTTTTATGATACATCTATTTTCTTGATGACTTAGAAAATTTAGAGGAAGGTTAATTAAGTAACTGATACTATTGAGACAAAATATTGTTAAGAACTGGAAAACATTAAACATGCTGTAACTTAAAAATACCTTTTAGAATTTAACTTAACAGTTTACATTTAAATGTGAAAGAGTTTCATAGTTCATGTCTTGTTTTAGCATTGCTATGGAATGCCATTATATGAATATTGCCATGTCTCATAGTAATTATTGATCCTCTGAGGAGGTCCTTAAGTTAGGATCCAAGACCCCCAGGCAATCTGTGGACCAAGAAAAATATACCTTTATTTTAATATAATTGGTTTTCTTTGCTATCAAATGTATTTTATTTTAGGCAGCAAGCATTATTTTAAGAAGGGGTCCACAGATTTCACCAGATTGTTACAGGGGCCAATGGGCGAAATTTCTGGGAGAAATAGCATCTCCAGTGTGAGGGCTCTCCAAGCCCTTTTAGGGACACTCATCCATCTTTGAGGGCCACCTGCCACCCAACTCTCAGGTGAGGCTCCAAGAAGAAGCTGTAGAATTAACCCTCTCAGCAGGCTGGCTAAAGGAGGTTGATGGCAACCAGCAGCCCTGTCAGTGGCTTAGGAGGATCACTATCCCAATCGTGAGAAGACTTCCTCTGGCAGAATGAGTGAATGAGAACAGGCCATGAAGGTGGCTGAAGCAGGTTGTGGGGAATGTTTAGAGCTTGGTCAGACATTAAAGAAAATAAGATCATCAGCTACCTTTTGGGCCATCTCTACTCATCCTCACTTTTGTCCTGCCACTAGATTTCGGTGACTCTGGAAGAGAGAGTGACACTGTTGTAAAAATTAAATTATATCTCTAATAATAAAAATATTATATTTTATGAGGTTTATTAAGGATCATTAAAAGTCAAGGAATAAAGAAGATACAAAATAAAAACCACGTGCCCATGGCTGATTAGCCCATTTAAAGTCCCCACACTTAGCTTACCACTGTAATTGCTACATCTTTGCAAAAGAAGAGAAGAGTGTGTGGGAGGCATTACTACCAGTTAAATACCAATTATGATCTCGCCAACATGGAGACTCAGGTGAGATTATAGGGAATTCTGGGAAATACCAAGGACTTCTGGGAAATGAAGTCTAGGGTCCAAAATCTCCATTTTTACATTGTCCAACCCTGCTCTTCTTAAATGTATGCAGGAGTCAAGATATCACCCTGAGAAGTTATAGATCCTTTTCCAAACTTCCAAACAATAACAGGGATCTATGACGCAAAGAAGCTTAAGGATCCCTGCTAAAGCTAACTGACACTATATTTGACTCTAGAAATTCATTGTCAATGTTCTTCCTGTCATGGAGAAACATATCTAAAAGAGTTCAGTATTCATATTAGGATGAAACTATTTGCATTCAATAAACATTTTTTCTTTGTTAAAAAATTTATATGTATATTCATTTATAATTACTTCTTCTAAGAAATGTCATATTATGATTCATGATATTTTCTACTGTTAGTATTAATTTTTGAAAGATAATAATGCAATATAAATGTAGCATATAATTAAAATAATGTAATTAATATAATAATAGCTAACATTTATATAGTTCTTAAGTGTTTGCAAAGTGCTTTACGAACATGTCATTTGATCCCAACCATTATGGAAGTTAGATGCTATTGCTACACCACTATTTTACAGATTCAAAAACTGAGGCACAGAGAATAAGTGACTTGTCCAAAGTCATGCAGCTGGTAATAGCTAGAGGTAGGATTTGAACTCAGATTTTTCCGATTCCTGCTCCTATTTCTATCCAGGTTAAGTATGCTATATTGTCTTTATCCCCAAAATCACCTAAGAATAGGCTAATAGCTTAGATGGGCAGGAGAGGAAGGATTTTTCTCTTCTAAATTGCCATCACTCCCTTGCAGCTCTAACATTTGATGCTATGAGCCTCACAGTTTTTACTGCCTGGCTGCCTTTGTAGCTGTAGGGACTTCTTTACTAAAAGTTAAAGTCTCACCTTCAAGGAGCCAATTGTCCTACCTTGGTCTTGTGAAGGTCATGGAGTACTTAGTTGCTATAATCTAATATACTAAATAAAATAATAAAGAAGTTTAGGGGGAGGATTGGGTTTAGTTTTATGGAGTGCCCAAAGAGGAACTTTCTCTGTCTTTCCAGATAGGGACCTGATTTGCAATTTATAGCTAGAAAATTGCCTGAGGACATGGACAGGTTAAGTAACTTGCCTAAGGCAGAAATTGATCTCAGGACTCCCTAATTCTGTGTCTGTGTCTCTTATCCATTATACCATCATGTCTCTCTTGGTAATTTATAAACATATGTAGGGGAAAATTGAGGGGGTTTTAGTTGACAAGAAATTTAATTTCAGATAACAAAGTATTGTACCTGTCAAAAAATCTAACACACACATAAATTATATTTATGGAGGTATAGTATCTCTATCCAGGGAAATAGTGTTCTACCAATGAGTAGCTCTTGTATGGAATAGTATATTCAAATGTGGGATGCTATATTTAAAAAAGGACATTAGCAAACTGAAATTTAGTAATAGGATGGTAATGAAGGCTGGATATCATTTCCTCTGGAAAATATTTGAATAAGTTGAAACCTGGAGAACATTCTGAAAGGAACTTGTTTGGTCATATCTGACTCTTTGTGACCCCTTAGACCAGAGCACACCAATACTGTCCATGGGCTTTTTTGGCAAAGATACACTGGAGTGTTTTGCCATCTTTCTCCAATAAATTAAGGCAAATAGAGGTTCAGTGACTTGCCCAAAGTTATACAACTAGCAAAGCTGATTTGAACTCAGATCTTCCTGACTTCAGGACCAACATAGTATCCATTGAGCCACCTAACTTCCTCAAAGGGAACTTAGAACATCATAATATAGTCAATGGGTATGTATTAAAATCATTGTTTCGTCTCACCTTAAAGCTGTTTTTTTATCATGAGTAGGACTCTCCATTAATAAGTGGAAAGCATTCTTCCATGAGGGAGTAACCTCAATAAGTTCCTTTTTCTGAAGTTATTTTAGCAGAACATGGATAGTTATCTGTTGGAGATGTTATAGAAAATTTACTGAGTAAGAGATTTACTTAATGGGTAATTTTCCTCTAAATGTCTCTTCATATATGTTATTCCCTATTATCCTGATTCTGAAATTGATATTGATTTGAAAACTTAATTAGGCTCAGTATTTGAGATGAACAAAATTAAAAGGATGATAAAGGGAGAGTCGTTTTCCACTAGGACTTTAAATGTGGGGGCATTTTTGGAATTCACACTTACTCATTTGAGAATTTCTCATCATAATTTGCCTTCCTAACTTTTCTAAAATTTCTTCAAAAAGGCATTTTTATTCTCTCCCCCAAGCTGTCAAACATTATTCCTCATCTTCCTCATTTTCATAAATACTTTATTTTTAGAAACATCATAGGAATCTATAAGATTGTTATGGACTTGAATCTATTTTATGATGGTTTGATGTAAATTAAAGAATTAACAGATATTAAGTGATTAATTTGGAATCTATGACTTGGTGAACAAAAAACTTAAACTGATATAGGCCCCAAATAGCTACTTTTTCTTTCATTTTAATGAATAAGTGAATTAGCATTTTAAATTAAAATAGATCTTTTCCTCCAATCTATATGGTTTTCTTTCCTCAAAGTTATCTTTAACTCAAAAGAAAATCCATCTTTCTAAAGGTTCAATAGAAGTCAAAATAGTAAAAAGATACTATTTAAATGTTCTTCTTCTTTCCTACTGCCTTCTCAAAATAAGAACAAATGTAAAGCTTTTTCTGCACAAGTCCTTCAAATACTTGAAGATATCTCTCATGTTCCTCCCAAATCATCTTTTCTTCAGACTTGACAATCCCATGTCCTTCCAGTTGATTATGGAATGATTTCCAGTTCTGTTACCATCTTGTATATATGTTCCAATAGTATCTCCTTCCATAAGTTATGTGGCACTAATTTATAAAACCCATAATCAATTTTAATGTACTTAAATGCACAAAAATAAGTCTTTCCCTGCATAAGAATGTGCAAAGTCATCTGTAGTATTAGAACTCATTCGTGAGTCTAAAAGTATTTATTAAGTAATTAAATGTCACTAGCATTACAGATTTAAAAAGAAGGATAAGATAGTCCCAGCACTTAATGTCCTGGCTAATAATCTAGTAGAAAAACTACAATAGAAATAAAAATTTATCTTGTAAGGTAATTTTTTATTCTCATGAAAGAAAATTATTTCCTTTATTGAGACAATTCTTACCCTGAGGCAGCATGATACTGTATGAATAGAGCAAAGGCTCTTAACCTGGATAGATAGATTTTAAGGGATGTCTGAACAAGGAAAAATGCTTATTTTGATATAGTGGATTCCTTTGTAATTTTATGTTATTTAATGATTTTAATATTCTGAGAAGGGATCCATAACTCCCCAAAAGGTGAGAAATCACAGAACATAAAGATAAACATATGGTCAGGGAGATTTGGATTTACATCATGCTCTTTGGCAGTTTTCTTCTGTGTGACGATGGGCAAATTACTTAATCTCTCTGAGTCTCAGAGACATCTGTAAAGTAGGGGTAATCCAGTGCTTGACTTGATGGATCATTGTAGTGATCAAATGAGATAATTAATGTAAAGCACTTAACAATCCTTAAACCCAATAAAAATGTAACCTACAATAATCTAATTTATATCTTTGTTTGAATCTAAGGTTCTGTTGTGTGTGTGTATGTATGTATGTATGTATGAATGGATGCAGTTCATCAATGGATTCATAGTCTTTTAAATGGGTGTATTCCCAGCACTAGAATAGATCAGAACTTTCCATGACCTCCTCTTGGAGGATCCTAATCAATATTCTGATAAGAGTTATCTGTACATATATATTTTAAAATGACCACTAAAAATATTTCTCAGTGAGCATTTTTCATTGTTTAGCTTACATAAAAGCTTACATGACAACTAGCTTACACTGTATTATTTTTATTACTGTGCTTTTATTAATACCTCACACTGTGTTTCTTTTCTTACTGTGCTTATCTTTTGTAGATAAACAGTGGGATGGAATTCTAATGATAGCATATCATTCATCTAGGAGAAAAAATATTCAAATATACTTTTACATGGTTTGCACTATGCCTTATAAGATCTCATGCTTGTTAGAGACTTAAGTGGTCACTTAATCCAAGTCATTCCTGAATATATATGCTCATTACAACAAATGCAATAAGTAGTCATCCAGTCCTGTTCTGAATAACTAAAATGAGATTGAACCAATTACTTTCCATCCTTCATCTGAATTGTAGTCGGTAGGGTACCATAAAAGTCTTAATGCAGTTTTTAATCTAGTAAATCTTAAATATGCACTATTTTAACATAAAATGTATATTCTCTAACCTAAATGTATTTTTAAAAAATTATTTATTTTTTTAAATAACCAGTTAACTCTCTCCCTCCCCTCTCCTCATTTAAGAAGGCATCATTGACAAAAAGATATATATATATATATATATGTATATATATATGTATATGTATATGTAAAACTACATCTTACTTATTTCTATTTGTCAATTCTTTCTCTGGACATGGACATATACAAGTCATTCTTCAAACAATAATTCTATTGCTATATATAATATTCTTTTGGTTCTACTTGTTTCATTCTTTATAATTTATAATATAATCATTGTAAGTCTTTTCATGTTTTTCTGTTGTTGTTTCTTATAATTTCTTGTGGTAAAGTAATATTCTATCACAATTATATGCCACAACTTGATTAGCCATTCCTAAATTGATGGTCATCTCTTCAATTTCCAGTTCTTTGCTATCACAATGAGAGATGCTATAAATATTTTATTACACACAGTTTCTTTTCTATTTTCCTTGATTATCTTGGAATGTAAACCTAATAGGGATATATCTAGATTAAAAGGTATTCATAGATTAAATACACACACACACGCAGATCTATATATGTTTTAAAATCATTATATATCTTAGATTACTTTAATTATCGGGACTTCAGATAAACCAATTCAGCATGAAATCCAAAATTTTTTTTAGTCTAGCTCTTCCACCTCCTATCCCAATTGTTATTATCATTTCTGTCTCTTAAGAAATTGCTAATGAAAGTAGAATGGACAACTGCAGGAAGCAGGGGGAAAAACAGGTTGTAAGGGTAATACACAAATTGGTTAATCTGTCCCTGAACAACTGAATATTGACTATATAAATCTAAGATAATATCATCCTTAGACATAAGTTGCCAGTTAAAAAGGCATAAAGGAGAGAAATCTACAAGTCTCTTTTGCAGATAAGCAATGGAACAGAATTCAAATGATAGCATGTCATTCAGCTAGGGAGACAAAATTTTATTTAATTAAGTGACTCATTAGATGTACTGGGCTTTTGCCAAGTTATTTCATCTTGATTTGTCAGATGATAATTTCACAAGTGTCAGTGACAATCAAGATCCTGAACATTTATTTTTCTTTGCTCATCTGCTGAATAACAATTCTCAAAGGGCAAAAGTATATTAGGCAATACTTCAGTCTTAGTTTTGTGGTATCAAATCCATCTATTTAACATAAAAGCTCATGGCAAAGATAGGATGTATAACAATTAGCTTAATTTTCTATTTTAAGCCTAGTATGTATTTATAGATCTCTTCAAAAATTTTGTTTCCCAATAGAATAATAGCAGGGGAATATAAAAGAATAAGTACATATTTGTATGTTTTTGTGTATTTGGATTCTGTGCATGTACCTTTAGATTTTTGTATATGCAAAGGATACCTAACCTATTGTTGAATAATAGACCTGCACAAAGGCAAAATGAAAAATGAATAAAAAATCACTTATTAAGTGTTTTTAATTATGCTATTGATATATATGATAAGCAGTATGCTAAAAGGTTGGAATACAAACAGAAACAGCAACTTAATCTTTGTAGTCAATTTTGTTTTCAAATAAATTTTTATTTATTTATATTTATTAGTATATAATACTATTTATAACAATAATATGTCTATTTGTTTTTTTAAAACCTTTAACTTTCATCTTAGAATCAATACTATGTATTGGTTTCGAGACAGAAGAGTGGTAAGGGCTAGGCAATAGGGTTAAGTGACTTGGCCAGGATCACACAGCTAGGAAGTATCTGAACCTAGGATATCCTGTCTCTAGGCCTGACTCTCTATCCATTGAGCCACTCATCTGTCCCTAAGATTACTTCCTAATTGGAGGAGATAAAATAAAGTTTAGCTGAAGGCCTATATAGGGCTAATTCACTTATTCATTAAGGTCTCCCTCAATAGAGGTGGGGAAGATGGCAAAGCTCAGGAATTCTTAGGTAACATTGGGAGGTCAGACAATGGTGCTAGAAGAGTGCAGGGAATTAGAACCAAGGCAGATAGGAAGGCAAGGCCTTAGGAGACAGTATCAAGGGGGATGTCAAGGCCTGCTATTTCTCTATGACTTAAGGGAGTTGGAGTGTGCCAATGGTGTCTCTAGTTTAACCCAGGACCACCCAGAGGTCTGTGGCTTTGCACATGTCTGTTTAAGGTCATATTCTCAAATAATTAAATATTTATCTTTGCTGCAGCCCTTCCTAAATCCTGTTAGGCTGAGTAGGGTGGAGATTGTAAGTTCCAAGACCTGGTTCTGTCATTCCAAGTATCTCTATTGTATCAATTCTAAAATCAATCATGACTCAAAGAACTTCCTGTTCTATGCTTAAGCATAGGTCAAAGCCCTTTCCATTGTTTAGCAAAAGGTTTCTGGTCTAAAGTAGTCTTAAGTAGGGAGGAGAAGGATCCTCCCATGCCAAGGGGTTTCACATTCCAATAGAGTTCTTACTATCAGTAGGAAATTTTTTCCAAGTATGAAATTTCCCAATGGTGAAATTTCCAACATTCATAAGTCTAAGAAATTTTAAGGTTTACAGGAGACTCCAGAGGGAACAGCTTCTGCCCCACCAATCCTGTGAATTTTAGATTACTCCACCCTACTTAGCCTAACAAAATCAGGAATGTCTACACCCATACTTAAGGATTAAGTATTTAAGAGGATGGCCTATGACAGGCATGTGCTAGCAAATGACAAATCAGAAACAACTGACAGACCCCTGGGCTGTCCTAAGTCAAGCCTAAGAAGTCATTGGTACATGTGAGACACAGGAAAGTGATGTAACCTTCTATATAATTCGCATTACTTCCTCTCTTTGGGCTCTTGGATGGTGGAGAGGTGGCTGGCAGCAGCTGATATTAAATTATCCTTACAATCCTTAAGCCAAAAGTCGATTATCACTTGTCAGATATGTTGTTACAGTATAGAAACTAATGTTTAGGTACAAATTCGACTAGATGGTCTTTGAGTCGATGACCTAATATATCTATATATGTATGTCTGTGTATGTATATATGAATATGTGCAATCAATGTAGGTATATGATTTAAAGAAAAGGCATTTAAAAATATTTACTGATACGCTAAGCACTTTGTAAAGCACTGGAGATACCAATAAAAATAAGGAAAATCTCCATTTTCAAAAAGTTTATATTCCAAAAGGGAAAGATAATACATAAAGGAGGGTGGTTGCCAAGGAGACAGGCTAAGAATTAGAAAAGAACAAGGAGAGTGAGTGATGCTATAAGTAATTAAACTGACAAACCCTATCCGGAAACAGTGATAGAGGTGATTTGAGCTGGGGAATAAAGGGAAAAGTAGTTGAAGGTGGCTTCTGGAAGTATCTTTATGTAGTATGTGACTGAGGATGGAGTATTCTGGGAGTATGTAGTGTGATATGGAAATCACATTAAAAGACTGATATATATTTATTTAAGGTTGCCAAGGAATTCAGCTATGTAATTCCTAAATGAAAACTCAAGTCAGCAGTCAACCTTTTATGGAGTTTTTAATTACTAACAGGAGGAAGAAAGGTATTAGAGAGAGAGAGAGAGAGAGAGAGAGAGAGAGAGAGAGAGAGAGAGAGAGAGAAAGGGGAGAGAAGGTAATAGGGCTTAAATACCCACTCTGCTTAGGCTGGGCCAAAGGCCCAAGGCCTTGAATAGCCGAGGCAAAGAAAAGAGATCAGTCCCTATCACTCACGTGACCAAAATGGAGAAATACTCTCAGGGCCTCCACTCCAAGCACCAGGCTCCAACAACCTCCTTTCTTCCACACAGGAAGTCCCCAGACCCTCATCTGTCCTCTACCTCACTTCCTCTGTCTCACCTGTGCCAATGGTGGCTCTAGCTTGTCCCCTTTGCACATGTCTGTTGAAGGCCATATTCTCAAATAATTAAATCTTGAGTTTTGCTGCAGCCCTTTCTAAATCCTGTTACCTTGAGTAGGGTGGAGATTGTAGTTTCCAAGACCTGATTCTATCATTCCAAGTATCTCCATTGTTATTGATCAGGAAATAGCCAAATCCCATCCTCTAAAGAATGGTTTGAACAGGGTTGAGTAGTTTTGAAATTCACAGTAGTATATAACTGAGGCAGGTGGCTGGGGACTCAAATGAAGTGCTACATAGACTCAGACATTTGCTTATACATTCATGGATATTATGTATGCATGTATTCAAACATGCTATAGTCATACATATACACATAATTATGCACACAAATGTACGTGTGTGGAGATTATATATATACATATATATAAATATTAACATACCCATAATGGTGAAGTTCGAATTTTATTCTAAGCCCTGCTTCTTAAAGTTCTTTGCAATGTCTTTGTTCTTGACTTTCATTTCATAAGCATTCACACTATTATAGAAATATGAAAAATGTTCAAAATACCAGACATCATCTGAGTAGTCCTAAAAGCCTTTGAGAATATTGTTTATGCAAATACAGGCAAAGAATGACTGAATTTTTATCCTTGCATAACATGTTATCTTGAAACAATATGGCGGCTCTCTTTATCGTGGCAAAGAACTGGAACTTGAGGGGATGTCTATTAAATGGCTAAACAAGTCATGGGATATTATTGATACAATATTACTGTGCCATAAGAGATGATAAGCAGGTTAATTTTATTTTATTTTTACAAAACCCTTACTTTCCATCATAAAGTCAATATAGTATATTGTTTCTAAGGCAGAAGAGCAGTAAGGGCTAGGCAATGAGGGTTAAGTGACTTGCCCAGGGTCACACAGCTGAGAAGTATCTGAGACCAGTTTTAAACCCAGAACCTCCTGTCTCAAGGAGTAGCTGTTAATCCACTGAGCCACCCAGCTGGCCCCCAAGCAGGCTAATTTAAAAAAAAATGGAAAGATCTACATGAAATTATTATTATGAAGAGTGAAATGAGAAAATTGGGGGAACAACAGAAATATTGTTTGAAGAATGATTTGTCTATGTCCACAAAAAAGACATAGTTTTAAACACACACACACACACACACACACATATATACACCTATGCACACACATATACCTTCTTGTCAAATAATGCCTTCTGTAGTGTAAGGAAAGGAAGAAGGGAGTGAGTTACCTGGGAACTTTAATGTAACAAATAATTTTTTTAATGATATTATTAATAATTATATTTGTTTAGTTTTTTAAGGCTATAAAATGCTTTCTTTGTGAAATCCCATAATATAAATGTCTAAATGTCATAAGTACTATCCCCATTTCACAGATGAAGAAATTTAGCTTCAAAGAAATTAAATGAGCTGACCAGGGTCAGGTAAGTGGCAAAGGCAGAATTTGTACCCAGTTCACTTCACTCTGGTCCAAAAGTGATTCGATTTCTCTAGTGGTCACTTCCTGCACCAGGATATGGAAACCATAGTTTAGCAGATAATCTGTAGGAGCTCCAATGGCATCTTCTTTATGGTGATGTCTTACCTGAACTAGCAGTTGTGCTCGGGAATCTTGTGAGCATTTGTGCTTTTCGAGGGTAGCCTTCTGGAGGACAAGGACATTTCTCTGCCATGCTGAGGCAATCCAGAAGGATTTTAATGGAGAATTGTTATGCATGCACTCTTTTAACTGTGAGTCTCTTGGCACATGCTTACATTTTAAAGAAAGAAATAGAAATTCCTTCATTAAGGAAAGTAGGCACTCTGGGTTGTCCTTAGGATTTTTGTTTCTTGAAATACATTTGTAGCTGGTCTTCTCTCACAGAGGAGGGAATCTCCAAGATTGTAAATACTTTGAAGTCGCTCCAGGAGTTCAAGATTGGAGCTTACCAGCCTGTCACTTAAGGGCTCCCTCTCTACAGAGACTGTCATCCCCACAATTATTCTCCCTTCACTCAGAAACGTTTCTCCATTCAGCAAGGCATTTCAAAGACTAAAAAAATACAGGAAACTCTCTCAGTTGACTGCAGGAATCCCTCTGAAAATCACATATTCCTGTAGATCCTCCACAAGCTTGCACAGGACCAGCAATTTAGGGAGCTGTTTTTCCATCGAAAACATTGATCTTTCTGACAAATATCTTTTTAAGTAGGTCATATAAAGGTACTAGCGGAGGTCATTCAACTTATAATGTTTTATTAACTAAAGAATATATTTCCTTTTCTCTTTTACTAGTCTTTTAAAAATATATTCTTTACAGAATCAAATATGTCTCAGATTGTACATTAAAGCAGTGCTCAGTGATAACCACCATCTGCAGATGTATCCTTCTTTCTGATGTACAAAGAAATGTTTGAGGCAGGGCTAGCTCTATATAATTGTGAATTACATTTACTTATCAGTAATTGCTCTTTAGTTCTGTCAACTAGAAAAAACACAGAACTATTAAATAGTCAAAATCACTCTTTAATCAAGGGAAAAGGGGTTACTGCTTCTAATACAACAACAGAGAGAGTCAAGATGCCCTGGTCACTAGCCCCTGGGAGTGCCATCGACTTAGGATGGACTCCGAGGAACAAAAGAACTTGGGGAACCTATATGCCACTCTAGATGACCTGGGGGGGGGGGGGGGCGTTAGGATTAGAGGGACAGTTGATTGACTTTACAATGGTGAGAAAGGAAAATGAGGAGTTCCAGACAGGAATAATAGTGAGGGGCTGGGGCCCTACAAATGACACAAACTGGAAAGACTCAGCCCAGGGCTGGGTCACCTTGGTCATGGACCTTAGCCTAGGGGGAGAAACCATTGGGACAAAAGGGATGCTTAATATTGGATGGGATTAGCTGTTCCCACCCAAACTACCAGGAAGTTCACTGTCTGGTGAAGAGGGACCTTCCCTCAGGGGAAACCTCTCCTGTGACAAGGTCAAAACCTGAGGTTTCTACACTCAAACTAAATAAACTGGGGATCTCTATATTTCCACGTTGACAGTTCATTGCCACACTTTTAACTTTGATATCTGTGATGATTTTATTATCTTCCAGTAAAACCCTCATTTCAAAAAACTTACCTTTGAAAAGGATCTGATAGACTAATTCAGGTAAATCATAAGAAAAGCTTAAAATGTCAGTTGTGTTAACAGTCAAAATGGAAAAGGAAAGAATGCAGGATCTGGAGTCCGATGACCCAGTTTTGTAACTTCGTTGTTCCATTTGTTATTTTTGTAATCTTCAGCAAAACACTTTACCAAATTGTTCCTCAGTTCCCTGATCTTTAAATAAGAGAGAGTAGAATCATATGATCTCTAGATCCATCCCATCTCTCTCTGTTATTTTATAATTTTGTTATTTCTATTTATAGGATTGCTTATTTTAATGAGAGAAAATTGCTTCATCTAAAAGAATTACTTTTCAGTGACACATTTTTAGGTCTCAGGAACAAAGTAAGGAAGAAGTTAGTTAGTAGGACCTTTCTTCCTGCTTCTTGGATCACAACACATAGAAGACATTTTTTTCTATCTCTGTTTACCTCTAGATGGAAGGTTTAGAACTTATGGGTAGTATTGCATGTGTAAACTTTCAAAATCAACATTGAGTGTATATAATAAAAGTTAGAAAGTTTTTATTTTAAAATATTTTGCAGTAAGCAATATTTAGAAGAAAGCTGTTTGGTTTTTCTAACCATTACTTAGAAGCAGTAATCCCTAACAGTCATTTTGAAACCACACTTGGTTAAAATTAAATTATGTATGTGTGTATATATATATATATATATATATATATATATATATATATATATATTTAAGCTTCCTTCACAAGGATTAATATTTTTCAAAAATACCTTTCTTCTCTGGGAATTATGAGACTTTCATCTAATGAATGTGTTTTCATGTAATATAATTAATTGTCTATTCTAGATTTCTTTTCTTTAAACAAATAGTAAAAAGAGTCTATGAAATGGCATTTTCTGCCAAAGATTTAGTCAAATATGTCAACAAGTGGCTATCAATGATTCGAAAACTGAAGATAGTGAAGTTATTGGAGAATCAGGACAAATGGAGTATGGGGGCAGTTGGGACTTAATACTACCTTTTTAATGTTATTATTTTTTTTTGGTTACATATATTTTTTGTTAAATTCCTACATTTCTCAACTCTCTCTCTCTCTCTCTCTCTCTCTCTCTCTCTCTCTCTCTCTCTCTCTCTCTCACACACACACACACACACACACACACAATCAATCAATCATTAAGAGCTATCTGATGTTCTAACCCCAATACTCCTCCTTTCCAGTTCAATATGCCTACTTGTTCCAATTCTCATCGTTATTCTGTCTCTGGGCAGGGGCCATTACAAATACTAGTAGTTGTTTGTGTAATATTTTTGTTTATCCTCAGTTAGTCTACCTGTGGTATTACCTGCAAATATTTAGTATTTTGAATTATTTAAATTTTTACTAATCTTTAACCTCTGGTCTAATTGAGCATCATCACTTTAGCTTTCTCTCTCTCTTTTTTTTTTTGAGCTTTTAACTCTATAAGAAGATCAACAATTTTCAGTGTTTTTCACAGGTTTTATCATTTCCAGTATCCACATACTGTTGTTGTTGTCATTGTTGAGTAGTCCAACTCTTCCTGCCCCCACTTGGGATTTTCTTGGAAAAAATACAGGTGTGGTTTGCCATTTACATATTTCAAAGAATTAGTGGTTTTATTTTTGTGGGTATACATAATTGTTCTCATAGTATAATATTAAAAATAGTTCAGGCATGTATATACACATATACACTGGCATTTCATCTGTCTCCTGGTAGATATACTTCCATAATGAAACTCTCTCACACTGATCTAGGTTGATCCTGACTTCATACAAAGGCATTAGATGATTAGATATAATCACAGATACTGTCAGCTACTCATTTATGATATGTAGTTAATATAAAACCAATGATTTTGCTACTTGTGTTTATGACATCCAATTAGAATCATGAATTAACATATCTTGCCCCCATCTGCTACTTACTAGTGCTGTGAACTTGGGTAATCCATACCATCTCTCTTTACCTCAGTTTCTTTTAGAGAGAATTGACACAAGACTTTCCCTTATGGTCCAAGTTTATTCTGAGAAGCAAATGCAAAATAATATATCAAAAATATTTTACAATCTATAAATGTTATATACATTTAAGCCATTATTATTGATATTATTTATGCTGACTTTCTATTTGATGCAAGAATCTTTTCTATAGCATTCATTACAGGAGTTAAGTGCTCTTTTAATATCTCTTTTCTTACCATCTCCTTATCTGTCCTAAGATGATTTCCCTTTGACATTATTTGCTATTATATTTCCATTTAGCTGGAGAAAAATGATGCATAATAGCTTTCCTTTCTTTGGGATCTGTTAACATTAAATCACTTCCTCCAAAACTATGGGAATGGATCTTAATTTTTCCTTCCTTTGAAAAAAAGACACCCATTTGTTTTCTTTAGCATTTTAACATATCAGTACATTCTGTACTGAACTTTCTAACATACATATATCTCTCCTACATTCTTGACTCAAAGCCCTTCCAGTTATCTTTTGTTCATGCCCTTTTGTAAGTGTGATGGACACAACCTACTAGAGGCTAAATTTTATTATTAAAGGAAAAGCAGTCCATATTCAGACTGCAGTGAGCTAATTAGAGTAGCCCACATCCTAAAAGATGAGCATTTCTCAGTGTTTTCCTGATGAAGGATAGCTGAAAAATCTTATTTTTTTATAACTGATAAAGTGATTAATCCCAACCCCTGGACTGCCTTGAACCACTCTTTAGCCAGTTGATGAATTCTGCCTTCTACTAATGGACTCACTCTGTTAGTAAGCCATCAAGCCATTCCTTAATGTGGTTTTTCTCTGTAGTGAGTTTATTAAGAGTCATATCTCTTAACTATCCAGGTATCCACAGTTCTTCTTATGGATCATTTTTTATTATGGAGCATTCTTTAAGTCTTTCTTCTTATTTGATCATTGATTACCATACTTTGAGGTCTAGAACTTGTGGTTCTGAGGTAAGCAAGCCAGAGATGGGATTTCTGTGAGGCATATTACTTATGTTTCCAGATTTATTATTGCATCTAGCTACAGAGAGACCCAAGAGTGGGCTTCATTTATGTTCTCATAGTGTCACCAGCACTTAGGGCCATGCCATTTGAATGACAGTTCCACAGAAGGGGCAGAAACATAGTCTTTAATAATAAAATATATAATATCTTTATATATAATATAAAATAAAAAATACAATAACTAAAACTTACTACACATTTTGATGTTATTTCTTCTTGTAGTATTATCCCTTAATAATTCTGCCATTTATCCTTCTCCTAAAGGTTTTTATCTCCTGTATGCCTCCAAAAATATTACAGGTTGATACAATAATCTAGATATGGTCTAGTAGGGTGGAGTATAGTAGGATTATTAATTTTTCCATTTTAGACATCATGCATCTTTAGCCAAAAATATCACTTTTTTGCCATTGCCAATTCATATTGATACTTACTGGGCTTGTAATTCTCTAAAATGCCCAGACATTTTTCACATAAATTCTTGCCTAGGTACACCTATTCTATCTTACATTTGGGATGTTATTTTCTTTAAAAACAGCAACAACATGTTTAGAATTTTTTTTTATTTTTTTGTAGCTCTGGGCATTTGTATAAGATTAATATCATTGGTAGAAAGAACAATCATCTGCTATTCTAGGCTTTGAGGGAATGACTGAGGTAGTGAGAGCACAGAAGAGATTCTTGGCTTCTAGCCTTGATAAAGGGTACAGGATTTCAGGGTCTCTTTAAGAAAAGTCTCTGAAGGGAGACAATGACTTTGGAAATCAGGGACATGCCTGAGGCTGTAAGTCTTCTCTATCTTAATCAGATTTCCTTGTGTTAGTCAAATCCTCATTATATCCTGTGGTTATGACTTTGAATCCTGAATTTGCCATCTGAGTTAGCTATGCTTCTCAGTTTTCTATACATACAATTTTAAAAAATTTACTTCCATAGAAGTTATTGATAAAATTATTTAATAATATTAGGAAACAATAAAAGTTATTGATAAAATTATTTAATAATATTAGGAAACAATAAATTCCTAGGGCACCCCACTAGAGATTGCCTTCCAAGGTGTCATCAAATTATTAATGACTAATGTATTGAGTCTTGTCACTCAAGCGTGTCTGAATCCTAACTGGATTATCACAGTTCATATCTTTCCAGTTTATTCACAAGGACAAAATAAAGGACTTTGTTAAATGCCTTATAGAAATTCAGGTCAATCATTTCTATGTTATTCTCCTGTTCTTCTACTCTCATAATTCTATCAAAAACTGGAAATTATTCTACTCTGGCATTTCTCCATGAAGCCATGCTGATTTTTAGTGACTACAATTTTTCCTTTCAAGATATTAAAAAATAAAGTATCCCTTTAATATATGTCTTAAATTTGTTCACAAGGTCATGATAAAGACAGTTGGCTTTTTTGCACACTTAATTCTCTTCTTTTTTTGGAAGATAGAGACACCATTTTCCTATCTCTAGTCCAGACTTGTTGGTTCACAAATAAATACAAGACAGTAGATAAAACAAAGCAAGAATTCCTGTGAAAAATGTCTGAGCATTTAAGTAAATTACTAGCCCAATATCATCAACAATATTTAAGAGAGGAAACTTATTAGACTCAATCTGCCAGGAGAACAAGACACGCTGGGGAAGGGAAAGAGGAACACAGAATTCCAGAGAAAGAACAGAGAAGAGCTGAGAAGATCCCAGCAGTTAACTTCACTTCTCTTTGGGAAGCCCTTCAGAAAGGTTGTTCTGAAAGCACCCCTGAGCCCTGGTTACCTTTCTGTGAATCCAGACAACCTCAAATCCAGCAGAAGACAACAGGAGTGGATGGGACTTTTGATGATTTCCTCTCCATCCCTCCACATCCATTCTTGAACTTTAAAGCATAACTAGAACAGTTAGAAGTCAGGATAGCTCTCACGATTGACCCCAGAGGATCAGGCAGGAAAAGCCAAGCCCTGAGAAAAGGGGTTCAATTGTTAGGTTTTGGGGAATAGGAAACAGGAAGCTATTTCCCACTTTCCCAATACCCTATCCCTCAGTCTCACTTACCTTACCCTTTGTGTGTTCCTCAGAATAAATAGGTGTTTCTATAGAGCTAGTGCCTGCTCATAATATTCAGGGAGAGGGACCAGAAGCTTTGGGGAAGATAACTTTTATTTCCTCCCCAAGGAAGAAGAAGCTCTTTAGTTCTGGGTCTACTTCAGCCCTGCCTCTGCAGAAAAGTAGTCAATAGCCCTGAAGACAGCTAGTGTGGGTTTCTTGAGGAAGGAGAGGGGAGAAACTATCTATCCTCTCTATCCACCCTTTAGTTCCATTTCATCTCTGCCATATTCTGGTCCTGAATTCAGTGGTGGGGGACTCCATCCCTTTTTCCCCTTCCATTACAAATATAATTTAGCAGTTCAAAAAAAATAATAAGATTATTTGTCTAAACAGGCATAATACCTAAAACTTAGAAAGCAATAAATCTATTGTAGACTTTTTGAAAATCATTGACAATGGCTTAATAAGCATGTATACTAGTTCCCAGTGGAAAACCTTACATTAACAAGGCGCTGTAGTAGAAGTAGCCAAAAGAATATGATTTAGGCTGCTTCATCTGGGATTAAATGTTTCTTTATGTGCTGACCAGGATAAATGCTTCTTTGATGTTTTGAACTCAAACCTCAGACTTCTAGAAATGAAGGATTCCATGATCTGTTGAGTAATTCCGGATGTGACCTTGGACAATTGACCTTACTCCTTTGAGCCACAAGTACTTCTTCTCTAAAATAAAAGAATTGGACTCTATTTGGTTTTAAGTTATTGGGCCTGCCACAATTTTTACATTCTAGTAACTTAAAATTTTTAACAAGACTGATCTTTGACATCACAACTAGAATTCTTTATTTACTATGTGTATGTGACCTTGGACAAGTCACTTCCTTCTTCACATCTACGATGAAAAATGGTTCTTGGCAATCTCTAAGTTTTCCTTCAACTTTCATGATCTATGGTTCTACGACATCTTTAAAATTGATTATTAGTCCTTCCTTATTTACCTAGAAGCAAATAGATTTTTCATAGAGGCATAGGTTATGAAAAGAGCTTTCTGCTTATAATCCTTCAACATAACCATACCAACTTAAAGCATATTTTGGCCAAAATATGTGATCTCAAAGTCATTTCATTTGTACTTAGATCAACACATTGCATCTTGGAATTTCCTTAATGGCTGTTTAGAAATAATATTTTAAATATCTTGGGATATGTAAACTAAGTAGTTTGGCTCTATAATTTGATGACTGTTTGTTCATTATCTAAGGCATGATATATTTCACGTTGTTTTGATTTATTGTTTCATAGTAGAATTCAATTTAACACTTTTCCTTTGCTAACTGAATTGTAAATGAATTATGTTAAGAGCTCCCAGGGGTAAGAACCTAGACCAAATACATATGGTCAATAACCATTCACGTTTGAAATAATCTTATAAAAGTACTTTACTGGGCTACTTGAGCCCTGCATATTTCTTCATAAATCAACCTTATGAAAAGGATAAGCAATGAGTGGAAATTTATTTGAAGTATTTCAACTGTAATGGCCCCTTAAATTAGGTTCACTTCACCCACCTGCATTAATTTAATTCCATTTCCTCAAAGGAAAAACTTCTAATTTAATTTGGAGTGTTTTGTAAAAAAATCATTAGACATTTAAAACACATAATTTTAATTGAATATTCACAGTAATAATTTTAAACAATTTTCAGAGTATAATTATTCACAAGGAAGATCTGCAGATTGCCATCTGCTGAATGATGGGGTTGGACTTAGCCCGACCTAAGGCTACTTCTAGCTCCAAGGTCTTTTGGTACCTTTTTTTTTTCCTTTAGAGAAAAATTTTACCTTTTAGTCATTAAGTTTAATTATCTTTCTTACAAAGTGGAAAAATAGTAACCCTTCCCTGCATGGAACACTGATTACATCCTGAAAAAGAGAATCAATTCTTAACCAATCTTATTCATTCAGGAAGATTAAAGGTATGGATTATCCAAATGTATAAATTGTTGCATTAACTCACTCATGTGTAAATGTTGTCTCTTCTTAAGTCTCTTATATAAGTGAGCCCAAACATGGGATGAGTCAGTGTAGATCTTAGGTATCTGGATCTGAATCCTCAGTTGTCTAAGATTTAATTGAGCTTGGGTTTGTAGGAAAGTGCAAAATTCCTAAATCAGGTCCATGTATCTCACAGATTTTCACAGACTAAGGCTAATGCCATGGAGCTGTTTTCCTGGTTTCACAAGGATTTAAGAGGTCAGATCACAGAGTCAGCACTCTTCTGACTTGATAGATGTGCCTTTACCTTGCAAATTACCATACTCAACTTTACTGAAGGGATGTGTTTTGGTATAGATACAAAAGAAATCACATCTACCTGAAACAGTATTATATTCTTGAAGAGCATCTTGTCTATGTTGTGGCTTAGTAAATGCTCCTTTCATAATTGGTATAATTTTTAAATTGGTCTCTGTGTATCTAATTTCATTATAATCATGAACTTAAACCGCCAGACTATCCTGAATTAAGTCTGGACTATACCTAATTGATCATCCCGCCATGGCATGAAGAATTCAAGCCATTGCAAATATACTACCTCCTTAAATATACCTTTCCATTTTATAAGTATCTCATTTTTAGGAATTATTTCCTGATATTTAATTTCCTCCTTTTTAATTCACATTTCACAAATTCACATTTAATTCCTATTTCTTCCCTCTGGGCCCAAAGAAAATAAGACTATACTCTTCCACATGTGAGTCAGTCATATATTTAAGGTATTTATCAAGACCCCTCTATGTCTTCTTTTCTCTAAACTGGACAGCTAGTTCCTTCAGCTACTCTTTATATGGCATGAATTCAGGGACCTACACTATCCAGGGTACTTTTTTTTTTTTTAATGCTCTCTTACTTTATAATGTCTTTGCTTGTATGTGCTGCACAGGACTCCAGAAGAGGTCTTTTCAAAATGTATGGTAGAGTAGAATTCTCTCTCCCCTCATTCTCAGTAGCTAGGCTAAACCTTTATTAAATGTGAGAGTATATTATAATTTTGGCTTCTTATATCACACTTTTAATTTATGTTGAGTTTGTAGCCCTCTAAAACACACAATGATTTTTAAAATAAATAAATCTCCTTTTAGCCATGCCTCCCACATCTTGTTCTTGAACTCACATGTAGGACTTCATATTTTTTTCTTGTTCTGAAGTCTGCTACTTATCTCTAGTACATTTGGGGGCTCTTCTAGTTTTGTGTACTTTGATTATTTGATAATGATATGTATGTCTTTATCTGGGTCACAGATAAGTGTTTAATATCCAAAAACCAAACAAATATCCCTGGATCACTTCATCAAAATCTACCTTCCAATTGATGAATTAAAAATAACCTCTTAGGTCCAATTATTCTACCAAGTCAGAATCTAGTGAATTGAACTTTTTAGTTCCATCTTTATCTTTGGGAATATCATGAGAGGGGCAAAAACATTGATAAAACCTACATCTACTGCCTTCTTCTAGAAGTTAATTTAGTAGTGGTAGTCTCTCGGTGACCGAGAATGACTATTGTCTTTGTGCATTATCATCTATTGATGTACCCTCATGTGGCTTTGAAGTCCAAAGGCTGAGGCGCAAAGTTTGTGGCACATGGGGCCTGGGACGCCAGTTGTTACGGGAGGTGCGGTTGTGGCCTGGTGTCGGCGTTCATGCGCAGCAGCAAGACGTTGACTTCGCTCATCTTCAAAGGCGGCGGCGGCATGGTGAATGTGGGTTCTCCAGCTGTTTCTGTCAGAGGCAGCGAGTTCTATTTGCTTTGGTGTCATGCCAGCCCACTTCAAGTTGGACTTTAGCTGATCCTTGAATCTTTTCTTTGGTCGGCCTTGTTTCCTGAGTCCAGCTGACTCAGGACACCATAGAATAGCTGTCTTGGTATTCGCTGTGGGTCCATGTGGATGTCGTGTCCAGACCATCGTAGCTGGGTTTTGAGGACCAGGACTTCGATGCTGGTGGAGTTGGCTCTGTCGAGGACTTCCTGATTGGTGATTCGGTCCTGCCATCAGATCGATCCTCATGATTGACAGGAGGGAGTGTTGATGGAATTGCTCCAGCGGTATCATGTGCTTCCGGTACAGTGTTCATGTCTCGCAACCATACAGGAGCAAGCTGAAGACCACTGTGTTATACACTTTGAGCTTCATCGCAGTGCTTACACCTCTGTGTTGGAGGACTTTGCAGCGCAGCCACCGGAGTGCCTGGCTGGCCTTTTGGATCCTGGCATTAATCTCGTGGTCTAGGGACCCGTCATTGGCGATGGTGCTGCCCAGATACTTGAAAGTGTTGACATTAGAAAGCTGTGTGCCGTCGATTGTAATGCACGGCTGGTTAGTTGGCCTCCCTGGTGCAGGTTGGAACAGCACCTCTTTTGCTGAGGCTGATAGTCAGGCCAAACAGTTTTGTTGCGGTGGAGAACCTGTCCACAATGGTTTGGAGATGATTTTCTTGGAGGGCCATGAGAGCACAGTCTTCTGCAAGGAGAGCTTCCAGGATGAGTCTCTCTGTTGTCTTTGTTTTTGCAGTCAGGCGGCAAAGGTCGAATAGTGAGCCATCCAGTCGGTATTTGATGTAGATGCCCAGATTTAGATCCATCACCGCATGTCGTAATACTTGGGTGAAGGATAGGTTGAATAGTACTGGAGCGAGGACACAGCCTTGTTTCATGCCTTTGGAGATGTTGAAGCCATTGGAAGTCTCTCCACCAGATAGGACTTCCCCTGTCATGTCGACATGAAAGAGCTGGATCAGTTTGACGAATTTTGCTGGGCAACCAAGCTTGCTGAGGATCACCCACAATGTGTCCCTGTTCACTGTGTCAAACGCCTTTGTCAGGTCTATGAAGACAATGTAGAGACTTAGGTTCTGCTCAAGGCATTTTTCCTGCATTTGCCTCACCATGAAGACCATGTCGATGGTGCTGCAATCTGGTCAGAAGCCACATTGTGATTCAGGCAGGTTCTGCTCTGAAAGGGATGACAGGAGTCTGTTGAGTATAACACAAGCGAGGATCTTTCCGGCAGTGGAGAGTAGTGAGATGCCTCTGTAGTTGTCACAGGCTGCTCGTGAGCCTTTGTTCTTGTATAGGGCTACAACAGAGGCATCTCTGAGTTCTGGGGGCATGTCTTCCTCTTCTCATATGCTGGTCAGCACTATGTGGAATGCCTGGAGCACCTTTCCATTTAAGGCCTTGTACACCTCGGTTGGGATCCCTTCTTTACCAGGTGCCTTGCCTGCACTCATTTGTTTAATGGCTTTTTGGACTTCCTCTATTGAAGGACGGACTTCAAGTTGTTCAATGGTGCAGTTTTGGGGGATCTGGTCAAGGGCGCTTTGGTCGACTGAAGAGGGTCGGTTGAGAAGCTGACTGAAGTGTTCTTTCCACCTGTTGCTGATGACTTTTTTATCTTTTATGAGAGTGTCACCATCAGAGGATAGCAAGGGAGTGGTGGTGGGTTTTGATGGCCCATAGACAGTCTTGAGAGCACTGAAAAATTGTTTAATTTAGTTAATTTAGTAACCCTTAGAAAAAAGGAAGGAAGGAAATCCTTTCCCAGCTTCTATTATGTTATCTTTCCCATTGGAATGTAAGACCCTTAAGAGAAGGGATTTTATTTTCCTTTTTGTTTGTTCTTGCATTCCAGGGCTTTTGCACAATGCTTGGCACATATTGGCTTAATAAATGCTTATTGATTGTCTGTTTACTGAAAAACTCTCAAAGGTATCTTTCCTGAAGGCATTTCCTCAGAAGGCAGCTCAGGAGATATCATCTGCCTGAACATCCCCATTGAGAAGGTCCAGGTTCAGAAGCCAGCCTCTTCAATTAGAATGATCTGAAAGCCCATAACTAGAATGAGCCAGACCAGAAGAGGGTCCAGCTCAGGGTACTCTTGCTATGAAGTTTAAAAAAAAAAAAGGCTGATAAAAGTCCAATAAAAGTTATCCTTGGCTTAAAAAAAAAGTAGAAATGTAGACATAAAGCAGAATTGAAAGAGTGAAAATTTTTGCAGCATGGAACTTAGTGTGTTTTTTTTCCTAGAAATTATCCTTAGGAGAACCATAGCTGTAAGAAATTAATAAATTCTTTTGTTCTATAGAATGATATCCACAGTTGGTAGAATCTGAGGTCATATCAATATTATATAAATTTTAGCAGTGTTATAGTAATTCTCCCAAGGATATGACAATTAGAATTCAGTTGTAGCTTAACTACAAAACTATAAACTTTCTGAGTCTTACAAGAATTAGCCTGCAGAGGCCAATTTTGTCTTGGATTGGGTTTATACAGCTGATGTTTTAATAGTCTGAATGTAAAAAAAAATCAGTGCATGAATGTGTGAAATTCTGCAGCTATGCCTTACTTCTCTATCTATTTAAACTTATCAAACATTTTTTGGGTTTATATGATTTGCTTCCTAGGGTCCAGTTTTCATTTGAAAATTTGGCTTATGACAGCCATTATTAGCATCATTTCTAAACATTTACTGAGTATCAGGTATCAAACTGCAAAAAACACATAGCACTCAAGCCCTGTTTCCAATGACTCTAGTTGGGGACTGGATATGTTGCATAAAATTGATTAGAATCTTCTAGTTGACTTGAATTGAGTTTTGAAAGCTATAACAGGAAACACTTTTACCATTGTTGTGGGACAGCTTTGAGGTGAAACCTTGGATCTGGGCAGGTACAAAACTCCAAAAATTACCTTAAAAATAAAGAAAAATGTATTAATTTGGAATGCAGGCAATGTTGAACAGCTGGGAGACAGTGTGTGGGTGGACGACTGCCTTCCCAAGGAGATGGAGTCTGGGGTTTTTATACCCCTTTGACAACAGGGGTTATAGGATAATATGAGGGTATAAGGGATGATTTGTGAAATTCAAGATATGTTTGAATTAGGTACCACCCAATGCTTATCAGGGTGTAACTGGGAGGTACATATCTATGTTAATTGAAGATTTAGGGGAAAGTCCTTCTGGGATGTTTCTCTCAGGGTTCAGAAAGGAATTTCCTATGTCCTTTTTGACCTGGAACACTTTTGGAGTTTGGGGTGTGCAGAGGGAAACACTGGGTCCCAAGCCACTGTATCCTAAGATACTTATGGATTAAGAAGATAGGGATGCTTATCAGTCAATCAGCATGAATTATTTTATCATTTACTATTTATTAGTCTCTTTAACTAAGTTTTGGCATTACAAAGTAAGACAAAAATAATTTAGTTTTTGATCTCAAAAAGTATATATTCTAATTTGAGAAATAACATACAAATAGCTATATACAAATGAGATCACTTTTCTAAATGGTATAATAATGTGCCAAGTATTGATGTTTGATAGAAAATAATCTCAGAGAGAAGATATTAGTAAGGATGGAAAAGGTGTGATAAGGTAGGATTGGAGCTGAGACTTGAAGGAAACCAAAGGAAAAAAGAGATATAGAGGTGGAAAGGGAAAGTAATCAAGGCATGAAAAACAATACAAAAGATAAACCCTTTTGTTCCTGATCAAGGCAAAAAGAGTAAAATCTTTCTGGACAGTTGCTTGTGCATCATTAAATAGGAAACTTTTAAATTGTTCTGGGTCATTATTTTCAAATTTAACCAAATGAGATAATAAATATAAAGTGTTTTTTTTTTTGTAAATGAAAAGATAAATATAAAGGTTTTTTTTTTTTCGTAAATGAAAAGCATTATATAAATGCGAACTATTGCTACCATAGCATTAATATTATCACTGTAATGAGTACTGAAATCCTAGTTACTGGCACTAATTAATTTTGATTTTTTTTAGTTCCTTACATTCTCCTTTGTATGCCCTTGAGCTCATCCATTCTCTAATATTCTCCAAATGCCATACAAAATTATAATGAAAATAGGGGGATAGACCTCTAAAAGCTTAGGGTTAATTTGCATTTGTCTCAGATAAGCCTCTGAAAGGGCAGTCCTCTTGAAGTTTTCTGAACCCTAGCAGCTTTTTTCTATTCCAATCTATTTCCTTCTTTCAAACAAGTCTTGACTTACCTTTAATAATTTTTTTAATCAAAGACTATAAGATTCAACAAAAATGTATGCATGGAAGTATTATGGTACTGCACATATTTTAATGTCATAACATGTAGTAAATAGGGAACCAATGGATCTGGCTCTCCTCTGAGAAGGAAGGAGAGATAGAAGGGTAATCGAAATATTTATATCATCTCATAAAATTTCAAGTAAAATAGGTGAACCTTGTTAAGCTCATACTCACTCAAGAGGAAAAAAAAATCATTCTATATCATATTCTGACACTTAGAAGTCAGGAATCAGAAGAGAAAGATTAGACAGAAACTACTAGATATTAGACTCCTCGTGGGCTTTTAGAAAGAGAATGGACCCTTCCTATCATTTAGATTTTTATAATAAAACCCTATACAAAACGTGAATTCCCTCTAAAATATCCCTGACAAATGGTTGTTGAACATCTGCTTAAAAATTTATAGTATTAGAGAATTTAGTCCACTCCATTTTTTTTTCTTTTGGAAGTTGTAATTATTGATGGTCCATATTGTTTCAAGTCAAAATTTGCTGTCTTTTAACATTAACCAATTGGTTTTAATCCTTCCTGGGGGTGAAGCAGAATAAAATCTCTCCTTCCATATTTCATGGGACGGAGTTGTGGACAGTGGACCCCACCATTGTAAGAAGTCCATAAACATGGAGCTCAGAAGCCAAAGTAGAAGACTGCAGTTTATTCTTTCACAAAAGGGTCCTACACCAGATTTGGGTGCCTAAGGAATACCAAAGTATTGAGTGCAAAGAGTCAATTTATAGGGTCTCCAATCAAAGAAACTCCTCCCCCCCCTTCCACCTATCATCTTTTGTTCCCGCAGATGTCAGTCATCTTGGACATCTTTAAAAAATGAGTGAAAATACTGGGTTGTAGGTTACTTGAAAAGATAAGTGAATTCCTTGGTTGTACAAGATAAGTGAGTTAGACATCTAGTTAAAAAATGAGTGAATCACTGGGCTGTTGACATACTGGGTGGTAGATGACAAGATTTGGTGGAGTGTTAGTTTCTCCATCCCTCAAGGCCTTTGAAATGTCTGAAGAGTCTGAAGAGTTAAATACTGTCTTCAGTAAATTTCATTAATTTCATTCATTATTTCAACATATTTATTATATTCAGGATGCATATTTAAGAAATCTTTTAATTAAAAAAAAGTGTCCTATTTTAAAAATCTTCTAAGTATTACAATGAAAGGCCCCTGTAAATTGGGACTGGTTCATTAATTACACTTACACAAGTAACATATGGCATAGGGTCGGGACATGGTAGGTTGCTAGTCAATAGGTCAATCAACAAATGTTTAAAAGCAATTACCCTATATTAGGCATTGTACTAAGAGGGACTGAAAAAGAGGCAAAAGTCAGTCCCTATTCAGGAAGATCACAATCTAAGGTGGGAGACAAGTAAACAATTATGTACAAAGAACTATATGCAGGAAAGATAGGAAATAATTAACAGAGGGAAAACACTAGAATTAAGATGGATTAGGGGAGGATTCCTATTAAAAGATGGCATTTTAGTTGATACCTAGAGGACTCCAAGGAAGTCAGGAGGCAGAGATGAGGAAGGAAAATGCTGCAGACATGAGGGACAATCAGAGGAAATACGTGGACCTGAAAAATGGAATGTCTTGTTTGTGGAAAAGCCAGTGGGCAAGTGTCAGTGAATCAGAGTATGTGCACTATGTGCCAAGCTCTGAGCAAAGAAAGGATCACATTTCTGACACAGACTTTGGGTTAGCAATGGCCAAAGTCAATTAAAGTGTACATATTAGACCCCTTTAGTTCTCTGTTCTTATTTTCAGGAGCACAATCATGTATCTTTTTTTTTTTTAACCCAGATCAACTATTCCTCTTATCTCCATGAATGCAATTAAGAACAAGAGCATCTGTTCTTTTTATGTTATCTGTAAAAAAGCTGAGGGTCAAAGAACATAAACACCAATGGTCTGATAAATAGTAAGTAGTAGAACCTAGATTTAAACATAGACCCTTTGACTCCAAATCGAGCTTATTTTCCAGTCACTTTGCTTCTCGATATTCAGTCAGATGCTCCCAATAGCTTCCAGCTTTCAGACTTCTTTGTACTTAAAAACTTTATGACAGGATACATTAGTCTTATTCCTTTATACACCATTAGTACCAATTGTTAATGCTACAATCATTGTCACTATCAACTACTACAATGGCAGGTGATATTAAATAATTTCCAGGGAACATCTATGCATTTAAGTGTTAACAGTGACCTGATTTGGCTAATGGAAAGAGCACTAGTATTAGGAGTTTGAAGATATTAATTCAAGCCCTGAATCTTCCAGCAGGCTAGCTAGCTAGAGAGAAAAATAGAGAAGTAGATACATGTTCACATATGTATATTTTATATGCATATTGATGTATATGTACATATTTGGCTTAGACAAGCAACATAGCTACAATAATGTTATTCTTTCATATGTAAAAAGGGAATATTTTCTCCATTTATTATTCCACAGAGTTGCTATGAGAAAAGCTCTTTAAAAGCCAAAAACATTATAGAAATGTGAGCTGTTATTATCATGAGTTTCTTCAGGAATAATAGTAATATCTTCCAAAACCTACTGCTGTGTTCCTTTATTACTCTTTTCTTTTTTTTGAAACTCTATCCACAGAAAAGTCCTCTTTTTCATTTTAAAAGTATCATCCCCAAATGGAGAATTTTGTTTCACAGTTGGCTGAAATTTTTTCAATGAAAGTGCAGGTACATTTGATTAAAAACAAACAAACAAACAAACAAACACACAGGCTGGCAAAGTTAAATGTGAGAGGCTAACCAAGCTTCATATCCCAAGATGGATTTCATGATACCTCCATATTGGGAGAATAGTTTCAAGATTCTAATTGATAGAGAAATGTGCATAATGCAAATTTTTTCATTTGGAAACTGAAAATTTCTAGTGAGCAGGTTATTTTATGCAAAAATGTCTAGGATTCCCAATGGAGAGACAAAGTGGAGTACTTGACTATGTGCTGGAGGATGTTAAGGCCTCCAGTCTTTAAAATTCCTTAGGTGTTTTTTTTATTATTAATTATCCATTTAAATGTCTATTGTCTGAAGGCAAATTGATAAGGGGTAAGCAATGAGGTCCAAGCGATCTGCTCAGGGCTACAAGGCCATGAAGTGTCTCAGGCCAGACTTTAACTGAGATCCTCCCATCTCTAGGCCTGGCTCTCAGTTCACTGAGCTGCAGAGTTTTTTCCCCAAAGTTAGCTAAATGGTTGTAGGGAGCTAAATATTTTCCCTGACACGCAGGTGAAGTCAATAAAAGGATCAATGCAATTAAAAGACATCCTTATAAAATAGCCATGTTTTTAAGTTCCTGCTTGAAAAATCTTTTCTTCTTTCCCTCTTGTCTCTCCCCCTCCTACGCTCAGATCCGCCCATGTGGAGCCCAATCCGCACACGGAGCCAATACCCCGTTTGTTATCTTGAGTGATGAGTGGTCTCTTCCAAGGCTAGAGTTTGTTGGGCAGGCAGGTCACCAGGTGATTGCAATTTAGGTTGAATCAGGTGGGCCAGGTGAGCGAGAGAGAACATGGGGTGGACAGGTGAGCTGCAATCGGGTCAAACAGCAAACCAGTCTGGAGTGGATGGCTGCAGGCAGGAACACATGCAGGCAGAGAGACGTGGCCCAGCCGGTGGGAGGGAAGGGCTCAAGCAGTCTGAAGTGGATGGCTGCCGGCAGGAGCTGATCAAGATGGTTTTCTAAAAAAGCATCTTGGAGAAACATGGCTTAAAAAAAAAATTCTAGGCAGTAGCTATTAAAGGCTTAACTAAAGATCAGTAAAGAAAAGAATTAGAAGATTGAGAGTATTTCGTTTTCCCGTTAGGTCGCCAACTGTTAAGATTAAAACTTTGGGCAAGCTGAGGCAGGTAGAAATTAGTTTCTCTCTGCAAGGAATATTATATTTTTAGAGGTTTATTGAAGATTAAGGATTAAAGAAAATACAGGATAAGAAAGCATGTGTCTAGGCCTAGGGGCCTAGACAACCTCACCTACATTATGAAAAGAGCCATGTCTGCTTGCAAGCAGAAACAGGAAAGACCAAGAGCCTATTCACAACCAGGTTAAATACCCCATCTAGCTCTCTACTCAGGTGAGAATTCAGTGATATTACAAAGCATTCTGGGGAAGTGGAGCAAGGACTTCTGGGGATTGAAGTCCTGGATTCAAGTCTATTTTTACAAGGAGGGTTTAGGTATTTGGATGAGAACTGCACAGGGAAAAGGATTGGGATCATAAGCTTATGGGGTGTTCCAAAAGCAGGTATATTTTCAATGCAGTGTAAAACCATATATAATAATGTGGAAAGCATTACTATGCTGGATGTAAAATTATCTTGAAGGTGCCATAACAAAGCATCATGTTCATAATTATATTTCAGGGCTTCAAAGAATCTGTGATGTCATCAACTCTCTGCCACAGAGCTGGTGATGACAAAAGCAGCCCACCACTTCACTGTGTGCTCCCTTCTTCTCTTGATGTAATATGGGGACTGCTGCCACGTGGGTAGCCTCTGGCTGTTCTTCCATACCTTTCCCTATGTCTAGTCTGCCTTTTTTTCCTGCCATATGTCTACTTGATCATTCTTTTTATGCTATTTCTTTTTGTGTTTCACCATAGTATTCTTCTGCCCATTAATGCCTGCCATCTCTCTCCATGACCCCTTGGAAAGTGTGGTATTTGATGAGTTCCAGGCTCCCAGTGCCACCAGAAGAATGGTGGCACAAAAAACAAATGAGGTGTAGAGAGCTGGGGAGAGTGAAAGAGAGAGGGAGAGAGAGACAGACAGAGCCAGAGCAAAAAGAGACAGATACCAACAGACACACAGAGATAGGAACAAAGTGACAGTGAGACAGAGATAGAGCAAGATAGAGACACACAGAAACAGCAACAAAGAGGGGCAGAGACAAAGAGAGATAGAGCACAGGGACAGAAACAAAGAGAAACTGAGCCAAAGAAAGAGACAAAGATAGTCAGAAACAAAGAGAGACAGAGATGGAGGCACACACACACACACAGAGCTGCAAAGAAAGTCAGAGACAAAGAGAGAGAGACAGACAGAGACAGGGACAGAGAGAGTTAAAGATAGACAGACAGACAGAGTAAGATAGAGACACAGAGAAGCAGCAACAAAGAAGGACAGAGACTAAGAGATCAAGAGACAGAGACAAGAGACAGAAAGAGACATACACACATAGGTAGTGACAGAATTAAAGAGAAAGACAGACAGACAGAGCCAGAGAGAGACACACAGAGAGACAGCAACAGAGAGACAGAGACAGATGATTTTTAAAACTCTTAAGCTACAGAGGAGTTGCCAAACTCTACTTTTAGAGGCAGTTCCTCACCTGAGCCACCTAGACCCAAACATCCTACCATTACAGATTTGGTTTAAACAATAGCAGAACTAATGCCAACAGCAGTGTAGTTGAAACATAAAGGAAAAGCAATTAATTTTAAATTGTTTTGGAAGTCCTGCTTCATTTTTATCAGCATTGTTTTTTTCCCTTTATCAATCGTTTCATTTCCTATTTTTCCTTACTTATACCCACACTATAATATCTTTTTCCTTCCCTATTACTGTGATTGCTTCTTTTGTTGCATCATAAAAACATTCTACATATCAGAGGCATTTCAGTGTTCTCTGTCAAATAGTTTGTACCCTTCCTTTCTTGCCCTATGGATTTTGTACAGAGGTCTCTGTTAATTGAAATTCATGATTCAAATCTGGCAATCCAGTAAAATGCACTGCACATAGTGCATGAATAGTAAGTGTTGATATTTTGTTTTATTTATTCATATATTTTTTAAAGCATGTGTCCAACTTTAATGATAAGACTAGGGGTGGGAAGGTGGTGCATACTTTTGTAATTACTCTAAGAGATGAACCAAATATGGAAATGAAAACTAGAAGCCAGTCCAAGAGAGAGTTAAAGTGGCTTTATCCAAAGGGATGGAAGGTATATCTGTTGCTTAGTGCTAGAGTTTTATTTGATTTGTTCACAGTAAAACCTCTTGGACAACTCTGATTTTAAGGTAAGGCAAGGTTTCTGGCTTCTTCCACCTAAAGAGCTTTATAGAGTTCCTCCCTTCCTCCCCTGGGCTTGTTCTTGCTTTTATACTCTTGTGATTGGAAAGAAAAGGGGGATCAAGGGAAATCTTTTATAGATAGTGGTTGTTACTGCTAAGGAATTTCAGGATGTACCAAGGGATCTGTTTTTCATAGCAGTAAAGTTCTTTTTATTACAGATATACAAAAAATAAGAAAATTACATGTTATATATATTACACATGTATATATGTACATATGTAGCATATATTATAGACACACACACATATCAATCTATATCTTTACAAATGTCTCTTCCACATTGTGGGGGTTAGGGTACCCTTGCAATGTGGAAAATCATTTAAAAAATTTTTGACCCTCCCTTCATTCCAGAGAAGAATCTGAATTTTTCCCATTTTTCTTTTTTTATGGGATATTTACAGTATTTTCTCATAAAATTTGGGTTATATATCATAGGCTATATAGTTGCTAAACTTTTTCTGTGTCATCTGCTCACTTTTGTGTATTGTCTGTGGCTTCCACAAAACTGCCCTAAAATTCTCATTAATTTCTTATGCCAACCCATAATATATTGAAACAATTGGCCACATAGCCCAATAAGAATTTTTGGAAGACTAAAAAAGAACTTGTAAAACCAAATGGAAGAGGTAGAGGAAAAAGTTGGAAAAGAAATTAGAATGACAGTAAAAAAAATTGTGAAAAAAAGAATAAACAGGTCAGTGGCATTAACAGTTCAGGTCAAGACAAAGTTAAAAAACACTCAAAACCTGTCAAGCAAAAAAAAAAAAGACTACAGAAGGAAAAAAAGTCTCAAAACAAATAGTGGAGTGGCAGAACCAGCAGAAGAAGGGGTGAAACAGTGCTCTGACCCAGAACAATATGGAAAGATAGCAAGGAGGACTCAACACATTGGGGTAGGAGAAGGAAACTTTGAACAAGCCTCAGCAAGACTCAGATGCAATATAGCACAATTATTTGGAGAAAGAGCACTGCTGGCTCAGTCTAGCAATGTATAAGAAGCAGCAGAAGAAGCAGCAATGGGAGAAAAGCAGTCCAACAAGGTCTGCAGGATATGACAAAATCCAACTCCAGCCAGTTGAACTGAACATCTGCAAATCTCCACAGACCAATCAGACTGCCTCTGTAGAGTGCTTAATCTGAGATTTAGAGAGGTGAGCTAATTCCAGGCACAGTATAAGCATGGGACAGAACTCTCTCCATCTCAGGAATGGAGCTAAGTTTCAGCATATAGACAAAATCAAGGGAAAACATTACCCCTAAATGAGCAAAAGACAGAGAAAAAGCTTGATGCTAGAAAAATATCTCAATAAGAGATATGACCAAAATACAAACTGAGGAGAGAACAGCAATACAAAAAAGAAACTGTATGATGCCTCATAGGAAAATGTAAAAGAATATCTAGCCCAAAATGAACTCCTAGAAGAGTTCTAAAAAAGATAGAAAACAAATAATAAGAAACTTGGAAGAAAAATTAGAAAACAATAAAAAAATCCATAGCTTAGGGGAAATAACTTACTGAAGGAATCAGTTCCCTAAAAAAAGAAATACAATGCTTCAAACAGAAAATAACTCCCTAAGGAAAGAAGTACTAAGACTCAAAGAAGAAAATGGCTTGCAAAAAAATTAGAATTGGACAAATGGAAGCTAATGACTTCATGTGAAACCAGGAAACGATAAAATAAATTCCAAAGAATAAAATAAAGAAGAAAATTTGAAATCTCTCATTGGATAAACAACTGCCCTGGAAAATAAATACAGGAAAGATAATCTAAGAATCATTGGATTGCTTAAAAGGCATGATCTAAAAAAACCCCACAAAACTTAGACACTATATTAAAAGAAACCCCAAATTTAAAAATCCCAGAACTACTATAGCAAAATTTCAGAAATCCTAAATCAAGAAGAAAGTAAAGTAAATAAATAGTAAACAGAGAAAACAATTAAAATATTGTGGAAACACAGTTTAACTATGACACAGAAGCTTCTACACTCGAAGAAAACATGGAATACAATATTTCACGGGGTAAAGGATCTAAGCCTCCAAACAAAAATCATCTACCCAGCAAAGTTGAGAACAATACTTCAGAGGAAGAAATGGACATTTAATGAAATAGAGGAATTCTATACATTCGTGATGAAAGAGACAAAGCTAAAAAGAAAAATGGATGATCAAAATCAACACTCAAAAAAGAGCATTAAAAAGGTAAACAGGAAAAAAAAAAACTAGAGAATCAATGAGGTTAAACTAATCATATCCCTATATGGGAAAATGGCTATTTAAGACACAAGATTTTTTTCATACAAGAGATACCTAAAGTACTTACGATACTTTAGGGTAATGGAAGGAAACAACAGAGTTAAATTGATTACATTACTAGTAGGAAGGTGATAACTAAGATACTTCAGATATCTATAAAACTTAAAGTTCCTAAGAAACCTAAAATGCTCAAGTTACTGAAGATAGAACTTTACCACTATTATTAGGGCAAAGAATAGGACCATATATAGAGAGCATGGAGAAAATTGAATATAATGGGATTTAAAACAAATAAAGATATAAGAAAGAATAATATACTCCAAAAAGAGAAAAGCAACAAAAATTGGAGTTTAATTATCTCCCGTGTGGAAACATGAAAGAATCAATACAGTTGAAGGGAAGATGAAGGGGTGGATGGGTGGGCAATACTTGAACTTTACTCTTGTCAATATTGGCACAAAAAGGGAAAGGTACCCACACTAAGAGAAAACCTATCTTATCCAAAAGAGAAGTCATGAGGGGAGAGGGAATTAAAAAAAAAAAACAGGAGGTAGAGAAAAAAGGGAGAAGAAAGTTAGGAAGGCTGGTAAAGAGAAAAAAAAATTGTGTATAGGAAAATAACAAAAGAAGAGAAAGAGAAGGATAAATAAGGGGAAAAATGGGAAGACTAGAAAGAGGGAGAAAGAATCAATTTGTACAAAAATATTTTCAGCAGCTATTGTGGTGGCAAAGAATTGGAAACTGAGGGACTGTCCATTAGTTGGGGAATGGCTGAACAAGTTGTGGTATATGGTTGTAAGGGAAAATTATTTAGCCATAATAAATGATGAACAAGATAAGTTCAGAAATACCTGGAAAGATTTATATGAATTGATGCAAAAGTAAAGTAACCAAACCAGGAGAACAGTAACAGAAATATTGTAGATGCTTAAATGTGAAAGGCTAAACTATTTTCAGCAAAACAGTGTTCCAAGATAACCTCAAGGGATTCATGATTTTAAAAAAAAATACACTATTCACATCCAAAGAAGGAATTGTTAGAATCTGATTACAGATCAAAACATAGCATCCTTCACTTTATGTCTTTCATGGCTATTGTATTATATACATGATTTGTATCTTTAGCCATGGCATGGGGAATATGGAAATAAGTTTTTCATAATAGAATGGATGTAATCCACATCAGACTTTTTACTATGTTGGGAAGGGGAGAGAGGGAAGAAAGGAGAGAATCTGAATAGTGAAATGTCAGAAAACAATTGTCAAAAATTGTATCTATATGAAATTGAAAATAATTAGAAAAAAGAGAAAGAAGAGAGTCAACACCTTGGTAAAAGAGGCACAAATATAATGAACAAAATAATACCTTATAAACAGGATAATTTACAAAATTGGGAGGAAAAAAAGTACAACAGATTACTAAAGAAAATAATTCCTTAACTTGGGCAAGTGGAGGTTCATGACTCCATAAGACATCAAGAAACAATAAAAACAGTGTCAGAAGAATGAAGAAAATGTGAAATATATCATGGGTAAAAACAACTGAATTGAAAAATAGAGCTAGGAGAGATAATTTAAGAAATATTGGTTTACCTGAAAGCAGTAATCAAAGGAGAAATTTGATTTCAAGAAATTGTCAAGGAAAACTTCCCCTATATTCTTGACCCAGAGGGTAAAAAAGAAATTGAAAGAGTTAATGATGAAAAATGCTATCTAATTCCTTCCACACAACACAAAGACAGAGTCTGCATGCTGACTGAAGCATACTTTTTAAACTTTATCTTTTTGAAAACATTTTTTGAAACCAATATGGAAATATTTTACATCATTTCATACATATAATCCATATCAAATTGCTTACCATTTTTTTAAGGGAGAGAATTTGGAAATCAAAAAATTTTAAATGAATATTACTTTTTCAAAAATGTAATTGAGAATTTTAAAAAAGACACATGATTGCACCGGGTATATTCAAAGTTTACACACCTAGCACCTAAACCCTTTAGCTGTACCTATAATTCATTCAAGGTTAGTTCTTTCAAGTCAAATAATGTTAAAACATGTCATATAGGTTTAGCAGACAAGTTAATATTTTTTCAGAACTTTTGTTCAATATGTTATATATGGTATTTCTCTTGCAATTTTTAGGAAGATTAGCATTGGAGCCATGGAGACTACAAAATGCTACCCCCCTCCAAAAAAAAATCTCAAATTTAACAGCTATGAAAATTGAAAGGAATTTTCTAATTACCTATAGAAATTTCACCTTGTGTCAGTTAGCACCTAAATGCATATAACATGCAGATTATTCTCCTGGTAAAGAAAGTAAAAGGGTTAGAGGACTATCTGTCTATATTCTGTCTTATTAGGGAGAATGAAATGTTATAGGAATGAATATTTTGGTAAGAAAACAAAGAAGAAAAATATTTCAGGGAGGTGGAAGGGAAATACACTGTAATGGGGAGTTAGGGGATGAAGGTATGTGACTCAGAGAAAAGAGAGAAGAAGAATTAACATCACTAAACTGAATGATTTATTTTTTAAAAGGAAAATACAATAATCTATAACAGAATTTTCATGTAAAAAGAACAGCATGAAAATGCAAATAGCCTTTTAATAATAACATCTCATGTAAACACATTTACTCACTTTTCTTTGGAGCAAAAATAGTATGATTGCTTTTGCTAAATCAAGCCCAGCATTTTAGTCAGTGTAAATCTCTAAACCTAAACCCTCCTAACTTTCTTTTAATGAAACCATCATCCTCCCCTGTACTTTGGGTACAAAACTTATATTTGATTCTTCTTTTTTTCTGCACCAACCTTCCATATTTACCTAGTTCTTTGATTTTATGTTGATTTCTGCTTTTCCTTTCCATTTCCATTGTCACTACCTTAATTGAAAAGAACCTCTCCTTACCTCCTGCTTGGACCATTTCTTTTTACTATTTTTCCTTATTTCAATCTCTTAATTGCTGGTGGCAAAATGTATTGCATCATGGACTTGAAAGGAGGAATGAGTTCTAATCTCATCTTAAATACTTGCTTGATCTATGTTTCTAGCCTAACTTCAGTCTCTTTAATTTTCCTTATCTGTAAAATGGGAATAGTAACACCACCTACTTTCTAAGGTTATTGTGAGGATAAAATGAGCTCACATTTATAAAGTAGTTTACAAACTTTAAAGCACTATATAAATAATAGCTCTTATTGTTACAATTATTATTATATACTACATACCACTCAAACATACCTAAGTCAAAATTCTGATTGTCTTCTTTTCCTCAGAATCTCTTGACCATCATTTCTTACCAAATAAAGTAGGCATTCTCAGCTTAGCATTCAAAGTGCCCCATAATGTGTCCAGAACCTACCTTTCTAGCCTTTTGGTTGGAATTTTGGTTGAAAAGAATAATTAATATTTACTAAATATGGTTTCTGGTATAGGTGAATCAATCAATCATCAAGCCTTTTTTTAAAATGCTTATTCTGTGGCAAGATCTTTATTAAGCACTATAGATATAAAAACAAAAATGAATGTCCAGGAACTCAAGGAATTTAATTATATTTTCATATAAAAGAACAAAAGAGAAAAGTGTTGCTGCCTAGCAACCAAGGTTAACATTACTAGAGAAAAAGACACAAGCTGGACTAGTAATCTGAATCTGTTGTTTACCAAAAGGCAGATATTTATTTATGTTTCCAGAAATATTAAGACATGAGGGAGAGAAAAACTTGTATATATTTAAGTACAAAATACTGAAGATGTTGTTCTCAGGTTCTCAGCAATCATCTATCTGACCAATATGTTGAGATTTTATGGCATTTCGGCCAGAATATTGAGTGCTGGCAATCAGCTGTGACTACTTTGCTCCCTTTGTTCACTAAACCTTTCTGTCTGATCTAAGACACTTGATTGGACCCAGAAGACTTTGAAATCCAAGCTCCTTCTCCCCATCTCAGTCAACAAATATTTGTTCATTGTGGAGGTACAACATGCAAATAGCTAAGTGCAAATATGTTATATGCAGTAAGTTAGAAATGTTATTTACAGTCTAGTTAGAAATAATCAATAGAAGAAAGTATTTTGCATGAAGGAGGATTTATGAAAGTTCTTCCAGAAGGTTTGTCTTTGCCTAAAACCCAAAGAGAGCCAGGGAGCCTTGGGAGCAGAGATGAACAGAGAGAGAGAGAGAGAGAGAGAGAGAGAGAGAGAGAGAGAGAGAGAGAGAGTGAGTGAGTTCTGGATACATGGGAACAACCCTTTAAAATGCCCAGAGTTGGCAAATGGACTATCTTATTCAAAGAACTGCAAGGAGTTGAGAATCACTGCAATGAGAGTTTGGGGGAATGTTTGTAGGAAGACTAGAAAGACAGGAAGGCACCAGGATATGGAGTTCTTTAAAAACCAAATATTGGATTTTATGTTTGATCTTGTAAGCACTAAGGAACCATTGGAATTGATTGATATGTTAATAACATTGTCAGACCAGCACTTTAGGAAGATCAATTTAATATAAGTGGCAGGTTGATTGGATTGGGGAAAGAGTTGAGACTGGGAGGCTAACTAGCTGATTCCTAATATTGTCCTGGGATGAAATCGTGCAGATTTGCAACTAGGTTACTCTAGTGTAAAAGGAGAGAAATGTATTTATCAAAGAGATTATATAAAGGTAACAACAACAGGACTTGATGACTAATTGTGTGTGAGGAAGATGAGAGTGAAGGGTTCAGGATGACATCAAGTTTGTGAGTCTGAATGACTAGGTAAATTGATAGGGATGCCATAAAATTTCCAGAAAACACCTGAAACAAAAACTTAACATCCTATTCTCCCTAGAATAAGCTCTATCCTTTGTACCTCGATGCTTTTTGTTTCTACAGTTCCATCTGCTTAGAATTCCCTTAAACCTCTGTCCAGGATTATTTCCTCAATGACAGAATTCTGTATCCCCATCCAAAATCAAGGACTCTTTTCCTCTACATTTCCATAGCATATGGTACCTCTCTTTCCACACTAAACCCATTTTACTGTGTATCATAGCTGTTTGTGTACATTTTATCACTCTACCTTGGCCTGCCACTTATTTCTTGAACAAGTCATTTAACTTCTTTGGGACTTCGTTTGCCCATAAAATGAGGATGTTCCTTCCCATGTAAAAGTATAAAAGCCTATAAACTAGATCTTGAGCTCTTAAAAAAGACATTTTTATACTTATCTTCACACCTTTCTCAGCACCTAGCACAATAATTTGTGTATAATATTAAATATATGTTTAGTTAATAATTATTTATTGAATACTTATTTTAAAAGGGGAATGGATGAATAAATGATTGAATGAGTGGACTAATATAAAACTCAAATAAGTAGTAACATAGGAAGCATTCTTGGAAGTTTTCTCTGTTAAAAACTCTGAATAATATGTTGCTTCCATTTGAAAGACCAACTAGCGCAGAGTGATAAACTTTTGATTAAAACACTTTCAACTATAAAATTAATCACTTGAAACATAAGAAATAAGAATCAGTTGAAAATTTTCAGGTGATTATTGTTGCTTAAGGAATTTGAATTATTTTACTGTGACTTTCAGACTTCCTGAAATTTATAACACAGTGATTACACTTATGTTTATCCAGACAAAAATTATTCACAGCAAAGAAATTAATGTTTGAAACTTTTACAGGATAAAAATCAGATAGGCAATATAGATGAAATTACCATTATTGAAGAATTAAATCTATTTTCATTAACATCTTGATAAGTTGAAACATTTCTTTATATTCTACTGTCAAAATCAGATGATCACCTTCCATTCTTTTTAATAATTAAAATATTAGAGTTTAATTTTATCCTTATGGATAAAGTAAGTACATATGATCTAGTGCCCTGTGGTAGAATGAATATCATTTTACTGTAGTTCTTCTCTGAGACCCATTGTCACCAAGTCTTTAGACATTCAGAATTCACTAAATTATTTTAAAAAATTTACTAAGAAACTAGTGATAATTTACTACTAGCAATAAAATAAAAATATTGAGAGAAATAATCAGATATTTAAAGATACAAATTATTTAATATTTATTTTGGTTAAATATGGAACCATTGTTGCATTACTATTCTTTTTCTTGTGGAACTGAATTATATTTAGAAATGTAAATAATTAGCCACTGATATATTTCACACTCCTTTAATTAGGGAAATGATATTGTTGTAAAATGATAAAGGCAAGTACTTGGATCATTGAATGCAACATTAAAATTATAGAATGGATTAATTAAAGATTACTTTAGGATCAGTGAAGGGAGAATATGTCTTGGAAAATGCTGGGGAGTTTAACTTGGAAGTTGTTTGGATTTCTGACTTAAGAAATGACCTTTAATTGTCTTGTATGTTGCCTTTTGAATGGAAAATATTAAAATGACTGTGTAAGATATAAAATATTTAAAATGTTTATTACCATGATAATTTTCTAATGCATGACTTAGTACATTATCATAGTATTAGCTAAAACATAAACAGACTGCATCATTTACAAATCAAATATAACACATTTTCAAAATACAACTGCCTAATTAGCAAAATGATTTATTAATCCAATTATGGTCTAATTTACTTCAAGCAATACAACAAAATTTCATCCAATAAAAATAAATTATTTAGGATTTAAACTAGCCACATATCTTAGGTGTAGGTTGGTTCATTTAAAACCCTAACCCTTATAATTGATACATATAAATTTTATTTTTTCACATTTAATCAGTTCATCTCATTCTATTATATCTTTAAAAAGCATATAGCTAATTGTTTTTTCTCATATAATTTTACTCATTTTTTCTAATTGTAATTTTCTGCAAAGAACTCCATCTCTTTCCAAGTATTCTTTTGTTTTGTTTCCATTTCTCAGCATTTTAAACAAAATAAAATATGTAAAAATTTATCCAGATTAATTTTTATCTTAGATACTGAAAAGTCCATTTCTTTTTGGATAAAACTAAAGTCTTACTAAAGCTTTGTGACAACCAGTACCTTTGGACTTGTACCCCAGTTCTTTCATACATCATTTGCAATAGAGTCCAGTCGTACCATTCTTATCATACTTCTAGCAGTGAGCAACCTGACATCTTAGTGAAACTTCTTAAATTTTTCAAGAGTGTTTAAAGGTGGCCCCAAGCAACTGGCAAATCCGACATTTTTGAAATTGATTAACCAAGCTAAGAATAGTTTTTTTCTTTCTCATTCTTGTTCATACTCTTCTTCCTCCTCCTCTTCTTCCTTCTTTCTTCTTCATCATTATTAATTATATGTCAGATGTTTTTTCTTTTCAAATTGCCTGGATTAATCATGTATTGTGTGTACCCATTTTTTTAATCAATACTATATTTCTTGAACCATTGTTTGTCAGTTAAACAATGATATGAGTAGCTAAGTGTTCAATATTTTATGCATTATCTCCCTAGGTTTTATTTTTTTTTCCTTTTTCACTTAGTACTCAACACAGTAGAAACTGGATTGTAATGGAAAGTGGCTAAACTTAAGGTTAAAAAAAAAATGAGTTTCATCTCAGCTCTGACATTCCACAATACTGGCATCTCAAACAAAGTACCATTCCTCTCAAGGATGCAGTTACTTCAGCTATAAAATTAAAGGGATGGACTAAATGAGCACTGAGGTCCCTTCCATTTCTTTCTGATTCAACTTTCTGATCTAGGCAAATAAAAAGTGAATTCTTGGTAAACAATGATGATAAAATCAAAACATCAAAACTCACAACATAAAACCTCTCATGTATTTCCTTGGCCATTTGATTCCTAAACCTGATTTTATGAAACTGAAGATTGTTTCTAGTTCTCTCATTATTTGAGTCAGCATGTTGTTGTAACTAGGATTTGAATTTCCATTTTCATGACTCCAAGACCAGGACTTTTATATCTTGTCTCCCTTTTAGATTACAAACTCTCTAAGATGAGGAACTATTTATTTTTCATCTAAAATTTCTGCCTCTTCCAGTACTTAGTATCATGATATGCTCACAATCCGCATTTGATAAATACTTGATGACTGATGGATAGTGGCAGTTTTCCTATTGTGTACTATATATCTAAGCCTTTTTTCATAATAATAGTGACTTTTGGCCTTGTTAGGCAATCTCTACTAAGAATACAAATGGAAAATATAGCAGCACAACAGGCATGTTCTTGTATACATCATGAAGTCAGTTTACCTCTTCATTTTTTGTAGTCTGTGGGAAATGGCTTCAGATATTTTTTTTAGTAATGTCAACACAGAAACTATAAACACATTTACTAGACTGTGAATTCTTTGAGCTAGGCCCCTATTAAATGTTTGCTGGATGAATTGAAGAAAGAAGAATACACCAGACATATTCAAAATTTATAAATATTTTATTACAAGTCTTTATTTCACATTCAGAGTTGATACTTCAATGTAACCTTCATATCATGAATAAACCACTGTCTTTATAGCATTGATGACTTATGTGACTGCTTTTCTATCTTTTAAACAAAAATGTGGAGAGGGAAAAACTTGTAGCAGAAAGTGTGAGTGTATGTACGTTATGACAGATAGTAAAAAGTGGGGAAAGCATTGGTGGGTTTGTTGAAGAGCTTCAGAAGTTGGAACTGTGATGATGATAAATGTGGGCCTCCTATAGGGATGTGTGAATATTCGATTTTTTATAGTCATATATTTAGATATACAGTAATAACCTTCATCATGTCTCTTTAAATTTTTAAAATCACTTTTACCAAAACACATCACGGATATAAATAGTAAATATGAAATTATTCAGACTTGGTAGGCCAAGAATGTCTAGAGAGGGAATAGATAGAAATGTGTCTTGCTATCTGATCAGAAGGGCAGGATGGAGCAACTCATGGTCTTTGGGTAGTTTGGGACTTTGGGCAGGATATTTTACACTCCTTGGTGTGTGGTGAGTTCAATTAACAATTAGAGGACACCAAGAAGCTCTGGTGAGGGAGGGACAACTTGAGCCTTTGCCTCAGTCCCAGGACCAATCATGTGCTAGCTTTGCTGTTTTTTGGGGTGTAGGTCATTCTGAGGAGAATAGGGAGAAACCCACCCATCTCTGTTTACTGGCCTCCTGACCCCTATATTCAAAGCCTTTCCATCTTGGTAGTGATTAGAAAAGTTTACATTTCCTCTATCATCTCTTTTGAGAATTTTGCATTCTCTTCACAGTACTTTGGTGTCTTTGGAGAAGAACTTAGGGTGAACTGAAGTATTACATTTATGCAATGCCAAAGCACTTTTTATATTCCATTTTTATTTGATCTTTGTAACCATGAAGTGACATAGAAAATATTATTATAGGTGAGGAAATGAAGGCTCACAGAGGTTAAAGTAATTTGCTCTAGTTCACACAATAAAAAAGTGGTACCCATGGAAAATGAACCTAGGGCATCTGACCTTCAACCCAGTGTGCATTATGTGCTTGTAGAATTCAGTCTTTTCTACCTTCGGGGCATTTCGCCTCTACTTCCTCTGTCCCTTCCTGTCTTTAAAACTTACTGTGTTGAAAGAACAAAGATTTAAGTTGAAACATTGCAAAGGACTAGAATGTTAGTACTTCCAAAATAGAAGATATTGATTATGTAGGAGTTTGGGGGTTGTAGAATGAGAAAATTGGAGAACCAATGGCTTAGAGTCTTAAATAAGTATATAGTGGTGTGCCTTTTCAGCAGGAGGCATTATAAGTAGATCATTGAGAAGTGTAGATGCCTTTTGAAGTTAACAAAAGAGAGAATGAAAAATAAGGTCTTTCCATTAGCACTTAGTGTCACATAATGGATATCAGATTAATAGCTGTATTTACTTGAAGATAAAGCAAACCTGCATAGAGAACTTCAAAGCACTTTAATGACAGGCAAGGTGACAGTCACTTGTATAATTTGAGTACTTCCAAGGAATTTTTCCCTTCCAAAAAGTAACTTTCCTTGGCTCACAAGGCCTATACTTCTGACATTAGACACTTCTTTGGATTCCGATCAATTCAATTTTATTATACAGACAATTATTAGGTTCCTACTATGTGCAAGGCATTGCATTCATTCCTTGGGATACAAGTACATAAATGGAACAGTCATTTCTCCTAGGAGCTAATGTATTTTGAGAGGGATAGGAGAAAGAAAATTCAAGAATCCAACTTGTCAAGAAATTACAAAAATCAAGATAATTTTACATAAAAAAAAAAGCTGCCACAGGATGGAAATGGAATCAATATTGTAGGAAGTAACTAACCTGAGCAGTTCCTTTAAAGAAACTGACATGAGGAAGATGTAAACCAGTTGTGAAAGGCTATCTGTATAAAGACTCAATGAAATATCAAATCCAGGGAATGTCATTTGGGCCAGTCTGAGCTAGAATTTAGAATAAATGAAAAGGAATAATATGAAATGTTTCAAAAAGTAAATTGGAATCAAATTATGGAGGCCTTAAAGTTGAAAGGTTGGTACTTTATCCTAGAAACAATAGAAAGTCATTGAATTTTTTTTTAATAAGAAAAGTGACACTGACAGATTTGTACAACTCTGTGGAGAATCAAATCAGAAAAATGATAGCAAGAGGAACACTGAGGAAAAATTATTAGGACAATCTTGGTCAGAGATGTTGAGTGCCTTAAACTAGGGCAGTTGTCTCATGAGTGAAAAGAAAGAATCACTTTAGGACATGTTGTGGCAGAATATTCTAACTATTGGTCAGTTTAAAAAACACATTTATTACGTGCCTATTGTGTGTTAACCACTGTGCTGTGTGCTAGGGATTCAAAAGACAAAAAAATCAATAAATTTTAGCTAGTAATAGGATATAGGACTTGGGGAAAGGGGACTCAGGATGCCTCTAAGTTTGGAAACCTGGGTGCTTGAAAAAAATGACAATACTTTCAACAAAAAGGAGGGATGTTGGAGAAGAGTCAGGTTTAGAGGGACGGCTAATGAGTTCTATTTTTTACGGGATAAGTTTGAGATGCCATTTTTCTCTCCAGGTACAAAAATAAGCAGGCAGAAGGTAATAAAGGAATAGATCTCAGGAGAGAAATTAGGGCATGGTAGATGGATAGATGGAAAGGAAGAAAGGGAGGAAGGAAGGAAAGAAGGAAGGAAGGAAGGAAGGAAGGAAGGAAGGAAGGAAGGAAGGAAGGAAGGAAGAAGGAAGGAAGGAAGGAAGGAAGGAAGGAAGGAAGGAAGGAAGGAAGGAAGGAAGGAAGGAAGGAAGGAAGGAAGGAAGGAAAGAAGGAAAGAAAAAAGGAAGGAAGGAAGGAAGAAAGATGGATGGGTGTATGGATAGATAAATAGATAGAGAAATAGATAAATAAACAGATAGATAGATGACATGTAGAGGTGATGTGAACATAGATATAAAGTTATAGTTAAAGGTGATTGGCTTTCAGTGGTAAAAAGATGAGGCCGCCAAAGGAAAGAAACACCTAAAAAAAGAGAATGATTTTGTGAGATATCTTTAAGAGATTTGTTAAGTATTGTTCTAGCAATAAAGTCTGAGAAAGAGTAGTCACACAGTTAGTATGATAACTAGGAGAAGCCTGTATCATGTGAAACAAAGGAGGACAGAGTATTCAGAAGGATGAAGCGAGTGGTCAGCAGTGTCAGAAGCAAATGAAAAATGAGAATGGAAAAAAAAACCCTAGGTCTTAGCTGGTAAGAGATCTTTAATGTGCTTGAAGTGAACAATTTCAATAGATTACTAGGATCAAAAGTCAGATTGTTTAAGGATTAAATAGTTAAAGGGTGGTAGAAAATAGAGCTGGTGACTATCAGGATTTTATCTAAAGCAATATAGGACAATAACTTGGAATATTGAAAGAGTTAAATTATTTAAAGATGGGATAGAAGAACTCATTTGTAGGTAATGGAAAAGGTAAATAAGGGAAAACAAAATTTGGGGAAGGAAGAGAGAAGAATTTAATGGGTAGATGTGAGATCAAGAATGCATGAAGAGTTACTAGCACTGAGAAAGAACAAAAGACACTTTTTCTTTTTTAACCAGAGAAAAGAACCAAAGAAAAGAGAATAAAGGAGGATGTAGCAGTGTTTTGAGGTGTGGAGAAGAAGAGGAAGTTGTATGGTCTAGATTTTCTCAGTAAACATCTTTTGCTGATGAGAGGAGGGAAAGTAGTATATAGAGGTGACATAGAGACTTTATGTTTGGAACAACAAATACTATGAAAATGAAGGAAGGAAGACTAACATGATATGTGGTTACTATATTCAATATGGTCCTTCACTATTCCCCCTAAAACAGCCTTAGCCTTTATATGTTTGTGGTTAAAAAAAATAATGACATTATGAAATGTCCTTATTGTCTTCTGTGTTTTGTTTTTGTTTTCAATCTGACTCTTCATGTCAACATTTGATGTTTTCTTGACAAAAAATACCAGAATTATTTTCCATTTCCTAATCCAGATAATTTTCCAGTTGAGGAAACTGAGGCAAACCAGATTACGTGATTTTCTCAGGATCTCACAGCTAGGAAGGGTCTGAGGACAGATTTGAACTGAGGAGCAGTCTTTCTGACTCCAGGGATAGAATTCTATTTACTTGGCTACCTTTCTACCCCCAAATTGCTATTGGTCAATCATTTCAGTTTTGCCCAACTCCTCATTTGGGGTTTTCTTGGCAACAGTACTGGAGACTTCTATTTCCTTCTTCAATTCATTCTATAGACGAGGAAACTGAGTCCAACAGGGGTTAAGTCACTTACCCAGGGCTACACAGTCACTTGTCTGAAGCCAGACTTGAAGTGAGGTCTTCTGATTGGAGGCATTACCTAACTGCTGTTTCTTATATCAAACCTCTTAAGAGTCTAATAGATTCAAAGTCTTACATCTGGTTAATTTCAATATTTTTCTGAGTGCTTAAGTAAATGCTTAATGAAAATCCATTCAAAAATATTCATCATACTTTGCATTACTCACTTTTTTGGAACTGTATAAAATATAGTGGAATTGAATCAGATTCAGTCTCTCTCTTCTTAAAACTGATATAAAAATTATTAAGATCCATATGTTAATATGGCTTATAGCTATCACTATTTACCAAGTTAGAAAATTAAAATGACAAATTTTTAAACTATATTTACTTTTTATTTCATTTAAAATAATAAAATTAAGCCATTTCATATTAAAATAAATGACTTTGTGTTTTTGTCACCATTTATTTTTATGTTCTATGTATAACATAATATATAACATAATACTATAATACATTGATTTATTATGAATATATAATTTTATAATAAATAAGCTTATCCATGAGAAACAGATTCTCACATTAGCTATGTCCCCAAATTTTTATTTCCTTCTTTTTACCCCCCCCCCCCTTCTCTTAGACTTAATTCCTCTTCCCAAGTAAGCAGGTAATATGATATAGGTTGTGCATTTATTGTCATATGACACATCATCCATATTGCTTACATTACAGAAAATTCATGGATTCCACCTCTTCCTTCTAGGGAGATGGATATCCCTTTTCATCACAAATCCTTTGTAGTTGTCCTGGATCCTTGTCTTGGTGAAAATAGTTGTCCTTCATAGTTGATCACCATACATTACTGTTGTTAACTACCGATAACTTTCTCCTGGTTCTGCTCAATTCATTTTGCAACACTTCATAAAAATCCTTTGTTTTTTTCTTTTTGTGATCCTTGTTTGCAATCTCTTATAGCACAATAGTATTCCATTACAGTCACATACTTATTCAGCCATTCCCCCATTGGTGGACATACCTTGAGTTTCCAGCTCTTTGCCAGCTCCGTAAGAGCTACCATAAATGTATTAGAATATATATTTTCTTTTCTTTTTACCATGATCATGGTAGGAAATAAACCTAATAGTGGTTTTACTGAATCAAAAGGTACATACAGGGTTTTATAACTCTTCAAGTATAATTCCAGATTGCTCTTCAAAATAAATGGATCAGTCCCCAAAACCAAAAATTATGAGAACAGCAATTCTTGACGTCTTCTCACAAATATTTGAATACCTGACTCATGAATCTGCTTTTTTCATTCAATCAACTGCAAGATTTTATTTTGGTTAAAGCATATGAAATAAATCTGGCTTTATACTGATATAGAGTTGGAAAAGGGAGATATATTTTAATAGGCAAATTATATTTTAGGATTATTATGAAAATAGACTTGACATCAATGTTGACCTTGAAATTTTTCAAAGACCCCTAGGGTTCCAAAAAGTATAATTTGAAAATTTCTATAGTATAGGATGTCAATCTAATGATATATGTTGTTTCCATTTTAAAGCTGAATTGTGCCTACAGAAAAAATTGTGCATTCAGAAAAGGTGTGAAGGGAGAAAATACTTGGAAACATAATAGACAGCCTTTATCAAATATTTAATGCTGGGGGCATCTGGGTGGCTCAGTGAATGGAGAACCAGGCCTAGGGATGGGAGGTCCTAGGTTCAAATCTGACCTCAGATACGTCCCAGCTGTGTGACCCTGGGCAAGTCATTTAACCCCCATTGCCTAGCCCTTACTGCTCTTCTGGCTTGGAACCAATACACATTATTGATTCTAAGACGGAAGGTAACAATTTTTATTAAAAAAAAAAAGATCTAATGCTGTTCTGTATATATTGTGATTTTTTTCATTGAGCAATTCATATATATCTGAGAAAGACTGAAAATAAGTTACTGAAAGGAAAATTAAGAACATATTTGTTATTTTTATCAGCAATATTTGAAACCCGAAGTTAAAAAAAGTAATTAATTTAATTTATCTATTGTTATTTATTCATTTATTATTAATAAAATGAATAAATTAATAAAAATTAAATAAATATAGTAAGGTAATAGCATTTAAAAATAAAAATATCTGATGTGTCAAAGCTTAAGCAGGACTTCACAATCAACTATTCCAGTTTCCTTCTTTCTGGATAAGATAGCTTGGAGCCTTAGAATGAAGAAAACAGCCCAAAATCATGGGAGGTCAAGACGGTAACTAAAGTTCTCTAACCTTCAATTTCTGTACTCTTTCCAGTACTCCACAGAAAAGTCAGGCTTCAAAGTAATAGATAATCATAGATGAATAAAAATATTGCATATCAATATTCATTAACTAGGAGAAGTGATTTTTCAAAAGCTCCCATCATCTGGAAAGAGACACACATATATATTATGACAGCTTCAGTTATGACCTTTGTGCAGATATCTTCCAAGTAATGACTCCAATCCTGACCTCTGCCTGATCCAGCTGAAGTGCCATATTTCAAACTGCATCTGGGCTTTTCCATATGGACATCCTGCTGTCACCTACAACTCAACATGTTTGAAACTGAGTTCATTATCTCTCTCATAAGACTTTCTTAATTCTTTTAAAGGTATAAAAATTCTCCCAGAATGGTCCATGTTGAAAACCTTTGGCAGTGTCTGTGACTCCCCCCCACCCCCATCTCTTGTCCCCTTGGCATTTAGTCAACAAATATTGCTGATTCTTCCTTTTACAATATTTTTCTAATGTCTATTTTCCCTGACTTTCTCAGTCACCCCTGATCTAGTTCAAAGCTACCCCTTGAGATTTAGCAATTATGGATTTCTCTTAAATTAACCCTTTCCCCCAGCCAAACTTGTTTATGTTATGATGTCCCTAAACATGACTTATCTGTGTTCTATGTCTGTCTCTCACTAGGAATGGCCTCTGTATTTTGTTCTTTTCTACCTCCCTAAATCCTTAGCTATCAGATAACACTCAACTTTCATAGATTATCCAGTTATAAAATTAACTTTTTTCATATGAAATCTTAAATAGAACTTATTTAATATGTGCATTAGAAGATCTTTGAGGATAGAGATTATGAACTATAATTCTTTGTTTCCTCCTGAAAACGTTAAGTACTGTGCCTGGCTCATAATAAACAGTTGTTTTATATGGTGAAATTATTAAAGGGATTTTAGAATCAGGAAATTACAAAGGAAAGAAGGCTTGACTAGGGGAATTATTCCACAGATATTCACTTAAAATTTAGAACATTATTAGAATATACTTTTTGTCAGTCAATGAAACTTCATTCATGCCATTTATTATATAGTCTGTTTAAAATACATTTTTATTTAGTTCAATAAATTGTCCCCAATTATATGTTAACTTTTTAACATTCTTCTCTTCAAATGTTGAGTTCCAAATTTATTCCTTCCCTCCCTCTTCTTGAGAAGGAAAGTAATTTGATATTAATTATACATGGGAAATCATTTTAAAATTACCATATCAGTCAAGTCAAATACACACACACACACACACACACACACACACACACACACACACACACAAACAACAACACAGACAAAAACGAACAACAAAAATAAAGTTAAAAAATCAACTTCAATCAACATTCAGAGTTAATCAGTCTTCTCTTTGGAGGTAGATAGTATTTTTCAGGATAGTTTCTTTGGAATTGTCTTAGATCATTCTTGATCAGAGTAGCTCAGTCTTTCAGTCAATCACCCTTAAAATATTTCTGTTAATGTGAATAATATTCTCCTGATGCTTAATGCTCTCTTCTCTTTGTATAATTCACATAAGTCTTCTCAGATTTTTTGAAACCATTCTGTCCATCATTTCTTATAGCCAAAATAGTATTCCATCAAAATTATATAATACAACTAGTCCAACAATTCTCTTGTTGATGGAAATCCCCGTGATTTCCAATTCTTTGATACTAGAAAAAAATTATACAAATATTTTGTACGAATAGATCCTTTCCCCTTTTCTTTGATGTGTTTGGAATACATACCTAGTAGTGGTATTGCTGAATCAGAGTATGCAGTTTTATGACCCGTTAGCATAGTTTCACATTGTTCTCCAGAATGGTTGGATTAGTTCACAACTCCACCAGCAGTGCATTAGTGTACCTATTTTTCATATTCCTTTCAGAAAACTAGAATCTTATTAACATCCTTTAATAGTGAATGTGTCATCTTCACTCCCTATTAGACTCCCTAGGCATTAATGATCTAAAGATAAAAATGACACAGCCCCTGACCTTAGGGAATTTCTTATTTATACAACTGAATTGTGGATAATAGGGAGCCTAATAGGGAGTGAAGATGACACCAAGAAAAACAAAACATTCTAAGAAAATTTAAAGAGGAAAATAATATTTTTATAACTTCACAAGGGAAAAAACAGAATAATTCATGAATCTTAAAATTTTGAGTCATGCCAATAGTTACATGGGACTTGATCTTTGGGTCATTTAAAAAATGCATTGATCAAAAGTGTGAGGGGTTATATGCATTGTGTTTGATAGCACTGTGGCATTCAAAAAGGAAAGAAATAAAGCACATCTGGTTTAATGAAAATTCATTTTAGAACTCAGATTATTATGATCCATAGGAATTGTGATATACATAGTAAATGCATTCCAAGTTAGAATGGCACTAAATATATTATAGCAAACCTAACAAACCCTGTCACAAAGGTTAAAGTAATTTAATTTTTTGTTTCTCTAGAGTTAAGATTTTCTTAGCTAAAAGTGTACCTTTCTCAGGAATTTGTTAGAATAAACCCCCTTTTTAAAACACTATATTGCTACATTTTATTTTAAAATCACTTCCTTTCTCTCCCTTTCTCTTCCCTACCAGTAAGTCATTCTTGTTTGGCCTTACAAAAAATAAAGAAAGAACAAAAAAAAATTCAGCAAACCGAAGATTGACAGTATTAACATTATGCTATACTCACAGTACCCTAGCTTTGGAAGGCATTGCTGATTTCTGAATTCAAGCAATGTAGTATAAGGATAATTTAGGGTAGCGACCTAATCTAAGTTTGATTTTTGTTCACCAGGGGATATCCCAAATAAAATACCCGTCAGTTTGAAAATCTATAGTGGTTTATTCAATATAGAGGGAAGAGATCAAGGAGAAGAGAGAGGGAAAAGGTATAGGATTTCTCCTGCTTGGCCTGTGCCAGGTGGAGTTCAAAGTCCTCCACCACAAGGTTTCTAAAGAAGATTAGAGGCTTCTAAGTGGATAGTGTTTGGAAGGTAAAGGAAGAAAAATCAACCTAAACACTGAGAGAGCTCAGAGAAGACGCCTCATCTGAACTAAGTTACTAGGCTTCCTCCAGTATGCTATCAAGGGAAACTCACCACTAAATTGGACAATAGCTGCCGCCAGGCGAAGATATCAAGATGTTCAGCAAGCTGCCACCAGCCACCTCTCTGCCACCAAAAAGGCTGGAGAGAGGAAGTGATGCGAAATATATAGAGGGTTTTATATCACTTTCCTGCGTCTCACCTGTACCAATGGTAGCTTAAGCTTGATTTAGGACAAAACAGGGGTCTGTCAGCTGTTTCTGATTTGTCATTTGCTAGCACATGTCTATCATAGGCCATCCTCCTAGATACTTAATCCTTAAGTAGGGGTGTAGACATTCCTGATTTTGTTAGACTAAGTAGGGTGGACTAATCTAAAGTCCACAATAGTGAGTTTTATGATCAGCAAAATAATTCTTTCCCATCTATCTAGAGTAGAAGATAGTCTTTTGGAACAGAATAAAGAAACATTTTTAAGTGCCTACTATGTGCTAGGGTCTAGAACAAATGTGAAGGATAACTAAGACTATTTCAAAATTTATTCTGTTGGGGGAAGAGAGTACTGTGAAGATTGGATTTAGCTATTTCCTGATTTTAACAATAAAGATACTTTGTCTAACAAAATTAGGGGGGATTGTGAATGATACATTACTCCACCCTACTTACACCATACTTTAGGGGAAGATAAAGTTGTAATCTCCTGATTGAACACTGAAAGTACTTAATGCTTATCTTATAGTGAAGCTGGAACTTTAAGTCTATTTTAAGATCTTAATATAAAAAGGTGTTAAGTAACTATAAAGGTGAAATTAATCACAAAAAGGTTAAGTAACTCACAAAAGGTGAACTTAACAAAGAAGTGTTAAGTAACTCTAAAGATATAATCTAATCAAAGAAGATGAGAACTCTAAAAGAATAGGCATTTAGAGGAGGGGACACAAAGGTGAAAGGTCTATATATTGGCTCCTCTCTCCAGGACCCTTTGAGGTGGAGAGTTTGCTGATAGCAGTGTACTGGGCCTTTTGACATCTTAGCATGGTTACAAGCTATTGTCCGGTTTGGTGGTGAGTTTCTGGCTGAGTTTTCCTCCTTTACTTTCCAACTTTATCCTCTTGGAAGCCTCTAATCTTCTTTGGAGACCTAGAGGTGGGGATTTAAAAACTCCCCCTGGCACAGACCAGGAAGGAGAAATCCTATATCCTCTTCCCTCCTTCCCCTTAAATTCTTTCCCTCTATATTAATTAAATTACCATAAATTTCCAGACTGATGGGTATATTACTTGGGATTTTCCCCAGGGACTAATTTAATCTAGATTTTAAGTCACAACCCAAAAATTATCTTGACAGTCCAATATGACATAGAGTGTCCCAAAGTCTTAGTACTGTTTTAAGTTTTAGTAGCTTTGACAGCTGTTAGTTTTAGAAGTTTAAAACTACCATAACACTTTTTGGAATGCACTGAATTTCATTCATATATTAATAAGGTATGAAACAAAATGTTCTCTGAAGTGCATGGAGGAAAAATTTTAACTGACAAGGAAGAAGAGAATCTCCATGGAGGAGGCACCATTTGAGTTAGGCTTTAAATGATAGGTAAGTTTTCCACAAGAAAAGAAGGGAATGCAGAGCATTCTCAGCATAAGGGGGAACCTAACAGAATTGAAAACTAAATAATATTAGACTCAGGGTCAGAACAATCTGGTTTTTAATGTTGTTTCTGATGCTAATTATCTGACTATCAAAACTCATTTAACTTCACCATGTCACCATTTCTTCACTTTTAAACAGAAGCAAAATAAGTGCTGTACTTATATCACTGGATCTTTGTGAGGCTTAAATGAAATAATGTATTAAAAGTGCTAAACATATTTTATAACATGCCAGATGATTGTCATTTTTATTGTTATCATCTTAATCATGGTTTTCAATGGAGTTCAGATAAGAAGGATTGGTATCCTGATTGGTAAACTGGTATCCTGATATTCTTTGATATTTACAATTCTTCATTCTATTACACAGAAGGAAATAAAACTGCTTTCTGAAATGGAATAAAATAACTGGAACATATCTTTATATTTTAGGTTCTTTGAAAGTGTCATTGGCACAACTCCACTATCAGACAGAAAAACAAAATGATAACCACTCCCCAAACCCCTCATCGCACATATTGACATACGTCTTGGATTTCTTAAGAACAAATCTATTTTTGTTTCAAATCTAGGGGTTCTTAATGTCTTTTGAGGAATGGAATCCCTTTGGTTCTCTAGTGAAGCCTATGCATCCATTCTTGGAGTAATGTTTTTAAAGGCATGAAATAAAACACATAGGATTACAAAGATAACTAATCATATTGAAAACTAGTTTTAAAAAATAATTCACAGATCAAGGTTAAGGACTTTTGCTTAGATCTTAGATATATTCCTTGGGTGTAGGGAGGAGGAAGTAAAAATGCATCTAAAACATAAGTATCAATCAATTTTTTGATTGATAGTTTTATCTCTACCAACAAAAAAGGGAATATTAAACAATAGGAATGTTAGAATGCTTACAATCAGTTCAGACATTAATAGGGCTGATCATTAGCTATTTTAAGTTTCACCTCCACTGAGTAGAGCCCAATTAAGGTCAAATGAGCTCTTTTCTCTCATTCAGTTTGTCTCTATTCTGCCACTTCCTCTATCACAACTGCACCTGCAAATGTTACAATAGCTGCTCCCTCAAAGCTAGGAATAGATAGAAATAGGTAGGAATAGGTAGAACGACAGCCCAGCACAGGCAAAAGCAGGATTTGGAATGAAGAGGTTTGTTGTTTTTGTTCAATTGTTCAAATCCCAGCTATGCAACTTATTATCTGTGTAATCTTGGAAAAATTATCTCCCCTCTCTGGTCTTCAATTTCCTTATCGACAAAATGAATAAATCGGACTAGATGATTTCTGTAAGTTAACGTCTAGATCTAATTCTGTTATCCCAGAACTTCTCAGGGATTCAATTTCCTGACTTGTAAATCAAAGAAGTGAAACTAGATCACTTTTAAGTTTCCTTTCTTTAGCGAAATCATGATCCTGGGAAAAGGAATGTTCAAATAAAGCACACATAGAATAGTAGCCATAAATAGATTAGATGCCAAAGAAATATTTATTCAATGTTCTTCAATAATAGTGTTTTCAGTAATAAAGATGATGACTTGCTTATATCATTTCTTCTCTACTGATGGTGGCTTGTTCAAACTGCAAGTAGGAACATACCAGTGCATATTTAATGCTCCATTTAAAATTAAAATCAGTTACAGTATTATATATGAATGTGGCAGAAAGGGGACAGGTTATCTTAGCACAAAACTCCATCCTGGCATGGTTTCATCATTAAAATAATTATTAAATAACATTTTTTGATGAGATTATAAAATGGTTATAGATTTTGCCTCCAAATAATCAAAATTTTGCATGTTTCCAACTTATTTGGAAAAAAAAATTAGTTTTCCTAGGAAGACAGTGCCATGCTGTAGAAAATCATTTACTGGTATTATAGAATATGGGTCAGAATCTCAACTCTGAAACCTCTTTACTTGTGTAACTTGGGCAACTCTCTTTACTTTTTTGGACCTCAGTATTATTTCATATAATAGATTGACTGTGAAGTCTCTTCTAGCTCTGGATCTATGTTCCTCATAATTTTATTTATTTAAAGTGCATATTTATTGTCACAATAAATATTCTCCTTTATATTTTATGCAATTAATGTAAATTTCCCTTTTACATCTTAAATATCAAAAAGTGGCATTATAAAATTAGCAATTGTTTGAGAACAATGAAATAGGACTTCAACATTTTTATTATTACTTCTTGTCATCAAACCAGATCCAAACATATGCACATTATGTATATTATTATGTATAACATATATACTCTTATAATTCATGCTCATAACATTTTGATGGAATTTTCAATTTATGTTAATTTCTTTTTTTGAGTAACTGAAATAAATTTTATAGTTTTAATCAAAAGGTAATATATCTGCCCTAGAAAGGAGGCAAAAAGAATTAGATTTTTAGAGTCCTGAGATTTGTTTTAGGGGCATAATTGAAGTAGCAAAATAGTACATAGTTTAGAATGATTCATATATTCTTCCATTAATCATTTATTATAAGTTATTTATGTGGCAGGGCAAAAATATTTTTGAAGTCATTTTAACAAATCACAGAAAGTCACTTAATGACATGTGTTAGCTAATAATGAATTGTAATCCTAGTGAGGGTAAGGATATAGGAATATTTTTTATATTCTTCATAGCCCTATACATCTCAGGCTTGCAATAAATATTTGAATGAATGAATATCTTTATAGTAAGATGTTTATATATTTGGTCTCCCCTAAACTTCAAATGCTGGAATTTTATGTTGATATGGGGCATCTTATTTAAGAAACAGTAAGTGATCTCTTACTCAGAAAGTGTTCTAAAATGCTATAGACTCTCATGTCTAAAAGGAAGTAGGTAAGTGACTCAGTGGACAGAGCACTGAGCCTGGAGCCAAGGAGACTTGAGTACAAATATGGCCCCAGATACATCTTAGCTGTGTGACCATGTGCAAGTCACTTAACTTCTAATTGCCTGACAAAAGGATCCATTGGAGAAGGAAATGGCAAACCACTCCAGTATCCTTGTCCCTACTCCCACCCAGCCCCAAATTAGCTATGGCCCATGGGATCATGAATTGTAAGACATGACTGAATGACTAAAAAGCAACTCATGTCTAATATGTTAAATTTTGTTTAAATGAAAGAAGATGAGAGGAAGGCTGTCTTCTCTGCCTTTGAATCTGACATCTTATCCTCTCTTCTCTTCCTTGTGATCAGAGTATCTGACTGGATATCCATGTTGAATTTTTAAAAATCTTTGATATTAGCTAAGCCACGATAGATTTATGATTAGAAAATTCATTGCTGCAGCATGCCAGAGTTCTTTTGGTCTGCTGCCAGTGCTGATGCTTTAACACTTCTGGGATTAATGATAAATTTCTCATACAACATTCTTTTTACATCCTGATTCACTAGAATGAGTGCAGTAGGTAAATTTTAATGCCAGATAACAAAAGAAAGACTTGAAAGAATTTCCACATTACTTACATCATTACAAATTGTTATTGACTTGGGATGCTGGGCTCTTTTTTTCTCTCTGGGTATGTTACCACAAAGCATGCTACCAGATCAGCTTTATGTAAAGGCATTTTGAATTTGTCTCTACCGTCTGAGGAGGGAGATGACCCCTGACACCAACAGATGGGCTTTCATGTATCTGAATACCAATTTACTGTATTTTTAATGTAGTTTCGCAAAGTTATAAAGTATTAATTCAGTAGAATCTAATGGAATTTCTTTTTATTTCCGAATGGAGACAAGTGAAATGCCTATCTCAGTACATCTAGCCCCTGTTTTCTTCAAGCATATTTCAGTTGACGTCTTTTACACAGGCCTTTGCTCTTTCTCTTGAAATTACTTTGTATTTCTTTGTAAATACTTTACATTTATTTATAGGTATTCCTATGGCATCTCCCAAATATTCCATTTTGATTTTATCTCTGTTGCCTCATATAGTTAGTACATAAATGTTTAATTACATTGAAATTCATTTAACTTTATGTTTGCTTTTCATAAATACATCTTTGATACAACAAGCAACTCTTCCTTCTTTTACTGAAGTCCAAGACATTCAACTTTCATGTATAATTCCTTAATGACTATTGTGCCATTTAATTGGTGTTTGGCTTTTAACATGCCATAGGAAAGAAAATCTAACCAGTACCCTTTTTTTTCCCTCTTACTTAATGAATACCACTCCCTCTGATAGCACAGTTTCACCATTTGACTTAAAAAAAATAGGATGGAATGAAATTTACAGGAATTAAGAACAAAATTTAAAAGGCTTTATCTCATTGGTATGCCGATTTTGTAGGACATTTTTAGAGCTCATTATAATTTTCTAATTAGTCTCTGGAGGGCATTCACAGACAATTGAGGGCTCATTAGTCTGTCTTCTTCTTGTAACATTGATTTGTTCATTCCTTTTGCATACTCCATGATGGAAACCAAAATGTGATGTATATAAATGTATTTTACAGATGTCGCAACAGCCTATCCAGATAAGAAGTCTATCTTAATGTATGTCACATCACTCTTCCAAGTTCTTCCCCAACAAGTAAGCATGGAAGCCATTCAGGAAGTGGAAATGTTGCCAAGGCCATCCAGGGGTCTTCAAGGAGAACATTTTCAGATGCACCATGAAATGCACTATTCTCAGCAGGTGAGTTCTGGCAGACCACTGCACTGTCTTTGAAGTTGCTTGCTTTATGGCATTTGAAGGATTTGATTGATAAGTTCAAAGGATACTGTAAAAGTTAAAGATCATATTTCAAATGATGTTAGCAAATAAACATTTGTCATATTTGAAAAATTAATTTAAAATAATATTCATCTGTTTTATTTCACATTAATATTTAATTATACATTAATATTCAGTGTGTATAAACAGTATAACCTAAGTATCCATTTTTGAAGTATATTTTTAAAGTACATTATTAAAATATTTCTGATAGGTGTTTTTAATGTAATATCAGAAAGTTGGAAGAGAAAACTTTCTCATTATTGCGTTAGATACACACCAAAAAACAGGGCAGAGTGTTATCCATGGATTTATTTGGGCATAAGCAAATCTCACATTCTAAGATCACGCAAGGCAGAAAATATTTTCCATTTAGTAATGGGCTTATCTTTTATAATTTGTTTTTCAGCAGAATCAGTCATGTCTGACTCTTGGTCACCCCATTTGGAGTTTTCATGGTAAAGATGCACAGATGAGGAAATTGAGGCCAACAGGGTAAAATGACTTGCCCAAGATCACATAGCTAATAGATCTAATTTATAATTAAATTGTATCTTCTATAATTTTAATGACAGTTTTGATAATAAAAACTTAATTTTAAAGGGTGAGCAGCATCATGTGAGAGTGGAAGATGTAAGTTCAAATACCAGCTCTCTCCAACTTGTGGGAACTGCTGAAGTCAGTCATCCTCTCAAGTGCCTCTAACACTCTGTAAGAAAATAAAAATGTTTCCCGACTGATATCTAGGTGGAGATAATATCCTCCCCAAGAGATTCTTATGCTAATCAAATGGATAAGTTCAAAGGATGCTTTAAAAGTTAAAGATCATATTTAAAATGATGTTTGCAAATATACATTTGTCATATTTGAAAAAAATATAAAATATTTTAGTATTTTATTCTCAGAATAGCCTGGTGGTATAGGGAATATAATTCAGGACGTAGAATCCAGAAAACTCAACTTCCTGAGCTCAAATCTGGTCTCAGACCCTAGTCATGTGACCCTGAGCAAGTCCCTTAACCCTCTTTGTCTTAGTTCCCTTATCTGTTAAATGAGCTGTAGAAGGAAATCACCAACCACTTTAATATCTTTGCCAAGGAAATCTCAGATGGGGTCATGGAAGAGCAGGACATGACCGTACAACAAATTTATTCTATTGATTGTGACTGATAGCTTTTATACTTATTTTTCAGTTTAGTAGACATATTTAGTATGTTTCCATTTAGTAGACATATTTCACAATCTTTAATGCTTTACCTTAGATTATTCATTAGTTTTCATTCAGTTTCTCTAGGAGAAATGTCTCTCTCTAGAATTATAATTTTCCTTTTTGTATTTGTTCATCTAAAAACAGTGATATTTTTAAAACAGCCCATAGAAAATCTTTACTTCAAACATTAAAAAATCTTTAATTTTTTCACTGTACTAAATAATATTTGTTAAAACACACATATATTCTGCCTCACATATGTCACTTCATTTGGTGATTCTAATATCTCAAAGAAGTGGAGTAACTTGTTCATGGACACACATGGTCACACCATTTTTCATTTCATTGCACAACACTCTATCTCCAGAAATACTGAAATATTCCTGAATTTTCCTCAAGAGAGTTTCTGGCCTTCCCTAAGTCATTGATTTGATGAATTCAGATTTTGGCTACTTAAGATAAAGAGGAAATTATCTTTAATTTTTCCCATATTGCACAGTGTGATTTCTCCCCCTACCTCTTCCTCTTTGGTTTTGGAGTTGGACCAAAAGAGTGAAATATACCCCCCCCCCACACACACACACACATAATGTATCATGTGAACATTGGTAAATATCATCATAGGTTTATTTAAAAATTTTTCTCTATGGCTTAATGGTTTTTTGGAATTTGATAATTCATAAATTTTTTTCATTTTCTCCTCCTTGTACTCGGGTGGGGGATAGCAGTCTTACTGAGACATGTCTTCACACCTGTATGTGTATATATTTCCTCCTCCTGCCCTCTCCCAAACCCCTTCTTAGATCACAGTCAGTTTAGCACAGGGCCATGTGCGAACCTCTTCTTCTCTTCAACCTCGATTCAAAAGCTATGCCTACACCCAAGCTGCTTATGTCACATCCTCTGACCCAGGAAAGAGGGCATTTTCTTCACAGGTCTGTCAGCTTTTTCTTTTTTCTTTTTTCCTTCCTGAAAATCCATTATTACCATTTGCTCCCCAAATCCTAACATCTGTGTGCTTGGTGTGAAAATTTTTGCTATGGCATTTTGCCACATCTTTTATTTATTTATTTTTTAAATTTGCATGATTTGTTTCCATACTTACCTTATAATCAAATTCCACTGAAAAATCATAACACTTTTTCTTGGAGTTTGGAGGGATTTGTAATTATGATATTCCTATTCCTATGATGTAATTTTTTCTCATGCCAGGTTTTTCCAGAACCTATTGGGGACATCAAGTGGAATATGCCTCTCTGTCTGTCTGTCTGTCTGTCTGTCTGTCTCTTCCTCTCTTTCTCCCTCCCTCTCCCTTCCTCTCTCTCTCTCTCTCTCTCTCTCTCTTTCTCTCTCTCTCTCTCTCTCTCTCTCGCCTCTGTCTCTCCCTCTCTTTTTTAGTATATTTATATGTACACACACACACATATAAACACATTTATATGTAGACACACACACTTAGTTGCCACAGTACACAAGTTGATTCTTTGAGAACAAGATTTACTTATTAACTTCAGATTTTGAATTCAATATACACAGTTGGTGAGATCCATGAATCTATGGCAACTGTTCTTAATTTAATCATCACTGATTTAAAGGTTTATTAAACACCTATGATGAGTAGAGTTTAGATGGCCATCTAAAAGAATATTATAACCGGTAAGGAGTAAGTTGGATAGATAAATGCTGTACTTGCCAATTCAAGAGAGAGACCCATTATACTGTCTCTGCTTGAAGGGATATTCCCTACGGATGATGAGATACTACACATCTTATTTGTGGATTGTGTTGTCTTGATGGTATCAAGCACCTGAATACTGAAAAACCTCCTGAAAAAAGTCTATAACCAAATGAAAAAGCATGATGTAGCTATGGGGGGAAAGAATGAAGTGGAGAAGGAAAGGGTCAGGGAAGGAGATGGTAAAACAAGGAGATGGAGAATATTTATTGATATTCCAGTGGGACATCTTTGTACTATCTTATCAGTAGGTCTATATACATGTATGTGTATCTGGATCTATGTATATGTAGTTTACTGATATATACATACATATATATATGTTAGATATATATGCATTTGTTTGCAAACACATATGGTGATGCAAAATTCTTAGTTAAATTTTAATTATAAGCTTTAATAACTTAATAAGTTATTTTATAATTTTATTTATTTTTTAAACCCTTATCTTCTGTCTTAGAATCAATACTAAGTATTAGTTCGAAGACAGAAGAGTGGTAAGGGCTAGGCAATGGGAGTTAAGTGACTTGCCCAGGGTCACACAGCTAGGAAATGTCTGAGACCAGATTTGGACCCAGGAAATCCCCTCTCTAGGATTGGTTCTCCATCCACTGAGCAACCCAGCTGCCCTTTAAATAAGCTATTTTAACCTTTAATATGTATGGTTATATGTTACTTAGTTTTTGCACATGTTGAAGTTGTGAACAATGAATTGGGCCCAGTAATAAAGAGGAAGAGAGCAGACTAGATGGCTTTTGGGAAAAGCAAATTAAGCTTCTTTAATGATCCCAAATTTTACCTAGAAACAAAAGGCCACCTTTTTAATACCAGTTTTCTACAAGAGCTATTGATGGAAGTCTCAGAACAATTGAGAAATGAATATCACTAGTTGGAAATAGAGAGATACTCAGTGTCTCAAAGACACTCAAATACCAAAAGAACCTGAAGAAAGTGTCATCATAAAAATGAATAATTGAAAAAGATGGACTTGTCATATGATGAGAGCATGAGATAACCAATAGGTAGTCCAGCTCCTTCAGTATCTTGCTTTATTTTTTACAATTTTTACAAAATTCTCAGTAAGTTCTTGCTTTGGAACTGGACAAATCACTTAATCTCTGTTTGCCTCAGTTTTTCCATTTGTAAGACTTAAATAATAGTCTCAACTAAATCTCAAGGTTATATTTACAAAATGATTTGCACATTTTTAAAATGCTATATTAACTCTTGCTCTTATTATTATCATTGTGAAAATGATTCCCCAAACCAATTTTTTTAATACCATTTAGTTGTGTTTGCCGAGGAAAAAAGCACAAATTCTTTCAAGGAAGATGTCCTGCAGAGCACTTAACAGCGTAGGAGCACAATCTCCACGAAGAAAAGAATTACAGTATTGGATAGGCTAGAATGTGGGTAATATGATTTCCTAGAATGGCTTTTATAAAAGAAAGCTTTATTTATGTGTCTCAGTAGACTAATTTGGCACATTCTCCTTGGGAAAAGTCATTTCTATCAAATCTATGCTAGAAATAGTGATTTGAAAAATAACCTTGTGATACTACTGGTGGAAAGAGAGTCAAGTTCTGGAGAACCCTTTGTTCATGCTTTCAAGCCACTGGCCTTCTGTTGAGTTAAATAGAGATGGTTGCTAGTTAGATAATGATGCTAATAGGGCTTAACCTAATTAATTTCTTCTGGGAAAGGAATCTTTTCTTATAGATATAGATTATGAACTTCTTAAAAATATATCTCCTGGCTTTCAGAAGACCAACATCTGTGAGTTTGGGTAAGACAACAGTAGTATCTTCACATGAGGAAAGCAATGTCTTATCATCTCCAGTGGAGCCAGAAAGATCTGCTTTCAAATCCTCTTTCTAATTCTTATTTAGTTATTTAATTGACCTTGGTCAATTCACTTAATCTAACAGATTCTCAGTTCTGTATAAAGATGACAATAATAATAATAGTAATTAATAATAATAATAATGCCTTAGTGTTTCTCTCCCAATGTTTTGTTAAGTCACAAAATAGATCATGCATGTGAAGTACTTTGCTTACATTTAAATATTATACAAATATAAGTCATCAGAATCATCTTCCTTGTCTTTACTATCATATTCAAAATAATCTTTTCTAGTTGACTCAGTGAAATATTCATGAACTTAAAGATCTTCCATGAAGAAAGGAAAAATATTTTAAAGTATTCTAGTATTAACCAAGGCAAACTCGTAACATTTTGGCCTCATTATCATTTTAAGTTACCTTTGCCAGAAGGCTTTAGCCTATTCTTTTTCAAGAAGAGCATTTTTACCTTATTACCACATCATTAAGGCACTGTTCAGGTATGAATATTTTAATGAGAAAAATGAAAATTCCCCAGATCCCTCTGGTCCTTTATCTTTATCATAATAAAAAATACATTAGCAGCAAGCTTATCATGCACTTTATCAAACACAGAAAATAGGGAGGAAAAGAATCCTATTTTCTATCCTTCAAATAATAAAAAAACTTGATTAAAAAAGGTAAATGTTCATAGATAAAGTGTTCCAGAAGCCCTTTATTAAAGGTTCATTGGCAGGAGTACATTGGTAAATTTTTAACAACCAGCTCACCAGAGAAAAAGATGACATTTTAAAGTGTAATATATTATCAAAAATTTTTCATCACTTTTTCTTGACCAGATAATTAATAAAATAATGTTGTGTTGAGCTATTTTGAGGTGAAAAATGCTAACACTGAAATTTAAAAAAAATCACTTGTCATTGAGAGCTAGCTCCCTGTAATTTAGGTTTAGATTTTTTGTTTGGTAAGTGTTATTTAAATATTAAATCAGAGAATTACTGAACTCTAATACGTAAGGCCTGGCTAACTTTTACAAACTCTCAATTGTTAGAGAATTCTAGACAAAAAGTAGGCTGTCTAAACATAGGTTGGTATATATATATATATATATTTAGTGGTCTGCAGTGAGAACTAACATTTCTAGAAAAAGAGAGAACAGAAGTCATACGATTTACTAACCATTTCCCACCAGGGTCAACACAAAATTATCCCAAAGATCCCTATTTTGTCAGTAGAAGAGGGAGGTCAGGGGTCATAGTTAGATTTAGCAAATAAAAAAATAATATGGAAAGATATTCCAAAAATGCCTGACTGTACAACCTTTCTTTTATTCTGTTCTGATATTTTGATGTTCATTTCTATTTGAATGGAACCCCATACTCAAGACTATGAAAGAGAAGACATTTTGGTAGTTACAGAAGGGCCTTTATAATGTTTCCATTGATTCAATTACAAATAATGTCTCTTGGGAAATAAAAGGGAAGGAAGGAGACTAAAAGAAAAACAAAACAAAATAAAATTGGAAAGGGATTACTCTAGTAGAGCCATCTATAAATTAAAGCTGCCTGAACTACCTACCTCATTAATAACAAAGTACGTCTCATTTGGTTGTGCCTGTTTGTTTAGAGAGCTAAAGAGTGAAGCAAAAATTCCAAAAGCCACTTGTATAAAAGTCTCAAAATCACAATCATCTCATCATTTGCCACTAGCTCTATTTGGTTTTGACTTCACCATCATCATGTTCCTATGCTGGATAACCTCTGGCACATCACACTCTCCTTTCAACTTCCTCTTATGAATTGTCTTCCTCTATTAGATTGCAAACTCTTTGAGGGCACAAACTATCATTCTTTTCCTATGGATAGCCTCATCACTTAGCATATAATATCTGGCACAAAAAGGCATTTGACAAATATTTATATTATGTCCTAAGAAAGTGATTTGTAAGAATTAAAACAACACATAAATGTGAGCTATTGTTATTGTCAGTATTATTCAAATAGTGTTGTTCTGAATATGTTTATTCATCAATAATAATGGCTCAGATTTATATAATGTTTTTAATGTTTTCCAAATTAAACTTGTCTTTTTTTCTGTTAAAGTTCTTATTTCTAAGATATATAGAGGACTAAATCAAACATGTTTAGAATGAGAGCCATTCTCATTAAGCAGTTTTTAGAGGGAAGTATTCAAACTAGATACAAGCACATAAAAATGCTTGAAACTATTAATAATTAGAGAAAGACACATGAAAAAACTCTGAGGTACCCTCCTCACATCCATCAGATTGGCTAAATAGACAGAAAGAGAAAATGTTAAATGTTGGAAGGACTGTGGGGAAATAGGTATTTTATGGACTAATGGTGAAGCTGTGAACTGGTCCAACCATTCTGAAGAACAATTTATGACTGTATATTAGAAGCTATTAAAATGTGCATGCTTTTTGACTAAGAAATATTGCAACTAGATCTATATACCTGAAGGAGATGAAAGAAAGGGGAAAAGGTTCTCTATGTAAAAAAATATTTATAGCTGCATTTTTGGAGGAATTAGAAATAAAGAGAATGCCCATCAATTGGGAAATGAATGAACGACATGACATATGAATAGGATGGAATGCTATTAATGTGGCAAGAAATGATGAAATGAATAGTTTCAGAAAAACCTGATTAGTCTTATAGGTATTGATGCAAAGTGAAGTGAGCAGAACCAAGAAAACAATTCATGTAATAAAAATAATATTGGAAAGACAATCAGCTCTGAAAGCATTGAAAATTCTAGACAACACAATAACCATCCAAAATTCCAAAGAATTCATAATGAAACATACTATCCACCTTGAGATAGAAAAGTGTCTCTAAGTGTCAACTTAGGTATGATTTATTTTCTACTTTTCTTTCTTTTTTGTTATTGTCTTTGGACCTGAGTGACTTAAGAATTTGTTTTGCATGAAAATATGTATTTATCATAGGCTTTGTTTTTCTTGCCTTCTCAATAAGTCAAGGAGAGAAAGGTGTGGTTAGGATGAAATTATAACTGAAAACAAAATATAATTCAAATTAAAAAAAAAAACCACTAGACTTATAACAACATTTTCAAATTGTCCTAGAAGTCTCATTTTCATTTTATAAATGAAGACTGATGAAAGTAACTAGTTCAAAGTCATTGAATTTGCAAGTTCAGCTCAGCAAGGTCAGCCAGCTAACACTGTAGAGGTGTCTCATAGGACTTTAGCAAAGAAATCTGGGTAATGAACAAGATTTTAGCAAAGATATCTGGGTAATGAACAAGGTAATGTACTGCAGGCTCCTGTTTGGCTTTTTACTGAAAAAAGGCTTATTCTGTGTTCAAGGCATCTGTAAAGAAAGATAGTTTGTGGAAAACAGAGATATTAGTTTCAGTAGTAAGAAAAATAAATTTCCACTAACTGAATTTTAGAATGAAATTTAGACTAGTCTCTTTCCATTCTGTTTCCATCATAACCTTTCAAAGATTATATTGCTTATTTGTAATCATCATCAAGGGGCAGCTAGATGGTCTGGTGGATAAAATGCTGGACCTCAAGTCTCATCTTCCTGAATTCAAATATGGTCTCAGGCACTTTCTAGAAATATTACTTACCTTGTTTGGCCCAGTTCCTCTTCTGTAAAATTCTTAGTATTTTTGCAAAAACAAAAATAAAAAAAAAATTGGGCTCATGAAGATTCAAGACACAAATGAACAACAATCATTATCATGATCAAATTGCCTTCTTTACCTCCAATTATGTATACAGTGACTTGAATTCCTACAGAAATTTTTTCCTCCATCTTGGATATTATTCATCTTCATTTTGTTTATATCTATAACATTTTTACCTATAAATATACTATATATGGATGGATAATGTTGTATATGTGTGTGTGTGTATTCACATATATATGTATTTATATTTTGCTCAACACTTATAGAGCCACTTTTATTTCTCCTGGTTAGGGAAACTACTTCTATTGAAGCATATGAGCAACTATTGTGTCCAAATGCATCATGGTCTTAAAACATTTACTTTTGGTCCTGGGATGTTAAGGGACTTAGCAAGAGCCCCATAGCCAGTTTGTGTCAGAGGTAGGAACTGAACCCCTATATCCCAAGACAGGAATGACTTTTCTGTAATCACAAGTAGCAAGCGTCTTAAGTAAAGGAGAACATGGATTAAGGTGGGGAGAGAACCTAAGCTCCTGGGTCATGTGAAGCTTTCATGAAAAAAATACAATTTTCACTTACCTTTATATATGTTACTTATGCCACTGGGATTAAACATGTGTGAAAGCATGTGGTTAAGGGTTGTTAAAATAACTTAGTTTTATATATAATTATTTCCCTAGAACTGTTGAAGCCACTGTTTTAATCATACCATCTCATATTCCTTCCGCAGAACTATATTCATATCCCACCCCATTTTACAGATAATGAAATTATGAATATTTGGATTGAAGTGATTCATTCAAGCTAGAAAGTATTAGTGCTCTCAAAAAGAAAAATGATTTAAAATTACATCAGAGATATATTCTAATAATAAGCATTCTTATAATTTAAGGTTGGCCAAAGCTTTATATATATTATTTCATTGGATCCTCTCAATAGAAAGGTTCTTCTCTTATTCTCTTTTCTCTATCAGCTAGGAGATTTTATAGTCACAGTTTTAGAGATGAGGAAACAAAGACTGAAAGATGAAGTGAATTATTTTTTCTAAGTGCCTTAGGGAAGATTTGAACTCATCTTCCTGACTCCAAGTCCTTCACTTTATTTACTATGCCACCCAATTGTCTGTAACACTCTACTTTCTATTTATGGTAAGAATTGCTTGAATCTAAGCATGCCTATGGATAGTTGAGGGATCCCTATTGTTTTTCAAAAGCACCTATAGTTTCTTGTATTTTTGATGCTTTTATAACTGTTGAGCACTTGAAAATTCAGAACTCTGCCAATGAAACATGTTATTGCTCTCTTTAGATTCTTTGTGGCAATTTGGTGACATGACTTCTGTAGATCATAGCCAGAACTCCGACCATTACAATACCCTCTAGAACCAGAATTTATGAGTCACTGATAGTAAGAATTAATTAAGTTATAAAACCAATGAAAATAATCAGAATCAAATGATAGAATCATTCTTTTCATCATTCCCAAATGGACTCAACCCTCCCCTACCACCATTACCATCTCATTATAATTGAACCCCCCCAACTCTCATTAATATCACCCCCCTGGAATTTTGAAATAAGTCATAACACCCAGAGTCCCAAACTAAAATCATAGAAAGCAATGACATCTGCCTCATGCAATTGTCCAGAATCTCTTTGAATAAGCCTTGTTGCCAGAGTTTATTGAAAAACTTCCCGGGGTCTTGTTACAGGCTGCAGACTTGTAAAGCCTGTTACCACTTCTTTCAGAGGATCAAGACTCTTGGGTCTAAAGGATGCTACGGATTTTTTATCTTCCGCATTTTGATTGCATTTGATAACTTGACTTCTATGGCTATACCATATCTGACTGTTCTTAAGTTTAAAAATTCGTACTTTTAAAAGTTGACAACACCTCTTTGTAATTTAATATATAACTTTCAGGGTGTTATAGTCCAAGGAATTTTTCTCAATAATTGATTGTTTCTGGACTCCAAATATCATGGCAAGGATATAAGAAGGATATTATTTTGGTCATAGCCACTGTACAATTTGAGCTTTCACTTCCCACAGCCATTTTAAAAGCTTTCTATTTCCTACCTGGGAAAAATTAAGGAGAAAAATCAGAGTTTTTCTCTAGTTTTATTTTATATACTTAATAAGATCAATAGTTGAAAATATGGCAAAATCTCTATCCCTCAAGCATCTATTCTATCTTTCTCCATTTAGTAAATTTTTTGTTATTCAGTCATTCAGTGTGCCTGACTCTTTGTGACTCCATATGGGGTTTTCTTGGCAAGGATACTGGAGTGAGTTGCTGTTTCCTGCTTCAGTGAATTAAGGCAAATAGAGATTAAGTGACTTGTCTAGGGTTACCGTGAATGTCTGAGGCCAGATTTGTACTTAAGTCTTCCTGACTCCAAGTATAGCACTCTATCCAACAAGCCTTAAGGCTGCTTCATTTGGTCAATAGGTTCTTTTTATATATATATAGCAATTAATGTGTATATATTTTGTGAACCTAATATGTAATAAATGATCTTATAAATTCTTTGGTCACAAAACCCTTAAGTTAATATAACCATTGCCATTTTAAAGGAATTGTCACTAAGAAATTTTTATAAATAAAATAATTGTAGGAGAAACTATTTTTGAAGAAAAAAATAAATGAATTGAAAGTGACCAGTGAGACTTATTTATTTCAGGCTCTAATCCCCTCCATATCTATTCTTTTTTTTTTTTGTCAGAAAGATTTTGCTCCCCCTTATTCTTATCCAGAATCTAGATTAAGAAGATTAACATTTTAAATATTTATTTCTATTATTTTAATTATTCATCCCTTAATGATGCCTGAGTAGAATATTGGTATAATATATACCCATATATATAAACAAGAACATTTCCATACAATAGTATTTATTTTATAGTGAACATTTTGGAAATTATTTATTAGGTTTCTCTGAGATCTCCAGTTAATTTCAAATAAAAATTACATTTGTCTTTCATCTTAACATGTTCTAGAGAAGTATGTATTTTTTTTTCTGAAAACTTAACATTATAAAAAATAAAACTTTAACTTTAATTATGCTTGGTCAGACTGTTAAATTGAAAGCAACTCATCTATTTTCTAAATTATTTATTTGCCTCTTTGGGCAAATGAAATTTTTTTTTTATAAAACCTAAAAGAGACATTTTAAAATAATTTTTGTATGTCATGTGATTAGAAGTAGCATATTCCTATCGGGCTTTTCACCTCTACTTATTATATTAATTTGATGTTAAGTTAATCTTTGAGAAACTACTTCATCTAAATGGAATAAGATGATAATCTCTCTTTTCTCCCCTTTTCTTCTCTTCCCCCAGCCACTATGATACTCCCCTCAACTGCTTCTCTCCAACTGTACTCTCAGCAAGTACTTTCAGATTATCATGTCCTGTGGTAAACACTATTTATTAAAACAACAATAAATTAAACACAGTTTTGAAAAGTCTTTCCTTTTGGAAGTGAAATAGGGAGAGGAATAATTTTAAGTTTCTATGAGGGAATTCAGAAGGAGAAACAACATTTTTCCAGTCACTGCCTTGGGACAATAGCTATACCTGGTTTTAACCAACACATACTCCTTTTGGGTATTGCTAATTCTTCAAGAATTGATGAGTTTTTCTTTCTAAGTGTTTTCTTCATTACTGCAAAGGACAATCTCTTCATACTTTAGTCAAAGGTTTCCATGAGTTGTTGAGCTTGAGAAATTCATCTGTTAATAGGCAACCTGGTGATTGTTCTCTTGAATGAAGACTTGTCCCCAGGAAACAGACATACAGTCCATCATGGAATCTATACTCAAAGCTTTTTCTGCTTTGATAGGATACTGCAAACCTTGTGCCTTCTGGGCTTACCCTCCAAGGGACTAAGATGATGGAATGTGAAAGGAGGACTTGACTAGAGGTGTCTTTGGATGGCGACAATCTAATAATTCAGACACACACACATGAAGAAACACAGTTAGAGAGCTAACAACACTGTGGAAATAATCAATACATGAGGCTAAAATAATTCCCAATTCCTGTGTGGAAACTTTAAATTAATACAAACTTTCATATTTATTAGCTTCAATTTGGAGGGGGAAATGCCTCCATGGATACGAACATGCATAAAAAATCAGATAATATTATACCTAATTATACCTAATCAGAAGTCAGGTGTTGCTATTACAGATTATGAAACTGTAAACTTAGAAGGTTGCAAGAGCTTTGCCTTTAGCCCGGTCTTCAGCCTGTCACCTCAGACTAGAAAGCCCACATATATGTAGCTCAGATAATTATCTAGAACAAGTGTCCGTCAACTTTTATGTCCATTGGGATACTTTTGTATCCTGGTATACTTCTAAAGACCATGTTTTTAAGTGCATAAAATAAAATAAATATAGGATTACCAAGGAAATAAATTATATTGAAATAAAGTCATCAAAATATTATAAAAAATAGTATTTATGTACCTTAGGTTAAGAACCCTTGCTCTAGAGAAAGTGACAGCCTACTTCCTCACTTTATTTATCCAATATTTTTGATTTAGTCAAAGGTCATAATCAACAGTAGTTACCACCTGTCTTGCTAATCTTAGCTTTATACTTCTGATCTTTGATTTTCCAAAGTCTGTGCTCATTCTCAAAATTCTTTCTAAATATTACAGTTTCTCCACATAATATCTATTCTGTTTAATATCAAGATGTCTTTCCAGACAAAAACTAAATGCCATTAGAATCCCCCAGTGTGAATCTGCAAGCTTTATGCCCAAGAAAATCATTTTGTTAAAAAAAAAAGCATCTCTATTCTTGACCTTTAATACTTATGGCTGGCCTTCCAATCAGTTGGAAAGTGAGCAGACATCAGTTGTTCCCAATTGACCCACTTGATATCTGAGGAGGCAGGCTTCTAAGCAGTTATGGGGAAATTTACAATAATCCAAACATGAGATGATTCAGTCCTGGATGAGTGTGTTGGCAGAGAGAATTGAAATGAAGGGATACATAGCTAGGGAAAAATCTACAAGATTTCTACTGATGGCATATTGTGGTGAAATAGGGAGTAGTAATGGATAATTCAATTATCTTTGTATTTATCTCAGTATTTTGCATGTAATACGCACTTAAACAGTGAAATGATTTTTGAGTATGAAATGATGGCAATTATCCAGTTGAGAATGTTCAGCAGGTGGAAATGTAGTACTGGAGCTTAGAAGAAAAACCAAAGCTGCATACTATATGAATACAAATGATAAGTGAGACTAGCTAAAACTAGCAAAGGAATTAATTCCCAAGAACAAATAAAGAAGAATGAAGGGAAACAAACTGCAGGAAAAACAATAGCACACAATTTGGAATGCCTTCTTCACAACAACCTAAAAGCTAGGAAGTGTAAAATAGGCAATGTGTGTGCATGTATGTCTCTCTCTCTCTCTCTCTCTCTCTCTCTCTCTCTCTCTCTCTCTCTCTCTCTCTCTCTCTCTCTCTCTCTCTCTCTCTCTCTCTTTCTCTCTCTCTCTCTCTCTCTCTCTCTCTCTCTCTCTCTCTTTCTCTCTCTCTCTCTCTCTCTCTCTCTCTCTCTCTCTCTCTCTCTCTCTCTCTCTCTGTCTCTGTCTCTGTCTCTGTCTGTCTGTCTCCCTCTCTCTGTCTGTCTGTCTCTCTATCTCTGTCTCTCTCTTTCTTTCTGTTTCTCTGTCTCTGTCTCGCTATCTGTCTCTCTCTCTTTCTCTCTCTCTGCCTCTATTCCTGTCTCTTTTCCTCTCTTTTTCTCACTTTCTCTTGCTTGCTTTCTTTTTCTTTCTCTCACTGTCTTTTTCTCTGTCTCTTTCTCTCTATTACACACACACACACACACACACACACACACACACACACACACACACACACACACACATACATACACATAGACCCCTGAATTCACTGACAGGGGAAACATCTGATGCAAATTGACACCTACTACTCTGAAATTTATGCCTTGAGAGAGTTTGGGTCATTGTTTTAACTTACTAAGGTCAGAACAACAGTGTATATCAGATACTGTATCTGAACTCAGATCTTCATAACTCTGATACTCTCCATAATCAGCATGCCATATTATATAATAGTAATATCCTAAACTAAAAAAAGTATAAAAATTATACAATAATAAGTATTATATCTATTTTATTGATGAAGAAACCAAACTTCGGAGTAGTTATAGGAAGTGAATATATTTATGGACCCTCATAAACTTTTTTATTTTTAATATTTTGATAACTTGATTTAATATAGTTAGATTTATATATTTTTTTACTTTATGCATTAAGAAATTATTTTGATAAGAGATTCATAGGCTTCATGAGATTGCCAGAATGGCTCATGACAAATAAAAATGTTAAGAATATCTGAGATAAGTTCCAAATTTTGTAAGAAAAAAGTGACTTAGAGTTTGTAGTTAGAAAGGATTGCTAATAATAATGTGAAATACAGAAATTAGATTAAGATGGCACAATGGATAGCATACTGGGCTTGGAGTCAAAAAGACTCATCTATCTGAGTTCAAACCAGGTCTCAGATGCTTTCCAGTTGTGTAACCCTGGGCAAGTCACTTAATCCTGTTTGCTTCAGTTTCTTCATCTGTAAAATGAATGGGGAAGGAAATGGCAAACACTACAGTATCTTTGCCAAGAAAATCCCAAATGTGGTGATGAAGTATTGGACGTGACTTCAATGACCAAACAACAATTAAGAATAAGAACTGAAAAAAATAGAATATAGATGAATATAGGCTATGCCCCCCTTTGTTCTTTTTCTTTTGAAAGTAAAGTTTTTAAAAGCTATTTTTCTGTACTTATTATTGTTGGCCATTCTTTAGGACTTGTTATTCAGTGGCATGATACTGCTGATATTTTGTTTAAACCCTTACCTTCATTCTTAGAATCAATATGGTGTTGGCACCAAAGTAGGAGAGTGATAAGAGCTAGGCAATTGGGGGTAGGGGGGGGAGAAGTGACTTGTCCAGGAGCTCATAGTTAGGAAGTGTCTAAGGCCAGATTTTAATCTAGGACCTTCTGTTTCTAGGATGGGCTCTCAGTACCCTGAGCTGCCTAGATGCCCCCCTAATTTTAATCATGGAGTTCTTAAAATGTCCAAATTATATGTTTGTATGAAATTTTTGTAGGTATTGACAGCTGCATAAAGAATATTCAGCTTTATCCTTGCCAATGAACCCACATGAAAACTTTTACTTGTAAAAGCTAAGCTGGAGCAAAGAAGTAATTGCTCTTCTCAGTTAATTAAAACATATGAATTATGTAGAGATTTTCTCACCTTTTTTATAACAGAAAATTTTAATAGTGCATAAAAGTAGATTAAATCATTTCTATGGATAAAGATCCCTTGCCTTAGTGAAATTTCCAAAGGAGAGATCATTTAGTGAATGTAATTTTGACTTCCAGGGAAAAAGGTTAGCTCTTTTTATAAAACCCACATTCAATGTCCCCATTATAACTCTATCCAATTTCTTACTGATCATTCTCAATGTCAGGAGTGTTGTAGGGATGTAATAACAAAAGAGTAGAATAGTATAAAAATCTTTGGAAAAGATGTATCCTTTTTAGTTCTCTGTGGAAAATATAATAAAAGATATGAATTCTATGGAAAATTCAAAGCACTTTGTTCTCTGATAGTAGCATTTTGGATGCATATTGATAAATTAAAAATCTTTCAGTGCCAGTGAGTTATGTCAAAGGACATTTTTTAAATGACTAGATTAAGAGATAATTAAATGCTTTCTCTCAATATTTTAAATCAACCAAAGAGAGTTAATTTTTTTTAAACATAAGAATACCTGACACGTGTAGCCTTTTAACACTAGCAAAATGTTTTAACCTCATCATTGTCCTGTGTGTTATATTCTTTTGTTGTTTTATCATTTACATTTCATTCAATCCTTTATGACTCCATTTGGAGTTTTCTTAGCAAAGATACTTGAGTTATTTTCCTTCTCAAGCTTATTATTACAGATGAGGAAACTGAGACAAAGAGTGTTAAGTGACTTGCCCAGTGTCACACAGTTAGTGAAATATCTATGACCATTTCTGAACTCAGGGAGATGCCTTCGTAACTTCAGTCCAGCACTCCATCTTCTGTTCTACCTAGCTACCTCATTTTATAGAGGGAGATGCCAAGGCTCAAAGAGTTTAAATCACTTGCCCCTGATCATATTAGTAGTAAGCATCATAGAGAGAATTTATACCTAGTTCTTCCTTTCATGACATCCAAAACTCCACACCAGATTACTCTTCCTATGGGAGATTTTCAAAATATCTCACAAGAAATATTACACAACTTAAAAAAATTATACAATAATTGAAAGTAAATTATTTATTTGAAAATCAGGAACATTTTGTTTGTTGAATTACATTAAACTGTGAGGCAAGATTAATAAATGGTAGTCATTTATTCATTATTTTATTCAGCAGAGTTTTATTGATCCTACCCTGTGCTGGGTTGCTATAGAGGACCTAGAGATAAATAAAACAATCAACCTGACCTCAATTAACCTGAACCCAATCAGACACAAAACAGGCTCATACTGTAAAGAGAGCTTCAGCTTCCTCTAGAACAGAAAGTGTTCAACTAAATCCATGTTTCAGACAGTCAGAGAACTAAACAAAGGGACAAATGGATAAGTACTCTTTCAAACAAATCCCTGAATTCCTTGGAGTTAAAGAGCAGATAGAATAAAGGATCTCTTTCACAAGAAAAATTCTTTTGAAAAATGATGAAAGCCACTGTGATATGTTTACTGGGTATTTACATGTCTTCAAAGAAGTGATGAAGGAAGTTAATTGTGGATTAAATTAACAATAATTACAATGAACTGAAAGGAAATATTCGCCCTCTCCTTTCTCTCTGCTGCCGCCTTCTTCTTCTTCTTCTTCTTCTTCTTCTTCTTCTTCTTCTTCTTCTTCTTCTTCTTCTTCTTCTTCTTCTTCTTCTTCTTCTTCTTCTTCTTCTTCTTCTTCTTCTTCTTCTTCTTCTTCTTCTTCTTCTTCTTCTTCTTCTTCTTCTTCTTCTTCTTCTTCTTCTTCTTCTTCTTCTTCTTCTTCTTCTTCTTCTTCTTCTTCTTCTTCTTCTTCTTCCTCCTCCTCCTCCTCCTCCTCTCTCACTCACTCTCTCTGTCTCTGTCTGTCTTTTTGTCTCCTTGCCTCTCTCTTTTTCTTTTTCTCTCTGTCTCTCACACACATATATATACTTCATAATAATATGGTAGACAAAAAGATGAGCAAGTAAAAAGGTCAAATGGACTTGCCATCCTTGCAATCAATGTGTGAAGTACTGAATGCAAGTATTTTTACTTCCATCATGATGATGAAACAGAGAATAGAGACTTAGAGAAGACAAGTCACTATCTCAAGGTCATAGAGTTCATAAGTGATGGTGGTGGGTCTTAAATATAGGTCTTCCACCTTCAAGGCCAATGTCAATTCTACTGGTCTATACAAACATTGTGAATTGTATGTTTAGTAAATTAGTGGAAGCATTTGTTATAACTAAAATAAAGAACATCCTTATAAATAATTAGCTAAGACCAGTATCTTGGGAACAAATTGTAAGACTATAATTTTTAGATCTGAGATGGGTCCTAGTCCTGAGAACCAAAGACCTGATGTAATTGATGCATGGTTACAATTTAGACATAGTCTGTGCTTTAATCTAGAAATACTAATTCTTAGTTTCCTATTGAGTTTGTAAACTATTATAATACTTATAGAACTGATATAAAAATTCAAGTCATATTATTTGGTTACTATAGTAGCCCCAAGTATTTGTGTCATAATTAATCATAAGAATAAAATAGACTTCTGTATATAATACAGATATTATTAGTCTATGCATGTTCATATGTTTAAATATTTAATTCTTTTTAGAAATGTATTTTCCTTTGAGACATTTTCCTTCTGATTGAAATGTAGTTAACATCTTTCCATAGTGCTTGATTGAGCCTAGTCAGATTCATACTCAGTACAAAAGTAAAACTAACCATTTCACTCAAACAATAATTTAGTGCCCACTTCAGAGCTAAATATATTCAATAATCTTCAAATATTTATGTAGCTCATACTAAGTATAACATTTCATTGGATTAGAAGATATACATGTATCATGAAAATGTCTGATCATATCTCTAGATATATTTAAATTCACTTATCAAATTTCATGATATATTTTCCCAATAATTTTTAACATATGCTTGTGAATTATTAAAGCCAAGGCAAAATAGATAAATTGTTATGTGAATGGGATCCTTAGTTAAGGATTATGTATTACTCAAAGTATATAGTCTTGCTGCAATGTAAGCATTGAAATGAATATATTCAGAATTTGAATTATTGTTGGAACTGTCATTTTATCTCCCAGATGGCTGACCCTCTGCTGTGAAATATGAATTTAACAAAACAAACAATAGGGTATAATTAACAAAGATGTGTAAAATGGATTTATTTAACTGGAAATAGATTTGTTTTTAAAGGACAAAAAGTGTGAGAATTCCTGGAGAACTACTGGAGTGACTGGTGTGTCTAATTTGACATTTTCTAAATAGGCTTTTTTATTTGCATTTCATTAAGAAATGAATAATTACTATTCTGTCACATAATCTGCGGTTTTGCCCATTGATGATTCCCTTTAATTGAAAGTATGTCTTCTATTTGATAGGCAAGTAGGCGTTGTAGAGGAGAAATCCCTGGCCTTGAAATCAAGTTAACGTACCTCAGACATTTGTTAGCTGTGTGATTCTGGAAAGATCACTTAACTGGTCCAAACCTCACTTTCTTCATCCAAAAAATGAGTATGTTAATAGCACTCATATAAAGAGGTTGATTTGACTAAATTAAATAGTATTTGAAAATTCTTTACAAATATCAAACACAAGGTGTTAGCTATTTTTATTTAGAAAATATATGCAAACATATGTATTATTTCAAATTCAATTGGCCATTTTTGGTTTAAGAGAAGAGTTCTTCTATAGTCTATGTGCCCATTTCATAAGGATGCATAAATCATCAAAATATTTTGGAGATTTGATATTGAGATTTTATTTCCTTTTTATAAGAATACAGCCAACAAACAATTTTGGCTCCTTGAGCAAAATAAGGCACTAAGAATATTATTCAGGAATGTTTCTTCTTTTATAATTTAGAGACATTTATTCACCAAATAGAATTGCTCTGATAATTTAGAAGTATGCTTCATTGGGTACAGTATACTAAGATGATGAATAAAGAAAGACAAATAAGTTGGAATAGTTTATCAATGAATATGATATTTTCAAAAAATTTTATCTAGCCAATTTAGAACATTATTCCTTGGTTACAAAAATTATATTCTATTCCTCCCTCCCCTCCACCCACTCCACCTGTAGCCAACACACAATTCCACTGGGTATTACATGTGTCCTTGATCAGAACCTATTTCCATGCTGTTGGTGTTTACACTAGGATGTTCATTTAGAGTCTACATCCTCAACCACATCCCTTCGAACCATGTATTCAAGTAGTTGTTTTTCTTCAGTGTTTCTTCTCCCACACTTTTCCCTCTGAATGTGCCACTGCATTGCCACTAATGGAGAAGTCCATTACGTTCGATTGTACCACAGTGTATCAGTCTCTGTGTATAATGTTTTCCTGGTTCTGCTCCTTTCACTCTGCATCACTTCCTGGAGGTTGTTCCAGTCTCCATGGAATTCCTCCACTTTATTATTCCTTTTTGCACAATAGTATTCCATCACCAACATTTACCACAATTTGTTCCGCCATTCTCCAACTGAAGGGCATCCCCTCATTTTCCATTTTTTTGCCACCACAAAGAGCGCAGCTATGAATGTTCTTGTTCAAGTCTTTTTCCTTAATATCTCTTTGGGGTATAAACCCAGCAGTGCTATGGCTGGATCAAAGGGCAGACAGTGTTTTATCGCCCTTTGGGCATAGTTCCAAATTGCCCTCCAGAATGGTTGGATCAGGAATATGCTATTTTTTTTTAAAGCACAATGCTTACTTTAAATTGTGACTTTATGTCTGTGTGTGGTGAAATTTCAGTCTATTTCTACATCTTTCTTGTTCTACCAATTCCCACCAATCATTCTCCTGTAACTGGAAGATTATTTTTGTTGTTCTGAGTTGTGAATCAAAAAAGGATACTGATGACACATGCTGCACAGACTTTATTCCACACAAGCTCTTTTCTTCATGTGTGTCTACTGACTTGTAAGAACTCATTTCATTTAAGTGCATTAGAGTTTTCTCGATCTTGATAGATTCAGGACAAATATAGTGTTTATTATATTATAGTAGATAAATAGCAGATTAACAAGGTGGCACAGTAGATAGAAAGACAGATCAGGAGTGAAGAAGACTCACTTTATGGGTTCAAATAAGACCTCAGATACTTAGCAGCTGTGTGACCTTGGACAAGTCACTTCATCCTGTTTGCCTCCTTGCCTTATTTGTAAAATGAGCTGGAGAAGGAAAGGGCAAACCTCTCTGCTGTCTTTATCAAGAAAATCCTAACTGGGGTCATGAAGAGACAGATAGGACTAAAAAGACTCAACAATAACAAAAAGCTAAAGAAATAGGAGTTGTGTTTCTTTAATTATCAAACCAATTCCTTTAAAGCAGAAAATTTTACAAAATATACCATGATGAATTTTAGTAAAATATATTTCTGTCTACTGAGGATTTATTGCTTTACTGTATATTCGTTTTTGTATTATTTTTTAAGGGAAAGAAGTTTTAATGTAATTTCATAAGTATGGGAAACTTACATTGCACACATGCAAATTGTACCTAATTTAGCATGAAGAGTTTGGCTTGGGGCACAGAGAAGTCAATAGAAAGACCCATTGTTACCCAGCTATTCTATTTCAGAGGCAGGACTGAATTGAAGTCTAAGGCTATACTCTATCCACTATTATAGTACTGCCATGGATGAAACTCCATAAGTGATGATATTACGTAAAAAGTACAAAATGTATCACAAAACAGAACAAATACCCTCTTATAATATTTTATAATATTGTGATATAATAACAGGTATGCTGATTCATGTTAACTTATGCATATTAGTATATTCCTCTTGGGGAAAGTTCTAAGACATTGAATATATAATTTGATACTTTACTTTTTTCTCTTGATTTTTTTATTTCCTATCATTACAAAATATCATCTGAAAAATGTGATAAATGTATATTTTATATATATTCCATACAGCTAGTATGTTATATAACATGAAAATATGAATACGACAGAAAAGGAAAATGACAAATATCAGAAGGTTGTGGGAGAATTGGGGCACTAATATATTATTGGTGGAGCTGTGAATTGATAAAACCATTCTAGAGAGCAGTTTGGAACTATGCCCCAAAGATGATTAAAAATAAAAATCACATCTCTTTGACCAGCAATGCCACTACTAGGTCTGCATGCCAAAGAGAGGGAGAGAGGGGGGGAGAGAGAGAGAGAGACAGACAGAGAGAGACAGACAGAGGGGGGGGGGAAGGACATGCATTTACAAAAATACTTATAGCAGCTATTTTTATTTTGGCAAAGAATTGGAAATTAAGAAGATACCCATTAATTGGGGAATGGCTAGGCAAGTTGTGGTATAAAATTTTGATGGAGTCTTACTGTGTTAGAAGAAATGATGACCAGAATGCTCTCAGAAAAACCCAGAAAGACTCATATGAACTGGGGCAACTAAGTGACTCAGTAGATAGAGAACCAGTCCTAGAGTTGAGTGGACCTGGGTTCAAATCTAACCTCACACACTTCCTAGTTTTGTGTACCTGGAGATGTCACTTAATCGCCATTGCTTAGCCATTACCTCTCTCCTGCCTTGGAACTAATACACAATATTTATTTGAAAACAGAAGGTAGAGTTGAAAAAAAAATTACAGAACTGATGCAAATTGAAGGGATCAGAACTAGGAGAAATATATACACAGTAATAGTAATATTATATGATGATCAGCTATGAATGACTTAGCCATTCTTACCAATAAAATGATCGAATAAAATGCTGAAGAATTCATTATAAAATATGCTACCCATCTCCAGAGAAAGAACTGATGGAGTCTGAATGAAGATCAAAGCATACTTTGTTTGCTTCCATTATTTTTTCTTGGTTTGTGTTCTCTTTCACAAAAATACTAAGAGGGAAATATGATATATCAGTGACCATATACAATTTATCCAATTCCTTGCCTTCTCAATGATGGGAGAGAATAGGAAAGGAGAGAGAGAATTTGGACCTCAATATTTTTAAATGAACATTAAAATTCTTACATGTAATTAGAAAAAATAAAATAATTTCAAAAGACAATTTATATGTTATGTCACAGTAGGAAAATAAAAAATAAACCAAAGACTGAATTGATAACTTTAAAAAATGTTTTTAAACAAATGAGATCAATGCAGGAAAATCATGAAAAGAGAATTAACAGCTGATAAAAAAACACAAAAATTTATTGTAGGGAAGAATTCCTTATAATAGAAAAACTAGACAAATGAAAAAATGCAGAAGTTCACTGAAAAATATGATCCCTTAAAAATTAGAATTGGCCAACTGGAAGTTAATGACTATGAGAGTTCGAGAAATGATAAAAGGTGAAAATAATGAAAAAATTAAAAGAAAATTTAAAATATCTCATGAGAGAAGAATTGATATGGAAAATAGAAAGAGGTAATTTAAAATTTTTTCGTATTACCTGAAAGCCATAATCAAGAAAAATAGCCTACACACCATATTTAAAAAAATTATAATGGGAAAGTATGATGATATCCTAGGCTCAGTAGAGAAATAGAAAAAGAAATAATCTATCACCTCTTGAAAAATAACCCAAAATGAAAACTCTTAAGAATATTATAGCCAAATTCCAGAGCTCCCAGGTCAAGAAAAAATATTACATGTAACCATAAAGAAACTTTTAAAATATCATGGAACTCAAGTCAGGACCACACAACATTTACTACTTTCCACACTTTAAAGGAGAGAAGGACTTAGACTATTTACCAGAAAGCAAAGGAGCTAGGATTACAATCAGGAATTACCTACCCAGCAAAACTGAGTAGAATACATCAGTGGAGAAAACAATCACATTTAATAGGATGTGCAAAAATAGGGACACATGCACTTTTTGGTAGCACAGACTAGCCCAACTGTTCTGGAGGTCAATTTGCATCTATGACAGAAGGGCCATAAAACTATGCACATTTTTTTGATGTGGCAATACCATGACTACTTCTATATGCTATAGAGTTCAAAGAAAAAGAAAAAGTTGCATGTATATATGTGTACAGTCACACACATATGTAATACATACATTTATAGCTCTTTTGTGGTGGCAAAGATTTGGAAATTGAGAATGTCTAAACAAGTTTTGGTACAGAATTAGAAAATTATTGTGTTTAAAAAATGATGAAAAGTATAGTTTCAGAAAAAACCTGAGAATGCCTTTAAGAATTGATGCAAAGTGAAATGAGAAGGTCTGGGATATCACTGAATAGAGTAACAATAGTGTTATATGAAAAATGTTTTGTAATTGTATTTCTATAGTTTCCGAGTTTGCCTACACAGGTAGACTTAAGAATTTTATATTATCTACAGTTATTTTAAGTTGGATTTCTCTTTCTATTACTATCTTTTGAAATTTATTGGTGATATAAAAAATGCAGTTGATTTATGTGCCTTTATTTTATATTCTGCTACTCTGTTAAAGTTGTTAATTTTTTGGTTGATTCTCTAGGATTCTCTAAGTATAGCATCTATAAAGAATGTGATAATTTTATTTCTTCTTTGCCTGTTTTAATTCCTTCCATGTCTTCTACTTCCTTTATTGTTATATAGAAAGGCACCAATGTTTTATTTTCTTTACTTTTATTTTTAGAGTAGTGAAGAGCCTTGGATATATAGTGTTGCACATGCTTTTCAATGAAGTTATTCAGTTTGTTTTGTTTGTCTTTTTTTACTCTTTGTTATAAAGGAATTCTAAAGGGAGAAGTGGGAGGAGAAGTTACATGTGATATCCATAAATAATCATGATATAAAAATGAAGAGATTAATAAAAATTAGAAATCAGAGAAAAGCATCAAGACCAGATGGATTTACAAGTGAATTTTACAAAACATTAAAAGATAATCTAGTTCTATTATTAAATAAATTATTTGGAACAATTGCAAAGAAGGAACCTTGCCAAACTCCTTTTATGAAACAAATATGGTGCATATACCTAAAACAGAAAAACAAAAAGAAGAGAAATAAAATTACAGGCCAATTTCATTAATGAATATAGTTGCAAAAATTCTAAATAAAGTATTAACCAGTAGACTACAACAATATATCACAAAGATTATACATTATAAACAAACAGGACCTATACCAGGGATTCAGGAATGGTTTAATAGAAGGAAAATTATTCACATAATTGATAACATCAACAAAAAGTAACTAAAATCAGACAAAGCATTTGACAAAATACAACGCGTTCCTATTTTAAAAAAAAATACACTTGAAAGCATTAGTATAAATAAATATTTTCTTTAAATTAATAAAAATTATATGCTTAAAAGTATTAGGAAACACTATCTTTAATAAGGTTGTTAGAAACCTTTCCTCTAACATCAGTAGTGAAACAAGAATGCCTATTATCACTAGCATTATTTATTATTGTACAAGAAATCCTAGTAATAACAATAAAAAAGAGAAGGAAAAGGAATTGAAGGAATCAGAATGGTCAAAGAACCAGTACTCTGCAGATTATATGATTATGTATATGTGTGTATATACATATATATATATATATAATTCTAGAGATTGACCTAAAATTAATTGAAACTATTAATAATTTTAGCAAAGTAGGAGGATTAGAAAACAAATCTACATAAATAATCAAGATTGCTATATCTCTACAATGTCCTACAAGAACAGAATTTAAGAGATAATCTATTTAAATTAACCATAGATAAAATATATCTTCCAAAAGAAATCCAGAAACCAAATGAACATGATTATAAAACACTTTTTATATAAAGTCAGAACTTAAATAATTAAAGAACTTTCAATTGTTCATGGGAGGGCAGAGCTAATATAATTAAAATGACACCTTGCTTAAACTAATCTACTAATTAAATGCCATCCCAAGTAAATTTCTTATTCAACTAGAAAATTTAATAGTAACATTCATTTGGGAAAACAAAAGGTCAAGAATAACTGAGGCATTAATGACAAAAATGTTAAGAAAAGAAACTTAGTTATATCAGATTTTGAACTATATTATAAAATTGTAATTGAAAAGTTGATAAACAGAATAGACAAAAAATAAGAAGTCATAAAAGATAATAATAACCCTGTTTCATAAAGGTAAAGATCAATGTTTTGGGGATAAGAATACAGTGTTTGGTAACAATTGTTGGAAAAGCTGGAAAGCAGTCTGACAGAAGCTAGATATTCACCAGTATTTTATACCATTTAGCAAGAAAAAATCAAAATGGATACATGATCTAGGAATAAAGGGAGCTATCATAAGCAAATTGAGGAACAAGGAAAATATAAACTATGAGATTTATAGATAGGAAAGTATTTATGAATAAACAGGAGATGAAAAGCATTATGAGATATAAAACGGATCATTTTAAATACAATATATCAAAAGATTTTGACCAAGATAAAAAGAAAAGCATTAAGTTGGGGAAAAATTTATGGAACTGTTTCTCAGATAGAGGCCTGATATCTAAAATATAAAATGACAGGGGGCAGCTGGGTGGCTTAGTGGATTGAGAGCCAGGTCTAGAAATGGGAGGTCCCAGGTTCAAATCTGACCTCAGACACTTCCTAGCCGTTTGACCCTGGGTAAGTTACTTAACCCCCACTGCCTAGCTCTTACCACTCTTCTGACTTGTATGCAACACATAAGATGGAAAGTAAGGGTTTTAAATTTAAAAATAAAATAAAATATATGGAGGAATTTGTCAGATATATAAGAATGTGAGCCATTTCCCAATTGATATATGGATAAAAGATTTGAATAGATAGTTTTTATATGACTATATAAACATATAGATGCTCTAAATCATTATTGATTAGAGAAATACAAATCAAAACAACTCTTGAGATTTCATTATTTGGTTGATTTAAATGATAAAATAGCAAAGTGACAAATATTGTAGGGGATGTGGAAAAATGGGGAGACTAATTCATTGTTGGTAGAACTGAGAAATGATCCAACCATTTTGGAGAGAAATCTGGAATTTTACTTAAAGAATTTTTTTTTTACTTTTAAAATTTTTTATAAATTGTGTTTTGTTCTAGATTATATGCCAATACAATTTATTAATACTCATTTTCTGATATTTTGCAATTGATATTCCATCTGTCTCTCTGCCACCTTTCTCCTCTTTCCAAGAAGGCAGTTAATATGATATAGGTTGTACATATATATATATATATATCATATATTTCTATGTTTGTCATATTGTAAAAGAAGATACATATTGCTTACACTTAGATGAAAATTCATGGAGGAAATAAAGTAAAGAATGGCTTATTTCTATTTTCATTTGGACTCTTTTCTTTCTATGGCAGTAAATATCTTTTTTTTTTTGTCATGATTCTCTTGGAGTTATCCTAGATCCTTGCCTTGTTGAAATATTTATAGCAGCTATCTTTGTGATGGCAAAGAAAAGAAAAATGAAGGGATGCTCCTCAATTAGAGAAATGGCTTAACAAGTCGTGGCATATGATTGTGATGAAATACTGCTGCACCATAAGAAATGATGAAACTGTTAATTTTAGAAAAATCATGGGAAGACCTATATAAAAAAGCAAAACAAGCATAAATAAGAAATTGATGTATGACAACAATAATATTCTTTGAAGAATATCTTGTGTATATCTACCTCCAGAAAAAGAAAGAACTGATAACTAGAAATAAATAAGACATGGTTTATATATATTTTGTCAAATGATGCCTTCTCTAATGGGGGAAGTAAGAGAGGGAGTTAACTGAATATCTTGATATCTTAAAAGTTACAAACAAATAAATAATTTTTAAAAAGAAAAATATCTTAGATGGAAATATTTCATTCATGTTGTCCCTACTGTTAGAATTTAAACTTCTTAGTAACAGGAACTGTTTATATTTTCTTAGTATTTCAATTGCTTAGCCCAGGGTTTGGTATATAATGAGCATTTTAATAAATGTTTGATGATTTGTTGATTAAAAAACAAAAATATAAGTTGACACCCAAGGATGTTTCCAGCAACCCTCAAATGAATTTACTAAATAGTTGATTTAATTTTCCCAAATTGCAGATGAATGTTCATAGAAGATAAGGATGAATTAGAGTCCTATTGGTTGGAGACTATGAATTTGAATTTTGGAGTCATTTGAGGTTGCCAAAAAGACAATTATTTCTCTCCTCTCATTGTTATCTAATGTAATATGAATGATACCATTGTATTTAACTTTTTTTATAAGTTCTTAATAAAAATCTAATCATAAATTAGGGATAAGAAAAGAAATATACAAGTGGTATAAAAATTATAGAAGTCAGATGTTAGAAAAAACATTTTATAATTTTACAATATTATGTTTTTTTAATGGAATTCTGTAACAGTCTGCTCTTAGAGCTGTTTCAAAGCAAAAAATAATATAAATGAATGCTTTCGTTATATAGGAAAGATCTTAGATATCATAATTGAAGTTAGAACTTTATATATATTTTAAATTAGAGCTTATATTTTAATGAACCCATATATTATATTCTCTAGGAGAATATCTACTCTAAATCTGATATTTTCCCCTGGTTTGTCTTCTTTTAGGGCTTGGACAGGAATAATTTCCACAAGTTTTCTTTCCATAAGAATGACTATCTGGAACCAATTGTTAGTTGGCATGAAGTATATATACTGTTCAAGTATTCAAGATATGCATAGCCTGAGTGAGAACTCTTGTGACACCTACCTTATTATTACTTTGAAAGGAATGTATCATCTCAGTAGTCTCTTGCACAGTAGTCCTATGATTATAGAACTGTTTGTATATACAATTCAACTTGTATTAAAGATCTATCAGGTCTGAATGCATGAAGAAAATTCTCTTTAAATTAGAAAAGAATAGGAAAGACAAAGGAGGTGGCAAGATGGTAGCAAAATGAGAATGGAATTCTCTACTAGAATTGGGAAGAATCATGTCATGGAAATCAGACCTATCCTCAGTGAAATATTTGTTCCTTTGCTTTTTTTCCCTAGAAAACAGATTGTTAAAATATCTTATAAAGTCAATTTGGGTATTGGCTCTGCTCTGCCTGAATTAATAAGCCTTACTACTGTGTGAAAGGTGTGGAACAATGTATGATTGCTATAATCAGTTCTTACTTTGAGGACAGAAACTCCCTATTCTATGAGTGATGGATAGATGTTGCTGAAGGAGCAAATTTGGCCACAATAAAAGGGGAGGGTAATAAACTTCTGAAAAATTACAGCTATCCAAAAGAGTAATTGGCTTTGTTTAAGTATTGTTTCCCCTCATTTGAGGGCTTCCAATGAAGAATAGTTCACCTCTTGAGAGGGGATATTGTAAAATGTATATGCTAGATGAGAATGAAACTAGCTAATATCTGAAGATATATTCAAAGGTGAGATTTTATAACCCTTACAAATATCATGTCTTTTTTGACTCATGATGCATATTTATAGCCACTAACAATGTGAAATTTAGTTAAAAGTTTAATGCAATATTCTTTACAAATTATTCATTTTCAAAAAATTTTAATAAGCTTTCCCCCATGTAAATACTAGATATGTGTATGACTATATATTGACCAGGTATGGTTGTTTATTTATAAATTAAAATATTACCAAATTATTTTAATCATATCCACACATAAGTATATTACATATATGTTTATATACAAATGTCTCTGCAAACATATAAATGAAAATATACATCACAAGCATTTTATCTCCATAACTGCATATGTTTAAAATAAATTGCACTATCTTCATTAAAAAGAAATAGCAGTTAACCAAGATGATATATATTAATAATATTTTCTGAGAAAACATTTTCATTTTAAAAATTTTATGGTGGATAATCTAAGAATTTTAAAATAATGCTAAAGTTCTTAAAGTTGCAATTAAATTATAAATGTTTACTTTCTGCTGGTATTCTTAAGAAGACATTTATATATATGTGCATTTTATATCTTATGAAAAAGAGCAACAGAAAGTCTAAAGTAGCAAATGAAAAGAAGAAATGCAGGGATTTTCCAAACAAAGGATCCTAGCTGACCAAAGAAACAAGCAATATGGTAGATGTTGAATAAAGAAATACATATTTGTAGGGGAACATAATTTTTTCTTTTCATATAGAACCAATGAGAATACTGAAAGTGAATTTTACTTCCTCAGAACAGGGCAACATAGTTGTTGCAATTACATTTTACCCATCAGTATTTGAATACCAGCATAGTTTCCATTAGCATGGAAAAATGTAATGAAGTTACATCGTATAATACTGTCTTCATGAAAGCATATAGTTACCAAAGAACGCAAGAGTCAGAAGAGACTTCAGAGATCATTTAATTCAAATGCCTTAATTTACAGAAAAATAATTGAAAACGCTAGAGAAGTAAAATGACTTGACCAATGCCATGCAGCTGATTACAAGGTGACAGACTTTACAATTAGGACTTTTTACTGTGAGTGATCATTATTATTAAATCTCAGTCTTCTGACTTCCAATCCAGTTCTAGTACAGTTATGCCATATTTACAAACTTCTAAAAGCCAATAGTAAAGGTTAGTAAAGCTTCTGAAACTACCATAAGGTTGATGTCTTATTCTTTGGATTAGCATATCTGTAAGAAGCAGTAGCCAACTCTGCTGCTACAATTACTAATAAGTAAACAAATAAATAAATAATTTCTAATAGAAATGAAAAAATAATTTTAAAAGCAATGTTTATATCTTAATTGTATATTATCTATTTTTTCTTTTGAATGAACTACCTAGATAAATTTAGCAGAATATCTATTTACAATCCTAAACTATTATTGTTTTTATTTATTCATTTATTTATTTTTACAGAAAAAACAAATATAATCTGCCAAAAAAATGTGCCAACACTTTTGAAAACTCTTGAATTGATGGTGATTTCTGGATTAGTTACTGGATGATTTTACATTTTAGGAAAAAGACAAAACTAAATTGTGGTCCTTTTTAGACCCCCAAACTTGATGTAGAGTGTAAAATGACAAGTATGATACAATGATGAAAAATCATTATCATAAAACCTATAAAAAGCTAATAGATTTAATAGAATATGCTTTATATCTCAAATTAGATTTAAAAGCAAACATATGAGTAGTTGCAAAGGGTAAGGTGGGCCCTTGATTCCATATATTTTAAAAAATTTTCTTCTTTGGTAACAAATATTTTACAAAATTATGCATTTTTTAAATCTCAAGCAATATGTTAAAGAATTACCCTACTCTATTCTATTACAAAAAGTTTCCTTATTTGTGTTGTTGTTGCTGGTATTGAGTTGTTTCACTTGTGTCTAACTCTTCATGACCCCATTTGGTGTTTTCTTGGCAAAGGAACTGAATGAATTGCCATTTCCTTCTCTAGCTCATTTATATAGATGAGAAAATGAGGCGAATGGGATTAAGTGACTTGCCCAGGATCACCCAGCTGATTTCTTAAAAGAGCTGATCACTCTTTTAAGATCAGATTTAAACTAAGAAGATGAGGCTTCCTGACTTCAGGTCTGGCTCCACTGTGCCACCTAGCTATCACAATTTATTTTCCTCCCCTTATTTGTTTATTTAACTATTAAATGATTGATCAGTAACACTTTTAGAGAAAAAAAAAAGGCAGGGAATTTTCCATCATTTGCATCTGCTGTGTGCTTTTACTTAAAGTACTGTAAACCCCAAGTATATTTTCATATCATTTCTGGTGACCTTTGAGTCTCCTATTGTAGACCTTGTTCATGATGCATTTAGGCTGTAATATTCTGATTGTTGAAAAAGCCTGTAGCCTGCATTTTCACTATAAGCTTAAATATTTCATTAAAGCCATTTTTCACTTGCACATAAGTAGTGACATTTTCTAAAGGCTTCTCAACTAAAAAAGTGAATTAGTTAAGAGAAATAAGACAAATGTTAGACAGAATGGAAAACACATTTTATTTTATTATTTACTTTAAATTTAATAGCCAATAAAATAGAAATGACAGTGTTTTGCTCTGCAAGAAGCTTCTTCATTATATAGGAATAATATTATTTCCAAGATAGGAAAATATCTTGACAGTCTCATTTCTATATAACTATTACTAAATTTTATCAATCTATATAAGACTTTTAATCTCACTAGCCTGGTAGAGCCCTGTAGAGTGACTCCGAAAAAGGTCTAACCAGGATATTTTAATCCATGTAATTTCCAGTTCGGGTCTCTAATCTTATTATCTACCAGACATATTCCTTGTGAATAGATTGTCATGCCATTCTTTTGCTCAAATCCGTACAATTGTTCTCTTTTTCTGTATAAATGTAGTCTAAACTCCATAGCCTGCAATTGAAGACCTTTCCTAATTTGAAAGTATTCTCCCTTTCTCAACAAATCACAATCACTCAAATCAGTGAAAGATGCTTGCCCATACCCCAGACTTTCCCAGTTTCATAGCTTTGCTTGTGTCTATATTGCCATCCAGTATAGTTCCATCACTGATTTTCTACCCATCCTTTAGAGCCCAACTCATATTCTACTTTTGCCCTGAATACTATGCTAGTCCTCCTGAACTGTAATAACCTTTTACTCCAGGACCTCATCCTTCCCTTTGTGCATTGTATGTATTTTTGCTATTTTTTTATTACAAGCATATTATGGTCTCACTAATAAGTCCTGATGAGAACTTTGTGCCCAATCCCTTGACTGATCCTGAAGACTTGAACAGAGTAGGTCAACATTTGTGGTTTTGATGTGAATATCCTTTGCTAAGGCATTTTGATTTTCTTTGTTATTTTACTTTGTAAAACAAAGATTCCTTTTTATTATGAACTTAACATCAACAAACACAGATCCTCATTGATCATAGGTCTAATATGCTTGCTGCATTACCTACCCCCGATTTCCATATTAGGTACCTCATTGCATTCCACATTAGCAAGGTTTGTAATGATCTTGATTCCTTTAATCCTTTTCCATTTTCTGTAGTCCTTACCATAGGAGAATATTAGTAAATTTAGATTGGATTCTGGGACTTATCTCTCATAAGACAGACTAAATCCATTTGCCTACTTATAGGAGAAAATGTTCCCTAGACATATCTCTAAGATAATGTTATCTATATTATAAAAGATATTCTTTAAAGAAAAAAATTGCTTCAAGGGGCATGTTGTGGTAAGCAGTAATTTTGAATATGCATAATAATGATTTATATGAAGATAAACTGTTTCTGTATTGATTTTAGTAAATTCAGAACTATAAATGGAGACTTTTAGTTTCACACTCTATAATGTCAGAATATCTTTTAGTTGGTTGAGTTCATCATAAAAGGTTCATAGAAGGATGAAAAGTATGCTGAGTGTAGTTCTTAGAGACGTTTATGCATTCATTTGTTTGAAAATAAAAATAACATTGCAATTTAACTCACAGAATTTACTTTGGGGAATAGAAATATGCCAAGCTCAATCATTGATTTTTGCCTTCCCAGAAGCTATGACTTGTTTATAACTTATTTATGACATATTTAGGGATTGCTTCTATCATGCCAAGCATTTTGGCCTCAATCACTTTTTGGATTTCTAAACTAAAAAAATATATTCATATATGTGTACATATATTCATATATATAAAATAATTTATATAATATATATATTCATCAAGTATTATTTAGTTCAGTTGAAGGGTACAGAGTTCATAGATTCAGTGAAATTATCTGAGTGTCTAAAAATCATAGATTATTTTTCCTAGACCTGATTTTCTCAAAATCAGTATGAAATCAGTTTTCCCAAGTACTAAGCATGTAATCCATTTTTCTTTCAAGGAATATCCATGAAATTAAAAACAGGGGGCATCTGGTTTGCAGGGCATGAGAAAACAGACTATGTAGTATAGTGCAGACAAAGGGGTCTACATACTTTTCTTTACTCTATATTCTATAAATGTCATTCAGAAGTTTCAGATAAATACTTTTTATTATGTTAAGTCCATCTTAAAAATATAAAATACTAATATGATTGACAAACTTATATGTTAACTCTGAAAATCTCATGTTTTTCAGAAGTTCACTTTGTCACAATCTGGTTGACTTTTGATTTTTTTAGAACATCTGTGCTCAAATTCACATGAATAATTTCCTTTTGAGAACCACAATTTAAACAAAGTGGAAAAATGAGTTTTTCTACTTATTTCTGGTGTATTTCTAATCTAAGCTTGAAAATCTTTAACCTAAGTACTGTACTTTCGGATAAGTCTCAGATCCCAGAGCAAGGTTATACATCTTCCCCAGATATATAGGGAAACCCTGAGGAGTTGGAGCTACTCCTTCATCTTGAGCTCACAATAGTGTATTTCCATCCAAAATGATCAGTTGAGAATTATTTTACTCATCCAGCATTAAGGAGCTGAAGTGAACTCACTGACAACATTTTCACCTGATAGATGATGAGGGTTTCACCTAGTATTCAGATGACTTCTTATCACTAATTTGGGGATTTTTAAAAGTGGCTATTATCTTGATCTGTTAATTCAAGTGAGAAGCACCTCCAAAATAGGGGCTAGTGCCAAGACTGGTCTACCACAGAAGAGAGGTAAATAATTCAAAGGAGAGTGAGACATGGACCAAAGCCCTTCAGAGACTGAGAGTGCTTCTACCTTTCAGTTGTCAGGAGACCATACATGATAAAGTGAAGGGGCTAAATTGAGCACAGAAACAGGGGCATGAAGCTGACTACATATGCATGTTCTGAAGACAATGGTCCCAGTAGATGTGTTCTTGCAAGTCAAGGAGAGGAGGGGAAACATGTATCATTATCCAGGGGTAAAGAGGAAGAAGCACATCAGTGTCTAATAGCAATGAGGATTGACAGCTAGTGCTGCTACCAATAGGGAAAATTCTACCCACAATTTTGCTGACATTGCTATATATATTATTCTCCCTGAGAAAAAGACTACATTCCCTGAACTGATTATGATTCTGACTCCTTTGGAAAGATTTTTTGAATAAAGAAACTTATAAACTTAAATAATTATATGGATATGCAGATCATTTTAAATCTGCTTCTATGATGTCTTTTGACACGTGGTCTGATACAGGATATATCCAAAGATAAGAGTAAGACATCTGGGACTGGAAGTTAGTGTAATGATCATAATGTAATGATGTCAATTATCATTATTATCAATATCAATCCTTTTAAATTATCTTTTTTGGACAGAACTTGAATAGAAACAATGATATAAGGACAACTCAATAGCCTAACATTATTATTTTGTGTTTAATTTTCTGTACAATGTTGCAGTTTTTGAAACTGTACAAAAATGTTGTCATGTAAGCTCATGATAGAAAGATGCAGCAAAATCTTATTTAATGGGGCAGCTGGATGGCTCAGTGGATAGAGGGCCAGACCAGAAGATGGGAATTCAAATCTAGCCAACACTTTCTAGCTTTGTAATCTTTGGCAAGTTACCTAACTCTCATTGCTTAGCTTTTACAGTCTTCTGTCTTGGAACTAATACTTAATATTGATTCTGAGACAGAAGTTAAGGTTTTTTTTAAAGTATATTTAATCCCTCCCAATTAGAGAAATGCAAATTAAAACAACTTTGAGGTACCCCTTCACACATAGCAGACTGGCCAATATGACAGCAAAGGAAAGCGATAAATATTGGAGGGGATGTGGCACAATTGGGACACTAATACACTACTGGTGGATTTGTGAATTGGTCCAACCATTCTGGAGGGCAAATTGGAGCTATGCACAAAGGGTTTTAAATGAAAAATACCTACCCTTTGATATTATGCTGAGTTTGTACTGGAAAGAGATAATAAGGAAAAAAGATTTGTACAAAAATAATCATAGCCATGTACTTTGTGGTGGCAAAAAATTGAAAAATGAGGGGATGCCTTTCAATTGGGAAATGGCTGAACAAATTGTGGTATTTGTTGGTGATGGAATACTATTGTGCTCAAAGGAATAATAAAGTAGAGGAATTCCATGTGAACTGGAACAACCTCCAGGAATTGATGCAGAGCGAAAGGAGCAGAACCAGGAGAACATTGTACACAGAGACTGATAGACTGAGATGTAACGGACTTCTCTACTAGCAGCAATGCAACGATCCAGGACAATCCAGAGGAATTTAGGAGAAAGAACTGTGGAACCAGAAATATATTAGAAAAATATAGGATCAACCATGTAGTTCAATAGGGAAATGATTAGGGTGTTGATGTTTAAAGATCACTCTACTGCAAATATGAACAACATGGAAATAGATTTTGAACAATGATATATGTATAACTCAGTGGAACTGTTTGTTGGCTTTGGGGGGAGGGAGGAGAAAGTAGGGGTGTTAGGGGATCATGAATCATGTACCATGGAAAAATATTCTAAATAAACAAATTTTTAAAGTATAGTTAGTACAGTTCCATTGCAGATAGGATGATGGGAATACTATGTACTTTATCCTGCTCTCATATGGTTCAATTTGTTCTTCTGATTATATTTTGAAATGTTTTTATTTTATTTTACATGGCTTGAAGATTATGAGTATTTGGTATTGCAGCAAAGGCTTGGGTAATTTTGGATCAATATTACATCTAGACAGATTGTTGTACAATTTGTTGAATTCTAAAGGCTATTTTGAAGATTGCATTTTTTAGTCAGTTATCTATTAGTGTGTGAAAGGTAGCATACTTTGATGTATGTATAATTTTAGTCATCAAGTCAGATCTTAGCAATTATCTTATAGATGTTAGATTGTAACATATGTGGTATGTTCCATATTTGCTACTCTTTTCTTATTCAGTGGGTTGGATGCTAAACCCAGAGAAGCAGTCCTAGAGACTAGACCCTTTGAGAACCCTTGTTTCAGAGATTATAAGAGCAGTAGAAATGTATTATATGAACAAAACTTTTTAGGTGATCCAGAGGACATCTACCCTTCTTCTACTGCTCCTCTTCCTACCTCATTCATTTATTTAACTGATTTCCCCCTCATCCCTTCCAACATTTATCATTTTCCTTTTTGGTCATGTTAGCCAATTTGATAAGTGTGAGAGGTATCTCAGAGTTCTCTAAGCAACAGTGATTTGGAGCATTTTTTCATATGATTATAGTTAATTTTAATCTCTTTCTCTAAGAATTGTCTGTTCATATCTTTTGATCGTTTTTCAGTTGGGAAGTGCTTTGTATTCTTATACATTTAACTCAGTTCTCTATTTGAGAAATGTGACTTTTGTCAGGGACACTTGTTACAATTTTTCACCAAAATTTGTTATTTCTCTTTGAATCTTGGTTTCATCAGTTTCAATTGTACAAAGCATTTTTATTTTATGTAATAAAGATTATTCATTTTATTTTTCATAATGTTCTCTATGTCTTATTTGTCATAAATTATTTCCTTATCCATAAGTCTGATAGATAAACCTTTCCATGTTTCCCTAATTTGTTTATGGTGTCACCCTTCTAGATCAAGTATCCATTTTGACTTTATTATGTATGGTGTGAGATGTTCATCCTTGCCTAATGTGTGCCATAATTGCTTTCCAGTTTTCTCAGAAGTTTTTTTGTTAAATAGTTAATTCTTTCTCCCAAAGCTTGGATTTTTTTGTTTTATTAAACACTAAGTTGTAATGGACATTAACGGCCACGTGTTGATTTCCTAATCTATTGCATTGATCCACTACTCTACTTCTTAGCCAGTACTAGATTGTTTTAATGATTACTGCTTTTTGGGATAGTTTGAGATATGGTATGATCAGGCCTCCTTCCTTTATACATTTTCATTAATTTTCTTGATATTTCTTGTCTCTTGTTCTTCAAAATGAATTTTGTTATTTTTTCCAATTCTTTGAAATAATTTTGGATAGTTTGATTTATGTGGACCTGAATAGGTAAATTAATTTAGGTAGGATTGTTATTTTCACTATATTGGCTTACCCTATTTGTAAGCAATTAATGTTCTTAGAATTATTCAAATCTGGCTTTTTTTGTGAAGAGTGTTTTGTAATTATTTTGAATAGTTGCTGGATTTGTTTTGGTAGCTATGCCCCCAGGAATTTTATATTCTTTAGAGTTATTTGGAATGGATTTTTCTCTTCTGTCTCTTGCTACTGGACCTTGTTGTGGTAAATACAAATGCTGATGATTTAAGTGGGTTTATTTTGTATCCTGTGGCATTGCTAAAATTGCTAATTATTTCTATTAGTTGATTCTTTGGAATTTGTTTCTTCATGACCTATTCTAATTCCTTCAAGTTCTTTTTCTGTTCTTATTGCTATAGTTAGCATTTATGATAGAACATTAAATAATAGTGGTGATAATGGACATCCTTTCTTTACCCCTGATCTGATTGGGAAGGCTTTTAGTTTATCTCCATTATAGATAATGTTTTCTGATGGTTTTAGATTAATCCATTTATCATTCTAAGGAAGGTTCACTTTATTCTATTTATAATTGAATATTTATGGAAACCAGGGGACACAAGAGGCAGAGGTTAAGAGAAAAACATTCTGTGTGGGGAAAAGCTAGTGAAAAGTCATAGATCCAGGAGATAGAGTACTGTATTTGAGCAAGAGAAAGTAGGCAAATGTAATCGGATCACTGAGTATCTGAAAGAGATGAAAGAATAAGGACACTAGAAACCTAGGAAGATTTCACATTGAGAAGTTGTTTAAAATGCCAAATGAAAGAATTGATATTTGAGCTTGAAGGCAATAGGGAGCCATTGATCTTTTTTGACTTGAGGCAGACTCAATGCAGTCCAATTTTAGGAAAATTACTTTGGTAGCTGATTGAAGTAGAGAGGAAGATTTTGCTCCAAGAGCCAATCAAAAGATTATTATAACAGTCCAGCTGAGAGGCAATGGAGGCCTGAAATAGAGTGGTAGTCTTTTGAATGGAAAAAAAGAGGATGTACTTGAGAGATGGTATGAATTTAAAAACAGAACTTGAAAAGAGATTGAATATGGGAGGGAATTCAAAAGCAGAGCATAGTATGACACTGGTATTGCAATCTGGGTTCATGGGGTTGTGTTAGCATCCTTTAAAAAAACAGGATATTGGGAAGAAATAGAGGGATTAGAGGAGAATATTGAGTTTTGTTTTAGACATTTGAGTTTGTGATCTCTATGGGACATTTTCAAGATATCTAAAACAATTGTTTATTTGTGAAAAAGCAAAGATTAATATAGCAATAATTAATTTAAGATGATTATTGAACAGGTTGGACCTTGTTAAAAAAATGAACTAGTATTGAGGAAGAGAAGGCACAATATCAAACTTTGGAAGATAGTCCTGGTGAAGATCTAGTCAAGAAGACTGAGAAAGAGTGATCAGGCAGAAAGGAAAGAACCAGAGAGCAATCTTCTCCTCCCAAAAAATGAAAGAGAGAATGTAGAAGGAAGAAAGTTTCAAAGAAGATATAGTATCAAGGAGGAGACATTAACAATATCAAAGGTTTCCTAAGAGTTTAAGAAGAATTAGGACTGAGAAAAGACTTAGATTTGGCATTGGTAATAGTGAGGGGTTTCAACTGAATGATGAAATAGAAAACCATATTGTAGTAAGAGGAGGTGATAGGGAATTAGGAATAAATGACTTTCTTTTATTTAATTTTTGGTCAGATTACATCCATGCAATTTTTAATATTTGCTTTCTAACAAATTTTCAATCCAAGTTTTCTCCCTCCTTCCAACTTCTCATCCCTCTCCCTTCCCAAAAAAGTAGGTAATTTGATATAGGTTGTACAAAGTATTAAGCTGAGGAAACTGAGAGATACTGAGAGTATCTTGTATACAGTATACTTATACAATTCACATTTCCATGTTCAACATATTATGAAAGGAGATATATATTACTTACACTTGAGAAAAATTAATGGAGTAAATAAAAGTGAAGAATGGTATGCTATATGCAGACTCAATAAGAACCTTCTGTTGTGGTGGTCATGAGTACTTTTTGGTCATGAGTCCTTTAGGGTTTTCCTGGATCCTCACATCACTGATAGTAGCTGTTAAGTCTTTCAAGATTGATCATCATATTTTATTGCTGTTACTGTGTACAACATTCTTCTAGTTCTGCTCACTTCACTTTGCATCATTTCATGTAAGACTTTCTGTGTGTGTGTGTGTGTGTGTGTGTGTGTGTGTGTGTGTGTGTGCTTCATTCATCATTCCTTAGGGCACAATAGTATTCTATTACAATCATATACTACAACTTGTTCAATCATTCCCCGATTGATGGACATTCCTTCAGTTTCCAGTTCTTTGTCATAATGATAAATAACTGCTACAAATATTTTTGTACATGTAGGTTCTTTACCCCTATATATTTAGTTTCTTTAGTAGATATCTTTCTGGATGAGTTTAGTAATGAAAAGGAAGAGATGTATAGGACAATAATTATTGAGGATGATCAGATCAAGTGAGTTTTTTTTTTTCTTAAAGATAGAAGAGACATGTTTTTTGTCAGTGGTAAAAGATGCCAATTTGATAAAGAGAGATTAGGCATGATATGTTTAATCTGCTGGATGAGATGAGAGAGAATCATAAGATGAGAGGATATTTACAAGGGGGTTGGCTTTGACAAAGAAAAAATAGACATTGTTTCTGTTAGGGAGAAAATGAAGGAAAGTAAAACTTCACAAAAGCAGGATATTTCCAAAGCATTATATTCTTTCCATACTCTGCTCTAGTCAGATAACATGTGGAGTTTTGTGTTCAATTCTGGATACCCCAACAAAGTAAGAAAGATTAATATTCTGGATATTAACCAAGATGTTGAAAATCCGTAAACTCATGCCAAATAAAAATCAATCAAAAGAATGAAGGATATATAATTTGTTGAAGATTTTATGGGGGTGGGAGAGAAGCATAGGGAAAATAAGGAATATGATAACTAGCTTTATTATTTGAAAAAAATATGCTTTGCAAGATCAATTAGATTTGTTCTGATTAGCCCCAGAGGTTAGAAACAGTAACAGTGAGTAGAGGTTGAAAGTAAGAAAATTTATGCCTAATGTCAGGAGAAATTCCCTAACAAAAATATATGAAGCAATTGGAATAAAGTGCCTTAGGAGCTGCTTGAGTGCTTCTCCCTGATGCAAAGCTTGGATAACCACTTCTTACAGATGGTATAATGTGGATTACTTTTGAGTATGAATTGGGCTTCTGTGTTCCCTTTGAAACCTAAAATTCTGTGATTTGATGACTTTCTGGTTATGTGACTATAATAACATCTTTGCTTTCAAGGAGCTTGGCTATTGATAGCATTGATGCAAAATTTAAATCTAAGATATTTAGGCTAAATTAAACTACATAAAGTTGCTAGGAATATCTATTATTTTAAAAAATCAATAAATAAATGGATTTCAATTCTATTTTTGTTTTAGTTCCTGCATGATTCTGAATTTCAACTAGCTATTGAGTTAGCTCGATAATATTCTTCATTTTTATTTTTTTGTAAACCTATAACTTAATAAATTACTCAAAGCACAGAAAGAATAAGTGTTTTATTCAGCATCACAACCAGACAGTGTCAGAGTTGAGATCTGAACCCAAATTTTTCTTACACCAACTCTAGCATGCTCTGTCCACTGGACATGAAATCTCTGGCCAAAACAAACAAAACTTATTTTGTGAGAAAAGGCAGGAAATATACTTAAATTGTAGAAAATGTACAATATTATCCCAAAAAAGAGAACTTGCAAAATTTCCATTTCTTTGATTCTGGTAGATTTTTTTTTTAAATAGAAAAAAATTCATGTGATATAAATGGAGAATGAGTTTACTCAGATAGTTGTCTTCATTGATTTCAATGTATGCCAAAGATGTTCATATGCTCAGTTGCACTCAGAAATTGTAAAGCAATAAGTACTTTTTTTCATTGCCATTCTTGAAAAAGTAACACTATCCTTCTGTTTTTATTTCCATATTCTGTTAAATGTAAACATTCAAAATATGTAGGTTTTTCCCTCAAAATCTATGCTGAAAATATGTATGCATTGAACTATTGAACTTTTTTGCAGTGTGAGTTCCTTTTTTTTCCTAAGTTTTTAAAGAGTGGGAGAAAGAGAAAAAGAAAAAATAAGGAGAGGAAGGAGAAATGTTTTTGAGGTGATCATACTTAGGTAGAGTTGAATTTATGACTATCAATTATGATTAATTGAATTATTTAAAGAAATTTGCCCCAGTTTATTCATTGTTTGAAATCATCTTTTTTAAAGCTCTCATTGAAAAGGTTTTTATTATGGGCATAACTTCATGCAAAGCCATTTGGATACAGAATTTATAGTTAGCAGAAATAATGTCCTTGGTTTAAGGTTTTTGTCTTCTATGCTGTCTCCCAGCTTCTTTAGTGAATTTCAAGTATGAATAAACAGAAATAGGTTATAAAGACTTTGGTTTTTAATTTGTATTGTGCAATAGATATGGGTGCTTGCTACAATTCATCATATTGTAATGATAATGCAATTTGTATTTTATCATTGAGGAAGATTATTTGAATAATAATTTTCAAAGTAGGCATGCAGTAAAGGCTGTTATTAAGCCTCTAAATAAAAGTCTATGTTGTGTTACAAATTTCTAAGAGCTTTTTATTTTAATAGGAGTATAGAGTATGCCATCCTCTGACTGTAGATAGGGTGGAGAGATAAGAATTAAATGATAGTACAATTAGATGTATTTGGAACCAGATGAGAGATAAGACACAAAAAGTTGTTAATAGGGTTGTTAATTTGAAAAGATGTCTGTGGAGATCTTCTGTATAATGTCTGACAGATATATAATTCCAGCTGGGTATATAGAAATGGCAGGTAAGTGGTGCAGTAGATAGAGTGTCTGGAAGATTTGAGTTCAAATCCAACCTCAGTCACTTGCTAGCTTTGTGATCCTGGGCAAGGCACATAAGTCTGCCTCAGTTTTGTCATCTGTAAAATGAGTTGGAGAAGGAAATGGCAAATAGCTCTAGTATCTTTGCTAAGAAAAAACCAAATGGGTTAACAAAGAATCACACATAACAGAAATGACTAAAAAGAGCAAGAGCATATGAAAGTGGTCATTGGTGTCTGCCAGAGGGTTCAGTTCACATTGCATCTTCCAGAAGCTCATTTATTTTGAAACAAACAAACAAACAAACAAACTACCAGGCAGCTAAGTAGAACCCACAGGTATTTAGTGTGTACTTTGAAATCCCAATCTTTTATTTCATACAATTATATTATTGTGGGCTAGAAATTCCAGAGATCCTTTGATCTCTTATTAAAGCAAAAAGGAAAGAGAAAAGCAAGGGAAAAAACACAACAAAAACAAGACAGCAATAAAGTAAACCATAGGTGCATACTGATAAGGCTTTACTTTCCCTCCACTTTAATTCTTTTTTCTAAATTCTGACCTATATTATGATTATATGATTAGCAGTGGACTTCCAGACACTGAGGCACCTAAACAGATGAAACTGCATTACAAAATCAGGATCTAAAAAGATTCTGACAGGCTTGAGTGAAGATTTGTATCTAATCAGATGAAATTTGAAAGGTAGAAATATAAAATCCTACACTTTGGTTTAAAAAATTAACTTCATAAATTAGTATGATTAGACAATAATTCACATGAAAAATATAAGTGAATTCTACAATTATATAGCAACCAGAAAATAATGCATCCAGAGAAGTACATTGCCCAGGACAAGAGTGGTAATAATCTCCCAGGTCATCTCATGTTTGTAGTACTGCATTTCATTATGAATGAAACTTAAAAAAAAACACATCGATACAGATTAAAACAAAATGTTTTTTCACTTTTTTCTTCATGAATTTTTTTCCTTATATAAGTAATATATGCCTGTCATGACATGATAAACATGTAAATATGCATTGTATGATAGCACATATATAATCTATATTATATCACCTCCTCTCAGGGAGAGTGGAGGAGAAAGAGAGAAGGCGAGAAAAGGATTGCAAAATACAAAAAAAATTGCAGAAAATTATTATAAAATTTGTGTCCATATGTAATTAGGAAAAATAAAAAAGAAATGATACTTTATTATTGGCAGATTTGGGGAAAAGAGGGAAAAACTATATTGTAGAGGTATAATAAAATAAATTTTAAATAGATGTCTGAAAAAGAAGATATTGAAAGTGTGAAGCACACCCAAAGGAGAGTGACAGCATCACAGGATACCTCAAGGTCATGTCATAATCAAGTGAAGAAACTATGAATATTTAGTTTGAAAAAGAAATGTATGGTAGAGAACATGATAGCTGCCTTCAGAAATTTTGAGAATCTATCACATAGAAGAGGGCTTCTATTCATTCTGTAGCATTGGTTGAAAGCTACAGAAAAGCAGATTTAGTTTCAGTGTAAGGGGAAATATTCTGACAATTAGTGGTTTCAAAATTGACCAAAAAAGTTTTGAATTCTTTCACTAGAGAGTTTCAAGTAGAGCACTTCTTGGAAATGCTAGAGAGGTGATTCCTATTCAATCAAGTACAGATTAAACTAGATGGTCTCTGATGTTTCTTCTCATGTCACTATCTTCTGTAGGACTGTCTCTCCTTTCCACATATGGCATCCAAGGTCTTTGTTTCTGTCTTCTTTCTCCCTTTTAGAATGCCATTTGTATTCATTTTTGCCAATTTCTACTATATATATTGGTTTGAAGATTTGGTGCTGAAGAGAAATTACAGTTATTTTTTGTTTCTTCTGTAGGACTGTCTCTCCTTTCCACATATGGCATCCAAGGTCTTTGTTTCTGTCTTCTTTCTCCCTTTTAGAATGCCATTTGTATTCATTTTTGCCAATTTCTACTATATATATTGGTTTGAAGATTTGGTGCTGAAGAGAAATTATAGTTATTTTTTGTTTCTTCTGTAGGACTGTCTCTCCTTTCCACATATGGCATCCAAGGTCTTTGTTTCTGTCTTCTTTCTCCCTTTTAGAATGCCATTTGTATTCATTTTTGCCAATTTCTACTATATATATTGGTTTGAAGATTTGGTGCTGAAGAGAAATTATAGTTATTTTTTGTTTCTTCTGTAGGACTGTCTCTCCTTTCCACATATGGCATCCAAGGTCTTTGTTTCTGTCTTCTTTCTCCCTTTTAGAATGCCATTTGTATTCATTTTTGCCAATTTCTACTATATATATTGGTTTGAAGATTTGGTGCTGAAAAGAAATTATAGTTATTTTTTGTTTCGGGCTCCAAGTTCCTTATGAATGTACAAGTCCTACACATCCCTCTGGAAAGGTCTGCCTAAAATTGTATTGTTTAAAGACTTCACATGTTATTTTAATGTAGATATTATCCATCAGTATTGAATGTTCTTGACACTTCTACAATGACAAAGAAAGACAATATCTGGTTGAAAAATAGATAGCTATTTCATGTCATAATAAATACGTTGATAATATTCTAGAAGTGTTAAATACAAAAACTTCAAAATAGTAGAATTTTATAGACTCAAAAACTGAAATCATGCCACTAGCCTGGGAACAGTAGAAACAAGGAATAAGGACCAAGTTTGAAAAATGCGTGTCTGAAATGTCAAATTGAACATAAAGGCAAACCTAAGTACAGATTCTGCATTTTCATTGTTCTGCCATCTCTTATTTTACTTCCTCTGTCCTACAGATGATCCCTCCTCTGTCCACATATTCAAAAGTGGCCCATAATTTTCCTTTGTTAACTCCTGCCTCTCCTGGTTTATCTTCTTTAGCATGTCCCCAGGCTCTACACTCTTCTTTTGTGCCCTTTTCACTATAAAAGGGTATGTGTTTTGTTCAATTCCACCTATGTTCAATGATATGATAAGTAATCTTAGAAATCTCTGTTGTAGTCTCACACTCTTCTTTTTAGTAACATAGGATATATTTAGTGGATATGTTGAATTGATCAAGATTTCAACTGATTTCTGAGAATGCCTTTTCCTGAAGCTGGTAAATTGTAGCTTTTTCAATTATGTGTGTCTGTAAATCGTGTCTGTGTAATGCAGATGGACTTCTTTGCATTTAAATATTTCATTCTATTTATTGTTTAATGTCCTGGAACATTCTGAAAAGACACTAATTGCACAACACCCAATTTATTTTATTGTTCAGCATTTGGAAGTTTCTGATGACAAATCTTTGGGTGCTTCGTTGATGGAGACTGAAGTCAACCTGGACAGCTACCAAACAGCTTTAGAAGAAGTGTTGTCATGGCTTCTCTCTGCTGAAGATGCATTGCAAGCACAAGGTGAAATTTCGAAAGATGTAGAAGAAGTGAAAGAACAGTTTCATACACATGAGGTAAAAAAACATTTTTTAAAATTATCTTAAGAATAATATCCCCATCACCCTTTTGAACTTCAGCAATCTGTATCTAAGGACCCAAGTCTTCTAGATTTGGAGGCATAGTTTCTGGATAGGAATTCCAGCCCTGATTCTTAAAATTTGTGCCTGAGGGCAGCTAGATAGCTCAGCAGATTGAGAGCCAGAGACAGGAGGGCCTGGGTTCAAATTTGACCTCAGCTAGGTGACCCTGAAAGATATGTCATATGTTTTAAGATGACAAATACATTCTTAGTTTTTCAATTCTCGAGTTAAAACTAAATCAAGACTCTTTCATTATGCACTTTTTAAAAAGAAAAATTGGATAAAATTTTAAGAATACTATTGGAAAATTTAAGTGCTAAGGAAATGTAAAAACGAAGCAAAGCAAAAAAAATTGTACTAAAGGTATTGGTTAACATTGATAGCCTATTTTTGTGGCAGGGTTATATGATGGAATTAACAGCTCATCAGGGACGAGTTGGCAATGTTCTGCAATTGGGAAGTCAATTGATCAGAGTTGGGAAACTCTCAGAAGATGAAGAAAATGAAGTCCAAGAACAAATGAATCTCCTCAATTCTCGATGGGAATGCCTCAGGGTAGCCAGCATGGAAAAACAAAGCAAGTAAGTTACAAAGAGCAAAATAAAAGGTGGGAGGGAGTCATTTTAGGGTGGGGTTTCTGGGGTACAGATGCGGAATGTCTACAAGATACTCTTTTGCCTTTGTAATCTTAAATATATTACCAACTTTGGAATGTCCTCTGAAATTGAAGTAAAAAGGTGGAATTGATAGTTATATGCCATTTTGTGTTTTAGAAGGCAACATTAAACATAGGTCACAGATTTGAACAGGTTATTTCTTTAAAAACAAGTTAAAGCATAGAAAAAATTCAGTGAGGCAAGTGAAGGGAAATTTATGCATGTATTATTTCAATGCACTTGACAAGGAAATTGAGAATTTCTTTTCTTAAGAAATTACCCTTGAAAATTGGAAGATTCATTTGTTTATAGATGTAAGGACAAAATCCTTTAGAAATTCTTTTTGATTTCTAAAAATATATTGAATTAGTCAGAAATAGCTTTTGAGACTTATTCCTGAAATATGCCTGTTTCTTACAAAGGAAATGAAAAAGACCCAGTAATTTAGGAGATTTTGCTTTGATTTGTACCATTTTGTGTCAGCATGTGTAACCTACCTAAGCAACCTATACTTAAATTTAACTGAAAAGAGATGAAATGTCAGCTATGATTTTGAATATATTAAGCACATGTTTCTGTAGGTTGCTTCAACAAGTCAAGGATTTTTTATTAAACATTTTAAGAATTGTCCTTTATGTATAGGGATACCAGTAACCCTTTCCTGATGTCATTAGTTTCATTAGCATATAAATACTATATATGGTGTCTATCACTGAGCTAAGTGTGTTACAAATATTGTCACCTTTGGTCCTCACAACAACCCTGTAATATAGATGTTATTATTGTTATCCTCATTTTGCAGCTGAGGAAACTGAGAGATACTGAGAGTTAAATGGCTTGTCAATAGCTAACAAATATCTGAATTCAGTTCTCCCCAACTTTAAGCCCAGGGCTGTATCCACTGTGCCATCTAGCTATCTCTAGGTGAGACCTAAGCATCTTTGAAAGAAACTAAGAATTCACTGAAGCATAAACCTCTTTATTTTTTGCTCCCTCCATTTTCTGGAACTCATTAAGACCTTCTCCTTATAACATTACCTCTGTGACCACCCTTGACCTACTCACTCTCTAATACCCCCTAATTTAAAGATTCTGATGCTTCTAGAGTCTCCTAACACCATCACTCATCCACTTCCAACCAGATCCTGGTGGCCATCACCTTTTTTTTCCTTTCTTTTTCTTTTAAACCTTTACCTTCCATCTTAAAATCAAAACTATATATTGGTTCCAAGATAGAAGAGTGGTAAGGGCTAGACAATAGAGGTTAAATGACTTGCCCAGAGTTACATTGCTAGGAAGTATCTGAGACCAGACCTGAACCTAGGATCTCCCATCTCTAGGTCTGGCTCTCAATTCACTGAGCCACCCAATAGCCCCTGACATCAGTCCCTAGGATATTTTCCTTCCTTCCTCAATCAATTCTTTACCTGATTTGTAGTCAATCTCCCCCCCCAACCCAATCCGACCTTTGTACAAGAAGATATCTATATGCATTTTAGTGCTTCCTCAAATACCCGTTTTTCTCAGTCTGCACCATTTTTATGGCCAGCTCCTTCTCTCTGCCTCAGCTACATAGCAAAAATGGTCAATCCCCTGATCTTGTCATCACCCCTTAATTTTCCACTTTCATGTTCAAAATTCCTTTTTCTAATTATAACCTTTAATTTTCCATCTTTTCCTAGGCTTTTCTTGGTCTTTTTCATTATTTCCATTTCCCTCACTTCCTTTCTTCTGTCCCAGTTGATATACTTGCTTAGGCTCTCATTCACTTTTCTTCCTTTGCTTTTCTCAAATCCTTGGTGAGACAACTCAACTCTGTACTATTCTGTACTCTCAAAATATTTGCCCTATCACCAGTCATGCCTTGCCAATTTCCAACATGGATTCCTCTAATTCCCATGGTCCACCTCCTTCACTCCCACTTACATGCTGCTGAAGCACAAAGCTACAAGAAATCCATGAAATCATGATGAGTCCACTAGAGATATATGTTATCTCATCTGAACTGAGCCCTCATGACAACAAGGTAATCAATCATTCTACTCCTCCCTAATCAATTAATTATACTACTTAATAGAGACTGTTCCAAAACTTATCTCGCTAAATCTTCCCATGAGCAACATTCACTTTATCTTGAAGGTAAGATTCTGCTTATTTTCATTCCAATGCCCTTTTTCTTCCTTTGAATCTTATTTCACCAAATTGATGAAGAATTGATCTCCAATTTTTAACTTATCCATGTTGGAGTTTTTGAGATTAATAAGTCCCTTTTGTCAAGTTGTTTCAACAACTTTTTAACAACAACAAAAAAGATTTGTTGTCTTTTTCTTTAAACATTATTATAGTTATAGAAAATTCAGTGTCTGTCAATTGGCTGGCATTACTTTGACTAAGACACTTTATAACAAAATGGAAAAATAACCTAGTGAGAAGCAGCTTGCAGCAGATTATATTTTCTGTATCATTGGCTACAACATGAAGTAAAAGTGCCTTTTAGCAAAACAACGGCAACAACACTAGAACCATGGAGCAAATGAGATGCTGGACTTAAGAGGTAGGGGTATCATGTCCTTCTCTCTGTTCCCTATTAGGTGGGGATTATAATACCTGTAAAACATAACTGGGCTGTGAGACTCCTGTGAGTTATAGGACTTTGTAGAACCTCAAAATGCTAATATACACTACATATGCTAACATAATGTTGTGTGTTAATATATAATATATAAATATGAATACACACATGTACACATATATATACACATACATATATATATACACACATGTGTATGTGTGTATAATGTGTGTATATACTCAGCCAGGGGGGAGGAAGGGGCAGATGTGGGTAGGGGTGGGGAGTAAGGAATCAAGGCAGAAAAAGTCAGTGTAGACTTCAAAATCATGGCCCCATCAGGAAAAAAAGCACTTTCAATTAAGGGCCATGGGGAAACTGGTCAATTTGCATTGTCTTTGATGCTTTAAAGCAATGTACAATATGAATTTAAAGAGTCTTTTAAAAAGGTGCTTTCCAAGGTTTTTAGGCTCTGGCACATGTACCCTTTGAATATTTCACTTCTTTTTTTCAGTCAGCCAACAAGTTCATTAAATATTTATTTTACTAGATGTCTGGAATAGTGCTTTGCACATATTAAGGTCTCTATGACTATATAGACAGTTACTAAGTGTAGAAGTAAGATTAAGGTTGAAGAAAAGAAAAGAAGGAGGACAAAAAGAAGGAATAGGATGAGGAAAAGGAGGAGGAGGAGGAGGAAGAGAGAACCAGAGAGAAGAAGAGGAAAAGGAAGGACAGGATATAAGAAAAAGAAAACTTGTGTATATGTGTATATGTCAGCTTTCTTGTTCTTGTTTCTTTTTCTTCTTTCTCTTCTTCCTCCCGCTTTCTCTTTTTCTTTTCTTCCACATTACCATCAATTTACCTTATTATAATTAGCAACTGGCTATTGTTAAAATTAAATTGTGGTTGGACTGATAATATATATTAATTAGATGGTTGTCAAGGATTTAATTTCTAAATCCCAAAATGAATTACTAAAGTAAATTGAATTTATGGTAGTTCATTTGCAATATTTACAATAGAAGGAAGATATTAAGGAGAGAGAGAGAGAAAGAGAGACAGACAGACAGACAGACAGACAGACACTCTGGCTTCTTCTGATATCAGTTAGAATTTCTAAGCCCCAGCAAGGGGAAGAGAGTCTCAAGAATTTGGGCCTTTCCTGGAGGCTTCACACCTTCAGAAAGGCAGGATCACTAAGTCAGCTTTTCATTCACCAGTGGTGACAGTCTTTAAGAAGTTTGGGTGTTGGTCTTCCAGGCCCTCCTCTGTCCTTCACTTCAAGCCTGGGTGGCTGACTGTCAGAATGTTCCTCTTCACTTCAGCTCCGAGTAAGTGACTGATCCTTCACTCCAACCCCAGGATGACTGACTGACTGTCTTTACTCCAAGTCCGGGTGACTGACTATGTCTGAACTCATCCAAATGTCTGAATCTGAATCCCTCTTCAGTCTTTTTTCCATCTATTTATAGACCTTTTTCTCTTGTGTCACCTTCTCTAAATTTTCATGTCTACCAATCACAGCAGAAGCTTTTCTCCAGGACTGCCCATTCTTTAGTTCTTACCTCCTTTGGTTAGACTGTATCTTTTTAGATTACTTAAAACCTCTTTTTGTTAAGGGCACCTTTTGTAGTTACCTAACACCTTTTTTGTGATTAATTCACCCTTTGGAGTTACTTAACACCTTTTTGTAGTTAAAATCTAAAAATAGATTATAGCTTACAATTGTAGCTTCACTATAAAGGAAGAGCTAAGTACCTTCATTGTTACAATCAGGAGATTACAATTTTATCTTCACAACAAAGAAAGAGCTAAGTATCTTCATTGTTACAGTCAGGGGAGAGCTAAATGCAAATTTCACATTACATATTCATAGAGTAATTGATACCTACAAAACACTGTTCCTAGATTTTATTAAGTTTATTTATTTATTTTTATTTTTATTTTTTATTTATTTTTATTTATTTTATTTATTTTGTTGATTCTCTAATTGACAGGAAAGTGAAATAAGTCATCAAAAGGATCAGATATCAGATCTCACACACCTTATACCCTAGCCCTTAAAATTCCTATTTTATGGTGCTGTAAAGCAAGAGACAATGCAAATCAACAAGTTTTTGTGACCCTTTATATACGCACCATGTTCCTGACTAGGCAATGATGCTGCAGTCTGACAATGACTTCTCTTGTCTTCTCTGTTCTCCATCTCCAATTCCCCCCTTCCCATCACAAACTGGGTTATTTTGACATCAGATGAAGAAAGACCTGAGCATCTGCTTATTCCAACTAGTATTCTCCTTTATGGACTCATGTGCCTGATTTTGTCCTTGTGGGCTGCTTCTATCCTTGTGCTTTAAAAAGATTAACATTCATCCAATCCCCTTTCTTTGACAGTCTTTGTTATATTCATGTTACTCACCATACATCAGATTACTCTTCATCTAGTACTTTCTCTCAACTGCTATTGAATCGATACTTGTGCTATTATCTCATCTATTTCATAATCCAACTCTTCATGTGTTGAACAATTCCTTAAGACTGACATATGTTCTTTAGTCTTTGGTAATGTTTATAAAACTAGGACAACCACCACAAGAGAATATTTATATTATTTTGAAGAAATGATCCTAGTTTTTCCTTTATAGCTCAAATAAAATTATATCTTAATTCCCTTATTTTTTTAATACATTAGTTAATTTAATATTGAGGAATAACTTACTCTGGGAAGAAGCATAAATTGAAGATAAAAGGACTTAAGAAAAATCTTTTTTTTTTTTTAAACCTTTACCTTCAGTCTTGGAGCCAATAGTGTGTATTGATTCCAAGGCAGAAGAGTGGTAAGGGCTAGGCAATGGGGGTCAAGTGACTTGCCCAGGGTCACACAGCTGGGAAGTGTCTGAAGACAGATTTGAACCTAGGACCTCCCCTCTCTAGGTCTGGCTCTCAATCCACTGAGCCACCCAGCTTCCCCCTTAAGAAAAGTCTTAAGAAAGAAACTTAGTAACAATTAAAATTTGAAATCTGTGAAGACACCGAAGAGGATGAGAAATTGGATGATTGGATTTTATTTGCTGATGGAAATAAAAGCAATTGATATTAGTAGTATGATTTCAGGTTGCTAGAACTTAAGAGTGTATTATTAAAAAATACTGTCAGTAGGTTAAAGCATACTTTTTAAGGACTTTAGTGTGAAAGGGGGATGTGTTTAGAGTTGACAGGGGTGAACGCACACTTCTCAGAGAAAGGTTTTCCTTGGCATTTAACAGAGAGAAATCAGAAGAAATAGGTATTTTGGTGGAGGAAATGATAAGTTAAATTATTGCTTGCTTTGAGTTTAAAGGCCATTTATCTCAAGGTACTGTGTGGAGATAGGAAAACTTGAGCTCAAATAAGCTCACATACCTCAGGAATTCACCAGTTGTGGAACCCAGAGCAAGTCACTGAACCTCTATTTACCTCCATTTCCTCATCAGCAAAATTCGGAGAATACTAGGATGGAGGAAGATTGTGCTTCTGTCTCTTTTCTTTCCTTTTTTTTTAATTAAGCAAAAAAAAATTAAGCAAATCTTGAGGACTTTATCCTTTCCTTGTAATGCTTTGCCTCATTCTGGATTCTTCCAATAAATGCACACTTTCAAATAATTTCTATTCTACTATACTTTTCTCTTTTTGCTCCTGATATTGTAAAATTACTAAAGCATTGACCAAAACTCATTTTTTTTTAAAATTTCTACATTGTCTTGCATAGAGTAGACATCCAGGGAGTATTTACTAAAATAGAAACAAAATGAATGAATGAATGAATGAATGAATGAATGGAAGAACAGTAGTATAGGCCTTGTTGTTATAGGTTATATAGATTCCAGGTGTAAATAATTGAGACTTGGTCCAATAACAAGACCAGAAACCTCAATTTTTAAATTAAAAAGTTTGTTTTAAAGAGCAAACATTTATCCATATTTAAACAGAAATAAACAGATTCTAATCATAAAAATAATGACTTCAAATGAACAAGATGGAAATAGCGTGCTAAATATTGCACTATATAAAATTTATTTTAACTTCCTCTCAAGACATCCAAGCTTTTTTCTAGCCTAACTCTATTAGTGAATGTTTCTCTTTCTTACTAGTTGCTTCTCAGTATGTGTGATATTCTTGTTAGCACCTTTCCTTAGTTCTGATACCTGGACCCTTGGTTTTTATAACCCATAAATATTCATCACTTTACTGACTACCATCCTTCTGCTGACTGTCTGGTTCTGTTTTCCCCAATATGAAAGGAAGAGGAAGCACAGTTGGAGGGAAATAAAAATGGACAAGGAGCAGGAAATCTGGACTCTCCATCCTGCTTTGCCTTCATCTTTCTCTTCTACCCACTCCATTCTGTTTATTTCTCTACATTATTATTTCCTTCCCTAATATGATAACTTTATAGATAAGGATAAATAATACAATAAAACCTGCTGTTCTTCAAATGGATTAAAATGATAACTCCATTTATAGACTGGCCTAATAATGCCACACAAATATCTGATATTTTCAATTATTTAGGAGAACATCAAAGATTTATTTGAAAACATTTGAAAACCATTTATTACCCTGCTAAGAAATGTCATAACTGAAATAAAATAAAAATTTTAAGTTGCATTTCAAAATCTGAGTTTAATACAGTCAGATGAGGATAAGGGAAGTTATGCTTATATCATAATATGGAAAAACCCTTGGCAAAAAAGTCCAGCTGTGAAAGGATGAGAAGATAACTGGCACTAGGACAACAGAAGATTTTCTTCTCTATGAATAAACTAATTAATTTGATTGAAAAATGCAACCTGCAGAGAGCAAAAGAGATTTACTGACATTTCTACAAGGATTCATAAAGATATGCACAGCAAGTTCCATCAACTTCTCTGATAATTATAGTTAGGACATGAAGGGGAAAACGAAACCCTTTCTCAGGGGGACACAAAAATGAAAGCAAGATGGTAAAGGAACAAGTGTCATAAATGAGTATCTTTTTAGAGATGTACATAGATGACATAAATTTTATTTAATAAGTAGATAAAAATCTAGAAAAAGGGAAATATAAATATTATTGAATTGGAAAAATTTCAAATAGAAATCAAATAGAAGTTTAAATATCTATAAAAATCTCATATCTATCTACATATTTTTCACTAAGGCATTCTCCAGAAACATGGTTTAGTTTTATCCTCCCTAATATATGTGTTCCTTCTTCAGCAAAGGATGATCACACATTTTAATTACTTCCCACTTGTTCCCAGAAACCCATCAAGACTGCTTACAATATAAAAATTCACACTCAAATTATTGTGTTGCTTCCAAATGATCTTTGCTACAAAAGGAAACTGGACACCTTGGTCCAAGAGGATAATGATTTTTCATGTTGATGAATGGTCTCAGAAATTAACATAATAAAATTGTATTGGGCAGAATATTTATTTTGTTAACCTTATGAAGGAAATCAGAAATATATGTATATATATATATATATTTAGTAAAATATTTCAAAATGAAAAGGTGGGAAAAATGTTAAAGGAACAACTTTTTTCCATGGAATAGAAGGAGTCCTAGGTTTAACAAAAGAGCAAATGAAATTAAAATTGGCATTGTGATCAGTTGGGCAAAACAAATACCACAAAATGATGACTAAACATCAAGATATAGTACTTCTACACTATGATCTATTAAAGTGGAATTCTTCAGGTGGTTATACATTTATCTAAGTTTTGGATAGACATTGGCATGGCTTAGTATTAGGAAGAAGGAATCAAAAGTGATGTACTAAATAATAAGTATTTTATGGACCATACATACTTGAATTAGGTGTTCAATCAATAAAGATAAAAAATTATAAGACATTTATTATGTTAGCTCCTATTGGAATATATGAACACAGGAATAAAGTTTTAGAACTGAAAGGCCCTTAAGACCATAAAGTCTAATTTCCACATAAGAAAACCAATTCTGCAAGGTTAAATGCTCTGCCCAGAGTTACACAGGGACTAAATGCCTGAGGTTGGATTGAACCCAGGACTTTCTGATTCCAAGTTCAGAGCTCTATCCACTGTAACTCTAACTACTTAGAAAGTAAGTCCCAGTCCCAGCTCTCAAACAGATTAATGCATGTTTGAACAAATTCTCCAGTATGGTTGGAGTTGGGAACCTCCAAGGACCATTTGCCCCTTACCCATGAGGTCTCATAGATTTCACCTTTGAGACTCCACCCTGGGGTTCAGTGGTCCTACTGGATGATAAGTGAAAATTCACCAAATTTCATAGTTTGCATCATACCATGCATCACACTCCATGCAACTGATCAATGCAAGCCTCTCACTCCTCTCCTGCCCTCACAACCAGTAGCAACAGCCTACTCCCAAGATCTTGTGCTGTGAATAATAAATCAATATAGTCATCACAACAAATGCCCTATGACTTCTCAGACAGAGACCCTTTTATGTGTTAGATTCCCTCATTAATACTGTAAACTTCTCAAGTTCTAAGACCGTCTTCCTTTGACATGTGTCTCCCTAGTACCTAACACAGTATTTGGCATGTAGCAGATAATGAATACTTGTTCATGAATTCATTCATTTAAATTATAAATCATGGTCATATGTATTCCTAAGGAGTCTGGACTTCATTTAGAAATAAATTATTATAAAATAGGCAGCCAATAATATAACTTTTTACTTCAAAAATGATGCAACCTTAATCAGAGAACAAAAGTTCTTACACTGTTTTGGTGTTTATGGAGCCTTTTGGTAATATGGAGAAACCTACCAGTCATTTCTCAGAATGTTTTTAAATGCATAAAATAAAATGTATGGAAATATAAAGAAAACAAATTATATTGAAATAAAATTATCAAAATATTTATTTGAAAAAGTTTACCAATCCCAGGCAAAGAATCCTTATGTGTAGAATAAAATGAATTTTAATTTCTATGTATGAAATGGTTTGCGTAAGTAAGATACTGGAAATGGAAAGCTCAAAATGACTGTTGTAAATGTATAAGTAAGAACTAACAAAAGCATGAACTGGTGTGGTAGTAATGGGAAAAGAAAGGGGAGAACATGATAGAATGGATATGGAATTGATTGGACTCTGAAGAGAATTAGAGAAATCAATGATTCATAGATTTAGAACCTGAGAAAGGGAGTGATTCCATTAATGGCTATAGGCAAGTAAACAGAAAGTATGGAGGTTAAAGAGTTGTTTACATTTTGAAGTTGGAAAAAGGATACTCTGATCTGAAAATAAATCATGAAATCAGTATACCAAATATGGAAGGAAAATTACAGGTCAATTATCAGCACTATTTTTTTTTCTATTTGAGAGAGCTCAGATTTAAAGTGGTTTAAAGATAGGTCTGATATCATAGTCAGAGATAGCAACAGAATGGATCTTCTGACCAATTCCATTTCTTGGAGATGTTATTAAAATCTATTTTATTTTCATGTCTACGTATATAGTTCCAAATCATTTTACTGTGTACCATATAGATGATAGATAGATAGACTGATTGATAAAATATATATTAAACTTTTGTTGACTTCTCTAAGCCTAATCTCTCTTCTGACCTCTAATCTCATATCTCCAAATGCCTCTCAGCACATCAAACTGGATGCCTCTTAGACATTTTGAACTGATCATGCCCAAAGTGAACCTCATTCTCTTTCCCTCCAAATCCTCTCCCCTACCAAACTTCCCTATAATTGTAGAGAATATGACTATCCTCTTAGTCATCCATGTTTGCAAAACAGACATCACCAACTAATCATTCTCTCTGAATATCCATTATTTTATGTGCTTCCATGGATGATTTATTTTTCTTTTATAAAAAGCTCACTCACAAGTCCGTTTTTTTCTCCTCTGATACTGCCACCAACCACATCTCATTGGTTCTAAAGCAATAATTTACTAGTTGGTTTCCCAGTCACAGGTGTCTCCCCACTCATGGACATTCTTCATTTTGCTTTCAAAATAATTTTTCTAAAGGACAGTTCTTACACACACACACTCTCTCTGTCTCTCTCTCTGTTTCTCTCTCTCTCTCTTTCTCTGTCTCTCTCTCTGTTTCTCTCTCTCTCTCTGTTTCTCTCTCTCTCTCTCTCTTTCTCTTTCTCTTTCTCTCTCTCTCTCTCTCTCTCTCTCTCTGTCCCTCTCTCTCTGTGTCTCTCTCCCTCTTTCCCTGTCTCCCCCCCCCCCCTTTCATAGACACACACACATAGACACACTCAATAAACTCAAGTGATTCAATATCTCTTCTAAGATCAAATATAAAATCCTGTTTGGTGCTCAAAGACTTATCACCTCATTACACCTCATTCTTTAGTCAATTCACATTTAATCCCTCCCCACTCCTACCAGCTAATATGAAATCCAGTAACACAGACATTTTTGCTTTTCTTGTATAACACATTCCATCTCCCAATGATGGAATTCTACCTGGCCATCTCCTATACCTAGAAGGCTGTCCCTTCTCATCTCTTCTTAATTCCCTGCCTTCCTTCAAGTGCCAGCTAACATCTTACTTTAATGGGTCTTTTCTAACCATCTCACCCTCTTAATTCTGTTGATTAAATCTGTTATTTCCAGTTGTTTCTGTATATAACTTGTTTGTACATAATTCTTTGCATGTTTCTTCTCCCATTTAGTCTTTGAGTTCCTTGAGAGCAGGGACTATATTTTACCTTTCTTTGTATCCAAAGCAATTAGCCCTTCTCGTGGCACATAGTAGATGCTTAAAAAATGTTTATGGATAATTTGACAGTTTAGAAATACAAATACAGGGAAATGAGACCTTGAGTTACTAGAATTCCATTTTAATGGGAGAAGATAATACATGAAGGGGAACTGGAAAAGAAAATGGGGAAACTGAGGGGATTAAGACTGCTAGTGAGGAGGTAGAGAATTCAGGAATGTGATTGCATCTGGGAGTGAAGGGAGCATGGTCTAGGCTTCTCATATAATGAAGTACCTATAGACTTCAAAACTTCTGTTAATGTAATTATGCAAAAGTTTTCTTACACTTCAGTTCCTTAATTATGTATATGGATAATCTGTCCCCTGTACCAACACAGATAGTAGCTCTTCCATGATTTAGTAGACAATATTTGTAAGTTACTGTGGCTGAAAAATTCAGGATCCTTAATTCAGGACCTGTGAACTATCTGTACTTGACTGAGTTGGCTCATGATGTATAATCAATCAACAAGCCTGTGAGTGCCCCAAGAGTTTTCAGTTCTGTAGATCCTCCTGGAATATTCTTTATAGACAGTTTCTGAAAATTATTGCTTTCTTATACTCTATAAGCGATTTTCATATTTGATCAAAAATTTCACTCTCTCAAATATGTATGTTTCTATAGGTACATATTTTTGTATATTTTGGCTTTTGGCATGCAGAGCAAAATAGATATATTTCCACATAACATTTGTAACTTCATTTGAATTCATTATTGTATTTGTGGTATTTCTTTAATAACCCTTCTTTGTGTTATTCAGGAAAAAGAGTACAACAGGCATAAATGAGTTGATTTCACATTCACTGTTTTCTGATACAGAGGTTGGAAAATTCTCCTGTCTCACCTTTATGTTAGTTTTGAATATTGGATATACCTGAACTTGGGCTAGTATTTGTGAACTGGAATCAGAAGAATTAGATCAACTTACCTTCACATGGTCAAAATAAAAGGAGAGAGAAAGAACTAAATGGATGAAATGATGGAAAGTGTCTTGGTTCTTTTTTAAAATTAAAGATTAAAAAGCTCTAGTAATTTAACACAAAAGCAGATATGACAGAAAATGACATTTTACAAAAAGCAATTCTGATATTTCTGATTGTACTTCCACAGTCTGTCTTCCTCTTTGACCTGTAATAAAATTTTAATACCATGGCATATTTATTAACGTTGCAAGTTGCTATGGAAATAGATATCATCTCAGAATGTCAGCTTTGCCCTTTTATACCAGGATCAGTTAAATATTTCTGAACCACAGTATTCTGACAATGTGTCTTGGTTTGGGGTAAATTTTCTCGCTCTACTTTGTCAGGAGGGTCAATGCAGTTTAGGATTTTATATTAGACTCTTCATAGAAATTATCACATGGTACTTAAGATCAGGAAGACATAGGTTCAAATCTTGTAAATACTTCACAGCTATGTGTGATCATGGGCAAATCATTTAATATCTCTGAGTGTCAGTTTTTTCATTGGTAAATTGAGAATAATTATAACATATCACTGGATTTATGTAAAGATCAAATGAGATTAATGTTTATAAAGCATTTTATGAAACACAACAGGCTGGGGGTAGCTGTGTGGCTCAGTAGATTGAGAGTCAGCCCTAGAGAGGGGAGATCCTGGGTACAAATCTGGTCTCAGACACTTTCTAGCTGTGTGACCCTGAGCAAGTCACTTAACCCCCATCACCTAGCCTTTACCATGTTTCTGCCTTGGAACCAATACACAGTATTAATTCTAAAATGCAAAGTAAGGATTTTTTTAAAAAGCACACACACAATGGGCTATATAAATTTGGATATAATTATTATTATATATTGACTCTTCATTGCATCATATGTCATGGTAACCTTGTAAGTTCCATGAGGGCAGGGATAATCAGTAACACTATTCTATTGTAACTTTGTGGTATTTCTAGAGTTAATATGTGCCAGTATCTGTATTAATTTACTGAGTCCCTGTCTCCTCTACTTCTATTACATATATATCTATTAAACTAAGAATATATGAATCAATAAATTTTGAGTCACTAGTTTAATATTTTCTTAACTGTCCCCATTCAGCATTGAATGTGTCTATGCAAATTTATATAGATACAGGTTTTTTAGACTAATGTTTCCTCAATACAACCATCTACCTGATGTCCCACTAGAATCTGGGTGTCCTTGAATGGAACAATGTCCCCAAATTCTCCAAGTTCTTATAACCTTGAGGGCACAGGTATCCATTTGTACTATTTATGATTAAAATATAAATTCCTTAGCTCTTGGTTTAATCTACCTTTAAAGGATCATAAGACCACAGAGTTATATCTACAAGGGACCTTAAAAGTCATCTATTCCAAAGTCATCATTTTACATGTCAACCATCTGTTTATTAAGTACCTACAAAGTTCAGTGCTCTATGCTACATGCTGGGAATGAGGAAAGAGTAAGGTAAATTAGAAATGAGAAAAGACAGGCTTCATCCTTTGGTTCTCTCACTCCAAATTCAGGGGATTTCCACAATACCCATTCCAGCCTTATTTCACTATGTCCCTATATTTATGTTACAATTCAGGCTATTCCGTGTTTTCTGCTGCTTCTTGTCTCCTTGTATTTGTTCACAGCATCCTGTCTTTCAAACATACTCCTTTTCCACTCCTTGAAAACTCTCTGTCCTTTTAAATGCCAAGAGAGTGAGACCGTCTCTGTGCATCAACTTTTCCACTTAAATCTCCTTCATGCACAAGTGTCTTTGTGCACACTCATCTATAAACGCACAAAGACAATTGTCATTCTTGGTTACCTAGAGACTACTACTACTACTACTACTACCCTCCTCTGATTCTCACAGCTAAAATATACCTTTCCTTTCTCCTTTCAGCTTTTTATCTGGTGCAACATTTATATGTTGTTTCTCCCCTGGACAGTTGAGTGGCCAAATGGTTAGAATATTGGACTTGGAGTCAGGAAGACCTGAGTTTAAAACTAGCTTGTTTGACCCTGGACAAGTCATTGTTACCTATATCAATTTCCTCATCTGTAAAATGGGGATAATAATAACACTTAATAGGTAACAAGATACAGTGAAATTATATATGAAAAAGACGTTGTGAACCTCAAAGCAGTTTTTGTTGTTATTGCTCATTTATTTTCAGTTTTATCTGATGCTTCATGACTCCGTTTGTGATTTTCTGGGCAAAGATGTTGGTGTTCAGTCACTTCAGATATATCTCACTCTTCATTAGCCCACTTTTGAGGTTTCCTTGGCAGAAATGCTGGAGTGGTTTGCCATTTCTTTCTTGATTTTTACAGATGAAGAACTGAGGAAAACAGGGGTAAGGGATTTGCCCAGGGTCGTAGAGATAAGTGTCTGACAGTAGATTTGACTTGGGTCTTCCTGACTCCAGAACTAGCTATCTGCTGTGCCACCTCTCTGCCCCCAGGGCAAAGATGCTGTCCCATTTTCTTCTCTAGTTCATTTCACAGAAAAGGAACTAAAGCAAATAGGAGCTAAGTGACTTGCCCAACTTCACACAGTTAGTAAATATCTGAGATCAGACATAAACAAGGAAGACTCGTCTTCCTGAAACTAGAATTGGCATTCCATTCATGATGCCACCTAGCTGCTCCTTAAAGCACCAGCTATTCTAATTGATGGAAGTAAATTAGAGAACATGGAATTAAAGTGGAGCTATCTGGAAGGAAAAATTCTGTACTCTGCATTTTTACTTCATGTTTCTCAGAGACAATTTATTAATACATAAGCATTACTACCTGGCAAGAAATCCAAACTAACCATTTTCCCCTGATAACTGGAATTCTTTCAGATCTAAATAATGGTCTCATATTTTATAATATTCATGAAAACTAAAAAAAATCTACTTAAAGATTAGTGACCAGGAAGAAAGTTTAGTTTAGGGCATTTGACTTACTAAGCAGAATTATAAATATGTTAATACTAGAGGCATAGCTATATTTATATCTATCTCTATATCTGTCTCTCTCACTAACATCTATATAGCATATAGTATCTCTAATATTTTAAATATACTATATACATACATACACAGAAAGAGAAATAGACAGAGAGAGAGAGAGAGAGAGAGAGAGAGAGAGAGAGAGAGAGAGAGAATGAGATCTGTTTTACTTAAAAACTACCCTACAGGGTAAACAAATGGACACCTCTCTTGATTTAGTCCTTGATAAACTGAGGGACATTTCCATTGGTTAACAATGAGAAATTCCTTTTTTATTCATTCCTTCTAACTGTCATTTCAATCTGATCAAAGGTAAATTAAGATATATGTTTCTTAATTAATCAAAGACTTTTCTAAACTTAGTAAACAAGGTTAGTTGTACCCTGGTGACAAAGAATAAAAAATCTCTTTTTGAACTTTCTTTTCTTCCAGGGAATATTGATGAAGTTATTGATTTAGATGAAACCAAGAATTTTAGGTCAGAACACTGTTATAATATTAGGCCTTAGTAAATATGCTTCTTCAGAGATGAACCAAATAGTAACAATTACTTAGTAAGTATATATATATATATTTGCAGTGAATAAAAAAATCAAGTTAAGTTTAATATGAAAGCTTTATTATTCTTAGATATGTCAATACTAAAAAATTTGAAGATTTGCCACATTTTTTATCTTATTTAACTTTTTCCAACTTATCAATTTTGAGCCCTGCTGTGAAATTATATTTTGTGCTCCTGTGATCAAAAACAAATTTTTTATTTCATTTTAAGAGAGTTCATATCTCAGCATGACATGAAGATAGAAATAGGTAAGCAATGCATTGTCAGGGTCTCCCACATTTACAAGATTTCTGAAGCAGTCTAATTTCCAATTGTTCATGAAAGAGTTAACAGAACCTAAGAGATAACCCAAAGAATGGACTCTAAGATTTTCACATAGAGGCAGGTACTAAGTATAATAATTTGACATATGAATAGAGTTTTGAAGGTAGGTAATTATATAGGAAAAGAGACAGAGATCTATACACATATATGTGTCTATATATATAAATCCATGTCTATATGCTCTTTTTTCCTGTGGCTAACTTTATACTTCTCAAAACTTAGAGCTGTCACCAAGGAAAAGTACATTTGTGGGCCAACTATTGAGATTTTTCATTTCATTTAGTAAAAATGGCAAACACAAGTTCTTATATGTAAATTTCCCATATTCAGTTTTGGGTTAGGTGACTAAATAATATATAAATTTTAATGTCATGAACATGTATAATCAAAATGTAAATGTACATCTTAATAGGTTATCTTCTAATTTCATTTTCTCCCTTGATATTCACAAAAGAAGCTGTGCTGGTTTAGCTGGACCTGGAACCACTCTTGTCCTACCTCTGACATATCCTGGCTGTCTAATTCAGGGCAACTAGTTAGAAGTGTAAATTGCAAAGAAGATCCTAGTCTGCATTGGTAGAAAGAGTTTTCATATCTGGGTACTCCCTATGCCAATGAAATCACAAATCTAGTCACTCTCCATATCAGGATATTTTGCTTCTAATAATTAAATAGTTGTTGAAATATGCAGACCTTTGGAAGCAGCAACAGAACAGGATTTTGACATCAATGCTCTCTTTTCTTGCCTTGTAAATGACTAATTTAGTGTGTCTGTTCCTATTTGACATTTTAATCAGTGAACAAAAAACACTTTGTTTGATATCAATAGGACAAAGAGGTCTCATCACCCCTGGCTGCTTGAAGTGACCCAATGATATTATTTTGTCCAAAGCTCTTCCAGGGAAGTGAATGGTAGATTTGATAGACCAGTAGATGCAATTTTTGTGTGGATGGATACTAGCAAAGAAGAGACCTAGAAAGGCTTCCTATTGTGAATGATTGTGAATGAGTTCAGGACCCCTAAAGAGAACTGGGTCTGGAGTAAACAAGATGAGCTCAAATATGACCTCAGGCATTTATTAGCATGTTTAACCTTAAACAAGAGACATACCCTCTGTTTGCCTCAATTTCCTCAGATGTACAATGGGGATAATAGTAGCCATCTCTCAAGGTTGCTATTTTTAGGATCAAGTGAGGCAAGATTTATGTGTTTTTTTAATCTTTACCATAGTGCCTAGAACATAGTAGAAAATATATTAACACTTATCTCCTTCCCCTTCCTTATGTTTATTTTATATACTTTTTTAAATTAATATAAACATTATATATGTCTTTAGTAGAATAAGAGCTCCTTGAGAGTGAGGGTTATTCATTTATTCATTCCATGCATTCCCAGAGCCTTGCACATAATACTGTAGAAACCTAATAAATGCTTTTCAGATGAATAAATCATATATAGGCCTGAGGTTTTGTAAGTTAGTAAATTGAGGATGAAATCGATAGAATGGACACTACCACTATGTGTTAAATAGGTTGCTTTGACCCAATGAATCCATTACTTTCATTATTTTAATTAACTGGTCATTTTGTTTTAAATTGTTAATTTAGACATAGCATGAAGCAAGCTGTGTAGCCTGGGGCAAGTCATTCATTCTGTCTGGTGCTTCACTTTCCTTATCTGTAGGTGAAGCCATTGGATTAAGATTCTGAACTAAAATTCTATGAATCTAACTGAAGAACTTCCTTATATTAAGAATAGGAGTTAAGATATTTGACTTATTGCTTATTATTTCTAGCAATATTATGAGTATGACTGTTTATATGGTCATTTTGTTGTACAATATAGAATATATTAATATCATATCAGTCATTATGAGAATTCAAATCAATATTATGATTAAAGTTTTTTTATTAGGTGGTTCCTTTTTATTTTTTCCTGCACAGCAGATTGCTAGACATAAAATAGATATTCTTAGAATATTATTTGCATACTTTAAACTAATGGTCAAATCATCATATGGTATTTCTTTAATTTTTTCCTTTTTATTATTTAGAATATTTTTCTATGGTTACATGATTCATGATTCTCCCCCCACCCCACTCTTTCCTTCCCCCTTGCAGAACTGACAAGCAATTCCACTCGGTTTTATATATATATATACATATATATATATATATAATTATTCAAAACCCACTTCCATGTTATTTATATTTGCACTAGAGTGATCTTTTAACATCATAATCCCAATCATATCCCATTTGAACTATGTGATCAATCATATGTTTTTATTCTGCATTTCTGTTCCCACAGTTCTTTCTATGGATGTGGATAGCATTATTTATCCTAAGTAGAAAAGTCCATTACATTCTATTGTGCCACAGTGTATCAATCTCTGTGTATAAGATTCTTCTGATTCTGCTCCTTTCAATCTGCATCAATTCCTAGAGGTTGTTCTCATTCACATGGAATTCCTGCAGTTCATTATTCATTTCAGCAGAATAATATTCTTTTTTTTTTAACCCTTACCTTCTGTGTAATTGGCTGTGTATTGGCTCCAAGGCAGAAAAATGGTAAGGGCTAGGCAATGGGGGTCAAGTGACTTGCCCAGGGTCACACAGCTGGGAAGTGTCTGAGGTCAGATTTGAACCTAGGACCTCCCATCTCTAGGCCTGGCTCTCAATCCACTGAGCTACCCAGCTGCCCCCTAAAGGGGATTTACTTTATTTTTTTAAACACTTACCTTCCATCTTGGAGCCAATGGGTCAATACTGCGTATTGGCTCCAAGGCAGAAGAGTGGTAAGGGCTAGGTAATGGGGGAGGTTAAGTGATTTGCCTAGAGTCACATAGGCTAGGAAGTGTCTGAGGTCACATTTGAACCCAGGACCTCCTGTCTCCAGGCCTGGTTCTCAATCCACTGAGCCCCCCAGCTGCCCCCCAGAATAATATTCTATCACCATCAGATACCACAATTCAGCCATTCCCCAATTGAAGGGCATTCCCTCATTTTCCAATCTTTGGGGTACAAACCCAAAAGTGGTATGTCTGGGTCAAAGAGTAGGAATTATTTTAAAGCCCTTTGAACATAGTTCCACATTGCCCTCCAGAATGGTTGAACTAATTTACAACTCCACCAGCAGTGTATTAGTGTCCCAATTTTGCCACATCCTCTCCAACATTATCTTTTTCCTTTGCTGTCATATTGGCCAGTCTGCTAAGGAAGTACCTAAGAGATGATTTAATTTGCATTTCTCTAATTATGAGGGATTTAGAACACTTTTTCATGTGCTTATTGATAGTTTTAATTTCATCATGTGAAAATTACCCATTCATGTCCCTTGACCAACATTTGTCAATTGGGGAATGATTTGATTTTTTCTAAATTTGACTTAGTTCCTTATATATTTGGGAAATTAAACCTTTGTCAGAGTTTTGTTATAAAAATGTTCTCCCAGTTTGTTGTTTTCCTCCTAATTTTGGTTGCATTGGTTTTGTTTGTACAAAACCTTTTTAATTTGACATAATCAAAGTCATTCATTTTACATTTTGCAATGTTCTCTATCTCTTGCTTAGTCTTAAATTTCTTCCTTGCCCAAAGATCTGAGAGGTATACTATTCCATGTTTACCTAATTTGTTTATGTTTTCATTCTTTATATTTAAGTCATTTACCCATTTTGAATTTATCTTGGTATAGGGTTTAAGATGTTGATTGAAACCCAATTTTCCCCCTCCTATTTTCCAATTTTCCCAGCATTATTTGTCCAATAGTGAATTGTTGTCCCAAAAGCCACATTCTCTGGGTTTATCAAACACTAGCTTGCTGACATCATTTACCCCTAGTCTATTCCATTGATCCACCTTTTTGTCTCTTAGCCAGTACCATATTCTTTTGATGACCACTACTTTATGGTACAGTTTAAGACCTGGTACTTCCATCCTTCACATTTTTTTCCATTATTTCCCTTGATGTTTTCGATCTTTTGTTCTTCCAGATGACCTTTGTTATAATTTTTTTAATCCTATAAAAAGTTTTTTGGTACTTTGATAGGTATGGCACTGAATAAATACATTAATTTGGGTAGGAGCTTGTCCTACTCAAAAGCAATTAATGTTTTTCAAATTATTTAGATCTAGTTCTCCCTAGTGAAAAGTGTTTTGTAGTTGTGTTCATTTAATTCCTGTATTTGTCTTGGCAAATAGATTCCTAAATATTTTGTATTGTCTAGAGTGATTTTAAATGGAGTTTCTCTTTCTAACTACTGCTGCTGAGTATATAGATATGCTGATTATTTAAGTGGGTTTATCTTGTACTCTGCAACTTTGCTAGTTAATTGTTTCCACTAGCCTTTTAGTTGATTTTCTGGGGTCTTTAAGTATACAATCATATCATCTGCAAAGAATGATAGTATAAATAGTATTTCTAAAGTATCTGAAAAATAGAGGTTTAAATGTTTCTGAGAATTATCTCCATTCTGATTAGGGGTTCATTCAGGTTTCTCCCCCCTCCCACCCCCACCTCCCCGCTGAGTTTTGATAAGTGTTAAAAAACAAAAACATTTGCAGTTGAAAAACATGATTATACTTATATAGGATCCATCCATTACTGTCACTCTGTCATCAGGCACATCAAAATATGCCCTATGTTCCATTGCCTTGTTTCCAGAATTAAAAGTAGTAACAAATGCTGTGTTCTATTTTAAGGTATTGATTTTTTTCTCCTTTTATATAAGAATTTTAGTTTTCAAGAAATAGCACATATCTAGAGAAAAGTCTTGCTTAAACAGTATAGTATAATTTTTAAAAGAACATAATTTCCAAATCAAATTTCTATTTAAACAGTATTTGTGTCTTTTAAAAATCAAATGTGTTGAATCTAAGCCTTTTCATCTTAAGAAAAGGATTCTATTTGACTTAGAAGTCAAATATAGTTAATGATTATTTCTCTATAGCTGGTTATATGTCCCAAAGTTCTTAATAAGCCTCCATGATAGAGAGCAATGTATGATTTTTTTCTTCTTGTCTATTCTCACTCTCTTTGGTGTTTTATGAATGGAGTGTGAAATTTTTTAAAAGATCTTTTAAATTAAATTATTAAATAAAAGGCTACAGGGAATAGTAAATATGCATATGACTATATGTTGCGTATTTCACATTAATTTAATTCATTGATTACTTTTGTTTGATAGTTTATAAATAAGTTTAACTGATTTTCAATCTATAAGCATTCTATTAAAATTATTTATAAATGCATTAATTTATCTTTCTTCTGCTTTTAAAATTATAAAATGAATTGTAAATTGCAAAATGAATTACAAATAAATTATAAAACAAATAGCTTTCCTGTTCCTGGCACCTGGTACTTGCTTAGTGGTGGCAGTCAAACCTAAGAATTTAGGCAAAATTCTTGACTCATGGGGGACTAGACTTATGATTTCATTAGTACAGGATACTTCCAGAAGAGGAAATTCTCCTTGCAATGCAGATCAACAATTTCTCTGCAATTTATACTAAACTTAAACTTAGAGCACCTAGAAGAAGTTGAATCAAAGGCACTATGGGTCAAAGGGAGGACATTAACTGAAATTTTCTTGGATTCATAGCCAGATGTCTGTTCCATAGTTCAAATTTCCTCTTAAGGAGGTAGCTAAGAATTATTTTAAAACTTAATACTAATAAAAATTGTGAATTTTGGTTCTGGGCCCTATTAAGTGACAGATATAGGTAGCATTAAAAAAATTTTAATTCATAGGTCACTTATTTGGAGTTAGTGATAATTCATACAGGACTTGGGTTGTCATTTACCTTTGTTTCTCAAACCTTTTCTTCATAGAACAAATTAAGCAGAATTATATGGTAATATTTGAAACACTTGTCCTAGTTGTTCCCTTCATTTAGCTGGCCTAGGACTTGGCTCATTAGTTTCTTGCCCTTATTAGCTCTTTTTTTTCCTTAACAGATTTCTTTATCATTCAGATCTCCAGTTTAATTTGAAGAGGACTTTCTGAATGTAAATTACTTAGTAAGCACCAACTATGTGCCAGGCACTGTGATATGTAATAGCAGTATAAATGCAAGCAAGCCAAGTAGCCCCTGACCTCAAGGAGTTTACTCTCTGATGAGGGAAGACACTAAAGTGGAAGTATAATAGAAGAAAAGAAGGAAACTTAATATGTTGCAGACTGGTTTGGAAATGGTTAGGAAACAATGTAGAAGCCTGATTCCAGTCAAATTAAGTGGAGAATCCTGCCAGTCTCAGGACCAGGGACAGAGTCTGAGTAATCTGATAAGAAGGAAAGGAAGGAAGAAAGGGATACAGAGAAGAAATAAACATTTATTAAGGGTCAACCCTGTCAGGTAGGGCAACTAAAGGATAGAGTCCTGGGCCTGGAGTAAGGGAGACTCACCTTTTTGTGTTCAAATCTGGCCTCAGATACTTCCTAGCTTTATGAGCCTATGTGAATCACTTAACCCCCACTGCTTTTCTGCCTTGGAACTAATACATAATGCTAATTTTTAAATTATAAAATGAATTGTAAATTGTAAAATGATTTACAAATAAATTATAAAATGAACACTTTTCCTGTTTCTGGCATCCTAAGATGGAAGGTAAGAGCTTAAAAAAAAAAAGCAGAAAAGAAAACCCAAGTCATAAAGAGTCAGACACAACTAAAAAACAATTAAATGGCAACTATATTTGTATTTTGCTTAGTGCTTTATAATAACTTTCTCATTTGATTCTCACAAAAACCTGGTGTCATTATGAGCTATTATATTATCTATTTTGAAATTGAAGAGACTCAAACAAATGGGGGCTAAATGTCTTGCCCAGGGTCATACAGCTAGAAATCTCTGAGGCTGGATGTGTTCTGACTACAAAGTCCCAGCTTTGTAGATTTGTGCCACTTGGTTGAGGAGATAATTGGAGTGAAGACAGTAAGTTCTAGAAAGTTCCAAAAAGTGACAAGGAGTCCTAGTTTTAGGAAAGAGAAGGCAAAAATTTATTTCTTGGTATAAACCTATACTGAATACTACAAGGAAATCACAAAAAATATATTGAAGTAGAGAATTTAAAAGTTGTAGAAGTTCCTTAGAACATTAGATTTTACTTTTTCTTAGTTGTCTCTCACTGTCCAGGTGCCAGTGGATAGAATCAGCTGGATGACTTCTGCCTAGACTGAGTGCTAAGTTTCAGGATTTCAGATTTCATTATCTTCAGCTCCTTGTGGCTGATAACAGGGAAATAAGATAAAAATGCCCAACAGGAAGTAAACAGGAAGAAACACTATGCAATTATCATCAGTGGAGTCAAGTATGAAGAATGTGTCAAATAGGGAGCTCAAGAGAGTGAGGCAATATTCAGCAGATGGAAATAAATATATAAATGATATAGTCAAGGCACATTCTCAGCTTTGGCTGCTCTTGTTGGAGGCAATTAGATGTAGCTGGAAAGAACCAGTGTCCTAACCTTCAGAGGCTGGTGGTCTGATCTAACTGATTAGTGAACTGTTTCAGAGTGAGGAGAGAGTGTTTTAGTAGAATATAAATTTTGGATAATTTTGTAGGCACAATGTTCAGACAAATGAACAACAGAACTACCTACTCTCTGTGTCTAGGAATCTGTCTCCAACTCTCTCTTATATACCCCCCCTTTTTTTTTAAAATTAATCCACCCATGACAATCATTGAAAAAACATTTCCTAATTTTATGTGAAAGAGCAGAACTCCTTTGGATAGACGCTACATGAGAGTAGACAAGAAGATTTGAAAGAATTTACATGTGTATAGCAATTTACTATATGAATCTTATTGTTTTTTTCATTTCACTTGCATCCGACTCTTTGTGACCCCATTTGGAGTTTTCTTGGCAAAGATACTGTAGTTATTTGCCATTTCCTTCTCCAGTTTATTTTACAGAGGGGGAAAAAACCAAGGCAAACAGGGCAAACAGGATTAAGTAAAATACCCAGGATCACATAGTTAGCAAGTGTCTGAGACCAAATTGAGTTCAGGGCTTTCTGGTGTCTTCCACTGTGCCACCTAGCTGCTGGTGGAAGAATCAGGACTGATTTGAGTAAAAGTAATCGGACAAGGTTGATTGTAGGCAAAATCTATAGTCATATCTTCTTCGTAGTTTGAATTTTTAGTTATGAGGGGAAAAATATGCCTTTTGCATATCTCTTTTTATGAGATCCTTTGTTGTCATCACTAGACCAAACCATTATTGACAAAATAAAGTGAGGCATTTAAAATATATAATATAGAAAGAAAACTAATCTTAGGGCCCTCTTAAATAATTTTTAAATAAGATGTAATCTGTTCTAATTTACCAAATTCTGATTTTAATGAAGCATGCTAAAATTATTCAAGATTATTTGAAAGATATGGTACAAAGAAAGATCTTATTCAAAACATAAGATTTTAATAGAATACTTAGAGGTAATAAGCAAAATTTAAATGAAATATTTACAATCAATGACCATATCATCATAAATTTAGTCAAGAGATGCATGTTCACCAAAGGTATTCTCCTTTGTGTTAGAGGGGATCCAGCTACAAGTCCAAATTCCAAAGAAATTCTCTATGGTAGGATACAGTCCCTCAAATGTTCCTTTTTTTCAGATGACATGTTTATTAGGTCTCAAGACATTGAAAACCCTCCTAGAAGAGATCTATAACCATTCAAGTTAGATTGATTTAACCACCTATTTAGTATAAAACAAGAGGATGACAAATGCTGCCTAGTTTATGACACAAAGTTAGATGGACAATATTTAGAATTTTCCAAACAAGATATATAAATAGATCAATCTTTAGAGGATAGAAACATACATATAATATGTATATGTACATATATGGAGAGAGTCAAAGAAAGAGTGAATATAGAATATAGCCTCATACAGACAGTCTAAGTATAAATCAGCACCAAAAATCAAATAGGAAGAGAACAAGATGGATTGCTGTCAGGAAATGAGCATCACACAGAGGTTGATGGAGAATCAAATGATGAGCACAGACTGTGTAGCATCTAACAATAGTAAAGAATGTTAATGAAATATGAGTGAAAAAGAAGACTGATTCTTCATGAGATAAGAGCAATGGACTGTGCAAGTACAAAGTCCAAGTCAGGAGAAAGTGACAAAGACACTCAGCATGTTAAAATAATGGTAAGCTAGTTTACTAAAAATGACTTTATCTGGACTGACCTGCCTCCCATTCCAATGATACCTTAGAGGAAAACAATGTGTCAGCTTACAGTACCTGATACATGAAACTTTATTTCCCAACACCAAGCCATTTCACTGTCTGTCTTGAAATTTTTGAAATGTTCCTCCTTCTTGCTTCAGAACGTTAAATATCTACTTTAGTCCTCTAGCCCAATCAACTCTCAGACAGAGATTAATGTATTGAGTTTAGATGTTTAGTAATCATGTTCTGACCCTCCATCACAGAGCCAAGTTGTTGACATTTCTGCTTACAGGATATAAGATTACCTTAAGAGATTTCAGATATCTATCAGCTAGAACCCTCATCAACTTTGTTTTCTTCTCTATTCATTTCTAGTTTCATTTATCCACTTAAAGTCAATTAGCTTTCAGAAACAGATATTTATTTTAAATATTACCTAAGCAAAATTATAAACAATACCATGGAGTCACATTCAACCCTATTCCAGTGCTGTCTCTGGGGAGAATGGAATCTGACTGATCTCAGTTTCTATTTAACATTTGTCCCACCAAATTTATGACTGTATACAGAATTGATGCTGAGGTGGCTACAAAATTAGAATCTAGAGCGCTAGGACACTATTCTCTTGACCTTTTAAAACTTACAAGGTCTGAATCTCTAATCCTTTCACTTAAAATGAAGAACAACACTTTCTGAGGCAGGCAAAGAACCAAGATCTCTTTAGATGGGGCCACATGGGTTTAGATGAGACAATGCCCAAGGATTCTTTAAAATTCTAAAAATAAAAAATGTAGTTCCCCTTTAGGATAACAGATTTTCAATATTTTTATTATTAGATATAATTTCGATTTTTACAAAGTAGTCAAAGAGATCCACCAAGAACAGATAAACAGAACATTGGAGACTTTAGACATTTGTCCTTTTTTGAATATCTCTGCAAAGACCTTCCTATTAACTTATGAATTAGGCCACTTGAATCAATTACAAAGTGTCTGCCCATGCGCCAAACATTTTCTTAAGAAAAATCTATTACATTTTAACCTGAATCAGAAGTGAGGTCTGTAGCCTCTCCCACAATGGAATTTACATCAGTCCAGCATATTGAAACACTATAAATCACCCTAACCGCATTATGAACTCCTTGAGAGCAGGGCTCTATTTTGGCTTTTGTTTTCCTAATCCACTCTTAACCCCATACCAAGCTTATAGTTGGTACATAATGAAAGTTTACTGAATGACTATAAATCTAAGTGAATTCACTACTCCCTACCTCAGTTTCCTCATCTGTAAACTATAGGAGTGATACTATAGGATGCCTAATGTCTTATTCAAATAAAATAAAAAAAGAAGGAAAAATCTCTCAAAAACGCTAAAAAAAACCCTAAAACAATAACTCCCATTCAACTTGGTCAACAATTCAGGATAAGAAATGTGTAAATTGACTAATAAACTTTTTTAATAAATAGGAAATTAATGTGGAAAATAATTTGGGGAAAAAAACTAAGTCAGCAAGGTTGGATTTTCTTACAGTAGACATCATTAAAATTTATCAAAAGATAAAAATGTTCAGAAATAATATATTAGTTTTAACAATTTTAGAAACAACTATGAATTCAATATAAGGAGATCTAGAGACTTAAATTTTGACATAATTCTTGGAGTAAAAATAATTTTGTAGATCCTTTCCTCAATTTTAATATAACTATATTTTGATACCAAAATATAAGAAAACATAAGGAGAAATTTCACTCAGCAAATATACTGGCCTATCATATCTTACCTGATCATTGAAATATCTTATTGCCAAATCAGGTCTTTAGAGACATATTTGTTTTATAAAGTCAAAAATTTATGTTGTGAAATTGGCATTGCATATCCTGTTCAAGATTTAATCTTAGGAAGAAGTTTTGGTGTTTGATTCCATATCTGAAAGATGCTAAAGCAGAGAATCTCTCCATGAAGGTAAAAAACAAACAAAAGCCCTATCACCATTTAATCCTTTTTTTTTCAATAAAATGAAAATATAAATTTAGAGAGGGGATATTCATTAAAATTCAGTTGTATAAGAATTGTGTTCCTAAAAGTGCAAGTTAATCACTTTCTTTTAAATGCCAGACAGAAGACAGAGCTAAATGACCAATTCAATCAAATCCAATAAACATTGATTAAGTACCTACTAAGTGCCAGGAATTGTGCTGAGCTCTGGAGATATAGGGCAGTTAGATGGTGCCATAGTGCTGGACCTGAAGTCAGGAAGATTCATCTTCTTCATTTCAGATCTGATCTCAAACACTTACTAGCTGTGAGACCCTGGGCAAATCACTTAACCTATTTGCTTCAGTTTTCTCATCTATAAAATGAACTGGAGAAGAACATAACAAATCATACCAGGCTCATTGTGAAGAAAACCCCACATAGGGTCATGAAAAGTAGGACATAAATGAGCAATAATAACCAGAGATATAATTAATAAAAAATTAAAATGCAGGACCCCAAGGAGTTTATAATGTAATGAAAGGAGACCATGTACAAAAGAAGTCAGGAAGAGGGAGAGGGAGTCTAGGGGATATCATGTTCCTTGGAGTTAAAACCAGGCAAAGCAACAGATGCAAGAGTAGAATAGGCCCAAAAGGCCAAATTTTTTATCCATAAGGAAGGCATTGGGAGGATTTTGGTTCTCCACCCTCTAGTCCTACAGTCAGAAAGAAAAGGAGGATGGAAGGTAGTGGGAGTTTATCAATCATGGCTTGAGTTAGCAGCATGGAAATTTTATATTTATATAAATTATGTATGTATTTTATATATTATATATGTATATATATATATATATATAGAGAGAGAGAGAGAGACAGAGAGACAGAGAGACAGAGAGAGAGAGACAGAGAGAGAGAGAGAGAGAGAGAGAGAGAGAGAGAGACAGAGAGAGACAGAGAGAGACAGGGAGAGACAGAGACAGAGACAGAGAAATAGAGGATAAAATTAACCTGGGAAGGGCAACATGTTCTATGGGAGTGAAACTAGGCAGAGAAATAATTGTATAATGCAATGCATTTTGTCTGCAGATTTTACAAAGTGAATAATCATTTTAAAATGTGAATTATTAGTCTGTTCCATCTTTTTATTGTTTGGAATTTGCCATATTGATTTTTCTTTAGGTAGATCACACTTGAGTTTCAAATTTTATGAAAGTTATTCATCCAAGAGTCTATAACAGAGAACTAGAAAGAAATTGAACAAACAAACAAAAAAAGTAGTTGTGGTCTCCTGTGTCTGTGATTCCACTGGTGCAAATGGCCCCAAGTTTATAAATTCTCTCTACTAGTGCAATCACATTCATTAACTCATCTGTAATTTAGAATCTTACAAGAGTTGCCTGGGCAAAAAGAGAAGTTAGGTGACTCTCAGTGGTCATATAAGTAATTGGTGTCAGGACCCAGGACTTATTAAGTCTAAATCTAGCCCTCTATCTAATAAAGTATTTAGAGAGGAAATAATACTATACTATATGTATATATAATATAAATACTATAATAATATGAATAAGTTTTTCCTTATCATTTCCACATTAATTTTATATTAACAAATATGCATGCATAATAATGTTACAATATAATGCTTTTATCAAATATTTCTATGTACTTAATATATATATATATATATATATATATGTGTGTGTGTAATAGCCAATCACTAGTTTAATTATAGAAGCAGATATTGCAGACAGGTATTTCTAATGATATCAGAACAAGAAATTATTAGCTATTTTATATCTCCCAAAATGAATAACTTATGATTAAATATAATTAATACATCAATAATATTTTATTTCATGAGAGTTGGTGTAAGTAATCTCACTACTATAGGGCACCATCTTCCCTCCTCTACATACCTTTAGGAATAGAACTCATCATTTAGTGATTAATTATCCAGCTTTAAGGCTCTCTGATTACTTTGGATAATTTAGGTAAGATTTTCAAATAGAAATGGATAATGTTAAAAAAAACTATTAAGCTATATTTTAATCATGATGTATATGCATATTAGGTGATAATTTACTTATTTTTATTTTTCAGTTTACACAAAGTTTTAATGGATCTTCAGAACCAGCAACTAACACATTTAACTGACTGGTTATCAGAAACAGAAGCCAGGACAAAGAAAATGGAAGCAGAACCACTAGGTCCTGATCTTGAAGACCTAAAGCGCCAAGTCCAACAACATAAGGTTAGATATAAAATTCAGGGCATTTTCTCTACTGATGGAATGTATAAATATGTTTATATATATACATCTAAGTACACTGCATATTTATAAAACTAATCCTGTAGAATTTCTGCTCATATTTTTAAAATTTATTAAGCTGATCATTTGAGCTTTCCTTTATTCAAGTAAAATAAGAATGAACTATCCATATTTGAAAATAATCCAAATATATTGCAAGAGTAAAACAATGTGAAAAATAAAATTTATTTAAACTTCCTGACTTATCCATAAGAAAGGGTCCTTTAGAAATTAGAATGCAATTCAATTTTTTTCATAGGACTGAGGTTTCTTTCTATTTTCCCTTAAGTTCTTAATATCTAAATATCTAAAACCTCAGTTAAAATGAGCAAAATACATCATTACAATAGCATGTTGGTAAAAAAAAATGCAGCCTCTGGATTTTATTATTCTCATATTTATTTTGTTCATTTGCTATTATGAAATCCATAGCCAGCCAGCATATTTAGTCATTTGGACTGAGTTTGATAACCTCATCATTTGGCTAGGATTTAAAGTGCCTCATAGTTCATGTATGCTAGAATATTCAAAGTATTCCACAATTTTGTTGTTGAGATGTGGCCAGTAGTCTTTCAGGGAGAAAACTGAGTTTATGAGAGTATATCTGAATATGTGTGTGTGAATTTAGGGAATGTATGTAGCTGTAATATGCTTCTGTATTATGTGTGTATTCGTTCTGAGTTTTCTTGTTTTTCAAGAATATCTATTGATTTTTGTTCTGCTTGCTTATTGTTACTACAAATGAAGAAAGACCTAGCCTTTTTCCATTCTCTTTCCTGTAGCTTGTTTTTCTCTCTCTTTCCTACAATAACTACAATAGCATTTGAGAGAGCCCAGAGAAACTGGTCAAATAATGTCTTCATTTGGGTTTCTGGCTGCTAAAGAAAGAACGCAGTACATCTAATACAATCCTGTCTTAATTGATTATTCTTGCTTACTCAGAGTATAGCTCAGTTGTGATTCCCTACTTCAGCACTGTGATTACTATGAATGCCATCTAAATTTCCACATTTTAGGACAAAGCTATTGTTTCCCTATTCTGGTTATAACTATGCAGTTATGGATGATCATGAGCAGTTATCTCTCTTAGATACCATTAGCTTGTTTAATGAGTTTCCCAAAGATAGCAATTCTACAAATGTTACCTACTAGGAGGATTTCATCTGTCTCCCTAAGTGAATCTTAAATTTCCTGCTCTTTCCTAGATGATTCATTGAGTTTAAGTCCTATCTGTTTGCCAAGGAGAACTAACAATGTCTCCTCTTTTATTTTATTTTTTAAGCTATGAGTAGATGACTTGACTATTTTGGAAACTATCTATGAAGATTTATCATGCATGAACATAGTTTTTGTCAGAGAATAAAACATACAGCAAAGTAAAAATGACAGACATCTAATGATGTGAGTTGCCATTCTTGTACTATGTGGTAATTAATCATGACTGGTATGCAGTTCTTGAAAGTGATTATAAATGATATTTTTCTGCATGGCCAAACAAAGCACTTGTAGGGTCAGCTAGGAAGGGAAGGGGCAATTGGTCTGAAGAGGAAGCTGTTTTTAGAACTGTCAGAAAACATATGAGACCAGATTATTCTAGGAGTCCCTGGTAGACAGGTAAACCTCATATACCTTTTTCACTGGTAAAGCAGACAGTAGAGTCTCAAAGCACCCTTTACTTAGGACCCAAACACCTTCTTCTCAACTGAATTTCACACTCCACTGGCAAGCAAAAAAAGAAAAAGAAAAAAGAAAAGTACTGCCAAGAAGTTGCCCTTTTCTCCACAAAAGAGGTTGGATGAAGAAGCTATGAAATTATCCAGTTCTTCCCAAGATAGAAGAGGACTAGTAGATGGTACTTGTAAACTGGGGACCAATTTAAAAAAATTGGTTTAAAAAAACCCTTACCTTCCATCTCAGAATCAATACTGTGTATTGGTTCCAAGGCAGAAGAGTGGTGAGGGCTAGACAATGGGGGTCAAGTGACTTGCCCAGGGTCACATAGCTGGGAAGTATCTGAGGCCAGATTTAAACCTAAAACCTCTCATCTCTAGACCTGGCTCTCAAATCACTGAGCTACCCAGCTGCCCCCTGGGGACCAAATTTGCTATCTATTACCAGCACAAATATGACATTTTTTTATTTAAAAAGTACTTAAACTTTAACCACACCCAGGCAAATTGTTTAAATCCAGTCCATAGAAGAAAACACATTATAATGATAAATATAAACTAAGACATACTACCATAAAAAATTTTTAAAGACTATCAGGAAAATTGTTGCTTAAATGTTGTGGGGAATATGGTAAAAAGAATTAACAGAAAAGAACTGTAAAAATATCAGCCACATTTAAAAAGAAGATATAAATTCCCCAGATGTACATATTAACAGAGGTAATTTTTTTCTTTTTATTCTCCTTTGCTGTATTTAATAAAACCAAGAAAGATAAATGCACATTTTTTAGGTGAAAGTGTTCAAAACGAAGCATTATTTAATCCCACAATGATTCATACACAGGTTTTCCACTAAAGAACAGGCAGATTGAGTAGATAGATGAAATAAGGAACCTTCACAGTTTTGACAATAAAAATATGAGACTGTCACTGAAGTCTTTAGAAGAGTATTCCCTTTCCTCAGCATTCACACTTGCTTCAAGTAATATAACACTCGAGCCATTTAGCACTGTGGAAGCATATATAACATTTTGGGGTCACCTCTAGCTTTCTTATTGGAACCAAAGCTGATAACAAAGCAAGAAAAGCATGTGATCCTGGTCCTGGATTAAAATTCTGCTCAGGCTGGAAAGCTCTCTCCCTATGTAGTAATTGGAGGTCAAGGTAAGAAATGTTTGCAAATCTTTCAAGTGCTGCATGAATATTACAGAGAGAGCTCCACATATTTTGTGACAGTGACCTTTGCTATGTTCATTTCAATAACATTTTATCATGTGGCCAACTGGAAATTCAACTGCTGTGAAATACCTGGAGGATGACTCATTGCTTTCAAATTGGTAATTAGGCTATCTAATGCAGTTGACACTGTATTGGTGGTACTATTAAATTCACCAAAGCCTTTATGTCTTGTCTATTTTCAGAAATTTCAATTTACACAAAAATTTGGAAGTGATCAGTCATTTTTCATTACTATTCCCTTTGAGAGAAAACTCAGCTTTATATTAAGACGAGGGGACCCAAGAATGATTGCCTCTGGGAAGCTGAGCAGATTGAACCTCTCATTTCTGTTGTGGAATGTGTCAGATAGAAGTCAGACTTGTAATTTCGGTCCTGAGAGAACAATTTTTATTAGTACGGTTTGGAAATTGATAAGGAACTGGAGAATTTCCTCTGAAGGAGAAGCAATCACTCACGAGGATTTGGAAACTGAAGTGGAATTGAGATGTCATTAATGGACAGAAAGTGAATTGGGAACTCCTTGAAAGGGAAGCCTTCTGTCACATGGCACAGGAAGAATGAGATGGAGCTTAAAGCTTCTGTTTACTGATCAAGGCATTCAATTCTTTGGGGAAATTGTGGTGTTCTGTCATAGCTAGCTAGTGCCTCAATGATAGCTTTAACAAAGTAGCTGTGTGGTTTGGGACAAGTTATTGAATCATTCTGGACCTACTGTCCTCATCTAGAAAATGAGAGTGTTGGACTGACATCTCCGAATTTCCTTCTAGGTCTAGCATTCTGTGATTCTCATTCCTTAATTCAAACTTCTGAATGATGGTCAAGTCTAAATACAACCAGTGAATTTTGCTCAAAGAAGTGCTCAATAAATACAGGAGTCCCACAAATTTTATCTAGTCATTCTTTGACCTCCTTCCTGAATCTACTATTAATCATAGAAATGAGTTACTGAGAATGACTAGGAATTACTTCTCTGGGAGCAATTAGAAATAAAATAGATTCTCATCTACTAGAAATGACCTAAATATTAAGCAACCAAATGTAAAGTGACTTGATATGTCTGCAAACATTTATAATTAAATTATTTTATTATAATTATTCATTATTATTATTGTGATAATGTTGAGGGAGTTGATTGAACTACTAGTTTGAACCCATAAGACTTGGGCATTTGTAAATATTGGATTGCCTATAAAGTCCCCACATGAAAATCTGGTTCAGGGAACTTATAAAAAATACATGGAGAGAAGCTCCCACATATAAAGAATATAAGGGCAAATAAAGGAATATTCTCTGATGTTTATTTATCTGGTATAGTAATAACACTTATAGAGCAGTTTGAAGTTTAGTTAGGAGTTAGATGCTATTCTTAGCCCCCTTTCACAGAGGAAGAAACTGAGGCAGACAAAAGTTAATTAACTTCCTCAACTAAATTACTTAGTCACATCTAGTTAGAATCTGAGGTCAGATTTAAATTTAAGTTTTACTAAGTCTGAGGTTAGTTTGATATGTGTTATCTATTGTGTCATCTAGTGCTATGGTCCAGGTTTAACACATTCTCCTTGATATTTTAAGTTTTAATTTAATTTTACTTTTGGGGTTACAATCATTCTCCTTGATTAAGAATACCCTAAACTCATGTGTAAATTATGTACTGTAAGATAAATTCCATTTCTTTCCCTAGTCTTTACCTTTGCTTCAAGAGCTTATGCGTAGCGGGTCGAGGAGTCAATTTCCAGTTATATTAATTATTTCTCTATAAATTCAGCTTCTTGTAGAAATTTGGACTTTGTTTTAGGAGTACTGTCTCTTCACATTACATTTATGATACCTGATTGAACCAATTTTACCTGCCACTCCTTATCCCCTCAAAATCAGTTTGAAGCGGATTTATTTTTCTATTTTCTTTTCCTGATTTAAGCCTTTGACCAAATCTTGACCCATCAATCACCCAATGAAGATGAGTAGCCAGCTGGTTTTATTTTAATAATAATAACAATAACAGCTAGCATTTTGAGGTTGTCAAAGCACTTTACAAATATTATATCATTCAGTCCTCACAACAAACCTGGAAAGTAGGTGCTATTAATATCCTCATCTTACAGGGAATGGAAATGAAGTAGGTTGAAGTTAAATGATTTGTCCACAGTCACACAGGCAGTAAGCATGAGGCTAGATTTCATCTTCCTGACTTCTGGTCCAGTGCTCTGTTCAATGCCAACTAACTTAACCTTTTGTATAATGGGGAGAAAGGGAGAGCAACAAAAGGCACTTGAGTAAGCAAAGGAAAGAGGTGTTATTACTTTGTGTAGGAAGCAGCTAATTACTGTAGAGAAGGAAATATCTTCTACTTTGATCCAATCCTTCTTCATGGAAAGAAGAAAGAGACAGAATGCAAAGGAGTTGGACAGTTCATAAGAAATGCTTCCACTTGCATCACAGAAACAGGAGAATCAGATGTCTCAGAGGGGTGATTGGATCCTTTCACCCACTCACACTTGGAGTCCTCTACAGTTTTAGGGAACTCTTTCTGCCCACCCCATGTATTAATAGCAGCAGCAACCTATCAGAGTCTCTGAAAGAAAGGGCATGGGAACGTGAACTGAAGACTTGGCTCTGTTCTGGACACTTGACTACTCACATAAACCCAAGACCAACTCTTGAACTCTCCTTGAAAATTTCAAACAATCTCCAAAGTCCAAATTCGTCACTGACCAATGAACTCTAGGATAGTTTCTTGTTCAGTTTCTAATCTCCATAGCATTTCAGGCATTACAGTACTACTGAGAGAAGGGTGACTGGGTGACTAATTAGGTTCATCCCCTTGGCAGGACATAGAGTTTGAAAGGTTTCTCATTACCACCTAGTTTTAGTGAAATAATTAATGTTATTCATTATTTCTCCAAAGGCTTAGTGAATGATTGATGATGATGATAAATGAAAGAGGGGAGAAAAAGATATATGAAGTAAAAAGCATATAAAGCATGTATTAATTGGCAAGTCAGTGCTCACCAGGTCTATTATTCACAATGGTCTGTCCCTGCATGCTATCTGTCTTTAGCTTAAAAATTCTAAAATATTTCAGATTAATAAAAAAGGAAGTCACAATTGAATGGAAATATCAGTTGGATTTACAAAAGAATGTACTGGTGACTCTTTTTTAGACTGAAACACTCCTTCCTAATCTCTCTGAATTTCTTCAGCTCTGTCCTACTCTTTTTCCTGTGTCCTCAGCCATTAAAGAGTATTAAAAATAGCATTTGGGGGCAGCTAGGTGGCTTAGTGAATAAAGAGATGGAGGTTCTGGGTTCAAATGTGACCTCATACAATTCCTTGTTATGTGACCCTGGGCACCCAAGGATACCAACAAAGACTGAGCCAAGGGAAGAGGAGCCATTCATTACTTTGCATAGGAAGTAGCTAACTGTAAAGAAGGAAATGGCTTGTCCTATTTTGAACCAATCCTCCTTCAAGGAAAGAAGAAAGAGATAATGAAAGTTATATAACCCCAGCTGCCTAGCCCTTACTGCCCTTCTGCTTTGGAACTGATAATTAGTATTAGTTCTAAATTAGAAGGAAAGGGTTTGTTTAAAAAAAAAGCATTCAAATATACATAAGGCTTAACCAAGTCATTATCTCCAGAAGAAGCTCTGAGGAGGAGGATGTGGTTATAAAAAATCATTCAATAGATCATTTTCCATGAAATAGATCTCAGACATTGCCTCTATAGTTTAATCAAGTTAAGAAGGAAAATGTTTCAGAGCACAGAACTAGGCAGAAATTCTGTACTAATAAAGACCCAGAAGAGGTTACACTACCAGAGCTACGTGCCCGGATTGCCCAGTTCCCTCAGCCTTGGTCATGGGCACACATAGAAAGATAGAAAAGAGCTAAAAGGCATTGCCAAGGACCCAGAGGTATCTGACCTTATGTCCCAGTCTTCACCAGGAAGGAAACTCCTTAACTGAGAGGTCAGTTAGCTTGCAGCACAAAACAATTCTCAGCAATTTCCTTTGGATATAAACAACAAACACAGGGTAACAGAAACCCAGAGAAAATCATCCTGGTACAAGAGATGCTCAGGAATTAAAAGCAGTTTATATTTATACAATGATTTGAGATTTACAAAGAACTTTCCTTATAACACTATGAATTACATAGACTATAATTATCTCCATTTTACAGATGAGGAGCCTGAGGTTCAAAGAGTCATTTGCCAAACATCACATTGTTATTGTCTTATTTGGAATTTGAACCCAGTTGGCTACTAATTCTTGGCTCTTTTTAGGAAGATATATTTCCTCTCAGGTTTGCTTTGCTATGAGAAGGGCTCATCCAACTACTTTTTTTTTTCTCCCTCCTGGTAATCCAATCAACTTTATTGCCATAACATAAAAGCCATTTTAGGAACACCTGCCTGGAACACTGGACTACTTTTATCTACTACTTTCATTCAGCCTCAATTAGAGCAAGGCGATTACTCTCATGAGGGTGATTGGCAGCATCTGCTATCTTAGTGCTCCCGCATTTTGCTTGCTTTGACTCCCTGATCATGCTAACATATGGTACACATAAAATTGTCAGCAAGTCAGAGAATGTGTGAAAGGGGACTTCCAGTTGTGAATTGGGCTTCCCCAAATGGACCAGTGGTCCCAAGTGCTCCTAGTATACTCACAGCCCCTTTGCAGGCTCAAGATATTGTTATTATTTTTTGAAACTACCCCTTATTACAATTTTTCTACTTTAAATAAAAAAATGACCAATGTCAACAATGTCAACTGTGGTATGAAAATTCAATTAAATAAGTATTTATTAAATGTCTCTAAGTCAATGCTTGTCCTTGTAGAATGATACCATGTAGAACCTTGCATTATATTTGACTTTATGAACAAGATTTATAAGATTTAGACCTCTGAAGCAATAAGAAAAATAAAAAATCAAGCTAAAGTCAATATGCTTAAGTCTTATTCCAATACCTTGTAAGTGACCATGGAGTCTAGAAGACCAGCAAAGCTCAAGTTGTCAGATCCTACTAACCTGGAAAGTCAGGACCTGGCAAGAGACTAAGACTACCACCTGATGACAAGCATTGCTAATTTATATTGTAATCCCCAGGCTGGCCAACAAGAAATGCTATTGTGAAAAAAATGCTAATAAAAAACCCAAATTTAATAGATTTTAATTAAAATTTGCCTATCTTCAACTTCATCTTAGTTTAGAGTCATTTAATTCTTCTTTCATTTTTTAAACCTCTTATCTTCTGTCTTAGAATCAATACTGATCATTAGTTCCAAGACATAAGAGTGACAAAGGCTAGGTAAATGGGATCAAGTGACTTGTCCAGGGTCACACTGCTAGGAAGTATCTCAGGTCAAATTTGAATCTAGGACCTCCCATCTAGGCCTGGGTCTCAATCCACAGAGCCATATGGCTGTCTCCTCTCTAAATTTCTTTTTAAACAACTATCATAAATGATGCATTTTCCTTTATAACTACTAACTTGGTATGAGGGACAACAAAGGAGGGAGAAACAAGAAAAAGAAATTGGGACACCTTTTGTCTCTTTAGCACATTGATAGTCTTTTGAACCTATTCCAATTAAATTTTTGTTTATTTGACAAGTTTATGCAATATTTATAATATAAATGGATCACTTAACTATAAAATGGTTTAAGATATATTTTATGTGAACATAAGGATGCATTAAGAGGCATGATAAAATAGATTTTCAAAATATATGTATTTTTTCCTTGGAAAATATGTTCATAAGCTAAAAGACATCAAAACAGCAATGGATTATCACAAGCACATGCCAATAAAAGGTTATACAGATTCCCCAAAATAACTGCTAAATATAGTTTGCCGTCATTCTTTATATTAATATAGTGATCGGTCATTTCAAATGCACAGGTTGTAATTTTCTGTGGTGGATTTCAGTCAAATTCTTGCTTACACTAAGGCCAGTAGAATCTATCTCATTTGTTGCCATTGCTTACTTGAGACACAGAGACCTGGGAAATAGACCCTGCTGAAGAGCCTTGTATGTCTCCATTTGTAAGCTGTCCAGTGCAAATTATTTATTCAAACTTTGAAAGAAAAAAGGAAAGTTTTGTTTTGTCTTTCTATCTCCAGTGCCAGCCTGCATAATTAATGATTATGAACTGGAACTGAACACTTCATTCAACATTAAAAATCATTTATTGATTTCCCACTATGTTTGGTTCTTTGCATGAAGCCTTTCGCTATAGAAATGAAGGCTGAATAAAGACCTTGTGATCAAAGATCATAAAATATAGAATCACAGATAAAGTATTTACTCAAATGAATAAAAATATAAAATAAAATGTAATAAATGTATAAAAGAAGTGTACATTTTTTCTTGAGAGTTCAAAAGAAGGAATGGTTACTTTTGGCGGGGTGGGGTTGTCAAAGAAAATTTCATTTAAGAAATCATATTTGAGTAATTAGTCTTAGGATTTGACAGAGAACTGAAGTAGGAGGAAAGGCAATAAGAGTAAGAGGGATTCCATGTAGAAGGTCATGTGTAATAGTGGGTCTATGAGGTATGATCATATAAAGTAGAAAAGTTCACCTGCTACTTAATACAGGAGGGATAGTAGCTATTTCACTCCCTTTCTTCTTTTGCAATCATTTCCCTTTGACATCCCACTGAAGATGACCTACTCCTTAGGTCAACTACCTAAGTCAACTACCCTTGACTTAATTCTAAAAAGGGGGTTTTCTGAGCATGTGTGGAATAGAATAATGGGAAAAGCAACATGACCACAGGACTCTCCAGATAGTGACTGCTATTTCTACATTACATTTTGGGAGAGGGTAAAAATAGAAACCATATTCCTATTTTCTTTATCTCACCTTGAAAAAAATTTTTTAAACATATGCTTAATAAGATTCTCCCTTAGGGTGAGGGGAGGGAAAGAACATGACTCTTGTAACCATGGAAAATATTCTAAATTAATTAATTAAATAAAATTTTCCAAATTAAAAAATAAAAATAAATTTGTAAAAGTAAAAAAAAATAAATAAAAATAAGATTCTTCCTTATATAGTTAGCCAGTTCCTAATTGGTTCCAGAAATTAAGAAAAAGAGGTTCTATACACATCCTATACATGCTTTCACTGCCTTCTTCACTCTGGTTTCCCATTTCATGTAAAGAAGTACATGAAACAGAAGTAATTCATCATTTTATTTCACTGGCATTTAGGACTAATTAAATAGAAATGTAAATAAACATTAAAGAACAGAAAACTTTGGATTTAACATCTGCCCTCCATCTACCCTCCCAGACAAAGGGAGGGGGAAAAGAGAGACAGACACTTCACCATCTGCTATCAGTTCTTCCAGAGGGAAAAGTTCCCCAAGACTGGTTCAGCCCAGGCAGGTTGTCAAACTGTTCTGTTGAATCATAGCATCTTCTCTTCTCTTCTCTTCTCTTTTCTCTTCTCTTCTCTTCTCTTCTCTTCTCTTCTCTTCTCTTCTCTTCTCTTCTCTTCTCTTCTCTTCTCTTCTCTTCTCTTCTCTTCTCTTCTCTTCTCTTCTCTTCTCTTCTCTTCTCTTCTCTTCTCTTCTCTTCTCTTCTCTTCTCTCTTCTCTTCTCTTCTCTTCTCTTCTCACATGATGTCTCTTTGAACTTCCTGGCTCTCCTGAGGGTCCTTCAGGATAAGAAGAATCAAAGCTGTGCCTTTAATTCACAATCCATATTGACTCTGTGAGGCATAATGACTTGGTGAATTTCCATTTTAAATATCAGAAATATATTCCCAGCATGTATATATCCTTAGCAGCAGAGGAAAATAATATGAAAAAAGTTATAGAAGCAAGAGAATATGAGAGATATTAGGAAACTGTTAAGTGCCAATTGTACTCCCCTGCAGAGAGGGAAACCACTGTAAAGCTCAGATTATGTAAGTAGCAGTAATGGAATCAAAATAAAATAAGGTTGGAAAGGTGAAATAGTATTAGCAAAAACAGCACATTCTCTCTATAACTCTTTGCCTTCCATATTTTCCATATCTTCTTTTCTTTCAGATCCTCCGGTTTGGTAGTTTTGTTGCTTAACTCACAAGGCTAAGTGTTGTGAATTGGCTATTGGCAATATTTGCTTTCTGGGTTGAGGACTTTGTGACTAGAGGATCAAGAAAAATTCAGCTGCCCTTAATTGATGGTTAACACATTTCTCTTATTCCCTAACATGGATAGAATTAAATAGTTTATCTTCACACAGAATTAGATTATTTAGACAAACTCTAACCCAATTTAGGAAAGATAGATAGCCCAGACTATTTGAAAGAACATTGTATATGTATTCAGGAAGACTCGGATTCAAATCGCACCTCAAGACCTCAATTTTGCCTCCTGTAAAATGATGATAATAATAATACCTACTTCAGTCTTTTGTTGTGAGGACCAAATTAAGTCAGCTATGAGAAGGACTTTGCAAACCCTTGAGCATGAAATAGCTGTCAGCTATATCTGTATCCTCCTCCTCCTCCACATCTTTTTCTCCTTGCCACAGAAACTCCCTATACATCTGTCGTTCTCTATCCCTAATTAAGTAGAGAGGGATGAAGTAGAGTTTAAGCCTTACTTTAAACTTCATCTTCTTAGCAAATAAAAATGAATAGAGAACTATCCGATCATGGTGAAGTCCTAGTTAAAGTTAAATAGCATACAGTTGTGATAGAAATACTTAGTATTATTGCATTACCATCTCCAGTATCCTAGCTCAGAGATAGGTTTGGTGATATTAAACTTGCTTTGCTTGCCTCTCCACAAGGAAGACATAAGCAATGAGGGAGGGAAGAGAGAGTTATAACTTACTTAGGAGATATGGGATTGAGGTCAGAAAACAACAACAAAAAAAATCTTTAAAACCTCTAGAGTTGTCTAAAAGTGGAATCTAAAGTTCCTCTTGTCTAATTCTAAAATTCTCTCGTTCTCTGAATTCATGTCGAATGTGTGCTTCTAGATCACCCTGGCTATATAGCCTTCAAGGTGCCAGATGAACTCTGTAGCGGTTGTGGATATCCTTTTTCTCTGCCTTGGGCTTGAGCCTCAACTGGCTATCTTCCTTCATTATTAGGGGATCAGTGAGTAGCACTCCACTTCCATTTAGCCACTTAGCCTTAATTAGCTTTTATAAAAGTATATTTACTTAAAAACAAAGGAAATATTTACAAAATTTTCACCCAATACTGCCAGAGCATAATCCTTACTTTGCCACAGGAAGTGGAGGGACAGAGAGTAGATTGGACTCAAAACTTAGCTTAGTTCCTGTGTAACACTGATTCAACCAATGCTGTATGCATAGTTTGATAAGATCAGTTTATGCTCATATGTGCCTGAATATTAATGATAACCCATTATTGGGTTGGATTTTTAAGTCATTCCTAAATACTTTTCATTGTTCCTCGGGGCTTCACATTCATGACAGCTGCAACCCTCAACTCTAGAAAATGAGATGTTAAACTCATTTAATTTGTGGATTTTTTAAACTCACTAGGTCATAGGCTTCACTCCCTCTGCTGATTACTTTGCTGATTTCCCAAGTGTTGAGGCCAAGAGAAAGTAGCTGAAATCTAGAAGCCTTTTTAAAATTGTCCATAGTAAATCAAAGAACCTTCTCTTCAACCCATAGTTAGTTAGCCAACCAGAACCAGTTAAAGAATGTTTCTACATGCTCTACAGTTTGTATTTCCAAGGAACTCCCCTTACATGTCATTCATTCTCTTGGAGGCAGCTCCCTCTTGTTATCCATCTAGACACTATCTATAAGATTCTAAATGGGCTGCTAGGTAGCACAGTAGCTGGAACATTAGTTCTGGGGTCAGGAGGACCTAGGTTCAGACCTGACCTTGGACATATCCTAACTGTGTGACCTTAGGCAAGTCACTTATCCCCAGTTGCTTAGCCCTTGATGCTTTTCTCTCTTAGAATTGGTACAAAAACTAAAAATCAGCATTAAAAAAAAAACCTCCAAATAGGTACCAGACACTTATTACATACACATAGCTGTTCACTCTTCCCCAGGAGGAATATCTTCTTATTGTCTAGACATGATTTCATAGATTTTATAACTTCTAAATGTCAGTCAACAATCATTTATTAAGCATCTACTTTGCCTCTTGTTCATTTCATGCTGGTGATACAACAATACAAAAATGAAGCAGTTTCTGATGTCAAGAATATTACAGTCTTTAACTTTCTTTAATTTATTTAGAATATTTTTCCATGGTTACATGATTCATGATTCCCACTCCCTTTCTCTCCCCCCTCCCAAAGGGTTCCCAAAGCAGTTCCATTGGGTTATACATACATCATTGTTCAAAACCTATTTCCATTTTATTAATATTTGCAATAGAGCGATCTTTTAACATCAAAACCCTAATATCCTCATCTAACCGTGTGTTTGATCATATGTGTTTCTTCTGCATTTCTGGTCCCACAGTTCTTTCTCTGGATGTGATTAGTGTTCTTTCTCATAAGTCCCTCTGGATTGTCCTGGATCATTGCATTGCTGCTAGTAGAGAAGTCCATTACATTCGATTGTACCACAATGTATCAGTCTGTATGTATGATGTTCTCCCGGTTCTGCTCCTTTCACTCTGTGTCAATTCCTGGAAGTCTTTCCAGTTCATACAGAAATCCTCCAGTTCATCCTTCCTTTCCACACAATAGTATTCCATCCCATCAGATACAACAACTTGTTCAGCCATTCCCCAACCAAGGGACACCCCCTCATTTTCCATTTTTTTTGTCACCGCAAAGAGTGCAGCTACAAATATTTCTGTAAAAGTATTTTTCCTTATTATCTATTTGGGGTACAAATTCAGCAGTGGTATGGCTGGATCAAAGGGTAGGCATTCATTTAAAGCCTCTTGCATATAATTCTAAATTATCCTCCAGAATGATTAGGCCAATTCACAAGTCTACCATCTCTGTATTAGTGTCTCAATTTTGCCATATCCCCTCCAACATGTATCACTTTCCTTTGCTGCCATTTTGGCCAGTCTGCTAGGTATAAAGTGGTACCTCAAAGTTGTTTTAATTTGCATTTCTCTAATCAGGAGGGATTTAGAATAACTTTTCATGTGATTATTGATTGTTTTCATTTCTTCATGTGAAAACTGCCTATTCATGATCCAACCATTCTGGAGGGCAATTTGGAACTATGCCCAAAGGGCACTAAAAGACTATCTGCCCTTTGATACAGCCATAGCACTACTGAGTTTGTACCCCAAAGAGATAATAAGGAAAAAAACATGTACAAAAATATTTATAGCTGCACTCTATGTGGTGGAAAAAATTGGAAAATGAGGGGATGCCCTTCATTTGGGGAATGGCTGAACAAATTGTGATATATGTTGGTGATGGAATACTGTTGTGCTCAAAGGAATAATAAAATGGAGGAATTCCATGGGAACTGGAATGACCTCCAGGAAGTGATGCAGAGCGAAAGGAGCAGAACCAGGAGAACATTGTACACAGAGACTGATACATTGTGGTACAATCGAATATAATGGACTTCTCCATTAGTGGCAATGCAGTGATTCAATGCAGTGAACAACCTGGAGGGATCTATGAGAAAAACCGCTATCCACATTCAGAGGAAAAACTATGGGAGTAGAAACACAGAAAAAAACAACTGCTTGAATACATGGGTTGAGGGGATATGGCTGGGGATGTAGACTCTAAATGAACATCCTAGTGCACACAACAACAACATGGAAATAGGTTTTGATCAAGGACAGATGTAATACCCAATGAAATTGTGCCTCGGCTGCAGGAAGGCTGGGGGAAGGGGAGGGAGAGAAATAATGTGATTCTAATAACCAAAGAATAATGTTCTAAATTGACTAAATAAATTAATTTTTAAAAAAGAAAAAAAAAGAAAACTGCCTATTCATGTCCCTTGACCATTTGTCGATTGGGAAATGACTTGATTTTTTGTAAATTTGACTTCGTTCCTTATAGATTTGGGAAATTAAATGTTTGTCAGAGAGTTGTTTTTTTTAATAAAAATGTTCTCCCAGTTTATTGTTTTCCTTCTGATTTTGGTTGCATTAGTTTTGTTTGTACAAAACCTTTTTAATTGGATATAACCAAAGTCATTCATTTTACATTTTCTAATGTTCTCTATCTCTTGCTTGTTTTTAAATTCCCTCCTTTCTAATAGATCTGAAAGGTATACTATTCTATGTTTACCTAATTTATTCATGGTTTCACTCTTTATATTTAAGTCATATACTCATTTTGAATTTATTTTGGTATAGGATGTAAGATATTGACCTAAACCGAATTTTTCCCATACTATTTTCCAATTTTCCCAGCAGTTTTTGCCCAATAGTGAGTTTTTGTTCCCAAGGCTGAGATCTTTGGGTTTATTGAACACTAACTTGCTGAGGTCACTTACCCCTGGTCTATTCCATTGATCCACCCTTCTGTCTCTTAGCTACTACCATATTGTTTTGATGACTACTGCTTAATAGTACATTTTAAGATCTGGTACTGGTAGGCCCCCATCTTGCATATTTTTTCATTATTTCCCTTGATATTCTTGATCTTTTGTTCTTCCAGAAGAATTTTGTTATAATTTTTCTGATATTGCAGTCTTTTGAGGGAGATATCTTGCATGTGTGTCTATGTGTGAAAATACAGGGAAAAAAATAGAAAATTAACATAAAAAAGTGAAATGTATCCAAGTATGAGGGATCATGATAGAAATCAAATAGTGGGCATAGCAAGAGGCAAATCTTCAAGGAATTGAAAAAGTCAGTGAAGTAGAGGGGAAGAACAAAATACAATATAAGTATGGATTATGACAAGTGTGAAGATAAGAAGGTGGGAAGTAGAATCTCAGGTTAGGGAACAGTGAAGGCTCATTTGGCTCTACTAGAGATTATGAGAAGGGGATGATTTATAATGATGCTAGAAAATTTGGCTAGATCCATGTTGTGAAGGGCAGTAAAAACCAAACTGAGGAGTTCATATTTAGTCACTGAATTAATGAATGGCTACTAGAGTTAAATATAGGAGTAATATGGTCAGATCTACACTTACAGAAAATAACTTTGTTGGCTATGTGGACAATGAATTAGAGACGCGAAAATTGAAGAGAGATAACTTAGACCACTTGGACTATTATAATATTTTAAGTGAAAAGTGAACAGGACTTGAACTAAGGTGGAGGCAATGTTATGGAAGAAAAATTACAAATATTTGGCAATGCATTGAATAGTTCAGATGAGAAAGTTAGGAATGAAATACATGAAAGACACCATCAACAAGAATAATAACAAGCATTTTAATAATGATTTTAAGGTTTGTAAGAGCTTTACAAATACTAAATTTTTACCCTCAGAACAACCCTGGGAAGCAGGAGCTATTCCTCCATTTTACAGATGAGGAAACCGAAGCAAACAAAGCTTAAATGACTTGTTCAAGATCTCACAGCTAGTAAATATCAAATGCATAATTTAACCTCAGATTTTCCTGACTGCAACTCTACCACCCTTTTCTCTGTAGATTTTATTAGATGGATAAAGCACTGGACCTGGAATCAGAAAAACCTCTGTCACATACCAGAAGTTGGACCCTAAGGAAGTTATTTAATCTCTGTGTGCCTATTTCTTCACATCTAAAATGGGGATAATAATAGCACCTAGATTCCAGTGTCATCATGAGGTCCAAATGAGATAATACTATAATTATAAAGCAATTAGTACAGTGCCTGGCACATTGTAAGCACTAAATAAATGATGGATATAAACAATAATAACAATGATGATGATGATCTTCCTTCTCCTCCTCATCTACTGTTTCACCTATCTGCTCTCTATAGATATTTCCTAATTTGAAATAAAAGCAAGTTTCAGGGATAAAGATAATGACTTCTATGTTTATACATGTTGAGTATATTTCAAATTGGATATCTTTGAGACATACAGGTTGAAGTACAACAAATAGTTGTTAATGTAAGACTAAATTAGGGATACTAAGGCTGATTATATACTATCTATATATCTAAATTATATATACATATGTATCTATACACATATACATATTATCCATATGCATAGAGATGACAAATTTGCTGAGAGAGTGTAGAGAGAGGAGAGGAGAGGAGATGATTGGAGAGAAGAAGAAGTGAGCACCAGAACAAAGAGGTGCTTGTATTTAAGGTATATAATATGAATGATGGGGAATCAAAGGAGGCTAAAGGAATAATAGGATAGATTAGGATGAAAAACAAAACACAAGACAGTCTCCAAAAAGAAAGTTAGTTAATAAAGTGTTTCAAAGAGGTCAAGAAAACTGAAGACTAAGAAAAAATATGTATAGTCTTTGGTATTTAAGATTTAAATTTTGAATAATAGAAGTTGGACAGTGAGACAAGAAGCCAAATTTCAAAAAGTAAGAAGATAGGAACAATAGGTAACCTGTAGACTGATTTTTTTTTCTAGTTTTGCTGAGATGGAGAAGAGAAATATAGGGCATTGACTTAAGGAGATGGTATATTTTAGAGAAGGTAGAAGGGAAGAGTACAGAAGGAGAGATTGTAATTGCAATCTTCAACAGATGGGAGGGGATATGATCAAAGTTACAAGTACAGGAACAGGCTTTGGCAAGAGAAAGGGTTACCTCATGAGAGTTAGGAATAAAGGAGGAGAGAGTAGGGGTAGATAACAACGAACTTTGAGATAAAATAAAAGGCAGAGAGAGAAAAATTTCTTGTTACTATTGTCAGGGTTGATTTTTAGTAATAAGAGATGTCCTGAGTTGAGAGTGTGTTGGGGGTATAAAAGGACTGAAGAGAAAAGTTTTAGAATATACTGTAATGGAAATGGGATAGGTAATCAGTTTCAGAGGAGAGAAATGATAACATACCTGCTATGAGAACACTATTGACCCCACAAGTTCCATTTTATGATTTCATTGGGCTTCATTTAAGAACATGTAAAAAGAAGATAAGGGGAACATGAGGAGTAATGCAGGGCAAAGGTTTGGAAAGGGAGGGGAGATAATTGGATAGGGAGGCAAGATATTCCAGAATAAAGAACAGTGTGAAACTGAATTAGGCAATTATGGTGTCAGTTTTGGAAAGAGAGGAAAGGGAAATAATCGCCTGGAAAAGTACTGAAGGGTTGATTACAGGTTTAGATTTGGAGAATAGACTAGGTGGGTTAAATCATAAGAAAAAATGAAATGTTATAAAGTAATGATAAAAGAGAGGAGTGTCAGATTTTTTCTTATTTATTTTCCATTCATTTATTATTTTGAATCATGGACCATTTATAGGTGATGGGAAGAAGACTCAAGATGAAAGGATTAAGTAATCTGAAGGTTCAGGTATTTGAGATGATTCCAATACATCCCCATATATCCCCATACATCCCTATATAGAAATCATAAATTACTAGTTACTGACTTTCTGTGAGAAAATTTCCCTTGTTATCCCATACTTGACCCTTGTTCCTTATTGTTTAAATATATTTAAATTCATCTTCAAATGTACTTTACTGTACTGTTTTCATTGCTTCCCATATTTTCTTTGCAGTTCTTTGCTTGTAAACTTTATCAAGAAAAGAGTGTCACTTATGTAATTCTTCCAACCATAAATGATTTTTAATGCACTCTAAGATTTCACATGATTGTTCACACCCTGAGGAAATATATAAATAAGTTTTTCAACAGTGGTTGTCTAAGCAATTTTCTTGAAAAATCATTGTTAGTCACAGATTGTAAAAACAGTAAGTGAAAAAAATTTTAAAATTCAAGATTTTAAATATTGTAGAAAGGGAATAGTTATGGTCAGTCTTTTTTTTTCAAATTAAGCAAGACAAGTAAAACCAAATGTTCATTCTGTGTTGCCAAATAAAGCCAAAGTTTGACAAATCCAAGCATTAAAAATGTTACATTTCAACATTAGCCTTTTCCCTTGTCAAAAGAAAGAAGTAGGGAAAATATTAGCTGACATTAAGAAAAAAGTATGCTGACAGTTGTGCTCAACTAAAAGAAGCTTAAGCATAAAAGAATAATTTGGGAGAATCATGACAGATTTGGGTTCTGAGGCATAGATAGGCATACATATATATGACAAATGTATTATCTTTATAATAGGAAGAAATATATTGAATGATTATTTTTATAAATAATGCCAAGAAATACGTAACAACAATACTTAATTTATGATTTCTCAGTTTGTGTGGAAGAATCTATAGGAGTGTAGTAGGTTTAATTGCCCTTATTTTATGTCACAACTTTTAAAAACATTATATTCTAATAAGAGTACATTGTAATGACTTTCTCAGAACAAGTAGATATTTAGAAACTATCTAAAATTCACTAGTAAATTTATAGTTAATATTTGTACTAGTGTCATCTTCTAAGATAATCTACTCAGAAAATATTTAGATGCTTTTACATGGCAATAAAAGGTCAACATATATAGGAAAACAATTGTTGAGTTTCAGTGTATGGTGAGCAAACAATATCCCTGGTTTCCCAGGTATTAAAAATTAAACTGAGGTTTCATTTTAGGGATCAGGAACTACTATCTATTCTCTTGACAGAGATATTCACTTTCCATGTCCTTATTTATGTCCTATTGCAAAGTATAATCCACATTAAGTTAAACTAGTATTTTTCTTCTTTTTATATCTGAGAATCTCTTTGCAATCCTTAAAATCATCATGGATCTAATGAGATATTGTTTATATGGGCTATATCAATATTTATAGCATTAGAAATTTAAATGTCTTCATATTATAATGGAAATAGTTTCAACATTAGGTGCTGAAAGGACTTGGGGACCCTTGAGTGACTCTGGATCATTCTTTGAGAACTAAGTGAGACATTCACTTTCCATATCCTTACTCCAACTTTTTTTATTTCAGAAAATCAGGAATGTTTAGGACCAGATTTTCTAAAATATATGTATTTTTTGGCCTTAGAACCCTCTTAGAGTCTTAAAAATTATTGAGAACCCCAAAGAACTTTTATGGGTTTAATAAAGAGATACATTAGAGCCAGCTGGAAATGACTTGCAAGAAGAGATTGTGAAATTTTCAGTGTGAGCATTTAAACTCTGGAAATTAGAAAACACTTCAAATTGAAGCCTGATTTATTGTTTTGTTGATTGTGTACACAATATATACATAATATAGTCATATTTTTTAAACCCTTACCTTGCACCTTAAGGTAGAAGAATGGTAAGAGCTAGGCAATAGGGGTTAAATGCTACTCCTGAGTCACACAGCTAGGAAGTGTCTGAGGGAAGATTTGAACCCAGGACCTTTGCTCTCTAGGCCTGGCTCTCAATCCATTGAGCCACCCAACTGCCCTCTTACACCTAGTTTTTGAGAGCGATTTGTTAAACATTTACCAGCCTTCTCCCCTGATATCTATTGATATTATAGTTTTTTAAATTAAAATGTCTTCATATTATTATGAAAATAGTTTTGACATCATAGACACCTGAAATTGTTGTGTTGATCCACAAAATTCTTAGTATTACATTTTAAGAATCACAGTGCTAGAACATGAGTTAACTAAAGTTTAACATGAAGTTAAATCTTCTTAGAGGGAGTAGAAAGAGAAAGTACATTATAGCCTAATACATATGGCAATGACTTTTTTTCTCTTTTGTTGTTTTTTTAGGGGGTTGGTTTTGTCGTGGTCAGAGGAGACAATGTTTTCAGGGATTTGGAGAGGAGTTTTAAAGCAGTGGGATGGCAAATTATGTTCCCAAAGCTTTTTGTAAAATTATAGTAATTATTACTGGAGAGAAACAATCCTAGTTGCTTAGTACTTTCTGCAGAATATTATGTTCTGTTCAGGAGAGAATTTCTATCTGTTCCAGTTTTAAATATATGGACAATGAAAACATTAGAAGGTCGTAGACCTAGATGAACCCTGTCCTGTTTCAATTGTTTACTTTTAGTGTTGTTGAGCAGATTAATTTCCCTATAGGAACTGAGAGAGAAGTAAGAAAGAAAAGATTTACTTTTTGTAAACGATACAATGTGAAAAATGCTAAATAAGAACGAGGAGACAATGAGAGAAATTGTCTACTAAGAACATAGAGAATTGAATCCAACTTTCCCAATATCAAACATTGTCTCATGTTATTTTGAGATTTAATTGGTGGCTTATTCTATTTATCTTTGGTCTCTTCTGCATTCTGAAATTCCAAAAAGTTATGTTTTGCTCTTAAACACAGAGGACAAATTAATAATCTTTAAATTTCCTGTATGAGAACCACAGGTAAAGGATCTGGTTCAAATTGAACATTTAGTCAAGGACAATGGCTCTTGAAACAAAATGGAGGGAGGTGAAGCTGGAACAAGATGTGGATACACTTACATAGACTGGGTCTAAATTGTAACATTTCAAGGATTAATCTATTGTTTCATATGCCAACATTCACACAAGTCATAACAAATAGAAAGATAACTCATTCAGAGGTTTTATCATATAACAACAACAATAAAAACAAGATTAAAAACAACGGCAGAAATTCTTGCAATGATTTTTAAAGGGCAATGGATAATAAATTAATTTGTATCCTTGCATTGCTGGGAGAAATCAAGTAAAACCACCAAGATGGTGGAGAAGGTTCCTAGAGTGTACTTTATGGGACTACAGAAATTTAGGTTTGTTAAATTTAATCAGTTATTAATTAGTTCTATAGCATAATTAGAATCTAGAGAGATAAATACCAGAGAAAGAATTTTTTCTTTGTCCCCTGTAATGCATGGTCAGGGAAAAATTATAGTGGTCACTTTAAGAAAGGTTAGGTTGCTGGGAAGACTGTTAGAGAACTCTTGGCCACCCTCTTGAACTGACTGTCTTGAGAGGGGGTTGGTGACTTTTCTCTGGATACCCTCAGTTAGTAATTTGGTTAAACTTAACTTTGAAACCTGAAAAGAACATCTGTGAAGGTGGGAAGAGTTTTGTTTGGTGTGAGAGCTGTTCTGCAGGGAGATGCAGCTGCCAGTTAGGGTGCTGTTTTTCTCTCACTGAAGCAGTCTGAGGTCTGAATCCCTGCCTGCAAGAGTCAGAGGAAACCATTGAGTTCTGAGTTCTGTCAGATCTAAACAGTTAGAGAAGCCAACTTGTGACTTTTGATATATAATTTAAGGAGGTTAATAATATTTTAAGTTTATATGTTAGAATAAGCTTACATAGATGGAATTGGGTTTTAGGTTGACAGTTGGGAATAAGGAGGTTCACCCTTGGTGAACAAGAAATAAATCTTCGTGGATTAGATTGGGGGGTTATATTTGGAAATCTTAGAATTAGTATAATAATTTTCCTACTTTATTTCTACCTCCTTTATCTTGTACCTGCCTCTCCAGATAGTGAATAATAAATAAGTTTTGGATTAATTTGTGTCCAGCAACTTCATCAACTGTCTACAACCAGGTGACCCTAACAGCTCAAGCATAACAAGAACAATATTACCAATTACAGGTTACACAAGACAACCAAGTAATATGATCTGTATTGGAGGGAAATAAAATGAATTGATATCCCAAATACACCTGATTATTTGTTTTTATCATAATGATTATCTCCTCCAATGATGTAACACCTTAATTTTTGAGAGTAATTAGTTGAAATGGCCTGCCATAGTCTCAAAATAATGTGTCAGAACCAGGATTCTTCTGACCTATGCTTATTTCACCAAATCATGCTGCCATTTATGTAACTTAAGTACCCATTCATATTTTATCTTTCTGTTAGTATTTTCCTTTTGATCCTCCATGGGGAATGAAGTAGCAAAGAAGGAACCTAGCTATATTACTGGGGTCTTCTAGACATCTTGAAATTGCTCAGATATCAATGAAATATACAGACTTGATAACTGCCTACTGACAATCTCCCATTCTCTAAATAGGACTGTTAACCTCCTTTTCTAATTCTATAATGCTCTTTTATTCTACTTGTATATTTCTTTATTAGTAATAAGCTGTCTACTTAATATGAATATTATCCTTTGGGTGGCTTGCAAATTTAATTTCTTTCATATATCTGAAAAGTTCATTTTGCCAGGTTTTAGTAAGACCTTATATCTTTATCCAGTTGATTGAAATAAATTCTAGTATTGCTAATGTGAGACTGTAACTCATCACATCTTTTCTAAAATTATGATTACATAGAGATGTAAAAGGGACATTTTGAAGTAATCTTGTACTAGTTAATGAAACAACTGTTCAATTTTAAATAAGAGCATTTGTACCTTAACAACTGGCAAATGCTGAATATTGAGCTTATTTTGTTTTTATCGTAGACTTAAGAAAGCAATGGAGAAAATATTATAATACAGATTAAACTTAAAAATGTGTCATAAGTATGTATGTATTTTTTGGAGAGCTGGTTACTCAACAAATGTCAACAAACTCCTGCATATAAGTATTCATTTGTAAGTCTGATCATGTTTAAGTTGTAATCTGGATATTTAGAGAAAGAGCTGACTAGCTTAACAGGATAACTGTTACCAAGATGATCCAAAGATATTTCAAATTTCTTACAAATCCATTTGAAATCTTTATATTCTCTTATAAACCTTAGGAAAGTGGAAAATCATCTGCAAGTGTAGCTCAGGAAGTTTAAGATTTCCATTTCCATTTTCTGTCTCATAGCAAAAATGTTTCTATAAACTCATGTAAGAGATTTTTAAAATTGTGTTAGGTAGTATACAGCACACATATGAAATAGATGCATAATCATTTTCTTCCAAATTGCCTCACTTCCAAATATAGTCCAGAGAAGGGAAGGAAAATAATAAGAAATTTTACAATGCTTTAAAATGTTGAAACTTGAAAAGTAGAGATGATAGAATAAAAATGTCTATGATTGTGAGAGTTTGATCCAGTAGCAATCACGACAATTCTCTTTTTTTTTGAGCATAGAATATAAATATCTAATATTTAAATATAAGCCATTAAAGTTGTTTTGAGGTATAGTAGATGGAGCAATGGGCCTAGAGTCAAGAAGACGTTTTGGAGACTTTTGGCAGCAATCAGTCAAAAATATGATTAAGCACTATGTGCCAGCACTGTAGATAGAAAGTAAGCTTTAAAAATAATAGCCCTGCTTTTAAGGAATTTATGGTCTAATGGGAGAGACAACATGCAAACTATGTGTAAATGAAGCATGTATAGGATGAAATATTGTCCAAGAAATATTATGTTTAGTGTCTGGGAACATCAAGGTTGTCACCACTCCCCAGTGAAAAGGTGGTCACCTCATTCCACTGAATTCCATCAGGAGTTGGACCACTGAGTCTGAGGAAGTGAAATGGGAGCTAGAAGGAGCAGCTGAGGGATAGAATCAGTGACCTCTGGTGTTTGAGAGGAATTATACTCTTTTGTTGTTGCTGCTGTCTTCATCTACTACAGACAGGACAGCTTGGAGGCTGCAGCAAGAGAAAATGTTCAACTTTCCCTGTCGAAAAACTCCATATGGATGGTGAAGTGCTCACCTCCCCCTCACCCTTGCTCATTTTTATCTGAGAGACAGATATCGAATCCCTCATTTTCTGCTTCTTTAAACTTTGATCTGTAATTGTGCTTAATAAGCCTTCTTGCCACTGAGATAAATTAGGATCAATTATAACTTTTTCTGACCAGTGAAATTCATTGTCATGAAGAGAAGACGAGGAAAGAAAGAGGCTGTAAGGCAAGGGATTCAGACAAAAGTGAACAAGACAGAGGTTTAGATCCTATCTTGATCTGAGGCAGGAGAAGTATCAAATTTCATAATTTCTTACCCAGGCAAGAGGTATAGTGTGCACTTTTGGACCTGATACTTCTATTCCATGACTGACTGACCCAGAAGGAATGAACTGCTCCATTTCTGACCTGCACTGCCCCTACGCCTCCCATTGTCAAGGGTATTCCTTATCTGTTCAAATTTTTTGTCAAGAACAAGCTGAAAATACCAAGGGATGAAAACTTTTCCAAAATATTAATCATAATTGAGTCAGGTAGACAACAATTGTCTTTAGAAAGCAAACAAAAGGCCACATTCAGCTGTGAGAACTTGATGTTTTTGTATGAACTCTAGTTCGAATTAAATTAATAATTGAGGTTAACTACCTGAATTAAATTAAGATTTTTTTGCCTAAGTATTATAACTTCATGGCGGTCTTTTTTTTTTTCTTTTTCTCATCTTGGCTTTCCAGGTGCTTCAAGAAGACTTAGAGCAAGAACAAGTTAGAGTCAATTCTCTCACTCACATGGTGGTAGTGGTGGATGAAACAAGTGGCGACAAAGCAACTGCTGACCTGGAGAAAGAGTTGCAGGTAATTGATACATTTTATTTAATAGAATTTAAAAAATAATTTGGGTATTTAAATATTTATATTTATAATTTTATATATAACATATATAATTCACATATAATATATCTAAATATAAAAATAATTTATATTTATAATTTATAAAAATTTAAATATTATTAAATGAATAAATTTAAATCTATATTGTCTTAAAGTGGTCTAGAGATTAATATTGTTTACATTTATCAAAACATCCTATAGTAAAGTAGTCATTTTCCCTTATATGTCCATACTGGTTCCCTTTCATTTTGTGTACACTGTTTTAACCCATTAGCATGCAGGATTTTGACAAGGTATCTCACCTAGAATCAGAATTCCATTTACTATTACTGAACCACAAGTAATGACAAATACTTAATAATAGTAAGAATGGTGAACATTTACAAAATTACATTACCTCTGCCCTTAAATTGCCATCTCTTATGGGACACACAGAAAAAAAAAAACATACAGTATTCCTCATATTGAATATGATTGTATACACTTGTTTATATTTTGGCTTAAATACTATACCCAAAAACATAATCCATATGCATTTTATGAACACAAATTCTGAATCACATTGGGAATATGTCATAACAAAATCATAACTTGGCATCAAGAGATGCCACTATAATATTTACATTTAGTGTAATTTATAGCATCATCTCTCTATATATTTTACTATCACAATGTTTTCATGGAAATAATTAAAAATGTGAGGTGGCATAAGTTTGTTGAGAAGTTGGCTGAGTTTCTTTTATTTCTCTTATCAACCATATGGAAATTTAATTATATAAATATATATACTCAAGTGACTAAAATATATTAATAGCTAGTAAATTGTACAGATAAAACTGTTTTTTTCCTAAAATGCTCTACATCTTATATATTATATTTCATCAGAAGTGCAAATCTTTGTTTTGCTTTGCAATCATTTTTGAATTCTATAAATTGATAGATCAAAGAATCCCATCAGCTCATTTTACATGGCTTTTTAAAAAAACAACTGCAAATTCTTCTAAATATTTTGTTTTCCAGCAGGCCTATAACTAGTTTTCTTCAAATCTTATCTTTCCTTTTAGCATGTTTTGTGATATGAGTTTGCTTTAAAAATTTTGATGAAATGCCATTTCCTCAATTAATGTCCTCAGGTTAATAATCTACCATAAAACTACCTCTTCAATCTCTAAATGATAAGGAGTATGTGTATGGGAGGGATGGGAGCTCAGCATGCTACCTTCTGCCAAAACTCTGAATTTCATTCATGTGTTTACAACATTTGTGTGTGTGTACATGTGTGTACATATACATATATAATTGTATTAAAATGATGGGGATTATACACCTGGATGGAGCTGTAAGATTAGATAGTGACCCCATGTTTTGTTTTCCCTGAAGATGTGACCAAAGAAATAGCATCCAGTGTTATTCTAGCAAGTTCAGTATCAAATTTAAAGTTTCTTAGTTCTCATACCAAAAATTATAGATTATTAGAACCTTCTAGGTTCAGAATGAAACAGAACATGTGATCCATAACAATTTATTTCATATATACATGAGTTTGATCTGGTTGACATCCATGCCTAAAATATACTCCTTCCATATACTTTGCTATTTGAATTACTGTGTATGGGGTGTTCAGGAAGGACTAGCACCTTACTTTGAGGGCTTGCTGAGTCATTTTCAGGGCTTTTCATCCATATTTGGTATCCACCTTTCACCCAATTTTCAATGTGACTTCAAGAATATATAATATGTTCAGTGGCCATACCCTAGCAAAACTGTCTCTGTGAATGAGCTAAACCAGATTGAGGATAACCAAAAACCTGGAACCCAGTGAATTAGGGGGATCTCCACCTCATGCAGGTGAAGCTCCCCTTCAATCTCCAAACAGGTGGACTTGAACAATTTGTTTAAATAGCTATGACAGTGAAATCAGGCACCATGGAATGCTTAGAACTTAGACATCAAAGACACCAAGATAATCCATTGCATTTGGGGCCATCTGTCCTGATTTTTGTTTTGACTCTGAAAGAGAGAATGAGGCTGATAATTTTGTGCAACTTTGCCTTGCTTAAATCCAACTCACCAGCAAATCAATATATTGCTCCATGGTGTCATAGGTTCTCTTTAAAACAAAAGTGGTACAACAGAACAGCTGAGACACTCATTTCTTTCGAGATTCAACTCAACCACCTCCTTCATTTGGTAGACTTTCCCTGTACCTTTGTTCCTAAAGTTCTTCCCTCCAAACACTTAATATATATTTTTCATATATGTACCTATTATCTCCCCCCTGCAATATAATAAAAGCTCCTTGAGAAGTAGAGATAATTTTACTTTTTTTTTTTTGACCTAGTGCCTTATATCCTGTCTGCCTCCTAGCAGATCACTACTGCTTGATTGATTGTGTGCTAAAACATTCAGCTTTGCTTGGTCATTAGACTCTTAGTTTATCTTTTTTAAACTCAAAGGAGTCTGTAGGCCCAGCCCTGGTGCATGGATTTTTGATTAAACTAAACCAAGGGAGATCTACCCCGGGGTGCCATCTCAGACCAACTTATTTGAGATTGAGTCAATAATTCATAGGTCTTATAATGAAGATCCCAGGAGAATGAATTAGAAAGAGTGACATCCTAGAGATTTTTCAATATTAGTTCTTGGTATTGAGAACTAATCAAGGCTTTGAAGGAAACTCAGAAGAGATAGCAAAAAACCATAGGCATGTCCCAGAAACCCTAGCCATTTTGAAGAAAAAACTCGAAGAAAATTTCTTCGAAATTATCTATTTCCTTCCTTTTCTATTAATCCTTGGTTAAACAGTTTAAAAAGTATATACTTTTGACTTCTTTGCAGAGATCCAGGGATCATTACTCCACCCTCTAGTACTTTGCTTTTTTTGGGGGGGGATATGTTTAATTCTTTGATTCAATTTGTAAGAAATCTGACACTTCAGTAAAGGAGTGTTGTGCTAAATGCTTAATATCTTTCTCTGCAGAAAACAAAAAAAAAAGTATTTATGACAACCATTTAAGTTTAACCCACATTATTCACATTTTCTTGTTTATTATGTTAAGTTTAGATCATAAACAAAGCCTGTATTCAAGTTCTGATTTATAGCATTTATATATTTAATATATATATTATTATAAATATAGATACATATATTTATACTGATCTCCTTTTTTATAATTTTAATTTTTCTAGCTAACATGTCAATTCAATTTTTGATGATCATTTTCTGACATTTTGTAATCCATATTCTATCTCTCTCCCATACCTCCCCTTTTCCCAAGATGACAGATAATATGAAATAGATTATACATGTGTTAGCATACAATATATATTTCCATTTTTATCCTGTTATGAAAGAAGACATATTGCTTACACTAGAGACAAATTCGTGGAAGAAATAAAGTGAAAAATGGCATGCTTCAATCTTCAGTCAAATTTCATTATTTCCTTTTAAAGTAGTATATACCTATTTTGTCACAAATCCCTTGGAGTTTTTCTGGAACCTTGCACTTAAGATAATAGTTAGATCATTGTACTATTACTGTGTATGATGTTCTCCTGATTCTATTCACTTCACTTTGCATCACTTCATACAGGTTTTTCCAGGATATTTTTTTATGGTCATCTAGTTTGTCATTTCTTATGGTAAAAAAGTATTCTGTTACAATCAAATTCTTGAAATCTTCCAATTAATGGACATCACTTCCTGCTTTAAATGTGTTTCTTTTATACATTATATTGGGGGTTCTGTCTTTTATTCTTATCTGCTATCCTCTTCCATTTTATGTGTAAGTTCATCCTGTTCACATTCGCAGTTTTGATTATTTACTATTTGTTTCCCTCTTTTTATTTTTCCCCTGTTTATCTTTCCCTTCCTTTCTTTTCAGCTTTTTCACTGTTCAAAATCGATTTTTGTTTCTGACTGCTCCTTTCCTGAGTTCACTCTCCTTTTTGTCCATCTTCTCTCTTTTCTTATTTCCTCTCCCCTTACTTCCCTATGAGGCAAGATGAATTTCTATAGCTAGTTGTATGTGGATGTTATTCTCTCTTTGTGTCAATTCCAGTGAGAATAAGCTTTGCTTGCGACTCCCCTTTCTTCCCCTCCATCATATTGATTCTTACATGACTTCATGTGAGATAATTTACCCCAATTTTCCTCTCCTTTTCTTATTTCCCAGTGTATTCATCTTCCTTATCCTTTGATTTTGTTTTGCTTTGTTTGTTTGTTTTCGATATCATCCCATCATATTCAGCTTAATATCTGCTCTCTGTATATGCATGGTCTTGCTTATTGCCCCAATACTGGTAATGTTTTTAAGTATCTTCCATACCTTAAGTATTCTAAGTAATTTACTTGCCTTAGGTACTTCAAGCATCATAGATATTTTAAGTATCTTTCTTATTAACTTATACAGTAATTCAGTCTGTTTAACCTCTTGGTTTCCCTTGATTACCTTAAGCACCATAAGTATCCTAGTTAATACTTTCCAATGTAGGAATGTGATCAGTTTAACCCTATTGAGTCCCTTGAGCTTTTTCTTTTCTTTTTTTACATTTTGATGCTTCTCTTGATTTTTTAATTTAACCATTTGTCAGAAATGCATAGAAGTCCTCTATTTCATTAAATGTATATTTCTTGTCCTAGAGTATTATGCCTAATTTTTCTGGGTGGATGATTCTTGGTTGTAGTACTTACTAGACCCTTTGCCTTTATATGGTATTCCAAGCTTTTCAGTCCTTTAGGATTGAGGTTTCTAGGTCTTGTGTAAATCCTGATTGTTGCTCCATAATATTTATCTATTTATTTATTTACTGGATGTTTGTAGTATTTTTCTCTTTGAGAGTTTTGGAAATTGGAGTCCTGAAATTGTTAAATTTGGAAATCTTTCAGGTGTTGATCATTGGATTCTTTCAATTTCTATTTTCTCCTATTGTTCAACAATAGCAGGGCAGGTCTCCCTGATAATTCCTTATAACTCCAGACTCCTTTTTTAAAAAACCCTTAACTTGTGCCTTAGAATCAATACTATATATCATTTCCAAGGCAGAAGAGTGGTAAAGACTAGGCAGTGAGGGTTAAGTGACTTGCATAGGGTCAAACAACTAGGAAGTATATCTGAGGCCAGATTTGGATGTATGACTTCCCTTTTCTAGGCCTGGCTCTCAATCTACTGACCTACCTGGCTATGTCCCAGCTCCTTTTTGATCATAACTTTCATACGGTCCAGTGATTCTTAGGTTATCTTTACTGATTCTCTCCTATTTTCAAGGTCAGTTGTTTTCTCAGTAAGGTATTTTAGATTAATTCTACTTTTTTATTCTTTTGATTTGCTTTATTTCCTAATGTTTTATGGAATGATTAGTTTTTAATTGTCTAATTCTAATAGTTAGGGAGCTATTTTATTCTTTGAGGGTTTGTGCTTCCTTTTTTAGAGAATAATTTTCCTGTTAAAGGTTTTGTGTTTTCTGTTTTATGGATCTGTTTTGTTTAGCAAGTTTTTGTTGCTTTTGACTTTTTCTGTCATTTTTTTTCCAATTTTTCTTATAAGTTTCTCTTTTTTCTTTCATTCTTTTTTTTATACTCTCTTTGAGCTCTTCCAGGAATTCATTTTGAGCTTGACATCATTTTCACATTTGCCTTTGAGGGTTCAGACATTTCTGTTTTTGCCTTGTTGTTCTCTTCTGAGCTTGCATTTTGGTCTTCCCTTTTTTTCTGGAATAGATTCCCAGGGCCAGGCCTTTTCTTTTCTTTTACACATTTGGAAGGAAGATTTTTTCATGCTCTTACCTATATGTTGAATCTCATCTCCACTTCTGAGGTGGAGGGAGTACTTTCCTTGGGGTTCCCCTGGATGCCAAGAACAATGGATTTAGCTTCCACTCTTTAGCTGCCAGCTACTCCTAGTGTTGTAAGTGTCAGGGTTGTTCCTTCTACTGAGGGTTCCCCTGGATATCCTTGCACCAGGTCATTCCTCCTCACCATGTGCTTGTGTAGGCTGCACCTCACACTGTTGATTCCATTGTTCTCACCTCTTACCCCAGAAAGGCAGGTCCTTCCTGCTGCCATTTTACCTTCTCTTTGGTTGAAACCATGATTAACTGTCTTTTTTTGTTTGTCACTCTGAAATCTGTTGTGAGGCATTAAAAAAATTAAGAGTGTTAGGAGGTGCCTTTGGGCAATCTCTAAATGTCCTTACTACTCTATCTTAGCAGCCAGGAGCCCCATCTTCAGCATTCACCCATTTCCAAGATGTAAATGTTCACACACTACAAATTTAACAGTAGAATGGTGCTAGAACCAACAACTCTGGAGATAAGGTTAAAGTTATAGCTTATACAGAAGGATTTTTTAAATAATTCAATATAGAGATATAGATATATTTGGATTAATACATGTGATATGTGAATCTAGATGTATATGACAGGCAGCATGAAATAGAGTAAAATCTGGCCGAGAATTCAGGAAGAACTGGGTTTTAACACATACCAATGATTTGACTTTAGAACAGTCATCTAAATTTTCAGCAACCTGGACACACTCTGTACTTATAAGTACCAGAGAAAATGCTTATGTACATTGTAGAAATTCTTCATTAAGAGGTCCCTACATTGAAGAAATAGCAAATGTGGTTTAAAAAAAAAAGAAAATATAGATTTATATATAGAGGTATCACAGCGTAAGCTGAAACCTACATAAGAAATAACAAACAAAATGATCACAAAAAACCTGGAAAGAATTATATAACATGAGAAGAAGCAGGAGAATGTTACACACAATAAAAATAATAATGTATGATGATCAACTGTGAATGACAACTACTGTTAACAAGGCAAAGGTCTCAAACGATGTTGGCGAACCTATGGCACATTTGCTAGAGGGGGCTGCTCCCCTCCTGCTCTCCACACATGCCTGAGGACATTTCTCACATGACCCACCCCTCAGCCTAGAAGCCCAATCAAAGTGTTTCCTTCCTCCCCCATCTGGTGTAAGGGGGCCGATCTCATATGCAGCATGAAGGTTGTAGTGTAGGCAGTTAGTTTCTAAAAGGTTCGCCATGACTGGTATAAAACAACCCAAAGACTCATGACAAAAAAGGGTGGTTATCCACTACCAGAGAAGAGACAGACAAGAATGCAGATTAAAACACACCATTCTTCTTTTTATTTCCTTTATGAAGTTTTCTTTAGTGTAAGCAATATGTGTCTTGTTTCACATGATGAACAGGGAAATCTATGTTGTATGCCAGTATATATACAACCTATATTATATTACTTGTCTTTTTGTTAAAGTGTGGGAGTGAGCAGAAATAAAAGAATGAAACATCTTTTTGAAAAAAAACTGATATGAAAATTTCTCTTGGATAAACATATTTATCATAATTAATTACACATGTATAACCAATCATATTCACTGTGTTATCATATTTATACACAAAAATAAAAAAAAATATATGGTAGGTCAGAGAAAATTATAGCAGGCACACTGACGCAGTGATGATATAAAGCTGAATTTGATAGCCATTTCCTGAATCTTACAGTTGAATATAGCAAATATGGATGTTTCATTCTCATGATGGCATTCTTTTAGAGTGCAAGTCAAAAAATAAACAAGTAAAATTAATGGAATGTATGGAAAAGCATTCAGAATAGAAATAAGTAGGGGAAAGCAACAAAATCTGCTGACTCACTAAACTTGCTAAAATATAAAGTACTTGAAGTAGGAATCTGAAGATTATAAACTAAGCCCTTTTATTTATTTTTGTTTGTTTCTATTTGGAGAAATCACTAGTATATTTATACCAAAGGCCCACCATTTCCCCTTTTTGAAGAAGTGAAGGAACTTATGGAATGGCTAACTTTGGCCTTATTAAAGAATATTAATAAGTTTCAGGAAAGAGCAAAGATAGAATGAAGTAAGCAAAGGGAAACGTCTAATGGAGTGGAAGAAAACTAATATGTAAAAGAACTTGCTATAGCAAAAAATAAATAATAATCCTTCCTCAGTCACTTGGTAGCTATTTAAACTAAATGCTCTGTGCTTTGATTTCCTTATCTATTAATTGAGAAGATTGAACTTGAAGGTCTCTAATTCTTTCTATAACCTACCTCCTAGGGAAGTTTCCTCTTCTGTAGAATGGGCATATTAATACCACCATCCTGCAGGTTTGTTGTAAAGAATAAATGAGGTAAATATTATGAAGTCCTTAGCCCAGTTCCTGGCATATTATAAGTGCCATATAAATGTTATATCTAGAATTATAAAACAGTGGTGCCAAATGTATAAGATAATATATTTGATGAATCATTATCAGAATGCTTTATATGTCATTTTTGCTAAATGGATATGTAGTTAGAGGAAAAAACAAGAAAAATACCATTATTCTGATTTCATTGGGAAATATCAGAAATATCTTTAGAAATGACAAAAATACATACTTTTTCTAACTTAATTGAAACATCCTCTTATTCCTTTAAACATTTCATTCCCAATGTGTGCACATGAATTTTTAAAAATTGGTATAATACTTTGGGTCAGTGCTGATAGAAAAAAAGAAATTGAGAGTAAGGGGAAACCCAGTATCAGGAGACAGAGGCTATTCACTTTGGGGAAAAATAATGGGAAGTGTTCACATGTTTCTTCCCAGTTCTTTGCCTTCTACTTACCTAATAGACAAATTTATGAAAGGTGGGAAAAAACCAGCAGTAGTCTTTAAAACTGTTGTAAATATTTTGACCAAGGCAAGTGACAGAAATGGTGCCAGGAAATTACACAGGAACAAATCACACATACGTGTGGAGTGTGAATGGGAGCACTGCAGATTTTGATGTACAGACTCTTTAACAGTTTCTGGGAAACCAACTGACAAAATTCATGGTCTGCTAACTTGTGTGTGACTATTTTTTCTCACATGGATTACATGCCAGTCTCAACACATTGACCAGTCTTTCATTTGGCAGCAAATTCTTACACTATTCCAATCCTACTCACTATCTGAAATGCTTGGGAAAGCAAAATAAAGACCATCTGGATTTCCTGTGGTGGAAGTTACTGTATAACACTCCTTTAGAATGTGGTTTACCACTAAGTATCAGGGTCAGGATTAATGGTAACCAACAAGTTGCCCATGTGATTGAAATCACAATATCAAAGTGCATCTTTTTTTCTTCTTCTTTCTTCTTCAAACATGTTAAATTTTTTTAAAAATTAGGACCACTGAAAGGAGGATAGGATCACTATCTACCAGGTTTTCACCTCCTTCTACAACATGAATTAGGTATAATTTGCTTGTTTGTTTGCTTGTTTTCCCCTGAAAGGCATCCTTGATTGGGGACTTGATTCACCCAAGGAGCAACTTTTCAATAGTCTCTGGCCATATTGATTTGGTTTCCTGATCTACTAAGCACATTAAAACAAACAAATAAAAACCATGGAGTTGGAGTTCTTCAGACTTTTCAGATTTCATGAGAGTTCTCACATCCTGCCATTAAAAAGACATTACTTTTGGAGGGATGGCAGGAATAAAAACAAACAAACAAACAAACAAACAGAGGACCTAACCAATCTAAGTTATGCAATATCCTTTCTATGCTAATGGAAAAGTAAACCTCCTTCTGTTAACTATTGAATGACTATGAGCACTTTTATTTTTTGAACTTGAACTAACAGGGAGGGGCAACCCCACCTATAACAGAAAAGAATAGTAAAGTAAATTTAAACATTCTGTTTTAAATGGTCTGATATAATTGCCATTTTTTGAGGCAAGCCACACATTCTGGAAAGTAGGGGTATACTTTTTTTAGCAGCATGTTTTACATAGTAAGTCATTCATTATGTATTATCATTCTAATGTATTTCATTATAGTGTGTATCCAAAATGCAGTGTGGGATAAGGCTAGAGGATCACTCTCTAAGGAAAACCTGAGTTCAAATCCTGCCTCTGATAAACTCTGACTGTATGATACTAGGTTTTAACTTCTCAGTGCAAAGCAACTCTACAACTTCAATTGAAATTAAGATGCTGCATTGATAGTAGGAGCTTCACCTGGAAGTTCCAGATAGAAGTAATATTAATATATATAGTTATTCAGTTAATAGAATCTACTATATACCAGACACTCTGATAATCACTGGGGGAAAAAAAATGGGCAAAAGACAGTTCATGATCTCCAGGACTTCACAGTCTAATTAAGAAAGACTATAAGCAAATAATATGTAGAAATAAACTTTATGTTGAATAAATAGGAAATAATAAACAGAAGCCCCTATCCCTATATGGTTTTCACTATTTCTTTTTGGCACACTTTCTTTTATTGAAATGGTAATTACTAATGCGCCATTTTGGGTACCGGTTTAATGGAAAAAAGACAGTATTTGGATTAATTCTACCATAATGCCACCATTAAATTCCTCTGACAAGAATCCTAATAGCCCCATGGCCGTAAGTTAATAGTCCAATGGTCATAAAATTATTAACTCACAATTGCTTATAAAAGAAAACTAATGTTGCACATTTCATTTAGTATCAAGGACATTAAATGTAAATAATAATGCAAAATTTTGGAAAAATACAGTTAAACTTTCAAATGTAACCCAAACTAAGATAGATGGGACATAGGATCCTTGCGTTTTGGGTAGTTATTAGATTATTGTACTTTATTCTTGTTAACTGGGCACAATAGTCTATTAGTTCTGCTATATATATAGTTACTTTATATCACTTCATATATATTTTTCCAGGATTTTTTATGATCATCTTGTCATTTCTTATGATGCAAGATTATTCCATTTTAATCATATATCACAATTTGTTCAGTCATTACCTAATTAATAAATTCCTTTCCCCCATTAAATGTGTTTCCTGTAGAAAACATATTGTGGGATTTGGGCTTTTAATCCATTTGGATGTTCTCTTCCATTTTATAGGTGAGTTCATCCCATTCACATTCACAATTATGATTTGTTGATTAGAAAGGTTCTAAGGATCCAGAACCATAAGAATCTGAGCTAGGATGCAGACTGGCTCAGAAGATAGAGCAGGCATAATATACTTTCTTTATAGGAATATGAGAAATAGGGTCTGAAAGAAGTTATCAATTCCTCATGACAGGGATCTGAATATTAATCTTCAGACAAGTTCTTGTTCCTTGCCTTGATTTTAAGCTTCCTTCTTTTTATGAGTGGACAAGTACTAACAATGGATACAGAAAGCTCTCTAGAGAAAGACCAGATATTGAGCTCTGTCTCTCTGATTGCAGAAAAAGGCAGCAGCTTATGTACTTTAAGGTAGTTGTGTCAAACTCAGATGGATTTCTGGAGGCTACATATTGAGTAGAAAGCCATGTTAACTTTAACCATGTTGAATTTTTATTTAACTTGTTAAATCATTACCAATTACATTTCAATCTAGTTTACTTTTCTTGAGCTTTAAGTTTGAAAACTACAAAGAAGTATCAGATCATGCCTCTCCTTTATTCTTTGTCTTTGGCATTATATCCTGAACAGCTAAATGGTACAGTGGTTAGAGTGCCTGGTCTGGACTCAGGAAGACATATCTTTCTGACTTCAAATATGGCCTCAGACACTTAATAGTTATATGACTCTGGGGAAGTCACATAGCCCTATTTGTCTCAATTTCCTCATCTGTAAAATGAGCTGGAGAAGGAAATGGCAAGCCACTCCAAGATGTTTGCCATGAAAACTCCACATGGGAATATAAAGAGTCAGACACAAATGAAAATGAAAATAATACATTGCATTCTAGCTCTAAGACTAAAAAAGTATTCTTAGCACTCAGTTTCCCTTCATTAATATGAATAAAAAGATTATAGTTATATTCATTAATATACTGGTTTTGAGAGGTAAAATGGAAGTTAACTGAATTCTACTATTGGGCAAAAAGGATCTTATAGTACAAAAAATCTTTTTAAAATGTGTAAATCCAGAGTTGCAGGAAAACCACACATTTTATTTTGTGACATTTCATTTTCCTATCACTTAACTTCTAAACCTGGAACAGAAAGTGACCATCCACTCAACATCCTCAGAGTTAATATATAGGGATTCATAAATTTGGCTTGGAAACCATAAAAGGGAGCCTATTGGGTGAGTCTCACCTCCCCATACAAGCTTTCTAGCTTTTCTAATATCTCTGCTACATTAAGGAAATTTCAAAAGCTAGCATGTGTTTCAAGTCGGTAACTGGGAGAAAATCAGATTGTATTTAACTGCTATTGCAGTATTATGCTTCTGTACATTTATAGGGTACCATAAATGAATTCATTGCTTCACAAGGCATTAAGCACTAAGATCAGGCAGAGGCCTCCAGGAGTTTAGATTCTGTAAGACAGAACAACAGGTAACAATAAAAACATCAGGCTCAACAGAACACCTGCTTCCACACTCAACATCAGAAGGTAGGCAGTCATTTTTGTAAGCCCCTTAGGTTTTCAATTCTTTGTTTCCTCATATCCCAGTTGACTAGCTGGGCGGGAGCTGGAGAGAGTGAAATTTATTATGCTGCCATGTAACATTAAATAATAGCTCACAAATAATGGCAGTGACAACAACAACATAGTCTTCCTGGATTTACTCATTAGCATTTTATAAACTTATAAAAATTAATAATATATGAAACCAACTAAATCAGGAGACAGAAAAATATGTCTCTCAAAATTAAGAAGCTCACAACATTTTAGCATAATTACCAAAGTAAAATTTCTTCTAACTAATCAGTCATAATGATCTTTTAAAAATAATTCTTGTGAATAATTTGTCCTGAAACTCTGTGAATCTATAGCTTAAAAATATGTATATAGCTATTTGGTCTCCCTTCTGTGAAACACTTGAGATTCAGTTTTGAATTGGAGTTATTTACCTATTTTGGCTCATTTTCCAACCCATTCTAAAAACTAAAAAAATTATTAACATTATTGCAGTCTTGATTTTTTATTCAAAATCACCGGGCTAACAAAAGACAAAAGAGTAACCTTCAATCAGCAAATATTTCCTTTGGACAGAATAGAATATTAAGGTAACAATATCATCCATGTTTCTGAGTGAATAACATATGACATATTTTGGACTTTACGTCCATTTTCCATTCTCCAACCCAGAATAGTTTTGGATCTACAATCCTATTTCAAGAATGATAGTATGGGCTTAATCAGTTTCTATATAGCTGATAAACAATCCTTGGTGATCACGAAGCTAAAGAAGTCAGAGAGGGATCAAATTCATGTCTAGAGTTATAGCCCCTAAACCCATTTTAATTCTGTGTTCCTCTTTGTCCTCATGATTTTCATTCATTGCCATGTCTAAGCAAGTCTTCAATGCCCAAACTTCCTCTTTGGATATTTCCTCTAGACACTTTTGAGTTGATGAAATAGTCTGTCCCAGTAGTTATTTAGTCCTAGCCTGCACCTAGAGCAGGGACATCTTCTTCTCTGGACAGAGGCATGTCAGCCTGCCCGTGATCTGAGGACCTGAGGATTTCTGTAGTGTGAAGCTAGCATTTGAGGAACTACTCTAATCCAACAGAAAATTCTTCCTTTTTGGCAGTTTGAAAACACACTAAGAACAGGAACTGATTTCATAAATATCTTTCCTACACAGAACCAAAAGTCATGTATCAAAGAGTAGAGGATTGCTTAATTCCATTACTTCACTTAATGACAGACTTGATTTCTTTCCAGAATCTTTTTCTCTTGAATTTATCTTGTTTCAGAAGTAGTTTGCCTGGCTTCAGAGATAGATGATATTCTATAATCAAGTAAACACAACTAAAATTGGAATAAAAATGCTTCCAAAGGACCCATAAGACTAGTTGGTCTCTGACACAAGATCCTCTATTTTTTCTACTTTGGGCTATATGTTATCAGATTCAATTACAAAATATTCTCTAAAGCAATTTTCAGTAGTTTCTCTTGTATCACTTTTCATGGTAATAATATGTATTAATATATTAATTCATGTGATAGAAAATTTCTGACAAAATATTTAGTGCCATTTCAGATCTCAGATAAATAAACCTGAACAAAAATTAGTATTCTAAGGAGGCCTTTTATGGACAAAATTATGTCAGTGATAAAGAAGGAATTCTTATACATATCACAATCTAATACAACTCTCTTAGGCTATAAAAATCAGAGAAAAGACAGATTCATAATCCCTTGCTTCCTTCATTGTCATAAAGGTTGAACAAAGCCAACTAGAGTCATAATCTCATGTATCCCATAAGGGATGTTTAACCTAATTAAACCAATTTTACTGGTAAACTAAGTCAGGTTACAGGTAAAACTACATTTAGGGGATTCACAGTGATTTGATTAAAGGAGAAAGGACAATTGAGGAGTCAGGGACAATTGAGCTTTTTCCACAGGCTTCTTACTGGAGGAATTTTAAGGCCATTAGTAAATTTCCACATACCATTGGATTAGGTCAGCTAGTTCTCTAGCCTCCTAATTTGGAGAAATGGCCCTGATTTTTCTCCAGAATAAAAATTAATAAAAAGGATTCAATAATTGAAAATTTTCTTGTATACTTTTATTTATAGATATATATTCCCTCTCTAGCTTATCAAGGAATGCAGGCTTCATAACAAATAAATTAAAAGACAGAAAGAGATAGGTAAAAAGTATAGTTCAGTAAAACTAATAAAAATAAATTGACGGTAGATGCAGTGCTCCAAACCTATATTCTCCAGCTTTAACAAAGAAGGAATAGAAGAAATATTCTCACCTATCGAGGGGACTATACTTTGTCATTATAACAGAGTAAACCATTTTAAAATATCTTAGGTAGAAAAAACATTGTTTTCAGTAAAAACTCATAACAAAATTTAATTAAACACTGAAGCTGAGAAATGTGTAGAATCCCTTGAAATGATTTGACTTTCCATGATTACTGCTGTAGAACTTATTTGGCTTATTCTTCCAGGGGGGTGGGGAGAACCTCAACTTCTTTGTTTTTTCCATCAATAAGAAGTGAGTAAGCTGTTCAATTGCATCCTTAATTTAAAAAAAAAAAGAGAAATATTTAAGTAATCTTCTCCTGGCATTGCCATGTATGAAAAATGCAATCAAACCTTGATATTTGATGGTTTCAGTGCTCATTAAATTTGGTATTCAATGCATTTTGACTAAAAAAATTGTATTGGACAATCATGGTATTGGATATTTGCTTGTCAATCTATGGACTTGCTAGAACTTGTTGGCCTTGCCATCTCAGGAAGCATATTCTTGCTCCATCTGAAAGGAAAGGTAACATGTTAATTCAGGAGCATAAAGAAGAACTCAGTAATGAGGAGCTGCAGGAACTTCAGAGGGAGCAGCACCAGCTAGTGTGTGTGTGGGGGGGCAGAGTTTTCTTCAGATGAGGAGGAGGCAAAGGAGGATGTCCCCACTTCATTAATCAAAGTAACGAGTGCAAAATGGATGGAAGTACAAAATTTTGTTGAAGAATATCACCCCGATAAAGCTTTAACAAGCAGAATTATAGATTTATTAAATGACCAGACCATTTATTTTCTCCTCTCCATCATACCCTTAGGCTGTGAAATCCTCTCAGTACAGATAAACTTAAGTTTAAATAATTTTATTTAATATAATTATTATTATATCTATATCTATATCTACATATTATTAATGCTTATTTAGTAAAATACAACTTCATTAATGCATATAATGCTTTATAAAATCTCGGTTTGTTGGATGTCTGAAACAGATTAATTCAATTTACATTATTCTGCATGGAAAAAATTCATTTGGTGTTAGAACATTTTGGCACTCAGCCTGTCTTCTGGAATGAATTAATGACAAATACGAAGGTACCACTATGTTTTGTTTCAAAATGTGCTTCAATGTTGTAAAATTCAATAAAACAATACACTTTGCATTTGACTTCTTTCTCTCCCAGTGTGCAATGTCTATAGCATTGCCTTTGGCATGTATTCACCTCTTCCCTGGTGTCTTTCCTTTGAGATGAAAAAAGAAAATCATTCTTTCTTCTGTTTTAAACTCCATAGGCCAGGGAGCATGCCTGAGAGATGTAATGTCACCTTCTGATTCAATTCTTTGGCAGCAGTAAAACTTGGGGTCTCCCTGTTTGAGCTTTCCTAACTTCTTCAAAGTTCTCTCTGTTGCTTTTGTGGAGGTTAATGAACTTGAGTACAGTGAGTTTGGGGAAAGCTCAGACACTCCAGAAAAAGCAAACTCAGAGAAACTGAACTATGAGGTTATACAAATAGGGACCCTCGGGCTGTATTTTATTTCCTCTCATTATTTTCAACAACAGGATGAGTCCTAATGATTCTATCTCAAAGGAGAAGGAAGCCTCCACAATCTTAAGAGATTTTGTATCAACAGAAGACATTCTTTTCCATTTTTTCCAGATTACATGTGGATACAATTTTCAATAATAATTTTTTGACATTTTGTAACCTGTGTTTTAATACAAGATATTCTGTTAAAATGAATCTTAGAGAAATGACTCTCCCATAGGAAGGAACCTAGTTTTTAGTAATTTCTATGACTCCCAATGCTTGCACACTTCCCTTGTTTCCTTTTTGTCAAGGATAGGGAGATTGCTAAGTGACCATTAAACAAACAAACAAAAAACAAAACAAATAAGCACCTACAAAAACTCAATTCTGGACACATGTAGCTGGCTCAGTGAATAGAGAGCCAGGAGTGGAGTTAGGAGGTCCTGGATTCAAATTTGGCCTCAGATACCTCCTAACTGTGGGACAAGACATTTAATCCCACCTGCCTAGCCCTTACTACTCGTCTGCCTTGGACCCAATACTTATTATGAATTCTGAGACAGAAGGTAAGGGTTAAAACCAACAAAAACCCAACCTATCTCCTAAAAAATGATACTTTTTTAAGCTCAAGTCATCTTCCTTAGTAAACGAAGAAGTTTCTTTTCTTTTCAGTCTGGATACTCACATTTTGACCACCTTCCCCCAAGGTTGGCAGATCTCATGTTGGGTGAGATTTTCCCAGAGTTCTTATTGAACCCAAACTGGGAAACTCTCAAGATAATGAGCCTTCCATTTAGACTGCCCCGGGTCTATCCTTTTCCCATTTTTGCTTGAAAACCCCTATTCCCCCACACAAAGGAGCTCAGACAAGGGATTTTCTTGGCAACATAAGGTATGAGCTTAATGAGAAATATCTCCCCACTGAGGATCTGAGCACTGCTGATAATGTAGGTTTGATTTTGTTCATGGAAATGTGTTGTAGCAAGTGGTACTGACCTTTTGTGTTCCTCCCAGCTGATGCAAACAAGTGAGAGTGAATAAATATTCATTTTTTTCCTGGTCTCTTCTAGGGAAGTTATCACTCACTGGCTTTGTGCTTCTGTGTAACAGATTTGCATGGCTTTATTTACTTTACCTTGTTTCTCAGAGCACTGGGGACTTGTCGGTTTCATTTTAAGAGGGAAGTAGGAAACATACAAGGTGCATGTACCTTCTTCCTCTGAAGGCTTAGAATTAATCCTAGCAGGAGTGTCATTTCAAAAACTGGTTGTACTTCCTTTTAGTCTATCTGGGTCCAAATCCTGACAGCTGTCACACAATTTGGGCCTCTCTTCAAGAATTGAGAGACCTTCGAGTGATTTGAAAAGCCTGCATTTGCCTGGCTGAATTCTTTCTGCCTCTTATTAGTGCTAATATATCATGCATAATGAATAATATAATAAATATGCACATGGAAAGGACTGTAGGAGGCCAGTGTCACAGCATCTTATAGTAATGTCTTATGAATCCAGCTGTTCTATTTTGGTTTTTGCATTTTCTGAATAGTAAGCTGTCAATCGGTATAGAATCTGTGGCATAAAAACTGGACTCAAATTCTCACTCATTTACTACTCATTAGTTAAATGACTGTAAAACAGTCACAACCTCTATGAACCTGGGGTTTTTGCTTTGCTTTGCTTTGATGTAAATATGTATTTTGAGAACATTATGCACTATCTTGTTTCACAGTTATTAGAAAAGTACTTTGTAAATAATAAAGCTTTTAAAAAAGTGTTCTCACATTTGTAAGTTCTTTTTTCTCTTAGGCAAGATAACTGAATCTGATAACTTCTCTGTGGTTATTTATAGAAGGATTATGTAAAATATGTTTTATTAACTGGTTAAATCTTTAATTTTATTTCTCTTTTAGTTAAGTTAAAATGAATAGGAAAGTTTTGAGTTGAACATCATGCAAAGCTTTTATTATAAAGGAAATTAAACAATTGGATGTATTACTGATGAGTCTGGAAGATCTTGTTTCTTAGAAATCTTTAAGATTTTGGACAGAAATTGTCCAAAATACATGTTATGTTTTCCTGGAATCATGGAATTCAACTATATGATTCACTGAAGTTTTGAGAGGACTTGATGATTAGATTCAGGACCGATTTAAAATAAATTACGAAGATTAAAAAAAATCTTATGAAAATGTTACCATGTTTTAAATTTGAGAGAAAGATGCCAAAGCTGGAAGGAATCTTAGCTATCAGTTTGAACAATCTGCTCTATTATGACTTTGAGAATGGAAACTTGGACTCATATTTATTGGGAAATTTTATTTTTAGAACCTGAATTTGTGGATATTATGCACCCAGAAGTATGATTATGAAATAGCTCATGCTTATCCCATCAGTAGGAAAACACGATTATTGAACTCACAGCCTTGTGCTAGAAAAGGTCATTTTTCTATGTAAATGCCAGTGCTCTATGACATTAATAAAGGGAAATCAGGAAACCAAAGATAGTGTCAACTATAGATATTTAAAAAACAATATTCAGTAGGCAAATGTATTTTTAATAAAAAATAATAAAATAGAAATAATACAAGATTCCTTTTTATTTCAGCTTATTTGTTTCTCTGAGCTCCCTAGGGTTATGTTCATGCTAAAAATAGTCACATATCTCTGTCCAGTTAGAAATCATCTCTTCTTGTCTTAATGAAGACAGTGTTAATATGGCTGCCATTGGATGCTGGAGTATGATCTCTATGTCTTCTTTCTTATTTATATAAAACCTCTAAGTTTTTTAACTGAGAAGTACTCCAACATCTTAGTTCATTAACATTCATCAATCTTTTGGATGAAGCGTAAATATTAGATTAGATTCCTTTATTTCCAAACTGGGAGGAACTACACATCCTAAAGGTTTTTGTGGTCAACAAATCAATCTCCTTTCCAATGGCTGTTATAGATCTGTCAATATATAGAGAGATGGGCAGATGGAATGAAGTGAGTGAGTATTTATTAAGTGCTTAATTTGTACCAGCACTATACTAAGCATTGGGAATATAATATGCACAAAAAGCAAGATGACTTTTGCCCTCAAGGGGCTTATATTCTAAATGAAGAAAACGACACTCAATGCCAATTTAAATGGCTTCAATTTCTTTTTCTTCTCTAATTGCTACTGCTAGTGTTTTTAGTACAATGTTAAATAATAGAGGTGATAATGGGCATCCTTGTTTCACTCCTGCTCTTATTGGGAAGGCTTTTAGTTTATCCCCATTGCAGATGATGTTTGCTAATGATTTTAGATATATACTGTTTTTTATTTTTAGGAAAGGCCCTTCTATTCCTATACATTCTAGTGTTTTCAATAGGAATGGGTGTTGTATTTTATCAAAAGCTTTTTCTGCATCTATTGAGATAAACATGGGATTTTTATCAGTTTTCTTGTTAATATGGTCAATTATGTGGATAGTTTTCCTAATATTGAACCATCCTTGCATTCCTGGTATGAATCCTACCTGGTCGTAGTGAATAACCCTTGTGATGACTTGTTGGAGTCTTTTTACTAGTATCCTACTTAGATTTTTGCATCTATATTCATTAAGGAGATTGGTCTATAGTTTTTTTCCTCTGTTTTTGACCTGCCTGGCTTTGGTATCATTACAATATTTGTGTCATAAATAAAATTTGGTAGACCTCCTTCTTGGCTTATTCTGTCAAATGGTTTGTATAATATTGGGATTAGTTGTTCTTTGGATGTTTGATAGAATTCATTTGTGAATCCATCTGGACCTGGGGATTTTTTCTTAGGGTGTTCTTTGATGGCTTGTTCAATTTCTTTTTCTGATATGGGGTTGTTTAGGTAATCTTTTTCTTCCTCTGTTAGTCTAGGCAATTTATATTTTTGTAAGTATTCATCCATATCACCATATTTGTTGCCATATAATTGGGCATAATAGTTTTTAATGTTTGCCTTAATTTCCTCTTCATTAGATGTGAGGTCTCCCTTTTCATCTTGGATACAGTCAATTTGGTTTTTTTCTTTCCATTTTTTAATTTGACTGATGAGTACTTTGTCTATTTTATTTGTTTTTTCAAAGTACCAGCTTCTAGTCTTATTTATTAAATCATTAGTTCTTTGACTTTCAACTTTATTGATTTCTCCTTTGATTTTTAGGATCTCTAATTTAGTCTTCATGTGAGGGTTTTTAATTTGTTCACTTTCTAGTTTTTTAATTTGCATGCCCAATTCATTAACCTCTGATCTCCCTAATTTGCTAATATATGAACTCAAGGATATAAATTTCCCCCTGAGTACTGCTTTGACTGCATCCCATAGATTTTGAAAGGATGTTTCATCATTGTCATTTTCTTCAATGAAGTTATAAATTGTTTCTATGATTTGTTCTTTAACTATCTGGTTTTGGAGAATCATATTGTTTAATTTCCAACTAATTTTTTATTTGCCTTTCCATGTACCCTTACTAATTATTATTTTCATTGGTAAGAAGTTTGCATTCATTGTTTCTTCTCTTTTGTACTTGTTTTCAATGTTTTTATGCCCTAATACATGGTCAATTTTTGTGAATGTACCATGTGCTGCTGAAAAGGTGTATTCCTTTTTGTCCCTATTTATTTTTCTCCACACATCTACTAACTCTAATTTTTCTAAAATTTCATTCACTTCTCTTACCTCTTTCTTATTTGTTTTTTTGGTTTGATTTATCTAGTTCAGATAGAGGGAGGTTCAGGTCTCCCACTAGTATAGTTTTTCTATCTTTTTCATCCTTGAACTTCATTAGTTTCTCCTTTAGATATTTGGATGCTATGCCATTTGGTGTATACATGCTGAGTACTACTATTTCCTCATTGTCTATACTGCCTTTTATCAGAATGTAATTACCTTCCCTATCTCTTTTAGCTATATTTATTTTTACTTTGGCTTTGTCAGATATCATGATTATGACTCCTGCCTTCTTTTTATCAGTTGATGCCCAATAGATTTGGCTCCATCCTCTTACACTCACCCTATGTATATCTACCTTCCTCATGTGTATTTCTTGTAGACAGCATTTGGTAGGGTTTTGGATACTAATCCAATCTTCTTTTCGCTTGTGTTTTATGGGTGAGTTCATTCCATTCACATTCAGAGTTATGATTACTAGCTGTGTATTTCCCAGCATTTTGATTTCTACTCCTGGTCCTGACTTTTCTTCTTTCACTATTTCCTTCTACACAAATGTTTGTTTTAATCAATCCCCCTAGTTCCCACCCTTATTTTACATCCCTTTCTACCCCCTCCCTTCTTATTCTCCCCCTTATTTGCCTTGTAGTCTTTCTAAAACTACCCCCACCCTCTCCCTCCTTTGTACTACTTCCCTCCCCACCAGTCCATTTGTTACTCTTCTACTCCCCTATAAGGTGCAAATATATTCTCTGCCCCAATGGATTGGATTGTTCTTCCCCCTTTGGGTCATTTTCAATATCTTCTTACAAAACACACACACACAGTAATTGTTAACAAAGTTTTGAGTTTAATTAGTATGCTTAGCAAAAACATTACTTTAAAACCAGATTTTGTTTTGAAATGCTTAATTCATTTATTAAAACATTCTCCTATCAACTTTATTTATACTATTAATTTGCTTGATAATTCTTTACTTACAGAAAGTATAAATACAATGAAAATAAACTTGGGCCAAGATCATTTAAATTCTAACAACTTTCCCACCTGCAATATCTGGATAATAAGATTTTCCTATGTATTCATTTGTTAAATTTTTCATTTTTTAAATCTTGACTAGTTTCATAAGATAACATTTAATTTGGAGTTCTTTGTTTTTAAATGAAAAATTATTTTTTTCTTAAATATCCCACTAGTTCCCAGTTTAAGGAGACAAAGAATCCTTTGGACAAAAACATCTAATCAAACAAATGAAATTCCCGTATTATTCTTACTCAAAAATATATATCTTATTCTGCATCGATTATCTTTCTTTCAAGAATATTTCATCAATGATCACAGTCTGGTGAACTGTATGTACATATATTTTTTTCTTTCAAAATGTTATCAATTTTGAACCTTAGAAGTTTTAGGAAGTAAGGGACTATGTATACTTTATTGTAGAAAAGTAACGTCTACTTTTCTTTAATCTTAACATGCCTTATTTTCATAAAGATTATTTTGTTAAATAATAATAAATAAATAAGAAATTGCCTAGTCTTTCTGATAAAGGCTTCATTTCTTAAATATATAGAGATCCAAGTCAAATCTATAGGAACACAAAGCAGTTCTTAGTTGGCAAATGATCAAAGGCTAAGAATAGTAATTCTCAGATAACAAAAGTAAAGTTATATTTAATTGTATTTAAAAGATGCTCCAAATCTTTATGGATTAGAGAAATGCAAATTTGAACAACTCTGAGCTACCAGGTCAAACCCATCAGATAGTATGACATGAAAGAAATGTAAATGATAAATTTTGGAGATGTGGAAAAATCAGAAAACTAATACACTGTTAGTGGAGCTGGGAACTGATATAACCATTCTGGAGAGTGATGCCCAAAGGACCATAAAATTGTCCATACCCTTTCACCCAGAAATACCACTACTAGCTCTATATTCCAATTAGATGAAAGATATTGGGAATGAGCCTACCTATACAAAAAAAAAATTAGCACATTTTTTTCTGGTGGCAAAGAATTAGGAACTGAAGGGAAATCCATCCATCGGGGGAATGGCTAGACAAGTTATAGTATATGCATTTAATGAAATACTAATGTGCCATATGATATGACAAACAAGACGATCACACACACAAAAAAAAAACCCAACAACAGAAAAGACTTATTTGAAGTGATGGAAAGTGAAGTCAGTAGCACAAGGAGAGCATTGTATACAGTAACAACAATAATGAATGACAATCAACTATGAATGTCAACTATGATACACAAGGCAAGGATCCATGACGACTCCAGGAGACTCATGAAAAATAAAGGATATCCATTTACCTTGGAATGAATAGACAGAGTCCAAATGCAAAGTGAAACATGCCATTCTGTACTTTATTTCCTTCATGAATTTTTGTCTGAATGTAAGCAATACATCTTCTTTCACAACATGATGATATGGAAATGGGTATTATGTGATAATATATGTACCACCTATCTCATATTACCTTCTTTTTTAGGAGGGGGAGAGGTAGGAGGAAGAGAAAACATATGGATTGCAAAATATCAGAAAATTAATATTAAGAAATTATTTTAACATATTACCTGGAAAAAACAAAATAAATAAATAAATAAAAATGTAAGATATTGATTGTTTCTCTATATTTTGGTGTTTATTTGGTTTTGTTTCTAGTGCTAGTGAGCATCCCCACACTCTTACCTTTTGTTACAAAATAATTTTTTATGGTAAAATAAGTTAGAGTCTGTGTAGTGATATAGGAATCTATACTATCTATCTATATCTATATATATATGATGCTAATTGATACTTCTAAAGTTTAAACCCTGTAACCAACTAGTCTATTAATGCCTCATTTAGTGCAACTACACCCAGTGGTCTTTAATAAATGGGAGTACTTGTAACAGGCATCAGCAATGAAGTTAACCAGGAAAATGCTCATATAGTTCAGAAAAACAACAATCTGTGTACTTAAAGTTGTTAAATCTGTGGTTTTAAGATAAAGTGTTTGTTGTTATTACTTAGCTTCATCCATTTCAATGTCATGGTTTCTCTAGTAAGTAGCATATTTCAAAGACTAGTGAGTAGAAGGAGCCTATAAAAGTCTAAGAAAATAAGTGACATTAAAATATATGTGATGGTGCTGAATGCCATAAAATATTTTATTGACACTTCTGGGAAAAAAACCTGAAAATTCACTTGTAAGTGAGCTACGGATGAGTAATATGGTCATTTCTAATACAGCAGTAAAAAGTTTATAGCACTCTACTAACACATGCACTCAGTACCCTCTTTAAGGGCACCAGAGAAGGTACATTTTATTTGAAAAACTCTGTTGGTTCTGCTTCTTTGTTCCTTTCAAAATATAAACCTTATTTGCTCTATTTTTGTTATTACAAGACAATCTATCTTACTATATAGATTGGCTTGTGCACTATGCACCATCAATTATTAAGTTCAGAATTCTCATGAAATATAATATGTGGAACATCTTATATCAGCATAAATACAAGTCACAGACATTCATTTTCTTGTCTCTGGTGCCCATATACAGGATAAATTTTATTCTGTGCATTAGATATTTTAAAAATACAATGTATCCTTGTTGCTCTAGAATATTTATTTATAAGGGCAAATAATTCTTTGTTTACATAGATTGTGGAGAAATTAGAATGTAGGGCTCCAAAATCCATTATTAATGTTGTAACAACTCACCGAACTGTTCATTTGTCTTTTACTAAGGTGTGTACTTGGCAGGTAAGAGCTGTCAAGCCATTTATATTCTCTATCTGCTAGATTTTTTTAAAAAGCTTATAATATGAAGAGTGTATAAGAGGGCATAGTTTGAGAAGAAAATACACAAGATTTGTCTTCTTTTCCTAAAGGAATCTCACAAAATCTAATGCTTATCTCTATGCATAAGTACCTGGAAAGGTGATAAATGCATGAAGTATTGCTTTGGAGAAATCTGTTGCTATTCACTGGAATATTCTAGGATTGAAATCTGTGTCTATACTTTTTTCTACTAAGTTGTGTGACAATATCTATCAGCACAAGGTATAATTTGAAAAATTAAGAATCTTTTCACAGTTTGGATCAAAAACCCTTCCCTGGTATTTCAAAGAGCGTTGCCTCTTTTTTTGGGGGGAGGGTACCACGTTTTGAAGCCAGCCTTTTATTCTTTGTTTTGTTTTAAGACACTCGGAATGATGGTAATGAAACATCTTTCTTATTTCTGCATTTATTACATTACTTATTATTATTTATTGAGGATGGCATTTCAAATGATAATAGTTACCATTTCACTGTAGTATCAAGCAACTTTATGGTTTCCCGTGTGAGGTAAAAGGGTGAGTGAGCTAGTTCAAATATAATTCAAAGTCAGTACTGATTAAATCATAAACCAAAAACAATGTGTCTGTCCTTTACAGTTCCTAGCACAAGTAGGAGACTCAAACTATAAAGACTGAAGCAGTCATTCATGGTCATTTCAAAGTGTCCTCTGTTCTCAGTGATTCTTTACTAAGGACTGCTGCATTCCTTTCTCCCCAGGTTTTGGGAGACCGATGGGCCAACATATGTAGATGGACAGAAGATCGTTGGGTTCTTCTACAAGATATCCTTCTCAAATGGCAAAGATTTACCAAAGAACAGGTGAGTCATAGTAGGAAAGTATATGTTGAAATGAGCAAGTACATTTTGCACTTCACTGGTTGGTTTGTAAATATTCTTACCAAATATTTGTATTTTATTTTTTATTTCTCTCAGTGCCTGTTTGATGCGTGGCTATCTGAAAAAGAAGCTGCAGTAAACAATATTCATACCACCGGCTTTAAGGACCAGAATGAAATGCTATCTAGTCTTCGGAAGCTGGCTGTATGTATCTCTGATTTTTAATCTTTTATTTTAAAAATTCCATTTTTAATAGTTATTTCTCCCCTTTCTCTCATCTTAAATAAGATGTCCTCAGTTCCAAATTTTCACATTGTTTTGTTTGATAAAAGTTTTCTTTTTTAATATTCAATGTCACTTCTTTTATATATTATGGAGGAAGCAAGTACAGTGAAATCTTCAAGTTTTTTTTTCAATTTAATTCAATTTAACCAACATTTATTTTTTTATTTAATTAATTTATTTAGAATTTTGACCTGGTTACATGATTCATGAGCTTTCCTACCCCTCTTCCCTCCTGCCTCCTAGTTAACCAACATTTATTAAGAAAAGAAGTTAAGAATACAGAGACCAAAATGATCCTTGATCTTAAATAACTTACACATTCCTGTGAATGAATGCTATATGTACATACAGCATACATGTACAAACATATAGTACAGGTATCCCTCCCATGTCTCAAGTTTCCCCATAATTGTTTCAAATTCATCTCAGTCAGTATAAGAAATTTAAAAAGAATTTTGGGGGAGTTTTGGAGAAACCAAAGACAACCCAGAAAAAAGGTTTAGAAACTCAGAAATACAAAAAGTTTATGGATAGTATTTTAATACCATAAATATCTACAATTACATTTTTAAAGTTAACATACCTTAAAGTTTGTGAAAAAAATTAAAAAACAAGCAAATGATGCATAAAGGCTAAAAATGTAGAGATATCCTAAAACGTTTAATAACACATAAATGGAGATAAAGTACTATAAATATCCCATAAAAGAACAAGAAAATGCTACGACTTCTCTGGTATGAAGAGAAGGCCAAAAAATTTTATGTGGATTCCCCCCATCCCCCACAATGGGGAAGGGATACCTCTATAACATACATTTTTTTTTCATTTATTTCAGTCATATCTGACTTTTTGTGACTACATTTGGAGTTTTCTAGTCAAAGATACTAGAGTGCTTTGCCATTTCCTTCTGCAGTTCATTTTACATGTGAGGGAACTGAGGCAAATTAAGTTAAATGACTTATCCAGGGTCACAAAGCTCTTGATTCTAGTCCCAGAGTTCTATGTAATGTGCCACCTTGCAGTTCTTTCATAGTCCACAGTAATAGGAATATGTATTTATATATACACATATGTTAATATATACATGTGGAACATATAACACACATAAGTATTATGTATGTACATATATGTAAACACACATTGTATATATTTGTGTATAAAATCTGGAGTACATGTATATAAGTAAATAATGAAAATATATAATAATCTAAAGTAATTTCAAGTGGGAGAAAGTATGATCAATTAGGGAAATGAAGAAATGTTTCACATTGGAGAAGTTGTGCTTTGAAGGAAATTAAGGATTTAAAAGGACAAGTATGGAAATTGTGAATCCTAAATGTGAGGAACCTCATAAAATGGCAGAAAATTTTGGGCTAAATTATATTACTGGTGTAAGAGGGAGGTCAAAAACCTGTTAGTTGAGCTTTAATTTGGGAAGAAATGAGGCATTCACAAATACTTAACTTCCCTGCAAGCATTCCTATATGGAATCATTTCTCTGTCCACCGAGTTGGAGGATCCTAGACTCCATGTGGGTGGAACACTTATTCCCTTGGCAAGATAGATGGTTGCAAACAGCTTCATAAGGCACTAGGAACAATCAAGACCCTGGGACATCTTTGTTGATTTTTAAGGAAAAGTAATCACTACCGGGGTTGGGGGGTGGGGGGGGACCCAGTGTATACCTGTAACGTTTGAGATATATGCTGTACAGTTGGCAAACAATTCAACCTCTCACTGCCTTCTGGAATACTAAAACTAAAACTTGAGAGAGCCAGTTCCAATCTGCTTCGGTAGAGGGAGTTTTCTTGAGAATTTTTGTTTTTGTTTTTTTATGTATAAAAAAAGAAATCCCAGGTCCATTCCTTTCCCCAAAACAATAGTTATGTATACTTATTTACAGTGAAATCTCACTTGTACTTCATAAACAAGTATTTTTTTTTGTGTGTCACCTCTGTGCCCAACATTGTGCTATGTATACTCTTGAGAAAATAAGAAAAGTTCACAAAGTAACCCTTAATCTGATCATATCCAACTTTATGCCAATGTTTAGATAATCAAGGGCATATTAAAGTAGAAAATCCAGTACTTGTTCCCCAGGAACTTTTGGTATAGTTCAGAAGATAACAATAAATCAATTAGAGAACAAAAAAAAAAGTATGAAGCAATGAGAAGATGACTTGCAATTAGAATCCATAAAATAGATGAGTCCAGGATACCTGAGGAAAGCTACATCAAATAAGTGAAATTTGATCTAGATATTAAAGCATGATTTGGGTGGGCAGAGAAGAAGGGATGATTTTCTAAGCTCAAATTTAGGAAGACAATAATTTAGTCATACTATTTGCCATTCTTTTCATTTAAAGTTTTAAATCTTTTCTTCCTCTGAGAATTTCTACAATCTTTCAAATAAAGACAATATACTACAAAAATTAGGAATTTCTTAGCATCATCCATCCTCCTCACCATCATTACTTAATCATACACTAATATATACATATACATCAGATCACAGACTTCAGAAATCAAGTACACTTTTAACTTTTTTTATCTAGAAATCTTATGTGAATGGCATGTTATATATTTCAGATGAAAACATAATGTGGCTATATTAAGCAAGTAACTATCAGAGTTTTAGATCATTCCTTAACTTGTTAATTATGTAAATTAACTTATTTTTCTTTTTAAAAATTTAGTTTATAATATGTAGAAATTCTATAACAATGAGGGATTTGATTTCTAGTGATTTTTGTTATGTTCTAAGTCATTACCAATTTGTGATACCAAATTGTGAATGTAGTTTTTCATAGCACAAGTGCCTCATTACTACTAATGAATAAATCATTTAAGTACTTACTTTAGTACTTACCATGTGCAGAGATGAGTGAAATAGTCCCTGCTCCTAAGGACCTCATATTCTAATAGAAGCGGAAAAAATATATGGAAAGTGTCAGCTCCACTCAGCTGGAATGGCTCCATGATCCTTAGGGTTCGAAGAGAAAGCAGATGTAAATGCCTCTTCTTTTATGACATTTCCAGTAAAAAAATTAAATCCGTTCCTGATGTTGAACCTCTTGACATTGGACTGGAAGTATTGCTATTCCTACAGCTCTTAGGTTCAGATTCCGGGCTGTCTCCATCAAGGACTTTAAGGATATAGTGGTCAAGATGATGATGATGACCTGCCTGGCTCATACTGCTTCGGGTCTCTCTTTCAAGGTGCAGCAGCTACGTTGGCTTGCCTGTCCGGTGAATAGGAGTCAATAGGCAATTGTTGGTGATGACTGGTCCGTTGTTCACCAGAGTTGCCTCCCCAAAAAGAGGGCTTAGAATCTTAGAATTGCTTCCAACCAAGAGCTTCTACTTTTATCTTCCAGTTAGTTGCAATAGATCAACACCTACTTATTGCTAGAGATAATGAAAGATTTTTAGCCCCTTCTTGGCCATCATTTCTCTGCTTAATGGCAGCTACAGGTAGTTCTGGTGACCTTGAGAATGTTGTTACTCCCAACACTCATGGCCTTAGGTCCAGGGCTTTCTCCATTAGGGTCTAAAGAGAGATGATTATCAAGATATCCAGAAGAATGAGGAAATCAGAACTTACTTTTAGCAACTTGTCCAAAGCAACTAAAACATATTTGGAAAGTTAGGATCAGAACTATGAAAAATTCTAAAGTACATTACTTTTAGGTATTCCTTATCTTTAATATTTATATTATTAAATGAACTTTTACACACCCCCATTTTGAATTTAGAGAGAGTATAATTTCTGAAACCCTCTTTAGATTCAAGTCCTCTACTTTTTTTTAACTGTATCATCAAAGCCTTTAAAGTGTTTTAGGAAATAGTTGAGCAGATAAATTGAATCTCATTTAGAAAAATCAGCATATTTTTCCATATTCAGATCATGAAAAATAGTCATTTGAGAACTTAGAATGATCATAATCATGTGTCAAATGTAAAAGAATCAATGGAATGATCAGGAGTCAGTAAGAACTGGGTTCAATTCTTGCCTTAGATACTAGCCAGGTGATTGACCCTATGCAAAAACTTGTTGCCTCAGTTTCCTTATTTGTGAAATGAGGGGATTGGAATCTGTGACCTCTTAAGTCCTTAAGGGATTTAAATCCATGATGCTGTGATGACTTTCTACCCCACCATTAAGCAAATATCCACAATAATAATAATAATAATTAGTACTTATATATCACTATAGTGTTTATAAAGTATTTTATAATTCTTATTTCACTTATCCTCATGTCAATTTAGGGAGACAAGTGCTATTATTACATATTATCTATCACATGTATTCATTTATATAGGAGGAAATTAAGGCAGTGAGAAGCTAAGTGACTTGCCTAGGGTCATACAGTAAATCTTTGAGGCTGAGTTATTATTATTATTATTATTATTATTATTAGCTAATATTTACATAGCAACCACTATATGCCAACAGTGGTAAGCATTTTAAAAATATCATCTCATATAATCCACACAACCAACCTGGGAGATAGGTATCCCACCTTTACAATTGAGGAAACTGAGGCAAACAGATTTACACAGCTAGGAAATGTGTGAAGATGGATGTGAATTCAAATCTTCTTAATTTGATGTCCAATGTTGCATACTCTATGATACCTACTGTCTCAATGATAAAATCAGGTTTCATAACAAATTTAGGTTCATTTCTAACACTGTTTTGTGATTATTACAGTATTACACAAATTAGCAACTGACCTAATTTATTTGTCTTCTCCTTAACATAGATGATAGTTTTTCTTTACAAATTGCTCATTTACTTCAGTGCAAGTAATTTGTTTTCATGAATAAGCAATTTAGTGATTTGAAGTAATGAGAGGTGATCCAATTTCCCAAGACCAGGGAACAATAGATCTTGGAGAACTTTTAGATCAGTTTTTCCAACCTCTCATCTTACAAATGATAAAACTGAAATGAAAAGAGGTTAAATTGCCCAAGGCCAAATAAGTAATGAGACACAATCAGGATTGGATTCTAGAATACATTCTAGACTCCAAATTCAGTCTTTCTTTGGCACTAGGCTGATCAAATTAACAAATGGATTGAGTATTAATTTTAGATAATTATGCAAAGCTAAAATGAATGCAATAAAATGTATATGCACATACAATTTGAAAAGATGTAGAATATAGATGAACAACAATTCTCTTTTCACAATATAATGCATAGACTAAAGGAGTAGAAAGAAGGAAAATTTCCAATTGTGATTAATGGGGTAGTGTAGATATAACATTAAATCTTCCTCCTTCTAGCAAGAGAAGTTCTTGTTATAGAGGTTTATCTTACGAAATGATCCCCAAGAACCCAACTGTGTTCTTTTATCTTTTCTACTACACCAGCTTATGTATCATATTTTTACACTTTAAATTTCAGACCTGCTAGTTTTCTCACCTGTGTGCCATGTTTCCTCCTTTATAGTTCAGGACCCAGATACCCAAGAATGTTTTTCTCTGATCCATGCCAACTGTGATTGTAAGAATATCCCAACTCCTTTCTCATGCACGTTAGCTAGACCTTTCCCTCCAGATACAGCAGATGTTACAAGACTGCCTGAGTCAGCCCACCTACCCTGCTTACCAGATGCTATTCCACCTGGAGATGAGTGAGGCTGCAAGTGCTGTTGTATTCTTGTTAAATATTCTTTCTATACTATGGCTTAATAAGCCCCATTTTACTAATGATTGAATAGCCTACAAATGCTCTCTTTCCTTCCATCACTGAGCCTAAACTAAGAGGGTGTCAGCTTAAGTAGAGTCTATCCCTAATGTAAGCTACTCAAAAAACCAGAATTTTACTTGTTCTTGCCCACTAGTAGAATAATCTGGAAATAAGGATTATGGTTACTAATTAAGGATTATTGTAAGTCTCTTGGAGTTGGAGAGAACATTAAAGGTTATGTAAAATACCTCTAGAATTTTAGAATGTATTTTTTCATATGTTTTATGGCAAAGCTGAAATTAACAGAAGATTTCAAATTTTATTGAGTTGAAATCTGTAACCAAGTAACTTCCTTCCACTGGTTCCAACCTATTGAATCAAGGAGAACAAGCTTTTCTACATGATACCATCTCAACATTTTGGAAACAGAAATAACATTTCCACTACAACTTATATTCTATTGGTTAAATATCCCTAATTTTTTTTTATTTTCACATAAAATAGTATAGGGTCATCCAGTTATTCAGATATATGAAAAATAAATCAAGTAAAAGCTTTTTGTAAATCTAATGATAGTATAGATATATCAGCTCTTAGCATTATTTTGACATCTAGCCTAGAGTGTAGACTGTCCTGGTCCCAAAACTGAAGATATTATAAATTGGTTAGGACAGGATATAGTACATTAGAATTAATATCTCATTCTCCTCTGAAATTCAATAGTGAAATTCTATTGATGCACCATAAGATTGCTTTAACATGTATAACTACCACTTCCTGCTGCTGATTCATCTAACCTTTGGGTTATCAGATCTCAGTCACCATACTTATCTATAGTCTAATAATAACAATTATGATTTTGGTAACAATTGGCATAAATAGCATTTTAAAGTTTGCAGAGTTCTTTTCCTATATTTTTCATTTATCTCTCATAAATACACTCTATTATAATCTTCATTTTATTGATAAAAAATGGAAGAGATCTTCAATGATTTGCCTATGGTCATATATCTTAGGGTCAAAGTGTGATTTGAGACCACGTTTTCTACCTCCCAGTCTAACACTATTTTTACTGTAGAGTACCTTGAAAAAGAAACTGTAAAGAGGGAAAGACTATGATCCAAGAGAATAACCAGAATCTTGTGCAGGGTGTGAGACAATGTATGTTAATTCTAACATATCGGGATCAGAAGAGTTACAAGTCTTTCTTAGCTAACCCAAGAATGAGAAAGACCTAGGATATCAACAGTTATCTCTGGCACATACTGACTAAATGATTCTTAGAAAACCACTTATCCTTTCAGTGCTCCAAGGGAACTTTCAAATATTAGATTTCTTTACCCAGAATTTTTTTTTTACCATTCAAATCTACATCCAGGCCAGGATATTGTGGAATATACATCCCATAAGAGGAATGCTTCACAAGGTATCCACTGACTGGAAGTTTTCAAGAAAAGATGTTGTACTCCTTTGGAATTTTGTAAATGGAATTATATAAGTGGATTGCACAAGATGGCCTTCAAGGACCCCTTCCAAATCTGTTATTATGTGGATATGAATATATAGAAGTTAATTGTAATGCAAAATAATATATAAGTACATAAGAGAGTCAGAAAATGCTATGCATTCTGTTCTGAGAGAACAAATTAATAAATAAAAAACATTTATTAAATGCTTATTATGTACAAAGAATAATGCTAAGTACTGAGGATACAAAAAGAAAATGAATGCCTCACAAAAAAATCTGGGGGACAGAATACACAAAGGAAGTATAGACTTCAAATAAAATGGAAAGATCCCAAGGAAAATGGTAAGGAATCCCTCTTTTTTGTAAACCCTTAAAATAAATAATATTTTAGAATAGATACTCTATTGGTTGGAAGGCAAATGGGTGATAATGGTAAGCGATAGGAATTTATTGACTTGCCAATAATCACAGAGGTAGGACATGTCTGAGGCCATATTGGAATCCACAAACTTCCGTGTCCATGTCTGGCTCGCAATCCACTGAACTTCCTCACTGCCCCAGTGTATCTCCACTAATAAAAGGATATCCATCTTTGCTATTTTACCATGTTGACACTGAATCAAATGACTTCAATGACAAGAACTTTCTTTTCTGAGCCTTTGAGAACTGTGGCTTCTAAGGAAGACCTGCAGCCTTTGCCAATCAATGACATTTAGTCAGTATTGGAGGTGGTGGTAGTGGTTTGGGCTCATGTGGCATATGCTGCTTTTTGTCTTTCCCTTAGGCTATCTAACTGCTTTATCTAGGCAGGCTTATGTGCCCCATAGGTGGCAGTTGTTGGAAGTCCTTCTCTAGAGAAGTTGCTTCTCTCAATGAGGGCTGAATTAGAAATAGAGTCACAGGATAACTCACTGGAAGGGATAGGGATGAATTATTGTAAGAGGTAGAATTTGACTTAAGCTTTTAAAGATGGTAGGGATTCAAACAGTTTCTGTTTGTGTGGGAATGAATATGAATGTATCATTGTGGGATTTTTTAGTTATAGGTAAATGTCTGGCTCAGGAATAGATTTGGTGAGAAATACCAAGTAGGTATGGAAGATAGAAAGTAATTTAGATTGGTTGAAATAAATGTTAGGGGTACCTAAGTGAGGTCATTATTCCAATTTTCAAAGCTGTTAGGTACCTACCCCTAACATTTATTTATTTATTTAAATAGGGAAAATTAGCAGGAATTACACTACTGAATGCAAGTCTTAGATTTGGCACATATTTTCTTTGTACTTTACCTCACACTAGGACCTTCCAGAAATATAATATTTCAACCAACTTACTAAAAAAATAAGAGGGTTTTTTTTTTAGATAAAGGGAATGGTTTCTTGTATTTCCTTCTGAAATGTCACTTCATCATCTCATTTGTCTTAGGTTTCTTTCTTTTTTAAGAAACAACATTCACCATTTTTATTAAATCCTTCCCAGTTTAGAGAACATTCTTGCCTTTGAAAATTGAATCTTGAGAACAAGAAATTAGTTGTTCTGTCTACTCTACATCAACTCATCACCTTTCATTTACCTCATGCAGTGTCTTGTGTGTCTAATCATATATAAAAAGTCCCTCTTCCCTGCCCTTAAATTTAATTATAAACTTGAGCTCATTCTGAGTTTTAATCTTTATAGTCTCCCAGAAGTATAAAACTTTTTGTAAGGGTTCAGGTGTCTGTGATTGCTTTCACTTTCTGTACATGTACTTTTTAAAAAAATAAGTTTGTTGAGCAATTTTTTTCAGATAGTTTTGTCATTATTCATCATTGTAATTGTGATTGTAGAGCTCTAAATAATGAAACTCCTCTAACAATGTAGATTATCATGTAAATCCTTAATGACTTTCAGAGAGTCACATGGCTGGTTCTTATAACAGACAAATCTTGAACTCAGATTTTTAAGATTGAAATTGATTCTTTATCCACTCTGTTGTACTAATCAGGAAATCATCCCTAATAACTAACACTAAAATGCCACCAAAAATTTAACCTCATTCCATTACTCATACATGGTTAAAATATTTCATTTAATAAGTTACTGCACTCTAGAAAATCTGTGGCTATTTCAAAATTTATTATTGAACTCTGAAGGCTTAAAACCATGCTATTTCAATACTTATGCATTATATGATTTTATTTATATATGTTTTTTTTCTGTACCAGGAAAGAGCAAAATCTTGCTGAAATAAAATTTAAATATTTCCTGCAGAAAACCAAATTTTAAAAAATGCTGCCTACCCCTTTGGCAATGAAATTCTGCATTATTAGCTAGGCTAAGGAAGAATACCATTCATCATTGGACCCACACTCAGAGACTTTTTATCTCAAACTAAATTGTAAGATGCAAGCTCTTAGTGACTCTAGGCAGTGACTCTGAAAACTATGGTCCCTTCCTCTCTCCTGAGCATCTAAGCAAAACCTTAATCAAGTTTCAATCATAGTTATGATATTGAAAGTATAAAGTAAGAAGTACTATTACATATTTGAAACTTATGTTACATATAATCTAATACTGACATTTTATATTAGTAAAATCCATCTCATAATCCTTACCATGATTTCTAATCTACCTGTCTCATTTTTATCTCTATCTCTATATATGCACACACATATATATATGCACATATGCACACACACATATATATATATATATAATTTTTATCAGATAACTCAATTTGAGAGGTATAATTTGAACTGCCTTCAAAATGATAAAGCTTTGTAGTGATCATCCAAACAATATGGTACTAGCTAAGAGATAGATGGGTGGATCAATGGAATAGACTAGGGGTAAATGGCCTCAGCAAGCTAGTGTTTGATAAACCCAAAGATCCCAGCTTTTGGGACAAGAACTCACTTTAGACAAAACTACTGGGAGCACTGGAAAACACTATGGGGAAAATTAGGTTTAGATCAACATCTCACACTCTATACCCAAATAAATTCAAAATGGGTAAATGACTTAAATATAAAGAATGAAATCATAAATAAATTAGGAGAACATAGAATAGTGTACTTGTCAGATCTATGGGAAAGGAAGGAATTTAAGACTGAGCATGAGATATAAAGCATTACAAGATATAAAATGAATAATTTTGATTATATTAAATTTAAAAGATTTTCTACAAACAAAACCAGTGCAACTGAAATTAGAAGGGTAGGGAAAAACTGAGAAATAAATATAATAAAATTCATTGACAAAGGTCTACTTTTCCAATTATTTAAGGAACTAAGTCAAATTTATAAGCAATCAAACCATTCCCCAATTGACAAATGGTCAAGGGCTATGAATAGGCAATTTTCAGGTGAAGAAATCAAAACTATCAATAATGACATAACAATGTGTTTTAATCTCTCCCCATTAGAGAAATGCAAACCGAAACAACACCGAGGTACCACCTCATACATAGCAGATTGACCAACATGACAGTAAAGGAAACTAATAAATGTTGGAGGGGATGTGGCAAAATTGGAATACTAATTTATTAATGGTGGATTTCTGAATTAATCTAACCATTCTGGAAGGCAATTTGGAATTATGCCTAAAGGTCTTTAAAATATTGCATGTCCTTTGATCCAACTACTGGGTTTGTACCCCAAAGAGATAAAAAGTTTGTACAAAATATTTATAGCTACTCTTCTTACGTTAGAAAAAATTGAAAAATAAGGGGATGTCCATCGATTGGGGAATGGCTGAACAAATTGTAGTATCTGATGGTGATGGAATACTATTGTGCTATAAGGAATGATAAACTAGAGGATTTCTATGTGAACTGGAAAAATTTCCAGGAATTGATGCAGAGTGAAAGGAGTAGAACCAGGAGGACTTTGTACACAGAGACAGATACACTGTGAAATGAGCAAATTTAATAGACTTTGCTACTAATAATAGCAATGCAGTGATCAAGAACAATTCCATGGAACTTATGAGAAAGAATGTTATCCACATTTAGAGAAAGAACTATGGGAGTAGAAATGCAAAAGAAAAACATATTATTTATCACTTCATCATATGAGTATATGGTTTGGGGTTGTGGTTTTTAAAAGAGTACTCTACTACAAATATGAATAATATGGAAATAGGTTTTGAGTAATAAGACATGCATAAACCAATGGAATTGCTTATCAGCTCAGAGAGGAGGGGGGAAGAGAAAATGAATCATGCATCACAGAAAAATAGTTTAAAAATAAATATATAAACAAATGTGGAAAAAATAATAGTTTTGAAATGATTACCTAATTAAATTAGAGTACATTTTTATCATGAAGTTCAAAAAAGAATGGTGAGAGTCTGAGTCTGGAAGCATTTTGAGATCTTTAGCCACCTAATATGCATACTTATCTTGATAACAGAAGAGACAGGTGAAAAGTCACAAGGGGTGCCTTATGATTAGGATAAACTTGGGAGATAAGATATATAGTTCATTATAATCAGGATAAGAACAAAAGCAGAAAATGGGAAAAAAGGCAACTTTCTTTGATAAAGTCTTCATTTTTCAAATTACAGTGAACTGAGTCAAATATATTAAAATACAAGTCCTTCCCCAGTTGATAAATACTCAAAAGATATGAACAGGAGACTTTCAGAAGAAGCAATCAAGCTTATCTATAGTTATATGACAAAATAGTCTAAATCACCATTGATTATATGGAAATGCAAATTAAAACAATCGAGTACTAATTCATATCAATCAGATTAGCAAATATGAGAGAAAATGAAAATTATAAATGTTGGAAACAATGTGGGAAAATTGGGATCTTGATGCACTGTTAGTAGACTTGTGAACTGATCCAACCATTCTGGAGATCAGTTTCAAACTATGCCCCAAGGGCTATAAAATCATGCATACCCTTTGACCACCAATCCACTATTGGATTTGAATCCCAAAGAAATAAAAGAAAAAGGAAAAAGGCCAATATGTATAAAATATTTATAGTAGATCTTTGTGTGGTGGCAAAGAATTGGAAGTCAAGGGAATGCTCATCAATTGAGAAATGGGTGGAAAATTTTTGGCAGAATTATAAAGAGTGTGATGGACTATTCTGCTATGAGAAATGACCAACAGTATGCTTTTAGAAAAACTTGATAAAAGTGGAGTAAGTAGTATCAGAATGGTGTGTACTGTAATAGCAATATTGTATGATAATAAACAATTTCCATAATACTATGATGCCTACTCCAAGATAACCAGGGATTTACTAGCGCAAGTTCAAACCATATCACAAGAACTAATTGTTAAATTTTTCTTGTGAATTTGAATACTTAAAAATTAACAAAAGCTACACATCAGGATGTGATTTTTTTTTTTTTGGTCTTCTCTCCATATAGAATTCCTGCCTGTATAGTAAGATATGGTGACTTTCATGGTCTTCTGACATCTACTAAATTTGGGGAGCTCTGATTCCTTATACGTGGGGCTTTTTATACCCTTGGTAACCAGAAAGGGATGCCTATATAGCCAGAAGTTACCAGGAAAAGGGAGGGGTTAAGCCAAACTTGAGCTTTTGCTATACTCTAGGTCACCTAAGTCCTGGCTTTGTCACCTAACCCAAGTGGATTAGAAGGCAGAAGGGAAGGATCCTGAGAGATGATGATCCTCTCATCTATAGAAATGGAGAGATGAAGCTGTCCTTGTTCTTACTTTTCTGTTTGGAGAGAGGGTAGGTGGATGGAAAATGAAGAAAAGTAGGGAGGTATTTAGGTGTGTAGATAGATCATACATAGAGCATTTATAAAGGATTTCCTAAATGTTAAATCTCAGAAAGCAAGACAGTCCTCAAGGAGCTTCGTCCAATAGGAGAAACAATGCTAAAAAGGGAACTTTAAAGAAGAGGGAGACTTATAGGCATGCTATGGTGTAGAGAGAGTATCTAAGAAGTGAAATAGAGGCTTTATTCCAGGTAAAGTAAGTCTAAAAGTCATCTATCAAAACCAGAGTGAATTCTAGGTGTAGCTCTTATGAAGTCAGACCTCTATATGAATATTCACAGGGACTTAGAGCTCAACTATATATATATTTTGAGCTCAGAGGTTTCAAGTCTCTAGTATCATGCTACTAGATTTGAGTAGGGATTGCTGTACGAGGATATCTACAACATTGAATATAATTTTTGAACAGATTGTAATTTTAAGTTGGAAGTAAACTCATCAAATTTAAACTAGTAACAAATATGAATCAGTGATTAAGAAGGAAACTTTTTTTGTTTGAAATTTTACTTGTATATTATTTTATCCTTAGTTCTATGTAGTGTGACAAGAGACTTGATTTGTATAGACAGTGACAGAATTTATACAAAATCTGCATTATATACATTTTAACAAAGCAATATAACAGGGAGCAGAATTAGATATATATTTGAGGGATTTTTGTTTAGTTATAGGACCTTGGCCAAGTCTCTTGACTTCTTGTTCCTCAATTTCCTTGTAATGATAACCTTTAAAAAATTAAACATTTTACTATCTAAAGAATCTTCAGGATCTGGCATTCTGTAATTCTTTGATATGACAGATAGATTGATCAATAAACAACCTGATTGCTTGGCTAAACAATATGTAGTCATCAACAATATGTAGTTACAGTTAGCCTGGACAGAAGACAGAGAACTAGACTTCTGAGTTAGAAGGGACCATAGAGAAGGGACAACAGCTAGTCCAGCTCCCTTATTTTATAGATGAGGAAATAGGTCCATTGAAACAAAGTGAGCTTTTAATGTAGGAACTGGTAATAAGTAACAGGGAGGATTTTAAGTTGGGTCTATAAGCTTTAAACCTAGTCTTATTTCTATTCCAATCTATTCAAACATGTCTGTAGCATTATCATATCTATATCATTAAAAGGAAAATAAAAGTTGCAGTTGAATGAAAGGATGAATCATAGGTTCTATTTGGAAAGGGAAATAGAAGAGATGAAAAAGATGATTTTATTAGATAGCCTAAGGCAAAAAGAAATATCATTTCATGGGACACTAGATTGTCTTGTTTTTTAGTTTAGTGCTTTTATATATATGTGCAAAAAAGACCACCATGAAAATAGTTTAAGCACATGGAGAAGATCTATTGAAGAGGATGAGAAAAATTAAAGGAATTCTACAAAAAAGCCCAGTATACACTAAATGAAATGAAAAAACTAGATTTTTATATTAAATTACTTCAGTGAAAAAGTAGTCAGAAGCAGGGATCAACAAATACATAGAGAGATAGATCTGAATGAAAATGTGGTTCAGACATAAATATAAGAGAGGCCAGAAGTTTACAGACTGTAATGAATAAAAATGTTTTTTTAATTTAATTTAAATAAGTATTTCCTGGAATATTTGATGACAAAAATGAAAATGGAGGAAGCAATTAGCATCAATAATGATTAGAATATTTTCCTAAAGAAGCTTAACTATAAAATATAAATCATTTTCCGTAAAAAGTAGACTGAATTTATCTAAATTCTTCCACAGTCAGTGAACACTTGATCTCTTTGCTAATCAAAAAAAATATGATGAATACACGCAACTCCAATTTAGAATATAAAATTAATTATAAGAATTTAAAGAGAAGGATAGTAGAAGATAGTAAGCAAAATAATTTCATAAAAAAGAAGAGTCAGTGGATTGTTTGAAAAAAAGGTTAAAAATGTGGAGAAAATCCAATTAAACAAAATAAACTCCTGAGAATTAAGAATGACAAACAAGAAAGAGAAAAAATGGAAGTGGTCTATATTTATTTATTTGAATGTGGAAAAGGCATTGAATAAAAAAATAGAAAAAAATATGTTAGACTAAGCAAAATATGCACAAAAGAGTTTTGTTTTGGAAGTAAAATAGATTTGAAGGAACTATCTGACCAATAGTTAAGGTTTCTGAAATAGAGGAACTTTTTAAAAATCTTGAACTTCCTTTTTATATAAAAAGTAATCGAATTAAAAAAACCCATGACATGTATTTACAGTCTCATGTTTTATATATTTATGAAAACAAACTACATATACCTCAATGACAACTAAAAAGACTAATTTAATTAGATCAAAGTGCCCGTGTCAAGGAATAAGGTGTAAGAATACTGAAAAGTGAGTTAGGAGCTTATTATGAAGGATTTGAAAGTCAAACTGAAGATTCTGATACTGGAGGCACTAGAGTTTATTAGTGAATGTGTGTGTGTGTATGAGTTTGTGATATAAATTGACCTTTGCTTTACAAAAATCTTGATTAAATTCTAAGAAGGGATTAGAACAGATGTTCCTAAATTCTTTAGCAGTGCACATCATTGCAATCACATAGCAGAATAAATTATATAGGAGCTAAAAGTTCTAACTGTTGGTTGATTAATTATTTTCTTTTGATTGGTAAAGTATAATACTCCCTTAAACATTCTTCACCAAGTCTCCCATGTATATATCAAACTCATACAGGATTACCTCAAATATATAACAATAGAATGAACTTTGACAGCCCTCTGATCACTTACAAATAAAGAGAGAACTGTATACTTACCAAAATATTTATCACTGCAATAAAAGATGAACAGAATATGAATGGATAAAAAAAAGTGTTCCCTGTAGATGATGAGTCCGTCTTGATATTTATGGTTAAGATTAAAATGAATATAAAGCCTGTCCATCAGGGAGTTGATAATGGAGCTCAAGAGACAGATTTAGAACTGGATATACAGCCTTGAAAGTCATCTACCTAGAAAGAGTAATTGCCAGGAAGGGAGCTAATAACAGTACCACAAGACAGGGAAGAAAAAAAGATTAGGAGAAGACCCAAGACATGGCCTTGGAAGATTGCCATCATTAGGGGACTGAGCATATAGGCATAACTAGGAAGATTAAAAGTGATCATACAAATAAAAATCAGTTTTATGAAATGGAAGAGAGAATGTTTAGAAGTAGAGGATGGTCAGCAGTGTCAAAAGCTACAAAAAAGTCAAAATAAGATAATGACTAAGAAATGACAACTAGATTTGTTATAGAAGCTCATTGATAATGCTGAAGAGAACAACTTCGGTAAAGGGGTAGGATTAGACACTAGAGTGAAAGAAGTTGAGAAGAGGAGTGGAGTGTAAGTAAGAAAAGGAAAATGTTTAGAAGACTTGAAATTTGGATTTATAAGAGAGAAGAGACACTGGGTAATAACTTGAGGGACTATCAAGTTTTTAATGGCCAAGGGAGACTTTTATATGTTTGTAGATGATATGTAATGAACTGGAAAAGATTGGAGATGAGTAAAGTTGGTATGGTTAAAGGAACAAACTCCTAGATGGATAGGAAAGGATAGGATGAAAGGTATGAGTAGAATTGTTTGCCTTGTCAAGGAGAAGGACCATCTTTTCCTCAGAGACTAAAGCTAAGGAACATAGAATAAGGATGATGTTGTGTTGTGGTAGAGAATAAGGGTAGAAGAGGAAGCTGACAGTAGATGATCTCTCTTTTCTCACTGGGAACTCAAAAATTTTCTACCAGTGATATTTCAATAATTTCTGACTATAGCCCAAGTTTAAATTGTCACCTTGCCTGTGAACAAAGTGGAAATATGTTTTGTATAAGTCTTGCCACTTGATTGTTTAAGCTAATTAACAGAACTTGACAGCTGGTCCAGAATTTGAGGTAAAATTTCCCTGCTGACTAAGGCAGTGAATAAGAATTTAATGTTCATTAAAATATGTCAAAATGCAAGACCCAAAACAGTTACCATCTGTCACCATCTCCTATCATACATATAGCTATATACAGTATGTTAATCCTTGTTTTTTTTAACCTCTGACCAACATAATTTAATTTGAAATAATATTACTTTCCTTACACCTCAGCACACATACTTCTGAATGGGGGTGGAGGAGGGAAGGAAAGATTCTTATTTATTTTTTCTACTTAAGCTTTGGAGGATGCTAGAATGAAAGTAGACATTTCCGTGTCCAATGCTGTCCAAATAGATTTTATTGACTAATAATGATTTTTTCTTTTGGTTGTATAATGACCAGATAAGGAATTGTATAGTTGATAAAGGGTTTTCTTCATGAGGACTCTAGAGAGAAATCCAATAGTGTAATAGCCTTGCTTGGAAGAATCTTTGAATTGCTAGCATGTAAGGTTAATTCTATATGAGCTAGTCATCTCTCAGGGTCAAGGTTTCACTTACATCATGGTATTGTGGGATTAGTCATTTGAATGAATGAATGAATGAATGAATGAATGAATGAATGAATGAATGAATGAATTCCCAAGTAGACCAATAGAGCAAACTGTATGCCTAATATATTTCCATCTAAGTGCTTGGGATATCTGTTGTATTCTTGTGGAATTTACTTTGAGAACATAAACTTTTCCATGTTCTTTTTCCTTATAACAATAATAATATTAATATCATTCACTTCTAATAATACTGTTAATGATTGCTATTGATGTAGCACTTTACATATTCTAAAATATTTTAATACATGATCTAATTGAGCTTCATAACAACATATGAACTATATTATCCCCCGTCTTTTTTTTATAAATGAGAGAAAACTACACTTTAAAAAGGTTATGTGTGATTTGTTCTCAAGTCTAGGAGATATATTCTACTTGAGATCTTCTGACTCTTTTTATTATATTACATCCAATAAAATGGATCATCACTAAAATGAAGATAGAATGCTTAGTTCATGCTGTTTTTGTATTAATCACATGAAATAATATATGTGTAAATATTTTGTAAATAATAAGATGCTGTTCTAAGCTTTATTATAACTTTAATATAATACAACTTAAAGTTAGGTACACAAGCACATCTTTATGTAAATATCTATAATGAACTAAATTAGCATCTAGGCAGCTCAGTGGCACAGTGGATAGAGTGATGCTCCTGAAGTCAGGAAGACTCATCTGCCTGAGTTCAAATCTGGTCTCAGATACTCTGTGACCCTGGGCAAATCATTAAACCTTGTTTGCCTCTGGTCTTTACTTGTAAAAAAAAAATCAGCTGGAGAAGAAAATGGCAAACCATTTCAGTCTCTTACCAACAAAATCAAATCAGGACCCAAAGAATCAGAGACAACTAAAAAGGACTGAATAACACAATAATTAAAGTCTAAATTAATTATCTATACTAAATCTGAAATGCTCATATGTGTTTTTGTGTGTACAATTAGGTGCTTAGTTGTATAACATATGTGTATATATGAACATCTCATAGCATTTGTTTTTTAATGTTGGGGGATCCAATTAGTTAAAAGGTTAAATAAGAAAAACTGCTTAGATACTGCTACTTGGCACCCAAATTAACAATGTGATAATTTCCCCTAAGCATAATTCTAATATATGATGACATTTCCCCTCTTTTGAAGTATTTTAGTTAATTAAATATGCAATTTAAATAATTTGTATTACCTTCTAACCTTACACAGTTGGTCATTCTTAACCACTTAAACATGTATAAAATCAAATATGGAAGACACAATTTTTATTACTAGTTTGGGCATGCTTTTAACATTTATGAAAGGGCAAAATTTGAGATCAGTAAAAGAATAAGTCAATATACAAATATCAAACTATTCCTTCCTCTCCTAATTTCATATACAGCCAGTATTTTCATTTGGATTTAAGGAAGTCTAATTGTAGAGATATAATATGTGAATTCTCTGGGGTTTGCAGAGAGAAATAGGAGAATAGTTTAAATATTTCTTAAAACATTTAAGAAAAAAATCAAGAACAAGAGAAATAAATTTTGCAACTTGAAGGAGATATATCAAGGAAAAAGAATGTATTACAAAGTGAGGACAGTTCTAAAAAAGTAGATTCTAAATAAAGGTTACAATTCAGCAAGTAACAGCAAACATTTAAGTTTCTATAATATGTCAGGCATAGCAAAAGGTATTGCAGATAATAAGACATAAAGTTAAAAGTTTGCCATCAAAGAGCTTACCATATGCTAGAGGGAAACATTAGGTCCACAGATAAGTAAGGACAAATGATATACAATATAAATGCAAACTATTTTATAGAAAGGGAGGAATCCACATAGAGTTTACCAAGAAAATCCACCAATAGGAAGGTTAATATTTACCTGAAACTTGAAGGAAATGATCATTGACAACAAAGTTAATTTTTTAAAATATAGTTTCTTGCTAAACAAAAGGGGTCTCTGTCTAGTTTAGTTACTAATGGGTCAAAAATTAAGGGAGTGTTTCATGACTTTTTTGTCACTGTCAAATTAATTAATGGAAAAATTTATATATCTGTTGAATGGTGCTTTCTTTTCCACATATCACACAAGGGGACTGGATTTGTTATTTTATTAGTGTGAGGAACCTACAGATGAGGAATCTTCCTCTGCTATTGAGAACAGCCCCTATTCTTGAACTTAGAATCTGTATGAGAAGATGGACATTTCTTTACTGAGGCAAGTAGTGGTACTTAATCAGAAGGAGATAAACATATTACCCTCAAAATTTGACTTTAGTCAGGATTGACATAGAAGAAAAGGAGATAGAGGTAGTCACAAAAACAAGATTTCTTTTTTCCTCTCAGAATATAGATAATAATAATAATAAAGCTGCATGACTCTGACTTGCAAAAGATACAGTGTAGAATGTGGTAAAAAACAGAAAAAAAATTCTTCAATCCATTTCTTTGGATTAGATAATCTTTTTGTTGTCTATCAAAAACATAGAATTAATGTTACATTTCCCCATGGCTTGCAGGGATATGGAAAGAATGTTTGATGGGGAAAAAAAAAACAATAAGTCACAATAAAAGCCTAACTAATTTTTTGTCATAAATTATTTACTTTTGTTTCACTGTATCATTGTCCGATAAGTACAGTTTTTAGCAAATGATAGTGTTTTATGAAATTTTCTATTATAATATCAGTAGTAGGAGAGAATTATTAAAATAGTCATTGCCATGACTTAATTGTTAATATTATTGCTACATCTTGATAAGTGTAAGTGGTGAATCCTGTGTGAAGGGGTTGCATTATTTTCATTTGTACTACATTGTTCTGCAACCAAATATATAATACTTTACATTATTATAACTTAGGAAAGTATAAATTTGAATATATGTGATCACATCAGGAGATTAAGTCCCTAACTGTAACTTGCATTTATATTGTGAATTAAAAGTTTTCAAAACTCTTTCTGAAACTCCAGTAAGATAGACGGTACATGTATTATGCTCATTTTACATATGAAGAAACTGAGGTTAGTAAGGTTAAGTCACTTCCTTGTAATCACGCTGTTTTAAAATGCCACAACATGAATTTATTCTTATATCTTCTGACCACTAAACTACTTATATATTTATATATTTGTAAGCATTACAGGATATGAGAGTTTTTTTCCTTATAATGTACTTAACTAAAATAAGAATGTGTGAAAGCACTCTGAAAAGTTTAACATAAATATGACACCATCAAAATAATCATTAGCACTGTCATCAAATAAAATGTCTTTTTAAACAGGTTTTAAAAGGAGAACTAGAAGTGAAGAAGCAAACAATGGATAAGCTGTGTTCCCTCAGCCAGGATCTACTTTCATCCTTGAAAAACAAGACAGTAGCTCAAAAGATGGAAGCATGGCTAGAAAACTTTGCCCAGCGTTGGGATAATCTGATCCAAAAACTTGAAAAGAGTTCTGTTCAGGTAAGCTCTGCTAATTATCATGCTGTAGGCTTTAGTTTCTTAACCAGTGGAGGGTGAATTAAATTTATTTTTTATAATTGTAATCACTTATATACAGGGTATCCCCCAAATCTCAGTGCCATTTTAAGCTTAAGGGCATCCTGCATTTTGTTACATACTTTTAAAGACATCATTCCAAAAAGGGATCCATAGGCAAAAGGGTCTAAGACCTTCCTATAGATTATCTAAGAGATTTTCATAGCCCTCCTTGTTAGAACAATGCCCTCAATTAAAATTGAATGCTACCACAAAGCCACTATTGCCATTTTAGTTGAGGGGAACTCTGATTTCTGCCTTATTTTTCATAGCAGCATATTGTTGAGGGGTTGACAGATAATAGTATCAGAGATGAGAAATGGAGGCTGAAAACTAGCTACTCATGAATGACTGCAAGTACCCTTCTGCTCTGTTGTTAGAAAAGGAAGCAGAGGAATAGCCTCAGAATTGTGGGCTGGCTCTTTCATCACAGTCTCATATCCCTGCAGTGAATTCAGGACTTTGTTACATCCTCATCTGTTATAATCCTCTATGCACTGTGGATGGGGAGGAAGCAAAATCGGCACCCATGATTGTAGGCTTAATTGATGCCCTTCAGACTCATGAAGAACTAAAAAAGTATGTCAAAGAGTGTCACCAGAATGTTGGGTAGGTCTTCTCCTGAAGATTTGTGGGCAAAATAATCATGAACAAAAGTTGCACAAAATGAAAAAATATGGAGGGATTATAATCTGTAGAGGTGAAGAGAATATAAACATCAATGAAATCAGAGATATATCATAGCATTGGAATATTTTGACATGTTTCACTTATATACAGCATCTACAAAGCTAGAAAATTTTAAGGAATTTTAAAAAGGCATAAAAGTATTGAAGAAAAGAAGCTTTATTTTGGTTTTCTAACAATCTCCTATGGGTCTATGAACTCCAAAAGAACACCAATATAGTAATAAGTATACTTAAAATAACTTACTTCTTTGATATTTGTAGCCAATTAATTTATTACATAATTTAAGGCAATAACATTATAAAATCTTTAGTGGAGTTTTAAACTTTAATAAATGTAAGCCAAATTTTCTCAGATGAAGTCTTATCTTGTCAAATGTGGATATTTAAGATACTCACTAAAAGAACAATTTTGTCATGTTCTTATTTTTTTTTTAGGGATTTACTACTGTTACTTATTTTAGGATACTTTGTATTCTTATTTTTACTAAGCTCTAATAACTTAAAATGCACTGACACATTTTGGATATTCTGCAGATTAAAGTAATATTTATCTAAGATATACAAAATTGTTATGATATGATGAAAAGACCAATGAATTTGGAGACAGGATGAAGAAGGTCCCTTTTTCCAGCTGTGTGGCTCTTGGGCAAGTCTCTTCAAATTCATGAGCCTCAGATTCTCCATATATAAAATGGCAGTAATAGTTACACACTCCACTTCACAGTTTTGAAAAAAAAACTGTTTTGTGAATCTTAAACCAACTTAGAAATATATTATAATTATGAAAATATTATTAAATTGAAAAATACTATGAAAACATTTTATTTAGCCAATGAAAAGGAAAAGGAAATCTCAACTATGTTTGTTCTGTTAAACTGGGAGCCATTGAAATTCATTTTTCAAACTCCAAATTTTTTGGTCCATAAAGTCTTTCAAAGAAAATGGATTTTCAGTTTTTCTCCCTAAAATTTATAGTTAATGGAGAATGGATTCTCTAATACTTTACATATAACATGAGTATTATTGTTTTGTTATGTCTCTCATGCATTCTATTAAATCAAAATATATTCAGAAAGTGTTTTGTGGATCTTAGAACCTTTGAGTGAATGAACATTGTCACTGACATCTCTCAGCAAGAGATCGATGTTCTACATGGAGGCAAGGATTATTTTATTTTGTTTTGTTTTATCTTTGTATCTCCAGGTCTTAGCATAGTGACTGACATAAGAGATATTTTTAGAAAACTTTTTTTGTACTAAAAAGGGAAAAGAATAGGTTAATTTTAATGTATTTGCTATTAGGTATTTTATTTTTATTAAAATTTCCACACTTCAAATCAGTACAAACAACAATATTTTAATTTTTTCATTAACATAACCTAGATAAAAATGTTGGAAAACAACTTACTTTTTGACATTTATCCAAAACTACATCATTAGCTCTCTACCCCAAAACTACAGTTAACTAAACTAAACTTTTAATGAATTGGCATCTTGGGTGAAAGATAGAATTCCTTCCAGAGACAGCCAAGAAGATATAAGTTGTATATTAAAAAGTTAGCAGCTATCTGGATCCTTTCAATAACACAAAATATTTTCACAATCACTGAAAGAATTTTCATGTTCAAGTTAGAGCCAAAAAAATCTCAAAAATTTGACATTTATTAAAAAGAACAAACTTTACTAAACAAACTCAAATCCAATTCAGTCCTGAGAAAACTGAGAAACTCAGCTGCAGGCAGACAACAGAAAACCCATCCTCTACTGTTCAGTCTTTGGCCCAAGACACCAGGTTTTCAGTCAGAGGAACCCAGGTCTAAATCCTCTCCTTTCTCTAGACAATATGTACTATTTCAAGCAAGTCTTGAACTTTTAGGTTCAGTTTTCTGATATGCAAAATAGGAGTGGGGCACACTAAATGACTCATCTTCAAGGATTCTATCCCTGTATTCCACTGCATTCCTTAAAATGAGGTTTTATTTGATCTTAAATGTAGATATTTAAGATATGCTGCCAAGAACTGCTTTGTCATTTTCCTATTTTTAGGAGATCCCTTCTGTTACTTTTCTCTGGGAATTTTATAGTCCTATTCTTATACTATCCCTAATTTTAAATGTGATAATTTCTAAATCTACTTAAAATTAGTATGAATTTTTTTACTACTTTCTTGATTAACTTTATTTTACAAATAAGACAAATTACACATTTTATTTTCTATCAACACTGAAAATATTCCAAATATAACTATTATTCTCTTGAATTATATAATAACTAGATAATTATAATAATTATATTCCATGTTATATATTATATAATTATGACAATTAAGTAAGAATTAGATTTCTAAAATTCAAAACTTAAATATTAAAAATGAATGTTTTAAATTTCCTTTATCTTGATATCCAATAGTCAAAATTTCCATTAGTATTTTAGGGTTTCTTTTAAAAATTAATGAGTCTATGTTTCCCCATTTAAAACAGATGTTCCTTGCATGTAGATCATTTTGTTCATTGTTTCTTTAATTTTATTTGTTAAGACAAAGCTTGCCATCAGTAGGTGCTTATTGAATATTTTTATTGATTGAAGTTGAGGTTTTATGTGAACTTATTATCCATATCTTATTATTTTTTATTTCAACACATGGGATTACATATATATGTGTATATCACATTGTGATAAAAATCTCAAATTCATTTTATTATTTCATCTACATTCCTTCCTTCTTCCCTTTTTTCATTCATACTTGCATTTTTGTAAATATAGGGAACTCTCAAGGAGATAATATTTATGAATAGTTTTGTAAGTGTTCTCAAAATTGTGGTCCAACAGAGCAACATGGGACACTGAGGGGTTAAATGTTTTACATAGGGTCATATATGTGTTAGAGGCCAACTTGAATTCTGTTCCTCCTAAATCCTAGTATGATATTCAGTCTACCTCTTTTTTTTAACCTTTACACCTTTTCTCTAATTTTAAACTTAAGTAAAGAGATTCTGGTCTTGGCAGGATGGGGGTAGCAGGGAAGAGGGTGTCATTTGTTTACATTTTAAATTCCTTATATGAATGGGGATGTGTATGACTACTTTATTTGTTAACCCTTTTCCATTTAAAATATGTTAAAGTACAATTTTCATTCTCTCCCTTCAATGAATTTACTATTTTATTTTCCTTTATTTGAAACTTTTGTTCTTTCTTTAATTTGTATGAGGTTGAAATGAAACTTGTATGGCATATACAAAGCTTAAATAGAGAGAGTAACATTTTAGAATCTCAAATTATGAAGGCAAATTCAATGTTTGGGTTTTTAATGAACTATAATTGGATTGGAGGAACATCATTCTAGATGAAATGTACCTGGGAAATTTCAAAATATAATCATATTGACAGTAGTAGCATGCATCTGTTGTCATGCTACACACATGGAAATAATATATCATCAATAACATCTATTTAAGCATGCACTCACTGATACATACACATATACAAAAAAAAATACCCCCTGCTGCTGCTTTAAAAAACAACTTGACATTCCCAATAACTTTTTATCAGGTTACTAATAATTGGTCTAAAAGGATGAGATTCCATTATTATAGATTTAAAATTCACAAGGAGGTAGTTGCTGGACTTATTTAAATCTCTGAGCAATAGGAAGGATTGATGAAAAAAGCAAGGGCTAAAGATCGAGTTTCAACAAAGAAAGTTGAGTGATCAGTCAGAAGCTTTATCGTATTTCCTCCCAAGAAAGAAAGAATGTGTAGAAACTAATGTGGCTGGCTAACTAATGTGGCTGAAAACTGTGCTGAAGTGCACAAGGAGAGGCTGCTAACTCAATTTTGATATTCCTTTTTTTTTTCTTTTCTTAGGAAGGCCATCCAAGCAATTTTTTTAAATATTCACAAAACATGAAGTAGAAATTTAGGGGATGCTTTAGCTCACACACAGGGGATTCTTTATGTGTTTGTTGAATCATATTGAATTTGGGCTCATATCTACAAATATCGGCCTGAAAATCCACCAAAGTTGCAATGTATTTATTCTCTACTGGAAAGAAACCTCCTTTCGTTGATCTTTTGTTTTTGTGTGTTCTGCAGAATTCTTGGCATGGGAATTTGTTGTATAATATTCCTTGCAATTTTGACCTTAAAACCTGGGAAGCAATCAGCTTCAATTAATTGCATATCTGACTCTGCAAAATGAAATTCACAATTCTACTCCATTGGCAATCAAGACATACCCCTGCTTTAAGCAGGAATGAAGAAGATTATGATTTTGTACTTTGTAGAACAGTACGAATTTCTAATGATTTAGTTTATGACTGAGTAGATAATAAATCTATCATTTTGATGCTGGGTATTACAACTTTATGATGTTTTAATTATATACTCATTATGACTGAAATATAATCATTTCAGAAGTCACTCTCCATTGAGGAGGGGAGCCATAGAAAGAAGTGTTTTATCATTGTCATCAACTTTTAGCAACCTCAGAAATTAAGATATTGTTGTGATATTTAGAATTTCTTTATTGCCACTTTCAGAAGTGTAGTGTAAGAATATAAGTCAAACAGAACATTTGAAAGAATAAAAATTTTGAAGCAGAAAGCAACCTTAGGGATTATCTGTTCAGAATTCTTCATCCATTTCACAGATTAGGAAAATGAAATTCAAATTAGTTAAAAGACTTGATCAGAAATACCTATGTAGTTAATAGCAGGTCTAGTATTAAATACTCCTTTATATTTTTTACAGTAACCAAATTGAATGAAGTCATTCACTGTATTGAAATAAACATAGTAATGGTTTTAAATGCATTTGGTCAACTCTTACTTAATTTCTTTTACTTCAAGTAAGTGAAAGCATAAATGTTAGAACATGTCTATAGAATGAGTATGATATAACTGTAGGATAGTTCTGTATTATGTTTCTCTGTCAGATAAGGTGTCGTTCTTATATAAAGAATTCTCTTTTTTTTTCAAAATTATAAATATATGAGTCTTAATCACAGATTCTCACAGTTGAAACAAGCCTTAGTGACCATATAGTCCATCTCATACCCGACAAATTATATCCTCTACAGCATATTTAAGAAAATAGATAGCTATTCCTTTTTAAAAAAAAATACCTAAAATTGTTAGGAAATCTCTCTTTAATATCAACCCTAAACCTACTTATTTCTATCTTCCAACTATTTCTGCTTATGGGGTCAAATTCTAATTCCCTTTTCTACTTAATAATCCTATATGTATTTAAAGATATATATTCTATCACTTCTAAGTCTTTTCTGGGTTAAATACCTACAGTTATTTCAATTAGTCTTAAATTAGAATGATCTGAGGTCTTTCTCCATCATTGCTAATTTTCCTGCATCATTTTCAGTTTATCAGCATCCTTTCTTAAATTCAATGCCAAGAAAAGAGCATGTGTCTCCATGTATGATTCTAACAGGAGAGAATAGAGAAGGACTATAATCTCTGTAGTGATGGACACTATTTTTCTTTTAGTATTGTTTGAATTTGCATTTTTTTATCTCTTATCCTATCTTACTGTTAACAATATTGAGATTGCAGCTCACTGAAATCCATTCTTTTTCAGAAAAAAATGTCTACTTATATTTTCCCCATTTCATACATGTGAAATTGTTTTTGTGAATAGAAGTGTGAAGTTTTAGACTTATCTTTCTCAAATTTCATCAAGATGTTCTGCCCTGTCTAAATTATTTTTTAAAAAATTTTGACTCTTTCATTCAGTGTATTAGCAATACTCTTCAACTTTGTTCCATCTCCAAATTTACAAAAATATTAATTCAGGATCAGGATCAAATCCCTGGTCCCCTCCACTAGAGATCTTCTTACAAGTTAACATAGAAAAATGTCTCTCTATCTTGTCATTTGGTTAAATTCTTTGAGATAATCTGGGTAAACTCTATTTACTTAATTCTCCTGGGCTAATAAACACGATGAAAACAAAAACAAAGTTAGCATTCCAAAAAATCTATTTTAAATCATTGTAAGTTTCTTTCTTACCTTTGGTGAAATTAGGAATTATTTTTCATACTATAATAGATGTTCAGTGACAGAAAACAAGTCAAGTACATGAGATGAGAATCTAACATCAAATACTTTAATGCTTTAAAAAAATTCTTCCTTGAATTTTCAAAGTTATATAAATTGTGCACACATTTTTATATTATGTGGCAGTTTTCCATTTTTACTTGTCATATAGAAGTAGTAACAAATTTTGATGCTAGAAACATTTGAACATAATAATTAATTTATAACAGACAAGTGCATCCTTCTGATCACTTTTTGAATTACAATCAAAGTCTATTTAAACACTGGTGTTATGGAACATGAATATCAGCCCAGTAAGAAGGTTTCCAGTTCATAATTTTAGAGATATATTTTAGTCACTGATCTGAGCATAAGAGTTGGAATTTGACACACAAATGCAAATAGCAAGTCACTTTTACTGTAATTTTAAGTTATTTTTATAGTCTATCAACTAGAAATTTTAACTGTTGAAATGCTATTTTGAAAGGGGAACTCAACTGATTTGCTTACTCAAAATGATATTTATATTCATTTTTAAAATTAAAATTTCTACAATAATAATTATACTATTGGGTCAAAAGCAAATATATTTAAAAGAAACTATTTCATGCACAGATTGTCTTTTAAAACTTTCTAAGTCAGTTGCTTGGAATTGAGGAAACAATGATGTAAATGGTAGTTAGGTTCTTATAGAAGTCTGCAAAATGCTACTTTTCCCACAGTTTGTCATTATAATTCTCTTTGGATGTCTCATTGATATGGAGAGTTGACCTTGGGTTTCTCTAAGAGAAAGCAAAATCCCTGAAACTGGTACCACACTAGAAAGGACTGCAAATAAACTGAAAGTCTGTCATCCTCAGACTAGACTAATTACGTTTAGAGAGGCTCATCAATATCTAGCTGATGGGTGACAACTTTTTGGTTACAACTCTTTAAAATAATCTGCTAAAATTTGAAAAGGGTTACAATCAGGAATGGGCTCTCCATCCTGAAAATACTGGAAAGCACTGAAGCATTGAACTGAGTTCTTGAAGTATAGTGCTGTATCATAAGGAAGCACAAGAGTCACAGTTCGAAAGAGAGGCGATTGAATGTTGTAGCAGTTAACTTCAAAGCTTAGCTCATCTGTTTTCTTTTCCATTATCATCACTTGCTTATTTCAACCAGGTTTTCTCTTCTCTGAATGAAACAAATGCTATTCTTTTGAGATTTTCTGAGTATTTTTTTTATTAGTAACAACGAGAAATAAATTGGACATGTAAAACTTTTAAGTCCCCATAATCTTCTGTCTTCCCTTTAATTCTGTGGGGAAATCAAACTGCTAGTGGTTATAATGATTTTTGAAACCCTCCATAATCTTAGACCAACCAACTTCTTTGCTTCAAATCATATTATTCCTCCCAACCAAATTGGACTATTCTTAATCTCCCCCATCCTCATGTTGTTTTTGTTTTCATTCTGATTTTTCCCTTCTCACCTTTATATTTCACTTAGTCTTTGGGATTCTGGTCTGATCATATGATTACTATTTAAACCAGGATTGGACTTTTTCATATACCTTCATCTCTCAATTCTTTCATGAAGCAGGAATCCCCTTATCTCCCACTTAATTTTATTTCCTTCTTCCTCAAATACCTCAGAACATTTTTCATTGCTCTTTATGGCTCTTCTCTCACTTTTGCTTGATTTTTAGTTACTTGTATAATTTTCCTTCCCTCATTAAATTGTAAACTCCTGAGAGAAGAATCTGTTTTGTGGTTATCATTATTCCACCTTCACCTACTTCAATATTGATACTTCAGAAAAGCACTTAAGCAGTGTCTCTACAGGAGGTTGCATCAGAAGCTAGATTGATTTTGAGATAAGCACTGGTGTGTGGACTCAGTCTGGGTTTAGTAGCAATAATGGACAGATTAAGTTTCAGAGATTCACCTCTGTCTTCCTATTTTTCTTCTCCTTTCCTATCTGTACTTTGTACATGTATCTGTGTTCATATCATAGATTTACCCCCAACTAATTGCACTAACAATGAGTGGTAGTGAGGAATAAGATAGGGATAAAGGAAAATGAGAAATTCCTAGGAATCGCTGGGATCTGCACTGATGAGATAAAAGGAAAGGGTGGAAAGAAAAGAAATTTTAAGCATTAACAACTGAGAAAAAATGAAGAAGAGTTTTTGTAAAGACCTGAGTGGGTGACTAATAACCATTTTCAGTTTTCCATTTACATTTAAGGACACAAGTATGACCAAAGGAGTGCATGCAATTTTGAAAGGTAGATAATTTGCCCTACTCCATCCCGGCTCCCCCAAAAGAACCACGCTTGCGATATATACATATATGTATATAATATATATATATATATGTTTTGATAATACTTCCTCCTATTATTTTGTCCAATGTAACTGAAAGTCATATAAGATAGTTTGATTTAAATGCAACATGGTGTTATTTTTTATTTTAAGGTCAGTCCACCGACACGTTTCTCATTATTTTTCTATCGCCACGTTAAGCACTCTTTCCTGTAGTCTTTCTAGCAATGTGTGACCTCTGTTTCAATGCTTCTCACAGATTTCACAGGCTGTCACCACCACTCAGACATCTCTAACACAGACAACTGTAATGGAAACTGTAACTATGGTGACCACAAGGGAACAAATCCTGGTAAAGCATGCCAAAGAGGAGCCGCTACCACCACCTCCCCAAAAGAAGCGGCAGATTGTTGTGGATTCAGAAATTAGGAAAAGGTGAGAGGGTATTTGCTTCAAAGATGAAGATTAATTGTGGGCCAAAAAGTCCATTTGCTTTTGGTGATGGAATTTTCTTGGACTTTAAAAAATACTTACATATGCCTTGGATGTCTATAAGAGAAATTACAAAAATGCTTTTAAGGGATTCCTGGGGAATCATTACTCAGCTTTATCTGAACTATTGTTAACATGGATTTTTTAAAATTTTTATTAAAAGACTAAACCACAAGTGATAAATTCCCTCTTTCATATCTTAAACCTTTTAGTTTCTTCCTTTTCTTTCTTGAAAATGTTTTTAGCAAAGTCCTTGTGTGGTACCTTGTTCTATGTTTTAGAAAACTCTTGTCTTGTAGAAAATGTATTTTCAGGAAGAAAAAGTATAACTCCAGTAGAAAAATCCATCCTGCTAGTATACACTAATATATTTTCTTAATCTTTAGATAATCAAGGGAAGTTATAGAACAGATTTTCTATTCTTTTACATTTATGGGTACTTATATTTAAGTTACGTAATGATTTTTAAAGAGATCCCTTTATAATTAGAGTAGCATTAACATTATGACTGATTAAAGTACTTTAAATATATGAACATATTGGTTTTATAATTAAAATTTATATCTGTAGAAAAACTAATAATTTTCTTGAAATCCTTTCTCTTTTGAATATTTTTTGCTCAATCAAGTTAAAATAGTTTTGATATTAGAAAATAACTTTAAAAAATCATCTTCTGTTTTTAAATACCCTGTGTCTAGGGCCTCATGTAGAAGGAACTTGTGGCTTTAGAATTTGAGAAGATAAAGGTACAAAGAGAAGAATACATGTCTCCTAAAAATAGGATAATGAGATGTTTTGAATGAAGAAGGAAAAACACAACCATAAGTTTTCAAATAAAATATTCAATATTTCTTCTTTTCTATTCCTATTTGTGAACAAGAATTTTCTGAGACATTCTAGCTAGTAGCCAAAAGTACAAATTCCATGGTTAGGACCACTTCTATTAAAGATTCAAGTTTGTTCTGTGTATGGTATCCACCAGAATTTCTATTTCTAATTATTTCCATTTGGATGTGTGGTGCAGTTTCCCAAAAAAATGGGAAGCAGAATTATATGAAAACCCATTTTTTTCATATTCCTAATATTTCTCTGTTACTACAGTCTCTATTCATTACTGTTTACAGAGTCTGAGAATCTGTAGTCATATATTTCTATCAAATCTTCATCACATTCCAGTACATTTACTCTTAGTCCTTAGAATGGGAACATGACACCCACATGCCAGGGCAGCCAGAAGCAAGGATTGGGGAGGGAGAATCTCATTGGAGTTTTGATTTCTGCATCAACTTATTCCACATATTCTAGGAGTTCCTTTCTGCACATGGATGAGATAGGATGAGATGACATGCTCCATTCTTCAAATTATCAACTGAGATATTTGAACTTTGAAGACATGAAAAAATATTAAACAATCAACTTTTTGGAATATTTTTATTCAAAGATTGTGAATTTTTCATCTTGTACATTTGAATTGGATTAACGTAACTAAAATTGTCTCTGGCATTTTGTATCATGATACCTGCATAGTAGCTAGTTATCTTTCATTCTGTGTAACAACTGTAACCCTTTTGGAGCACCATAGCCAGCAGTGACACATAAAACTGAGATTGATACTAATGTGTGGATAAAATAACATTTATCATTGAAAAATTTAAACTATTTAATAGTCCCCGTGTAATGTGTACATAGAGTAAATGGATTTTTTTATTAGATAGCAAATAGTTATTTACTTTGCCATGCTTTCTTTTTGTTCTTGACATTCATCCCTTCTTTGTTTATTATACTGGACTGCTTAGTTTTCTTACTGCCATCACAAATGCTCATTCCTTGATCACCTATCCCGACTCCTTTTCTTCTCCCATCCCTAACTGTGTGTGTCCTCTCAATTCAGCCTCTGCTATTTCTTTATTCTGTCTTTTATATAACTCATTAATTTCAGAGCTTTGATATCGCTTCTTGGTGAATGACTGCAATAAGTCTATCTCTAGACCTGACCTGAATTCTAGCCCCAGATTTCCAACTGCTTGCAAAAGATTCAATTTCCAGTTATTAATTGTTTGACATTAAGTAGGGTTCTTAAACTCTCCTGAGTCATTCAGTTTCCTCAGATATAAAAGTGAAGGTACTGATAACTACACAACAGGGTTTTTATGACATTCAGATGTGATAATTTCTATAAAGTGATTCATAGCCCTAAAGTCCTAGAGAGTTTAAATCATCATCATTAAAATTCACTTTCATATTTTTGGAAGATGAACATGAGGCAATTAGAATGACACATTAGATAGAGTGTGAGGTCATGGATTTTGAAATTTATCAAAGATATTTAATAAGTACGCAGGCAACCCTGGGTAAGTCACTTAACCTTTTTTAGTCTCAATTTCCTCATCAGTAAAATGGAAACAATAATAGCAACTACCTCTTAATAGTAAGAGAATCAAATGAGATAATTTCATATAAAGAGCACCTTTGCAAACTTTAAAGCATTATATAGATGCTAGATATTCTGCTAGTTATTATTTAATTAATAACTTTCTATGGATTCATGTTAGGTATAATCCAATTAATATTATTTACTCAAGGCCTCGTTGAGTTTTTTAATGGTAGGCTTGATTGATAGTAGAATTTCTTAATTAATAGAAGTAAATTTTATCTGTTTTCTTAAGCTGTGCAATCATAAAAATGTCATGTTTTTTAATACTCTTTCAAAGAATAGAGCATTATGGTGCTAGATCAGGGATTATTTTTTATATCATCAACAACAACATTATTATCATTTTATATCAAAGGAGCATTAAAATAAATTAATATTATTTTAATATAAAAATCAGTATGTAGCAGATAGGGTAGCTCAAAGCTACTGGTATTATTCCTGTTAGTCAGGCATTTTTTAGGAGATTGGTTTCCAGGAGCATCATTTATATTTTATTTGATTTTTTATTTTTATTTTTTCTAGATTATATTGGTACGATTTTCAGCAATCATTTTTTGACATATTTATCCATGTTCTTTCCCTCCCTTCCAGCTATCATTCTACCCAAATTTGGCAAATAATATAGCTTTTACATGTGTTATTATATAATTTATATTTCTATATTCATCATGTTATAAAAGAAAACACATAATGCTTACACTAGAGAAAAATTCATGGAGAAAATAGTGAAGAATGGCATGCTTCAACCTATATTCAGACCTATTCAGTTCTTTCTATGGCAGTGGATAGCCATTTTCATCATGAGTCCCTTGAAGTTGTTCTGGATCCTTGCATTGCTAATTTGTCATTTTTTTTTAAACCCTTACCTTCCGTTTTGGAGTCAATACTGTGTATTGGCTCCAAGGCAGAAGAGTGGTAAGGGCTAGGCAATGGGGGTCAAGTGACTTGCCCAGGGTCACAGAGCTAGGAAGTGTCTGAGGCCAGATTTGAACCTAGGACTTCCAGTCTCTAGGGTTGACTCTCAATCCACTGAGCTACCCAGCTGCCCCCTGTCATTTTTTTTAAAGAAATAAAAAAAAAATTTCAATTTTAACTATCTATTTAAGCAGGTGTAGACATAAGGGAGGAAATAACTTCCTGACTAGTCTGCAGTTCTTTCTTATTCTAGAGTTTCTTAAACAAGACTTATAAATGCAGTGACATTAGAAAACGAAACTTTCTTCTATACTTAAATTCAATTGTACTTCTGTATATGTTCACCTGGGCTTTTGTGCACCTTGTCCTCATTTTTCCCATCTGGATTGAAATATTTAAACCATAAGATTTGTCTCTCAAGACAACTGCAAGTTGTAGTTTTTATAAATTTTTTAAAAAACATTTTATTTTTTGATAAAGTTGATATCTTAACAGTAATGGATGGAAGGATTTTTGAAAAATTATTTTTATTAGTCTTATAGGAATATTAGAATAATCATTGTATGGAGTTCAGATACTTTACAGATTGGAAGCTGTAATGCTGTTTGAAGAAGTCAATGGAATTATTGATCTTTTGATAGGTCAATTATAGTATTTCCAGGAAATTATTAAATCTCCAGATATCATTTCTGCTAAAATTAGTTTTTTAAAATAAACCTCTTGTATAATATTGTAATTAAAGTATACTTTTGATATTTTGTTCCCCATTCCCATACCCTAACTAGAATTGTACAAATAATTTTTTAAATGATCATTTTTTATAACCACCTGACTACAATGCAATTAGGTCTAAATAATTTTACTAATACTTGTTAGTTATTTTCATATTTTTAGAAAAATTACTAATGTTTTAAATGTTAAGCAAGATTATACTTAAGCTAAACATTGACCAAGAACATTTTTGACTAACATCATCATCCTTTTTCCTAAACATTTATGTGTGTATCTGCTTACATTAGACTATGATCTCCTTTCTATCAGGTACTGATTTTTAATATATATATTTTTAGTTCCAAATTCTCTCCCTGCCCCCATCATTCCTCTGCCCTTTAAGAAGGCAAGAAAATTTAAAACCATTACAGATAGGTATTTTTGTTGTGTTTCTTTTTATGATATTCATTTTTAATTACCTTGAAAAGAAAGGGCAGTCACAGGTGACTTTAAAAGAAGCCTTTTGCTGCTTCTCTACTTCCCAGTTCTAACTGTTCCATTCTCATGAAATGCTATTGGCAAAACTTTCTAAAACTTGTGTCATTTTAAGTTTCTTCTCCAGTTTGGAAATAATTCTTTATGTTCTTTCTGTTCCTTAACTATAATTCAATCCTCCAACAAACAAAACTGCAACAAACTTGCTTTTCACATATAATTATGGATATGTTAGAAAAATTCCTTCATTAAACATCACCCACCTTTTAAAATAAAGCAACCCCCAAAATAAATAATAGAAGAAAATATGCTTCTTCATTCTGAGACCATCAGTTCTCTTTATGGAAGCAAACAGCCTTTTTCCTTATGAAATTGTGGTTGGTTATTGTGTTAATCAAAGTTATTATATATTTCAAAGTTGATTATCTTAATACTAGTGTTACTACATAAGTTGTTTTCCGGATTCTGCTTACTTTATTTTGCATCAATTCATACAAGTCTTCCCAGGTTTTTCTGAAACGATTCCCTTCATCATTTCTTATAGCAAAATAGTATTCCATAACATTCATATGCTATAATTTGTTTTCGCTATTCCTGAAATGATAGGTAGCCCTTGAGTTTCTAATTCTTTGCCCTCATGAAAATGGCATATGAGTTTTTTTCTTCTTTCCTTGATTTCTTTGGGGTACCTATGAGGAGTATCACCAGGTAAAAGGGTTGTGTGGATTAATGGGTTTTTTGATATATTTTCAAACTGTTTTACCAGAAGAGTTGGGCTAATTCACAGCTCTACCAAAAATGCATTAATTTACCTATTTTCCTACATCCCTTTACTATTTGTCATTTTTCTTTTTGTCATTTGATCCAATCTGATGAATGCCATGTTGGACCTCAGAGTTGTTTTAATTTGTTTCTCTAATTATTAGTCATCCAAAACACTGTGTCCATTTTTTTTGCTTTTCTTTATATTCCTAATACTTAGTACATTACCTGATACACATTAAGTCCTTAATAAATGATAATTATCTAGCTGATTGACTAAAAGCACATTAAAATCTACAAAATATTTATGTAGAGAGTTCTCTCATGTTACAAAGCCCCATGTGTTATGAGGGTTTCCTTCCCTACTTATGGCTTGAGGAGTACAATTCAAAGAGAGGAAGAACAGATCTATTTAACCTTTTCTCCCCTGACTCTCCTCCAGAGGAGACTTTATTCCCTTCCACAAGGGAAAGCAGGTAGTTGCAGAAGGTAGAGGCTTGACCAGTTTATTCTCCACAGAGAAAGGAGAGGTACAAGGAAATAATTACATCTACCTGTTCCTTTAAATATCATTAGTCCAGGAGTTATGATCAAGTTCATGCTAACTTCTGGTCACTTTCCTTTCCCCCTTTCTTTAATATCTTCAAAGCACAGATTTAGTTGTAGTGTTTCAAAGTCAAAGAGTTTGCACAATTTTATAATTATTTGGATATAGTTTCAAATTGTTCTACAGTATGGTTGGACCATTTCACAATTCCACCAATGGTGCATTAGAGTCCTAATTTTTCCATAATTCCTCCAGCATTTGTGATTTTTCTTTTCCATTATGTTACTCCTTTTAAGTGTGAGGTTATATCTCAGTTGTTTTAATTTGCATTTCTCTAATCAGTAGTGATTTAGAACATTTTTATGTGACTAGAGGTATCTTTGATTTCTTTTTCTGAAACTTATTGTTCATATACTTTATAAATTTATCAATTGGGGAATCACTTGTATCCTTATAAATTTAACTCATTTCTCTAGTTGAGAAGTAAAGCCTTCATCAGAGAAACTTGATGTAATTCCTATTACTTCTACATCAGTTTCCTGCTTTTCTTCTAATTTTGACTATGTTCATTTTTTGTGTGCAAACCCTTTTATATTTAATATAATCAAAATTATCTATTTTACTCCCTGTGATCCTTTCTATCTCTTTCTTGTATGATCACAAACTCTTCCCTTATCATAGATATGACAGTTAAAATTTTAATGCTCCCCTAATTTACTTATGACACGTAAGCCATTTATAAATTTTGACCTTGCCTTGATATAAAGTATGAAATATTGGTCCATGTCTAGTTTCTGCCAACCTGCTTTCCAATTTTCTCAGCAAATTTTCTTAAACGTTAAGTTCTTACTCCAAACGCTTGGATCTTTGAGTTTATCAAACCCTGAATTACTATGGCCCTTTACTACACTGTTTTATATACCTAATTTATTTCTCTGGCCCACTACTCAATTTCTTAGCCAGTACTAGATGGTTTTCATGCATACTGCTTTCTAATTTAGTTTGAAACCTGGTACTTTAGGGTTACCTTGCTTCAGAATTTTTTCATGAATTCCTGGTATATTTTTTATCTATTTTCTTTCCTGATGAATTGTGTTACTATTTTCTAGTTTTACAAAATAATTCTTTGGTAGTTTGATTGGTATGCTACCAAATAAGCAAATTGACTTGGGTAGAATAGACATTTTTACTTTATTGTCTTGGCCTCCTTCTGAGCAATTAATATTTCTCCATTCACCATTTGTTAAGAACTGTATTTATGTAAAAAAGTGTTTTGTTGTGTTGATAAAATCCTGTGAGTTCATCTTGTTAGGTAGACTCCTGAGTATTTTATGATCTCTACATTTTTTTAAATGGAATTTCTCTTTCTATCTCTTCTCACTGAATTTTGTTAATAATATATAGAAATGCTAATAATTTATATGGACTTATGTTTTTAACCAACTTTTACTAAAGTTGTTAATTGTTTCAACCAGTATCTTCATTTATTCTTTAATGTTCTCATGTTATCTGCTATAAGAATGATGGCTTTGTTTCTTAATTTCCTATTTTTATTCCTCCAATTGCCTTTTCTTGTATTATTGCTATAGCAGCATTTCTAAAACAATATTGAATAATAGTCATGATAATGTATATTCTTGCTTTATCCATGATCTTATTAGGAATACTTTAAGTTTACCTATATAATACTTGGTTTTATTTATTTACTTCTCTATTACATATAATTCTAGGTTTTAGTTTGATATTACTTATCTTTTTTTTTTTTATAACCCTTACCTTCTGTCTTGGAGTCAATACTGTGTATTGACTCCAAGGCAGAAGAGTGGTAAGGACTAGGCAATGGGGGTCAAGTGACTTGCCCAGGGTCACACAGCTAGGAAGTGGCTGAGGCCGGATTTGAACCTAGGACCTCCTGTCTATTACTTATCTTTTTAACAAAGATTTCAAAGCATTCCTATGCTTTCTAATATTTTTAAAAAGGATAAACATACAAGAGGAAAAAAATCCATAAAATATGAACTATTGTTAAAAAACAAGTAGTAATTAGTTTAATGGCATTATTGATTATTTATGTGTCCTGTACTTTTTGAAGTATTTTGTAGTCATAACTTAATAGACTTCACTATCTTTGTGAAGTAGTTGTCTGACAAATTTACATCCATTTTACTAAAGATTCTTAATTATGGAGATACTGAGGCTTAAGATGAATGATATTCCTTGTGAATATGGATTGGACTATTTTTTTGTTATTTTTATTCTGAGCTTCTAGAATGGTGCCTTGCATGTTATAGATAATTTTTTAAAAGCTTCTTGGATTAGATTATATTGGAAAGGTATTTTATTTTGGTTTTTTGAACCCTTACCTTCTGGCTTGGAATCAATAATGTGTAATTGGCTCCAAGGCAGAAGAGTGGTCAGAGCTAGGCAATGGGGGTCAAGTGACTTGCCCAGGGTCACACAGCTGGGAAGTGTCTGAGGCTGGATTTGAACCTAAGACCTCCCATCTCTAGGCCTGGCTCTCAATCCACATAGCTACCCAGCTGCCTCCGGAAAGGTATTTTAATGTGAGAGCCAGCAACTCTTTTAAATGCTGTCAACCTCAATATCCCTAGTCCCTTCATCTTATTTTGATGTATCCCCCTTTCTAGGAGGTGCTTCCCCAATTTTCATATACATTGGCTACCCCAGTACCCAGAGGATAGCTGAATACTTTGTCCCCTTATAATCGTAAGGCAAGCCTAAGAGATGGAATTTCTAATCATGCCTAGCTATAGCCCCCCTCCCCCACCATGGTATGTTCCCCATTATTTATCAGCCAGGCTTTTTTAGTTTTCAGAAAGGAAATTTATTGGGCATAAATAGCAGGGACAATTTTTTTTTAAATCACACAAAACAGTTTGAAAACCTGGGGAAACCCCCCAGATATACATAGTATTTGGATAATGGGCAAAATGTCAAGTAAAACAGTGGTGATGCTCATGTTGCAAAAGGATACTCATTACTCTTGACTACAGAAAAGCCTTTCTCTATTCTTGATGTGCTATTGCTCTCAGTCTTCTTGAATAGCTTCTTGCTCCTTTAGTTGGCTATCTCTGTGCATTTGTATTTGTCATCAGTGTGTTTTCCATCAGAATGCATTGTTTAATAATGGTCCAGTGAGTGATTATATTGCCAATGAAATGGGGTATCACACTCCATCTGGATTTATTTCACCTTCCTTTCTGCCTGCTGGTGCAGATACACACCACAGGTCTTCCTCTTTAAGATGGTCCCAAGCCTAGAAGCTCCTGAATATTCAAGACTGGCATGCTTTTTTTTTTTTTTTGCTGCTTTTATACATAGCCAAAGAGGCATGACTTGAGCTTTCGACTAATCAAAAATGGTTTGCTATGTTTTGTCACCTGCAAATGATTAAGGTCTGGTCACCTCTAGTTTATACTTTGAGCCAGTAGATCATGGCAATTATAGTCATTGTTTAGACATAGAAAACCCTATGGTTAGCTAAGCACAGGGAGCTTCATAGGTCTTCCTACCTTCAGTATATGCATATAGAATAGCTGCTCAAACCAAAATGGAAAATTATTTTGTTTTTTGCTATGCGATGGATGTGAATTATGAACATGTAATCCATTAGCTACCTTAGAGAATCCAAAGATGGCTAAAAGAAGTCATAAATGAGGAGTTGATTGGGCATGTTTATATATATATATATATATATATATATATATATATATATATAGAGAGAGAGAGAGAGAGAGAGAGAGAGAGAGAGAGCTTTTGGATGGAAAAAATATTGGATTTCCTGAGGAAGTTCACAAAGTGATAATAGTTGTATATCAGAATATCATTGCACAGAACAGCTTCTGAACCCTGGCTGGAACTCAGTCAAACTTTAAAGACTAAACACATAAAAGCCTGAGAATATCCTTTAAAATCAGTCAGCATTTAAACGGAGGACATTTAAACTTTAAATTGCTTCCCACCAAGACCAAAGCAGTTTCTAGTTCATGGTAAAAGCTTCTGTAGCTGATAAGAGGCATAGGAAAGTTAGATAACAGAGGCACCAATATCCTTTTCTTAGTGACTGAAATCCTAGTCCCTGAGGTCAATAACCAGATTAGAATTTTCCATAGAGGTCTCAGCTATGACCTGAAAATGGACAAAACATTTCATTCATCGGCTCTCTCAGGAGGGACAGATTATTGACCTTAATTTAATTTCTATTGTTACTATCTTATCACTGGGCAGCTGGGTGGCACAGTAGATAGCCCAAAGTCAGAAAGACCTGAGTTCAAATCCAGCCTCAATACTTATTAGCTGTGTGACCCTGGGCAAGTCACTTAACCTGAGAACCTTAATTTCCTCATCTGTAAGATGAGCTAGAGAAGGAAATGGCAAACCATTCCAGTATTATTACCAAGAAAACCCCTCCAGAGACCGAAAGATGAGTTATAGAAGGACATGACAAACCACTTCAGGATTTTTATTGAGGAAACCTTCAAAAGGGGTTCTGATGAGTCAGAAAACTGAAAAACAATTAAAAAAATAGAAAACCTTATCACCTTCTTATATCTTTTTAATTGCAACTTGGGGTTCTAATTACTAATTTTAGAAATAAATTAAATGTTTATTCATCATCCTTCATAGACTGTGCTGAGTGCTAAGCACAAGGAAAAGAGATTGTGGAACCAATATACCATGTATTGAATAAACAAAAATGAACATATAAAATCCTTATCTATGTGATAGAATTAATAGGTTGTTGTAAAGGAAGTGTTATAATACTATTTCAAATCTTGGAAAGAAAACACCAGCCAGGAGCTGTAACCATAAGAAAGTAATATATGTCTTTGCCAGATCACTAAATGTGCAAATGAAACAAGTTGTACAAGGGCTAAACCTGACACAGAAAATCTGTGTGTGACCTGGTTTCAATAGCAATACACTCAAGGTCTATTTGGCCTATGAATATCTTACAGATTTTCTTGTATAGCAACTCTATTAACTCTAGATTATTTCTGTGGAGTTATCAAAGAATTTGTGAATTTATGAACTATTAATGTCGTTTACAAATGATTTTCTTAAGGTAGAGAAGAAGATATTTGTTTGGGGATTTTTATTTTTGCGTGTAAAGCTTTCACTGTACAACATATACACATATCTTATTTTGAACACGTTTTCTGAGAAATATATATACATATATGCATATATATATATTTAATGTGCTTCTCTTTCTAATACCCTGCCAGATTTACTTTGGAAATGAAAGGGAGACATAAAGAACTAAGGATATTTGTGTGTGCTTTTTGTTTTCACAGTGTGTTCTGTAGCAAATAAACAAACAAGTAATCATTACCTTCTACCTTGCTAACCAAATTAAACTCGATCCAAACCTGAATCCTGTACATTTTGGTAGATACCTGTCAGAATCTGAACTTTTACTGGCACAGATATTAAGAATTCCGACCCTACTGCACATTTTAATGATGAAATCAGATCAGGACTTTTATGAAGGCTAATTTATTTAGAGTGTCAAAAAAATTTTAACAAGATCCTGCATCAGAAGCCAGTTTTTTTTTTTAAGTTCCATGTTCTTCATGTCAGTGGAGAGTTTTTATCATAAAAAAGAAAACTAGCTTAAAATTAGAAAACAAAAATAGAGATGGGTACTTCTTTGGGTGAAAGACTTAAATAGTTTCATACAATAGGGATTGAGGTTGGGGGGAATCTTCATTAAGATTGCCATAAATTATTTGATAGCACATTTATATATACATAGCTCCATAAGGTACCTTGGTTATCACTGAGACCATCAGAATTGTCAACAAGACCCTGCCCTCTAGTTGTGTGTGAGATGATCTCAGTTGATCTAACCCTTGTACAACTGCTCTCATTGGCACATTTAGTGATTGAGTGAAGACAAATACTACTTTCTGATGATCACATTTCCTAGGACATCTTTTAGGAGTCACAAACATATAAGAGGGGGAATCTATGCCCATCCGTCTTCCAGTTGAGGTACTTACAGAAGGACCAAAGCAAAATCAGAAGGTGTGTAAAAGTAGTGAATGGGGGGAGGAATGTCTCCTCCCTCTTGCTCATCCCTATCATCCTTGTCATTAGAGTGACTAGTGCATGAAGTGGAAAACAGATCCATTCTCGCAAAAATATCTATTGAGAGAGTCAAGAGGAGGATAGGATTTAGTACAAGTACTCTATAAAGAAAAGACTTCCAGCCCTACAGGACCAGTTGTTGTGAGTTGCTTTTGCTATTGGGTTTTCCTATACCACTCTACTCTGAGCCCATTCCTCCCATTGATAGCAATGTCAGTATTTGTGGGAGAAGGAACCTCAGAATTAGGTGGATACTTTTTTGTAGCTATAGTTTTTATTTTGCCATCAAAGTAAATGTCATTGTTTAAACTGATGTTGCTACTTTTAGATTATTAATGGGAAACATGCCAAGAGTAGTTCCTGGGCTACAAGAGTAGCAGTAGATACCTCAGAGTTTACCACTGGAACTGGAGAAGGCAACTACACTCTGGGGACACAGCCTTTGTGTAAATTTGAGTAAGTGCTATTACATAACCAAAGAATAAAGGTACCTATATACCTGGTACTGTTTATAAGCATAAAAACCATACATTTCTTAATTTTGAATATTGTTTTTCTAAAAAAAAACCTTAAATATATATTTCATATTTCTGTGTTAATGCTTAAAAATTTGAGGTAGTTGACATGGGACAGGAAGTCTTCTAACTTGTAAAAAGGCAAAATCCACGTATGGGAAAGAACTAAAATATCAGAAAATAATAGGGGAAAAGGAAAACTGCTGGATAAATGATGTGTATAGAATTATATTTTTGTGGGAAAATGAATCCCATAGTATCTGTGTTAAGTATGTGTCCTAAAATTACAAATATATTTTTATCAATGGATTCTGTTCGCTATTATTGAGTCAAAATGTCATCTATACGTTTTTTTTTGCTAACATTTCTATTTAATTACATTTTATCTTTATCTTTGTGTACTTCCATGTTTGGGCTATGTTGACGAATAGTCTATTTTTTGCACCCTATTATCATTATATAGAAAGGCTAGGAAAAATGAACCTAAGTATATTAACTGGATGGAATGAAAGAGGAAAGTGCTCCATCTAGAGTTCAACATTCTCTTCTACAAGAGCATCTGGGACTTTTTCTTCCTGTTTTTTTAATTTTTAAATAAACAGAAAATCTTAATATTAAGTGAATGAAGATGTTGAGTTTGTCATATTTTATGTTCATATATTTATAATTATATCAACATTAATTCATTTCCCACTCAAGAAAGACGATAATCATTTTATTTTACTATGTTAAGAAGAATAACTTTCCTATCTTTTCAATAGGAACTTTATTTTAACTGAAAGATATACTTTCTCAATCTAGAGCTTCATAGCATTTTACTTTCAGCTTCCAGAATAATGAAATCTCTGTGTATATTTTTTCCTACATATTTTATTGATATAGTATAGGATGGCATTTTGGAGTCAGGAGAGCTGGATCCAAATCCCTGTTATTTACTCAGCTTTATGTTCAAAAAGTTACTTAATTTTGCTGGACTTTAGTTTGCATCTTTATAAAATGAAGGAGTTGGATTGTTTTCCAAGATCACATTCAAGTCTAAATCAATGATTCTTATATACACTAGCTGCCATAAGCTGTTTAATTTTTTTTTTTAATTCTTGTTTTTATCCTGTCCTTCCTCTGTTCATAATAATCTTAAAAGAAGGATACACATAAATTCTCAACAACTCTGGAAGAAAATATTTTGAATCTCATTATACCCTATTTTCCAGAAGATATTGGGTAAATTTTGTTACTTTAAAAGTTAATTTAAATTATCCAATTCTCTCCAAAATAAAATAAAGGTTAATATAAACTACAATAAAAATTATAGAACCTAAAAGATAAAGGGGAACTTGGAACTTATTTAATCTGAACAGCCATAGAAATTTCCTCTATAGTATCTTTGATAGATGGACATACAATCTCTGTTTATATATTTCTAGTAACAAAGAAACCAGAAGAGTGGTAAGGGCTGGGCAATGAAGGTTCAGTGTCACATAGCTAGGAAGAGTTTGAGGTCACCTTTGAACCCAAGATTTCCTTTTTCTAGGCTTGCCTCTCAATCCTTTGATCCATCTAGCTATTCCCATCTTTAAATATTTTTAAGAATTGCTGAACAAGTAATGATAAAGTGGGTTTTGGATGTCTGTCATTTCCTGACTTTATGTGATTGGAATGATCATTTAGCTTCCATGGTGTTCAGTTAAGTCATTTTGAAAAATAAGATGATTGAACCAGATGATTATTAATGTTCTAAGACTGTATAATTCTTTGATTATCCTTGTAAATCTTCTTTTTCCCAGGCAAATTCCCAAGTTTCTTCATTTAATTTAAGGCTCCTTCACTATTCTATTTGTCCATCTCTGTAAATAACTTGAGTTCATTGATTGCTATTCAGAGGTGACTGACTCTTAGTGACCTCATGGACAATAGTACACCAGACTCGTCTATCACCTCTATCTCTTGAAATCTATCCACGTTCATTGTTTCTGGGACATAATCTATCCATCTCATCCTCTCCTTTCCTTTTTTCTTCTGCTCTCCATCTTTCCCAAGATCAGAGTCTTTTTCACTGAGTTCCATCTTCTCATCATGTGGCCAAAATACTTAATCTTCTGTATTTGACTTTACAGTTAATAATCTAAATTAATTTCTTTAAGTATTGGCTAGTTTATTTTCCCTGATGTCCAAGGGATTCTCAAAAATCTTCTCCAGTACCACAATTCAAAAGTGTTGATTTTGTGGCAGAAGCTTTCCTTATAGTCTAGTTCTCACAGCTATACATTACTCCTAGGGAAAAAAAAAACAAAAAACCTAGCTTTGACTAAGTGGACCTCTGTCGTTAAGGTGATATCTCTGCTTTTTAGTATGCTGTCCAGATTTGACATAGTTTTCCTTCCAGCAAGCAAGTAAGTGGTCTTTTAATTTCATGGCTGCAGTCTCTCTTTGCAATTATCTTTGAGCCCAAGTATATAAAATTTGACACTGCTTCCATTTCTTTTCTCTTTATTTTACAGGAAGCGATGAGACCAGTTGCAAACATACTAGTTTTCTTAATGTTAAGCTTCAAGCCAGCTTTTAATCTTTCCCTTTTCATCCTCTTTTTCACTTTCTGCCATCAGAATGGTATTATCTGAATATCTGAAATAATTGATATTTCTCCCAGCAGCCTTAATTCTGGCCTTTGATTCATCTAGCCTGGCATTTCATATGATGTATTCTGTATGTAAGTTAAATAAGTGAAGCTTTGATGTACTCCTTTTCCAGTCTTAAACCAAACTGTTGTTCCATGTTTGGTTCTCTAGAGTTGAATATCATAATATATTTGTGTTCTCCCCAGTGTAATGCACAGTGGGATGATTACCTCCCCACTTTTTTGGGTGACCTGTGTTTGGTAATTATGTTTAAGATTGCTTTCAGAACATTACAAAAAAACTAAAAAGAGATGGCTTGGATGGTTAGCCTTCATGTTAGGAAAATGTGCTTTCAAGCCTGAGTGAATGACTTTGGGCAGGTCCCTTTCATTGCCTCAAGGAACTCTCCGAAAGAGTGAGGGGAAAACAAAGTGAGTTTGGCATGGAGTATTCTAAATGATCCCATGTCTCTGAGTACCAACAAATAACCTACCCCCAAGGATTTTTCCAAGCATAAAGCTCATAGAACTATTTTCTAGAGTCCATATGTTTCTTTGGAAAATCTTACATTTACCTTAATTTTTTCTTCTAGTATCAATACCTTGGGATATAATTCAATGATGCATGGAAGAATAAGTGACTTGTCCAATTAGGCATAATTACAGGACTTAGAGGAAGTTAGGTGACACTTGATTAGTGCTATACCTGGAACAGAGAAGACCTAGGTTCAAATATAGCCTCAGATACTCAATTTCTTAATTTCCTTACCTGTAGAATAGAGATAATAATACCACCTTCCATCTAGCATTGTTGTGAGGATATTTATCATAATATTTTCCTGTCTTCATTCTGTTACACTATAGTTATCTTGGAGATTTGATCTCATTTAAAGTTATGTGGCCTCTTTTCCCCTCAGTTATCATGAGCTTCAGTTATGATTTAAAGGTGATTATTGTAGCTTTTCTTTCTTTCCTTGCTTCTTTTCTTTCTTTCTTTCTTTCTTTCTTTCTTTCTTTCTTTCTTTCTTTCTTTCTTTCTTTCTTTCTTTCTTTCTCTTTCTCTTTCTTTCTTTCTTTCTTTCTTTCTTTCTTTCTTTCTTTCTTTCTTTCTTTCTTTCTGTCTTTCTTTCTGTCTTTCTTTCTTTCTTTTCTTTCTTTCTTTCTGTCTTTCTTTCTTTCTTTCTTCTTCTGTCATTCTTTCTTTCTTTCTTCTTTTCTTCTTCTGTCTTTCTTTCTTTCTTTCTTTCTGTCTTTCCTTCTGTCTTTCTTCTGTCTTTCTGTCTTTCTGGTCTTTCTGTCTTTCTGTCTTTCTGTCTTTCTTCTTTCTTCTTTCTCTTTCTTTCTTTCTTTCTTTCTTTCTTTCTTCTTCTTTCTTTCTTTCTTTCTTTCTTTCTTTCATTCATTCTTCTCTAAGCCAGAAGGGCAAGGGCTAGGTAAACTAAGTTATATGATTTGCCCAGGATTACATAACTAAAAAATATCTAAGATCAGATTTGAACCCAAGTCCTCCTGTCTTTAGGCCTGGCTCTCTATTCATGATGATACCTAGCTGTCCTGTTATGCTTTTTCAGTGTTAAAAGACATTCTTAGGAAAGAAAAATACACATTTGGGAATTCACCTCTCATGCTAGGAGAAGAGTGAGATTATATATATATATATATATACATATAATCTTTGAATAAGCACAGAGCTGGGAATCCGAAAGCTCAGTTTTGAATCTAGCCTCTGCCATTTACTATATGGCTATAAGCAATTTAATTTGTCTGAGTTTAAGATTCTTCATCTTTAAAATAAGTCTAAAATTACTATTACTGTCTATATCACTGGATTTTTAAAATCACTTTTTTACTTTGAAGCAGTGCATAAATGTGAACCAGTATTAATATGATAGCATCTGTGCCAAGAAGCAGATTTGTCTTTTCATTGTGCTTTGTGCCCTGAAGATATGTTTTTTAAATCCACATTTTCATTATCCTTAAAATTACCTTTTAGAATATTCACCTCATTCTGAGTTTTAGTGTTGTTATACCTGTCTATACATAGCTTTTCCTTTATTTTAGATTCATCCTTATGCTTTTCATACATTCACTGTTACATTTGTATCCTTAGATGTTCAAATGCGATGTCTGTAAAATACTTAGCATAGTGCCTATCTATATTATACCATATAATAATCACTTAATATATAATTCCATCCATCCCTGTACCCCCTCCTTTTTATTCTTTTAAAGATTTTTTTTCCAGATTATGTCAGTGCAACTTTCAATAATCATTTTCTGGCATTTTTTGATCCAGGTTTTCTCCCTCCCTCCCTTCCATTCCCCTTCTTCAAGACAACAAGTAATACAACATAGGTTGTATATGTGTTATTATATAACATATATTTCTATGTTCATTGTGTGTGAAGGATCCCCCTCCTTTTAATTAACATCATGTTTAGTTTTTATTTTCAGAATTTCCTTTTTGTTCAAACATATGACTATGGGATCTTCATTCTGACTTCTTTGAAATCAAGTTTTCCAAAGTTAATATTTTTCCAAATTTTCACTACTACTTATCCATCCATCCATCCATTGTTCTATCCATCCATTCATCCATCATCCATCCATTCATCTATCTTTCTATCTATCTATCTATCTATCTATCTATCTATCTATCTATCTACTCACAGGACAATATACTTTGCAATAAGAAATCCTGATACTCTGAATGTTTAAATGGTCAACAAATAGTCCTTACTTTGGGGGTTTTAAAATTCCTGTTTCTCCTTTCCTTTTCCATTCCTTCACCCTCAATGAATTTACCCAGAACTCATACTGGAAGAAATTCAAATAGGATATCCTATTATGACCTTTCTCTGGCTAAATTAAAAGGAACAGGCAGCAAAATCTAAGTTAGGGCTAGGGAGGAGGAAAAGCTTTGCATATGGAGAGAATTTTTAAAACTTATCTCCATAGTGTAAAATGATAGTTTTCAAAGTTTGGTTTAAATGGCCAATGGGGGTCATGGTGACACTTTTGTGGGGCCCTGGGAAGTCACAATTATTTTTATAATACCACTAAGATGTATGCATTTCTAATAAGCATTGATAAATATAATTCACACAAACAAATATTCTTTGAAGTGTCCTAAATAATTTTAAGAGTATAAAGAGATCCCAGGACCAAAAAGTTTAATATACTATTGGCCTTAAAAATATCAGATTATGATCAATTTATTACTTTGGTATTACCTATTTTTTGATGGCGTAATCACTTTTAAGTTTGCCTTCACTTCTATTTCCTTAACCATTCCTTACTATCTGATAATCTGAATTTAATCTAGCAAAGGAATTTGCCTTCTCTTCTACCCATAGAAAAATGAAATTCTCACAAATAATATAAAATATTTTAAAATTTGATTTTTTAAAATTTGCTTCTATCCCAAAATATGCATTTGTACCAATATTTGCTCATTTTTTAAATTAAGGGTTATTAGAAAAACATGGTGATGTATCTAAATAGATAAATAAAAATAATTATATATTCACTTTAAAAGATCTTTCTATTGTGTAATACTCAATAATTATTAAAACAATATTTATTTTATTTCAAATATGTTAATATTTCATTATAGATCTAATTGGAAACAAATGCAAGCCACACATATTTTAGAAAGAGACAGACAAATTCTAGTGCTAATAAAGGAAGCATTTCAACATAAACTGTTATTATAATTACTTTTTTGTTCATTATCAGAAATATATTTTGTGGTGCTCTTAAAAGCTTAAAAATACAAACATAGAAATAAAGAGTAGACTATGTAAATTTAATTGTATTAGCATAAAAGTGTTTAAGGTTTACATATTTTCATAATTGTGGATGTATATTTGAATGTGTGATTGAGCTATGTGACTCAATGGCTAGAGGAGTCAGAAAGACCTGAGTTCAAATTTTCCCTCAGACAGTTATTAGCTGAATAACCCTGGGCAAGTCACTAAACCTCTTTTGCCTTAATCCACTGGAAAAAAGAATGGCAAACCACTCTAATATCACTGCCAAGAAAACCTTATGGTCCACTGAAAAACAAATGGGAGGTAGACCATAAAAGATTTGATGGATGATTAGGACAGTCAAAAGGTGAAAATAAATGACTAAATTCTGAATGTAGGTTATGCAGTGTGATGCTACTGGCAGAAGTAGTAACACCAGAAGAAAGGAATAGACTTTTTGGGTGCTTTTAAATTATGGCAAATGCCTTAGATCTTTTTCTTTCTGTCTCAGCCTTTGCCTCTGTCTCTGTGTCTCTGTCTCTGTATCTGTCTATCTGTCTGTGTGTCTCTCTGTCTTTGTCTCCGTCTCTCTCCCCATTTCCCCCTCTTCTCTCTCTTTCTGTTTCTCTCTTACCTCTAAAATCTTAAGTGGAGATAGAATGTCACCATATCTGTCTGATTTATTCACTCAGGGCTATCTGTAGCAGTCCATCCCTAGCTATGGGCAAGGGAAACAGTATGTACAGAGTGGCTTAGAAGAGAGAGCATGCTCAGTCTTGCGCATGGCTAGGAAAGCCTCTGACCCTTGATCCCAGCTTCCCCCAGGTTAGGCAGGTAAACAGGGTTCTTTGTGTTCACCTGGCTAAGATAAACCACACCTATACCTTGTTGTTAACCAATGATAATCATCCCAATGTATCATGTATATTTGCATGTCAAAGACATTAAAAGCAGCCACAGCAATCTCCGCCCCTCTCTTGGATCTCAGCTCTCACTGATGCCTGTCCTTGCTGGAGCTTGGCCTCTGGCCAAGTTCCATCTTTAATTCCCTTCCTTCTTTATCTCTCTCACCTGGGACCTAGCCTTCGGCCAGTCACTTTCTTTTCTCTATCATGTGTCCGACCTGTGTGGTATTAAATTTGGATCACTGGACGGGATTAGCCTTTCGGAAAGAGGTACAGACAGATCGGGGTTCTGATGTGGCTCCAATATAATCAATAAGGCCTGGTTTCTGACTCATTTCTGCCACCTCATATCTCTAACTTGGCTCCGCCATGCCCCTCACGGTATCCAAAATTCTATCCTTCCTCTATCTTTCTACCTTGTGGCTTCTCATGGGTTCAGGAAGCCTCACTATCCTATTTACACAGACTGATAAACCTGTTTTTTAAGGCAGAGACCTTTATTTATATTCGAAAATTCAAAGGAAAATGTGCTTAAACAGCTAAACATATTCTTTATAAATTTTGATATGTAAATTAAAACACAGGACCTAAACAAATACTGTGTGTATATGTGTATAAAACACTGTTCCTGGGGAGAAATTAATCTTTTGAATAAATATATAGTTTCATGCTTATTTTGTTTATGTTTTTAATTTATCTAACAAATCCCTATGTGTACAGTGAAAGTATAAACTATTTAGTTTAAAGTTATCACAACTTCCAAATTAATGAAGTATGAATTAATGAGGCTTTATTATATTGCATAACTTAAGTCATAATGAAATGAAAGATGCTAAATTTCCATATCATGAATAAGATGCCAATAAGAATAATCTTTTATGCTTTGTGGACATAGAAGAAATACTCATAATTGGAGATTTAATTCTTTAATATGAATTTTCACATTTATATTACATTAGATTCCTGATAATATGTCTTCCTTTTTATAGATTTATGCAATTATTTTTGTAGTGTTATTTGTATTTTAATTACATTGTATGTTATTTATGTGATTACCTGAGGTATTGACATAATTAAATAATATTTATTGTAATATTCATTTGCCACAAAATAGGGTGATATATTTGCTACTTTTATAATGGGGAAATTGTTATAATATGTAATTATTATTTGTTATAGTGACCAGAATACTCTAACAAACAATTTAAACATTGCTATACTTTGACTCACTGATCTAATAAATTACGAAGTTTGTTTTTAGAGGATAAACTAATCACTCCTAAACCTTGTTTGAATGATAATCTAGAACAGATAATTATAAAGAAATGAAATCAGTAAGACTTAAAGAATTTATTTTATTCACTTGTTGAGTGGCAATATACTGATATACCTTATCCTCACAGATAGATGAAATTTGAACTTCATTGAACTGTTTGACCATGAATATCAAGAAGTAATTTCAAATTAGTTATTATAATTGTTGGTGTTCTTGGGTTATAAGTGCACCTTATTCAAAACATCAATCAAGTCAATTGTGTAATATCCTATCAACAAACCATTCCATTAATTAAACTAGTACAAAGTATTTTGCAGAACTCTCTCTCTCTCTCTCTCTCTCTCTCTCTCTCTCTCTCTCTCTCTCTCTCTCTCTCTCTCTCTCTCTCTCTCTCTTTCTCTCTCTCTCTTTCTCTCTCTCTCTCTTTCTCTCTCTCTCTCTCTCTCTCTTTCTCTTTCTCCCTCCCTCCCTCCAATATTACTTATATAATCTGGAGCTCATTAGAAAATGGCTATAGAGGGGCAGCTGGGTGGCTCAATGGATTGAGAACCAAGCCTAGAGATGGGAGGTCCTGGATTCAAATCTGGCCTCAGACACTTCTTAGCTGTGTGATCCTGGGCAAGTCACTTAAAAAATGAAGAAATTGTCTATAAAAAGTTATGGGGACCTTTCAGCAAAGGTCAAAGAGTGATGCACACTACCCATACCACCTCAGCTACAATATCCTTCAACACTCCAGCAGAGACAATCACAGATTCAAAGCCCAACAGCCCCAGAGATATTTTGCTCTCTCCCCCACCTAAACTATAGGACTTGCTTCCAACCAGTTGCCATAGCCATCATCCAAAGTATCAGTGCTTGTGGAGATGTAAACTAGAAACTTAATATGGGAATACTGCAGTCCTTGCTTCCCCAGCAGCTACCACTACTGAAGACCTGTGTAAGATTTAAATTTAGGTTTTACTCAATATGAGAGTTATAAAAGTGGTTGCCATTTACAAAATATTAGTCCCTAGGTCCAAATGACTGTTAGCAGCTTTTATTTAAAACAAGGTAGAAAAAGTAAAAGTGGAAAATATAGAAAAGAGACAGAGCCTTAACAAGCCTACCAGACCTTCTCTGGTGAAATCTGGCTCAGCAACCAGCAGGCTTCCCTAAGTCCTGATCTCCATGTGGATTTCCCACTAATCCTCAGCCAGAAGTCCTGGTGGCATCTTCAGCCAGAGTTCCACAAAGACAAAAAAGTAGTTCCCATCACCCAGGTAGAATCCAAGGAAAGAGTCCCTCCAAAAGGTAAGGCAGGAATGTCTCCAGGCCAGAAGAGAGCCAAATTCCAGGAAGATGTGATCTTTTATAGTCCTTTGTCCACATCACAGTGTTTCAATTTGCCTAGCACTGCCCCAGGGGGTACAGTGCTTGTAGCTTTTTGGGATGTGAACTAGTAAGTGATTTGTGAGCTCTCTTATCTACTAGTTAAGTGGGTACTAAGTTGTTGATTTGATTAGCTAAAAATAGACAAGGGGAGAGTTAATTCTTTCTTCATACCTGTTTTTTGGGGGAGGTATACTATCAAAGTTTTTGGCACTGTTGAATGGTTCAACATCATAAATATATAACGCAACATATTATCATATTATACCTTATATTATTATATATTATAACATGATATTATTTTAAAATAATAAAACAATATAACATAATTATAACATTATAACAATATAGTATAATATATTATGTTTATATATAAACTACATGTTTGTGTACAGTTTTATCATTCTAATAATATTTTAAAATGCCAGTGTCATCTTCATTACTATGCCCTAAGCATCCTCAAGCCTTTCAATCCAACTTGCAACTGAAATTTTCTAAATGTGTTGTTTCTCTCCATGTAAAGGTGAGCTTCTTAAAAGCAGGACTGATTTGCTTTTCTACATCTTATCATTGAGTACAGTGCTTTGTACATGGCAAGTGCTAAATGCATTTCATTTATTCATTCAGGGGTAGGAATGATAGGCAAGGGTTATAAAGTGTTTTAAAATAGTTTTGTCATAAACAAAGAAGACATTACTCCCATATGTGGTTAAATGGAATGGAAAAAAAGATGAATTTGGGGTCCCATGACTTAGGCGTATGAAGGGTTCAGGGAAGATTGTAACACATTTGCTTGATGATTTCCCAAACCCTTTTCAGGGCTGCTCATGCATCTTTGTGGTCCAGCTTTGACCAATCCATGGCTCCAAAAGCTTAGCATGCACTGCAGCCTCACCCTGGTAAAAGCATCCCAGAGGACAGGCTAAACCAGGCTGAGGGTAAAAAAGGGGCTTCAAACCCATAGCTGAGTTAGGTAATGTCTCCTCTAAGTATGTGAAGACTTTCCCCAGTGGAATGGGTAGATGAGAACAGTTTGTTCAATTGGTCATAAAGATGGCTGAAGCGGGTCCTGTGAGACACTGAGAGCTTGGTCTGACATTGAAGACAGATGCCAAGGTCATCTGCTGCATCCTGAGCCATTGCCAATCATTCCGAAATTTGTGCTATTGTGGGACTGATGACTGGAAGAGAGTGAATCTGAATACTTTGTGCAACTCTGCCTCATTTAAAACCAACTTCTGCATAATTCAAGATATTGCTCTGTGCTGTCATTGGTACTCTAAGAAAATGAAGGATTAACAAGAAAATCACAGCCCTATTTACTAATTGTCTGACTTTGGGCAAGTCACAGACTATTTAGTTTCTTCATCTGTATAACAAGCCGAAAGAGATGCCTAGAAGACTCCTAAGGTCGCTGCTAGTTGTGACTGTTCCTATGAAGTAAATGGGGTACATTGGGGTAGAAAAGTCTTAAGATTTATTTTTAAAGTTTGTTTTTGAAGCAATGAGCCCTTAGGGAAGATATTCTGAGAACAAAGATTTTAAAAGACAGAAGAAAAATAGCTCAGGAATATCATCAGGAGTACTCTCACATAAATTCAAGAATTGGACTTGTTATGGCCCAGGGGAGTCATGCAGTCACAAGGCTAAATGAAGTTGAATGAGGGCAACTTTAAACATAAGAGCAGTGAGTGAAAAGACAATGGTGCTTTGTCTAAATTAAATTTCTATTCTATTTCAGAAAAAGTTCCTTCTATTTCTATTCTATTTCATCTATGCACATGGGAAGAGATGCTATTTTCCTTGAAAACTTAGTGTTGACTGAAACTGGGCAAAGAGAGTCTGATGCCCCTTATTGAATTTGTAAAACTTAAAAGTTGTGTAAAAGCTCTTGAGGACCTTTAGACGAAAGGGCACGTGCTAGCTTCATGTTAAATCCACTCCAGATTTATTGAAAGAAAGAAAAAATGTTGTGGAGAGGAAAAAGGAGGAAAAAACTAGGTGAAAGAAGAATTATAGATAGAATTTAACTTTCAGTTTTCAGAGTTAATCACAGTTAGAATCTTATGCCAGTTGGCCATCAGGCTTTACTTAAAATCTCCATCAACTGAGTGTGGAAACTGTAACCATGGCAGCAGCTCCAACAATGGTTTGAAGTGTAGAGACAGCAATTGTACCTGGCAAAGCCTCTAGAAAACTGATTTAGCCTTAATTCATTGGAAAGGTATTTTTTTTTTGCATACCTTAAAGAAAAAGTCACCATGTGTTCATAAAGTCCAAATGTCACTTCTCTGATTGAAGTTATATTTGTTCATTAGACAGGGCTGAATATTTTAGAAGGAAACATGTACTTCATAAGACTTTCAGAGTATATAAGGTTCATGTTTGATGGTTTCATGAAATCTCTCTTAGTATAAAAATGAGTATTTGCCCTTTGAAATGACAGAAATCACTTTTAAAGCCTTATCATTGCTTTTTACAATCACTTATCTTTATAGATGCCTAAATTTGCTTATCTAGAAGTCATATTTCTGCTGTTCATGTTTTCCCTCTTGATCTATTTGCTTATGTTTGAAGTCTTCATTTTCTTCTTCCCCAGTTCATCCATAATTTTAGTATTCCCTCTTTTTTATTTTCCTCTATTGCTCACTTTCTGGCTCATATTCCTTCTCTTCTGATCATGGTTTTTTTGATGGCTGAATCCCAAAGAATCTAAATCTCCATCTATGCTGGATAATTTATAGTACACCAGCTTAGTTCTCTGTCATTAGTGACTTTTAAATGAATGGAACTCGCCCTGACTAGGTATTAAGTACTTTCTGTCTGGCTTAGTGGAGTAGCACAAAGCCTCCACATGCACTGTATTCTGTCCCAATATCCTGTCACTCCCTCTGTTTCTGAGTTCTCTAGCCAGCCACTGGTAGTTCAGAGAACTGCTATGTGCAACAAGGTTAATTTTTATAATTGAAGTCTTTAAGACTGTAGGAGGAGAGTCGCTGGGTGAGGTAGAATATAATGTTGTGCTCTAATTCAAGCCCAGATGCATATCCTACCTCTTTCTCTCCTATTCTGGCCAAGATGTCTTGCAGCACAGAACAGTGTCTTCTATCATGCTTTGTAGTCCAAGGAATTGCAGAGGGCATCACTGGCTATGTCCTTGCTCAAACAGACTTCCATAGCATAGAGAAGAGAGACCAAAGGGTGAGAGGTTGTTTTTTTTTTTTTTTTGGTCAGCTTGCTTGACTAATGCAGACCCACTTCTGGTAACTGGGGTATGACCAAAGGGTGCTGAATGAATTCAGTGTAGATATTAGGTCATTTTTTTAAACCTGTTGGCTTCCAGGAGCCCTAAATTATGGGAACAACTGGAGATTATTGTTGGTGCATAGTTTCTATATTGGAGAGGTTTTAGAGGTCAAGGGGACCAGAGTCTGGTCCTCCACCTTGTTTGCTGTTTTATCTGGAAATTTACATTCATTCATCTTCATTCTACTCATTTCATTGAAGATAAGAAATAAGCTTACAGAATGGTCCCTTACTTTGAAGGGTTTATTATTTAATGTGGGAAACAAACTCTGTGAAACATTTAAAAACAAAACAAGGCAGAATAACATTAAATGCCAAATTAATGCTTGGATAAGAAGTGTTAGAATTTATCAGATCATTAGAGTCATGATTTAGAGTTGGAAGAGAATTTAAAGACACATTAGATCCATCCCTTTATTTTAAAGGTGAAGAAAATGAAGTCCAGAGGGGTTAATTAACTTTCTCAATGTCTCACAGTTATTAAATGACAGAAATGGATTTGAACCCTTTAAATCTGAATTTCTTACTAGAAGACCAACTCTAGTATCTTCCTGTTGCCTCTAGGATCAAATATAAAATGCTGTTTGGCATTCAAAGCCCTTCATAGTCAAACTTCTTCCTACCTTCACAATCTTCTTGTACCTTATATCCTGACACACACTTTTTGATCCAGTGACACTGCCCTCCTGGTTATTCCACAAGCAAGAAACTCTTTCTCTCTCGGTTCTGGCATTCTTTCTGACTGTCTGCCATGCCTGGAATGTTCTACTTCCTTTGCTTGAATCTAACCTCCCTTTCCATCTTTTCCCAACTTTTTAGAAGAAGCCTTGCCTGGCCCCTCAACTCTGGTTCAGTCCCTCCTTTAATTATTTCCTATCTGCCCTGTCTATGGCTTGCTTGGTTTATGTTTATATGCTTTCTCTCCCATTAAATTTTAAGCTGTTTGAGGACAGGGTCTATCTTTTACCTATTTTGGTATCACCAAGTGCTTAGCACAAAAACACATAATATAAATAGTGAATGTTTGAATGAATCAATGAATCAACAAGCATTCATTAAATGCCTTGGTGTAGCATTAATTATGCTAAACTCTCGTCTCTATCTTTAAGAAGCTTTTATTCTAATGAGGGAGATAACAAAAAATATAAGTATGTATAAAAATAGAAAATATTTTTGGATATGAGGAATTCTAAAAGCTAGAACAAAGGGGGGATACATTAAGGCACAAGAACAAGAGATGGAGTATATAGCATTTAAGGAGTGTTTAGGAGACCAGTTGGCTTGTGAAGCACAATGAAAATAATGTTTAAGATGCCAGGGAAGGTAGACAGGGATCATATTGGGAAGCAGTTTAGGCTTATTCTTAGAGGTAACAAGGAAAATTGAATTTATTAAATAGTGGATTAACATGGTCAATTCTATAATATGGAAAAAGATCACTTTGGCAATGGAGAATGGATTTTAGTAGGGTGAGAGGTAAGAAGTGTAGCAATCTAGGAGGATATTGCTAAGGTCTAGACTAGATACAAAGAAATCTTGGCTGTATACATGGAGTTAAGGGAAAATGAATGAAAGAGATGTTGAAAGGATGGAAATGATAAAATCTTGCAACTGAATTGGTAAGTAGAATGAGTGAAAGTTAGGAATTAAGGATGATATTGGATTTACAAACAGGGTAACTGGATTAATTCTGTTGTTAACAGAAAGAGCAATTTTTAAAAATAAGGGTGAGTTTGGGGGGAGGAAGAAGTGGGAGACAATTACTTCTCTTTTGGAAATGTTTAGTTTGAAATATCCAAAATGTCCAATAGGCAGTTGGTAATAGAGGAATGGAGCTCAGATGAGAGACTATGACTGGATATGTAATGTATGATCAATTGACATATAAATGTTAAAGGCATGTGGGGGGATAGGAAAATGGTGAACTTTGGTTAGTTTTCTTCACACTTTTAATAGACCACTAATTAAGGGATTATATTGTTTGTTTTCTCTTTTCCATATCATAGGTTTGATGCTGATACAACTGAACTTCACAGCTGGATGACTCGATCAGAAGCTATGCTGCAAAGCCCTGAATTTGCAATTTATAGAAAAGAAGGCAACCTTTCAGAACTCAAAGAAAAAGTCAATGTAGGCCTACGTATATTATTTTAATTTTTCATAACTGATATTAAATTGGCAAAGCTCAAAATATACCATATAATTATATTACTATTGAAGAGGTTAAAAACATTATACAAGTTTATTGTCCATGTCGCTATCTTGAAAATGCATTATAAATACCAAATGAAGTTAAAGTTGACTGACAATTTATTTCTTGATTATGCTGTTGCAAACTAGATATCATTATCATCAATGGACTAATTATCATTTACACAGTTAAGATATTAATTTACATCAAGTACTGACTAAAATGCATCAGATCTGCTTCCACTTTTTAAAAAGAAAGAATTGGCTAAGAAAAGGAAATTGATCTATATCTATTTTCTGAAAAGGCAAAGCAAGTTCTCTGGGTTGGAAATGTACATTTGGATAAATTATGAGTAGTTTCCTCCATATATAAATCACCAATAATATTTTTAGCTATTGAAAAAAGTGAAAAGGTTACAACTATCTATATTTAAATCTTTCAGAATACTTTCATATTGATTATATAATTTTCCACGATTTCGTGTACTCAACTAATCTCAAGAAACATTTAATCTTTCTTATGAAATACTATTCTTTTGCAGGAAAAATTAATACTAGCAGGTGAATTCATTATTCCTATCAGAGCCTCTGTAAATGGTTAGACAATTTGATGAAAACTTTCACTGTAGAGTTATCATTCCAGATCTTTGAATGAAAAATATACATCAATTTCTTTACTAGGTTCTTAGGAAATGAATAACATTTTAAAAGTAATATTAATAACTGGACATACTTTCTTACTATTTTAAATATAAAAAACATTACAATATTATGCTTTAATCATATTGAAAAAATTTTAATGAGAGAAAAATCAAAGTATAATCTTAAAATTATTTTTAAAAAGAAAATAAGAAGGGGAAATATATCATTTGTGAAGAGCAGTTTTTAAATATTTAAATAATAATTTGTTCTATATTCAACCAATAAAATTATAAATTATCTTACTTAGGAACCTTAAATATAAATTTTAAAAAATCCTATTGATTTGAATTATGGAGTAGCCTTCTCCATGTCTGTAAGTGTGCCTCTTAAATCTGTCCTAATTAGATGAAGCCCATTGAATTTTTCCCTGAGGTATATAGTATCAAAAGTTTTTGTTATCCTATTCAGAAGTAATTTACACTTAGCCAATAATGTTTCAGCTGACAGAGTGAAAGTGCTGAACAGTGGACAATAGATTTTAAGTGACTTTCTGATTCCTTTTTATTCACCCTTAAAAACTTGAATTCATTAAAATGCATCATTTTTATTTTCCAACTAAAACAGAATATGAAATTAGTTGTTTAGATTTTTTAAAATCAGGATACATATGTACATTAATGATACATGAGATGTAGGTATATGTGTATACATATCTATATTTATATACATAAATGTATAAATTATGATGGATAGATATTTAATGCATTTATTTTCTTAGTTCTTCCTTTGCCAATATGTATGCCAATATGTATTTCAGCATCATGAAAATTTCTCATGAATGTCAATTGTATTGATTCTTTTTTTTAAAATGAAAGATGTCAATCACCTGTAACCCAATTCATTTCCCTTTGAGTTTTCTGCCCCAATAAATCTATTAATAGTAGGTCAACTTTTTACATTTTTATAAATGAAAGCATTTAAAATTGATCAGTCTTTCCCTCTCATAATGATAATTTTACTCTGTTTTGACTAATTCCTTTAATTAAAATCTGAATTTATCTGAAAAGTAGTAGACAGTAGAGAAAACTGCTGGACACATATTTCCTGTTCTGTAAGAATTTTCCATTCTGATTTCTGTTTATATAACTATTAGTCATTGTAAAATCATTTGCAAATAAAAATGATTAAGAAATGAAAATTTATATATGGTGATACAAATTTTGGTATGACCACCTAATGACTTGTATTAACCATGGATGAGACATTTCTTGATAAGTTAATGTTACTTGCAAAGACAAAGCCTAAGGTATACAAGGAACACATTTATAAGGTAGCAAATATTTATAATTGATGAGACACATACATTAAAAAGGTTCAATGAATGCATACACTAAGGAAATAATAAGTGATGATGAATTAATAACCAAATAAGGCAAGTAAAATTTGTTGTTTTTCATTCTTTAAGTATTAGGTAAGATTATATTAAATAGATGGATATTAAGAGATATTAGTGAATGATATCATGGGACCTTACAGATTATCATGTGATCTTATTAATACAGAAACACAGAACTCCTCTTTTCTGATAACTAGATAAAAATAATGGAACTTTTCCATTTTTAAAAAATAAATAGGTTGATCTTTACCATTTAAGCTTATATTTTAAAATTTCAGGATTAAATATATTGTTCTTTTAGTTTTTGTGAACTAATATTTTGATATTAATAATATATTCCTGTAGAAACTATTAATAATACACTTTCCCATGATAGCTTATTTTTTTCACTTTAAATGAGAAGTTCTCAATACCTTAGAAACTATGAGACATGTTTGCAGGATAGATTTTAATCTAAAGAACAGATATCACTATATTAAGGTGAAAACACACTTTAAAATATATGAAGCTTTTACTCCCATTTTGATGGGAAAAACAACAACAATAACACAAGGTCAAGGTTTTTTGTAATGGTCTTTTAAACCTCCTTTTTCCTTTTTCCTAACCACTTCTTTACTTTCACTCAAATGGAAGCAGATCAGAAAAAATGATAGTCTATGCTTTAAATTAATAAGAAGCTTCACTTTGAATTTTGGGACAGAATTCCCTATTTCCATGTCCTTAGAAAATAAGACCAAAAGGAACATTTTAGCATTCTATTAACCAATATTTTATATCCAAAATTCAGTATCCTTTATTATTAAATGAAAATGAATGTAAATATTGTGATTCCTTGATAGTTCATGTACAAATAAATTCATATAAAACAAATTCTTTATACATACATAATACTTTAGCACATGAGTACTTCAGTGAGAATGTAAGAGGAATCTTAAAGCTAGAAAGCATCAAGCCTAACTCCTTCACCACATGAATCAATAATATGAAACCAGAAGAGGTGAAGTATTTTGCATGTATATAAATAGTAGCTAGTATGTGTCTGAAATAGGATTCAAACCCAGTTCTTCCCAGCTTCTGAGCCAGAAACTTTTCCTTCTCTGCATATCATCCAAGCTCATTTTTCCTGAATGTGGCACCAATCCCTGATAATTGCTGACCAAATCATAGAATTTCAGGGTGAGAAGGGACCTCACAGGCCAACTAATCCAACCTACATGAAATATGGTCTGGTTGTTACTTTTAGGAACAATATTGAGATTGCATGGTGTCTAGAAAAGGACAACCTTAAAGATGCAGATAAACAAATAAGAACCCATTGAGGGACAGTGAAATTCTACAGTTTTACTCCATTTGTTGATAATATTAACTAAATCTCTACGTATGCCTATATAAGCTTAGAAATATCACAATGATGTTCAGAATATATGTCCTATTTAAGTATTTCTTTCATGGAATACATAATTTTCTCACATGCTTTATAGGAAAACAAATGTCAAAATGGTAAACTAGATAAAATAGAAACAATTCTGTTAGAAAAGAGGAACCATTAAAATGTCTTCCAGCAACCCTTTTTTTTTTTTGATTTGTGTTTGTCTTTTGCCACTATGGTTCACAAATGGAGCTGTTTCAAATGTGCATTTACCCCTGGAGCTCTGGTGATAACATTGAATATTGCTTCTGCTTAAAAAAATATTGATCTAAATTCTTCTGAAGAGCCTGTAGCTCATTACAATTGACATTTGCCTTTTAACAAGGAAATTCTTAAAATATCAGAACACAGATACATTAGTAAGGAAAGAAGGCCAGGGAAATAGAGGATAGATTTCACAGAAATTGAAGGGGCAAGCTGAAAGTAAACCCTAACAAATTGGAGTTTCCAAGTCCCTATTTCTGCAAGTTAGATAGTGTGGTTACATTATTATTGTTATTGTTATCATTAGTGGTGGTGTTTTTTATTATTTCAAGAAGATTTTTATCTGTCTCAAATTTATATATCATGTAATCCAGCAATTAGCTTATGGGGTCATTGCATCACTGAATGTATATGTCCTTCCTGATAATTAAGATGCTTTAGCTACAATTATAAAAGTTAAGTACCAGAGCTCCATAATCTGTAGCTTATGATGTTTGCAAGTAGTATTCAAAGTGTTAAAAAAAAACTCATTTCTTTCTTTTGGAGAGCCTGATCATTGTGATTTAACAGATTTGAGGTTATTAAAAGCTTGAGATCACTGGCAGATTTCAAATGCAGATAGAATAACCACAAATCTCCATTATCTCTCATTCTATTCTTGTTTGAAAAATTTTAACTAAATTTTTAAAAATATTTGAGTTGAATCAAATTTGATATTTTATTCTGTTCCAAGTTCATTTTCCCATGCTGCAAGAATCACTTGTCTGGACTTTGAATCCAAATTTATTCATAAACTTATTTTTAAAAGAATCGATAAGTACTATTGAATGATACTAAATTCTTAAAATAATATAGGATTAGGTGAAATCTAAAACTATAAGGAAAATATCATAGTTTTTTTATTGATATATTGGAAAAATCATTTTACAGATCTTCAACTATTTCTTAAAGCACATGTGAAGTCTTTCTGTTATATTTAAGTTAGGTTAGAAATATATGAAGGTAAAGAGTTAGGCATATGTGCCTTTATAAACTTGTCCATTTATGTCTTGTGTAAACTGATAAATTACTTTAAATACCTATGGCAACAACCAAGTTTTAAAGAAAGATCCCCAAAGTTAATATTCTTCTTCTCTAAAGAACAGAGGATCTATGATATAATGATTTTTCAGTATGCTACAATATGACAATAAGAGATTTGGATTCTCATTCTGATTTGGTCACTAACTGGCTGTGTGACTTTGGACAAGCTATTTTAACTTAATGGACTTTTTTTCTTCATCTGTAAAATGAGCTATACTGTCAATTCCTACTCTAACTTTTATAACTTTGAGGTTTTGACTATATAATTTCTAACATCAAAATTTTCAATCATATGCTGTACAAGGAATAGAGTAAATTATTCATCCTTTATTAACTGAATAATAGAAGACTTTAATTGTGTATGATTATGTTTGAAAGCAGATAACATATAATACTATCTGACTATTTGAAATCATAAATGATTACAAATACTTTCTATTGTGTTTATCACTTGGAATATATTTTGCTCTTATTAAATAATGTAATACCTTTCCCCTCTAGATATTTCTGAGTTAAATATAACTTTTAACAATATATCATGCTAATTTAAGCATTTTACTTTCGTTTTTCAGGAATCTATATAGTTTGAAGAAATGTAGAAAGAAGTAATAATGCTGTGACTTAACTATCATCTGACTTAAGAACTTTAGAGATGAAATGGTCATTAAAGTATAAAAGCCTGTGACAGAACATCATAGAGAAATGGCACAACAATAGGTTTTGCTATCATTGTAATATCATTCTGCTTATGCTGGGAAAGAACAGAGAAATCACTGAGAGTAGAGTGATTTTAAAAAAAAGAACATAAAATCACTCAGGACTAGAAAGACTCTTTAGAAGTTACTATTATTATATAGCTTCGAAATTCCTGTATTGAAATATTCACCTTTACTGTCATTCTACAGGCTATAGAGCGAGAAAAGCCCGAGAAGTACAGAAAACTACAAGATGCCAGCAGATCAGCTCAGGCCCTGGTGGAACAGATGGTGAATGGTAATTACACAGAGTTGATTTAGATAATCTTCTTAGGGATTTGATAAACACATAGGTTTATATTTATCACAAGAATTGTATTAGAAAATCCATTTATGAATTCAAATTAAAATTAAAAGCAAGGTTATGATTTTTTATTGTTATTATTTTTCTGTCAATGAAAAAGAAAAATATCATTTTCATTTTGCTTCCAGGTGAAGATAATATGTATGTATAGAAAACCAAGATAAGCATCCTGGTGAAGAACATTTTAAAACTATGTTGTTCAGAAATAATTTTAAAGCTGTGTTTAAAAACCTATTGAGAGGCAATATGGCATATAGAAGAGAGGGGGAAGGGAGGAGAATTGAGAGGGGGAGAGAGAGAGAGAGAGAAAGAAAGAGAGAGAGAGAGAGAGAGAGAGAGAGAGAGAGAGAGAGAGAGAGAGAGAGAGAGAGAGAGAGAGAGAGAGAGAGAGAGAGAGAGAGAGGAGAGAGAGAGAGAGAGAGAGAGAGAGAGAGAGAGAGAGAGAGAGAGAGAGAGAGAGAGAGAGAGAGAGAGATCTGGGGTTCAAGTTCTTTCTCAGAATTATACTAATTATACTAGCCATTTCCTCCTGGAGAAGTCACTTGCCCTCTCAACATGATGATTCCTGGCAACTTTCTAAAACTGCTCCAGAGCAGTTGTAGATCTGTATTGATAAAAGGAGTTTCCTCACTGGAGTTCCCTGAGAATAACTATGATAGTAACAATAATAGCTAGCTTTTCTGTTGTACTTTAAGATTTTTAAAACATTTTACAAATATCTCATTTTATCCTTACAATAAATTATAAGATAAATACTATTACTATTTCTATTTTACAAATTAGGAAGCTGACTGAAACAAACTAAGAGTTTCAATGATTTATCTGGTATCACAAAGCAAAAATGTCCAAGGCTTTGTTTGAACTGAAGTCTTCCTGACTCCAAGTCCAACAATCTAATCACTGTAACACCGAGCTGTCTCTTCAGCAGATTCTATACTAACTGGAAATCAGTTCTAATATTTTGCATCTAAATTAACTGGTCATTATTTTCTTCTTTTCTTAATGTTATATACAGGCAATGCTACATATGATTTTCACATTTTCTCTTTCACAATTTTCCTCTTCTGGGAAAAAAACTCCCCCAAAACAAAATCACTATTAAAAAAGCAAACAGAAATAAACTTTTATTGAAAAAACTTTGTCTTAATTGATAATTATATAGTAACATTTTAACTAGAATAGTAACATTTTAAATTATTTAATTTATATATGTGTATGTATATATATTTATATATAGTTATACATAATACATACTCAACATTTGACAAAACACAATTAATTTAGGTCCTATTGAACTATTGTACTTATTTTTGCAATATTGAATTAATGAAAGTCAAGGACATATCAATTCTAAAACAATAATAAATGTTTATTGAGTGTCTCCTCCATACTACACACACACACACACATATATATGTATATATATATATATACTATGAGTACACAGAGTCTGACATGAAGTATTTAATACACTTTATCTAATTTTCAATATAGAGACTGTTCCAAACTTTATTTTCTCTTAAGCCTTTTTTTACCTTTCTCTATTCCCAATCCCTCACCAGAGAACCTGACCTCAAAACTAAGAAAACAGAACTCATTTACCATTAGCTCCTTCTTCTGCCCTAGTATCAAAACTCCTTGACATAGTTTGCCATTTCCTCCTCTTTTACTATAAACTCCACCTAAGAAGTGGCATTTCTTTTAGCCAAGGCCAACCACTCTATATATACTGGGTAAGTTGCAATGTCAATCATCATGTGTATCTTTCCAGTTTTCAATCATCCTGTCTTCTGGTTTATGCCCTGCGGCTTACAAATGTAAACACTGCCACATTTTCCTCATCCTTAAATACAAAGCAAAATCCTTCACCCCACTGTCCCCCAAACTATTGTCTTGTATCTGTCCTCTCTTAGTCAAGTCATAAAAAATCTTTCTACACTTGTTGCTTATTTTTTCTTTTCTATTCTTTCTCAATTCCTTTCACACTAGTTTCCTGCCTCATTACACAAATGGAATTACTGTCTTCAAAATTACCAATAATCTTTTTACTGCCAAATCTTCATCCCCCCCCTTGAACTCTGTAGTATTTGATGATACACTATTGACCATAGGCTGTAGGATACTCTCACCTCTGAGTTTTTGTGACACTGTTTTACTTACCCAAATAACCACCCCTCAATTTCCTTTATCAGACCATTAACCTATAGGACTCCTTACTTGTAGATTTACTCCAAGGTATTGTTCTGGAAGGTATATTGTCACTATTCTCTTTCTCCTGCTTATTTAATTAGCCCTCCTATGTTCCCCTGTAATTTCTATATAAACGAATCCCACATTTACTTAACAAATTCTACTATCTCTCCTATCTAGTATCATAGCAGAAGCTGCCTCTTGAAAATTCCAAACTGGGTGTTCCATTGTCATCTACAACTAAAGCTTCTAAAAAAGTCTCAATACTTTCACCTGCACCCCTTTCTCTTCCAGTCTTCCTTATCTCTGCCAATCCTTTTGTCTATTGCTATATGTCTAGTGACCCAGGTCTACAACTTTAGAAATATTTTGACACTTAATTTTTCATATGAAAAAGTCAACTGGTTACCAGATTTTGCCGGTTCCATCTCTAGCATATCTCAAATATCTCTCACCTTCTCTCCATTCAGAAGACCATCATTCCCTTTCAGTTCTTATTACTGCTCACCTGGACCAGTGATTAGTCCCCTAACTGATTTTCCCTCTCCATTCTGTCATATTTAGAGCTACTGAAGTGACATTTTCTAGAGCACTGATCATAACATACTGTTAAAGATCCAATATCACCCCCTTCTAGGACCAAATATAATTTTCTCACCTTATCATTTGTATCCTGATTCTGATAATAACAACAACAAGCTCTTATAACAGGATAACAGTTATTAATACTATTGCCTAAATTCTTTAGCATTTTGAGATTTGCAAAGTGTTTTACTTATTTTAGCTCATTTAACCCAAACTTAAATTAAGATGTGCCTTTTGGAATTATTACATACACATTATTCCCTCTTGTGAATTTTATGGTACACCCAAACATTCTTGCTATTCCTTACCTGCCTTCCACCTCTAGTTTCTATTTATGTCTTTTCAGAGTATTCCAGACCTGGAATTTACTCTACCCTCACTTACACCTATCAAAATTTCTATCTTTTGTCAAAGAGCAGATCTTCTGGACCTTTTCTAATCATCTCAAAACTATTTTGTATTTCCACATAATATAGTATATTTACTTACATGCATATTTTTTCAATAGAATATGTGCTTCATGAGTGTAGATATGGTTTAATTTTTGTCTTTATGTTCCAATACCTAACAGAGTGTTTGGTGCATAGTAGGCTTAAATATTTGCACATCTAAATATGAGTCTGGAGTTTGGGACAAATGGAGGAAGATTGTAGAGATTTTAGTCACTGATGTAAAGAAAAATAAAAAAAAAATTCTCTTAAAACTATAGATAAACTTCACTTCCACCAGTAAAGAAACTGTCCACACCAATGAAATTACCAGTCATTTAAATATTTAAGTGTATACAGAGATGATAAATGAAGCCCTAAGGATACTCTAAGAAATAGAGTACATACTTGATAGATAAAATAGCTAAGAGAAAGACTTTGGGAAATGCCTAAACTTTTGGAGAGCAAAAGTAAGAAAGTCAGAAAGGTAAGAGAAGAACTGAGAGAGAGAAAAGTGAGAGGAACCAAAAAGAGAGGTGGTGAACAGTGCCAATAATGATAGTTGGAATTTCTGGTAGCACTCTAAAATTAGTAAAGGACTTTACAAATATCTTATCTTATTTACAAACAACTCCTGGGAAGCAGGTGCTTATTATCTCCATTTTAGAGATGAGGAAACTGAGACAGAGGTGAAATGATTTTTCCATCATAGTTTTAAAGCCAATGAATATCTGAGTCTGGAACTGTAGGTCCACCATTCTATTTGTGCTAATTCATTATAGAAGTAGAGAAGAATGAATAATTATGAGGAAATTATATATAATAATTAGTATATCACTGATTCCCTTTAAGACGAAAACATTTTTAATAGAAGTTTTTTGTTTGTTTGTTTGTTTTTAGTCAGATAATTAAGTTGTTTCCTGTGTAGGAATTTAGTGCATTTTCAGAGTCAGGGAATCTCAGAGATTTTCTAATCTAATCTGGAGAAGAATCTCCTCTTAAACTCACCCTTCCAATGGTTATCTAGTTTTTGTTTAAATCCCTCTGGTTGAGGTGAGGGACCTATGGTCTCCTGAGACATACCATTCCACATGATTTGGATGTGAATTCCTATATTTGAGAAGAAAGGGAATTTATACTGGAAAGAAAGAAGAGAAAGACTTGCTGTAACCCATAATCTTTAGCTTTATTCCATCTGTAAAGATGCTAGTTACAAGATAGGCAATTGGACTTGTGCTTATGTTTCACCTACAGTAAATGTCAAGAAAGATAGATGCTGTGCTAGGAAATTAATTCACACTTAATTCAAAATATTTCTCAAACAAAATCAGAGCCTGAAAGTCCTGAGCTTTTTCTTTTTCCTGTCATTTCCCCCCATCTTTTACTTGGTAAAGTATATATTCTTTCTGTTATGCGATTATTTCTCGAGAGTGGATAGAAATACTGTAACTGACACAAAGTGGATTGTTTGGGACTAAGGTATATACTGGTATCAGGAGAATGTCCAAATTGACCCCTAATCTCTAGGAGATCTACTGGTAGAGAAGCAGGCACTAAAATTCCCAAATGCAATTTAGGGATATCAGAGATATATAAAGTTTCTGACAACCTCTGTCAGAGAAAGTAAGCAAAAGCTGTGTCCCCTGTCTTCCTAGATAGTCTCCTCCTGTGTATGACCTATAATTAATCCCCCAGAAATATAACTTCATAATAATTGTTTTCTCTCATGCTAGACTGATAAAAGATGACACAGTGGATAGAGTGTCAGGACTGGAGTGAAGAAGACCTGAATTCAAAATTAGCTTCAAACACTTACTAGTTGTGTAACCAAGAAGAAATCATTTAACCCTGTTTGCCTCAGTTTCCTCTCAAGAAATGTAAACTGGAGAATAAAATGCCAAATCACTCCCAGTGTCTTTTCCAAGAAAACCTCAAATACGGTCACAAAGAGTTGGACATGACTAAAATGACTGAACAAGCTATAAAATGCTGATAAAAAAAATAACAGTTAGCATTTTCTTGTTTCTTTTGGCTTTCAATGTGTGTTGAGACAATTTAAACTAAATATCTAGAACTCTAGAGTATATATGATGTGTATAAATCATCACTAGTATGAGTTAATATATCAGTAACACAAGGTATATGTTGAATATATTTTCTCATGATAGTACTCCATATATGCTTTTATACATATGTATATATATATATGCATGAGTGCTCATATAGGATATGTATATGTAGTACAGGTGATGGAGCAACCATAAAGTTATTTTTAAAATAAACATAGAAGAAAAAATACATCAAATGAGGATTATACTTCAGAACATATTCACCTTGGATGCCTAAATATTTATTGCAAGAATGAGGATTTAGCCAAAAGACTGTTGAACTCGTCTTGGAATTTCCTTCAGAGTCAATTTACTAGTGATATGAGGTGATCCATTTCATTAATTTCATGTTTTTTCCTCAAATAATATGACCCAACTAGATTATTTACCGCATTCATCAGCTGTGGCTTCAAATAACTTCACCATCCCAAATCAAAATTAATATCCAAAGAAGAAATAGCTTATAACTTGGGGGAAAAGAGGCAGACCTAATTCTAGTCAATTCCAATCAAGTTCCAAATATATCTTGATCAATAGTTACATCAGTCATCGATTGCCTTTCAAAATAATTACGCTAAAGAAGACCATAATTATATCATATATTATATATATCATATCATAATAATCATATAATTATTTATTCATAAGCTCCTCACCTATTTCAGAATCAATACTGTATATATATTCCAAGAGAAAAGAATGGAAAGGACTAGACAATGGGGGCGGGTTAAGTGACTTGCCTAGGATCACAGTTAGGAAATGTTTGAGTCCAAATTTGAACCCAGAGTTTTCCATCTCTCAAGCTACTGAGCCACCTAACTGCCCTCTATATTTTATTTTAAATGATCATTTGCACTGAACTATTGTCCCTCTAGTATGTGCTCATACACTTTAATGTATAACTCTAAAGATTGTATCACATGGAAATTGATTCATTCAAAAATTATTTACTTTAGATTCAGTCATGTATAAGCTCAAAAACTTTATTGAGATCTAAAAATATAATGGTTTTCATAAAACATAAACATTTTTTCTTAATGATTTAGATTTTTAATAGCATTAATTTAAAAAGTTTTAAAACAGAAATCATAGGTTCAGATTAAGAAGGTACCTAAGAGGTTCATTCAGTATAACATCCTTATTTTATAAGTATAGAAACCAAAACCCAGGAATTTAAACTATTTGCCCATTTTAGGACACACAAGTAGGACATTTATGTAGTCTCCCAGTATGGAGCTCTACTCAAACCATACTGAGTACTCTTTCCAAAAAATGTTGGTTCTGCTGTCTATCTGCAAGCTACCTTTCCAATCTTATCTCTTCATATTCCCACAGAAACATTACACGTTAATCACCATTTTGAAAATAAAAAAAAATTGCTTCCCTTCCTCCATGATTTTCCTCAGACACTTCCCTTTAATGGGAAGCCTTTTTCCTGTTCCATTTTTTACTTTTCAAAATCCTAACCATCTTCAATACCCAGAGTTTTTTTTTTTTTTTGAAATCCTTAAAACAAGGCTAGATTGTCCTAATTGCAGTTTCCCTCATTAATCCATTTTATTGGATGACCACTTTCACTGACATTGGGAGTGACAGTTTAGCTGTTTCCTCCATTTTCACAGGTGGTACAGATGAAGTACCGCTAATCAGCAAAACCAGTCATTTCTGAAATCTGTTGTTAAGAGCTGCTTAGTTTTGGAAGAAATTAATGAGTAGCCTGGTGAAAGGGTCAAGTACCTTCTCACCGAATAATCAAGCAATGCTGAATAAGTAATCTTGTTTTTTAAAAGCTTTGAGAAGCCCCTCAAATGCCTAATTTTTATTGATCTAACACTCGAAATAGGGTTAGAGCACCAATGATGCTTATCATGCTACATTGTTTCCTTTTTATTAATAGAATTTATTGGAATGTGCTACTTTTCAATTTAACTAAATAGGTTATGAAATGAAATTCACTACTTTAAGTCATAGATCAAATTTTTGTCAGACAATTCAGGTATCAGTGCTCAGGTAGTCAGGTGTGCGTATAATATATATATAGATATATAGATATATATACATAAATGTATATATATCTATATATATGTATGTGTTTATAATCTGTACTGATACCAGGGAGTACTTTTGCAGGTGAAATATTTTTTGACATTCATTCTATGTTTCTTCTTCACTCCCTTCCTTCCCCTAATTTAAATCTCCTGTGATATTTTCTACAGATCCATTACATCCCATGAATCGACATATTCAGTTGTAAAGTAGGGATAGTGAATGGCCTGAACCAGAGCTAGAAGTTAAAGAGAAGCCAGGTTGGCATGAAAAATTTGCTAGAGATAATTTCCGTAATGACTGCCATCACTTTTTTGTCTTGAGTTGGTAGATTTACAATTCAAGAGGCTGTTTATTTCCTTGAATCAATTAGATTAAGTGGTAATCTAGTGGCAGTGCCTTTATTATGACACTGTAATTTAAGCAACTAGGTGTCTTGTAATTATGGTTAATTGGGAGAAGGAGTAACAGGTTTTTGCAAACTTTTTTTTTTAACATAAAAGGATGTAAAAAGCTAGATGGACTTGAAGTCAGAGGAGTAAAGGATTCATATCCTAGCTTTGATACTTTCTGTGTAATGCAATATGCAAATAACTTAACTGCTCAGTTTCAATTTTCTCATCTGTAAAATGAGGAAGAGACATCATACTATTTACTTCACTATATTGTTATGAGAATAATACTTTATACAACTTAACTTACTCTCTGAATATAATTATTTTTACATAAAATTAGAGAAATTAATAAAAAGATTTCAAAACTATAATTAAGTAAACTTTTCATTAAATCTTGAGTTATTTATTCTACTATTTTTAATTAAAGATATGGATAATTATCGAATCCCATCAGAATGGACACTCACTGAATGAAAGGAGATTCCAACTATTCATGCTTTTTAAAAATTCTTGTCCATTTTTTACTACCAATCTTTAAAACTTAAATGAACATGCTAAAGACTTTTTTCTATGTAGTCAACATTTTTTATTTTAATTGCCCTGTTGGCATTATTTGTTTATTATCATTCACTATTCTATGCTATATGATCAATAAAGCTCTTTTAAAATCATATATATCCTGGGAAATATATATTTTTTCATCACTTTTTACACACAAGTCACACTTTGCAATTATTCTATAGTCTATTTTTACTAAGCATGCATTTCTCTCATCCTTTGGGTCACCTGAAAATTTGATTTTTCATTGATCTTGGTGTTTCATGAGTCACAATCATGCAACATCAGTGTGAGAATATACATGTTTAAAAGATAGGTTTTTACATAAGGAAACAGTTTGATGTTATTGTAGAATTTCCTAATTCTAGTCCCCTGTTCTCTTTTCACCTTCTCCTATTTGGTTATACTTTGAGAGTTTTATTTTTCCTACATTTTGGAATAATCAGACCCAGTCCTGTGTCAGCACATTACATCCACTTCAATAATAAAGAGAAAAGGAAAATTGTGCTGGCGCAAAATATTTTGGCTTAATATAATTCTTGTTTTCCCTAGGCTTCATTAGAAATGCTTTCTTACATTCACTTTCAATCTTTATAATCAAAAATGCATTCTCTTTCTTCATCCCTCCCTAATCTCTATCTCTTCCATCTCTCACTTCCCTAGTCTTTTCCTATTTCTTCTCTCATTAGAAATATTAAACAAATCTCAAACATTATTTAATATTTTTTTCTATGTGGCAATCAAGGACTATGAAGAACAAATTTAATAAAATATAGTTAAATATAAAGAATAATTATTACTTTAAGTTAAAATGCATTTCAACAAATATTACTTACTAAGATCTAGATTGTAGTTTTAAGAAGAAAATTAATACTAATCTTATAAAAATAAATTTAAGTGATGCAGAGTGCTTCTGTACTTAACTGATTCAAACAGAGAGTGTCTAGACCACTGATGGGAAATACATCTGTTCTACCATATTAGCTTGACTATTAGGGTTTTGTTTTGGCTTTTGATCTACATGATGTGAAAGCCTGAAAGTTTCAGATTTCCTAGTCTTGCCACACTTATATAATGTGTTCTCTGTCAGACCCCACTGTTTCTCCATGGCTTATTCCCTCCTCAGTTCCATATAATTTTGTTTCGACTTTTTTGTAGCCCTCCACATCTTAAAATAGAGTTTTCTAGAAAAATGCTTTTGTACTGTAAGATTCTAGGGGGGGGGTAATATTTTGTATAGTTCGTTTGGGGACAAGGGGCAATCCAGGAAAAGTTGGGAAATATACAATATCTACCTGTAATAGTTCAGGGGTATTTAAAAGTAGAAAAGGTCAAACCATAAAATGTATACATGTCAGCCTACTTTTTATAGAAATTATTCATTTCAAAAAAGTACATTAAAATGGAAAGATAAACTTGAAAACAAAACTGGCTCTGAATGAAAACTCTGGTAATTTAGTCTCCAATATGTGTCCCCTCTCTTCATGGATTCTGAATGAACTTGTGTCATGATGAAGGCCATTAAATTGAATGCCAAATGAGTTTGTAATGACATGACACTTAAAATAAAGTGCATTCAAAATAAGAAGAGCATTTATTAGCCAGCTTCATTTTAAGTTGTCATTGCAAATGTCTTTGTATGCCAAGATTTAGAAAAACACAGGTTTTGCATTATTTTACCTTGGATTCACGGCTAAAGATGAACGTACTCAACAAGGTATTCTTCATACTAAGTGCCAGTTTCAAAGTACTTTCATGTTGGATAGTGCCACAATTAAAAATTAGTTTAGCAATCTGTTATGCATGGGGCACAGGTAATAAAATTAATAGGTGCACTTCAACTAATGATCCATTTCCTTTGGGAACAATGTATTTATTCAGAGACTATTTTAGGGGCTATTTAGAATATGAGATGCGAATGGATTATAATCCATTATCCTGAGATTCTAATACACAAGCACAAAATGGTTTCTTTAAGCATCATAATGTCTTTTTAGAAATTGTTTACACTTTTAAAAATCTAACAAATGAAATGGAAAAATAGATATTGAGATCATTGGCTTTTTAAGTAGTTCTCGAAAAATGTATACTAAGATACTGATGTACTAGACTGCTTCAAGTGAATGTAGCAGTATAATCTTGAGTTTTAATTATACTTAAGATGCACAGTAAAACAGAATAGTACATCTTTTCATGTATTCAGTAAAATAGTATTGATTTTCTTACTCTAACTCAAAATAGGGAAAATTTGGAATTAGATACCATTAATGTAAAGACAAGGAAATAAATTTACTACCTTTAGAAAACTTTTTTCTTCTCAATGAGATCCCTTTAGTGAATGATTGTATTAATGTATTAAATATTTAACCATTCCTAATGTCTTTAGTGATATAATTTATTCAGAATCATTTCATATGGGTGAAAGAGCATAAGGACCTGAATTCTACTTCTGGCTTTCTCATTTCCTAATAGCATGTCATTGGGCTGCTAGGAAATACAGTTGATAGAGTACTGAACCTGGAGTCAAGAAGACGCATCTTCCTGAGTTCAAATTGTTTCCCAGACCCTTACCAGCTGTGTGATCCTGGGCAAATCTCTTAACTCTCTGTTTCCTTTTCTACAAAATTATCTGGAGGAGGAATGGCAAAACACTGAGGATCTCTGCCAAGAAAACTCCAAATGGGGTCACAAAGAGTCAGACACTACTGAAACAATTGAACAAAACTTCCATGTCTTTAAGCAACTCAAATATTTGATCTATAATTTCATCTGTAAAATGAGATAATATTCCATAATGATTTTTATATTTATATAATGATCTAAAATTTACAAAAAATGCTTTACATATATATTCTGATTTTATCTTCCCAACAAATCATGTAGATATTTTACAGCTGGTGAAATTGAAGGTTAAATTTCAAGTGTTCACATAGCTAGTAAGGGTGAAGATAATTTTGATACCCCCACTGAATTCACTAAGTATTTACTCAGTTCATTGTGATTTAAAGATTGATAAGTTATTAATGTTAGATTCAGAGTTATTTGGTTGGAATTAATTAACCCTCCATATATTGGTGATGATATTAATATATTGATTATTATATTAATTGTTTTTGATTTATATGATAGAATGATACTGCTGTCAGGTTTATTTTATTATAAGGAATCATTAGCTTTTTAGGAATTTGCTGTATTCTCAATACTCCCTTTGTCCCTATGATTTACTGCCACCACTCCAAAGAGAACTTGGCTTCAAAACTATTGCTTTCTTGGTCTCCCAGGATAGTGTTGGCCAAATACTAGTGTTTCATGACCTTTGGAAAGTCCCTGCTAAGATGATCTATAGTTGATGGCCTGTAACTAGTGACTTGGAGATGATCTGCTCAAAAAAGTGGCTACAATTGATGTTTATATCCCTTAGCAAATCATAGGGTCTTCCTGCTTCTGAACACTCACAAAGTTTATGGGATCACAGAGCATCTCCAATACCTAGCATAGAGCCTTTGAAATAGCAGATGCACAATAAACATTTATGGACTCTAACTGCATTCTTTTCCATTCTGGTTTTCCAACACCTATTCTGTCTAACCTCTTTAGTCTAAAATTCATGTAGCATCTGAGCTCAAACTACTTTCCTAAATGTATCTACTATGACTTCTTTCTTCAATGCATATCCTAAGCCCACATCATTTTTTATGCTGATTGCTCATCCTAAAATAAAATTTGCACATTGGAATTTTGATCCAACAACCAAAATTCTACCATTGCCTTCATAAATCCTTCATTGAATCCCCAAATTAGATATAATCTATTAAATAAAATTGTCAAATTGCTATTTCTTATAAATGAAAACTAGCATTTCTATAGCACTATAAGATTTGCAAAGTTCTTAACATATATTATTCCATTTAATCCTCACATCCATGCCACCTTAAGTTAAGGGCTATTGTTGTCCCCATTTTATAGGCGTGTAAGTTGAAGTTGTGAAGTTAAGGGATTGGCTCGTGGCCACAGTAAGTGTCTGAGGTAGGGCAGCATTCAGTTTTTCCTGGTTTCAACTCCAGAACTCTATCCTCCATGCCACCTAGAAGCTCAGCATTTCTTATATTATGTAATAATGCTAGATAGTTGCTGAACTTGAGGGCTTGATAGAAATGTGAGTTTTCATAATTGTTCTTTTCCTGCATTGATTTACATATTTATTCTGTCTTCTCACTTTACAGCATTTCTTTGAGGTCAACAGTGGTTACAAATTCATCTTCTATTCTTACAACCTTAGTATATAATAAGTATTCAATGCAGATGTTATTATATATTATATTTCCATATATTCATTATTTATATTTCATATATTTATAAATATTTACCATATATACATGTATTAATATATATTAATATACACATATATAGATATAGATATACCATAGCCACCCAACTGGATTACATATATAAATATGCATAATCTAGTATATACAGATATAAAATAAATATGTATACATATAGCATCTATATATGTTTATAGCATATATATAATTTATATATATATATATATCAATATATCAATATATATAAATAAAACAGTTAATCTAGTATATATAAAACATAGTGACCACACAACTAGATTTGAGAAAGAGGAGAAAGAATCTAGTTGTGTGCCCATGGTTAAGTCACTTAAGTCACCTCAAGACTAAATTGTAGACAATTTGTAGATCCAGATCTGTTCAGATAGTTTGCATGCCATGAGTTCCTTTTACACAAAAATCCACAGTTCTGGAAGGAGACTCATAGTTATTAGAATAAATTTAGCTAGATTAGAACTAAATAATTCCTGATTCCTTTTTTCCTTTTCAGCCTATCCTACTTCTGACACTGTGCTTGTGGCTGCACATACATAGGTTCAGTCACTTAAATTTTCAAATGTTACTGGCAAGTTAGAAACTCTAAGTTGCAAAGAAGGTGCTGACCTAGGTTGATAGAGGGACTTTCCACACCTGGGAGTTCTCTCTAATAGCAAAATCACAGAGCCAATCCCCATCCCTTTCTACTCCCAATCCAAATTTATAAAGTTGCAATTTAATAAATATAGCAATAAATGTAAAACATGAAAATATACATATAGTAATGAAAAACTTTCAATTAGTAATTTTTAAAGACATGTCCTACTTCCTGTGCAACAATTTCAAGTTTTCTTGGCAAAGATAGAAGAGTGGGTCACAATTTTCTTCTCCAGCTCATTTTTACAGTTAAGGAAACTGAGGCAAACAGGTTAAATGTCTTGCCCAGGATCACACAATTAGTGTTTGATGCTGGATTTGAACTCAGGTTTTCCATCTAGCTGCCCTAATAAAAGCTTACTTTTGAGAATTAACTGACTTTGGGGGTTTGGGATTTTCAGAATCAAAAATTGAAAACCCTTATTATCTGTCTTAGTATCAATTCTAAGACAAAAGAGTGGCAAGGTCTAGGTAGTCAGGAGGAAGTAACTTGCTCAGGGTCATGTAACTAGGTAGTATCTGAGGTCAAATTTGCATCCAGGACCTGACTTTCTCCTGATAGGACTGGCTTTCTGAAAACTATACTTCCTATTTGCCTCCTTTTTTATGTATTTTCATGTTTCTGAATATTTAATTTTACATATATTCTCTGTAATTTAATATTTTATTGTAATTTTCATGTTATATTTTATATTCATATACATTTTATATGTATATATGTACATACATATACATATATTCATATACATTGTATATGTATATATGTACATACATATACATATATTCATATACATTTCATATTGTGATTTTATTTATGTGCAGGAAATTCATTTTCCTGGTTTATTTCCCCTTTCCTAAAATCAAATATATGCAAGTTGAAAATATTTTAGATCTGCTTTTTCTTTATTTTCAAAAACACAATTTTATTCTATAGTAGTGTTTTGCCTTCTAATAATTTTACTTTCTCAGACTGGATAGCAAATATTTAAAATTCTAATCACTAATGGGAGATATCAGTAATATCTACACTTTTAATAACTGATTATTATATGCTTATACCTAATAATTAGATCTTAAAAGTTTCCTAAATGAGCTCGCTATTTTTCCTGTTAAATAAAAATTGAATAGATAACCACTAAAATGTTTAATTTAGTGGCAAACTGAATATTAATCACAGAAGGAAATCATAGAGAGGTCCTTAGTTCAGGACCTGTCTCTGATACAGTAACAGTGTTCTGATGAGCTAGTCCCTTAAACTCTCAGTATTTTAGAAAATCTTTCTAAGATTTGAATTACCAAGGAGTTACCAATTAGCATCATAGAAGGACTTTCCATAAAGAGAGTTCACCATGATGATGTCATCCCACTTCTGAACCAACCAGGCCCTTTCCCCAACCCCCAACAAAAACCATAAACTTGGAAAACTTCCATCTACCCTTTACATAATCACCTATAGTCCTAAGCATAAAGCTTTGGTTCAACATTATTCTTCCAAGTCCTGTTTTTCCTCATATATTTGGTTTGTGTTTTCATCATTTTTTGATTTAAAAAATCTTATGAGTTACAAATCAGAACTGAAATTGACATTTTTAAGCCTTTGTCCACTTAGAAACTGACTTCTTTGAGATCGAATGTTTTCCTGTTCTAGATGTGCTAATTTTCAGATAATTTCCTCACCGAAAATGCTGACAAGTCCATTAAAATGAACACTCTGTCTTTGTAGAAGGCGGCAATGCAGACAGCATCAAGCAAGCCTCTGAACAGCTGAACGGCCGATGGACTGAGTTCTGTCAGTTGCTAAATGAAAGACTTTCCTGGCTGGAGTATCAGAACAACATCATTTCCTTCTACACTCAGCTACAGCAATTGGAGCAGCAGACAACCGCTGCTGAAAACTGGGTGAAAGCACAAGCCACACCAGCTGCAGAACCTGCTGCAGTAAAAATGCAGCTAAAAAACTGTAAGGTGAGCCATTTTCCCTTATCTTTTTAGTATCAGAATGAAAGGATGTTTTCCTGCCATTTTTTCAGGGCATGACTGCCATCTGTTTTTATAACAAGCCTTTCACCTTTCAAACAACTTAACTGGTAAAGATCAATTAATTGGCCTATGGGTAAAAGAAATGGGATTGGACATTTAACATATAGCCATCAAATTCCTGTGGATGTTTTTTTAAAGCAGCTAAGGCTAGCCAACTGTTTTTGCCTACTGGGCAAAACTGTATAACAACTTTGTCAGTAAGGCAGCTGAGCAATTATGCAGTGTGCCCCCTGAAGAATCACCATTCAATTTTGTGATACATCTTGGCAGATTTCATACATAAAAGCCCTATAATGAAGAAGAGTATATCTCTAACATGGCAGCTACTATATTACAGTCACTTTGTCAACAAGGTCTAGGGATTAGGAATTTGGACATCTCTCCTCCCTCCTCCTTTATCTATGTCACATGCCCATGTCCTCTTGCAGAAGGAGATCTGCCTGGGATTGTCCTCTTTCCTGATTATACAAAAATGGAGAGAATGGCCAAATCCCCCAGAAGAGTAGGGAGCCCAGTGAGTGGAGGGGGGAGAAGGATTCCAAGAGAGGGACAAAAACTTCATGGGAGTGATATCGTGGCACAGGAACTGCAGAGAAATGTGAAGTGCAAAGATGGCCATTTAGGGTACCCAATAGGAAGAAAATATATCATAGTGCCATCTAGGGATAAAAGCTGGTTGCCTTATTCAGTTATTGGACTAGATATTCATGGTCCAACTCTGTCTCTGTCTCTCTCTGTCTCTTTCTCTCTCTCTCTCTGTCTTTGCCTCTCTCTGTCTCTGTCTCTCTCTGTCTCTCTCTTTCTCTTTCTCTCTCTCTCTGTCTCTTTCTCTCTATTTCTCTCTCTATCTCTCTCTGTCTTTGCCTCTCTCTGTCTTTGTCTCTCTGTCTCTGTCTCTCTCTGTCTCTTTGTCTCTCTCTGTCTCTCTGTATCTCTGTCTCTGTCTCTGTCTCTCTCTCTCCCCTATATACCTATGAAAAGCCATAAGAGGGAAAAAAAGAGGAAATATAAATATAAGGAAATATAAAAGGAAATTACAAAATAAATAGACTTAAATGATAGAAATTGTATTTATTAGGCTGTGGATAATAATGGTATTTAAGGAAGATAAATTTAGAAGCTATATATAGAATACATTAGAGGGAAAACTTGACTGGAGATCAGCTGAGCAATGGATGCACTAATATTTGTATAGCTCAAAAGCACCAGATTTTCTCCTCCTCTGAGGCTTCCTACAGGCAATTTGTGAAAAAGAGGGATATTCTAAACTAGCCCTTATATTAGAAAACAGACTGGATTGACAGGAGTGAAATAAGAAAGCCAAATAAGACCTTTGTGGTGAGCAGTACAGTTCTGTTGAGTTTGGTTACTTTGATGTCTTTCTCTATGTATTTCCAGTCCTCTATGGCATTTGTATATGTGTGTCCTTAGGGACATTCTTGTGTAGTGAAGTGTATTGCAGGCTTCTGAAGACAGTAAAGCAAAACATTAACCAAATGTTTAGGGGCTGATGATACTGTGCCACATGGTCAACAACAGATGTCATTTATAACGACCTCCCTATAATCTTTGGCACGCCTTTGACTGAGACTCTAGGATTCTTACGATATGAAGTTATCTCTCTCTTATTATGGGTAATTCCAGCAGATCTTTCAGTCCATAGATATGCATATCCCTTCTCATGGTACAGGTGGCAATCCTTGTCCAAATAGCCATATAAATATGCATATATTTCTATCATGAGTATATTTTAAATTTTTATGAGGTTGTAGCTTCTGGTTTAAAATAGACATGAACTCATGGGTTATAAAATTATAGATAAAAGGAAATGCTAATTAAAAAGAGCCAGTATAATTTCTTCAATAACAGATCATGCCAGAATAATTTTATTTCCCTTTTAGATGAGATCAAGGGGATATAGATTACCTTTATTTTAATAAAGCATTTGCTAAACCATCCCATACTCTTCTGGTGAAAAATATGAAGATATATGGACTCATTGATAATTTGGTTGTATGAATTCAGAACTGATTGAATGACTGGATGCAAAAGGTAGTCTATAATGGTTCACACATTTCCAATAGAGTCCCTAGAAATCTGGGCTTGGCCTTGGGCTATTTAAAATTTATTTATTAACTTTTTTTTTGCTATGTAACATTTTTAACAATGCTTCAAATAAAGGTATAGCTAGCATGATCATCAGATCAAACCAGGAAGGGAAAGTTAGGGCATTCAGAATTGGGCATTGGGCAGTCAGAATTCTTCCTCAAAGAATTCAGACTAAATCCAGTATGAAGTAAAAAAAATGTCATAGAGATAAATCTAATATCTTAAAATGGAGTTCAAACCTAAACTTTAATAGTAAATGAGATTGGGAGCAGTAGTTAAAAAGAAGTTAAAAAAAAGATATGTACATTTAGTAGAATTTGGTGAAATCAGTATGAGTCAGCTATAATAAAAGCTAATATGATCTTGGACTGGATTAAGAAAGACAGTAATTCCAGGCACAAGGACATGGTTGCCAAAATATTTTCTTCAGATAAGGTCCATGTGAAGCATGGTGTTTAGTTTCAGAACCACAGTTTTAGAATGATATGGATTATAAGAAGAAAGCATCCAGTATTATGAAGAATCACAAACCAATGAGAATTGCTTAAAGGAACTGAAGATATTTAGAATGAGGCAGAGAAGACCAGTCAAGGCAGTTATCATAGCCATGTTTAAGTATCTGGAGAGCTGTCATGTGGAATTGGGGTTAGACTTAATTTGTTTCAGCCCCAGTTTAGAGTGTCCATTTAAACAGCTATTTATATAAACAATGAGATAAATGGATACAATATCAAGAAAAACATCCCAATAAGTAGAGCTATTCAGTATAGGAATGAGCTGCCTTTGGAAGTTTATATGTCTACTTTTGGACCATGTCACAATGTCAATTTTATATGTATAATTAGATGGCTGCTTAGTTCAATTCCAACTCTAAATTCTATTATTCTATGAAAAGTTTTTTTTGAGTGAATTTATATCCTAAATAGAAAGGACATGAATATAAATGAATTGGACATTAAACAGGGGTAGGAAAACAATTTATATGGCCAAGCATGAAGAGAATAAAATTAAAATTTGTTCTGAAGACTTATTAGCATACTATATACAACTATGGAAAGTGACTGATTTCAAGAAAATAACAGACATTGGTGTTTGGTAATCAAGAAAGCTGTGGACTTATTTGAAGCTACAAGCATTAGCAGGATCCATAAAGTTGTGTGATGATTGCCTCTGTGAATAGTATTGAAAATCTTTCAATGGTCAATTTAACTACACTTGCATCTAGGTACATTTATGCCATAAATTATGTCTTTGCATATATAAAAAACAGTATATATAATCGGTAAGAATTCAGAATGATGACATTATTAACTGACTGTCTGTGACAGGAGCTCACTGAGTCATCATGGTGATACTGATCTATTTCCTGATATTGATCAAAAGCACTAATCTGACATCACTGCTTTTTAACAATGTATGTGAAATACAAATGTTTTTTTTTTAAAGGATCTAAAATGTTATTTTTCTGGTACAGGATGAAGTTGCTCGTCTTTCAACTCTTCAGCCTCAAGTTGAGCGATTAAAAATTCAAAGCATAGCATTGAAAGAAAAAGAGCAGGGTCCAATGTTCCTGGATGCAGACTTTGTTGCTTTTACTAACCATTTTAAACAAGTCCTTTCTGATCTACAGGCCAGAGAAAAGCAACTACAAACTAGTAAGTATGAACACTTTTAATGAGTAGTATTGGCAAATTTGGAATTCTCCAGGAGATAGATACATAGATAAATGGATAGATGGGTGGGTAGATGGATGGATGGATGGATGGGTGGATGGATTATACAGACAAACAGACAGTCAGATATATAGATAGAAAGACAGATGCATAAAAATTGATGTTATTATACCATATATTATTTGCTATTTGTTATTCAGTCATTTGAGTCTTCTTGACTCCATTTGGGGTTTTCTTGGTAAATATACTGGAGTGGTTTGCATTTTCTTCTCCAGCTCACTTTGCTAAGGAGGAAACTGAGGCAAACAGGGTTACGTAATTTGTTCAGGGTTACAACTAATAAATGTCTGAGATTGGAGTTGGACTATGCTACCTATTTGTCCTAGATGCTTCAACATTCTATCTACTTTAAAAGATCAATATGTGTTATGCTAAAATAAATTTAGAGTTGGAAGATATAGAATAGATCATTTCATCATTTTACCAATGAGGAACAGAGACTCAGAGAGTATAAGTGACTTGACCTAGCTTATGCAGGTTACTCTGCAAAATTCTGGGGACATAAAAAGAAGCAAAAGAGAGTCCCTGCCTTCAAGGAGCTTATACTCTAACAAAGGACACAACATGTATGCAACCCACAAAATGCACTTTATGAGGAGGGGAGAAATGAATGGTGCAGATATAAGGCAAGGATCCTCGACTCTGCATACCCCCATGGAGGAATTTTCCTTCCTCATCTGTCTTCTGGCTTCCTTTTAATTCCATAGGAAAGTGTTCAAACAAAAAATAAAAAAAACAATGTCCTATAACTTTAAAAGTAAAATAAAATACATATAGTAGAGGACAACTAGGTGACTCAATGGATAGAGAGCTAGATCTGGAGATAGCAGGTCCTGGGTTCACATATGACCTCAGACACCTCTTAGGTGTGTGAGCCTGAGCAAGTCTTTAACTCTAATTGCCTGGACCTTACCCCTCTTTTCCAATAGAACTGATACTTAGTATTGGTTCTAAGACAGAAGGTAAGTGTTTAAAAAATAACCCATAGCAAATTTTGCTTCTACATAAAGTTTTTGCTGATTTTTCTTGATTCTAGAACTTTCCATCTTTTGATAATTTCTGATTTAAACTGTATATAACTTATTTGTTTATATTTGTTTACTTATCATCTTTCTCAGACTGTGAGGACACCAAGAGAAAGAAATTTTTTGTTGTTGATTTTTTTGGTTGTTGTTGTTTTAACATGTCATTGCATTCCTGTGGTTAAGAATAGTTCCTGTTACCTAGTAGGCTTATTGATTGCTTACCTTAGGGAGTGTCCAAAATGATGTAATCATCAGAATAAAACTATTAGAATAAAGAATGTTATGAATACAGAGAAGCAAGGATAGGCTTACATGAAATGAGGCAAGGATGCACAGTAAAATAAGCAGAGGCAAGAAAAGACTATAATGACTAAAACAATGCAAAGGAAAGAAAATAATAAGAATAGAGTAATATTAAATTACAAAGAACAAGTTTCACTCTGGGGAAAACACACTTCCCTGGACTCATTTGCAGAAGTGAAGGTCTGTTGTTGGGAAGTAATACATATGTTTTCTGGCTTATTCTATTTGTTTTGTTTTGCTAGATTATTTTATCTTTCATCCTCTTTTTCTTTTTATTAAACAAAATTTATTATAAGAAATGGCTATTAAGGAGAGGGAAAAAAGAACAAGGGAGTTTTTTTATGAAATAAAAACAAAAGCAATACATAAGGCTTTTATTTAAAAAAAAAAAGGAAAACCATTCTCTAATTCTTTGAAATTTATGACATGTTCATATCAGGTCTATGAGAAAGACACTAATATTATCTCCGTTTTATAGAAGGGAAAACTAAGACTATGTGAAATGATGATTTCTTCAGATTCACACCACTAGTAAAATGTCTGAGGCAGAATTTGAATGAAGGTCTTCTTGATGCCAAGTACAATAGTCTTGACTATTAGGACACCTAGTGGTCTCCAAGTGATACAAAGTAAGACACTGGGACTTTATGGTAGACCAGTGGAAAGAGTATGTAGAAGCAGAGGAAAGGAGTTAAAAAAAAAAAAAAACATCTCTCACTTCTGGGACTTAGGGAAAGTCAACTTGCCTTTCTGCCTCAGTTTTCCTGACTGTAAAATAGAGTGGTTGCAATAAATGATCTTTATTTCCCTTCCAGTTTTGAATTAGTTCTGAACCCTATTAAATGTCTTCCAAACATTGTTATCCAACCTCCATTGATGAGGAACTTACTATTTCCTAAATTGCTCTTTCCATTTTCCATACCAATAACTTAAAGAAAATTTTCTTCCAATTCTAAATTCCTTAAAGGTGAGTACTTAAGACTAAACTTTTTAATCTCCCTGAAATCTTTCTATTTCATCTAATTCAGAAGATTTATGTTACCATATTCCATGGTTTGGAATCAGGTCTCTTGAATTTCACAAAGGTCTCAGCACCCTCTAGTGGGTTTCAATATTCTTTTCACTGTGCTTCCTTGTAGGTCTGAAATAAATTAAGAATGTCCCAAATTTCTAAACACTGACCTACTTAACAGTGATACATATTTGTCTATTATCAAGTGACAGCAAAAAAAGAAATATGGATGAAATAAAAATACAAGGGGATTTAAATAGAAGCCTTATAGCTATTAGCAAAAGAACTGAGAAAATATATTTATTTTACAATTATTAAATACAGATATTGAATTAAGTAGGATAAAAAATAAAAATATTACTAAGTCAAGTCCAGTGCAACTGGAAAATTATTAAATAAGGAACAAGAAAGGTTAAATGCATAGATGAAGAATTGTTGACAATGCTTTTGTGACATTTATATGCCTTTGCTCACAAATCAAGTTCCTTTCCCCCTCCATACTCCAAATCTATCTCTTTAATTCCCAATCAAAAGCAAAACTCTCTGGGAAGCTTCTCATGTTTAACCCCATTAAGTTTTGATTGCTGCTATATTTATGTCTTCTCAATGATTATTCATTCAATTTATACTATGTCCCTTTATATGTATTGATATGCTGCCATAAATATATTTTAAGCCATTTCTCATGCATATACTTTGTCCTCTGACTCTTCCCCTTCACCTAAACTATTTTACATATTCCTTGAAGGCAAGAATCTCTATATATGAATGTATTTATTTCTGTCTATATAGACATAAACACACATATGCACACAAATATACATACATAGGATAGCAATTTATTTTTTTTTAAACCCTTACCTTCCATCTTGGAATCAATACTGTGTATTGTTCCAAGGCAGAAGAGCAGTAAGGATTGGGCAATGGGGGTTAAGTGACTTGCCCAGGGTCACACAGCTAGGAAGTATCCCAGGTAAAATTTGAACCCAGGACCTCCCGTCTCTAGACCTGGCTCTCAATCCAGTGAGCCACCCAGCTGCCCCCAGGATAGCAATTTATATAAAGCACTCATTATTAAAAAAAAAAAAGCTAATACAAAGCTTCTTATGCTCATTTTGTCTTGTATTTATTTTGCTTTTATTAAAAAAAGTTTTATTAATGCCCTTTCATTTTCTTTATGTCTTTATTCCTACTCAATGATTTCCCCTCCATTAGTCCCACATAAACACTTCCTTTTTTGACAAAGAAGTGAAGAAAGATACTGGGACTAGTCTCCCAGAGCTAGGCTGCCCTTCGGCATTCTAGGGAGCAATAAGGTTGTTGTGTTGATCCTTCTCTTTCCTCAATGACTCAGTTCTCCACCAGCCATGCACCCCCCCTTCACTAGTTACTGTAGCTAAGCCCTAATTCTATTTAGCCCATACAGATATGGCACAGATCTCCCCCAATGCTTGCAAGGATCCTGAAGATCTGATCACAACCAAGGCATCTTTCAATTCTCGCTTTCCCTTTGATCTCACTTTATTATTTTTCTGAGTGTCTTGAAATAACTGACTTAGGAAGGGTTCTTTTGTGTATTTTTTTAGTCACACAGGTGCCATTTATTTTTGATGTCATGGTCTTCCTTGTCTTCCTGCTTGCACGCAGCCGAACCTCCCTGTAGGAGAGACAGACAGTTCATAAATTTGGCCCCTCGGCATATTTTTCCACTAACCCCAGCAGATGTGCCTTTAATGACTAACAGTGAATACCCTTCAGTACAGACAGGCTTCCCTCTGCCAGCCTGCAGCCAGACTCTGAGGAGCAAGGCTAAAGACAGTATTCACATCTTTCAAAGCTCTTCAGTTGACGACATCAACATCTAGGTGTGTCTGATTCCACTGAATCTCCAACACTAAATAAGACCTGTTACCATTTCCACGGCAGAACAGCCAGGTCCTTATTGGTGCACCTCATGCATCCCCTGAAGTGCATGCATGTAGCTGAGTCATAATGATGAGAAATGTAGTAACTGTTCCCAACTAATGACACTATACAGTGTCAACTCCAATTATGGGACCATTTAAGAAGAATCATTATTCACACGAATCAGGACCAAGCTGTAGCACTTACTCACCTAGGACATAGATAATGGTATATCCTTCTAGATAATTGAACCACTCATTTTCATTTGCTGATCTGAAAAAAAAATAAAAAGGAATTCTTTTCAACACTAGTTATTCCTTCTAAAAAAAATAGAAGTCTTTGTGCATTTATAGTACTTAAATGCCATGTTTTTTTTTTTTACCCCCAGATCATTTAATAGGGAGTTTTCCCAGAAAATATAAATCAGAGCACTATTAATTGGCTCCAAGGTCTGGAGATGGGATGTCTTGCATTCAAATCTGGCCCCAGAAATTCACTATCTGTGTGAACCTGGGCATTTCACTGAACCCCAATTGCCTAGCCCTTACCACCTTCCTTCCTTGGAACCCATAATAAGTACCAATTCTAAAACAGAAGGTTGGGACTTTAAAAATTATCTTACGAATAAAATAAAATAAATCTTATGAATAAAATAAAATAAATAAATAAAAATCTTACGAATCAGAAGAGCCTCAGTGCCTTTAAGCATACACACCACAGCACAATTAGTGCAATGACACTTTATTTATTTAATTTTAAAATCTCACCCAAATTCATCTTTGTACACAATAATTGAGATTTTTCCTTTGCTCAAAACTCAAGAGACCAGGCTGTCATAAAGTCTTTGAAAGAAACCATTAGTATACAAGGATAGAAATCCATCAAGGTATGGCAGAGTGAGAGTTTTCTCTCTTCTGAAGCTTCAGAGGGTAAATTGCTATGCCCCCACGGTGCTAGACTGGGGCTTCCAAAGTATATACTGGAACATTTGCTTATTAGACTCTATTCCATTATATTTTCACACTTCTGTTCCTTGACATCTCTAGAATGTATGAAGTGATATGTAAAAAATAAAAGACTTTCAGATAGCCTTGTCACTAGCATCTGCTGCAAACCTTCTCTGGGCATAACTATCAATGGATTACTTGGCAAAAGGCAGCATGTGTGCCTTAAAGATTTCAGTTCTTAGAAATGCTCTTTCTTCAGGTAGAGGTGAACATTTCCAATTCCGCTTTCTCTTCCAAGGGATTCAACTTATCCTCCGCCACTCTCTAATTCTCGCAAAAGTCATTTGAAATGAATTTATTGTAAAAATTCCTTGCTTTCACACAGTGTTTATGAACTGGTATTTGCTTTGTCCTGCAAATAAGAGTTTGTTACATTTGGATATGTTTTCTTCTCTCCGATTTCCCTGTGTATATCCATGTTAATGCAATAGAAATAGATTTAATCTTTGTCTGCTGTGCAGAAAAGAGAACTGAAGGTTCTATTCCAACCCCTGCCTTTATTTTTTTCTAGACTGTAGGTTTTGGAGAAGAATATTGTTTTTTAGCTAACACATATAAACAGTTGACTTTAGTGCTTTGCTGTGGATCTCTAAGGATCATGGAAGAAAGTAGAAAGTGAACCAGTGAGGATTACTGGTTATTTAACAAACAGGATATTACCAAAATGCAGACATTTTCTCATCCCTAACCCTAGGAATCATGAACTGAAAGCCTTCTAAAGGGAACATTGTAAACACTCTCCTTATTTCTTCTTAAAACACTTCACTTAAAAGTTTCCTCAGCTGAATTACCAGAGGGTGTTGTTTAATATCAAGATAGCTAATAGTCCTGAATGCCTTTTAAAAAATTTATCTTTATTTCATTCCAATAACAAATTTCCACATAAGTTTCCCAATGTTACATGATTCATATTCTCTCCCTCCTCTCTTCCCTCCCCGCTCCCAGAGATGACAAGCAATTCAAATGGGTTATATATGTATTATCACTCCAAATATATTTCTATAATATTCATTTTGTAAGTGAATAATCTTATAAAACCAAAACCCCACATCATATACCCAAATAAACAAGTGATAAATCACATGTTTTCATTTGCATTTCTCCTCCAACAATTTTTTTTTCTCTAGAGGTGGATAGCATTCTTTTTTATAAGTTCCTCAGAATTTTCTTGGATCGTTGTATGCAAAGTCTATTATATTTGATTATTCCACAATATTTCAATTACTGAATATAATGTTCTCCTGGTTCTGCTTATTTCACTCTGCATCAGTAGGTCTTCTCAGTTCTTTCTGAAATCATCCTGTTTATTATTCCTTATAGCCCAATAGTAGTCCATCGCCATCATATACCATATTTTGTTCAGACATTCCCCAATAGAGGACATCCCTTTAGTTTCCAATTCTTTTCCACCACAAAAAGTTCAGCTATAAATATTTTTATGCAAACAGGTTCTTTCCCATCTTCAAAATCTCTTTGGGACTCAGACCTAGTGTGGTATTTCTGGGTCTAAAGGAATTTCTTTTAAAGCCCTTTAGTCATAATTCAAAATTGCCTCCTAGAATGGCTGAGTCAATTCACAATTCTACCAGCAATGTATTAGTGTCCCAATTTTGTGACTTCCCCTTCAACAGTTATTTTCCTTTATTGTCATATTGGCCAATCTGACAGGTATAAGGCAGTAACTCAGAGCTGTTTTAATTTGCATTTCTCTAATCCAGAGAGATTTAGAACTTTTTTTTATATGATTATTGACAGCTTTGATTTCTTCATTTGATAATTGCCTATTCATATCAATTGACCATTTGCTAATTGGTGAATGCTTTGTATTTTCATAAATTTGACTCAGTTCTCTTTATATTTGAGAAATAAAGCATTTGTCAAAGTAGAGACTGTTTTTTTTTTCTTTTTAATAAAGCGCTTATAGTTCTTCCAGCTTCGTGTCTCACTGTAAGGGAACAAGTAATAGCCCCTCCAGGTCACAAGTACTTCTGAAAGTCTGTACTTAAAGAGGATTAATTATGCTTTTGTCAGCATTTTTTTCAGTTCTTGCAGTTGTTTTGCATTTTCATCATATATTGTTGTAACTGCTTCTATTCACTGAAGCCATGTACAATCCTTGAAATGCTTGACTTTAATATGCCAAGAGCCTCTGCAAATATTTCACCAAAATATGAACTATTCTTAAAATACCATGCAATTAAAAACACAACAAAATTGAGCAAAGAAATATGTGTATAGCTTGAAATGCATCATTGAATTAATGCAAAATTAAAGGCAGAGATTTTCCTATTTTCTCTTAGTATTGGGAAAGAGTCTCCACCTGTCATTCCTTACTGATACCACATGATTAATCCACTTTGTAGTCCTATCATAGAGCTCCTGGATAACACTCTTTATTCATTTTCTAGTCATCTTATCCCATTGGTTACCTATTTTTAATCTGAGTCTACCCATTATATAAATGCACATAATCGATTGCCTTTTGAGAAATTCTAACCTTTCATTCTTTAGAAGCAATAATATAATAAAGAATATCTTTTATTATATGTACATTGTTGTCCTCAATCCCATTATTCCTAAAATCTAAACCTTTGTCCAACAATAGAAAATTTATTTTCTGACTCTATTTTCTTTATCATATTTGCTTCCCATAGTTTCCTATCACTTCTAAAGTGCCTATTTTCAATTCTAATTCTTCAGTTTCTGGCAGTGCTGAAAACATTAAGATGCATAATCCCAGAAGTCTATTTCCGCAAATCTGTTTGCTTTAAAGAAACAATTATTTAACTGACTTACTTAAAATGAACAAATAAGCAAACAAATAACTCTGGTGCTCAATCTATGTACTCTTTTCCTTGGGCTTTTTTTTCCCTCTTTCAATCTACCTATAAGGTGCCAGATACATTTCCACCATCTTTAATCTCTATGGATAAAATTTGATTTAAAGAGTAATCAGATTCTTGAATAGCTTAGTATAGTAGAAAGCATATTCAATTGCTTTGGAGGCAGAATAGTTTTAACTCATCTACAACCTACTGAAGTGACTTTAACCTTTTAGGTCCTTAGTATCTGCATTTGTAAAAAGGGGGGAGGGCTGGACAACATCAAAAGTCTCTATAATCTTACAATCCTATTATTTTATTTGGAAGCTGCCTATGAAACATTTTCTATTAATCTAATTATATTTCTCCTCCAATCTATTCTCCTTTGGAACTGTGTTTTCATGAAAATCATATCAACCATTGGATATGCATTCAGCCCAGTCATTTCCCAGGCCCAGGCTTCCCTTTCTACAAAAGTGTAGGCTATTTTTGTTGTTGTTGTTATTGATACCTTTAATCCTTGTCAAGGTGGTTTCAGCAGTAAAAGTGTAAAGGACTTCTAATTTCATCTTTCTAGTGCCATTGCCAGTTTCTAATCTCAGTACAAGGCTAGAGTGAAAGATATAGATATCTGAAAAATGAATTTTGTATTCATCCATTTATTAATGGCTCTTCAACAAATCCTCACTAAGTGGCCATTATAACAGGGAACAATGCATCTGGGTGAATACAAAGATGGATATGCAATACTCTGTCCTCAAGGAATTTTTGGTATAATGACAAAGTTGAGATCTGTACACTCATAAGTATAATAAGGGCATAATATGAGAAGTGAGCCAGAAATACAAACTGTTACAAAATATTGGAAAGGGAAGTTTTAGAAGATGACGTTTTGGGGGGGGGGGATGGAAGAAGGGATTTGATTTTTGTAGCTTTAAATAACTGTACATGATGAATTGGACTTTTTCCCAGGGCATGCTGAACAGATTAAGTATTTCCAACACTTCTGTGGGAACTGTTTATGTCCTGATTCCCTCTCTGCTTTCCCTTGAAAAGGAATTGGATACATTAGCTATGCTGCAGAGGTTAGGATCATACTTTCCGAGAGACAGGTCTGCAGTTGATGGTTATCACACCCCAAATGAATTTGCCCCAATGTCCAGAATTCCTAGGTATGTCACTAGAGCTAAGGCACTACCTTTTTTGTTTGTTTTTTTTCTCTTAAGACATGAATATTTCCCCTAATACATAATAGTATGCTCTATTAAATGAGGTACCATAGTAGATAGAGCATTAAGCCTGGAGTCAGGAAGACATCTTCCATTTGTTCTCAGACTCTCATAATTGTATAATCCTGAGCAAGTCACTAACCCCATTTACTTCAGTTTCCTCCTCTTTAAATGAGATACAGAAGAAAAGGGCAAACTATTCTACAGTCTTTGCCAAGAAATGCCCAAATGACGTGAAGTCAGACAAAACTGAAAAATAATAAGCAAAAACAATGTGCCCTATTAAAGCATCATTTGATGATATTAATTTTAATTTTGCAGAGATGTATTTTCATTAGTTATAAAATGTTTTAAGGTCATAGAATTCTACATTTTGTTGAAGATACCTTTAGGAAGATAGGTAAAACTTATTTTAAAAATACATGGTATATATCAAATAGCAAATATTTTTGTACTTTTGGTTTAATCTTGCCAGAATTAAATCTTAAATTCAATGCTATTATTTTAGTTTGAACTGATATTTAGTTAAGTCCATCAGCTTGACTAATTATTATTATCTTTGTATAGGACAGAAAGGAAAATTAACCCCACTGATGTTCTGAGTCTGAATTGACTCAATCACTTCCTAAATAGTTTAGGATTTCTTGTGTAGCATATGTAAGTTACAGCAGCAAAATCCTTCAATAACATTTGCAAATGTTAGCAGATGAGTAGAGGAAGATGGAGTCTGGGAGTGAAAGCTTATGTAGAAGTTATGAAAGAAGAGAAACAAGAAAAAGGGTATATGGTAAGGAAGACAGGACCAGATCTTCTACATAATAATTGGTATACTGGTGTTAGACAGAAAATTCCATTATGAGGTCAAAACTTGAAAACTAAGCTACTTAGTGATTGCTATAATCACTGGATAGTTTCAATACTGAAGGTTTTAGAGACTTCTAAAAGGCAAAGGATGCAGAGACAATACACTTAGGCAGAGCTTTGTTAGTGAACTGAGAGGAACATGTCTCTCTTGTTTATAAAAAGGAGAAATAAAAGAACTCAATGAAAAAACCTATACTTTGCTAGTAAGATCTGCCCAGCGTTTTCTGGGAAAATGCCACTAATTTGGACATTGTGCTTAAGAAATATTATTATGGAATGAGTATCACAAAGTAAAAGCTAGGACTGGTGGATGTGAGAGACCAAAATTAATTTAGATTTGATTATATTATAAAGGTTGCATATTCTAGTCTATCTAGACTTTAGAGACTTAAGTAATTTTCTAGTCCATACTGCATAATTTAGCACTATCTTGTATTTCTTTTGTTTTCCCAACACATCTTAATCTATATAAATTGTTCTATTTCTTCTTACTTCACTATGCATCAGTTCTTAGAGATATATAAAGTTTCCTCTTAAATGGTCCATATTATCATATTTTACAGTACAATAGTATTCCATTTCTTTTTACCATAATCATCTATTCCACAATACGAGGACACTTCCTTCATTTACAATTTTAGCTGCTACCAAAGAAGCTATACAATCTATAAAACATAAGATCATTTCACCATGAAAACATCATGATTTAAAAAAAATAGAAGCACTGTTTATATATTGTGCATTCATTGGCTAAAGCAAAAGTATAAAAAGGTAGATTTTGATGATCAACTTAAAAGACAAAAATATAACAAATGAACATGGTAGAAAAATATTATTGGGAAATTTTTTGAGATGATACATAATTTATGTTTATGAAACCATTACTTGTAAGGGAAAGGAGAAAGGGGAACAATTATTTATTAAGCTTGTCTCAAGTACTATTTTGAAACCATGTTATAGTTGAGGAAACTAAAGCTAAAAGACATTAAGTGCCTTACCCAGAGTCAAATAGCTAGAACATGTTTCAGACTGCATTTGAACATTTGTCTTCCTGACTCCCTGCCACTTTGCCTCATAGCTGCCAATTGCTGTTACAATTAATTTCTTTTTAAAGGAGGTATGCAAGATGCAAATCAAAAATAGTTAGTGTAGTAAATTAGTGTTTCATAGGAAATACTGACATTTATTTTTTCCAATTATGACTATTATAATTCTTTGACACATCTGTCCTGATGTGTCTATGGAGCAGGATAAAATAAAGGGAAGGTATATATTCCACCTCTGAATAGCATGAAAGTATTTTAATTTCATCTTATAGTAAAAAGTACATCTTAATAGAAAAGCAGAAAGAATTTAACTTTTTTTTTCCCCCCTCGGGAACATTTGATTGAATTTTAGAGTAAAAGCTTGTAATTTACCTGATCTTTGTAATCTGAACTCCTAAAATTTAAAAGTTGCATAAAGTATTTTACATTATTTCAAATGTATTACCTTTTGGGCAAATATCAGATTGGATCACACCAAAAAAAAACCCCTCAATATTAAAAAGATTCAAGTAATTCATAATTGAATGATAAAACCCAATTCTAAACCACATTACTGGGAAGCTGAATTATGAATTTAATAAGAAACCCTTGTGAAATGTAAATGATGAAAATGATTGGTGAATAAATTGGCATCCAGGAAAAAGTAGACCATCTACAATTGACTTTCTCCTTTATTATTCTTTAATGGGTTTGACACTATTGCTTTTGTTTTGATAATCTGCACATTTGGGACACAATATATGATTTATGCCATTGATGTCTAACCAGACTTTATTTAATCATATATCTAACATCTTTTGGAATAGATAAGAGAATGCAATTGAAGTTATAAACATGACTTTTATCCCATATGTCTGTAATTGCATTTTCCAGGAGGATGAGAGCATTATGACTGAAATATCTATGAGTTTGTCTTTTAGTAAATTATTCTACAAATGAGGGAAGGATTTTAGAGAACATTTTAAAAAAACTGACACCATTTTACAAAATTTGGATTTCAATAAAAGTTCCCAATGGCAATGAGTGACAGTCTGCCATTTCTATTTGGGCTGATATTCAAATGTGAATTGTACCAGTGAAGACATCTTAGAAATACAAGTAAAGTCTAATGTGGTATGGTAAAAGCTATTATGTAAGTAAGGAGAAAGGGAATAGACCGTAAGGTATTCAGAAGGACCCTCTTGGCAATACAAAATAGCCTGATTCCTAGAGTGAGAATAGTTGTCCAGATTATCTAAGCAAAGTATTCATCCTATAGGAGAAGAGGAACATGGACCTCATATGCCATGCCTCCTTTTAAGGCTATTTGCATATGTATGCTAAACAATTTTCATATATGATGGACAGAACTATTATGCCACATAATTCTTCCAGCAGCAGTATTTGGATTCCCCTTTTTATAAAAGACAGTGAATATCCAAATGCAAACTACATCCTTAGCAGGTGATTTTAAAAGGTTGTATCTGAATACAAATGGGGACATATAAACACAACCCCGAAATGAGTGTTTTGTTTCCTTTTTGCCTTCAGCTCAGAAAGGGGCTGAAGAGAAAATATGAGGGGAGACACTGTTCCAGCATTCTGTTTGCAAGGAGGCTAAAGAAAGACTAGAAGAGAAAATTCAATTAAAATGTGACATAGAATTAATGCTAATTATTCATTGCTATTAATATTTAAAATCATTATTTATTCAAATTCATTATTTTCTATTACATTTTCAAAAATAATTTGATAAATGACTATCATAATAAACAAATTATATCTAATAAAGATTTAGTTAAGAAATTTGAATAAAGTTTTTTGGAAATCTGGAATTCTAAGAGGTATTCCAGGAGATAAACTATAGAATATTTTTTGTGGGGAATAAAAAGACTACCTTGTCTGGACTTCGGAGTAAGCATAAAATAATACAATCATTCAATCAGCTAAAAAATATTCATTAAAAACTTAAGTACCAGGAACTACTCTAAGTGCCGGGCATACAAAAAAAAAATGATAGTCCCTATGCTCAAAGATATTCCAGGCTGGAAAGGTAGGTTAGTGGCAAGTTGTAGAAGGCTTAAAATGTCACATTACATCCTCCTACAGATAATAAGGATCCCCTCTGGATTATTGAGTAGAGGAGTTATATAGTCATACCTGTATTTTGTGAAAATCACCTTGAGAACTCTCTGGAGGATGGATTTAAGAGGGCAGAGATGAGAGGGCAAACTATTTGGGAGATTCTGGAATAGTTAATGCCAAATAGGATGACAGTCTGAATAAGATTGGTGCATATTTGAGAAGAAAGGCAATGGATATGAGATGTTACAGAAGTAAAATTTGTGGAGGGTGAAAAGTTAGAGAAAAGTTAAAGTTCAGATTTGGAGATGATGAATTTAAGATACGCTGGGTACTTGATAATTGAACTGGAGAGACTATGGTTAAATAACCATAGTTATTTGGTTAAATAACCAGTGAAGGGAGGTAAAAAAAAAGGAGAGAGGGAGAGGAGAAGGGAAGAGGAGATGAAGAGAAAGGCAACTAGAGGGTCTATTTGAAAGTCTTGGAATGCCCTCACACTTGGGAGGTAGAATATTGATGATGATGCAGCAAAGGAAATTGGGAAGTAGCAGTCATATAGGTAGGAGAAGAATCAAAAGAGAGTGGTGTCATGAAAACCCTAAGTGGAGAGAGAGTATCCAGGCTAAAAATGTGAATGGAGTCAAATGCTGGAGATGTTAAGAAAGATAAAAACAGAGAAAAGATGATCATATTTGGAAATTAAGTCACTATTGGCCACATGCCTTTTTATTTGAAAGCTTACTTTGTAGTTATTTGTTAAATTAACATTAGTTGACATAAACAGGTATAAAATCATCCTTTTCTGGGGTTGTCTGAGAAAAAGCCTTGAGAAGTTAGAGTTGAAGACTAGCTACCATAAGTACTTTTAACATAAAGTGAGTTTGAAGTTTGAGAAACTAGAGCCCAGAACTTGTAGCCTCTAAGTTAAGGGAAGCAGGATGAGTTATTATGGTAAAAAACTTTTTACAGAAGAACAATCTAATTGAGGTTATGTATAAAATTTTGGGGGAAATATCAAGTGACAAGCAGACCACATTTTAAGTTAGCAAACAGTTTGTTCAAATTTATTTCTCACAGCTATGAAGCTGGGGGAAATTCAGTTCCTTTTCAGAGCACTGGATCTCAGAGTATCAATGAATATCATGTTATATTTATGTATTTCCAGGCATAAAATAACTATGCAGGGATGGAAAGCAAACAGGTCTTTTTAGTAAGCTCAGAATCATGGAGAAAGCTAGGAGTTTCAAGGATACATGTAGTACTCAACTCAAGGTTCATTGTCCTGGGAAATGTCTGAGCAGAGCAGGGACTTAAGGAATAGATTATATGAGTCATCTGGCCAAATGAGTTGATATCATTTCTTTGACTCTACTCAGTAGGGTATAAGGAGGGAGGCAGTTAGACATCTCAGAAAAATAAGGGCCTAACCCTTGAAAGACAGCATTTCTGAGAATTCCAGCAGTTGACCAGCACTGATTTTGGGTAACAATGACAATAGTTCTGCCATCTTTATAAGCTTCTAAATAATAACATATCTTATTCTTTACCCCATTGTTATTTCTAATACAAGAGAAAAACAACGTTGTGCCTTAGGGGATATGATTTTAAGTATTTAGAACATAAAACAAAACAATAAATGGAAAAGCAAGTAAGGCAGATTTTAGATAGAGGAAACAAATTATTTTCCCATTCTAGTAATAACAGAAATTATTAAACAAGTTATCAAAATCCACTTTAAATTGTGTTTTCCTTAAATTTTTCTTCTTCATGCTCACTGCTTTGTTATATGCTTTTTAAGTTTAGTCACTTTATTAAAGTTCATCTTTGAGTTCTAAAAGCAGGATGAATTCAGATGGATGCTAATTTTTGTTGTACTTAATCAAATCTTTGGCTTAAATAAGTTAGTTCAAGTCATATTGCTAAGTCATTTGGACCTATCTGGTCACAGAGTTGAAAATGCTCTCAGTTCTATCAAAACCTAAAAATGGTACTGCATTTAAAAAGCCTTAGATTTTAGAGTCTGAAGAATTGGGTTTACATTTCATATCTGTTACAAAGATGTCTTTGTGTGGCACCTTTAAGTCTGGAATTATCTGAAGACCTAAAAAAATTACAGTAAATTCTAAAAATCAAAAGATTCCAATTTCTGTGTATTCTTTAAAAAAACCCACAATTCCTTGACTTCTGGTCAAGATGGTGGCTTAGAGAAAGCTAAAGTTCAGATCTCCAGAAACCCTTCCCTACCGAACTCAAACTATATGCTCCTAAGGCACTGAAATTCAAAACGAACAACAGCATAGACCCCGGGAATCCTCCTCCTGGACCTGGACCTGGATCAAAAGGTATGCCCCCCCCCCAAAAGCCAGAACCCGAGATCACTTGGACCTAAGGGGCAGGCAGAAGGAAGGTCCAAGGACCCATTCCTCAACCCAGAGCTCTGAATCTGAGGCAGCAGAGGGAACCTCAGAGCCTCAGGGCCGGCTATTCTGAAGGCTGCTTCCTGAAAACAACCTGACCCAGTCGAGGGGGCACCCAGACAGCAGGGAAACAGAGAGTGACAGGGGGAGCCTGCAGCCCCCTGGCTGGATCCTTCCATCTGAGTCTCATGGAAGGTCCCTGCCTCAAAGCATACTCAGTTCAACCCAGAGAAAGTTAATCTTATCAGTAGTCCTCTGAGCTCCAGGAAGCCACGGCCCCTCCCACCTCAGAGTGCTGGCTCTCCTGGCCGGGTAAGGCACAGAAACAAACACCCCTCTGAAAGGGCCAAGCCAGGCTCAGAGCGTGGAAGTAAGGCAACAGAGAAGCATCGGGAGGGAACTGAGGAGGGCAGTAACACGGAAACACCAGCAATTCCTGGCTTCCCCGGGAAGACAGAACAACAACTGCATAGAACGGACAATCTGCCTAGGGCTAAAACCTCTGAACACCAAACAGAGATAAGAAAAGCTAGTCCTCCCCACTCAGATCAAGATGGTAAACTCCACAGAAGCACAAAAGCCCCCAAATTCCAAGAAAAACAAGAAGAAGGGGGCGACTTTGGACACATTTTTATGGAGCAAAAATACAAAATACAGAGGAGATAGAAGAGGAAACACAAGCAAATGCTCCAAAACCTTCCAAAGGAAATGGAAACTCTCCACAAACCCATGAAGAATTTGAATTGGAAAGGATCAAAAAGATGGAAGCCTTCTGGGAGGAAAAGTGGGAAATAATGCAAAAGAAATTCACACATCTACAAAACCAGTTTGACCAAAGTGAAAAGGAAAACCAGGCTTTAAAAGTCAGAATCAGGCAACTCGAAGACAATGAGCAAGAATTAATAAAGCAAAGCCAAAAGACCAAGAAATTAGAAGAGAACATAAAATATCTCACTGACCAGGTGACAGACTTGGAAAACAGAGAAAGAAGAGATAATTTAAGAATAATTGGACTTCCAGAAAAGCCAGAAATAAACACCAAACTCGACATCGTGATACAAGATATAATCAAAGAAAATTGCCCAGAGATTCTAGAACAAGGGGGCAATACAGCCACTGACAGAGCTCACAGAACACCCTCTACACTAAATCCCCTAAAGACAACTCCCAGGAATGTAATTAACAAATTCCAAAGGTTTCAAACAAAAGAAAAATCCTACAAGAAGCCAGAAAAAGACAATTTAGATATAAAGGAATGCCAATCAGGGTCACACAAGACCTTGCAAGTTCCACTCTGAATGATTGTAAGGCATGGAACATGATCTTCAGAAAGGCAAGAGAGCTGGGTCTTCAACCAAGAATCAGCTACCCAGCAAAACTGACTATACACTTCCAAGGGAAAGTATGGGCATTCAACAAAATAGAAGATTTCCATGTTTTTGCAAAGAAAAGACCAGAGCTCTATGGAAAGTTTGATATCGAAAAACAAAGAGCATGGAATACCTGAAAAGGTAAATATGAAGGAAAGGGAAAAGGAGAAAAATGTTATCTTTTTCTTTTACTCAAACTCTCTTCTATAAGGACTACATTTACATCAATCTATGTATACTAACATGTGGGGAAAATGTAATGTGTAAATAGGGGGGAAAGAAAGACCAAATAGAATAATCTTTCTCACACAAAGATTCACACGGGAAGAGGAGGGGAAGAAAACTCCTATAAGAAGGAGAGGAAGAGAGTTTTTACTTAAACCTTACTCTCAGGGAAATCAACTCTGAGAGGGAAGAACATCCAAATCCATTGGGATCTTGAATTCTATGTTACCCAACAAGGGAAGGGAGAAGTGAAAACCAAGGGGGATAGAGGGGGAGGAAACACAACAGGGGAGGGAAGAAGAGAGGGGAACAAAAAAGGAGGGACTAGAAAGGGAAATATATCAAGGGAGGAGACAAGGGGGACTGATTTAAAGGAAATCACTGGACTAAAAGGTAGAGCTGAAGAAGAAAGGTTAGAATTAGGGAAGGATATCAACATGCCAGGGAGTCCACAAGTGACAGTCATAACTTTGAATGTGAATGGGATGAACTCACCCATAAAATGTAGACGAATAGCAGAATGGATTAGAATCCAAAACCCTACCATATGTTGTCTTCAAGAAACACACATGAGGTGGGTAGACACCCACAAGGTCAGAATTAAAGGATGGAGTAAGACCTTCTGGGCCTCAACTGACAGAAAGAAGGCAGGAGTGGCAATCATGATATCTGATAAAGCCAAAGCAAAAATAGACCTGATCAAAAGGGAAAGGGAAGGTAATTATATTTTGTTAAAAGGGACTTTAGATAATGAGGAAATATCACTAATCAACATGTATGCACCAAATAATATAGCACCCAAATTTCTAATGGAGAAACTAGGAGAATTGAAGGAAGAAATAAACCGTAAAACCAGTGGGAGACTTCAACCAACCATTATCAAATTTAGATAAATCAAATAAAAAAATAAATAAGAAAGAGGTAAAAGAAGTGAATGAAATCTTAGAAAAATTAGAATTAATAGACATATGGAGAAAAATAAATAGGGATAAAAAGGAATACACCTTCTTCTCAGCACCACATGGCACATTCACAAAGATTGACCATACATTAGGTCACAGAAACATGGCACACAAATGCAGAAAAGCAGAAACAATAAATTCAGCCTTTTCAGATCACAAGGCAATAAAAATAATGATCAGTAATGGTACATGGAAAACCAAATCAAAAACTAATTGGAAATTAAACAATATGATACTCCAAAATTGTTTAGTTAGAGAAGAAATCATAGAAACAATAATGTCACCAAAGAAAATTACAACGGCGAGACATCCTTTCAAACCTTTTGGGATGCAGCCAAAGTGGTAATCAGAGGTAAATTCATATCCCTGAGTGCATATATTAACAAACTAGGGAGAGCAGAGATCAATCAATTGGAAATGCAAATAAAAAAACTCAAAAGCGATCAAATTAAAAACCCCCAGCAGAAAACCAAACTAGAAATCCTAAAAATTAAGGGAGAAATTAATAAAATCGAAAGTGATAGAACTATTGATTTAATAAATAAGACAAGAAGCTGGTACTTTGAAAAAACAAACAAAATAGACAAAGTACTGGTCAATCTAATTAAAAAAAGGAAAGAAGAAAAGCAAATTAACAGCATCAAAGATGAAAAGGGGGACATCACCTCCAATGAAGAGGAAATTAAGGCAATCATTAAAAATTACTTTGCCCAATGATATAGCAATAAATACACCAATTTAGGTGATATGGATGAATATATACAAAAATACAAACTGCCTAGACTAACAGAAGAAGAAATAGAATTCTTAAATAATCCCATATGAAATCCAACAAGCCATCAAAGAACTACCTAAGAAAAAATCCCCAGGGCCTGATGGATTCACCAGTGAATTCTGTCAAACATTCAGAGAACAGTTAACCCCAATACTATACAAACTATTTGACATAATAAGCAAAGAAGGAGTTCTACCAAACTCCTTTTATGACACAAACATGGTACTAATTCCAAAGCCAGGCAGGCCAAAAACAGAGAAAGAAAATTATAGACCAATCTCCCTAATGAATATAGATGCAAAAATCTTAAATAGGATACTAGCAAAAAGACTCCAGCAAGTGATCAGAAGGGTCATCCACCATGATCAAGTAGGATTTATACCAGGGATGCAGGGCTGATTCAATATTAGGAAAACCATCCATATAATTGACCATATCAACAAGCAAACCAACAAGAACCACACGTTTATCTCAATAGACGCTTTTGATAAAATATAACACCCATTCCTATTAAAAACACTAGAAAACATAGGAATAGAAGGGTTGTTCCTAAAAATAATAAACAGGATATATCTAAAATCATCAGCTAATATCATCTGCAATGGGGATAAACTAGATGCATTCCCAATAAGATCTGGAGTGAAACAAGAATGCCCATTATCACCCCTACTATTTGACATTGTACTAAAAACACGAGCAGTAGCAATTAGAGAAGAAAAAGAAATTGAAGGCATCAAAATAGGCAAGGAGGAGACCAAGTTATCACTCTTTGCAGATGACATGATGGTCTACTTAAAGAATCCTAGAGATTCAACCAAAAAGCTAATTGAAATAATCAACAACTTTAGCAAAGTTGCAGGATACAAAATAAACCCACATAAGGCATCAGCATTTCTATATATCTCCAACACAGCTCAGCAGCTAAAACTAGAAAGAGAAATCCCATTCATAATCACCTTAGACAAAATAAAATACCTAGGAATCTTATCTCCTGAGACAAACACAGGAACTATATGAACACAACTACAAAACACTCTCCACACAACTAAAACTAGACTTGAGCAATTGGAAAAACATTAACTGCCCATGGATAGGACGAGCCAATATAATAAAAATGACCATCCTACCCAAACTTATTTATCTATTTAGTGCTATACCCATTGAACTCCCAAAAAATTTCTTTACTGATTTAGAAAAAACCATAACAAAGTTCATTTGGAATAACAAAAGATCAAGGATATCCAGGGAAATAATGAAAATAAAACACAAACACAAATGATGGGGGCCTTGCAGGCCCAGACCTTAAACTATATTACAAAGCAACAGTCATCAAAACAATTTGGTACTGGATAAGAGACAGAAAGGAGGATCAGTGGAATTGACAGGGGGCAAGCGACCTCAGCAAGACAGTATATGATAAACCCAAAGATCCCAGCTTTTGGGACAAAAACCCACTATTCAATAAAAACTGCTGGGAAAATTGGAAGACAGTGTGGGAGAGATTAGGAATTGATCAACACCTCACACCCTACACCAAGATAAATTCAAAATGGGTGAATGACTTAAACATAAAGAAGGAAACCATAAGTAAATTGGGTAAACACAGAATAGTATACACATCAGACCTTTGGGAGGGGAAAGACTTTAAAACCAAGCAAGACATAGAAAGAGTCACAAAATGTAAAATAAATAATTTCAACTACATCAAATTAAAAAGCTTTTGTACAAATAAAACCAATGTAACTAAAATCAGAAGGGAAACAACAAATTGGGGAAAAAATCTTCATAGAAACTTTTGACAAAGGTTTAATTACTCAAATTTATAAAGAGCTAAATCAACTGTACAAAAATCCAAGCCATTCTCCAATTGATAAATGGGCAAGGGACATGGATAGGCAGTTCTCAGATAAAGAAATCAAAACTATTAATAAGCACATGAAGAAGTGTTCTAAATCTCTTATAATCAGAGAGATGCAAATCAAAACAACTCTGAGGTATCACCTCACACCTAGCAGATTGGCTAACATGACAGCAAAGGAAAGTAATGAATACTGGAGGGGATGTGGCAAAGTAGGGACATTAATTCATTGCTGGTGGAGTTGTGAACTGATCCAACCATTCTGGAGGGCAATTTGGAACTATGCCCAAAGGGCAATAAAAGAATGTCTGCCCTTTGATCCAGCTATAGCGCTGCTGGGTCTGTTCCCCAAAGAGATAATGGAGAAAAAGATTTGTTCAAGAATATTCATAGCTGCGCTCTTTGTGGTGTCCAAAAATTGGAAAATGAGGGGATGCCCATCAATTGGGGAATGGCTGAACAAATTATGGTATATGTTGGTGATGGAATACTATTGTGCTCTAAGGAATAATAAAGTGGAGGAATTCCATGGAGACTGGAACAACCTCCAGGAAATGATGCAGAGGGAGAGGAGCAGAACCAGGAGAACATTGTACACAGAGACAGATACACTGTGGTATAATCGAACGTAACGGACTTCTCCATTAGTGGTGGTGTAATGTCCCTGAACAATCTGCAGGGATCTAGGAGAAAAAAACACTATTCATAAGCAGAGGACAAACTGTGGGAGTAGAAACACTGAGGAAAAGCAACTGCCTGACTACAGCGGTTGAGGGGACATGACAGAGGAGAGACTCTAAACGAACTCTCTAATGCAAATACTAACAACATGACAATGAGTTCAAATCAAGAACACATGTGATACCCAATGGAATCACGTGTCGGCTATGGGGGGAGGAAAAGAAAATGATCAAATAAAATATTATAAAATTTAAAAAAACCCCACAATTCTGGATCAACTAAAATATCCTCAAACCAAAAAGCCAATTAGCAATTTTGATAACATTAGCAACAGTGTCATAAAAAACAAAACAAAAAAACAAAAAAAAACAACAAAAAAACCAAGGGTCGTCCGTGATTAGAGATGCAGTTAAAAAAATCAACAGTTCCTTTAATTTAGCCCCATTGTTTTCTTAGATTATGAAACTGAAGTCCAGAAAGATCAAATAAGTAGAAGTTGGTTCTTATGTTGATTCTAGTATTCCTTCCACTATACCTGAGTCACAGTGTTTCCTATTAAAGTTGATTAGAGAAAGAGAGAAGGACATTGTTTGGATAGCAGTGTAGTACACAATCTTTCTTTTAATTACATCTTTTAATTATAGTATGGACCCAATCACTACCTTGTTTTCTTTTTTATTTATCTATTTCTTGAATGAAAAACAAATGATTATCTTTTACCTATTCATTATCCTTTTCAACTCTACCTGAAAACTAGAAAGTTTTATGTCTAGAGTAAGTACCATAAGCCACATGTGAGGCAGATACTTATTTGAGGGATGGGGTGTGACAAAAAGCTCTTGAATGAATGCTGGGGAGAAATTCAACATATCCTGAAATCTGGTAACTTGCTGGTTTGTTTAGTGATCCTTAATAATGAGACACTGGAATATTTGCAACTGCTATTTAAGGATCTCCAATTTAGACAAACTTTAGATGCCCTACCCTGGTTGCTTCTCTGATGATGAGTAATGTTGCTTTGTGAAGTCTTTGCAGGAATCAAGTATATATTAACACTATATTTAGGCTCAGAGAAGCACGTAAAAAGGCACCAAAAACTCCTCAGTCTTGTGAAATTTAGATGTAGGAGATTTTTACATTTTATTGGCTATGTGGAAGTATTTCTTAAGAGTGGAAAAGTGTTTGCCACATTTGCTTCCTCCACTACAAACTAATATATTAAGGGGACATTTTTCTAAATGATTGCCTCTCATACTTTTAAAATAGTATTTCTTGAAGTGAGATCACAGTTGATTTTGGTATGAGAATTAATATTTCTCTTATCTTCAGTTATCCCTTTCCCTAATATCATTCAATTTCTTTATCTATAGAATGAGAGTTTTGGACTAGATACATCAATATTGAAAGTTTCTTCAGTTCCCAAGTTCAATGATTCTATGTTTGTACTATTTTTCATCCATATATGCAGAGGATCATGTTATACAGAGGATGTGCTGAATATAATAAACATTAATAGCATCAAATTAAATCAAAGTGAGGAGAATGATATAACTTTGTGATTTGGGGTACTAAAATATGTTCTTATTGTATTCGTCACATGAGTAGAGGTTTAGAATAAAATGTGAGCTGTAAACTAGAAGCTCAATACTGTTACTATTTCTGATTATTGTTCTGTAGGGAAATCAGGGATTTGAGTATCATTTTGTAGGAAAACAAACAGTATTAGATATGGAGTCAGAGATGTCAGATGTGTGGCCACGGACAAATCCCAAAGCCTCTTATCCATAGTTGCAGCACCACAAAAGGGGAATGATAACATTTGTACTACCTACTTCATGGGATTATATGAGGAAAAAGAACAAAAAAGTATCATGGAAATATATGCTATTCCTATTATCATTGTTATTAATACCAAATGGCCACCTCAGTTTCCATGTTTCTAGTGTGTGCCAAGAGAAAAATGAAATGGGTTTGGAATTAACTTTTAAGTATTTGGTAGATATATATGCACAAGTGTGTTAATGTTCATTTGAGTTATCTATGTCTGCGCGCACACACACATAAATACTCACATATGCTGTATATATACACATTTAATTACATTTGAGGAGGAATAATAGTAATTCATACTTTCTCACTCTTGTATAACCACCAAAGTTACTCTGAATCTTTTTCAACTGTCTTTTCTTTCTTCATTTCTGAAATAAGACCAATCGTGAAGGGCAGAAGTGAGCAACTGAGCTAATGAATTGCTTCTGTCTCTAGCAGATGTTATCTATTTAAGACATCTGCAATGTCAGTTTAATGGGTATAATCCAATAAAATCTAACTTGAATTTCTCTGTTACATTAAGATTATATGATTTTAACAGATGTACTAAAATGAAAATTACCTTCAATAGATAGTTTAAACACATTAACATGGGCTATAAAAATGATTATTCCCCTCTGACAAGGGTACTAAAAATTAAATTTTAGCATTGAAAGGATAGAATGTTAGAAAATAAGACAACAGTCTTGCCGAGACAACCTGTTGTCTTCACAAATGAATGTTTTTATTTGGTTGTGCATGTTAGTTGGGATATTTCATATACCACTGATGTTAGAACCAATTCTTTCCAATATGTTATTGGATCTGTGATCTCGTCAATGTAGGCATTCCCTCCAATGATGTGTGTCATAGCCTAATCATGCCTACTAATCTTATAACACTGTTTCTAATATGTGAAAATATATTTAAACATAAAATAAAGGCACAATATTAAGTAAAAGCAAATAAAATTAATCATAAATGTTTTAAAAAGTTTTCCTAGTCTCCTAGATCTCAATTTTTTTAAAGAGTGACTATGACAACTTTTGAGGATATACTAACTTAAAAGTCATTTAAATTTTTTCTCATTTTTCCCACTTCGGATGAAGCTTTGGACAGCTTACCTCCTACACATTATTTGGAAATGGTGAATACTATACTTATGTGTATCCAGCAATCAGAAACCAAACTCTCTATACCTCAGGTGACAGTCACTGAATATGAAATCATGGAGCAGAGACTCAGGGAGTTAAAGGTATGTATCTATTTGCTTCTCACAAACAACAAATTGTGGCAACATTCTATTGTATGAAACAAAGAAATCCTGAATCACAATTGACTAATGTTAACTAAATACCATGCAAAGTACTGTAAACTATATTTGCCACTTGAGAATATTATAAAGTCTTAAATAACAAATTCTGTTTATGGTTAAAAAAATGCAAGTTGTTATTGAAGTTATCTGTAGTGAATAAAGATCAACCATTTGCTTTATAGGTTAATAAGTATTTTCAGAGAAATATCCAATTAGTTTTTTATTATATTTTCTTTGATTTTTATTACAATTTTATCACATATTCTTCAGAGAGGAATTTCACTTGAAAAATACAGAGCTCTCTTACTCCTTCCTTTTGTTAATTGTCTTTCCTTCTCTTCTTTCCCTTTTTCAATTTCCTCTTCCCTTCTCTTCCCTTCCTTTTTCTTCCCTCCTTCTTTCCACCCCTCTGTTTTCCTCCTCACTCCCTTCCTCCATTCTTCCCTCCCTTCCTTCTTTCCCTCCTTCCTTCTTTACTCCATCCCTGCTTCCTTCTTTTCCTACCTTCCCAACTTCCTCCTTTGTGTTTCTAAAAATGTAGGAATCATAAAGAGTCAAATTATGCTTGTCATGAAAAATATTAAAGTTATTTTGAAGCAATCATTTTATAACTGAAATTTTATATAAAATTCTCATACTTGGATAGCATTTAAATATTATTTTAATGAAACTATATATTTTGTTATAAATATACTATGAATTCTTCTACTGCAGGCTTTGCAAAGTTCTCTTCAGGAACAACAGCCAGGTCTGAATCTGCTCACCACAACAGTGGAAGAAATGTCAAAGACAGCCCCCCCAGAAATTAATAAAAAATATCAGTTAGAACTTGAAGGAATACAGATCCGCTGGAAGAAGTTATCATCTCAGCTGGTGGAACACTGCCAAAAGCTTGAGGAACATATGACTAAACTCCAACAATTTCAGGTTATCAGAGATTTTACTTCCTCTATTTTCCTTCCCATTCCCTATACCCCTTTTAACTCTTTTTTCCATTACTACCTCTGTTCTATAATGCTTAGTCAGGTGGGCACATGACCTTCAAAGTCCTTCCAAAACAGTTCAAATTAATAAAAATCCTTCTCAAAAGGGAAGCTAATTAATTATGCATATCTCAGTGCTAACTTCTCTTTAAAGAACAGTGATTTGGCTCCTGCTTAGTAATTTCCTTGAACACCAACCAGTATTTTCACCAATTTCATCTTCATTTAATTTTCGTTTAATTTAGTCAACTCAATTTGATACCTTTAAAAATCCTTCAATTTTATCTATCCTTGTATTTTGCTTTATAGAATATAAATTACTTTTCTTATTGAAAGTTGACATCTAAATATACATATCTGTCTGTTATTATAATTTATTTTAAATAAGTAATCCACACAAATTATTCCATTGGTGAATGATATTGTTATATTGGGCATTTTTGTTTTTTATTTTTGTGTTTTCTTTTGAGTTTTTCCTCTTGAGATCAACACAAAATTCATGGCCTTCTTGTCACCAATAAGAATCTGACCCAAACATCATTTATTTAGTTTTGATGTTTTAAAAACTGACACTTGGACAACTTGGACAACTCAGCTGTAGTTTATTCCTCAGACAATGGAAAAAATTGATTGTTATGTTCATATTCAAAGTATTCCCAATTTGGTCCACATAAGGAATTATATTGTGCTAGCACAGTCCTAGAGTCACTTCATTACTTTTTTGAGGCATTGTTTCTGTTTTCACTCGATACTTGCTATTATGGCCAAAACATAATGCTAACCTTCCAGTTTTAACCTTCCACTCTTTCTATCAATACATTGTCTGCTCTATAAATATTCCTTTTGCTTATATAGAATCTTTCCTTCTTTTGGCATCTGTTGAGAATTTTCCATCTAAGAAATGTGTTTCTCGTGCAACCTTGATGACTACTCACTTTTCCTCTGTGACATCAGATGTTGAAACCAATTGGACATTTCAGTGAGAACCTCTTCCTATCTCCCAGCACACACATACTTTTTTCTTCAAATCACCTGACTCTCTTTTACATGGCTGCCCCATCCTGATGTATGGAATAGGTCAATTAAAAAAATCATTTTGTTTTATTTTTACAAGCCATTATTCTTGGTCTCTTCTAACCTCCTCTCTGTTATTCTCCCTTCCCCCTCTCACCCATTGAACAAAAAATAAAAATAATCCCCATAACAAATAGGCATAGTTCAGGAAAAATAATTCCACATTGACCATATCCCAAAATGCAAATTTCATTTAGTATTTCAAACCATAATGTTATTAACCTGCTTCACTTTTAGTCCTATAGAATAATGGTTTGTCAAGGCTTTCAAAGTTGCTTTTCTTTATAATGTTGTTTTCATACTATAAATTATTCTTTTTTTTCCATTCTGTATCAATTCATCGTGGTCTTCTCATTTTCCTCTGAAATTTCCATTTTGTCAGTTTTTTAAAAAAACTTATTGATTTATTTTTGTCATTTCTTAAGGTACAATGAGATTCCATTATATTCATGTACCATAATTATCTTCAGTCATTCCCCAACAGGTGATACTACTTTTAGTATCCAATTTTTGCTATTCTCAGAACTGCTATAAATACTTTTGTACATATAGGAGATGGATCACTTTGGAGAAATGAAAGAGAATGTGTTGGCATAGCTTGGCTTCCTTTTGTCTATAGCATTGCTTATTTTCCTCTTTCCATTATTTCATTGAGTGTGAATATCATTGTACCCAATGCCATATCCCTCTATATCCTGCACCCACCAATCCACTTGTGATCCCTATCCTGATCATCGACAATTTCTTAGCTTTATACTTTATTATATATCTTCTTTTCCCTTTACTCAAGTGTCATAGGGTAAGCCTTTCCCTTCTGGGGGTCAAAATATCCCCTAGGTAAAACATGAAAATTCTAATGATTTAGGCAATATCATTTACTTTGCTACCTCAGTAGAAATGTCTAAGTTCCTACAAGAAGCATATAATGTGTCAAAATGTTTTTTCACTGTTGTTTCAATTCATTGGCCTGAGTTATACTCTCTTACACCACACAGAATACATTTAATATCTTTTCCAAATCATGGTCATTAAAATACTTAGAGACTACAATATTGTTCTTATATAACATGAGTTCATCAATATAACGAGTACCCAAGTGTCTTTGTCAGTTTGTACATAATTCTACACCAGCCTGGACTACCTTCTGACTCTACTGTACATTCCAATATACTTCTATTCTTCCAGAATAATTGTTCCTATTATCCTAGACTAGGATGTGTCCATTGCAAACAAAGCATAAATCTTCTGTAATTATCCCAACAAGTAGCCACTTAGCTGATAAGGAGACAGTACTGTGTGATAGAAAGAGCATTGGAGGAAGAGTTAGGAAACAAGTCCCTATCTCACTAACTAGCTGTATGACCTTTGGCAATTTCCTTTATTTCTCTGGGCTTCTTTCCTCAAATGTGTCAGGGTCAATTAGAATAGAAAATATGTAGTTTCTCATTAGCTTAACATTTTTATTAGCTATCCCCCTTGTCTGTAATTCTCTTTCTCTTCCTCTGTTTACTAGCTTTCTAGGACATCCTTCAATCCCAGCCAAAATTCTACCTTCTACAAAAAGCCTTTCCTGATCCTATTTAATGTTATCTTCCTGTTGATTGTCTCCAATGTAGCATTTATATATTTTGTTTGTATTCAATTGTTTGTTCATTGTCTTCCCCATTAAACTGAGAACAGGGACCATTTTTGTTGTTGTTTAGTTTTTATGTTTATTTTGTTTTGTTTTGTTTTGTTTTTTGCTTTATATCCCAATTTTAAGTAGGGACTTAATAAATGTTTATTGACACGTTATTATTCTGTAACATAATCAGGGACTATAAGGCAGTCCATTCCATTTTTCAAACATCTTAATTATTAGGTAGATCTTCTTTATAATGTGTCAAAATGTTTTTTCACTGTTGTTTCAATTCATTGGCCTGAGTTATGCTCTCTTACACCACACAGAATACATTTAATATCTTTTCCAAATCATGGTCATTAAAATACTTAGAGACTACAATATTGTTCTTATATAACATGAGTTCATCAATATAACGAGTACCCAAGTGTCTTTTTCAGTTTGTACATAATTATATCCTGACAACCTTCTTGCATTTTATAGCTACAAATGACTCCAGAATGTTAAATGCTATTGGTATAGGTTATGTTCATTGTTCTATATGATCACAGATTCTCCTAATGTTGAAAATAAAGGTTTTTTAATATAGTGAGTCAAGAAGTTTACTAACTACTTCAATGTCAGGTCTTTACAATTTTTTACCAATTACTTAGTCTTTGGCTTATTTTTTCTTAGTAGAAGCTTGTATAATTAATTATATCACCACATATACTTTATTGACATCTGTTAGGAAAAGAGTTATAGGGAGCCAACTTTGTTTTTAAGAGCTACTTTGAGAGATTATTGTTTAATTTGAATATTTTTCAGCTGAAGAGAGGAGTGTCAATTTCTGAGTGTTGCCATTTATTTTAAGAAACATTTTGAAATGATGTGTATATATCAATTGTTTTACAATACTGAGAACCAAGAAATTAATATATAAAATTCAATGACATTTGTTCCAGTACTTCTTAGTTATATTTCTTAATGAGGTCTCTAGGATTAAGGAGATCTTCATTCTGAGAAAACTGGTGGACCAAACAAGCTCATCTTTTCTCTATTATAGGTAATTATCACCCATCTAGCCCTGTCCCCTGGATTCATCTATCTTTTTATTTTGGTTATATATTATAGTTTAGGATATATCCAAAGCCTAGCTCATAATACAAAACATGTGACATAAAAATATTACACAGCATTTGGTGATGAGATATAATATATATACACACACACACACACACACACACATACACACATATATATATATAAAACAAATGTTAAATGAACAAATTATGTACCTTTTAAGGGGCAAATCCAGGGAGGCCATCATTGATCCCAGGACTCTGTCACGATTTAATTTTTTTCTAATAATATGTTTATGAATTTCTTTCACCTCTTAAGTCAATTTATTTCATTTAATGAAATGATGAAAATATGAATGTGTATCTACTTTTAAAAATATTAATATTAATTGCTTTAAAAACTTTTTTGGGGGCTTCCTTTTCAATGTATGTCAAAACTTAAAATCTTACATTGCACTCCCATTTCTTGTAATTATTCTTTGAGTTACTTGAAAACATTTTCAAAGGAAGAGACATATAATGATTTTGTAGAATACCATATTTTCATGATGGGTTAAAACTCAGGGCAGCAGTCACATGAGTCCAACAGTGTTTGGATTGAAAACTATGTTGGATAGTGATTAAAGACAACAGGCATGGCTCTCCCTGCCAGAGAGAATTGACTTTTCATATCTCTAAGAATGTTGTCAGTTGTGGGTTTTGGGAAAAAGATTGTGGAAGAGTTAATTATTCACTTGCCTGTATCAGGCAAATTTTAATGATCATTGGTCTTCCTGGCCCTTTACTAGGGGGAGAAAGAACAATAACAAACAATTTTATGATTTTCATGAGCAAAACTAACATTTTTCAGATAATTAACATTATTTTTCTTTTTAGTAAGATGTTTATAAAATATTTTAACTAACTTTTTATATAGTGAGTGCTTTGATGAATCATTGAAGTCACTGATGCAATACAGTTAATGTTACCCATGATATGGGTTTAACCATTCTGTTCCTCCAGTGGGTCTTTTGTCCATATCACCCTCTGCACCCAGAAATAGATTATCTTTTTCACTCATACATCTCTAATGACATTCTTGATGGCACTTCTTTTGGGCAGTTTTTAGTTGGTGATGTGTTTTAGCCAGTATATGTAACTCTATTGGTCTTTATATGGTCTTTAACTTTAATTCTTCAAAGATAAATTACAGATGACTATTTAGTTATGTCTATCTTACCTTACTTGAACTCCTACATGTAAGTAAAGGTTAAATTTTCTATAAACCTCCCAAATTAGAATGGATGGGTACTCAAAAAGTAATTTGGATTAGGTCCCACCTATAATATGCCCCCCACCTCCAATATCCTCAGATGGAAAAGATAAACATCTATAAATAATGTATGAAGACAATTCATGGTATAATAAAATTACAAATATGTGATACATTTTTTTAAATTAAAAAGAGAACTTCATTGCTAAGGAGAACTAGAGGATGATTCTCAATAAATTACGTAAGAATTCTCTGGAATTTTTAAGGGATATATAAAAAAATCACATGGGATAAAAAGAATGGATATGTGAGATGCAATGTAGGAATTAACTGCATCAAAATTATTAAATATGAATAAATACACATGTATATTTATATACACATATACATTCAGACTTTCTGGGAGCAACTTCTCTTCCTAGTCTAAGAGCTAATGATGATTTATTTGACTATTTCATCCTATGGAGATTCAGGGGCTTTTTATAATCCTTACCTCAGCTCCTTCTGGAGACTAGAAATATTTCCAATCCATTTAAGCACGTCCTCATATTTTTCCATGCCAAACAAAATGGCAGATTTTCAGCCAATATTTTGGTTATTAGCAAATTTTCTTCTTTTATATAAATTAAAAAAATAATATACCAATAAAGGTCAATAAACAGTCCCAGATTTTTTTTTTTGAATGCTAACTACCTGGAGCTACAGCCTTTAGGAAACAGAATAGACTTTTTATTTTCTCCCACTTCATCATGGCATTCCCCTGAAAAGTAAGTAGATAATTGATAATTAGCATAGTTGATTTGTAGATCTCCTCCCATTGGGGAAGGAGGTGTGGTGTGTTTGTGTGTGTGTGTGTGTGTGTGTGTGTGAGAGTATGCTTGTGTGTGTGTGTTTGTGACTCACAAAAATCAATCAATAAACTAATCAACTAATCAACAGACACCTGAAAAACTTTGTATTATGCATCTGGTATTGAGATAAGTGCTGAGGATAAAAAGATAAAATTGATATATGTCCTCAAGATGCTTACATTTTAATGAAAGATATACCATAAATAAATTAGTGTAAGATAAAAATTAAGTAAATGGGAGGTAATGTTAGTGGGAGTGGCACTAGCAGTTGAACTGACTTGGAAAGATCTCCAATACCTCATCTAAAGGAAAGATAACTTAAGTACCAAAAGTTCTTCCAGAAGTGTGTGGGCTCCATTGTTCCTGAGAAGCTAAACAAGCATTAAATATAGGCATGATGACACAGATGGTAGACCATGCTGCCCAATTATTGCTAACCAGCTAAGTAATAGAAGGTTTGACACCTGAGAGTTGACTACAGTTATATATTTATATGCATAATACATACATACACACATTTATTTAAATCATGACAACTCAGACAATACAGAGGCTTTGCAACATATGTCCTTGGAAGTAATGCTACCTTCATCAATGAAATCTTGGATTTTTCAAGGTATGTTTCTATGTCTCTGTGTGTGTGTGTTTTCTTGATATAAATATATAGGAATATATGTGTATATTAACTACACTACATTTATGAAGAGAAAATAGCTAATGATTGTGTAAAAATTGGAAATTGCCTTTAAGATATGACCATGTATAAATAGGGTGGCATGGTTTCATTATTCTACCTTATGTTACTATTTCATAGAAATTACAGTAATGGTCTTATATTCTATAAATATATGATTATAATAAGGTTTTCATAGTTCATTTACAAAAATCATTATTTGTGAAAATATTTTAGATTGGAATCACTGAAGTTACAGTCAACCCTTAATATTTACAAAACATTGTGAATCATTTTGTATAGTTTTATTGAGGTTATAGTCTTGATGAAGAAAAGGTTTAAAATTTATTTGATTTATTTGGATAATTAAATGTTTTTAATAATTTAAATTTGCAGACTCTTTTAGAAATGACAGCTAAAATCTGATTATAATTTAAGTGTACATGTACTTCTGGAAATGAAAATGAATACTAATAGCCTATTATAAAAATAATTATCATGGAAATAATTGACCTTTCCCCCTTTAATGAAATACTCCTTTAAATTAGTCAAAGAAAAGACATAAATTAAATTCAAGGCTTTTGCCACCTAACAGTATATTCAAGACTGATAAATAATCATTCCTAGATTATAACAAATTGTGTCAGTATTTATTGGCTTTGCAAGTAAAGAACTAAAATGTATGGATGAGGCTTAATTCTGTGGAATTGATTTGAACAGAATTGCATCAAAGGTGATACAATTTGAGACAGAAGTGGTGTTTTAGTGGAAGTTAAAAGACAGTTGACATTCATATATATATACTCCATGTCAGCACTGCAAGATCCCTTTAACCAAAGAATCACATATACCTGGAAACATTTTCCTCACCCTTTCCATTTAGAACCCATAGACAAGATTTTGTTTTTCCCTCAAAACATAAACTTCTACTTTACTGTTCATTATACACAATGAAGTCCTTGGAAACAGGGACTGTCTTCATCTACCTAGCACTTGCTATAAATTTTTAAGATTTAGAGCTGGAAGAGCCATTGATTGTTACCTAGTTCTAAGCTGAGATAAATTCTGATTATATGTGTAAATTAAAATATTTTATTTTTTAAAATTTTATAATTAGCTTAGATTAATTTGTTTTTTTCAAGAAACAATTTCACTTAAAAGATTTATTTAAGAATTATATTACTACTTGAGATTTTGAAAAAGAAAAGAAATAATTTGAGGAGTCATTGCTAAACCTGTGATTTTTTTTGGTATAAGGAACTCGAGATGGAGAAAATGTTCATGCAGTTTACTTAGTATCTTCTCTGCAACTTAGTCACCTAGAGTTAGCCAGAACCCTAAAAAAGTTATGTGAATTGGTCAAATAATTAGGATTAATTAGAGATGAAAACTAAAGTCATATCATCCTGACTTTGAGGCCAACTCTATCCACTGTGAAAGACTCTCTTAATTATATTTCTTAAATATGGGCATATGAAGGGGATACATAATTAGCTGTGTAAGGAATTACTGTGTAAGGAATTAAATTAAGGGCTTGACAAAATATATGAAAATTCTAAGATAATCTTGTGGTCGCTGATTTAAAAATATAACTTAAGTCAAAAATGACTTTTAATAGCTTTTATTTACAAAGAGGTGGAAAGAGTTCACAGGAGAAAATACAAAAAGAGGGTAGAGAAGATATCTAACCTATCATACTAAATATTGCTCTGGTCCTGGTGTTCTGCTCAGTCCAGCAGGGCTTGTTAACCCTTCACCAGAGGACCACCCACCCACACAGCCTCCTTCAAGAGGAGAAAGCCTCTCTGGAATTAATCTCTCTCCAGAACCCAGGAAAGGAAGGCCAGCTATTCACTCACCCAAGAACCAGTCAAAGAGCCAAGGTCCCAAGTCAAAGCCAAGGTCCAAAGTCATAGCTCCAAGCCACAGTCCCAGTCCAAGATCCCCCAAGCTCCAGATTCACGCCAAAGAGGACTACAACAGAGGAAATTCAGGGCATTTGTAGTCATTTCTCTTCCCTTCCCCTCTTCACAGGGGCCAATTACAGTTTCCAAATTGCCTAGCACTGCCCAGGGGGGCAGTGTCTGTGGGATCCACTTCTCACCCTCTGAAAGTTCAGCTCTTATTAAAGAATACACAAGTTTCTGATTGATTGGGTTAAAAGGGTGGAGCTCTCCAAGTAAGACTCCTGAATTCTCTTACTTCTTCAAGTAAGTGACTTGTGAATTCTCTTACTTGATGGCTAACAAAGTGTTAAATAGAGGTTAAGTATGAGTTAAGTATGGGTTAAGTAGATTGATTAAAAATAGACAAAGAGAATAAAGAATTCCCTTTCACAACTGAAAGTGGTAGTGTTCATGATTGGTCTTGTTTGCTTATCTTTTGGAAAAAAGTCATACTTATTCTCTGCACTGACTATGCCAAAGGCCAATCATAGTGGTAGTCTAGGTTCCTAGGGCACTACTGCTATATCAACTCTCTGTGATCTAGGAAAGAAAGATTGGCATGATGTTTTTCTCTTACTATAAGTTATGAGCCCCACCAATGTGATTCATCTTGTTGGGGAGGGACTTGAGGTGAACCCCAGGTTTATGACAGGTTATCTTTCACAAGAATGCAAGACTCCAAAACTTAGTTTAAAAATAAAAAAATTAATTTATTAATTTAGAATTCATTTTGAAATGGTGGGGAGACAGTGTGCAGAGGTAGACAATGCCTCCTTAAGGAGTTGGATTCTGGGCTTTGTGATTGGAGAAGGGATGATGACAAAGGCATATTGTCTTTGGAACCTGAGATGGGTCATGTGGTTGTGTCCTATGCCTCAAAGTCAAAAGGAGGTGAACTGTCCAGTTTAGAGGACAATCAGATATCTGGGACATAAAGTAGATATTTATCAGGAGCAAGCTGGGATGTGCCTATCTGTGCTCATCAAGAATTAAAGGAGAGGCCAGAGGGACTCAAAGTTACCTTAAAACTTGCTTGGCTTTCTTATCAGTCCACCAAAACAGCTCTTTCCAAAGTTACCAATGATATCTTAGTTGCCAAATGTAATGGCCTTTTCTAAATCCTTGTTCTTCTTTAACTCTCTTCAGTCTTTGACACCACTGATGACTCTTCCTTGATACGATTTTTCTTTCTAGGTTTTTGTGACATCATTCACTCCTGGTTTTCCTTTTACCTACATGACCTCATTGTACTGTCCTCCATATCACACCCCCTTACCTTGAGTGTCCTTCAGGACTCAACCCTGGACCCTCTTCTCTTCTCCCTCTATATCATTCTATTCTTCACTTGGTGATCTCAACAGTTCCTATGGATTTAATTACAAAATCTATGTTGATAATTCTCAGTTTTCCCATTATGCCTCAACCTCTCTAATGACATGCAATAATAGATCTCCAATTGGCTTTCAGAGATCTCCAACTAGATGGCCAGTACTCATTTTAAATTAACTCATATACCTTCAAAACAGAACACATTGTCTTTCACCCTAACCCCTCCCTACCTCCTACCTTCCCTATTGTTGTAGAGGGTTATACCATATTCCCAGAGGAATTCCTCAGGCTCACAGTCTAATGGTAATCCTGGATGCCTCACTCTATCTAACAGCCCCATGCCAAGCTCTTACAAAAGCATATCCATTTTAAATTTGCAACATCTTTGGTATATGTCACCTTGTTTCTTCTGACACTGAGCACTCTTATGCATGAATTACTCATGGCTAGTTCCTTCTATAGCCTGATGATGGGTGTGGTGCCTGCCTCAATTCTCTCTTGATTCCAATTCATCCTCCATTCAGTCTCTTCAGTGATTTTGCTAAAGCGTATATCTGATCATGTCAACCTCTCCTTCACCATTAAACTCAGTTACTTCTAGTATCAAATACAAATGTCCTTGCAATTCAAAGACCTTTATAACCTAGTCCCCTTTTATATTTTCAGTCTTCTTGTACCTTACTCCAAGATATGTACTCTTCTATCCAAACACATTGGACTTCTAGTTGTTCCATGAACAAGACAATCCATCTCTGGCTGTTCTTCTATGTCTGGAATTCTCCCCCTCCACTCAACTTTTTTTACTTTTTTTACTAACCCTCCTTACCTTCATTTAAGTCCCAACAAGAAGCCTTCTCCAACCCTTCTTAATTCTTAATTCCAGTGCCTTCCTTCTGTTAATTATTTCCCTTTAATCCTGCATAAAATTTGCTTTGTATATATTTATTTGAATGTTATTTCCTCCTTTACATTGCATGTTCCTTGAGTGTAAGGACATATTTTGCATCTTTTGGCATCCATAGCACTTAGCATAGTGCCTGGCATCTAGTTAATCCTTAATAAATATTAATTGATTTATAAAATTATCTTTTAGAAATATGGTAATCTATTTGGTACAAAATATCTCCTTGTATTATCTGTGACACACTCTCCCATAAGTATATACAGATTTGAGGGGAAGGTGAGGTCAAAATTAAGCAGTATCTCTTTTTTACGAGTAACTAACAACTTCTTGGGAATTATTTTCCTTGAGTCTTCAAGGTGTTTGCCTTATGAATGGCACGGGTTTTATGCTGAGTTCCTTGCAGGATCACAAATCTGCCTTTGTACATCAATTCTAATTCTGAGTTCCTACAGCAGAAATTTCTGTCAGCAAACTCATTCTAGAGGAATCATATCAATTTAATAATGAGTCCAGTCCCCATCATTATCATATTTTTCTGGGAAGATGTTTCAAATATTAATTGATGAATGGAGCAAATAAAATACTATATGCCATATGACAAAGAAATTCTGATTAAATATTAAAGTTGTAGTTAGTATAAAAGAATAAAAAAGAGACAATCCATCCCTCAATTTCAATTTCTAATCTTATCTTGAGTTCCTGGTGCAGACACTTCTGTCAGCTGACATATTTTAGAGGACATTGTTGAAATGCTAATGAGAAGCCAAATCCTGTGGTCCTCTAATGGTTACAAAATATTACTCCAGTTAAGGACAGAGAGACAAAGCAGAAGCTCTACCCAAGTGATTCCTTCCCAAGGAAGAGATTTTTTGTTTTTGTTCCCTTCTTCACCACCAGTTATTAAAATCTCTTGGGTTTTACCCTAATCTTTTATAGGGGAACTATAAGCATGAACTAAGTCCCTTAACTAATTAGAACAAAAGATTCTTGTTTTAACTACCTCATTTTTTTTAGCTTAATTAATGCCCAGGTTTGACCCACACTTAGTTTGTACTTCTGATTCATTGAGTGTATTGAGATATTATTAAAGGCTTCTCTGGATTCCTTTAAATGAAATTAGGTAATTGTCTTACTTCTACCTTTACATATCATGACTATTCATTACTAAAAGGGGTTTAGATTCAAGTATCAAATACAAATATTGTTCCCACAGAGAAAACCAGAAGACAAATATGTTTAACTCATCCTCAAAAGTGGACAGAACTGAAGAAATAATTAAGTCATAGCCTTAAAATAAAATGTGATATTCTCCTTACTTTTTCTATTTCTTTTTTAATTTTTTAATAATTATTGTCAGAGAACTTTGAGTCCAGCTTCAAGGTTCTAAAATGGTAAATCATAAAAATATTCATGGGGTTGTGAAGATAGAAGAGGTTGGGACCTCAAGATCACATGATTCAAGCCATTCATTTTACCAATTGAGAAACAAAGGAAAAATTTATTTCAGTCACATAGATAATACACAGCAGAGGCAGGATCCACAGCTATACTGCCCTTTGGCTTCAAAGCCAAAATTCATTCATCTATATAATGCTGCCTTTCTTATCTTTAGAACCATTATTCTGGCCCAGAAATGCTGCTATAAAATGACAATAAGTTGAAATGAATAAAGATTAAAGCATGTTAGATTTAATCGGAGGACATTAATTAAAATGATATGGTTCTGTAAAAATAAGAACAACACAAATTTGAGATACTATGTGCAAAGTTTATAAACTATAACTGATTATATAAATGTAAATTATTGTGATTGCCATTACTTTCCCTACCTCAATGTTAGAAATTCTTTTTAAGACTAGGTCATCTTGAAAATTAAGTGGATATTAATCAATGCCCATTTAAGACAAGTACAGGATTTAGACATGCATCTATTCTGTTAAATTAAGGTCCATTGTCTAGTGAAAACTATACATCTTTTGTTTGTATTTTGTTAAATCCATGATTAGCAATGTTTTATTTTAAACTTTCTAAGTAAAAGATCCACATTTTCCAACATTAATGAAGAAGGCTTATCTTTGAATAGAAAATACTTTATTGTTACACTATATCATTGAATTGAGTTTCTTCAAAAATTGCTAGTTAAATTATTAAAAAGAAGTTAAATTTTGCTACTCATATCTTTCTTCAATCAGTGGATACATTCTAATTCGTGCAAATTGTCAAATTTGAAGTAAAATTTAGTCTATGAATGGTTATTTCCAGAATCTCATTTCTATTTAAGTTTATTTAACTTGTAGATATCTTATAGAATAACTAAGAATTTCAGCTATTTGTTTCCTCCTAAAATAACACATCTTAGTTTCCTTAAAATTCAAAATTTGCATAACAAATGTATTAGCTTCTCTTGGGTAGAATTTTAACATACTACTGTATGATATACAAGGTAGGGATTTTATTTAAGGGCCAGGGAATTTCTGTACTGAGCCTTACTCCAGTCAGTCGTCTAATAGTTGATGTTCAGTATTGGTTCAAAATGAGACTCATAGGTCATTCAACAGATAATAATAAAAAACAGAGATTTACTTAGTCTCAGCAGGAAATTATTCAACAAGAGGTAGGCACTGATGCTGCCTCAAGTTGATTCAGCTGAATGAATTTTCCTAACCTGAGTTACATCAGCCTCTGGAGCCTCCTGTGGCTGCTTTGTATTTAGGCTAACACAAAGCTATGTCAGTACCCTGTACTGTTAGACTCTGAATCATGTCAGCCAGGAATCTAGGATGATCTCAGTAACTTCTAAGGAGAAACTAGCCCAGATTTCATGGGTGAAGGGATTCTGATATTGTTCCTCCTACACATGGGCAGCTGTTGGGAGATAATTGGGGGGGGAGGGGAGGAAGCGATAAATAAAAAAAGAAGAAAGAAGAAAAAGAAAAGAAGAAAAGAGTTTTATAAAATTATTTTTAGGCTTTCAAAAAAGAGTAGAAGAAAATTCAGTTTAGAAGGAAACACAGGCAAGCAAGTCAGTGTTGGTACTATCACATTAAAATTGAATGTGTAAATATTTAAAGAGCTATATAAAATAGATTTATGACAGTTAGATGGTAGAGTGGATAGAATATTGTACCTGAAGTCAGTAAGATTCCTTACTGAGTTTAAATATGGCTTCAGACATTTACAAGCTGGGTGATTAGGCAAATCAATTCCTCTTTTGCCTTACTTTCTTCATTTTTAAAATGAGTAGGGGAAGGTTATAGCAAACCACTCTAATATCTTTTCCAAGAAAACACCAAATGGGATCACAAAAAGTTGGACAAAACTGAAAGAACTGAACAACAGTAGTCACACTTTCACATGTATCATCTTCTTCTGACCTATTTTGTACATCAGAAAAGTTTATTTGTTTTTTTAAGTCTTATTTTTAACGTGTAATAATATTGGCAAGAAACATTAAACCATCTTAGGTTGCATTAAGAAAAACATAGTAACCAGATATAAGATTTTAAAGAAAAGAAACAAGAAAACTGTAGCCAAGAGAACAATATATGTTGAAATGAACAGAGACATTATGGTTTAACCCAAATGATTCCTTTGGAACTTTATTGATATTGATATTGATATTGATGTTGATATTGATATTGATGGGGAGTTACCAGAAATTCCATCATAATATTTTAGGGGGGAATTGGAGGACAAGGTCTGTACAATTGAGAGACTATAGAAATAAAGGGAAACATTTTCAAAATCATATAGTTTCAAACAGTAAAAGCTGTTAAAGTGTAAAGTAACTAAAAATGAAGCAAAAGCTAAAAGTGACTAAAAAGTCCTTATAAAGTGACTAAAAAAGAAAACAAAAGGTAATAGGGATAGTAATATGTGGAATAATGAAAAGTGTCTTGTGAATTGAAAAGAAAATCATAGAATCTCAGGCTGTCTGATCCAACTGTATCCAATCTCTTATTTAATCTTTTCTATATTCCCTTCTTTAATATCTTTGACAACTGGTCATTCAGCCTAAACTAGACAGTCTTTAGTTAGCTGGAATCTACTATCCCCTGAGGCAGCCTCTTATATTTTTTCAAAGCCCTTAACTGATAAGAAAATTTGCCTTATATCAGCCTGATACCTGCCTCTCTGGAATTTTTTTCAAGTGCCTCTTGTTCTGCCCTATGGAGCCATGTAAAACAAGTCTAGATGCAATCTTTCACTTGCTCATTACCCCCAGGACCTAAGCAAAATGGTATATAAATAGGATGTTTTCTCTTTTAAGATGATGAAAGTTTGCATTGAGAGTTTAAAGCCAAAGGGAAAATTGACACTATCAAATGTGGAAAACATTTTATGACGGTTTCAGGTGAAAGAAGCTATAAAGGCACAATTGAATTGAGTTTATTGTTCATAACCTATTTCATATACTGTAAGGGCACAATTAGTAACACCACATGTTGTAGCTTAAATTTTTTCTAAAGGGAAAAATTATTTTATATTCTGAAAAACAACAACATAAAACTATATCATTCAGCCAACTTTTGGTTTTTAAATAACAGAATTCATAATCTAGGGTTAAACACTAGACTATAATGTATCTTAAATAAAGATGATTTTCTGTTGAAGAATTAATTGTACACATGTTTCAATCCTTGGAAAAAATCCTGTGCTAATATGTAGAAATATCCCAGTGATAAGCAGTATGAGAAGTAGCTGGTATTGTAATAATGCCATAAAATACTTCTCTAATTACAGAATGACATAAAAACCCTGAAGAAATGGATGGCAGAAGTAGATGTTTTCCTGAAGGAGGAATGGCCAGCTCTTGGGGATTCAGAAGCTCTGGAAAAACAACTAGAACAGTGCACAGTAAGACATGTTCATATAAATGTCCTATTATTTGGAAATAATTCCATTAAGATAACTGCATCTATTTGGGGGATAAGAATAGCAACATAGTATGGAGAACTCTCAGGTGAGGATATTCCCCTCTAATAATTCAAGTCAGCACATTTTTCTGAAATTTACAGTCTTAAAAAATTGTCCAGAGCCATGAGAAGTTGAGTGACTTATCCAGTGTCACACAGACAAATTGTGTCAGAGGTGAGATAGACTCACGTCTTTTTGGCTCTGAGTCCAATGCTCTAGTCATTCCAGCTTACTCCCTCTATTGTCTTTTATATTTTCAAAAGCCTAATAGTGCCTTGGGAAGGTTTATGAAATATCAATTCTTTTGTCTCTTTCATTGAAAATCCTTGCTGTAATACTCAGTGTTTGAAATTCCAGATTTTTTCAAAATTATACTAATAAGAACAAGAACTCACACTTATATGATGTTTATGTGATTAGATAATATAAGTATTATCTTCCTCATTTTATAGATGAAGAAGTAGAAACTCTGTGTAAGGATTGGAACTTGAACCCAGATCTTCTTAAATTAAATTTAAGGCCTTTTACTACCCATCTCACTTTCTCTAAGAGGAGTATGATGTTAGTTTATGCTAGCATAAATCTTAATATTGCTAGAAACTCATATTAGTAATTTCATATTTATTCATATAATAAAAATATCATGTTTTTTCTTTTGTTAATAAAAAAAATTTGTTAAACATTGTTAAAAACTTTTTTCAGTTAAAGTCCAAAATCAGAAAGATCATAGAATCACATCAGTTTTATATTTCTTTTCTTTTGATTCACTTATCCTTAATTTAGAGAAGTTGGGTATATATTGTTTTAAAGTTTACAAAGCACTTTACATGCATTATCTCAGTTGATTTTTAGTGCATATTTTTCTTATTTAGGTGCTATAGTTATTATTGTCATTTTACAGATGAAAAAAATTGAGTCCTAAAAATTTTAAGTAATGTGCCCAACTTAGAACAGCTAATACATGTCAGAAGTGAGATTTGAATCCAAGTTCTCAACTCCAAGTCTAGTATTCTTTCCACTATATTATTCTTCCTGGTTACTTCAATTTTCAAATAATGCTACATTTCTTTTCTTTAGGTTTTAGTAAATGACATCCAGACAATCCACCCAAGTTTAGTCAGTGTCAATGAAGTTGGGCAGAAGATACAGAATGAAGCAGAGCCACAGTTTGCTTCCAAAGTCAAAACAGAATTAAAAGAACTTAATGCTCAGTGGGATCATATCTGCCAACAGGTTGGTGGTCTATAATTGTGATATGATTTCTTTTGCTCTATGATCATTTTCTCTTTGTCTCCTCTTCCTCTCTTTTTGACTTTTCACTGATTTCTTTGAATTCTCTTAGACATTTTCAGTTCAGAATAATTAACCTTTTATCTCACAAAGTTTATTTCTAATGCAGAAATATGTCCAATATTAGTGGCAATGCAATGTCCCTGAACAATCTGCAGGGATCTAAAAAACACTATCCACAAGCAGAAGATAAACTGTGGGAGTAAAAATACCAATGAAAAGCAACTGCTTGACTACAGGGGTGGAGGGGATATGACTGAGGAGAGACTCTAAATGAATACTCTAATGCAAATACTAACAACAGGGAAATGGGTTTGAGTCAAGAACACATGTGATACCCAGTAGAATTGCACGTCGGCTGTGGGAGAGGTGGTGGGAGGGGGGGAGGGAAGAAAAGAAAATGATTTTTGTTTCCAATGAATAATGTTTGGAAATGACCAAATAAAAAAATTTAAAAAAAGAAATATGTCCAAAATAGATATTTCAGACTACATGATTTAGTCTTACCGAGGCTCAAAAATTGAATGTCAAGAATATAGATTTGCTTCACAAAATGAACTGTCACTTATAGAAAAATAAACTTCCTTCATCTTTTAGTATATGCTTTCATTTATATCTTTTTCCCCTGAAAAGCTATAAATAGGAGAGAGTCCATTTTGAAATGTGCATGACAGAAAGGTTAAAAGAATAAAATATTCAAAGTTATCAACAGAAATGTATGGGGGCAATTATTATTTCATATAATTAAGCCATGTCCAAATTTGACTTCTGTCTAAGAATGTAGCCTAAATAGTAGGCAGGTAGTTCAAATACCTAAAATCTAGTTTGGCAAAAACCTGAAATTTGCATCAGGTTAAATCTGATTAGGAATAAAATGAAAAAAATATATAGTAAACTACAGCTGACTACAGAGTTATTCTACTGCACAAAACAATTGGAAAGAATCCCATAGGCATTAGGAAAGGATATAATGAATAAAGCCAAAGCAAAGCCTCCTAGTTTAACCGAAGATGGTCTTGAGGCACAACAGCCTTCAAAGCTGTGTGTGGATGCAGCAAGAGCAGAGGACTTTCCATAGAAAACCCCAGGGTAATCAGACATTTTTTGGCACTGTGAAATCTTCTGGAATGCCAGTCACCAGTGTGCAGGTTCTCTGTTCGTCTATTGCCCACCTTGTCATCATCTGTCAATGTGGAAGAGGTTTTGCTGCCCTTCTAGAGTGGGAACATGGGGTGTGTGGTGTGGGGGGATGCTGAACATTGCAGGATCACTCTAGGTAATTAATTATTTCTAAGAACACAAAGCTGATGCCTAGTATAAAATATTACAGATCCAACACAGAGTGGATAATTGAATAATCTATAATTCATGCTTGATTAATGCTGAAACTACAGATTTTGTAGTTGATGTTTACCCAGTGCTAACTAGTGAGAATTGCAAGCTTTCAGAGTGAGTGTCCCATTCCTACCCTGTACTGCCTACTGTCAGCCCATATCTATTCTATGTACATAAAAATGCTATATACAGAATAAATACGAAATAATTAACCCAAGAAAGGAACTAGAATTAAGAAGCGTTCAAAAAGTTTTGACATAGGAGTCAAAAACATACTGAAAAATCTCAGGCTTCCCAAAGACTGCTGATAGCTCAATAAATATGATTAATAATCTCCTTGGGCATGTCATGTTTTCAGAGGTACAGAGTCATCCCACCCTGTGCTACCCTCTCACACTTGAACTGAATACACTGATACTATTAAGGCTGCCTTGTGGTTTCTTAGTTATTTTCTACCTCTTATGTCTAACTTTAGAATCTATTTTCTTTCATGTTTTTGAAATACCTTATTTACTGATCTATACTGTCAAAGGATTAGATCACTTTACTTACTAGTCCACAGTTTTCATATATTGATACTCTTCCATTCAGAAATATCCTGAGGAAATTATATTTGTTATCCCTAGTTGTCTCTTAGGGGAGAGGTAAGAAGGTAGGCAGCTACAATGGACCAGGAACCATACTATGCATTTTACAAATATTATCTCATATGATCCTCACAACAAACCTGAAAGGTCATTTCTATTAATATCCCCATTTCATAGCTGAGTAAATGGAAACAGAGATTAAGTGACTTGCCCAGGGTCACACAGCTAAATAAGTGTCTGGATTTGAGTTTAGGTTTCTAAAACTCCAGTTCCATCCTTCTTTCACTGTGCTACCTTTCTGTCTGGCCCCACCCTTTGAATCTTATGTAGTAAAATCTCTTCCACTGATAGTCAACTCAAAGAATTGAAGGCTGCCTCAATTAGTCTCTAGATTTCCAATTTTTAAAAAATGCCACAGAGAAAGATTAATAGACAACTTGTTAACAGATAGCCACTGGACCTGGAGTCAGAAAGACCTGAATCAAAATCCAGCCTCAGATACTTCCCAACTATGTGTTCCTAGGAAAGTAATTTAATTTCAGATTGCCTGACCAAAGGATCCATTGGATCCATTGGATCCATTGGACAAGGAAATGGCAAACTAGTGTCCTTGCCAAGAAAAAACCATAGATAGCTCTGGCCAATGGGGTCAAGAAGATGCAGTTATGACTGAATTATTGGACGGTAGAAAACTAGTATCAGGATTAAAGGGCATCTTTGAAGGTAGGAGAACACTTCTAACACTAATCAAATTCTCTATTATCATAGTTCCTTTAGAAATTCTAATAATTCATTATTGGTCCCTACCAGTATTGATAAAAGTGGTGAGCCCCATGGTCTTCCATGTCTAACTTTGCCCATCACTCAGTATCTTTTTATTTTGCCAGTCACTACCCTACCTGAATTGCCTGGATCCTAAGCAAATCTCATCACATTTGAAACTTTTTATTATATGATGATGAGATTTATATAATATTATCTATACCTTCATTTCCACTTCTCTTTTATCAATTGTGTTTTGAAATTTGCATGGTTCTTTTGACTTGGTCTGTTTTTCTTTATAGCTTGCTCCAATCAACTCAGCTATTTGGTTCCATTTAGTGTATCTATATGTTTATGCATATCTATCTTATATTTAGTATTTCTGATTCTCTTTCTGGTTACTCCCCTAAAACCTAATATAGTTTTATATTATGTTCCTGTCTCTCCATTTACTCTGCTTAATGTCCCCTTGATAGCAAATAGAGTATGCACTACTTAACCATAAGATATCCTTCTTTGGTTCCAGTCCTTTAACTTCTGGCCAATAAACTTCATTCTTCTACCATCTATCCCTGGGCCTCATTTATGTATCATATAGGCAATAAGGTTTTAAAAAAAAGAAGTAAAAAATATTTTTAAATGAGCCATATGGAAAAAAGATATTGCTTAAAAAGATATAGTTATATTAACTCACAGAAGAAATTGCCTGAGGCTAGTAGGCTTATTTTTTCCTTGAAATAACTCATTTCATAAAGAAGTGTTCTGAAGAAGTTATTATTTAGAAGCAAAAGATTAAAAATGCCAATATCTTCCTGGAAGCAAAAATCGAAATGGTAAACCAACTAGCTGAAGATCTTGATTAATACATTTAAGGAATCCCTGATTAACCAATCAGAACAGGAAAAAAAAACACAAAATAAACATTTAGATTACTAGAGGAAATATTAGGCTAGTTTAATATGTCATGAAGAAGCAATTAGGTAAAAAGCACATGTCTCCAGTATGATTTTGGCCCTGAAAACATTCTTCCTTCCCCTAGGTGTGATCATTTTTAAAAAAATCTATATATCTATATTCATATATGTATCTATCTACACATAGAGTAAAGTTAGAGTTTTTTCATTATTTTGCCAAGACATATAATCCAGCCTAAGAATTCTGCTTCTCCTATGCTGCTCTGCCACATAAACGTTATTTGGTTCTAGTTTGGCAGTGAACTGTATCTTTGCAGATTCTTTTAGTTAGAAACCAGAAACCTTGGCTTTTGGATTATTAGCACTGCTCTGGAGGGGAGGGGGCACAGAAACCCTATTTAGTTCTCTAGTCAATCATACTGATAGAATCTGAATTTGGGGGTAAAAGAACTTTACTACTCAATAAAACTTATTTTATCTACCCATATAAACTCATTCTCATTCTCTTTTCCTTATAACAATCTTATAGCAGAAGCTGTATCAGAGACCATCTAGTAATTCTATCTCTAATGACTACATCAGGAGAATGAGTTCCAGGAAGGGGGTAGAAATCATTCTCTTCCAGGAATGACATTCTCTTCCTCCTGTGATTCCATATTGCAGCTTCTTTAGCCAAAAGCTCTACTCCCCTTTCATTCCCCAATCTATTTTGCCCTCTCACTTCAGTTGCTCAGAATCCTTTCTCAAACAGGTCAAAACCTGGCTCAGTTTTCCTTTCTGAACCTATCCTTCAATAGACATATTGATATTCCTAGCAGTTTCTGAAATACTTGTGTCTATTCACATTCTCCTCACTCCTTTCTGGTTTCCAGGAAACTTTGACAATCCTATCAGAGCAAAACATCAAGAGAATGAAGGTTCCCTTGGATTGGAGAAGCAGAGGCATTAATTTGAAGAAATAACCTCAAGCACATTATCCTTTTTTCCAGCTTTGCTCTCATCTTTTTGCTCCTTAGAATGATCCCCTACCTTTTTCTGAAATGGAACATGTTTGAGACAGTCTTTTGAGGATTTATCAACTCCTTCCTCACTTCCACATCCTTCAACCTACAGCAATTTTGCTTTTCCCCTTAACATTCTAATGAAACTATTTTCTCAATGGTCTTCAATGACCTCTTGTCCACAAAATAAAATAGCCTTTCTTTTATCTTTGCCCTGTTGATGTCTCTGCATTTGTCAACCTCCACTTCCTCTTTTTCATCCTTTGGCTTCAGAAACATAACATTTTTTGTCTTCTCCCACCCCACAAACCACTCCTAATCTGTATCCTCCTCTGACTTACCAAAGTCAGACCCCAAATTCATCTCATATAAACTAAACTATTATTATGTACTACTAGTCAGTCATTCTTTCTTTTTTCATACCCATCCTTCACACTATCATTTGAATGATCTTTCTCAGGAATTTTTCTGCACTTGTCAGTTCTTTATTTAAAATCAAACAAGCAAGTAAACAAACAAACAAAAATTTTTATTGACACCCTACTGCTTAAAGAACAAAACAGAAATCCCTGATCTTGGTGTTCAAAGCCCTTCACAATCTAGTTTAAACAATGCTTTCTCTAGCTCATGCTGTTTCACATTTTATATGTTTCAGTCAAAGCAGATCATTATTCATTCTGTGCTCTCATCTTGCCCTCTTTATTCTCTCTTCATTAGCTCATGTCATTTGTCCTCCCTGCTATAGATTGTCCCTTTCCTCCTTTCCATTTCTTTCTGTTAAAATTCTTTCCTTTTTTTAAGCTTCTAATTCAGTTGCTATTTCCTTTATGAATCCTTCTTAAATCTTCCTATATCTTCAGGAGAAATTCTCCTCTCTCTAACCTTATACATGCTACCTGGACCCCTCCTCTGCCCTCTTTGCTCTCTTTTTTTTTTTTGGATTTTTTGTGTACTTAAATTCTTTCTTTGCTCATTAGATTGTAAGCTAATTGACAGATTAGTTTATTTGTTTTTACTTTACAGTGTTATGAAAGGAACAGGTTTTTAATTATATTTTCCAGGTTACATGTAGATATAATTTTTCATAATTGCTTTTTCATTTTGTAATCCATCATTTCTCTCTTTCCTTTCCCCTCCATGAAAGGGCAGGCAATATGATATAGGTTATACCTGTGCTATCATGCAATATATATTTTCCATGTTCATCAAGTGGAAGAAGACACATATTGCTTAAATTAGAAAAAACTCATTAAATTAATTAAGTGAGGAATTAGGTAATACATTTAGATCCCATCAGTTCCATCAATGGTGGTGGGTATCCTTTTTTTATGGGTCTCTTGGAGTTGTCTTGGATGCTTGAATTGCTGATGATAATTAAGACATTCTAAGCTGATCATTTTATTCACTGGGTACAACCTTCTGTTTCTGCTCACTTCACTTTGTATCGCTTCACATAGGTATTTCCAAGGATTTTTGTGATCATCTTGCTTGTCATTTCTTATGGCACAGTACTTGTCCATTACAGTCATAGACTACAACTTGTTTAGGAATGTAGAGTAGGTTTTAATATATACCTTCTGAGTGAACATATTAATTTATCTAAACAAAAAGACTATTCATGTGTGCTAGCTAACTTCCCCATTTGTTTTAGAGCTACTGTTTCATCATTCACTTTTACAATCCATACTTTCCATTATTTCTCCACCCTTAGACAGTAATGTGGTAAGAATAGATTGGTTTTAAGATTTTTGTTTTTCAATTTATTTTTAAGGCACGTGCTAAAAAGGAAGCCCTGAAAGGAGGTTTGGATAAGACTGTAAGCCTTCGAAAAGACCTGTCCGAGATGCATGAATGGATAACACAGGCAGAAGAAGAATACTTGGAAAGGGATTTTGAATATAAAACACCAGAAGAGCTCCAAAAGGCAGTTGATGAACTAAAGGTGAAGACCCCAAACCAAAACTTTTTTAAAACTTTTTTAAAAAGAACTTATTTTTCCCTGATGTTATTATTCTATCTATGGTCATTCCACAAACATATTTTCTAGTTGTTAATGTAATATGAAAGATTACCTAAAGATTTCCAGTTTGAAGTTATACAATAACTAGAACTCTTTGGTTCTTTTTCCTGTATTTTGGTACTTTATTGTCTGTGATACTCCTCCTTTTGAGTTGAATTATTATATAATTTTGCTTTTTCTTAATAGTTGAAGATATTTAACATAATGACAATTCTAATTTTATTTGTTTTGAATTTTAAAATATGTACATTGACTTAAAAGTGTCAGTAAAGCCAGTAATTTGTAAAAATTCATATTTTTACATTTGGGATTTTAAAATTTTAACATAAATATTAGTCAATATAACTATAATTCCTTATTTTCTTTTAACTATACAAGAGATAGAAACATGTGTATACATGTAGTATTTGTCATAATATGTTATATTTTGATTTAAAAAATTTTATATTATAGTATTTTAGTTAAATGGTAGATAAATATTTTGTTTACCTCTGAAAGGTAAATAAGTTAATTCATTTACTTACTTTTTTCTTAAGGAGAAACTTACAATCACTGCTATATTTTGTATGTTTTTGATGTTATTGTTTTGATAATTTTAATCAATCATACCTCTCAGCCAGGTGATAAAGTGGTTTGTGCTTGATTTGGAGTGAAGACTTGAACTCTTCCTGAGTTCAAATTCGGTCTCAGATATTTATGTGATCCTGGTCAAGTCATTTAATACTCTTTGCCTCAGTTTCCTCACCTGTAATATGAGCTGGAGAAGAAAATATATCTTTGCCAGGAAAACCACAGATGGTGTCACAAAGAATTAGACATGACTGAAAAACAACTGAACAACATACATTTTTAAAATGAATGCTCTGAGAGGAAAAAAGGGGTAATTTTTGCACAAGCCCTTCAGAAGTTAAATCCCTACAGTAATAAAGTGACTTCCTTCATTTTTCAGAGTGCTAAGGAGGAGGCCCAGCAGAAAGAAGTCAAAGTAAAACTCCTCACAGACTCTATGAATAATTTCATAGCACGCGCTCCACCTGTCGCACATGATGCCTTAAAAAAGGAACTTGACACCCTAATTACCAACTACCAACGACTCTGCAGTAGACTTAATGGAAAATGCAAGACTTTGGAGGTCAGTAGCTTTTGTTTATATTGATAATTGTGTCTGTTCAAGTTACCAAAAAAAAAAAAAAGCCAAGAATACTTCTTTAGTTAGACAGATGCTTATTTATATTCTTCACTCTGTACATAAAAAAGAATCATAAATGTCTTCACATATAAGAAAGTTTTCTAAGAGTCCTCATTGTAATTTTCTTAAAAAAAAAACCCTTTTGTCCTAGATTATATTAGTCTTTCAGCCTTGACAGCTTCTGTAAGGAGAAAATTGTTTCTACCATCTCCCTGTAAATAAATTGTCATCTCATCATGTGCCCTTCTATACCTTGACCTATGTATATTTGAATACACAGTTGGCATAGTCAGATGCATTTACACCTGAACCATGTCATGAATAAAAATGACCATGATATGCAATTTGGAAATTGTATTATGCCAAGAGCACAAAGCATTTATCTATTGTAAAACACCTTCTATTTAGAGAAAGTGCAAGATGTTAGACAATCCAAACACTGAAAAACAAATTTAGTCCTTGCTCTAATGACCTTTATGATTATACTCCTTAATTGGTTCATGTTTAAATAGATCTGTAATATCAGCCATTTGGAAGTTTTATCCAGTGATGAATATCACCACCCATATAGATTTAGCCCTAAGATGCAACTTAGCTTTTCCCATAAGTTCCCCAAAGTGTGCTTCCTGGTGAAGGGGGGAATCCACCCAACTTGCTTGGAGAGTTCTTTTTCTTATCATCGTGAAGGTACCTGTGGAACACTCTGGATGACCACCTATGATATGCGCTATCTACAGAACGACCCTGTTTTCTCCCCCCATTACATATTTCCTTTATGGTATCTTTTTATCCTCTTATTTAAAGTTCCACGTTGATTATATGTTGCAGCTTTCTCATACTCACCATGCCCCTTTCCATTGTCCTCTGTGAAATTCTTGTACCATTCTTTGGAGACTGTTGATTTCTTTATCTCACTTCCACAGAACATTTATATTTTCTAAAAATTGGGGGGGAGGTTCCACAAAAGAAGATTAGGGTCATTAATGGAATTTATAGTTTTCCAAAAGAAATCCAACACATTTTGCTCTTTTGATTTAACTCTGAGTTGAATTTTTCCTTCTATACCACTTTTACCAGATATTCAGATATACTGATGACTGATTCTATGTCTTTTCCACCTATGTCGAAAATTCATTCCATCTATCTGCATTTCATAATCTTGGCAATAGAAATTCTTTATCCACTAGATCTTTCCAGATAGGTTTAATTACAGGCATTTATATAGCAAATGAAATGTAGAAAATTAGAGTTGGAATAATTTTTAAATAAGAAGACTTGACCAGCTCATTCTAGCCATTTCAATGACTTTATTTGTTAGCAAATGACTTTCTGAATGAGTGATTAAGTGGTAGCCCAGGGTTGACACTAGGGAAAAATAAAAGGAAGAAAGTCATACACCAGATTTATATGAGCAAAAGAGATTTTTAAAAGCTCTTCTTTACATCTGGAAAGAAGCAAGAACAGTATTTGTAAAACCTTTAAATATGTATCCTAAATGGGGAAATAGTGACAGTTTCCAAGAAGGCTTTAAAGCTTTTCCATTTTTCTATAGGAAAATCCCCATCTCTAATATGTATGTTAAATAATATACATTTATTCAGTATTTATTTTATGCTAGTCATGGTCCTAAGTCTTGAGGATATAAAGAAAGAGAAAAAAAAATATATATATATAGTCCGAACCCTCAAAGAGCTCACATTTTAAAGGGTATGTTTCTTCCTTTTGAGGGATTTTGAGATGATGATTGGTGGGAAGCAGGGTGCCATTTGCTACCTCTAATTTCAGATTTCTGCTTTGAGAACTTTCAGCATAGTAAATTAATTGAGGAAGATGACAGTATTAGATTGGAATGTTTCCATATTTCCTAAAGGTTAGCTTACAAGAGATTTATCATCTAAATTGGGAAGAATTAAAGTGGTTTAGATCTTGTTGGGTACTTATCCATGAAGTTATTATTGGGAAAAGAGGAAACCTTTTTAACTGATTTTAGCAGTGAAAGCAAAGACACAGCAAACATTTAAAGTTAACCAACTGAAATAGGCAGAAAACTTACCAGGGAGGTCTTTCATCTAAAAATAATCCAATAAATGCCAGTTAACTGGCTTTGGGTTGTTCTCTCAGTATGAGGATCAAAAGCCTTGTGAAAATACTTAGAGCTTTTTTTTTTCTTATAGATTCTACATGTTAACTGTAACTTAGATCCCAAAGAGAAAAACATATATATATGTGTGTGTGTGTGTGTGTGTATGTGTGTATACACACACATACACACACACACACACACACATATATATATAATACAAGAAGATTCTAACAAGGAAAATAAGGCTTCAACTTTTAATATAGAGCCCAATATGTCTATATTTTTGCATTTATACATTAAACAGCAAGCAGTATTTCATATATTATAAGTGATATGTGTCTTCTTTCACAATGATGAACATGGAAAGTATATTGGATAATAGTAAATGTATAATCTACATCATATTACCTGCCATCTTCAGGAAGGTTCAGGGGTCCAAAACCAATTATTAAAAATCTTACCTACAGTTAAAAAATTGACCAGCACTAGAAATGAATTTATATTATTAAGAGTGAATAGGGAGGGGATAGCTGGATAGCTCAGTGGATTGAGAGCCAGGCCTAGAGACAGGAGGTCCTAGGTTCAAACTTGACCTCAGACACTTCCCAGCTGTATGACCCTGGGCAAGTCACTTGACCCCCATTGCCTAGCTCTTACCACTCTTCTGCCTTGGAACCAATACACAGTATCGATTCCAAGATGGAAGGTAAGGGTTTAAAAAAAAAAGAGTGAATCGGAAGAGTTCTTGAAGTAACAAAATCTAAAAAACAAGCATATGTTTATACTTCTGAATATTTAATGGGAATGCCAGGGATAACATTGCACCCTATCTCTTTCCATGAAAAAAAAACATATCTGTTCCAAACTTAATTTAGTCCTGGGAGATATCCAAAAGCTTAAAAAAAGGTCAAATTTATTTTATCATATTATTTGACTCATTATCCTCCAACCTGGCATAGATCTGACAGCTATGTGTCATAGTGGATAAAGTACTAAACCTAGAATCTGAAAAGACCAGAGTTTAAATCCTACTGCAGATATTTACTAATTGTGTAAGGCTACATAAATCCCTAAACCTCTCTCAGACTCAGTTTCCTCATATATAAAACAATGTATAAAGCTGTTTTGTAAAACTTAAAATATTATATAAATATTAGATCTTATGATTTATTTTATTATAATTTGCTAAAAACACTGTTTGGCTTATGTGTCTAGTGTCTTCTTAAAAAAGAGAAAGGAATTTTGGTGCCTCCTCTCAAAGATTATCTACAATATACCTTATGTATATTTTATTTGTATTGGGTTGTTTTCATGTTGTCTTCTCCAATTGTCTTTGGACCAAAGAGAAGTAGCCTTTTTTCATATTTCAGAATTTTATGAACACACACACACATATATATATTAGATGCTTAATTAACAATTGTTAACGTAACTTTACTCACTGTAAAAAGTAAATCTAAATTAAGGGACAAATACTTATTTCCTGCACATTACAAACATACACACACACATGTGTGCATACAAACAGTAAGTCCAAAATCACACACTGAAATAAAGGATTGTGTGATGAGTGTTGCAATATTGAAAATATGCAACAAATATTGGAGCATGAGGCAGGTTAAGAGACTTGTGAAGAGTCATTGTTCCTGGTCTAAGTACTTTTCAAACAGCTGCCTCTTGGTCCATGCCTTTTTGCAAGCCATTTCAGAGCTTGGAGATCTTGCTCCTTAGTTATCATCTCTGATGAAGAAGCTCTGCCGGAGATGTAAAGGAAACCTCACATGCCAATTTAACACCTAGCACCTCTGGAATTCTCAGATTCACAAGGTAGCCTTGAAATTTAGAAATGCCCACCTCAGAATTATTGCTTAGTCACCTATGAGCAAACAAAGAAACAAAGCAGAAGAATTCATCAGAGAGCCAGGTTTAAACTCACCTAGACCTACCCTATGGGAGGAGTAAAGATGCTGCCGACATGGAGGACAACTTCCCTGCCCTTCACCAGGAATCCCAGAATTTTTGCAAACATCATATGCAGAGATGGTAATCCATGTTAATGGGAAGACTAAACACACTAGTAAAATCACCAAAACTTGAAATACTGAAGCATAGCTGAGATTAGAATCAAAACAAATGAACAACATGTATTAAGCACTTACACATTGTGCTGGATGTTGGTGCTACAAAAATGTAATAGTTCTATATTAGAGAAAATGAAAATGAATTTTTAAAAAGTAAATAAAAGACAGAGTTTTGGTTTTGTTTAGTTTTCCAGGGAAAGACACTAAGAGCTGGAAAGGAATGAAAAGCAATAAACTACTGACATAGAAGGAATTTTATTGTTTTTACATAATATATATAAATGATAATGATAATATATAAATGATAAATAATATATATAAATAAATATATATAAAATGAGTTTTTTTTAGGCATTCTAAGAGGCAGGGAAGATGAAGGAATGCAATCTAGAAATAACAGAATAGCAGATAGTATTTACAGAAACATGGAAATGAGATACAGGAAGTAGGGTGCTTGGAATACCTGACAAAATTTTTGAAAATGCATTATTTCCGATATAAAAAAATATTAAAATATTATACTATGTAACCCAATTAATTATTAATTGCTGATTACTGAACACTTACAATATGCTTGTTGTTATTGGGAGAGAGAATCTCTTCCCCCTGGGAATTTATATCTTAAAGAAGGCATTATTGTTCCCATTTTAGAGATGATAAGCTGAGATTTAGAAAGGAAAAATAGTATTGCAAAGGGCCAGATGATAATTAATGACAGAGACAGATTTTAATCTAGGTCTTTTGAATCCAGTTTCAATGTCTTTCCAACTTCTAAAGAGGTCTCTTTAGTATTCTTTTTATCATAGGACTATTTAATGACCAAATTGATTAAAAATGAAATTCTAATGAAAAACTGATTTCTACTACCTTCCAAATGAATGAAATATTTAAAGAATTTAAACAGTCAATTTTAAGATCAAAGTAAAATCATTCAATTCTATTTTTGTAAATCTAAAATGTGTTCTTGACACAATTATTTCTAGGCATTGAAGTAATAATTTCTATTCATTTTTAGGAGGTCTGGGCATGCTGGTGTGAATTACTCTCATATTTGGAGGCTGAAAATAAGTGGTTAAATGAGGTGGAAATTAAACTTAAAGCTACTGAAAACATCCCAGGTGGAGCTGAGGAAATTTCAGAAGTTCTCGATGTAAGTATAGTATTAACACACATGGTATGATGAATGTACAAAATCTAAAAATCAAAAGGAAGTATTCTTAAACTAGCATAAGTATAAATTTTTAATTAATTTGAAATAACTTTTCTTACAAGTATGGAATTTACTGAAGGGAGAAAGTTACTGTGTCTTAGTACTCTGTCTCAATTTTAATAATCTCTTTAGAAGGAGCTCATAGCGCACATGCTAGAAAAAGGAAATATCCAACTCATCAGATGGTCATTTCATGTCAGTGGACATCCATGTCCATCTCAAATGCCTATCTCAGTGCACTCATTTGTATATAATGCCTTTTTTCTCACTATCTTCCTTATATAATTTAATGCTTTTAAATACTACATTTTTTTGAATTTTTTTCTCTATTGTTAAAGTATTCCTGGGAATCTATGACTCTCTCCTGATCTGTTTAATCTTCTTGGTTTCCTTCACTGCTGCATTATCCTCCTCCTTCCACACAAAGGCTGCCCTTTTCTATTTTCTATTGTCTATTTATAATTTCACCCTTTGTGATCTCATAGCTCCTCTGGTAGATTCAGTAATCAAGAGCAGATCAAATTGTGGGCAAGTGATCACCTGACAGGAAGAGACTTTTCCAATGGATTAATTAAGGCTGACTATTCCTTATGGGCTTCTCAGACCCACAGAATAAGTGCTGACTACTTTGGACTGGAAGGGGCTATCTTTGAGCTTGATATCATAGGGAACAAGGTAGAAGGAAATTGTGTTCTCAAAGTATCTTCAATCTACTGTGAAGTCTGAGGAGAGTAAAGCTGATCTTCTCAATATAAATTTGTGATCAAGTGCCTTATTGCAAGATAATAGATAGTGGTTTCTTCCCCACAATAGATCCTGTGCACATCATTTATATACAAATGACTGCCAAATCCAGATTTCCAATTCCTGCCTTTCCTCTGAACCTTTTATTTCACCTCTAACTACCTACCAAATATCACTACCTCTGGGCACCTAAAATCGAACACCTGAAATTAAAATAATCACCTTTCTGCCCCCTCTTCACCTCAGCTTGTTAGCTTCTCTTTTCTATTACCCATCTGCTGGAATGGAATTAGCACCAGGCACTCTGCCACATGAGAGGAGCCTAATGGTATTCCAAAGCTCTGAAGAATTATAGTATTGATTTTGAGACAGGAGGATGTTGGCACAGGATCATCCAAGCATGCCATGCTCTCTGAGGCAAAGCATTTTTTCAGTAACTCAAAAAAAAAAAAAACCATGAAATCTGCAAATTTAGAGACATCTCTATCCCATGTTTTCACATGGGCTATTTGTGCCCAACCTGGGGTAGAGCCTTCTGATGTCCTATTAGTCTGTTTGGCCATGGTTGGGACACACTGAACATTGACTGTGACAGAGTGATATCACTTTGGTTGTACTCTTAAAGTATGAAGGATAACAACCAATCAACCAATTATAGCCCTCATTCAAACATTTATTATGCACTTATGATATGCCAGATACTGTGCTAATGGTGAGAGATACAAGGAAAGGTAATCGCATTTCTGGCCTTCAAGGAATTTGCATTTTATTGGGTGAGACAATATGTAAAAACTTTACACACAAAATATAGACAATGCTCCTGGAAAGTAGTCTCAGTGGGAAGGTGTTAGCTGCTGAAGGGTCAGGAGAGAGCTCCTACAGAAGGTCAGATCTGAGCTGAATTGTGAAGGATTTGAGGAAAGCTAAGAGGAAGGAGGAGAAAATTTCAGGGATGAAGATTAACCATCAAAAAAGGTACAGAGGGCCATCTAGGAGATTGAAGGGATAGAGCTCTAGATCAGGAATTGGAAAGACGGGGGTTCAAGGCTGTCCTAAGACACTTCCTAGCTGTGTGACTCTGGGCAAGTCACTTACTCCCATTTGCCTAGCCCTTGCTCTTTTATCTTGGAATTGTCATTAGAACAGAAGGTTTAGAGATGGCACATGTGAGAGTAGCAAAGCCCAGCATCAATGGATTGTAGAATACATAGATGGAGGGAAGTAAGGTATAAGAAGACTAGAACAATAGGGAGTCAACTTTTGAAGGAATTTAGATGCTAAAAACAGAATTTAATATTTAATTCTGGAGTTTGCTTGCTAGCTTGTTTTGGGAGCCAGAGGATACCAGTCCCAAAAGAGTTAGAAAATCATTTTGGCAACTGAGTGCCTTCCCTCTCAGATTACTGTTTATATTGTATATATCTTAAATAGTTTTATGCATTAGACAGTTTCATAGCATGATAGCTAGAACATTGCACTTGAAGTCAGAACTAAGTTCACATATTATTTCAGATATTGGTTATGTTACCTTAGAAAAATTACTTAACCTCTCTCAAACAAACTAAAATATCTATAATCATAGTACCTACCTCACAGAATTGTCATAAGAGAATTAAATAAGATAATTTCCAGAAAGTTTCTTGAAAACCTCAAAGTTCTATGTAAATGCTATCTAGTTATCATTTTTAATCATTGGTATTGTTAGGTTGTTGACATCTGCTCCTTTAAAATATGAACTTTTTGAGGTCATGAATGATGTGTTTGCCCACTTTGTATCATCACAGATTAGCATATTTCTTTCCTGCTCGCAGTAAGCGTTTAATAAGTATTTGCTGATTGATTTATTAAAGAAATGATTAGAATGGGAAGCTTCTTGAGGAAAAGAGTTCAATTAGAAGATTATTACATGGGGCTGCTAGGTGGCTCAGTGTATAGAAAGCCGGACCTTGAGTCAGAAAGTCTTGGGTTCAAATTTGATCTCAGACACTTTCTAGCTGTGTGACCCTGGGAAAAAAATGTTTAGTCCTTTTTATTCTTCTGCCTTGGAACCAATGGTAGCTATCAGACAGAAGGTAAGGGTTTAAAAAGTAAACTATTACAATAAACCTGGGGGTAGATAGGGTGATGGCATGTACCAGGGTGATGAATTTGTAACTAAAAAAAGGGGGGATGTACTTGAAAGTCCATGAAAGTAAAACTGAAAAAGCTTGGCAACAGATTAGATATTGTATATATGCAAATTAGCATTAGGGAAGACGGTAACTTAGGAGATAATTGTGCCCACAACATTAATAGGAAAGTCTGGAAGAGGAGAGCACTTAAGAGGATTAACAAGTTCTGTTTTGGACAATGGATTTGTCTAAAAGGCAATTGGTGATGCTATACTGAAGAGCTTTGAGAGCTGAATGGATAAGTCTTATCATTTTAAAAAACTGATAATTGAAACTATGGAAACTGATGAGATTGACAAGATAAGATATTATAGAAGGAAAAGGGGAAAAGGGTCAGCAGAGACCCATGGGGATACCCTTACTTAGAGGGCATTAATTAGATGAAAATTCAGCAAAGGAGCCTGAGAAGGAGATAAAAAAAAAACAAGAGAGGAAAATTGCCACCAAAAAAAAATGAAATAAGGCAGAGTATCTAAAAGAAGAGTAAGATTAATCATGTCAGTATTTGCAGAATGGCCAAATTAAGAAAACATAGTTGCATTTGGGGGGGAAAGAGCAGATTAAATTGAATGATGAGGTGTAAACCATACAGCTGACAGTTTTAGAAGCAAATGAGAGGAAACAGTAGCTAGAGTAGTCTTGTTTCTTAAGGAGTTTTACCAAAGAGAGGTGAGATATAGAATAATGATAGGGATGGTAAAATCAAGTGAAGTGGTATTTTGTTTGTCTGGTTTGTTTTGTTTTTTAAGGATGAGGAGACATGAACATATTTTTAGGTAGGAGGGAAGCGACATGTAGGTATGGAAAGACTGATGGGAGAAACAGACACAAAGAATAGAGAGAAAGAATCAGAAAGACAGAGACACAGAAAGACAAAGACAGAGAGACAGACAAAGAGACAGAGAGAGTGGCAGAAACAGTGACAAATGTATAAGTAATGAAAAACAGAAAGAGAAATGGAGTCAGGACTGAGAATGATAGTGGATGCAGATCTTTCGGAAAAGACTGGAAGGGATGAATAGAGAGGGATTTGACTTGCTGGGAGAAGGAACTCTTCTTATGAGATTGGAATCAAAGAGGAGAGAGTAAAGAAAGATTTGTAGGTGATAGAAGATGAAGAGAAGTAGAAGAGAGCTCTTCATAAGGTTCCTTTTTTTATGAGTCAGGTATGAAGAGAGATCATCTACTGAGCAGGAAAGAGAGAAAGGTGCTTTGGGAAATTTGAAGGAAAGATTAAAAAGACTTTGAATAATTTCTGTGGTAAGGAGATAGTCTTTCCCTACTATTTCCTCCATTTTGTATAGTGAATTCTTACCATTTCTACTGCCCTAACCATTTTGTCTTCCTTTCCTTTTAATTTACACAATGATTCTAGTTTAGTATCCCATTATTGTTAACTGTTCATTATTATAATAATCTACAAAATTATGTATCTGCTTACAATCTCTTCTTTCTTTAGTCCATTCTTTACAGGTTTTCCAAAATAATTTCCCTCAGGCAGCATTCTGATTATGTCAATCCTATAACTCTTTGGTAATGCTTTATTTCCTTTGGAAAACCATTTCCACCTATCTTCATGAAATGTTTATTTCAGTCAGATTGAACTATGTATGAACTGATCCCCAAACCTGAAACACTTTTTTGTGTGCATTCGCACAAAGCTAACTGTCCTTCATGCTTAGATTGAATTGTCTTCTCAACTTTGTTTTTCAGATGTTTTGTCTTCTTTCAAAGCTAATATGTACAGGAGGCCTTTTGCTCCTTCTAATGAGTAGTTTTCTCCGTTCTTAACTAGTCCAAATATCCCTCTTTTATTTCCTACTTGGGATTATTATAATTACTATGTACTTGTTATATCCCACTTAGTAGTCTCTTCCTCCTCCCCTTTCTCACCCCCTCCCTCCTTTCCTTTCTCTCTCTTTTCTTTCCTTTCTCTCTCTCCCTCTCTTTCCTTCCCCTCCTGTTCTCTTTTTATTCTTTTCATTATCTCATCCTCTTTCCTTCTTGTGTCTCTCTTATTCTTCTAATCCCTTTTCCTCTTCTCTTATTTCTTATCACTCTTTATTTTTCTCTCCTACCCTATTCCTTCCTTTTGCCCTCCCTCTCCTTATATGTACACATACACATTCATTTACATATACATACATAACAATCTGCCCTACTTCTATCTACTCTTTTCAGGGCTTTATAATAAAGATGTCAAAAATGCACCTCTCCATGACCCATAAAACTCCTGTGTGACTAATCAGATAAAAAAGAAATTAGTAAATTTTAACAAAATTTCTAAAATACAATAAAATATAGACCATTTTAATATGTGGTTTCCTAGGTCAACAAGTGCCCAAAGGAATACTTATGTACAGTTTAGTAGATCCTCTTTCTTTTTGAGATTGATATGGCTGTTTTATATCACTTCTCCTTAAATCTTCCTGGTTTTGTCTTGGACTTTTCCTCCTGGGATTTAAAAATTTGTCCTTGACCCCAGAGAATGATTCATAAATTGACTCACAAACTGTATTACCATTAAATTTCATTACAAAATCTCTCCTACTGACATGCTTATACTTTAAAAGGAAATTTTATTGGTTTTTGGCTGTAATTCAATGTATGTTTGAATCCCTACTTTATATTTGAAATCTGGACCCATGAAAAGGAAACATTTTAAATGATATTTTTTTTCATTATAGAGTTTTCTTCGTAGGTTAGACATGAATCTCAAAAAATAATGGGAAACTAGTTTTTGAAGTATTATTTTTGCGTCTTGATATAAGTAATAAATTAGCATAGTTTGCAGCTATCATCTGTGGCTTCATGTCACTTCATGAGAGGCAGTGTTGTATTATGGGTAGAAAGTTGGCCTCAAAGTCAGAAACATCTGAATTCAAGTCTTTTCTCTAAAATTTTTGCCATGAAACCATGAGCAAATAATTTAACTAGACTATTCTCTAAAAATACATAGCAGATACTATTTACTCTGCATTCATGGTAGGAATCACTCAAAGAGTTTACCTATATGAATGAAATCAATATTTGAAGACCATTTTCCTTCATGTTAAAAAGAGAGACAAAATATTTTAATAAGGCTTTCTCTTTGTCAGCTGTTAATATTACAAAATTTGCAACCAGGCTAATAAGTCATCTTGTTTATAATAACTGGATTTTAGCTTTAGCTACCCCATTTACTAGCTCCATGACACTGAACAAGAAACCTGGCCTCTGCATTTAATTTTTCTCATTTGTGAGAATGACTGAACTAGATGATCTCTAAAAACTGTAGTACCTTCAACTTTCTATGGAACCATTATCTTGACAGAATGGAGTTAGGGGTCAAATATAATAATGATGGAGGAAATTAATGAAAATACATGTCAAAATTATGCTTGTTAGTTGAGGAAGAAGTATCTTGAAATATAAAAGTAAGAAAGAAATATAAATTTACAATCCAATATTTCAATGAATTGATGAACTTCTCAGTATGGGCATTCTTTCCAGTAGTGCTAATTAATAAGCATATAGTTTTTAAAAATAAAAATGTGGTTCCACTGTACTCTAATCTTCTTCTGAGGCCATATCTGGAATTCTATATTCAAGTCTGTATGCCATACCATAAAAGGGAAATTAACTAATTAGAGCATATCCAAAGCAGGTTGTCATGGATGATGAAAGATTTTGAAATTTAATTCAGTAAAACAAAGATTTGTTTGAATAGCTTAAACTAAATAAAAATATTGAACCAAGCAATGAGAGAGATGCAAATATAAATTCAATGGAGCGTCTGCTCTTTGTGAGTTTATAATTTAGGAGATTAGAAATACATATAGGTAACTGCACTGAAAAATCCAATATTAAAATTGCATAAGAGCTGTGGAAATTAAATCCCAGGACAGAACAGAGCAGAAAGAAATACTTCTATCTCTGAGATCAAGGAAGTCTGATTCAGGGAAAAATTATATGAACAAAGCCATTGTGTTGGAAAAATACATTAGAATAATATGAGTAGTATATTTTAATTGCATATAGTAAATGAGAATGAATAATGAAATAAACCTTTTAAGGTTTATTGGTGCCACAATGTTTAGGATCTTGATTGCTTGCATGAGGAATGTGGGATTAATTCAGTAAACAATAGTGAACTACTGAAAAGTTTTGAGCAGTGGAGTTAACTAATCCAATCTCTGTATTGGGAAAATCAATTTAGCATTATTATTAAGGAATAGACCTGTTTTTCATACATTAAAGTATAGGTGAGAAGTCGTAAATGTCTTAATTAGGGTAAAAGCAATCAGAATTGAAAGGAGGGAACAGATGAAATACCGAGTTGAAAGTTAGAATCAATAGGATTTGGTAATTATTTTGATATGTCAGATGAGGTGAAATGAAACTTTCAAGGATAGGCGATGTGGGGAATAGCTCTTCCATTAATAGTATTAGGAATGGCAGGAAGAGTTGTTTTGGGATTTATTGAATTTTTTGAGTAGTAGTAGTATATCTAGCTGAATTATGTAATAGTTATCAGGTAAGGTTGAATACTCTGAAGAAGTAGAATATCTGCTGACAGCTAATAATTGAGGCATAAGAATAGAAAAGATAGAATAAGGCTAATTAGGGAAACTTTTGAAATATTGGGAATATATATGTAAATATACACAAATATGTGTATACATATAAATGTTATTGAAATTAACTTATCTAACATTTCTATACAATGTTAGAAATATACATTCATTTGCAAAAGTTGAGAAGTGAGTGCTCAGGAAATGGAAACAGCTAGTAGAAGACATTATACTATTTTACCTTTTATTATGAAAAAAGTTATGGGGCAGCTAGGTGGCTCAATGGATAGAGAGCCAGGCCAAGAGGTGGGAGCTCCTGGGTTCAAATATGACCTCAGGCACACCTAGTTGTATGATGTTGGATAAATCACTTTCCCTGTACCCTCCCTCCCATTGCCTAGTCCTTCCTGCTCTTCTACTTTAGAACTAATATCTAGTATTGATTCTAAGGTAAATAAGGGTTAAGAAAAGTGGAAGAGACCAGAAGAGAAGGAAAAGAATGGACAGAGAAAAACAAAGCTAGTGAGAAGTGAGGTAAGGGGTCACAGGAAATATGAAACAATGGACCAAAGGGCATAGTGGAATAAATGACAAGAATATGAGTACAGTGTAAACAGCAGAGAATTTGTGGGAAATGTTATTTGGAACTAAATCTATGTTGTATTATTTCATACCACTTCTAGTGCAGGGAAGTCAGTTTTGTGTGTTTATGTGTATGTACTTGTGTGTGCATGTGTTTTTATAATACCTAAAAATTAGCTGAAAATTTTGAAATTAGTATATTTTACCAGAAAGGTTTATTTTTAACCCTTTATACTTTTTTTCTTGAATAGCATTATCTTGGAGTTTTCCTCCACCTACAATTCCATAATTCAGTTGGAGACTGAGCAGAGGAACCTAAATCATTTTTTATTTGGTATAATTATAACTACAGTTTGGATGTTTTTACAACCTAGTCAACCTTTATGGAATCATAAACATTAAATCACGTTGGCATAAATTTATATCCAATTACCTAAAAATAATAAGTCAATAGAGTTATTAAATATTTTATTAGTCAAATAAAAATCTTTGAAGTGGTAGTATCTTATTTTTGTGCACCTAATTGATATTGTAAATAAAATATTTTGTATTTTGATGACTCCTAATATTTTTAAAAAGAAGAAAATTTAACTAGTAATTTTTATTGTTTTTCAGTCACTTGAAAGATTAATGCGGCATCCAGATGATAATCGAAATCAGATTCGAGAACTGGCACAAACATTAACAGATGGTGGAGTCCTAGATGAACTAATCAATGAGAAACTTGAAAAATTTAATTCTCGTTGGGAAGAACTTCATCAAGAGGTATGATGAAAATAATATTAAAAATCTATTTAATCTATGAGGAAAAACCACTATCCACATTCAGAGGAAACACTGTGGGAGTAGAAACAGAAGAAAAACAACTCTTGATTACATGGGTCAAAGGGATATAGCTGGGGATGTTGACTCTAAATGAACATCCTCATACAAACAATAACATGGAAATAGGTTCTGATCAAGGACACAAGTAATACCCAATGAATTTGCATGTTAGCTGCAGGAAGGGTAGGTGGAGGAGAGGGAGGGAAATAAAGTGATTATTGTAACAAAAAAAAATTAAATTGAAAAAATCTATTTAAGCCAATCAAATTAATGCCATCAAAACTCTTCCAAATCTCCCCCTAAATGCCCCTATTTTTACATGATAACATATATGAAACCATGTAAGAATGTCACATATACACAAGTATGTATATATAGTCATGTAAATGCAATATATATTTGTATATAAGTATATACAAAAACATACATATATAGGTTACTATGTAAAAATTAATGGCATTTACAGACACACATATTCAATTCCATTCATCAAACGGTTATGAAATAATTATTAGATACAAAATACTCTCTCCCATCCCTGCCCTGAATATAGAAGCAAAAAATGAAACAGTCCTTACTCTTAAATTCTTATATAAGTAAGTAAATGCAAAATATATTGAAGGAAAAAAAAACAAAATAAAAGGGAGATAATGGTATGCAGTGGGATGAGGGTCAGGAAATACCTCTTTTTCAAAGGTAGCTTCAGATTTTTGCTTTAAATAAAACTAAAGATTCTTCCAGTTGAAAGTTTAAGGAATATGTTTTCTAAAAAATGAGGAAGAGGGAGAATTTGTTGAAAACCACAAAATTTAAATTTGGAATGCCTCACACATGCATATTTGAGTATTTCCCTCTCTAAATATTGTGACTATATAATTTCTCAGATAGAAATAATGAATCTGATCTTTGGGATTTCAAGGACAATAAAATTAATATATATATATATAATGTATATTATCCCTTAAACTGATTGATAACTTTTATTTTTATATTATCTTCATTTGTTTACATATCCCTCCTCCTCCCTAATCCCACTATCAATTAGTAATCCCTATAACAGAGAAAGAAAGAAAAAATTAAAAGTGCTTAAGTGTTGTGTTGTTGATACAAATACCGAAGAGAATCATTAATTCTCTGAAGGATACAATATTTCAATTGGCTGACAAAATACATATAGAATTATACAATTAGTCACATGAAACATCCACACATACATTAGTATATTTACATATATACATAGCTATGTATAAAATATACACAGAGAGATAGGAGAGAGAAAGAGAGAGAGAAAGATAGAAAAAAGGAGACAGACAGACAGACAACACTGTATTGATATGTCATTTCCAAGGCAAGGTAGTAGTAATTTGATTAAAGTTCTCAGAAAGGAAAGGGAGAACTCTGTTAGGATAGAGTGTTCTGGTATCAGGTCATAAAAGGGAGGAAGAAAAATAAGAAAAGGGAATAAGCATTTATATAATATCTACTTCATTGCAGGAATTGTGGTAACTTCCCCTTTTTTAAACAAATATTATCTCTTTTGATCCTTATAACGACCTTTGGAGGTTGGTATAATTATTATCCCTATTTTACAGTTGAATAAACTGAGGCAAAAAGAAATTAAGTAAATTTGCCTATGGTCACAGACCAAATGAGTATTTGAAGCCAAATTTTAACTCAAGACTTCCTGAGTCCAGGACTAATATTCTATGCCCTGCACCAAGAGTTGTCAGTAGACAGGGTAAAAATGAATGTCCCACATCATATATGGTTTATATCTTAGATTTTTCCAAATTTGACTTCTGATGGTCTAACTTGGAGGATGGAATAACAGCTTAAATAAAAATTTTCTTTTGTCAAATATTTTCTAAACAGTATTATTTGTAGGAGAGAGTGAAGGTAGTTATGTTTGCAGTGGCAGTAGCAGATTGAGGGAGAAACAAAACAACATAATGAACTGACATTTTAGAGTCTCGATGGTCAACTGCTTTTTCACTTGTGTACCAATGTGGGGCAACTAAGTATAGAAAATGAATGGGTAAAAATTTTTAGAATAAATCCAACTCCTAAATTCTGCTTTATATGAACTTTTCTGCCTTTGGAAGGTATATCAGGTAAATAATGAAAAAGGTTAAAATGTTTCCCTTACTATTCTCATTTCCCAGAAGTAATGTGATATCACTACATATATAGAACCCATAATTTTCCTTGGTGACCAACAAATAGTCTTGAGAACTTACTATTTCTGTCTTTAGATTTCAAATGCTTGAGTAATTTGAAATCAAATTATTAAGATAGGCAAATTACACAGTATGGAATTTTAACAAAACTAAGCAAGAAGGAACTAAAAGAACTATAAAGAAATGTTTAACTTCCCCTAAGGATTAATTGGGAGCTCCTTTCCCCAGCAAAATGCTAATTAATAAACGTCACAGATGAGTCAGTGAACTGCAAGTCAAGATTTACCCTGGCTAAATCTTCCACTTATCTGGTGGATAATTTGAAAGTTGACTGCCAATACATTTTTTTTCACTAGTATCAAAGATAAAGCAAATGTGAAGTTTCTCTAAATGAAGATCATTTCAAAGTTAATGTTCTCACCAAATTCCATTGTACTAACCCTTTATTTTGCAGGGTTGAGAACAAAGATGATGTTATATTAGTGACAGACATAGCCATCCTGTCCCACTTCTTCAGTTTCTGTTTTGTCCCAGTTTATCACTTCTAAAAGAAATAGACATTACAAAGATGTGGTTATTTAGGTTAGTTCTGTCAGTCATTCTGATGATTTGACTGGATTTTGACTGAGATTGTTATTTTTGATATCACTGATAGTTCTAGGTTATTGTGTGCTAGGACATGAATGTTCTAAGCACTGAAATTTTAGAATCTAAAATACTGGTGTAAATATTATGTTTAAGTAGGAAAACATTCTGCATATGTTTGGGACACTAAGACCTTTGATTCTGTTTACTGACTGAAGCAAAAAGTAATTCTTTAATTTTTGAGCATCCTAGATATCTTTGGGTTGTGTCTAATCAATCAAAACCTTTATTAAGTCCATTCTTTCAAGCACATCTGTAGTAGAAATCATGAAAAATCACCTACAAGGGCATGGCAGAGTCTATCAATGGTGTTTGTTGTTCTTTCATTCTAATGTTTAACTCTTTGTGATCCCATTTACCATAGCACCACCATACCCTGATAAATCCTCTACTGTCTAGAAGTCAGTCCAAGCTCATTGCTTTCATGACACTATCTGTCCATCTCATCCTCTGCCATCCCCTCTCTCCTTTTGCCTTCGGTCTTTCCCAACATTAAGGCCTTTTCCAATGAGTCCTGTTTTTTCCATTACTTGGCTAAAGAATTTAAGCTTCAACTTCAGTATTTCTTGTTCAAATGAATAGTCTGGATTAATTAATATTACTAGATGGAACATCAACATAAAAAAATCACAAATGTTTTAAAGTGTTATATGTTCATTAGTGGCAGGTTGAGATTTCTAAACTGGGAGGCGGATCCGTTCTTTCATCGAGATGCCAGTGGTTAGTTAATAGAAATGTTTAAAACATTGATTGAATCTTGAAAGACAGTTGTCTCAAGGTGAGATTTTAGTGAGCTACTATCCAGCATTTAGATTTTCAGACATTTAATCTAAAATTACCATTGAAAATTATAAACCTAAGATTCTGAACTGTATTGAGGAAGTTTCTAACCAATCAAGAATCCCTCTCTAAGAAAAGTACAGGAAGTGAAAGAAAAATAAAATAATATTTACATATTTCATCCCTTTAATTGCAAATTTCATCTGGGAAAGAATTGTTATCCTTATATAATTTGGTATAAGGCCCTCTACATAGTAGGTATCCAAATGATATCCAACAAATATTTACTAAGGATTAGGAAGGATATAGTAAAAGGACAAATATCTCTGAAAACCTATATCATTTAATTTTGATTCAGTAAGCATTTAACACTTATTCTGTACTAGGTAGGCACTGTGTTAAATCCTTGTGGGAAAGCACATTTTTTTTAAACTGGGAAAAATATACCCATTTTTCTGAGTCTAGTTGTACTCTAAGCTTGCCCATAAACTCATAAATCAAAACTGCTTTATGCCACAGTAATTTTCATTGTTTTAGAAGGCATGAACCCTTTAAAAGACTGTTAAAAAGTCATTAAAATATGACATTCTTGTCATGCCCTTCCAATTTGTGAGATGGATAGCAAAACATTTTCCTCCATTTTTTTCTGTATTATCATTCATTGATAACATAAATACATTCATTATGCTCTGTATCAGGTGCTCTCATGTTGCATGTAGAAGTGGTTTTGACTGAATTACAAAGCTTTGCACTATAAATTCATATTTATAGTCCAGTATTTATTTTTTTGGAAGACATTTAATCCAAAATTTGTATTAGCAATATTATAACTATAATATTTTTATTGCTAAAGAAATTCATGGAGTCCTAAAACATTTAGTAAAGTTTTAAATAAATAAAGCTTAAAATTTCACTAACTTTTTGGAAACTCCTGTGTTACAAAGAGCTTATTTTTTATTAAAATATACATTTTTCAGAATCCATATTTTAATGTTTTTGTGCATGTTTTAATACTTATTTCCACTGCTTTATCCTGAATTGAAAGTTCTACTTAAATTCAACATTCTCAAAATAATTATTTTGGCTGCCAAAATGTTAATATTTTTTTATCCCTTTCTCCTAAATTTACCAGTTCCAGTAGACTGTGTGATTAATTTTAATAGCAGAAAGCAGAGAAATAGTAAAACTATAAGAATGCTTTTATAACAATAATTGTATAAGATTGCTACATGAAAAATTAATTCCTATCTCAGACCTTTCCACTAACTTCAACTTTAATGAGATATTCAAGAGATATGAAGAATAGATTACTGGAGTCAGGAAGACTTGAGTTCGAAGTCAGCCTTAGATTCTTATTTGCTCTGTAACCCTGGGGAAATCACTTAACTTTTCTCAGTCTCACATTCCTCAACAGTAAAATGACCATAATAATACTACCCATCACACAGGATTTTTGTGAGAATACAATGAGTTAATTTTTGTAAAAGCCTTGTACATCTTAAATCATTGTATAATTGCTAGTTATTATAATCCTGTGTTTAGTCCACTTCCTGAGATAGTATAGAAATTTAGTAAATGCTAGTTTACTAATTGACAGCACAGGTCAAATTTGCAAAGAAAATCCATAGAACTGACCATCCATTGAGCTCTATCGAATTGCATGGAAATAACATTAAGCAGATTAATAGAGTGGATGCCTCAAAAGTATTCTTTATTCCTGAATTTTCTAAGTACTCTGTCCTTTCACAAACTGAGGTTGTCAAAGTATTGGCACATCAATATCCTTTACTGGGGAAGGATTGAATAGCCCATTCACAGTAACTATTTTTATAATCTCTAATGTCGATACTATTTCATTACACTGATGAAGTCTGTTTGCATCAGCTGATCTAGATCCAATACCTCTTCTCTCTCTAAATCTCAGCAGTCATTAAGCCAGTGTTCCAAGATTGGAGGCTGTTAGGACTTTGAAAATAGTATTTTAAGATCAATTCTTTGGTACAAAGCTTACTTACTATGTAATACTCAATTAATAAAATGAAGTATTAACTAAAGGCAAGTTAAAACTACCTTTGGTCACTGGAAGGGCTGGTTTATACTGAGAGGTCATAAATAGAGTGATTTGGGGAGATGCTGGGAAGATTCTGATACTTAAAAATATTTCACCATTTCTGAAATTATTACATTATGATACATTCCTTTAAGAAGGAAGGGAACAAGACTTTATTAAGCTCCTACTATGTGACAGGCAGTGTGCTAAGATTTTTACAAATATGATCTCACCTGATCTTTACACCACCTTTACACATAAGTGCTATTATTATTATTCCATTTTACAGTTAAGGAAAGTGAGGCAAACAGAGATTAATTATTTTTCCCAAGGTCACACAGCTATGTCTGAGACTGGATTTAAACTACCTCCCAACTTCTAGCCCATTTATCTATCTGCTTTGCCATTCATTGTTGTTCAATCATTTCAGCTATTTCTCACTCTTTTGGTGTTTTATTGGCAAAGATACTGGAGTGATTTGCCATTTCCTTCTCCACCTAATTTTACAGATGAGGACCTGAGGGTAAATAGGATTAAGTGCCTTGCCCAGTGTCAGACAGCTAGTCCATGTCTGAGTTTATATTTGAATTTATAAATATGAGTCTTCTTGACTTCAAATCTGGCACTCTATCCACTGGCCCACCTAGCTATCTACCTTGCCTCCTAGCATCCTTGTGATTGAAGACTCCAAGTATCTTTATTTAAAAATATAAACACCTTTGGTATAAGTAACACTAAACTGTTGTCATAATGGCCATCTTGATTACTTAATTTGATATAATTTCTGCATTCTAGAATAGCTAGCTATAGGCTTGATAGCTAAGAATACACTTAGCTATGCCAGCTTTTACATTTTACCAAGGAAATTCAGAGTAAAGATATATTCTAAAGGATGCTCGATATTCAACCTGGTTTGAAAAGGAACGATTTCAGGCATCTTAATTTTACTAAGAATCATATTCAAATATACTCTTGTGAACTTAAGTAAGTTGAACAAATATTAACTAAAGTAGTCTTAGTATGTTACAGGTCAAGCTGGAGTCTCAGAATACTTAGGAAAGAGGATTCAAAATGAGATAACAATATAACTTAAATATTTATTTTAAAAAAGGAGAAAGAGCAAACATTGATACATATTATCTTCATTTGCTAAGGAATCTTCAACAGAGTAAACTTATCTCCACAGGCTGACCAAAAAAAGCCTAGAATCCACCTACTCAGCAAATTCCTTTTTTTGCACAAACCTGTACTAGTTGGAATATAAAAGTTTTCCAAAGAAAGATTATGAAACCCACATAAAATATTAAGAAATGATGGAGAGAAGATAAGTTTGCAATAAAGAAATTAATGAGAGAACCAATTAAGTGAGTTTATCCAAATACCATGTAAAGACAACACTGGAAGAAAGTGGTGATGAAAAGAGAAAACATGAAACATATACAAAATTTGCCAAATTTTATTTTTAAAAATCCTTTTTTCTATAAGTGATTATAGAATTTATCATATTTCAGTGGAGGAAAATAGCTAGACTAGACTAACTATATATAGAAAATTTCATTGTTGGTCATAATAAATTTTTTAGAATTAAGTCTCAAAATTCATGAAAAGGGGAAAATTCTATTTTTAAAAGATAAAAGACATTAATTATACAAAAACTTTAAAATTTAATATAATCAAAATTATCACTTTTACATCTTGTAATGTTCTTTATCTCCCATTTGGTCTTAAATTCTTCCCTTCTTGTATCCTATGTGGACCTAATTTACTTATACTATATGTAATATATATTATATATAGTATATTATAATATAATAAAACTATGTTTAAGTCATATACCAATTTTGAACTTATCTTAGTATAGGATGTGAGATGTTGATCTTAACCTAAATTTTTGCCATACTGTTTTTGAGTTTTACCAGCAGTTTTTGTCAAATAGCGAGTTCTTATCCCAAAAGCTGAGATCTTTGGGTGTATTAAACACTAGATTGCTGAGGTCATTTACTCCTAGTCTATTCCATTCATCTACCTAAATTATTGTTAAGATAGTACTGCATCAACTAGCTCATGTGTCTTCTTTACCAAATTTATAGATTTTTGTGAAATGTATATATACACAATACTATCTTTGATAAAAGTATGAGAAGGAAATAAATAGGTTTTTGCTATTAATATTCTCCAGCAGTCCAAATATTTATGGATACAGTAGATTGAAAGGTATAGTAAATAGAGCTCATCATACTTATTAATAGTTAACTATAAAAATCTAATTTTGTAGAGCAATGTGATGCCTTTAAGTTTCTCTCTCCCACATGGTATCTCCAATCTTTATGATAAAAATCATATAGGATTCTTTGCAAGATAAAACTACAGAAGTAATTTTATTCTAAAACTCTCATGATTATTAATTGAAGCATAGGATATGTTTCTAAGAGGTGTTTGCCATTTTTAGAGTGTATGTTTATTTAACAAAAACTTAATCAAAAAGCATCCCAGGGTGTCCTAGTAAATGCTTAACACCAAGCCGACGAAGAAAAAAAAATATTCAAGACACAATTCTAAGTTTAATTTGCATTTTTAACATTTTCTCCATCATTTGACTAAATCTAGAAAGCCAAATAAACAATGTCATGTCCTAATTTGTGGTATTTACTGACTTCCAAATTATAAATGCTCACACTAAAAATTTAACAATCAGCTTTCCAGAACCAATACAAACTGGCTCCAGCATACCACTAGACATATTGTTGGCGAGTTCTGCTCAATGTTCCTTTTTGAATTTAGTAATAGACTAATTAAATCAAGCCCTAGATTATGCCAAAATCTCTGGAATGATATACCGACTTCAATCTAATCAAGGAAAATACTCTCGTATAGGTTATAATGTAAATTTTGTTACTCTATATAAACCACTATGTGTGTGTGTCTGCACATGCATGTGTGCATGTGTGTGTGTGTTCATATAACTATGCATTGATCATATTCATAGCAATAGAGAGGGAAGAAAAGCCATTGGGAAATTGTTTGGTAAGTTTAATAAATGCAAATTTCTTCCTGAAATGAAGTCTCATCATTTTTGAATTACATTTTTTTCATGACTTTCATACATATTCCTCATTTTTCCCTTCTCACCTTGATTGAACCTTCAGTTATAACAAAGGGGGGGGGGAGCAAATATATCCTGTATAAAGACATGATCTTCTTTTGACCATGACCTTCACTAAATTTTCCATTATGCAGAGAACTACTTCCTTTTGTTGGTCTGTTTCTTTACATTGTTGTCATCATTGTATAAGTTGTTACATTGTTTCTTGGCTTCTTTAAAGGTCAAAAGATTTAAATAGCTTAATAACATTTGTGCCCAATTTCAATTTGAAATCTAGAGTATTCAGATCATTTGATGTCTCTCTTCTTTCCACTTGCTCCAATATTTAATGTTCCTATCTTTTTTAATCTTAGCCATTTGAATAGATTGAAAACAATTAAGAAAGAATTAGAAGAATAATTGTAGCTTGAGGGAAATATTTGCATCAATATTCATCAAATTCTGAGATACAAAAATATATAAAGACTTGATATAATTAAAGAACACAAAACTTATTGCCCAATTGATAAGTGTTCAAAAATGGAAACATATTTTATTAATTTTTAAAATTTTATTCATTTAATTATTTTAGAATATTTTTCCATGGTTACGTGATTCATTTTTTCCCCCTCCTCTTGACCCATCCCTTTCCTACATACTATTGTATGCAATTCCATTAGGTTTTATATGTGTCATTGATCAAGACCTATTTCCATATTATTAATATTTGCATTAGGGTAATAGTTTAGAATCTACATGCCCAATCATATTCTCATCAACCCATGTGATCAAGCAGTTGTTTTTCTTCTGTGTTTCTGCTCCCACAGTTCTTTCTCTGGATGTGGATAGTGTTCTTTCTCATAAGTCCCTCAGAATTGTCCTGGATCATTGCATTGCTGATAGTAGAGAAGTCCATTACATTCACTTGTACCACAGTGTATCAGTCTCTGGGTACAATGTTCTCCTGGTTCTGCTCCTTTTGCTCTGCATCACTTCCTGGAGGTTCCCATGGAATTCCTCCACTTTATTACTCCTTTGAGCACAATAGTCATCACCAGCATATACCACAATTTGTTCAGCCATTCCCCAATTGAAGGGCATCCCCTCATTTTACATTTTTTGCCACCACAAAGAGCACAGCTATGAATATTCTTGTACAAGTCTTTTTCCTTCTTTTCTCTTTGGGGTACAAACCCAGCAGTGCTATGGCTGCATCAAAGGGCAGACAGTCTTTTATCACCCTTTGGACATAGTTCCAGATTGTCCTCCAAAAGGGTTGGATCAATTCACAACTCCACCAGCAATGCGTTAATATATTTTTTTTGGCAATTTTGCCAAAAAATGAAAATGTCTTAATATTTTAAGTTACATTAAAAGATGATCAAAATAAATTTTAATAATTAAAAAAGCAAATTTAAGTAACTCCAAGGTTTTTTTTTACTCTATTCATTCTCTTCTACCATATTAAAAGAAAAAGTTGAGGACAAAGAAGAAAAATTCTTATGAGATCTGATGGAAAGAAATGTAAACTTAACCATCTTAACTATGACTGAATGAACACTTATGGGATGTACATTTACATGGAATAATGGAATGAACACATAAAATGAAATGGATAGTAGTTGAAAGGAGGAGAAAAAAGAATCCAATAACATCTGTGTATTGCTATGCAGGGAGAAGTTATTGGACTTCTTTCTTCTTCCTCTAACAGAATTAAATTTTCCTAAGCCTTACTTATGTCCTTACAGGGTCTGTTTCAGACTTTCTCTCTTTATTTACATCTCTCTCTCTCTCTCTCTCTGTCTTTCTCTCTCTCTCTCTCTCTCTCTCTCTCTCTCTCTCTCTCTCTCTCTCTCTCTCTAACACACACACACACACACACACACACACATACACACACAAACACACATACACACACACACACTCTCTCTGTCTCTGCCTCTGACTCTGTCTCTCTCCCCATTTAACATACATTGCTTATGAGTCCACATTAACATTTTAACAGAAAAACTTGGGGCATGCCCTCAAACTATTATGCTTTTCAAGAATTGGGTACCTCTTTTTGATACAGAAAATAATTATTTCTATATTCCTGAGTTATCAAATACATTAGACATTACAGAATATCCCCAGTGCCCATTATTTTAAAAAATACTCTTCTTTCAAGGCAAAGACATCCTTAAAAGAATTTCATAGAGCCTGTTGAATATGCTTTGTATTTTTTTAAATGCTCAATCACACCTCTAACAATGCTCAAGATTAATTACACCCATATTAGGATAGCATTGTTTATGTAACTTGAACAGCATTGCTGATGAAATTGCTGAAACAGGAACAATCCCAAGTCTCAAATGAAAGCAGGAATAAACACTACCCACTCAGCAGTAGTTAGGATGTTGTCAAAGAAAAAGAAAAGAACTCAGATGCTGATCCAGACAGCTATTTAAAATTCCCTTGTGGAAAGGACCTGATTCTCAACAGTGTGTGTGCCTCTGCTTGTCAGTGGTTGAAATGGATTATGTATCTCAGATGGGATTGTGATGACGGTGACCCTATTCTAAGTAAACCAAATCTCTTGAACTACATAATGAGATCACAAGGAACCTTAGGCCTCAGAATAACAGATTGCACTTAGCAGGATGCTTTTGCTGTCCTTGGACAACTATAGTATTTCATAATGTGTATTTTTGTTTTGAAGGGTTGAGACTTCTACTGTGAAATTTCCTTCTAATTATTTGCTTTTTTTTCTTGGAAGCAGAGCTGAATGAGTGGAAGCAGGCTGAGAAATTTATCTTACAAAAAGGTGGCTGTGACAGTCAGGGATGTTCATTGATGTTGCAATTGTGTGGGAGAGAAGACTGACCTGAGTTTTACATTTTCAGTGGCTTATCTTTATTTCTCCTTTTCTTTTAGGCTGTGAGGAGGCAGAAGTTTCTGGAACAAAGCATCCAGTCTGCCCAGGAGATTGACAAAACCCTTCGTCTGATTCAAGAGTCGCTGGCATTCATTGATAGACAGTTATCTGCCTATATAACAGACAGAGTAGATGCAGCCCAAGTTCCCCAAGAAGCACAGGTATACTGAATGTGGGAGACTTCACTTACATTGCTTTTATTTATTGAGTAAGAGTTTGCTATAAACTTCATAAAGAGGATGGAGATGCACCCTGATGTGTTGGGGTTAGTTTTTATATAACTTACTTAACTTTTTGTTTAAAAAAAAAAAAAAGCTTTAGTTTCATTGTTGTGGATTTATGAGGAAAGTCTGTATAAACTAAGGCAGCTATGTGCTGCCGTGGAAAAAAGCAGAGTCAGGAAGACTCCTCTTCCTTAATTCAAATCTGGCCTTAGACATTTACTAGCTGTGGGACACTGGGTAAAGCATTTAATCCTGTTAGCCTCGGTGTCTTCATCTTTAAAATATACTCAAAAAGGGAAATGGCAAACCACGCGAGTATCTGTGTGTATGTGTGTGTGTACAGACATGAAGTATAGGGCACGACTGAAAAACAGCTTAATAGAAGTGTACAAAATAGATTTTCAGAAGAAATTGGAGGCTAAAAGACTGATTATAGTACAATCTAAATTGGCTTTACCATTGCATTCCAATTATGTCAGTTCTAAGGCCAGAGGGAAGAGTGAGTATTCTAAAAGCACTGCAAGCAATCCAAGACAACTTGCTTAAAAATGTAACCATAAGGCACAGCTTTGACCAAGGCGCTGTCTCATCAGGACAGGGCCAGAGTCAAATGCTGGGTTCCTCCATTTATACCTGTTGTCTCCTCTGACAAAATGCATGTTCCTTTAGTGCAGGGATTCTTTTACTTTTTCCTTTGTAACCTCAGAGCCTAACACAATGCCTGGAACATAGAACATGCTTTATAACTTCTTGTTAAGTGATTGCTTGGTTGGTTGGTTGACAGTGAGACTTCTTGATAGGAGAGGATTTTGAAAGGAAAATTAAATTTTGTAGTTTTGCTTAATTTGAGCGTTTTCACTGCCACTGTTGGAAGGTCAAATCGTTTAGAGTCTATATCCCCAATCATATCCCCATTGACCCATGTGATCAATCAGTTGTTTTTCTACTCCCAGAGTTTTTCCTCTGAATGTGGATAGTGTTCTTTCTTGTAGATCCCTCTGAGTTGTTCAGGATCACTGCATTGCCACCAATGGAGAAGTCCATTACATTCGATTGTACCACAGTGTATCAGTCTCTGTGTACAATGTTCTCCTGGTTCTGCTCCTTTCACTCTGCATCAATTCCTGAAGGTCTTTCCAGTTCCCATGGAATTCCTCCAGTTCATTATTCCTTTGAGCACAATAGTATTCCATCACCAACATGTACCACAATTTGTTTAGCCATTCCCCAATTGAAGGGCATCCTCTCATTTCCAGTTTTTTGCCACCACAAAGAGCACAGCTATGAATATTCTTGTACACATCTTTTTACTTCTTATCTCTTTGGGGTACAAACCCAGCAGTGCTGTGGCTGGATCAAAGGGCAGACAGTCTTTTAGCACCCTTTGGGCATAGTTCCAAATTGCTCTCCAGAATAGTTGGATCAATTCACAACTCCACCAGCAATGAATTAATGCCCCAATTTTGCAACATTCCCTCCAGCATTCATTCCTTTCCTTTGCTATCATGTTAGCCAATCTTCTAGGTGTGAGATGATGCCTCAGAGTTGTTTTGATTTGCATTTCTTTGATTATAAGAGATTTAGAACACTTTTTCATGTGCTTATTAATAGTTTTGATTTCTTTATCTGAAAATTGCCTATTCATGTCCCTTGCCCATTTATCAATTGGGGAATGACTTGATTTTTTGTATAATTGATTTAGCTCTTTATAAATTTGAGTAATTAGACCTTTGTCAAAGGTTTTTGTCATGAAGATTTTTTCCCAATATGTTGCTTCCCTTCTAATTTTGGTTGCATTGGTTTTGTTTGTATAAAACCTTTTTAATTTAATGTAATCAAAATTATTTATTTTATGTTTTGTAATTTTTTCTAACCCTTGCTTAGACTTAAAATTCTTTCCTTTCCCAAAATTTCTGACAGGTATACTATTCTGTGTTCACCTAATTTACTTCTAGTTTCCTTCTTTATGTTCAAGTCATTCACCCATTCTGAGTTTATCTTGGAGTAGGGTGTAAGATGTTGATCTAAACCTAATCTCTTCTGTACTGTTTTCTTATTTTCCCAGCAGTTTTTGTCAAATAGTAGATTTTTGTTCCCAAAGCTGAGATCTTTGGGTTTATCATACACTGTCTTGCTGAGGTCACTTTACCCAAGTTTATTCCACTGATCCTCCTTTCTGTCTTTTAACCAGTACCATATTGTTTTGATGACCACTACTTTATAGTATAGTTTGAGATTTGTTACTGCTAGGCCACCTTCCTTCACATTTTTTTTTCATGATTTCCCTGGATATCCTTGATCTTTTGTTCTTCCAAATTAACTTTGTTATATTTTTTTTCTAATTTAGTAAAAAAGTTTCTTGGTAGGTTGATGGGTATGGCACTAAATAAGTAAATTAGTTTGGGTAGGATTGTCATTTTTATTACGTTAGTTCATCCTACCCAGGAGCAATTAATTTTACCCAATTATTTTGATCTAGTTTTAATTGTGTGGTGAGTGTTTTATAGTTCTTTTATACATAAAGAAATGGAGACAAATGGGTTAAGTGACTTTCCAAGTAACTGCCTGAAGCCAGATTTAAATTCAGGAAGATGAGTCTCAGGACTCTAGGCATGACACTCTCTTGTGCCTAACAGCCACTTATACTCACCTAATATTAAAAGGTTGGGTGAACTAGTATAAATATATTTACAGAACCTCATATTTTTGTAGTGCATTAGTCATTTCAGGTATATATGACATCATTATTATGGCATAATTAGTTCTCTTATTGTCACAAAGATTATATATGCCTTCCACATAAAAATCTACTGTTTTAAAAGGATATATGTATATGTATTTCATAATTTATACAAATTTGATAGATCAATAGATATAGAAATGAGAAAAACTAAATAACTTGAAAAAGAATACAAAACAGATTTTGTTGCTTCATAGACTGTATTGAAAAGAACACTAGTTTAGACTCATACAGAAATCTTGAATTCAAATTTCACCTCTACATATACCTCTTAGAAGACAAGGAAGTTCTTCAAATTCTCTGGGTATCAGTTTATGTCTAAAATGAAAGATTTGGAATCAGACTTTTTTCTTTTTTTTTTTTTAGTTCAACTTTCAAGTCATTTAGAAAATATTGAAAAAAAGATAGTCAAGTATAATGTGTGACAGCGCTCAAGTTCTGTGTTTACATTAACTAGATACAAGTTTTGGGGGCTTGTCTTCTAAATTATACTTCTTTGGCATATTTTACCCCATCTAGATTTTCCTCAAATAACTTCAAAGTATTTCTTGTTTTGGCCTCCATAGATGTGAGCATTCTCATATTAAGAACTCAAGGTAATAATGGTTGTAAGTTGTAGGACAGACTTTATTTCCTTCCACAGAAAATGCAAAGCAACACAGAGGACTCTTTACTCCTTTCCAGGTCTTATATTTTACGCAAAAGATTCATATTGTCCTCTAACTTTATAATTCTTTCTTAAAGACCTGAATTACCCTTGAAATGGTAATGAATTTGTGGTTGCTCAAGAAGTAACATTAAAATACAAATTTCATGAAAAATCTGGTGTAACCTATATGAGACTATTTACTGCTTCAAGGAGGTTAGGGAGGGAAGGAGGGAGAGAATCAGAATAGTAAAATGTCAGAAAACAATTGTTGGAAGTTGTTTCTACATGTAATTGAAAAAAATACAACTGAAAAGGAGAAAGTAAAAAAAAAATTAACTCCTTAACATTCGGGTGGGTTCTACCTTCACCCCAAAATCCTATAATGTGCCTCCTGTCCTAAATGCTTGAACTCTCTCAAGAAAGAAAATGAGCTTTGGGTTGCTAGAGAGACAATCTTCTTGCCATTGAAAGGCTCCAATTGAATAATTCACAGGAACAGTAGATGAGAGAAGAGAGGTTTTTTTATTCCTTTGTATCATAAGGCAATTCCTTTCTATTTCAGCAGCTCTGGGACCACATGTTGTATTCCATTCTTTCCATGGGACTAGAACTACCCAGTAATTCTCTCATTTTCCTGCAGAAACTGTGTCCCCAAATCTGCTAGATCAATATACCTAGAATGCTGGCTCTGAAAGTATGGTCCTCAGACCCCTGGGGATCCAAAAGGCTTATTATCTTCATAATAATACTGAGATGTAATTTGTCTACTAAAATATTCCTCTCTTTTCCAACTACATATCACTGTGGGCTGGGTTTTATTCATATACTTCAAACAAAACAACTTGTCACAAGAGATTGAATGCAGAGAAACAGAGATGTGAATCTAGCTGTTTCCTATTACATCAGACATTAAAGAGAATTTCAAAAAATATATAAGCCAATGTTCTTCTCATTAGTTAACTTTGGTTTTGGAAAGTAGTTTATTATTAGAAAAAAAATTTTATTGATTCATAAAAGTTATTGTTGCTCTTTTAAACAAAGTAAATATTTTTAAATTGATCAGTTTTACTTTCCACTATAGTAAATATTGATAGATGTATCTCATATAAACAAAAACTCTTTGGGATATTTGCTACTTCTTAAGAGTCTAAAAAAGCCCTGAGACCAAAAAGTTTAAGAACTATTTGGCCTAGGATGTCTCTAAATCCACTGTACATCTCCAAGGGTCACATGATGAAGAGGTTTACCCCTGCATCCAGGAGAGAAGATCACATGCAATTTTATGGTTCTTTATTCCTTGATACTATAAGGATATCATTAGGGGCTCCCCCAGGGAAGTTTTGAAAATGCACAGACTTTTTCCAGTCCAAAGTCTTTCCCTACCTCTGCTACATTACCCCTCTCTCTTCTTCTCAGACAGAATATTTTTTAATAAAGTCAATACAAAGGAACAATTGTAATCCACAATAGCCTCAGTCAGTTATGTCAATCTCTGGTGCTAATTGGTCTTGAATGAAGTCTGAATTTATATATGTTTATGCAAGCCCAGCATATGGCCCTTGGTCCTCTGTGTGATGTTCCAGTGGACATGCCCACACCCTTTATGAAGTGATTAAATGAAAGTCCCAAAAAATTATCACATGCCTTTAACCTGACTAACTTGATTGAACCCTCTACCTAAATTACTATAGATAGCTCAATGCAAACAAAATATATCAATTAAAAAAAACTTAATTGACATTGTAATTAATTCCCTTCTCAGCTTTGAAAAGGTTAGACTCCCAGGATTGATTAAACTGGTGACCTTGAACTTCATTATTTAACAAGTGTTTTATAATTGTAATTCAATATAATTAGTTTCTTTTATAATCCTTTTATTTTTATTTTATGTACTGACTGCAAAAGGTCTATGACACACAAAAATATTTAGATCCTCTGAAGAGTTAAGATGTGTTATTTTATATGATATATATGAAAATTGTATCATTCATGGAAATTTTGGAATCTAAAATTCCCTTGAACTAGAATAATTTAAAACACCAAGAAAGTTTGATTTTGTGTTCTGCAGTTGATGCTATACCTGCATTTACAAAATTGCATCTGACACTGAAGTCACCTAATAGTAATATATCATATTGGAAAATGCAGACAGCCTAAAAAAAGCTATTGAAACATTCTTCTTCTTGAAGATTTTTATTGTAAGGTGACTGCAAGTAAATTGTTTTCTGGAACAGCATTATCAGTTGCCCAGATTTTCTTCAAGTCTGGGGTTTTCTGAAGCTCAATCTAAAGTTTGGTAGTTAAAGTCCCTTTAGGAGAAAATATAGTCTATAGTAACAAGATAAAGTCTGTGAAATAAGCTCTTTAGTGGATATAGCATGCGCAAGTAGCAGCTACCAAGAGAAAATCAAAACAATATTTTCCAGTCATTATAGATGTGAATCTAATTTTTCTTCCTTTTCTTTTTTACAAAAATTATAATGCAATATTTTTTGGCATTGTTCTTCAGTCATTCATTCATATCCAACAATGTATGACCCCAGGGACCAAACAACTACAGACACTTTTCTCCTCTATTTTCTCTTGAAGTCTTTCTTTTTTTCCATGACACTCTCTATCCATCTCATTCTCTGCCATCCCCTTTTCCTTTTGCTTTCAATTTTTCCCAAAATCAGAGTCTTTTAAAATGAGTTCTGTTTTCTCATTATGTGGCCAAAGTATTTAAATTTCATTTTATTTTATTTTCCATTGAATAATTTGAATTAATTTCTTTAACATACTATCGAAGTATAAATATGAGAAAATGCATGTCCTTTATTGGAGGAAATTAAGGGACGTTGATGACACATTAGCTTAACTCGTTGTGATGGGAGCCCGAGAATTGGCATTATCTCTACCTGCTCTCTTTTATATTAAATCTGTATTTGGATTTTCTGTTAAGTAGAATCATTTCTGTGGGTGTCTGCCTCCACCAAGTGGTGATATTCGGATTGTTCTGCTGAAGAATTTAAATAATCTGATAGGTCCCTTTGCTTTCTGCCTTGAGGATTACTTTTATCTACTTATTTAAGTTAAACTCCAATAATTATGCAAATTAATGTCACAAACTTCCTGCCAGTGATGACCTTAATTTTTTCAAAGTTTGGACTATAAAGTTTCCTAAAAGTTTATATTCGTAGTCACTTCCTTGTAACTTAATATTTAAACACTGGTTTTCTAGCAATATTGGAAAATATGTCATTCTGATTAATCAAGACAACATACAAGTAACTATCTAGGAAAAGGGACAATCTCTGTTTCAAGTAGACAAATGTAGACATCTACCTCTGAAATTATATAAGTATATACACAGTGGAAAGAGAATTCTGTGCAAGTCCCTACATTATTTCCCCCAAATCTCACTTAGTATTTTGTTTTATACTCCTTTATTTTACTAAAACTCCAACACTGTGGGCCATATTTATCTCTGTAGGTGTTTTACTAGACTCTACTACTCTGTAGGTGTTCCTACCAGAATCCACAGGATTTAACGATTAGGCAAATTGTTTTCTTGGGGTCCCTGGGTCTATTGTTCTTAACAGTTCAATTTAACTCCAAAGCTGGACTCTGAGCTGTTCCCAATAAGGGGGGTTACATTAATGCTAGATGCTATTGCTAAGGAAAGGAAAATCTCCAATTCCTTTGCCCTTTACTAAATTCTTAGTGTCACAAGTGAAAAGGCAAAGAAGGATTCCCCCTCAAGAGATGGGCTATTCTTCTGTAATTGATTCTATTTTGTACAACGAGGCTACATACAACTGATAGTATAAAGCTAAAGGAATCCTTAAAAGACAAAATGTCTTTAGAACTTAGAGGAGCAATAAACCAAATATGCAATTTAAATGACTAAAAAATAAAAACAAATTAACATCAGTGATAAAATTAAAATAAAAATGTTACTAATATGATTCATTCAATAAGATGAACATTTTTCAAAAGGGGGTTTATAAATTATAAATAGCCCTTTGAAAATAGAATAAATTTTAATTTAAAACAGCTCTCTGGGTTTATTTCATAGCTTATAAGATGGCAAAGAAAATTTTTAAAAAGAATCACTATTTTTGAGGGACTAGGGGAGAAAAGGCACATGGATACATTGTTAGAGGTGCTATAGGTTATTCTAATAGTTCTCAATAATAATTTGGAGTTATTAAAATGACTTATTTGTTTACACATTGTAATCTAACAGTTCTATGGCTGAGTATATAACTAAAGAAAATAAGAAAAAAAAAGAAAACCTTAAATCTAGCATATATCAAGAAATTCACAAAAATGTTTTGTTAGTAAAGAAATTAAGCAAAGTGGACAACAGTTAAGGAATGAATGAAAAAACTATAAGATATGGATGGAATAGATTATTGTGCTATAAAATTATGAATATTTATAATTTGGAAAGACATTGATTAATTGCTATTTAGTGAAAAAGATTGAAATAAGCAGACTCTATTGAATAATTTATAAGATTACACTAGTAGTATAAATTAAAGACAACAAAAAAGGGGTGACTTCTAAGAAATAGAAAATAATCAGATAATGAGATGGATCCTTTCCCTACCCTAACTGGCCTAAGGATACCAGTTCATCTAAGGCAAAATGTCTGCAGTGCCAGATGTGGTCACTGTATTGGAAGATTTTGTTTAATTTGTTTTCTTTGTTTCAAAGGATGACTCAGTCTGCAGAGGTACTGTTGGAAAATTCCCAGTGCATCCCTCCTCAATTACTTTTTATGTCAATGCAAAAGACATAAATTAAAACGTAAATGTGTAAATTAAATGAATGCTGTTCTGTAATGACTGCCAAAAGACTAATTATTATATGTTTTCCTCCCAACAGAAAATCCAATCTGATTTGACAAGCCATGAGATTAGCTTAGAAGAAATGAAGAAACGTAATCAAGGAAAGGATACTGCCAAGCGTGTTCTCACCCAGATTGAGGTAGCACAGGTAGGTCAATGATCTTAGACATCAGATAAAATTTTAGAGTATAATGAAATATTTATACTCTATGAATATAATGGTTGATGTTAGATAAGTGATTTACATGCATAGATAAAACAGTTTAAGATTATGAGCATGTTGCCTTATTAAAACTGTACTACTTTTTATCTAATTTACACTAGCAATGATCATATTAATAATATATGTATATATATACATATATATATATATATATATATATACTCAGTCATTCTTACAACACTCCTGTGCTATATAAGATATAACTATTTAGAAGGAGATGAGGAAATAAATAAACAAACAAATAACTAAATAAATAACTTTGTGCGTGTGTTTGTATATATATGGAGGCAGGAATACCTTAATTCAAAACTTGTATTTATTAAATGTATGGCCCTGGGCAAGTCATTGAAAATCCTTTATACCTCAGTTTCCTACAATGCAAAATGTTGATCACAAATAGTACCTACTTCTCGGGGTTGTTGTGAGGATTAAATGAGACAATGTCTATAAAGTGCTCCAAGGAAACTTAAAGAGATCAAATAATGCTATGATTATTATCATCATTGCTATCTGTGTCTCTCTCAGATTCATGGCTAGTATATGAGGCAAGGTTCAAACTTGTATTTTCCTGATTCTAAGTCCGTGACACTCGACACTATGCATGGGAGTTTTTCTTGCATTAATCAATTGTCTCTTTTAAATGAAGTTAAATGATGTGATTTTATTACCATCTGTATAGAATTTTCTTAAGAAGAAAATAAGAAATAATCCAGAAGGTGACTGTGGAATAATCGAAATCAAGAATCAGAAAACCAGAGTTTCCATCCCATTCCTAATTCTAAATACTTGTTTTATCTTGGACAAATAATTTTCCTTCTCTGTGTCTATTTTTCCTTATTAGTGAAATGAAAGAGTTGTGTCAGATGTTCTTAAGTTTCTTCTAGCTTCACATCCAGAGAGGCTATCATTTCCATTGATTTTTATGCCTTTGTATTTTAGCATAGGACTTTCGCCTGGAAGACCCAGATGTGAGTTCCATTAAGGCAGGGTTGGGCTAGAGTCAGCTCTCACTAGATTAGATCCTGTTAAATTTTCAGTGTAAATATTTATACTTCAGGAATCAGCGAGTGATAAAAATTAGTGTTTGATTTGTTATTTTATTGATTGTCTAGCCTTAAGAAAGAATGGAAATAATTCAGAATAAATTTTAAAATGAGTGCATATTATATTCATCCTCTCCCCCAAGAGCCCCATTGTTAAATTTTTGCCAGAATTAAGTATTGATTCTGCTAATAGTTCATGACTTTTGACATATCACTCTTCCCACATGACTATTTCCTCTTTTGGAAAATGAAGATTGAATTAACATCCAATAAATGTTTATTAATCATTTGGCGTTAATATGCCAGGGTCTAGGTTGGAGAGAAAAAAGTTAAGATTTGTGCCTGTGAGCATGATATTAAGTTACTCTGTAAGTATATAACACTATATAAAAGCAAACCTTTAATAATTCTAATCAGAAAGAATATTCAAGAAGGATGTGCCAAGTAGAACAGTGGATAGAGAGCCAGCCAGGGGTCAGAAAGACTGATCTTCTGAAGTTCAAATATGGTCTTAGACATGTACTAGCTTTGTGACCCTAGGAAACTCACTCAACCCTCTTTATTTTAGTTTCCTAATTTGTAAGCCTTAATAACTTTTGCGGGGGCTTCATTAATTGATATTATTTGCAGACATAAGTTTGAGCACTCTTTAAATTTGGAATATTTCCTAATAGTTTACTTTGCCTTTACAGAAAAAATTGCAAGATGTTTCTATGAAGTTCCGGTTATTCCAAAAACCAGCCAATTTTGAGCAGCGTCTAGAGGAAAGTAAGAGAGTGTTAGATGAAGTGAAAACACAATTTCCTATATTGGAAATGAAGAGTATTGAGCAAGAAGTACTGCAGTCACAGCTGGATCATTGCATGGTATGTATATCTGGTAGCAAATGTAAACAACTCAAAAATTTTGGAGGAAATCTGATCATTTGTGAACTTCGTTACATATTTTGAAACAAAAGGTGTAGATGACGTCTAAAAGATTTTATGTTTGCATTTTGCTGAAATTTCCACTAACTAAGCACCTCTTATCAGCCATCTCCTTTTTTACCCATAGAGCTTCCAAGATGAAATTTCTTATATATATATTACTCCTAATTAAATTATAAGCTCTTATAGTGCATAGTCTATCTATTTTTTTTTCTCTTTGGATTGCTAACACCCAATGTAGTCCTTGGCATAGTGCATATGTTTTCTTTTATATATAATACATAAAAATCTGGAACTACAAAGGATGCTCATTTTTTCTTACCATGTTAAGTTACCAAAAATGTGTCCAGATCTTTCAGTGAAGAATTTGTAGAGTTATAGTTTAAACTTATATAAGACACATTCTCCAGAAAAGTCCTTTTCTTTATAAATAAATATCCAATGGTAAGCCCACTAATAGGTTCTTACTACTGCAACTCTAAAATGCCCAAATCAAATAAAACTTATGCTTTTAAGCAAAGGAAGTAGAGAAAAACAACCTATGCTGTTACCATTTTTTGAATATGGTAAAATCTGTGAATAAGACTTCCCCCTCAATAATGGAGAAAGAGACTTTCTTTTAGGCAAAATTTTCACTTCTTTAAAAGTGTGCAAGTAGTTTTGTGTTTCACAAAATTCAAAAATCTAAAAAGATTTCTCATCAGTAATTATAAAAATACTTCCTTTAGCATAAATTCTCCATCTTTTTAAGCCACATTTTTGGTGCAATAGCTACTATTACTGAAAATACAGTATTACATACAGTGAAATATGATTTTTCTGTATTTTTTCTCACATTAAAAATATAGATAGAAGTTCTTGAATATATCTTATTCTTTATATTTCTTCTTAGACATTAAAACACAATTGAAGGAGATTATCACTATGAAGGGGGCATCTCATTCACTTTTAGTAGCATAACAGTAATGATGCCTTAAAAAAACTATCTTTTTGTTATTAAATACATAAACTGAGGCAAAACTACCTGTATGCTAGCTAGAAAGGTGACATATCACATTAAAATGCAGGAACTTTTCAAGGCAATTGTTCAATTTAGTTTAGCTTTAGGGAAGGTATAAAGAGGAAAAGAAATTAACCAATTGAATTATATCACATAATTTAGAACTAATGTTTCTTTCATATTTTCCCTTTTTCTTTCCTTATTACTTAAATATTTTGTTGAACACTATATAGGAACCAAGATACACATGGACTTTACCTTCAAAAAGATTTTGTCTTAAAAAAAAAAGATAAGAGCACAATTTAAATGAAATAAGCCCTTTCTCTTGTGCTATAATCCATGTGAGATTTTGAGATATTATGGGATGGTTGTCTAGGTATTAGCTAAAACATGTTTTTCTAAATCATCCAACATTCCTGTCTTTGTTAAGCTTACATTCTGTTAAAGGTGCATACAACAGTAATTATAATATCTCATAATTTCATTAACCAAAATTCTGAAAAACTTAGAGAAAGAACTGTTGGAATCATATGCAGATCAAAGCATACTATCCTTCACATTACTGTATTTACAGTTTTGTTTTGGAGTTTGGGTTTTATATGAATATTCTTTTACCACAATTACCAGTAAGGAAGTATGTTTGCATGGTAATACATGTATGGTCCAGATCAAATTGCTTACCATCTGCAAAAAGAAGGAGATAAGAAAGATAGGGAGACAATTTGGATTTGATAATTTTGGAAAACATTTGTTATTACATGTATTTAGGAAAATAAAATATTTTTAATTTAATTTTTTTTTACTTTTTAAACATTACTTTATTTGGTTAATTACAAACATTATTCATTGGAAGCAATGATCATTATCTTTTCCTCCCCCCGCCCCCCTCCCACCACTTCTCTCATAGCCGGCTCACAATTCCACTGGGTTTCACATGTGTTCTTGGTTCGAACCCATTTCCATGTTATTGGTATTTGCACTAGAGTGTTCATTTAGAGTCTCTCCTCAGTCATTTCCTCTCAGCCCCTTTAGTCAAGCAGTTGCTTTTCATCAGTGTTTTTACTCCCACAGTTTATCCTCTGCTTGTGGATAGTGTTTTTTAGATCCCTGCAGATTGTTCAGAGACATTGCATTGTCCCTAGTGGAGGAGTCCATTACCTTCGATTGTACCACAGTGTATCAGTCTCTGTACAATGTTTTCCTGGTTCTGCTCCTTTCGCTCTGCATCACTTCCTGGAGGTTGTTCCAGTCTCCATGGAATTCCTCCACTTTATTATTCCTTTTAGCACAATAGTATTCCATCACCAACATATACCACAATTTGTTCAGCCATTCCCCAATTGAAGGGCATCCCCTCATTTTCCAATTTTTGGCCACTACAAAGAGCGCAGCTATGAATATTCTTGTACAAGTCTTTTTCCTTATTATCTCAATATTTTTAATTTTAAAAAGTTGCCAGACTCAGTGTTCTGTAAAGTCTGAGTGGAGAGAGCTTAATAGATTTTTATTGTACTAAAAATTAATTTCTGGATAAGTTTTCCAAAGTTATATGATCCATATTGTCTCTCTCACCCTGGAGTTGACAAACTATTCAGTCTGGGTTATACATGTTTAAAAGTAATTTTAATGATATAAAAGCAAATATTTTTGTTCTAACAAAAAAGTGTTTTAATCTGACTTCATTACTTTGCTCGCTCACTAGAAAATTTGAGTAATTATGCTACTATCAGCAAAGTAAGAATTTGGTATTTACAGGAAAAGTGTCACAGAGAAGATAATGTTTGAGCTTGGTTGGAAAATGAGATGGATAGAAATAAAGAAATTGTGACTCTTCTAAATATCAAGAGATGTTGACATAAAGTATAAAACATAACAAGGAACATTGTTTAAATTAATGTAATAGTTTAGGCAAATTCATCCCATTATCCTAGTAATATTTTAATATTTACAAAAAGAGGTATGATTGCATTGGTATAAATTTTCTTTCCACCACTGCATATAGTAACCCACCTATGCCTTAGTAGACAATTACATGATTTCCTTTAGTAAAAATAATGATAATTACTAATGATCCACATTTAGCCCCCTCCAAATTATTCTAGGTTGGACACTAAATAAACTACATCATTAAGTTGGTATTTGAAGTCTTTATAGCTCAAAAGGACATGTCAAAGCTGAAGCTTCATTGAAATAGACTGTATAACTTTGAGTAACCCCCCGAGACATGAAGGAGTAACAGTAATATTCAATTATCAGAATTACTTACTAGTTCTGTAAAAACTAAAATGCCAACTTAATAAAAAAAGCCACCTTAATAAATCCATATAAATAAATCTCAAAACTTCCTCCATTATAATATGGGCAGAGAAAATATTGACCTCATTTTATACATAAATATAGCACATACACATTTGTATATGTACATGCATATATGTAAAATATAAACATATAATATCTACAAATTATTATTTTTAGCCTTGAATTGGATCTGTGTGTATAAGTCAAAACACTATTTGAAAATAAGAATGAGTTTTCCTATCTTGCCAAGGCTAAAAGTATGGGGGCTATTCCTGGACTTGTTTCTAATTCATGATTGGCATGAGAGCTTTGATTTGTTAACAGGGTTTGGTTCACCCCCTCTTAGACCAAATGGTGGTCCCCTTCTTCAGAGATACCCATTGACTTATTCCTGTTGGCTTCAGAACTCCTGAGATCAAGAGATCTTCCAACTTCAGTCCCTTTTGTGTATCACCATAATCAATCAAATGCTGATTAAAAAAATTGAAAACAAAATAGCATGGATGACTTAAAGTTACTTCCCCGTTTAAGTTCTGATAGCCCACGATGGTGCTATGATGGTGATTGCCACCACAGAATGCCTGCCCCTCTTATTTTGCTTATTTTTCAGCATTCATTATTTTTCAGTGTCTTTATCTTGCCTTGTTTGTTGCATGTCTTAACCTAGAAATTATACAAAAGCCTTAGTGAAGTGAAGTCTGAGGTGGAAAATGTGATAAAAACTGGTCGACAGATTGTACAGAAACAGCAGACTGAAAATCCCAAAGAACTCGATGAACGCCTGACTGCTTTGAAGTTGCATTATAATGAGTTGGGTGCGAAGGTAGGTCCTTTTTCATTTTCCTTTGGGCTATTGCACAAACTTCAGCTTTAGTTCTGATTTGTAGACTATGTTTTATGTTGCATAATAGCAATTATTTGCCTGTGCTCTTTTATGCCTTTGAAATTAATCCCATCTATTTTCCCCCTAAAGTACAATACTTATTGAAAAGCTTATTGAAAGCAATCAGTTAGATTCATTTCCATGTGTGCTATGAAAGGATTTAAAGCCCATGGATATTTTAAATTAATCTAGTTGTTTTATTCCAATTTATTTGCATTGATATCTTTTGTTTTCACATTACCTGACCCAAATTCCCCTAAGAAAAACATCCCTTATAATAAAGAATGTAAAGCAAAAAAATAAAAATTTATCAAAACTATATACAAACATTGAGTCCAACATTATAGGAAGTGTTTCATACCCATTGTTTTCCAGCTCTGCAAGGAAAGGAGGGAGGTATATTCTCAAATTTTTTCTTTGAATGTAAGCTTATTATTCAGTTTCAATTACTTTTGTCTTTTCCTTTAACATGGCATGGTCATTATAAATATTCTTTTCCTAGTTTCATGTACTTTTTGGTCACAATTCATATTGAATTCATATAGTTCTTTCCTCGATTTTTGTAATCACCAAATCATTTCTTAGAGTACAGTAGTATTCTATTACAATCATATATGACAATTTGTTTAACTGTTCCCCAATTAAGGGATATATGCTTTGTTTCCATTTCTTTGCTAATATAAGTATTTTGGTATATGAAAAATCATTGTCCTCTTTGGGTTATACAACTTGAAGTAGGATCCCTGCATCATTTTAACTTCTTTTTTTAGGGTAATTCAAAATTGCTTTTCTGTTTGACAGGTATTAGACTTATACCACTTTCTAAAACCAGTAAAGAGTAGAGAGGACATGATCTACATAGTAACACGACTACTGTCTGAAGCCAGATTTGCACACAAGATGGTGAATTTTTCCGTGTCCAGGCATGGTGCTCTATCCATCATACCACCTAAATGCCCCTACTTATTCCTACTAAATGTTACCTTATTTGGTTCAGTTCATTTTTTAAAACAATGCTTAATTGACAATTTTGTCATACAGTAACCAAAAATGACAAGGGCTAGGATAATTTTGCTTTCCTTTTCCTCTTAAGTCATGATTAGTAATTTAATATGAATTTTACTCTCCAGTCTCCCATGTTTCATTATGCTTCCAACTTTAAAGATGAGTTTCTCATTTTATAAAATAAATTAGGCAGAGCCAGCATGGCAAAGAGAAGACGAACTGGATACCTTTTGTCTTTGTGACCTGGGCAAGTTCCTAAATGTCTCATAAACATCTCAGAGACTTTCCAGAAAAGGAAGTTCTGCCTTCTCAGAAATCTTACATTAATGAAACTGTAGGTCTACTCTCTACCCCCATTGTAGAGTTTATAATATCAAACATAGCTCCTTTGAACCTAACAGTAATTTTCACTTTTTGTTTGTCTATGTGTGTATAATTTGTCTTGTTCAATCAGTTAGTTTTTTTGGACTCTTCATGAGATTGTGAATCATACTGTCCATGGAGTTTTCTTGTCAAAGACACTGGAGTTGTTTGGTATTTTCTTCTCCAAAAGTAAACAAAGGTTAAGTGATTTGCTAGTCAGTGTCTGAGGTCACATTTGAATTCAGGTCTTCCTGGCTCTGGTCCAGAACTCTATCTGACTTTGTGTGTCTAGTGCCTGCTGTTATTACAGTATCCCATTAACATGTGATAGCATGCATTAAAATTTGGAGCATCTCCTAGAAAAAATGACACTTTTGATAGCAATTTGTAAAAATGCAAAATACAATTCGCTCATATTCTTGATGTTAGGGTCAAGTTCAAAGCAGTTAAGGGAGTACTTTTCTTTAAAAAATTTTTTTCTTTTTAAATATTTTTCCATGTTTACATGATTCATTTTCTTTCCCTCCCATTCTTTTCTCCCCCCTCTTAGAGCCAACAAGCAATATCATTCGAGTGTACAAATGTTATCACTTGATTCCTATTTCCATATTATTCATCTTTGCTATAAAATGATCTTTTAAAGCCTAAATCCCAAATCACATACCCATATATACATGTGATAAGTGATGTCATATGTTCTTTTTTTGCATTTCTACTAAGGGAGTAATTCTCAACATGTTTGTGGGTTGTTTTTTTTTTTTCTATTTAACCCAGTTCTCTTTTATTTCCCTAGAAAGGTTGATAGAATCTTCAGAAATTAAGTGTCTGAGGGAATGTGATTTTATGGTCACTTTCCCTGTCCCCTCATTCCCAGTAATTACTCTGATATCTCTCTATGAAATTCATAAGACTTTCAGCCCTTAGAAAACTCAAACAAGATATTAATTAATCTTCTATACTAATTTTCCTTACATAGTAATACACACCTACCCCGAAATTACAAAACATATATAGATATTCTAAACATTTGTTGAAATAAATATATTTTTCAATGAAAAAATTTACATGTATGTATATGTATATATGTGTATTTACACACATATAGACACACAAACACCCCTTAACTCAAAAACTTTCTTTTGGCCCAAAGAGTTTAGGTACACTTTGGGGTTTTTTCCTCACCATCTTAGTTTGGAGCCCTATCTCAGAAACCCTTCATAACTCTAATAATGTAACAATATGCAATAATGTACTAATTGTATTGGCATCACAACATAATATATAATAATGTAGCAATCTTTAGTACTCTTTTAATGCCATATATACCTTGGTGTATGGATGTATGTGCATTTCAATGATATTATACATATAACAATGTAGAACGTATGTGCTTCAAAGGCAAACATACACATGTAAACATATTTATGTATAGTAACATGCCTATGTATGTATAGAGAGTTTCTCATTGAAATAGATATAAAACATATATACACACACATTTAATTCCATAGCCATATTTCATGTACTTTTATATGATAATGTCCCTACATAAATATAATTTTATATGCATAAGTATTATATACCTCTATATATATATGTGTATGTATGTATAGAGATATATACTATATTCATCTGTGTTTTATATGGATATATTTATACATGTATATATATATGCTTCTAATTGAAGCATATACTTTCTGCATTTTCATTAGTTGAGCATTAAAAACACCATTTTAATAAAGTCTAAAGCAAGGACAGTTAGGTGGCTCAATTGATAGAGATCTTAGTGGATAAGAAGGGGAGGTCTTGGGTTCAAAGTTATCTCTTTATTAGCAACTGTAAGGGCCATAATGTAGGGGGGTTGACTAGATTATTTAAGAGTATGGTTGCTGAGAATTTAATCAATTCCAAATGATTTTTTAAGCAATTTATTTATAAAATATAGAAAGAGTGAAAGAAATCCAGAGAAGATAGGGTAAGATATTTAACCCACACACTAAGTATTTTGCTCTGACCCCTGGCTCAATCTAGGCAGGGCTAATTAGTCCTTAGCCAGACGGGTCTCAGCCTTGAGTTGAGGACCTGGGGACGCGGTGGCCTCTCCTGAGGCCTTCAGAAAATCCAGGAAAGGAGTCACCCTTTTTCACTCACCCATGTGGTAGTTCAAAGGGAAAAATCCAAAGGTAGTCTGAGGTCCCAAGCTCGAGCTCCTTCAGGATCCATTTCAAGGTGAAAGACCTCTTCACAGAAAGTTCTTGGCATTTTTAAAGACCATTCCTCTTCATCACTTCCTGTGACTTCCTTCCATTTTACATGTACCAATTACAGCTAAAGCTTTGCTTAGGACTGCCCAGGGGGCAATCAGTCAATTATGATTCATCACCCACTATTGCACACGTGGGTCACAGACCTCCCCCACTCAAGTGTAAGTGGAGTATATGAACTTCTGATGATTAAATATAAAAATGGGCAGGAGAAAGTTAATTTAATCTTCACACAACCAAAGAGAGTCTCAGTTATTTTTAAGAAGGAACTGATTTCTTCTATGACTCTCTTTCTGTTCTCCTTCCAATTGCCACTTATGAGAATGGTTGGGGACAAGGTGGATACCCTTCCCTTAGCGTTATGACAGCAGCAGCTAGAGCAGGAGGACATAACTGGGCAAACTCCAGCAGAGTGCCCTCATTAGCCCTTTTGTGATCAAAACACCAGTCTCATGATAAACGCAGCCAGGTTTAGACCTTACTTGGTGAGTCTGAGAGACCTTTAGGTCCTGTATCTGTTGTACAAAAATGGTACGGGAAGTTTATGCATTGGAAGAGATAACAACTTTGGTGATGTGGTGAGAGTGGATGGATGCTACTGAGACACATTACTCTTTCTAATGCTTTCCCATAGACCTCAGAGAAATCTCTGTGTGAGTCAAGCTGAGAGCAGTAGCTAAAGAAAATGCCTCTAGGAATAAAAGAGAGTGACTGGATAAAATGAGCTGCACCCTTTTTGTAGGCCATTTTCTCATCCAATGTATAAATCTCTTCAGTCATTTAATTCCACTTAATAGACCTGGGATCTATAGCTCTCTCAAATCCACATTCATAAGGAGTTATATGCAACTTGAATCTGATGTTTACTCTCTCATAGGAATCAAGAAGGAAAATTGTGCACATGCCCTGTTCAGCCCATGGCTAAATATGTAATATATGTTTGTTGAATAAAAGAGAGAAATAATAAAGATACTTTTCACCTTTACCGTCAGAAACATTTATAGGAGAAAAAAGTTATTTTATAACATGGGAGAAAAAAAGTGTGATTACAACGTCTGTCAGAATTGTAGTTTAAATCACTTTCACTTTTGATCCCATGTTATTCCATCACTGTCCTAATAGCAATTTCTTGGTGATAATACTTACGTTTTAATGTATCCATAATCTTATGAATGTTGATACCTCCTACACTTATGTAGCTCTAAACCCATTTATATGTTCTTATCTGGGACAATAGTTTTTATCCATGTCCATTCGAAAATTCCCCAAGGAAAGAACTCTACCCAATAGACTCTAGGTTTTTCTCTAAAGTATTTTAACATTTCTTGAGAACTATTCTAATATTTAAGCTATCTATCTGTTATCTCTTCTTTCCTTTCCTTCGTATATTTCCTAGATATCTGTGTATTTTTTCTCTTTTGCAGACAAATCACATTGGCAAAAACTTGCAATCTATTTGTTCCCACCATGTATCTCTCCTTGTAGCGTAAATCACTTTCTCTTTTGATCCTTTGTCATTCCATGTGCTCTGAATCAAAGTCATAAGACATCATCAATAAAAATATTTTTGCCTAAAAGATATGATTTTGTATTAGAATAGAGTTTGAGACCATTCTAATCACTGCAAGCATTGCAGTTTTCCAAATAGAATCCAGTCTGCTTTCTCCTTCTAATTCAAATATGGTTCCAAACTAGTATCAATGTGTAGCTCTCTCATAAATATATGATGGATAGACTATTATTTCTTGGTTTTTTACTAGTATACCATAAACTAATAGTTGCTATTCTTCACTCACATGTTAGCTTTGTTTTTTTCCCTGCATAAATTGTTAGGTCAATTATATAAAAGACAGATATGCCACTCAATGGATAGAGTAGTGGACCTGGAATTAGGAAGATCTAGCCTCAAATTTGACCTTGGAAACTAATTATGTGACCTTGAGCAAGTCACTTAACATCTTTTTGCCTCAGTTCCTTAACTATACAATGAGAATAATAATAATCTACGTAGTAGGGTTGTTGTGAAGTTCAAATGACATAAAATTTGTTAAATGCTTAGCACAGTATATGACACAGTAGGAGCTATAGAAATACAAACTGTTATTATTGTTATTGCTAAGTGACTATAGATTTCTATAAGAAAATTCTTTGCTACTTTGAGGTGTGATGAAATCAACATCTGTGTAGAAAGGCTTATATGGAGAATTGATTTTTAATTAAGACTCTGTGCAAACCATATTCCATGGCAGGTTGAACAACTGAGACAAGCAAAAAAGCCTTTTTTCCCTATTATTTTTAATAAGCTTATTCAATAAAGTAATCTCCCTGGTTGTCATTATCAAGAAAGGTCTTATGATCTTACTACATGCAAGAGAGACAACTTACTGCAGAATATCTCTAAGTATCTGCTTTTTTACACCAATTCAATACCTTCTTTTTTTTTCTTTTTGGTAATCAATGAGCAATCTGTTGGGTTGTTGACTCAATCACTTCTTTGGCTGCAACAATGTGGTTGGTTTCTAAAACCTTAGAGGTAAAAGTCTGACAGTTCTCTTATATTATAATAAAAGAAATTCTCAAAATAAGTATAGATCATTCTCATTAATATTTTATAAAGATGAAGAGATATAAAATTAAAAGTAATGATAGGTCATTTTTGTTCTTCTCTGCTTTCAGGAAAGATCACACTTGACACCTTGTCAAGAAATTCTTCCATCTACTCAAGGAAATGTCATAATTGTACTCATTCTAATATTTATCAACCTTTGCTGTCAGGAAATTCATATATTACAGAATCATGTTATGATAAATTTCTTTCTTATGTACACAACCTAGAGAATAACTCTTCTTCAGAAAGAAATGCCAAGATTGAACTTATCCAGAAAAACTCTAGCCTTCTTTTCTGATCTAACAACTTAATTGGGCCCTGTTGACTTTTATATTAACTATACTATACATGGGTTTTTTTTGTTGAGAAAAAAATTAGTCTTAAAGGGGTTCAAATAAAAAGACATGGGTATATGAGTATTCATTTTAAAGATTCCTCTTTTATATAACTTTTTCAAATTTTACCTTTTTGTTTCTTCAATCTCACTTTAGTAATTAGTTTTTGTTTCTGTGGTTCATTAAAAATATTTTCCACTTTACAAAATTCCTCTTTGAAGAACCATTTAAACATTGTTTCAGTGTATAAAAATATATTTGTAGTAGCAAATTCATATCATAGCAAAATCATATTCAATTTGATTGGATAACATCATCTTATACCATGCTAAAATTCAGTGCTTTCAATCTTTGCTTTTTATTCTAATGGAAACATTCTAAAAAATATATTTCCTTTAGTCCATGAATAGGTTTTGCAAAGATTTCATGAAACAGTAAATGTAGTAGAATCATACTGCAGGTGGCAGTCTTTAAACAGATCTCTTCAGAAAGGAAAAATACAAAAAGTGTAAAAATTCTAAGTTCCTAAAGATGGCAGTCTTTCCTATTTTTTAAAGATATTTAGCTTGATAAAATAAAAATAAAAAGAACCAGTAACTCAGCCTCTTATTATATAGGATTCCTTTGAAATATGAAACCTGGTAACCTTTTATACCAATAATGAAGGATAATGTTACAAATGTTTTAAAGTATGAAAAATGGAAGGTTTTCATCATCTAACTTTTTCTACTGACTTTATTATTGATGATATAGCTTTCTGACTACTGAAAATGAATTCAGAGTATGAATATATGAAGTTTAAAACCTTAGAAAAGTATTCTCTACTTCAATATGTGCCTTCTAAAAGGGGAACTAATGAATTTCACTGATAATAAATCAATCCTTTGTCATACTTTTTTTCTAAGAAGTATTTCCTTATCTTCTGTTTTGTTTCTTTGTTTTGATTATAAACACAATTTCAGAAACCTAACATGTTATTTTGCTCAGGCCTTGCTGTACAAAAGCTTAGTCCTTCAGGTACTCTGAATGGTTGGCATTGGATTGTATTTTTAATGTATTTCACTTTCAACATGCTCTTGCTCAGTAGGATGAATAAAACTCTACATTTCTTAAATAAAGTTCAAACACCTCTATCATCCTACCCCTTTGTGATCAAAAATGAATTCACTAACTTCATAATCTGTACATGGAACTCCTGTTGATATATATTATTATTCTCTAGCTCTGAAGAGGGCAAAGAATGTCTTTCAACTAACCATGCACTTATTAAAAACCAGCCATTTGCTCTAGAGATACAAAATAATCAATAAGCTTTTGAAGCTTACACTCTATAAAGAAGCAATAGATATACTAATTAGTCACTACAAAGTAGAAAGCTCTCCTTTTCTCTCTTCCCTTCATGGCTCACAACCAGCACCATTTCCTCCATGTTTTATTTTCTAATTTCTGAGTTCTCAGAGTTCTTCCTTTCCAAAGTTACTTTGAAGATATTTTATTAGGGACTTCATTCTTGTATTACCTAGAGGTATTGTAACAACACTCTATTGAATGTCCCCCATGCCTGAAATACTCTTCCTTCTCATTCATTCCTCTCAAAATCCCTGGCTTCTTGGAAGACTCAAGTGCCACCTTTTTCATAAAGTACTCCTCACTACTTAAATCTAAGTCTCTAACCCTCTAAGGTTCCTTTATTTTTACTCTTTATGTATTTTATATGTACTCAACTTCTTATATGTTATCGCCCTCACTCCTATATGAGCTCCTTGAATGCAAAAATAAGTCTTTTTTTTTTTTCTGTAGAGCAACTGTGTGGACTTCTATTCACTCTGACAATTCAAGTTCCCAGATTGACTATATTCTTAGTGCTAAAGGGATTGTGGGATGTTATGAGGAATCTCTCTAATTCAATAGTTCACAAGCCATCCATTAACAGTTTGTTCCCCCATAATTAATAACTATCAATTAATCAGCAAGACTTAACCAATTTTGAGAAAGGACTCTTATGTGGGAATATGGTTGGTAGAGTTAGGACAAAACAGTCTCTAAAAGTAGATAACATATCTTCCTACAAGAACATATAGATTCCAAGGGAATGTGGGACCAAGGCTCTAATTCATCTGCTGGTAATCCCTTTGTTATAATCCTCAAGGTATTTTCCTTATGTATAGAAAGCTTTTCTACTAGTTTCTTTTTTTTAAACCTTGAGTCTGCTTTCCTCATCTTGTCCATTATGTCCTCAACTACTTAGGAAAACCCTGGTGTCATCCATTTTGGGGATGTGTCTAGGACACCAAAGAAAAATTCCAAATCTTCTGGACCATTTAGAGTTCAAGGAACTATTCTGTCAAAATAGTGGCAGAGGAGACAGAGGCCGAGGACTAGAGCTTTGCTCAACACATGCTGTCTGTTTCTTCATAGGGTTTTAACAGAAATACTCTCCCCTCTCTACTGAAAGTTACTGGAAACTTTAATTACAACTAGCTCTGTGATTTTAGACAAACTCCAGAGGATGCGACCAAGTCTATCAGCCAACCTTTAATAGATTTCCTGTTACATGATATTGAAGCCATATTCAGACCCTGTGAATGTTTGAGATGTTTTTTCACCAAATAAATATTTTAAAGTATAATAACTTCTCTCTTATTTTAGATGACATGTGATGATTAGATTAATTTACTCAAATGACCTACACCCTTCTATTTGTATCCTCGGTGCTGAGCAGAGTGTCTAAATGTAGAACGTACTTCGTTCATGTTTTTTGGTTGATCAATTTATCAATTGACTGAATCATCTCTAAACATAGACTCCAAAACCATGTCCTTGAAAGATTTTGTGGATACATCCAAAACAAACTTATCAGAGTTTACTCATTATATTTTAGTAAACAGCTTTTAGTTTCTTTTTTTTCTGTAAAAAGCAAGAGGAATTGCTTTTTTTTTTAACATTCCCACTTCCAAAGGATTACTGTTTACTGTAGACTGTTTTCACTCTCTATTCAGAATAAGCCATTCATTTAAATAATTATGATACTGATAATAAGAAAAATAATAAATGATAAAACATATGTGAAAATAAAATTATCTAGTTTCCAGTAAAAGGATAACTGATAATATTCCTATTTATATACATTTTTTTTCTCCTCAGGTAACAGAAAAGAAGCAACAGTTTGAGAAATGTTTGAAATTGTCGAGGAAGTTGCGGAAGGAAATGAATGCCTTAACCGAGTGGCTGGCAGCTACAGATACAGAACTGACAAAGAGATCAGCAGTTGAAGGAATGCCTGCTAATTTGGATGCTGAGATTGCTTGGGGAAAGGTAAAAACACTTATTGTGATGTGTTCTTTTAACATACATGCAAATGGGAATTCTTGCATAGAAAAATGTGAATGCATTATTTGTTCTATGTTCCCTTTTCCCCAAAGCTCTAAAACTTTCATTGAATGCTACTGGAACATTCTGGGTTACTGTCACAGAGCCAGGCAGGCCATATCCAACCAGCATATGTCATTCATTTGGGGAGTGACCCAAAATTCCAATTTGGGGATCACGACAAGAGAGGTTTGCCAGTGTCTTCCTGCTACTACCATTAGCTTAAACCATTACTAGTAGTCTTCCCACCATTGACTAGCAGATCAGTTCCATTTGACCACCTAACACTAGTTTTTATAAAGTGATATTTACTTTGATGATATAGGAAGAATAAAATACAAAAAAAAAATTCTGTCATATCCCAAGGGCCCATTTTTCCCAGGACTACTTCAGGATCCAAGAGAAATAGATTCAATTGAGCTCAATTTCTACATAGTAAAGTCCTATCAAGTTCTAGTCCAATGAATGCTACTAGATCATGCCTTGTTGCAGGGAGCGCTGGGCTCAGGTTCTGATGGTCACCCAGACTCTTGAATCCCAGGATGCCTAAGTGACCCCTTGATCTCTCAAAATTCACAAGGAAATATCTTCCAATATCCTTCATGTAAAATGGAAAAATAAAGAAAGAGGTTAAGGACCTTCACAGGGTCACAGGATAAGACTATCCCAAGCTCTCTTCTCTTATAGCATTTTCTTTCACTCAATATAGTGAGCAAATGAAACTTTGAGATCCCAAACAGGAGAGAAAATGGTTAAAAGGGTATATAGGCTGAAGCTGTCAGCTGTTTTTGAATGTGTTCTCAGCTAATCAAAGAGCCTTCTCATCACTACATTGTTAGCCAATGAGAACTAGCTATAGAATATCTCTCCAAGCCACAGTCCTATACAGAATGTGGAAAGAATTCATTAAAGAGCATTTTAGACCCAATTTCCATTTACTTCATACCTTTTGTTACATCAAGTAATCTCTCTGATTATCTCAATTCAATGAGGTATATGTGTGAGTTTAATGGAACTCCATTTCATGATGATGAGCACAGCAATGAAGTAGGGTATCAATGGCACTGGAGAGGGAAAATGTCTATAATTCACCAAAGCAGAATAGTAGAAATTTTTTAAAATGTTGGCCTTGTCTTTTTTTCTAGATATCATGTAGACTATTTCATCTTTCCCAAGAATCAACAGGTTGATTCTTATTTTTTCTTATTTTTCTAATATTTTAAGATTTGCAAAGCACTTTGCTCAAAATGAAATATTCTTATTCCCTATTTTTAGAAGAAGAAAGATAAAGTTACTTGTCCAAGTTCATAGGAAAGTAGGGATTTGATTTTAGTTCTCCTTTTCAAAGTTCACTCCAATTCTTTCTGCTCTATCATCCCTCTCTAATAAATCTCAGTAGATAGTATTATGTTAACTCATATGCATAAAATAATTATAATCTCTCCACTATGATATTTGTACAATCTAGATTAGCCCCCCCCCCTTTTTCTGGTCCAGTCATTTATGAATTAAAATCCCTACAAGGAAATCCTCTTTACCAATGTAGTTTTGCAATTTTTCAGTATTTTTAGATGCTGTCTGAGATAATAAGATTTAACAATTTTCCTAGGGGCATATAATCATTGTGGATCAGAAATAGGTGTAAAACTCAGGGTAACCTAATTCTGAGGCTAAGTCTCTCCCCACTAAACCACACTTCCTCTATATTAGCCTTTACAATATAAAACTTAAATGTCTACTTGAACAAATATATTTTTGATGATAGAAAGAAAATGTAGCAAATTAAATATAAGTAATAGTAGACTTTTTTGAGAGCAATCTATGTCTCAATTTTGTCTTTGTGATGCCATCACCTAACAAAGTACCCTAAACATTGGTCTTCACATTTGTTTTAAAGTTTTAATCCTGTACAATATAAAAAAATGCTCAGAAAAGTGGATTTTTTTCACATTTCCTATTTTAAATTCTTAAACATTTTTTTTACTTTTGCTCTCTATTATTTTACATAGCTATTTTTAAATCATTTAAGAGCTGTTAATTATCCCCCGTTTGATACTCACTAGTCACAAGAATAATATGAATAGTAATATCTAAATTATAACATCTTCCCTTTTATTAATGCATAAGGCATCTGATATTATTCCAATAATTATATATCCTGAGAATTTATAGCTGAATAGGACACATTTATGAATATTATCTTTTAATTCATAATAATAATAAGTATTAGTAGCTATAGTAATTTTTGCTTTCAAATCAAGTCTCATGAAGTACAACTCTAGGGCTTTCAGATTTTTTTTTTCATTTTTATTCTCTGATTGGCCAATGGTAAAGTCTATATTATGTATTGGGCTATATAAATATTTTCTTTATATGATTATATCATTGATAACTTTAGCATACTTTTGTTAAGTCCTCACAGTAGTATGAATAAAAGACCATGCTAAGAACAAAAATATGAAAAACAATGCCCAACCGTTCAAAATCCATTATCGTTATTAAAGTTCATACATGCATTTATTTTCATTTTAGTTAATGCACTTTTTAAATAATATTCACAGTATTTCCAAGGTTGCTTAGAAGAGTCAGTAAAATCCAAGAGTTTAATTACTTGACAATTGCAGAATTCATTTAATTGCAAATAAAAATATCATATATATAAAGAAATGAATCAGTTATTCATCTTGATTTCAGTCACGAGAGTAAACTTGGCACTACCTGGAGAGTTTTCAGTTTTCAAAGCAATCAATTTCAAATAAAGCATTGTTGTTTTCCAATTTATTTATGCTGACATGCATAATCTTAAACCTTTAACAAGTCTCTTAATGATCTTTTATCTCTCCACATTTAGTATATACATTTTCTTTTATAATAAATACTTTAAGATAATTGTTAAAAAGCATACCAAAGTATTGATCACCTAATCCAATTTAATATATAAGTATAGCATGCCATATCTCAAACATTCAAATAATCCCATTCATCATATATTCTATAACACCAGATTACTCTGACTATTCAAATGTTCATTGGAATTCCTGTCTACTTTTCAGTCAGTCATAAATTATATAGTATGTACTTGGCATAAAACCCTATTACCTATTAATGACATGAAATTAAAATACTTATAAAATAGGAAATATATATTTCTTCTTTATTAAATGTATAATATGTATGATGAAGATAAACTTCAAAACAGCTTGATATCTAATATAATAATTTACTTTATATAATTTTGTAAAATTATATTTTATCATTTCAAAATAGAAGATAGTCTGCTTCTGTCTGATAATCAAAAAACATCTAAGAACATCTTAAAATATAATATTGCAAAATTAGTTGTGTTAATCAAACAAAGTATTCTAACTGTGAACTTTTGGAAATTTCAAACCTATATTTTCCCCATGTTTGTTAACATTTTAAAAATTCTTAGAATCTGCAGTGTTTCTTAGAAGACTTGATTAAACCAAAAGTTTTATTTTATCATAAAATGAGAAATTGTCTGTGTCAGAAAACTCCTGATATAAACGATCATTCAGACTGAATTACATTTCACAGATAACTTTTAAAATAATAAAATAATAATTCATATATACAAATATATATATGGAATTTTAAGGTTAACAGAAAAACTTTACTCAAACCAGCCCTCCAAAGTTGGGTAGTACACATGTTATTGTAGATATTTTATAGATCAGGATATTGAACTTCACAGTAAATTCCCCTAGTCACACAGTTAAGTGTCAGAAACAACATTTGAACTAAGTCTTCTGGTTATCAATGACAAAAACAAACAAAAAAATAAATCTTATGTTTTACAAGATGCAGAGTGTTTTCATCACAACCACCCTGACATGTAGGTAGTACAGATATTAATATACCCATTTTACAAGTGAGGAAATTAAGATTCATATAATCTATATGATTTTTCACATCCTTCTCAATAAAATCACTACTGAATCCAGGACATAGATTTATTTACTATGTCCAAATCCAGTATGGCTTATCTATTGTATCAATATTTCCATGCTTAAGACAAGAAAGAGAAATTAATAAATGCATGCACTACTCTTTTATTATTACTCAAATTCTGAAAACATCATTCTTTTAAATCAACTGGTTTACTTTATTCAGAGTTATGACTAGAATAAAGTCCCAAGAGATTTTGGCCTTCTGATGCAAAGTATAATTATCCTCAAAGTCTTTGGGACTTAATTACAAATATTTCATTAATACTTTTAGGGTTGTTTGCAATTCACAAATACATATGAAAGGTGTGCACAGTTTTACATATAATGCTCTGCAATTCAAATACAACATCTTCACATAATAAAAATGTAGAAGAAAAGAAATAGTATCTTTCAAAATTCAGAAGCAACTGAAATCTCTGAATAAGCATTCTTTGTGAAATTACTTCAACTCCCTAAAAAGACACAGGAACTACTAGTTCAAAATGTCACTCTATAACGAGAATTACTTCATTTTGTTTATTTATTATTTTCTCTTGCAAAAGTTACATATCACCACTTTAAAAAGTAAGCATACTAATTTATCTGTGAAGTGAAATCAAACCAGCAGATTTATACAATAAAATAAATACAGATTTATACAACTTTATACAATGAATGCATCAAACAGCTGTTACTTAAAAAATGGAACATCTGTTAAATGCCATCAGAGCCACCATTCACTGTCATTGGAATTATGACAATAATATCTGCTCCTTTTTGCTTTCACCAAAATTTTACTTTCATGTATTAATTATTAACAAAAAGTTAAGTGTGCATTGTTGTAAAACAAAATTTAAAACTTTTTTGAGACTTTGAGGTTTTGTTTTGTTACTGCCTTTAATCTTGTTAACAATTTAAAATATATTCTATAACCACAAATTATAACATAAGGCAAAAATAGCAATTAAAAATAATACATAGTTTTATTTTTAAGTTACATGAAGAAAGAAAGTAATGCCCTTTGCCTTATTCACTTGGTCTGGAAAGTTTAAGTATCAGAAAATTTGGTTCCTCTAGGTACTTAGTCTTAAATTACTACCTATGAAGGTACAACAACCTTCCATGATTCTGTCCTTTTGTGTGTAAGAAAAGTTCCAGGAAATTGTACAAAATGTCAATTTTAGTAAAATCAGTTAAAGTGATCTATCAATCCAGATAATAACACAAGAGTACTACTAGGTTTCATATTAGAATCATATGAAGGAATTGAGGAAGGGAAAAAAACTTAAGAGAAACATGTGTTTGAAGGGCTTCCATTGTTGTTGTTGAGTCATTTTAATCATAACTGACTCTGTGACCCCATTTCTTGTCAAAAATATTCTCGTGGCTTGCTATTCCCTTCTCTAGCTTGTTTTGCAGATAAGGAACTGAGGCAAAGAGGGTCTAGTGACTTGCCCAGTGCCACAAAGCTACTAAGTGTCTGATGCTAGATTTGAACTTAGGTCTTCCTGACTCTAGGAAAACCTTTATATTCACTGTAACAATTAACTGTCCATGTGGAAGTACAATTAGATTCATTCTTTTGGCCTGAGAAGGCAAGACAAGAAGCAATGGGTAGAAATTACAAAGAATTTTTACATACCCTTCTTCACTTTATTTCCCCCATAAATTTTTTTCTCTAGGATAAATGATATGTATATTCTTTCAAAATATGACAAATATGAAAATATTTGTTGTATAACATAAGTACAGCCTATATCATGTTGCTTCCATTTTGGAGAGAGCAGAGGGGTAGCAGGGAGGGAGAGAACATCAGATGCTCAATGTCAGAAAATGATGATTAAAATTGTATTGACAGGTAAAAGTAAGATTTTTCAAAAATCATTACATGTAATTGGGAAAATAAAACATTATATTAAATGAAAAAAGTAAATTACAAAGAAATGATAGATTCAATGCTCAGTAAACCTTCCAACAGAACTGTCCATATGTTGGAGGGAGTAGATTCCACATTGGGAGACTTAAAAACAAAATATCTATCATCTCCTTGGGGGTACACAAAAGAGGGAATTTTTTATTATCATAATTCACTAAAAGCCAGGAAGAATACAATGTTTATTGAGTCTAGATTATTTTTTTTAAAACCATTTGACTTACCACAGCAAGATGTAAGCTCTTCTGAAACATGGAGTTTCTCATGCTTATGTTAAAATCCTTGATAAATGCAAGCACATAAATAACAGTTCAGCAATCTATATTATCTAGTGAGTCATTAAACAAGAGGTTTTCTGCTTACGAAAGCACTAGATATGCCATGTTAGTGGTTATATTACATACTTTTGCTAAATTCTCATGCATATTTACTGTTGCATTATTGCAAGCATAATTAGCCATTCATATTCATATGACCAAAACATAGAATTAATTATAATTATACGTTAAGTGCATTACCACAAACATAGGAGGAGTTTAATAAACACTTCCTAAGTGCTTGGCTGATGGAGGTCTTGTGTAGATATTTGATTCTAGGCCAGGAGACAGATAGCAAAAATAATTCCATTTTGACTAGGGATGTGTTTTTTTGTTTAGTTTAGGTCACAGTTAATAAATGTAATCTTTTGGAATAGGCTATTTTCCACATAGGTGTGACTTATTTTCTATTTGCTAACAGCATTTCATTCAGTTTCTATTTTTGCAAAATGGCAACTATCAGGTTTTCATTCTCATTGGAATGTTACCAGAATCTTCACAAATCTGTTAATAGTTCTTCATAGTTTACAGACATAATCCATGATTTCAGTTTTAGCATTGGGTCTATCTATGTATGGAACAGCTGTCATAGTCAGGAAGAATGTGGAGAGGTATGAAATGGCATCATTCCAGTTCTATATCATCTGAAGAGGACAGTAATGGTTCTGATGTTTCCATTAGTCTTCAGTCAGAGATACTTTTATACACTTGGACCTTCTGTACCCTTATTGAGTGAACACAGCTCAGAAGGTTTGGAATGTAGCATTCATTCCTGTCTGTGATAGGGCGAGCAGAGTAATATCAGATGGATTCTGGTGAATTCATTATTTGTAAGATCTTAGTTCCCTGGGTTATTACCATTAGTGTCAATCATTTGCTACTACTTGATCTAGAAACTCCACTAGAGTTTGAGTTTGTCATGAAGTTACAATGATATTTGTAAAAGTATTATCAACTGTCAGATTGCTTGCCTCCTCAAGAGGGAAAAATGGAAGAAATGAGAAAACTCAATTTTTAAAAAAATATTGTTAAAACATCGGGGAAATATTTAATGAAATAAAAAGATTTTTTAAAAATATTAGTGATATAGCAGAAATCTTTTATTTTGAAACATGAATATATGCTTGGGCAGGTACATTATATATATGTAAATGAATATAATAAAATTGCAAAAATAATAAATAATACATTACTACAGATTTATGGTTTGGTTTTGTTATAGTAGTAGATTATTTGTTTTGTTTTGTTATAGTAGTAGATTTAACCTCTTTAGAAAATTTCCTGTGATGATAATTTGCAATTTTATTGCATTAATAATAAAGCTTACTGCTAGGATAAGTCTAATATGGATTGTTTTCATAGGCTACTCAGAAAGAGATCGAAAAAAGACAACCTCAGCTAAAGATCATCACTGATTTAGGAACATCACTAAAGACAGTACTGGGCAAAAAGGAAAATCTGGTGGATGATAAACTCAGCCTTTTGAAGAGTAACTGGATTGCAGTAACGTCTCGAGCAGAAGAATGGTTGAATCTATTGTTGGTAATGACAGTTTTCTTGTCCTATCATGAAAAATGTTAAAAATTTCCACTAAATATATAAATATTATTTGATTCAGAAAATTAAGTCCAACTCCACCTTTATCTTCTATGCATTGTGATTATATCATTAGTTATAATTCTAAATGTTTCCCTTTATGACATTCTATCTGTAAACATAAAGATATTTCCCTTATAAAACAATGAGATCTCTTCTAATTTTGTCACATTTTATGCTAGCAAATTTTAACAGTTCTTTTAAAAACACTTTTTTAGAAAACCTTAATAATGTATCAGTCTTTTCTCTTTTTGACCACAGGAATACCAGAAACACATGGAAACATTTGATGAAAATGTAACTCACATCACAGCCTGGATCTCTCATGCTGAAATATTATTAGATGAATCAGAGAAAAAGAAAACTCAGCAAAAAGAAGATGTACTTAAGGTAGCAAATTATATATTCTGTAGAGCATTTTTCATTTGTCGCAACAGTTTGTGTCAAGTTTATTTGTCCTTGATCCTATAACGTCCAAAAAATTTGAAATAGCTTTCCTTCTGGATGGTTTAATGATGCTAAAGAATCAAGCAGAAGTATATGTCTGGATGGCATCCAGAGAGGTCATTTACCTCTGGACAGGTCTAGACACAAACCATCCTTATTTGCAGTTAAAAAATCTCCAAGATTTCTCTTGATAATATATTATAATGCTCCAAAGTATAGTATCTAGTCCTTAGTAAAAGCAGAAAGTAGCTACCCACTCAACTGACTATCTGAATAATTCCAAACTATAATCGGATGGGGGGAAAAAAAACAACCAACAAATGATGCACAGATATTTTTTTTTTTGCCTAACCTCAGTAATCTAGAATTTTGAAATAATAGAAGTAAATCATATGAAAGAATGGCTGATTTTTTAAAAAATTATTCAAAGTTAGAGGCATCCAATAATTAAAGTCATAGATTTTACTTTTATGTATTTCAAAATTTCATGAACTTTTCTATGAACTAAACACATTTTAGAAATATGCTCCCTGTTGAACGTCAGAAAAGGATTCCTTCATAGAAAAAGGGCAATATCACTTTTCTTCTAAAGAAAGTTAGCTACTTCTGCTGAAAGGAAAGACTATATTTGTTTGGGTTTGCTGCTATCTACAAATTATTTTATTTTATCTACAAATTATTGCTGCTATCTACAAATTATTTTGTTTTAAGGTATTTGAGTTATTTTCAACTTTTGTTGATGAATTTTTCCTTCAGAGAATGTCATACTAAAAAAAAAAAGCAAGTGCCATATTCCACAGAGCCTACTTGAAGGTTTTCATTTTAACAAGGAACATCATAAACTCCCTTTAAATAGAAATATCCTTGGACTAATGGGAAACCAGATATGATGTGTAGTCTTTATTAAAAATAGATCCCTGTTCACGGGATATTCCATATATGTAGAATTGGTACATATTTTACTAGTCCTGTGTGCCTTTGCAATTTCAAAACATTTAACTTGTTGCAACTCTTTACCCCAGCTAATCCATCAGAGCCTATCCTACTATCTTTTTAGTTGATACAGGATCTCCATCAGATAAGAAAAACAATTTCTTCCTTGGCACTCAATATGATAAAACAAGAAACTAAGCACCGTTGCTAGAAATAAATGGAAATTTGCTCTTTAGTCTCCTTCCCTCCTGTGAATGTAATAGAATTTTGGTGGCTTCACAACTGTGAAATTCAGTAAGGATAACACTTTCACTAAACTTAAAATATTACGTTTACCACTGACATTAATCCAAGTAATAGATTGCTTAGATAGAAAGGTTAGAAACGTCTTCTGTCTTTTCCTAGCATAAATAAACTTCAAATAGACAGGTGTGTAAAACTGAAATATTAAGGATAACCTGTTTTCTGTGATATTTCACATCTTCCCCTTTATTCCTATTTTTTAAAAGTTGGGTTTTTTTTTTCTTGCTCTCTATTCCTTTGCATGTTCTCTCCCTTTCCCTTTTCATTTATTACTAACTTCAAGCCCTGTCTCTTGCTCACGGACTATAGTGCTTAAAGGCTGAACTGAATGATATGCGTCCAAAGGTGGACTCTACGCATGACCAGGCTATAAACTTGATGACAAATCGTGGCGATCACTGCAGGAAAGTAATAGAGCCCAAACTGTCAGAGCTCAACCATCGATTTGCAGCTATTTCTCAAAGAATTAAGACTGGAAAGGTAGGAAGATCTGCTCCACGGTGGAAAGTAGTACTAAGTGGTCTTTTACGAAGGTTATGCCGTGCACTGGGGGGTCCATTTAACCCTCAAAGCAAAGGTTTTCCAAGAAAAATAAAGGCCCAAATGTACCTAAGCAAACTTTGCCACTGAATCTTGTCATTGTAGATGCTCGATAAATATATGTTGATAATGAATCACATGAGACACATGAGACAAAAGCATTTTTCTGTCATGACTTTCATAGGACTATAAGCTATTTCTGCACTGGTTTACATATATATTTTTTCAGGGATCATCTGCAGGATGAATGCACAAAAAAGCATGCTTTAAGCACAAAAATGTCTAAAAGAAATATCAGCTTATTTTGCCAAATATGATAGTGTCCTTTCGTACATATTCTTGAATCAGTATGAAATGAGACTTTGTACATTTGCATGAATCAAGGTACCAATGTTATTCTTTGTATATGTTTGTGTTGTTTTGAACTCCCCTACCCACCCAATTTCAGGTCCATACTGTTATGTAAGCATTTTGTCATGAAGTGCTCAGGCCATAAAAAGAAATTTCTGCAAAGCTTATATATTTCATAATTTTGTAATTTTACATGCATGTTTGTATTTACTCTAAAATGGAGAGCCAGAGGATATGGAGCAATTGCATGTCAGAGTTTCAAACTCCTGGTTCAATTAAAGAAAGTATGCCTGTTTCAAAGTGGAATCTTATGTGTTGAGCATACCATAAACTAATGCAAGTAATGACTTAAAGTATTTTAATGAATATACCTATTTTGTGGTTTACAATGCAAAATATTAAAAACAATATTTAGTAACGTGCCCCGATAAATTTTCAGATAATTTATAAGCTATCATTTAAAGCACAAAAGACAAGTAAAATTTGTTTATATAGGAACAAGTATATTTAAAATGTAGAAGTTACAAATAACAGAGAAAAATCCTAGAAAAAATAAAGAATAAAACATTGAATAACACCATGTCAGGCAAGTGATAAAATAATAAAATGACTTTTTAAAGTGGTTTAAATGAATTCCTAGAAATGACATGATATATTTGGAAGTCATCTTTCCAAAGGCATTAGAAGGGAGAATTTTATTAGAAATGAAAATGCAGCTAAAATGATTAAAGTTTTGGTCACGATTTCCTAAGAGAATTTCCTATGGTTATTATTACATATGACCATATATTATACTATATATTATTAATATGTTAAGATATTACCATTAAATTACTTTTTAATTACAAATATATAAGATATCATGTCACATTAAATATATAGTATCCACTCTGGACAAGATATCTCAACGCAAGAAATTATTAGCTTATTTAAATTCATTTTTATTGAAACATTAACTTGTGAACAAATAATGTGATTTGTTATCCTAGATTTATCTGTTTAAATGATCTTGCCTTGAAAAAAAGACAGTCTCTTTTATTGATCCATCTGAGGATTTCTGCATGGCTTTATCATATTCAAAGAAAATTTACAGTATGCCTAGACAATTGATTTCAATTCTAGAAAAAATGCTTCTTTGAAATTTAACCAATAATTTTAAATTGCTTTATGCAAAAAAATGGAAAAATGTATACCATCACATTATTATTATTATCATTAAGTTTTTGAGTTTTCATGACTTGCTGAGAATATTCTAATTTTTATGATAGAAGATAAACCACAATTTAAAAGGAAAAGCTGTAAGAATTAGAATTTTTCCAACAGTAGTCTATGTTAAATTTATGATATAAGGATAAATAAACTCTGATCCTAAAATATAATGACTTTCAACAGGCATCCACAATTATGGGATTTGTAACTAGCAGTACCTCTGATCATTTCCCTAGGGATAAAGCCATAGTCCCAAGTAACTGAGGCAAATATATTTTTCATGTGTTAAAGAAATAAAGAAAACAAAAAAATAAACATCATAAATTAATATATCATTCATAACATGAATATAGCTATCCCATTTCACATGGATTAAGTGACCTGGTTATGATTTTTCAAAATACTTATAATCTATATAGGTCATCAGTGACTGTACTTCATGTACAGAAAAATACTCTGTGGACAATATACTCTGAAATCTGAAGATTCATAAACATAAATTTATTCATTTATCCAGAAAATTATTTTAAAGCTAATATGTTCAGGATGTTATATGGCATTGTTTTACAAGGCTTATAATAGTTAGATAAGAGGAGTTAGTAATACTGACTATCTAGATCTTTTTGCTCCTATGTTAGCTTCTAAAAGTCAAACTCCCTAGAGTTTTGGAGACTTTGGGGGATGACAGCCAGGAAAGAAGAAAATCGTTTTGGTAAGAGTAGTTTATTTTCTAGTTTTTTAAGTCTAAGGACACCCAAGGACCTGTGAAAAACAATTCATAGTGAATAGAGGTTGCTTGGGAGTCAAAAGGAGGAGATAAACATTCCTTTTTAAGAGATTCCTTCCAAAGGCTCTGGAGTCATAATTATTGAAGACCAAACTCTTTCGATTACCTCACTTCTCCAGCAGGGAACTCTTGGTTCTTGGGAAAGTGTGAGAGAAGAAGCATGGTTGGGTTTTTTGTCTGAACCAGCAGGGAGGGTAAGTGCACAATGCTTTGGATTGGGAAGTAGAAGCCCCAAGAGGCAATAGAACATTTAAGTGGGAGTAGCCAAAATCCTTCGAATTGACAGTTTGATTACCTTTCAGTATTATGGAGTTATGGCTTCCCTTCCTCCCAGAAATGAAGGAGAAAGAATAATTAGGAGATAAGATGCAGAAACCAAGAGATTTCATAAGACCAGCTCAGTGTTAGCCATGGAGAGCAAAGAAAAGATCAAAGCATTGATTAAACTACATATGACAAAAAGATTTCCAAGTCATGCTCCAGTCTGAAAAGATAAAATAGTAGCCTGAGAGAGGTTGGCTGTTGATTGTATATTCTAGTAGGTTTGGCATGTACAGTTTATTGGGAACTAAGGATAGAAATGCAGTGGTTAAATTTCAGTGATTAGATCCTATGAATGAGAAGAAATTTGAAGCTTTAAATTTATTTGATTTTTTAAATTATAGTAATTGGCTCTGAGTTACAAATAATCATAGTTTTTTTTTTTTTTGCGATTTACATAGAGTAAAGAGATGATAGAATAAAAACTACTACTCTGTGTGTGTTTGGATAATTACAGAATCCATGCCGTTTCTCACTTTAATTATGGTATAAGATATACTATTTGAATAACATAAAACAGACAAATTATGAAAACATACTACATTGACTTTTTAATAATCTTATATTTAGTAGCAAAATTTCCTTTTCTCGGTCTATTACATAAACGTTTCATACATATTTTCATTGTCACATGGTATAGTGAAATGGATATTCAAAATTTACATACCAAATCATATTTTATGTAAGTTAAAATCATTCATTTTTTTCTATATAACTCATGAAATATTAAATAATTGTCCTTAGCAGCCAAGGAACATAAAGTAATAATTTTTTCTACTTGGCTCTCCTGGAAAAGTTTATATTCTACATGATATATACACCATATGTTCTTTAGTTTCCATGTAGGGTTTTGAAAATGTTATTAAAATTCATAGACTAATATCAAAAAGGGAAAAATATCCCTGTTAGCCAATCTGGCAATATATATGTCAATATTCATATCTTTAGTGTCTCTGTTACTTATACAACTTTGTATTATCATGAATATATAAAATATGGTACTTATTAGAAGGTAAAACTACAGAGTAGAGTTGTTTTATTTTGTTCTGTGTTTCAAATTCATAAGGGAAAGCTTGACTGTTCCTCCAGTGTAAATGTAAATGTACCATTAATTTCTCATTTTCTATATATTCCACAAGTTTCCTATTTGGTAGTGAAAATGAGTAATTTTGTAGTAATATTTTAAAATATACTATGGGAAACAAAAATAAGCATTTAGTTGAAAAATATTATATTTTCCTAATGAACTTAACAAAAAATTATTTTGGAATGAATTATTTAGACATAAAAGGCCTTTAAATTTCTTAAAACAAGATAGGGGGAATACTTCAATGTCAATGTGTGTGCCTACCTAACATATGTCCCATCAATACCTATTCCTTCAAAAGAACATTGTTTTTGTCGAATTTTAGAAAAAAAAAACACCTATTTCCCCATTTATTTCTTTGGAAAACAAACACTAAAAATATAGGAATAATTTCTGGATATTTAGGAATTTACAGAACATTAAATATTGTTTTTATCTTTTTGTAATAAAACCCAGGATATACTTACCTAATATATATCAGAGAAAAATATTGATATGTACTTAAATTAATTAGAAGCCTTAGTTTATTAGAGTTTCTTAGAATATCTAACATAGCACATAATCTGAATACACTGTGATCAAATTAAATCATCCTCTTGGTTAACTAGCTCTTAAACAATAGGATCATTTGATTAAAATATTTTACAGATGAGGAAACTGAGTTCAAGTCCTGTGAAGAGAACCACCAAAGTCACAGTTTATTGATGACAAACCCAGGTCTTTTGACCCTTCCCTCTGTCAGTACCCTTTCACTTACACCCTAGAGGCTCTTCAAACAGCCTATTTGAAGTTAAAGTAGGCACTGTTTATTTCACTGTACACAATGGGAATGGGAAAGGAAATGGATGAAGGACATGGGAAGAAGACCAAGCTAATAAAACCAGGACAGTGAAGATGCTAGTGAGGGACACAGACTAGAGTATGAATGTCCTTAAGCATGGTTTGCTTAGGATTCTAACTTCTTACTTGCTTTCTGTAATAGGTCAAATTTGAACTCAGGTCTTCCTGACCCTAAGCTTCACATTCTATTATGTATTGGGCTTCCTAGTGTCCCTGCTGATATTTTATTTGCAGTATGATCTTTTGGTCTAAGTGACAGAGACCAAATATTGTCTGAAAAATGGATTTATATTCTCAAATCATTTTTCAGATTCTCAACATATTTTAATATTAGATATTCTTACTTTATTAATTCTGTTTTCAGGAAACTTAGAGGTGACTTACTATGTGCTAATCATTTTGGAGCTAGAACAACATAATTATCATAGGAAGAATCTGCCTATCACATACACCTGGCTGGTGTATTGAGCTATTGGCCCATGTAGCATGTAGTAAAACCATGAAATGATTCACCATGTTCTGTATAATATAATGATGGAAAAATCAAAATACATCTCCTCTGATCAAAAAAAAAAGTCAGATATGGATAATTTACTTTTTGATTATATTCATAAATCTCCATCTTTAAATTTTTTTATATCTCCAAAGATAGTTATTTAGAACAGACATTATAGCTGATGACATTAGTCACTGTAATATCAAGAGAATGATCTCAAAGTAAAATTACATTCAAGAATTAGACCTGGACTCACCTCTGTGCTATGATATATTTTCATTCTCTGGCATTATTTTCAGTGTTAAATAATTTAGTGAATAAGACTACTTAACACTTAATTTGGATATTTAGTTGAATGATTCCCCTCCAAAAAATGGGCTTTTGTCCTATACATTTCACTTTGGGGCAACCACAACAAAATAAAAAGCCAACAACCCTTCATTTTTTGAGATGTTAAATCAGAATTCTTCTTCCATGTATATCACAAGTCTCTTTTCAGTCTTTTCTTTTTCTGTTCCTTGTCCTCCCTTAATTCTTTTGCTTTTCTTCCTTCTTCTCTCCCTTTTCCCAACACTCCTTTTTGGATTTGCTTTTTAATATTTTATAGGCGTATTCATTTTTTGTCTGATATATAACCTTCAATATGTTTTTGCTAGCACAAATTTAAAAAAAATAGAATCAAGTTAGTTACAGGGGCAACTTTAGACTCACAGAAAATAATAATATGCTGACAGATTTTATGGTAATCAGACCAATTTCAAGTAGTTTTGTGTTTTTAAGAGGAATAGATTTCATATTTTACAGTTTTGTGCTTGTTTTCACTTTAGTTTATGGTCAATTACTTCCAGAAGGATTCCAGTTCTTCTCATGTTCAGACTCTTTCTTTGGGGAGCTGTTACCATAAGAATCATGTTATTTATGGTATATCACCTTTGACTCAGACATTTTAACACACCCTTCAAATGTAGTAATATTTCTTTAATCTTAAGTAGCAAAATAAATGTTAATGAACTTGAACTCCACAACTAATTGACATTAAAAGAAAACCAAGTGTCTTTCTCCCTTTCTCTGTCTCTCTTTTCCTTATGTGTCAAGTACCCTTTCCTGACTTTAATACATGCTACATGCATATGTGTGTTTTTGTAACTACATATTCATACATAAAATTCATGTTGGAAGTGTAATTTGGTAAATTGTTTTGAACACATTGGCTGTAGTGTACATATATACAAATTATTCTTCTAATTTTAGAATGATTTTATTTTATTAATATCTGTAAACTCTCAAAATGTCTTGTATATTTTCTTAATATGTAGTATTAATTGCTATGCTAAGTCTCTTGTGTTTATGTTATTGCCATTTTTTTCTTTAAAACATTGAGGAGTTTTGATAATACATAAAGGTAGTTCATCAGTTAGTTTTCTGTTTCTTTAATTTTGCTTTTACATCTTAACATAATTCTGACTTTCTGAGTTAAATCAGCAAAAGCACAATGTTCTTAATTATTTAACATTTTTGTGACTGACAGCAAAAGTGATGACTTACTCTGTATGTGCATTTATGCATTTTTCTATAGCATGAAAACACTAAGAAACCCTGTAAACATTATATATTAATAAAGGAATGGAGTCCACATAATGACCTATGGAAATTTAAGTGAATCAAAAGTGTTTCCTGTGTCATGATTGCATGTTTAATCAGTCCATCATCTTGATAATCAAACCAGCTTTTTCAGTTTATTATATTCTATTAACTTGCATTGCTCAGATTGACAAATGACTAATGTCACCTGGTTGCAAAGTTAAGCGAAATAATTTCCTTGATCATTTATGGGTTCTTTTTTGCACTAAGATTACATCATTTAATTTATAACTTGGCAATTTCATATCTAACCATAATTTAATAAAAATGAATTTGCATACTATATTCAAAATGGATGGAATACCTACATTCTTTATGCTAGACTCTGTAGGATAATTATAACTTTTTGATGATATAGGACATAATTCTTTAAAAGATAGAAGAGGAAATACCTATAAATACAATACAAAATTACAAAAATAAAGGAACATCATACAACTATTTTTGATTAATGGCTTATAGGATAGTATAGATAAGCAATGTGAGTACAAGGGAGGGAGAGATCACTTTGGATTAATTCCTCCTTGGGAAAGCATATGATCATAAAAATCTATGTTTAGAGGGGGCCATAAGAGTCATTTAAGTCAACTTCTGAAATGCAAAAATTTCCTCTATGACACTTCTAAGGAATGGTAAGTCAGCCTCTGCTTTAACACTTCTGGTAACTGGAATTTGTAGACAACTATCATTCTAAGAGATTTAATATTATGTTGAGCTTAAATCTCCTTCTCAATAACTTTATTTCATTAGTCATTTCACTCCTGAAAATTACACAAAATGTCTTTAATCTTCTTTGAGGTCATCATCTCAAATATTTAAAGATACCCATCATGTCACTCCAAGATTTCTATTCCCTTTGTCCCAGTCTCCTGATTCTACAAATTATCTCCTATAAAAACATTGCTGGATGCACTGAAATTCTGAAACCCCTTTTAAAAATCTGATGCATAGAAATAAAAAATAATATTCCAATACTTCAAATACAGTATGATCTTAAACATTATGAAAGATATTGCTTCTATTGCCATATTAATCTATATACTATAGGGAAAGAAAAAAAAGAAATATGATGGTCTCTGCCCTCTGTAATAGATGTTAGGTTTCCTTTACCTGCTTCAGTAGCTAAATCACACATTGCTTTAAAAATGACATTAAACCAACTGAAACTGGAAGATCATTTCCAAAAAAGTTTCTTAGTCTGGTCTCTCCTAGCCTGTGTTTAACTGAATTTTTGGACCTTGGTTCAGGACTTGACATTTATCTATATTAATCATTTTAGTTTTTGCCTATTTGCTCCATTTGGTTGAAAAATTTCTGAATCTTGATTGTGATTTAGGACCTTTCTATTCATTGTTGTTTCCATATTTGTACCATCTACATACCTTTGAATATCTTCATTCAAATTATTTCTGAGGAAGAAAGAGCTAAGTACAAAGCTCAGTGGCATTCAGCTAGATATTTCTTTCCACCTAATCATGACATAATAAAACTGTTTCAGCATCTGCAAATCTATTAATTCCATCCTTTAGGCTAGACTGTTCAATGTTGCTCCAAAGAATATCATGTGAGATTATTTTTTCAAGTGATTTGCTGAAATCATTAACAAATCTTTGAAAGAGGAAAAGGACTTGATCAAGGAAGAATATGATTTAAATGTAAAAAAATAAGTAAGACTGAATCTTGATTTTTAGGGATTTGGGAAAACAGTCTCTCTTTCTCTTTCTCTCTCTCTCTCTCTCTCTCTCTCTCTCTCTCTCTCTCTCTCTCTCTCTCTCTCTCTCTCTCTCTCTCTCATCCACCCCCCCCACCTCAAATCTGTGTTCGTCTGCCTCTCCTGTTTCTCAGTCTGTCTCTATATCTAAAAGGGGAAGGAATAAGTGCTTATATTGCCTCTACTATGTGTCAGATACTGTGGGTTAAAGTTTTTTTTTATTTCATTTACAAATTTTATTTTATCATCACAACAATTCTGTGAGGTAGGTGCTATTATTATCTCCATTTTATAATTTGGGAAACTTAAGCAGAGAATAAATGATTTGTCCAGTGCTAGTGTTAGATAGTAAGTGTTTAAGACTGGACCTAAATTCAGGTCTTTCTGATTCCAACCTGAGCATTCTCTCCACTGTCACACCAACAACCTTCTTCCTCATCCTCTACCTTTCTAGTTCCTTCCTTTCCTTCTTCCTGTCTTTCCTCTCTCCTTTCGCTATCCTTTTTCTTCTCTCTCTCTCCCCTTCCCTCCTTTTTTCTCTTCCCCCTCCTGATTTCAGATTCTCCTTCCTTCAACTCTCCCTCTCTCCCACACTCTCCTCCCTTCCCCCTTTCCATTTATTTTCCCTTCTTACTCTCCTTCTCCTACCCCACTTCTTCTTTCTTCCTCCTGATCTTCTCCTCTTTCTCCTCCCCTCCCCCTCTCTGTTCACCCCTCAACACCAGAGGGAAAATAAGTCCATGAGTCCTTCTGTAATGTATTTTGTTACTGAATGCGGAAATTGATGTAAGAGTAATTTACCAAACATGTTCAAGTAGTTTGAGAGTTACAAAGAATAGAAGCTGAGGACAAGAATCTGGTTTAAATATTAAAATGGAAAGTCTTAGTTAATTTTCCCTTCAATTTCTACCACAAAATCACTTTCATGTGAAATATACATACATGAACACATGTCCAAGTAATAATTACTGTGTGCCTGTGTGTATATTTGCTCCAGATGAAGTGTATATATTCATATGCACTGATTTATTATCTCATTTACATATATATTTAGATAGGGCCTAGTAATTAGTCATTTTAGGTAGTAGGAATATTGTGTGATTTTTTATTTAATTAAAGTCATGCTTATTAGTAAAAGTTACCGTAATAATTTCTGGATCTATTTTATTAAAGGAAGAAGTATTTGAACTGGGTTGTACAAAATACAGCAAGATGTAATTATTAAAATTTAAATTGTAATATTATTAAATTATTATTACATTTTACATAATCACATAGAAGAATGAATTTGTTGCCAAAAATATTAGCAAATATAAAAATACTTTCAACAACATATGAATGCCTACTATTAACAACTTGCTACAGTATTATTACTTTTTGATAATTTGCAAAGAGATCACTAAGAATTATAAAAACATCTTAATTTCAATTAAATCAACTTTGAATACTTTTAGACTCATGTCTGATAGTTCTACTTTGAGATTTTACTGTGTATGACTTTTTTAGTAAATAACTTGATTTTAAATTTAGTATCCCCAAAATGGAAACAATTTAAAATTATTTTTTGCACATTATTTCCTAGAAAATGTCATTATTATTCCCACATTTTAGTACCACTAAATAGTAATCATTTTTGGTGACAGGATACTTTCAGATATTTGTGCCTGATTTCATTTATCAGGTAAATTCCAATTTTATTTTAACCTTATAGCACAAGGGTATGAAAATATCTTCTACTTGCATGAAAGAAAGAAAATTTTTACTGAGGGTGGGATGGGTGAATAGAAAGATACAGGAATTATGATACCCCTTCATTACAAATAGAGTCATTATAAAAACAAACAAACCAGGGGGCTTTACAACTTACATTTTCTCCAATGTCATGGATCAGACTAAACATGCTTTAAGGTTTTATAAATCCATAAAGCATTGTAAACTTTTCTAAAGCATATTTTATGCAAAGACTTTTAATAAGATGAAAAATGTTTAGAGGTAAGTCCCCCCAAACACTATTAATCTTTTGGGTTTTTTTATTTCATAATGAAGTCTTAGAATACACTTATGAATTCATATTAAATTGCAAATACAAACTCATTCATCATTTTTCCCATATGGTATTTAGTAAAACGAGAGGAAGTTGTCCTATTATTGTTTATAAGCAGTAGCCTCTAGTTATTGACAAAACAATTGCAAATTAAAGAAACCAAATGAAATTAAGTATGCAGATTGTTAAAGGCCAATAAACATGTCTGAATATATGTTCATTAAATTGTATATGAAGAAAGCAATTTGAGGAGTATTGTGGGTTTATTTTTTATATGTTACCAAAAAGAACTTTCCTAAGTTTCCTTAATTATGTTTGTCTTACAAGTGCATGCTGGGTAATTTTACAAAAGTGCAGGTGACAAGACATTAAAGCAGATTTCCATGTAGATCTTTTATACATAACAACAATTCTGCATTTTGCCTAATTTTATTGCTTTTTGATTGCTTATTTTGTATTATAATAATAATAACATATTATTATATAAGCAAAAAATTGCTTATTTTACAAAGTAAATGCCAATATTCCATACAAGGAAATCGTTTTAACAATGGAATATTTAATCTTATATAGTGGGACAAAATTCATCTGCAGAATACTGAAAATTAGAACATGGCAAAATAGTGAAATTGTCATTTTGATTTTTATGACAGAATAAAACCTTATCTTGAATGTTTCCTCATATCTGATTATATTATTTATCCTTATTTGCATCTACAGGTAAATCCACTATTCTTATTTCAGGAATTACAAAATATAAGATGAAAGACATATGCATTTGTAAAGCAACAGGGTGTTGACACCAAATGTATTTTTTTTGTTTATGTTTCTAATAAAAAATATTTTTATTTAAATTAGCACTATCTTTTTTTTTAGGCCTCCATTCCTTTGAAGGAATTGGAGCAGTTTAACTCAGATATACAAAAATTGCTTGAACCACTGGAGGCTGAAATTCAGCAGGGGGTGAATCTGAAAGAGGAAGACTTCAATAAAGATATGGTAAATTGGTTGTGATAGAAGTGTGAATGAACTAGGAGTGGGAATGAATAAATGCTTGGGTAGAAATTAGAATTTGAATTCTTAGCTATAACTCCATAGTCTATGATTCTAGTGACAAATACAAAGTGCCAATATGGGTACTTTTATTATTATATGATGATTTAAGGAATCTTATGTGTTGTTCAGGAACTTGCTTTTAATTAGTGCTATTTTCAATATGAAAGAACAAAATGCCACTTGGAAAAAAAGTTGAGTGAAATCAGGAAGCAAGCCTGCAGTTTAATCTGTACCTTAGCGATCAAACATAACTGGTCATTGACCGTTTTTCTCCAGTGTTTTGGAATAGAGCCGGTGGTTATGGCCAGGAACTTATCTCTGGTGCAATGATTCAGGGAAGGGGACGTGCTCACAAATAATTTAGAGAAATAATTATAGTGATAGACTGTCATCAGAGACCCAGTCTAGCTAAGTTCAGAAAGATTCACGACCAGAAGATTGGTCACCAAGTGACATTTTTTTTTCTTTGTCCACAACTCAATGAATCTCTCTTCTACTTAGATATTCTGTGATTTACATAGGCAGTGGGATGGTCCACATTCATGAATTAATAGAACTTTCTGGAAGTATATGTATGTATTATATATATGCATATATATATGTATTTCATCACAAAATTCAATAACAAAAATTAATTCAATTATAGTTACTAAAGCCTGTTGTCATGTGAGGAATAAAAGATGATGGGCCACTTCCACCATAGAGCAGCACTTCCAATAATTTCAAAATTCTCTGCGGTTTGACAAATTCTCTAGCCTTTCACAGCCTATTTTCTTGTCACCCTTTCCACATTTTATTTTATTTCATTTTCACTCAACAGCTATCACTATCTATAGCTTTTTGCTGTCTTGCCATATACCCAATTATAGACCTCTGCCTCATCGTACCAAGCTCTCAGGTGATGCTGGAGGTAACAGTTGAAATAGGCGATGTCATTAGCCAAAATATACGTAAATAAGGCATGGTAATATGAAGAAATAAGACAGATTCTTTCACCAAAATAGTCCCCATTGGTGTCAGTTCTGTCCTACTGGAGCTACCTGTATTCAAGCTCCTTCTGTAGCTGGTTTGGTGGTTTTGCCGCCTCACCTAGGGGGAAGACAAGTAAGAAGAAGTACCAAGGTTGTCCCAGATGCTCAGCTACAGGTACTTCTTCCCATCAGCAATGAAGCAAGCAATCAACCAGAGCTTACCAAGGTGAAAGAAAAGAACTATGGTAATAATAATAATAATAATAATAATAACAACAACAACACATTTTTGTAGCACTTTAAGGTTTGCAAAGAGCTATATTCATGTCCCTTGCCCATTTCTCAATTGGGGAAAGGCTTAATTTTTGTGCAATTGACTTAACGCTTTATCAATTTGAGAAATTAGACCTTTGACAGACGTTTTTGTTATTAAGATGCAAAGAACTATGTTACATACAATATTTCATTTGATTCTCACAGAAACTCTGTGAGATAGTTGTTACCCCTTTGGCCTATGATGAAGCAAAGATTTAGGGAGATGAAATGACTTGGCCTGAGTCACATAGCTAGTAAGTATTTCAGCTAGGATTGAACCTAGACCTTTTTTTTTTTACCTCTCACAACACTATATCACCTTGCTCAGGTGGCTGGTTATCCAAGTTATTGTCTATCTTGGAACGAGACTATTATATAGTAAAAGGAAACTTCATTTCAACTTGGAAACGTACTGTTTAGTTGGAGGGTGCCAAAATAAGAAAAATATCCTATATCCTAGAGAAGAAATCTATATCTATATGAATTAATCTATTAAGTTGTTAGTTATATTAAGTGTAACATTCATAAATAATTGAAGGGTTTTTTTGCAAAAAACCAATGTTTCCCCATTTAATATTAAAGTAAAAACATTTATAATTTTAAACTAAAAAGGATACTGTTTTATAATTTCAGACTTATTTATTTATTTATTTTTTTCATTTTCTTTCCCATTTTTAACTCAATAAGGACTCTAGATTTTAATATAGAATTTGTTCTCCTTATAGCGGAAGAAATTCTGCACTGAGTTCAAAACATGAAAATAATGCCAAAATTAATTGTAAACATTACAAGCAACCAATATAAGTTTGCTAAATCAAAAATGTATATTTGTGTATGAAATTTAAGGTAATCAAAGGCAATCATATTTGTCTTATGTATAAGAACATTATAGACAATAAGTAATTTGCAGTGTCTGTGTACCATTGTACACACATATATGCAGAAACACATTCATTGTGCATTTTCCAGTGCAGTTCCACTGGAAATGGTTGAATAAAATGCACAGAAGAGGTAGAATTTACCTTGTTGACAATTAAACTTATTAAAAATAAATCAGAGTTTTCTCTGTCACTTGAGTTTACCACAATTCCAAGACTAAAATTAAAATGTGTTTAAGTTTAGGATGATTAAAAAAGCTTTAAAATAGTAAAAGCCCCTCTGTGTGTATATATGTATCTATCTAGCTATCTATATAGATAATGAATATACAATATAGATATTTTCATGTACAATGAATTTATTAAACATGGACTTAAAAATCTACATATATTTTTGTATTAGTTATAATATAGTAGCAATTATGTTTCACTTGAAACTTTTTTCCATATTTACCCATTTTTGAGTATTATATTTAAAAAACGAGCAGATCTCCTATGATATAGCTCTAAAAGTTCATATATATCTTTTCCTCCCATTATACTTCCTTCACCTAAAAATAACAGCAAAAATGAACTCGTTAATTTATCCTGCTTTTTTCATCTGTTTAAAAATGCACCCTTGCAATCTTTTTATATATTCCTCAAAAATGTAATACAATTTAAAATGTCTTTAGCTTTTTCTGCTAATGATTGTGATTGTTTTTTTTTAACCAAAATGAAGACTATACTTGTTGTTTTTAATCAGAGTGAAGACAATGAGGGTACTGTAAAAGAGTTGTTGCAAAGAGGAGACACCTTACAACAAAGAATCACAGATGAGAGAAAGCGAGAGGAAATAAAGATAAAACAGCAGCTGTTACAGACAAAACATAATGCTCTCAAGGTATAGGAGTTAAAATTATAATACACCTTGCCTATGTTGTTCTTCTTCTTTATGAAAAAAGTACTCTGTTCATAAATAAAGTCTGCTTAGCATATCAGTGATCAAGAATATAAATTAATACAGTAAAATATATGTATTGACTTCATTTAGCATTTCTGATCTGTCATTTTTATAAAAGAATTATTGTTTTGACATCTACCAACAAGATATAAAATTCACATTGCACTGGTTGTTTGAGTATTTTTTCCAGACTATATATATATAGTTAGAAGCATATTAAAGATGCTTAGTTACTTGAATTTTATGGTTTTAACATTTCCTGAAAAATTTTTTGATGTTTAATTGTGTTTATTTTGAAACTCATGTTTAATGACCAATGCTAACAGGCTATATTTTATTGTCTTTATGTTGTGTTCATGTCAAAAAATATCTGTTTTGATTGAGATACTATTTAACTAGTTTTCTGGCACCCTGGTACTTGCTAGATAATTATACTGAACTCTTTTATCTAACACCTTTCCATTAAGAAATGCACCTAACCTAAGGAAAGCAATCCTACTCTCTCAGTAGTAGAATAACCTTTAAAAAAAAACTTTAGTCTTGAATGAAAAGGACTGTTTTAATAGGAAGAGACAATACTATCAGGCCTTCATTTAAGCATGTATTCTCTCTCAAATGGTAAAGAAGGATTTTTGTCATAAAAGCAGAAAAGCCTGTTTATTTTCTGTAATTAATATTTGAGTAGCTTTTGGGTAGAGCCTGAACAAGTTTTTTGAAATAGTGATTCTTTCGCATGGCAATATTAACTCTTTTGCATGCATGACTGGTTTTCTAGTAGTGTTAATTGTAATACTTCTCATTGTTAATAGTAGTGCTAAAGTAAATCACTCTTTTATAGCTATGACTAGGTAGATGGAGTCTGTATTCTATATGCAAATCAGAGAATAAAACTCTATTCTGTATAGTCAGACAATCAAACAAACACTGCTGGGAATGTAATTACATGATATTGTGACTGCAAGGAATCTGGAAGAAAAGTCTAATTGGCTAGCAGCTGTTCTGAAGGTAACTGCTGATAAATACAGTCGATAGAAAACACCTATTTCTCAGGGGAATATAAGGGAAAACCAGAATGTGCTCAGAATCTCTGAAGCCTTGTTCGCTTTCAGTTAGGTTGAGGTTTAAGGAGTATCTACTAGGGCAAATGAAGTATATAGTTTGCAGTTAATTATATTATTAGTGCCTGTTTTTTTGGTAACTGTTTGCAGATATTTTACATTACTTTTCTTTGTCATTTGGGAGAAATAGGCCTCAACACCATGATCTGAAAGCCCTTTTCTTTTGACAGTCAAGTATATGACAATACAGAGTACCTTGGCCTCATCTTTATAAAATGTCTTTATAGCTTAAATAAACTCCCACTGTAAGTGATCCATTAAAATTAGAAGCAAAATTTCTTGGGTGATGGAAATGGGTGAAGAGTATTAAGGGATAAAATCAATCCAGTCTTCTATTTAAATTTCAAGTAAGTTATCGATGCAGAATTGAAAATAAATGCATAATTAAAGTACATCTCTATAATTTGGCTCAAATATACCCACAAAGCTTCATCACTGTCAACAAATTTTAATTTCAGTTCTATGCCCTAGTCTATATAGCAACCTTGGTGCAGTCACATTGTTAAAATTAACATGGCTCCAACTGTCTAAGCCTAGCCTTCACACAATCATTAAAACATTAAAATTTATTTAATTTTTTTTGGGGGGGGAGAAGTTGAAAGTTGTTACTTTCTTTTGACAAACTTAAATCCATAAATTATGTGAAACCTAATTGCTACTGCACTAGAGTAATGAAAGCCATTTATGCAGACCTGTGATATTATTTTAATTATGATAAAATGGCATTCAAACTCATTCTATTGATCCAACATATATTGGATATACTTGCATAGACCAAGGTGATTGATTTTTTTCTTAGGTGACTCAATAAAGGCATTCAACCTTGACAGATAAATCTCAATGGAATATCAAACAGTTCAAACAAATTCAAATAAACTATTTTCTTATCAAATTGATTGGAAACCATGTAGCTTTCTTTCCTCTTTTTCTGATGGTAAGTAAGTTACTTTGGGTATGGAGATTTTTATTTGTATTAGTGTAAAATAGAAAAAGATGTTGGTACCATTAGTTATTACTTTTTAATAGAAGAAATGTTCAATTTTTGCCCTTTGTATTTTTCTTTTTTTCCTCAATTAAAATTGAGCTTTGGAAGAACTTAAGAAACAACTAAACTTGCATGCTCCACTAATAATAAAATATCATTTTCTTTGTAATAGCTCCCGGAGAGTCTTAATCAAATGAACGTCTGTTGTTTGAATGTATTCTAAACTCTTTGTTGACTTGTCTGAGCTTGCATTTCACATTTTTTACATACATTTCTTAACATCCTACAGCCTCTTATGCTTACATAATTCTCTAGTTGGCTGGATATTATCTTAACCCAAAAAATGTCATATAAAACTTGACTTCTTCAATAGCAATAGTTAATTCTTTAAAAGAGATTATATGAAGTGTGGCCTTAGACCTCAGAACAAATTTGAACCAAGAATCAAGGAATACTTTAAATTTGTTCAGAACTTTAGAGGTGTGTGTGTGTGTGTGTGTGTGTGTGTGTGTGTGTGCTCATGTGTGAGTGTGTGTGCATATGTGTATGTGAATGTAGGCTTCTTACCCTACAGATTCCTATTTTGCCAATTATCTATTTTAACCGAATTAAACAAGGGAATTTGACCTAAGAGGTAAAGATTTTGAAGGTCTTTTATTTTAACATAATAAGCACCAATGAAGAAACTCTAAATTTTTTCATTGATAATCTAATAATATCTGCACTATGAACAGGATTTGAGGTCTCAGAGAAGAAAAAAGGCTCTAGAAATTTCTCATCAGTGGTATCAGTACAAGAGACAGGCTGATGATCTACTGAAATGCTTGGATGACATTGAGAAAAAATTAGCCAGTCTACCAGAACCCAAAGATGAATGGAAACTAAAGGTAATGTTGTTTTAGAATGCCAATAGTAGCTTTTTTCTGTGATGCTCTATTAATTTCAAAATAAACTACATGTAGATCATATTGAAATTCTTCACCTTCTTGTTCTCTATACTAGCATTTCCTTGTATCACTATTTTTTTGGTAAATGTTTTATTGTATTAAATGTTTTTCAAGTGCTATGAAGCTGATTAAATAAAATGTTCAACTCCTGTAAAATAGATTGAGAAATGTTATGTGTTTCTAGTAAAAGTTGTAATTGACTTTGTGTATCTTTGTTCCAGATGAACAAATGACTTATCGGTATATGGACGCCTTCTTTTTCATGTTAGCACATTTCATTTCATCAGATCATTGTCATACACCTTTGTCGGATCTATGTAGATTCATTTCCCTATTGTCTGAAAGTTTTTTCAGTTATCACTTTCTTCTTTTGCTTCGTTCTCTGTTGAGTTTCCCCCAAAATTAAGTAAAAATAATTAATTAATAATTCCATGAATCCTTAAAAATTCAATTTGTACACCCCAAATAACAGTTATCACTCCAATTTTCAATTCCCAAAATCTAAAAGAAAGAAAATGTGACAATTACTTAAATATTCTTCACATACACTATTTAATAAAATCTATTTTTTTAATGAGCCACATACCGAAAGATACTTGAAATTGTTCACTTTCTCTTGCCCCAACATACAGTAAGGTCTATCCCTGACTGTAAATTTTGTACAATTTCAATAAAGTGAAAAGCCTTTGAAAGTTCTGAAAGACGTATTTGCTGCTTTCAAGTTGGTTGCTGTGGTTGGTTAGCTAACTGCCCTGGGCCCTGTATTGGTTTTGCTCACTAGGAGATTGATCGTGAGTTGCAGAAGAAGACAGAAGAGCTGAATGCGGTGCACAGACAAGCTGAGAGCTTGTCTAAGGATGGGGCCTCAAAGGCTGTGGAGCCAACCCTGATCCAGCTCAACAAGCGCTGGCGAGAAATTGAGAGCAAATTTGCTCAATTTCGAAGACTCAACTATGCACAAATTGTGAGTTGTTACTGGCAAACCATTGTGTTTGCAACACCTACTATTACTAACAGAGCTCTACTAACGATGAGGAAAATCTAAGATAAAAGTTCAACTCCTCCAAAGCTTATCTTCATGTCAGAAGCTTCCTATCTTACTGAGCTCCTGACTTGATTTTAAGATGATTTCAAAAAAGAAAAGGCAACCTTGAATTAATCAGTGACAGACAACAATTCTATTTTCACAAAAACAAAAGGACACCTTAATTTTTTTTTGCCTCATCATTTTTTCCATAACATTAGAAGTGTAAACTCGTCAGCTTTTCATACATTTACTTTATTTCAGCATACATGTCTAACTAAAAACAATGTATTACTTTTCCCAAGATCATCCCATGCAAATTTTAATTGTTTTTATGTATATGTAGTCTATAATAAATATATGTTGGGAAATTTTTTCATATATCTTGTATATGGCTCTTTTGACAGATCTGAACAAACTTTAACAGGGATATATATATAAATAACCCAATATGACCACTTAGTAGAAGAATCTAATTCTTCATAAGAATTTGATTGATTTGGTTGGTATATCCTGAGGATTAAATATTGTGTATGTTACAGGATGTTTGAGGGGGGAGGAAAAAAAAGAATGACTTTCATTTTTTGTCAAGTATCAGTCTGGAAATCTTTTCGCAGTCTTTAACTAGAAATGGCAATATCACAAACCACGGAGTTCTTGTAGTTTTCCTTTTTTCTTTTCTTTGCAAAATGAAAAGATATATTTCCCATTATGTACCGAACCAAGGAAAATGTTGATGAATGCAGTATGCCAAAATTCACCCTCCCATAATACATGTTTCTATCCAGAAAATTTTTCTGTGACTTTGTTTACTCTATCTGAAATATAAGCTGTGTTTTGAAAAGTTACTTTAACATCTTATTGAACATAATTGTGTTTTAGACATATAACCCAACATGCATATTTAATGTGATTCATCGACTAAAGAAATCCACAATTTCCAAGATTGTATCTTACTTTAAGATTACATTTTGAGTTCATAAATATATACATATTTTTCTACAAAATGAAATTGTCTAAAATACATTAGCAATGGGAACATTTGAACAGTTGAAATAAGTAATCCAAGAAATATTGGGGCTACATTATGTTATTTAGTTCTGTTCTAGTTGATTGCCTTTCTCATCTTATGTGTCATATTAAGCTTTATGATTCTGATCGGTCATAGATCATTAAAGCTTACATTGAAAAGCTGTGCCAGTGTATACAAAGTGAAGTGAAAGATTTCAGGAAATTATCCAGGTAATTCAAGGCAAAATAGATTTTTTTCAGGAAAAAAAATGTTTCTTTTGATGTAGTAACCATTAATTATTACTTTTTAATAGAAGAAATGTTCAATTTTTGCTCTTTGTATTTTTCTTTTGATGTGAATTATCTAACTAGTTGCCTCAGTCCGATTTAAAATTTTGCCCAAAGTGTCAGTCAAAAAGGATTATTGGTAATTAATGCTTTTTAAAAATAATCTAGCAGTAAAGTTGGAATCCTTGCTAATTATCTAACAAAAATAATTGATGTGTAATGTAAAAACAAAATTATAATATGTTAATATTTTACTGAGACCTTGAGATATAATTTCTCTACATAATATGCATTCTAGAGCATTGAATTCTATGCATAGTCATCTTATATGAATGTTAAATCAGAAAGTTAATTGAATACAGTTTAAGGTTAACTCCTGATTATCTGTAGCAATATTAATTCATGCATACAAAATCATAGATAACATATACTGACATTTGGTCTTGAAATGTAATTAGAATTTTAGAATCCAAGGATACATGTCAATATCTGCAGTCTAGAAGTCTTAATTATGAATGAAAGCATTTGGATTTCAGATCTTGTCCCATTGTTTATTAGTCCAGTGACCCTTGGCAAATTATCTGGGTTTCTCATCTATAAAGTTTGTGTATTGTAATGCCTCATCTGCCTACCTCACAAAGTTTTTATGAAGATTAACTGAAATATTCAACAACATTCTTTAAAAAAATTCACTGCTGTACAAATATAAGGCATACTATTAGTTCTCCATATTCACTGGAATATTGTCACATTTTAGACAATGGTTACTGATATCAATGATCAAATGTGTTTTTTTCTGGGTGTTAGTACTGGAGGAACTGCAGACCAAATTAGTGGGAATGGTTCTCTAACATCTCTACAGATGTCTTTATAATCACTATCTTAGCTTCTACCAGCACTCTTCACAAATATACAGAAACATAGATATAAACTCAGGACCTGGAATAAGTCTATTTATTTTAACAGCACAGGACATGAGGAGTGATAGCGGGAAGAGAACCTTAAATTTTCACAATTATGGAATTAATATGGCAGTTTTTTATAATTAAAAAATGCTTTAAGATTTACAAAGCACCATGTATATATACACTACATATATTTATTCATACATATGTAAATATATATATATGAAATTTCTTTTGATCTTCGCTACAACTCAGTGAAATAGACACTATCAATATTTCCGTTTTGCCAGTGAAGTAACTGAATCTAAGAGAGGTTAAGTGATTTTATCAGTCACAAAGATGGTGAGTGACTCTGGCAGGTTTTTGAACTCAGGTGTTCCTACTTCCAAGTTCAGTAATTCATTTTCTCTGCTACTTCAATCATTGCAATATGTCAGAGCTAGAAGGATTGTTTAAATACAATTAATCTAATGCTTCATATCAGAGAAACAACTGAGTGGCTCAGTGGATACAGCGCTGGACCCAGAATCAGGACAATCTAAGTACAACAGACCATGTATTTATTAGCAGTGTCACCCTGGGAATGCAGTCACGTAACCTCTGCCTGCATCAGTTTTCTCAAATGTAAAATGGGCATAATAATGGAACTTAGCTTGCAGGATTGTTGTTAGGATACAATTACTTAGTATTTGTAAAGTTCTTTTTAATTAACCTTAAAGTGTTATGTAAATACTACTATTATTATTATTATTTTAGAAGAGAAATCTGAAGTCCAAGAAGGCATATCCAGGATCATATAAGTAATTAGTGGAAGAACTAGGCCTCAGGTCTCAGCCTCCTTCTACTATAATATAATGAGAATTGACTAAAATATTATATACATTATCGTATTTTTACCATTATACTTTTAAGATCTTCCAGGTTGAATGCACAAGATAGAGTAGTTTGTATCAATCAATGGTAGGATTGGTATGCAGTAGTAACATTCTTAAACCAAAATGGCAACATTTTGTCATATCCAAGGGATCTTGGAATGGTAGTGGTTTTCCTGTGCAACAAGGTTCTCTCTTGGGAGATCATAGCAGCAAGGCCCAAATGAAGTAAACAGAGGGTTCTTTCTACTGGCTAGTATGGGAGAGATGGTTACTGAACACAGAAAACAAACTGGTAAAGATCAAAATGAAGTAGGAAGGCCCACTATTTCTCAAGACCATCGTGAGATCAAGCCAAGAAGATGAAAAAAGGTAGGATACCAAATTCACTATGCTGAGAAATAACATAGAAGAGGAAATTTAAAATTATATATCAAGATCAAATACAGAGTTCATTTTAGAAAGAGTCCAAGGCAAGAAATGTTCTTAATAGAATTGGATGTGACTATTCCTAATTTGAAAAAAAAAAATTTTTGACACCCTAGACAGTCTTCATTGCTCTCTCTTGCCACACTTAAAAAAGTTTGATCTGACAAGATCATGATACTTGGCTGGGCTTTAATAACTAGAATATGGTGAATATGTAACTATTCTAATATTCCTATTTCTCTCAATAAGACTATCATTCTCTGCAATTAAGCCTGGCATGCTATAAACTGGTAGTCAAATCTAACTCACCTTCTATATGTCCCATGAGATAAAAATGGTTTTAAAATTTTTATATAAAGTCATATTATGTTTAAACATGTAAAAACCATTGTTAGGCCAGCCCTAGTGCTAGAGCTACTAGCAAAAACATCCAGGTATTTTTTTGTTCTCCCCTCTACTTTCTCCCCTATATTCAATGAATTGCTGACCCATATTGATGTTACCTTTATGCTCTCTTTTGCATTTCTCTTATTCCATCCACTTACATTAAAATTACTCTTATTCATATGCTTATTACCTATTTGTTGGACTCCCAAAGTAATAAGGATAATAATTATCATTCCTGAAATAATCCCCTAACTTGTCTCCATTTCCGTATCCTCATTCCTCTCTGATATATCCATCAAAGAGCTTGCTTCTTTAATATCTTGGAGCTCCTGCCCAAACAATTAGGCTATTCATCTGTATCTGTTATTAAGACATGATTAGATCATACTCTTTTCCAATCATACACATCCTAGATCATGTTGTTTTTTTTAATTCTAACATTCACTTTTAGTCTAGGATTGGGCAATAAACTATGTGGGCCAAATCAATGAGGATCATTAAGTTTCTTTCACAAATTTCTTTCCTCATGCCTCCAACCATATTTTCCCTTAATAACATCAGATCTGGGTTCATTTTGCTCCCATGTAAGGTTGTCCTTGGGAACATAAGATTGTCTCATTTCTAAGTCTCCAAAGAAAAAAGGTCTAAGGGAATGGCAGCTCCTAATATAAGCACTTGAGTTAATAGATCAAGTATAGAATAGACACTATTTCATCTGAATCAAAATGCAAACATTTGCATCTAATGCCACAAAACATCAAAACTACCTCCTGTCCATCACTTGTACTTCTCAAGTACTGATGTGATACTGTCTAGCTTAAAGTTTTCCAAAAGACCAAAGCACTTAATAATGCTAGAGAATCAAACAACAATCTATCTCTAGTAAGCTACACATTCCCCAAAGACCTATAAAATCTCTCAATTTATTCTGCTATTCTAGGACTGAGCTGTTTCCACCAGGGGAAAGGAGTAGAAGTTGCTAGAATCCAATCATCACTAATCCAGTGGATTTCATTTCTCTTCATTTTACTTAAGAGTTCTCCAAACTTTTATGACTAGTGTTTTCTCCATAAGATGGAAGATTTGGTGACCACTAAAGACTCAATAGTTTTCCCTTGGTTTTTCCTAGTCAACATAACTCATAGTACCAATGAAGGTAGAAGTTTATTCTTCCATACTGGAGTCCATCCCTTCCTACTCCTGGTCTGTGGCTCTCATTCAGTACTGAAATTCCTCTACATCAGCCAAGAATCTAAATGTTATTTAGCATCTACTACTCTTTCCCCTGGAGATTCAGTCTCCTGATTTCTCCCCCTTTGCATTCAATCATTTCAATTTTACTACTGATAATTAGAGTCAGTGCATCTCCTGGTTGGAACCAGAAACTCCTTGCCACTCCAAAGCTAACATTGACCTATGATAATTCTCAGAGGAATGCACAGGACCACTATACATTGTTTGATTGCCCTTTGGGCTACCTATTTGGATTTTTTCTAGTACTGTCTAAGGTGAGAGGAAAGCTAGGACAACAGCAAAGCCCATGATTCTGTACTGTCTAGTAGCCTTAACTCAATTCTATTTAAACACATGGCTTCTGTCTACACAACTCCACATAAACTAGTCTTTTAAATGTCATCAATGAGGTATATTGATATAGCAGAAAGAACATTGGATTTTTAATCAGAGGAATTGAATTTTAATATTGGCTCTGCAATTACCTATAAGACCAGATATAATTCTATTATGGTTTCTAAGGTTCAGTTTCCTTTCTATAAAATGAAGGAGTTGAACTAGCAGACTTCTTAGATTCTTTCCACCTCCAAGTCCATGAACATGCAATCTATGATGTGTTGGCCAAATTTAATTATCTTTTTTTAAAACTTCTTACCTTCATTTACCCTTTTGGAACATTTGGCATTTTGAACAATCCTCTCTCTTTTGATATTTTCTCTTTCCTTGACTTCTGTGACAAAATACTACTGGTTCTGCTCCTTGTTTAATGGTTCTATGTCATTTTCCCCTTTCTTTGATACACTTTACCATGTCAGGAAACAAACCATCAGGCAAAAAATAAACAAATAAACAAAAAATGCCAAGGCCAAGGAGGTAGTGAAAACTCTAGGAAGGAAATCAATAACCAGAAAATAGAGAGAAACCAAAAGACCAGCACAAAGTGGGCATAAGAATAAGTAATTACAAACATTATTAGCAACAATAACACCTGGATTCTGAGGCAAATGTCTTTCTCATCCAGAAGCACTCATACTTTCTCTTCTGATATCAGTAATCAATTAATCTTAGAGAAGAGACTGTAGAAAGGGAGCAGGAACACTGAAAGATGGATAGTTTGGGGCATTGGTATTCTGTAGAAATTTATAAATTGTTATGTATAATCAAAGACACACATTTAATCATTTTTCTAACTTAATGCATGTTTTTATATCCACACTGTGTCATACTGCCTAGGTAGTGAAATATACATAAGATATACACTTTTTACTTAGTTATTACTTAGTAATTCTTAGACTAAGACTTTTTTTTACTTAGATTTAACTTTTTTTTTTAACTTACACTTTTGTACTTCAATGATCTGTAATATTAGTTGCTGTGGTTATTACCTCCATAGAAGTAGAAAATTGTACCTCATATAAGGAATATCTTTAAAATTTACTGTATGTTTTAAAAAAATAATCATCCTTTGGATGATTTTTGGACATGTAATCTATCCCAGAGCCCATGTTGAAAGGCTGCCCATCTTTGGAGGATCCATCATTTCTTAGCTCTGCTAGTATAATCTTTAATAACACAAGGTCACTTTCATACAATGACCAAACAGAGTAAGTTTTAATTCAATCAGTTGTTTTCAGTCATAGCCAACTCCTTGCAACCCTATTTGGGGTTTTCTTGTTAAAGGTGATGGAGTGGTTTTCCATTTCTTTCTCCAACTCATTTTACAGATGAAGAGCTAAGGCAAACAGAGTTCATAAATGTCTGTGGCCAGATTTGAACTCATGAAGATAAGTCTTCCTGACTCCATGCCTAGTGCTATAGACAGTGAGCCACCAAGCTATCCTGTAAGACTTTAATAGAAGATACTCTTAACAAAATATCAAATAAATTTTATTTTAGAGCCCAAAGTTAAGGTATTCCCAACATTGTTCATTATATCTACTGGCTGGTCCTAGACTCCCAATCATGCTTCAGTTACACATTACATCTAGGATGACTATCCAGGTCAATTTCTCTTTTCCAATAACTCCTACCACTTTTCCAGGTTCCTTTGTATGTAAATCATTATTAAATCAAACTGTCTAGGTGGCAAAATATATAATTTTTAACAGAAGATACTCTTTACTATTTACTGTACTTTTTCCTTCCCCAATCAATATGTATATATATATATATATATATATATATATTTCTTTTGATGTGCTATCTCTCCTATCTAGAACATAACCCCTTAGAACAGAGAACACAAATGACAAATGATGAAAATGCACCCAATTTTATTAATAGTCGTCATATCTTGGACTTATCCTTTGAAAGCCTATGGTATGAGTTACTCCCATATTGTGATGAAGCTTCCACATAGGAGCTTTAATAGATGATATATAAAGATCACATATTTAATGTGTTTGTTTCTATATTAATAGTTAAAATTTGTTATAAACATCTGGATACTTTTTATATCCTTAAGTTCAATTTGATATACAAAACTAAGAATTTTGGATATGATATTTTTATAATAATAAATATTCCTTACTCTTCTTTGCTCTTTCCTTCTTTTAAAATACATCACCTATGGGGGGCAGCTGGGTAGCTCAGTATCAGCTCAGAGTCAGGCCTAGAGATGGGAGGTCCTAGGTTCAAATCTGGCCTCAGCCACTTCCCAGCTGTATGACCCTGGGCAAGTCACTTAACCCCCATTGCCAAGCCCTTACCACTCTTCTGCCTTGGAGCCAATACACAGTGTTGACTCCAAGACAGAAGGTAAGGGTTTTAAGAAAAATAAAATAAATAAAATAAAATGTATCACCTAGCTTTAAATAAAGACTTGATAATTCATCTTTAATTTAATTCAATTTCAGACATATCATTTCTTCCTTAGAGAACATCTTTGTTTCAGGGATGTCTTCCTATCTGTCATGAATTCCTTTCTCTTTCAACTGAGATATTTCAATTCTCCTTCCTGATATTATACCCATCAACATGTAGAAATCATTTGTTTCAGGGACATAAAGTAAGATTTTTACAATTCTTTATTTTTTCTGACCAAAAGTACAAGGAAGAAACCTCCATGATCATTAATCTAGACCCATACCTTAGCAGAAATATCTATGACAACCTCAACCACTGGTCATCCAACCTCTACTTGAAGATATCTCATAGTAAAGAGCAAACTATCTTCTTTAGGTGACTCATTTCACTTTTACTGTGTTTTAATTATTCAAAAGTATGTTTTTTCCCTTTCTATTGATTTCAAATTTGCTAAAATATAAGAAGATGTTATTTAGCAGAACCTTTAGAGAATTACTTTTTTAAAAAATTGAGTCATTTTATGATTATTTCCAAAATCATGTGTATTTATAAATATACACCTTTTAGATATGTGTCTTTTTGTGAAATATCAGAGAATGATCTGTGTACCATGCATTTTTGTGTGTATACCCTATATATTCTATATACATATATGTACTACAAATAGTACATATATGAAATAATCTCTCTGCCTCATTTTTTCTGCATTTTCTCCTGCAAAGAAAAGGAGCATGAATAATATTACTGTAACTTTTAGAGTTTTAAATATTACTGAATTTATTTAAGTACTTCTCCTTGTGACATTAATCTCTTTTTTGAGAATTTTTTAAAGAATAAAATAAAAGGATTTTTTTCTGCATAATTTCCTCCACCTACAATGCTTCTGTTTTGAAACAGCAACCATGACTGCCAACTGCCATTGCCAACTGGTAACAAAGATTCCTTTAGGGATTTAGAAATAAAAATGTATTTCACTTCTGGAAAGAGATTATTTTTCATTAAGTATGGGCAATAATGTCAGTAATTAATCAATATTATAGGGTGTGGTAACAACCAGGAATCAGATGTTCCTTTTCCATTTTAGGGAAAAAAATCAAAGAAATTAAAAGCAAAAATATTCAAATAAATGCTGTCTGTGACTACAAGGTGTCAGAAAGCCTCATGGTTAGAGCTGTTTCAGAAAGTGAATTATCCACATGTTGTTTTGGTGAATAGACTATAAATCCCAAGAAGCTTAGAAGCTATATGAAGACTTAAGAACACCTCATTCCAAGGAATACCTAATCTAAGAGCTAAGTGACTACTTACACTAGTGACTTATACTCTTCGACACCTATCCAGTTGTTGGTATTTATGCTGACACTAACATTCCTTTCTCTCTAACTCTCTTTCTAATTATTTAACTGATAATTTGGGGTTTTCAGTTTGCATTATATTTTCTTTCTGAAACAAACACCAATAGATTTATAGTTTTCTACCATGAATAAGGATTCAAAATTCCATTGTAAGGTCATCCTGGCAACCATTTTGTGCATTTAATGAGTTGTTTGTAAACCTTAAAAGACCATTAATTGCATGTGAGCTATTTTAATTATTAAACTACCATAATCAGAGAATAAATTTTGGTCAACTAGCTGGTGATAAACCTTTCCATACATAGCTGCTTAGCTAATCAGACACAGTCTGTAACTTGGGCCATATTCAAAGCCTTTCCAGATCAGTAAAACCTGCCAGAATCTATACTCTGCTAGCAAAGACTTTTGAGACTATAGGGTCACCTCCATTACATGATGAGCTATAAGAAAAAAAAAACTCTAGGATGAATTCTGATTGGCTCCAGTGAAGGGAGAAATCATACAGAGAAGTTCTAAGACCTGTATGTGGATTTATTTTTGCCTCAAAGAAGAGTGGTCCACTTTGGCCTTTGTTTGCTTCACTATTCATCTTGTTCTGATATCAATTAGACTACAAAGGCCTTAAGTCCAAAGACCATGTCTTTTATTTCTTTTATACCCCACAAGGACCAAAGGATATAAGTCACAAAGAGGCACATTCAGACTTGACATCAGAAAAGAAAAAATTCCTCCTAGTTAGAGCTGTCCAAATGTGAAATGGATTACCTATAGAGCTTGTGGATTCCTCTTTCTTGGATATCTTTGACTAGAGGCCAACAACCTCTTGTTAGGTAGGCCATAGTAAGAATCCCCCTACACTCATAAAATAACTTGCATAGTAATAGCACATCATTCATTTTAAAGAAAAGTTTTTAAAAACAATAAAAGTGTATGGCCTTCTTATTTGGGAACTTTAGAATCCAATTGTCCATTTCTTACTATTATAGTATGGGAAATTCACCCAGTCTATAATCATAGAATCACAGAATGTAAATGGTGGAAATGACCTCACCAGCCTTATAGTCTAAAATATACACAAAAGGAATCACTACTATGGCATACTTTACAAAAGGTTGCTTGGCCTCTACTCCAAAATGTTCAAGGAGGAAGAACACATTACCTATGTAGGCAAGCCATTCTACTTTTGGACAGCTCTATTTACTAAATAATGTACTTTTGACATCATCTCTAAATATGCCTCTTCATGACCTCCATCCATTGATCCTTGTTCTTTTCTTTGGGCAAAATAATCCCACTTTGAGACAATAGCTTCTCAATTACTTGAAAACAGTTTTTATGTTCCTTCTGGGTCTTCTCCTCTCAAGGCTAAGCATGCCGAGTTCCTTCAACTAATGTTCATGTGAATCCCCTTCCCAATTTTTGGTTGCCCTTTCCAGGACACTGCCTAGCTTATCAGTCTCCTAAAACTGTGGAACCCAGTAGTATATTTTCCCCAGTTGTAGAGAAATAAATAGATTATCTCTACTTCTAAATGAAATATACATTTACTCCAATTTTCCTAGTTCTTTGATTCATTGACATGAGTATCCATTCAGTGATTTCCATATTAATAAAACCTCTCTTATAATATTTTATAATTTTTATTCATATCTTCTTATAAATTTCCCCTAGAGATTTGACACAGCACACAAAGCCATTACTTTTAAAATCCCAGGTAAAAGTGAAGATCCCAGTATGTTCAATAATTAGTTATCATTACTGTTGCACCTTGATCAACTCAACTTTTAAATCACAGATTTTCTGGATGGTATGTTTTATATTAAATCTTATCAAAAGTATATCATTAGGTGATATGCAGAAGGCTACTTAAATTGACCACATATCACACACATACAAATGTTGATTTTTCAATGATTATGGTGTCTCAGAAGTCACAAATATTTCCCATTACCAAAAGAATAATCAAATTTAAAAAGAGATCTTTTTTTAAACAGAGAGGATCATGGAATCACTGAAAATCTTGTTCAATTTTTGAAATTTAACTGTTTGCTCTCTTCTTTCTATTTAATATAGGGATCATGCCATTAGTACCAATGCACTAATTGAAAAGTACAACTGGTACCAATGTACTAATGGCAAAGCTTACCCATTCAAATGCACATCATAATCTGGACAATAGGCAATATTCATTCATTTGGTTCATATTGTGTTGGTTTTTATGCCACCATCTTTTGAATGGTCATCAAACACCTTGAAAAGTTTTTATAATCTTCAGGATTTGATCCAATCAACTGAAAACTATAGAAGAGATGATTTATCTGGTTTTATAGTGTGCTGTTACCTGATATGAACTTTGGTTAAATTTTAAGTAATGAGGTTGATTTTTATTTATTTTCTGCATGTGTATACATATATATGTTTATATATACTATATGTGTATATATCTATAATTTAATGAAACTGAAGAGGTAAAAAAAGGTAAATCCTGGGAGCCTGCCATCTGGCTACAAAGTAATATGATGAGATTTTACTGTGGCAAGGGTACTATCTCTGAATATAATCACATTATATTATAGTCAAAAGTTTTATCCTAATCCTTTAAAATCAGAGCTATAAAGATGAATCTTTTTTTATTTTGGTGATTGTTATAATAATAAACTATTAAAAGTTTTTAAATAAACTTTTAAATAAATAAAAAACAAAATTATAATTGTGGATAAAAGAAAGTCTATCTAATGTTGTTGTTTGAGGATCAAATTCATTGGGAGTTCCTTGAATTTGATGATCTTCTGAAGGGAAGATTTGGGACTTTCCACATAATCAAGAATGAAATAATAAAGTCTAAAAAAAGGCAAAACCAGGTTAAAATGACATTTTAAGTGTAATTATGCCATGTTTAACATAAAAGGTACAAAATGAAAGTGTTAGTGCTAATTAGATGCTAGTTCACAAAAGCAGACTTTATGAATTTCAGCACATAAAACCCCATGTATAGATATAGTTATAGATAACATTTAAATAGAAGAAATAGCTAAGCTATGAGTTTGCCAATACATAGAAATGAGAGAGAGAGAGAGAGAGAGAGAGAGAGAGAGAGAGAGAGAGAGAGAGAGAGAGAGAGAGAGAGAATGAATAAGAAAGAAGAGGAGGAGGAGAAAATGGGGGGAGGATGACGGAGAAGTCAAGGAAATTGTAAAATGGATGAAAAAGCAAGAAAAAATAATCATACTGAAAATTTAGGAGAGGAGATAGTCAATAGTGGGGAAAAAATTTTAGAAAGATTAAAACTGGGGAAAAAAGCCACCTGATATGGTTCTTAAGGCAACTGTTTAAAGGAAGTAAATTCGGTATTATTTTGGTGAGATAAACTAGATGGCAAGGACTAAGTAAAGGGAAGGAAATAGGAAATGTAGATTCTATTTCCTATTAGAAACAATAATAAAGAGGAGAAGAGATAGGGGATGATAGCTTAAGCAATTTCAGGGTCAAAGAAAAGTGTCAGGATTTGATGTGGTTGTTGTTTGTATTTTAGTCTAAAGGTGATCAAAGCATATTAAGGAGCAAGAAGAGAGGGAGAGATTAAAAATGAGAATATAGAAAGTAATAATCCATATAAGATTCTTCCAGAGGCAATGTGAAAAGATGAGATCATGGCAACAAACTGAGAATTTAGTCTTACCATGGGAGGGCATTTTTGTTCTTAATCTGGAGGGATAGAAAAGATAGGTAATGACCCAGAAGAAGAAGGAAAAGGGAGAATTCACAATTGAAAACGACTCATATTTGTACCTTAGTTTAAGTTCTGCAAAACATATTACTCATATTTTCTCATTTGAGCTCATAATAGATCTTTCAGGTAGGCAATGAAACATTTATTCTCACTTTGGAGATGAGCAACTTGAAGCTCAACAATTTTGTGCCCATGGCAAAATTACACAGCCAGTTAAATGTTTAAGGGATAACTCAAACCCAGGTATTTTCAGCTTCCTAAATCAACTTTCTTTGTTTCCTTCCTTCCTTCTTTCCTTCCTTCCTTCCTTCCTTCCTTCCTTCCTTCCTTCCTTCCTTCCTTCCTCTCTCTCTCTCTTTCTTCCTTCCTTCCTTTCTTTCTTTCCTTTCTTTCCTTCTTCTTCCTTCCTTCCTTCAGATTTGATAGTGAAGGAGTTTTGAAACATAGCATGCTATTTAGATGCTGTATATATATTTTTTCACAAAATAATGATATGAACAGAAACATAAATAATATGTAAGCAACATGGATGTATGAAATGCCTCACTAATGTTGTGTTTGGATATTTTATCAGTCACATCATACACTTTCATTGAAACTGAGGTCATAAAATAAATACGTTCCACAAAGCTGAAAAAATAATTTAAAATATCCCAGAAGGAGGACAAAAAGCTCAGCCTAGTCAAGTTGTGAGACTCATAACTAGTATGTGGACAATAAGGAGATGAAATATTTCAACTATGATGTCTTAATCATCAAACTCAATGGACTTTTTTCAATTCCAATTCTCTTTGAACTTTTTTCAGCCATTGAGGCATTTTTTTTTCTCTCTAGGTTTTTGGTATGCTGCTGTCTTTTGATTGTTCTCCTACATATCTGATAACTCTTTCTCACTCTCCTTTACTAGATCTCCATCCAGATCATACCCTCTAAACATAGGTGTCTTTTAGGTTTTTGCCCCCTTCTTTTCTTACTCTAATCTAGTTCACTTGGTCTTATTCAGATTTTAGCAGCTCTCATGTATTTTATTACCAGCTGTATGGTGATTCTCAAATCTACCTCTCATTCTCTAACTTCTCTGCTGATCTCCCCTCTATCATCTCCAACTATATTTAAGACAATTCAAACTGGATTTCCAAAGGGCATTTTAAACTCATATCCCAAATAAAACTCATTATGTTTTTCTAACCACTTCCCAAAAATTCCCTATTGCTATAGAGAGTAACATCATCAAACCAGTCCCTCAGGTTCACAAGTTAGGTATGACCCTTACTCACTATATGTCATCCCCCATATTTAATCTGTTGCCAAGACCTGTTGATTTCACCTTTGCAATATCTATGAATATCCTCCTTCTTCTTTTCTGATACAACCAGTTCTGTGCTCCAAACCCTTGTCACCTTATGCCTGGTTCTACTGCAAAAGACTGCTGATGGCTCTGCCAGTCTCAAGTCTTCCTCACTCCAATCCATTTTCCATTCAGTCACTATTGTGATTTTGTTGTAGTGCAGTTCTATTCGATAAACTCTAGTGGCTAACAATCACTTCTGTGATCAAACACAAAAATTCTACTGCAAAACAACACCTATGCTGTAACTTACAGTATTAGAGAGTTTTCTGGGTCACCAAGAGGTTAAATTATTTTCCCCAGATTACACAGTTGATGTGTGTTAGAGATGAGACTTGAAGCCTCATCTTCCTGATTCTGTGTTTGGGTCTGTATCCTCTACATCACCATGTCACAGAAAAAAGTTATCATTATTGATATGAATCAGCATCATAAAATCTTGGTCAGGAGTTAAGAAACTATGGTCTATTTTTGTCCTTCGGCAATATATAATCATGGTATTTTTACTGTTACTTTACTTTTATCCTCAGTTTCCTCATATATCAAATGAGATTTTTGAACTATATAGCTCATATGCTTTCTGCACTAACATTCTGTAATTCCAGTTTCTTATAGCACATAATAACTATTGAAGAATAAAACCTGTTTACTTCTATACTAAATTACCTCAAAGTTATACATGATTTGAGTTCTTTCATTTATTTTTTATAGTCTTTATAGTATTTCTTTCTTTCTATCATCTGTCACTTGCTTCAGTTAGCAACTATCCTTTTCTAAAATGCTCCTTCTGTGGGATGAGAAGCCAAGTGACCAAGCTTGTTAGAATGATATTTAAACTATATTTTAAAAAATAAAACAATTATAGACTACATAATTATAACATAAGTAATATTAAAATAGTACTTAGTGAAATTGTGAATTGCTTTTCTTTTATTCCATGTCCCTTTTGACATGCATTTTGTCTCTTAGAGGCTTTATGTGTTTTCAGCCTTTCAGCTTTATCCCAGAATATGATGAGAGGCACTATTTAATTATTTGCTATCTATGTGTAATATGGGTTTCTGCTTTTAGATATTAAAATGTAAGTATAATTAACAAATTTACTTTAAGATGACAAAATTTTGAAGGAGCATTCATACATTTTGTTATTGTTATTGTGGCAACTGTAAACATGATGGTAGAATGAATCTGAGATCCATCTTAATGGTAAATTTTGGTCAAGATAACTCATATTATTAACAATTAAAATGGCATTATTTCTATTACTCATACTTTGAGATATCTGCCAATAAGACTTCCAGGTAGATAAATTAAAAAGAAATAGATTTCTCTGATTTTTCATAGTTAAGCATGTAGCCATGACCATTGTTTTAAAACTATGTAAAATATGAGAGCTTTGTAGTGTATTGGATCCTGGACTATTCTTGGAGATACAAAGACCTGAGTTCAAGGCTTGTTACTGACATGTACTATCTATGTGAAGGTGGCCAAGTCTTTTAGCTTCTGATTAGTCCAAGCAAATATCTAAGACTGGAAATGGCATAACACTACCATTGTACATTGGAAGAGGGAGTTTCCACACCAGCAGTTCTATATACTAAAGAAATTATAGATCTGAATTCAGTCCTTCTCCACCACAAAAAAGCTATTATTTATCACACCATAAAAATTTTTATGTATCAATTAACTAAAAAACTCACAGAATTTGTGTATATGTGTATCTATACTATCATTTCATTTATGTCTGGCTTGTTATAACCCCATTTGGGATTTCTTTTGCAAAGATACTGGAGTGGTTTCTCATTTCCTGCTTTAGTTCATTTTTACAACTGAAGAAACTCAGGGCAAAAAATTTAAAAGATTTGTTCAGGATCATATAGCTAATAAATTTCTAAGGTTAAATTTGAACTCAAGACTTCCTTATTGCAGACCCAGTTTTATCCACTGGGCCACCTATCTGCCCAAGGTATATCCTCCCATTTTGGGACAGATAGGTGGCAGAGTAGATAATATTTTAAATTTGAAATAAAAAAACACCTGAGTTCAAAACCTGTTTTATCTATAAAATGAAAATAATAATAGTATTTACCTCAAAGGGTTATTGGGAAAATCAATGAGATAATATATGTAATGTGCTTTGTAAAAACTTAAATAACTATTTAAATGAATAGACATGAATTTGCTTTCAAGATATTGAACACCAGCTGCAAGTGAGCTCAGATGGTTTCTACAACAAATCCAGTAATGTCCTTCTGAGCATGCCCATAACAACTGGTTAAAATAATTAAAGCATTTGTACCATCTGTGAATCATTCTGAATCTTCAGCAATTACTTAAGACTCTTATTGTATGGAACATATTCTGAGAACAGATGAATAAAATTAACTGAAGGATAACATTTGTACCTCTTGCATTTTATGAAATTAAAACCTACCATAATGCTCTTTACTTTTTTATAATTATCTAATATTCTTTTTTCACATGGTACACATTTCTTCTTTTTATGATTTTATAATTTGTATTTTATTCATTGCTTTTATACATTTACATTTTAATGTTTTATTTGAAATTTATAAAATAAAATAAATAGGATTTCAAGGAAACCAAATATATTAAAATATAGTAAACAAAATATTTTTTTTAAAAATCCTCCACAATCCATGGGTTAAAATCATTTGTACTAATGGTTTACAGCTTTTCTTCAGTAGATACAAACTGTAAAATACTAGTTGTATTTTCTGATGATCTTTATTAAATATAACTAGTAAAATATATATGTTTTTATGAATCATGATCTCTTTGCAAATAGAATAGGTACTGGTTGCAGAACCAGGGAGCCAGATCTTAGATCTTAACACCATTTGGGATGTATGGGTTGTTTTGTTTTGTTTTACTAGGAAATACACTCAGCCTCTCTGACTCTGTGTCCTCATCTATACAATGATACTCTTGGAATAAAAAAAAATTCATGGATAATTTCCTTCCCTAAATTCTATGAAACTATTGATTTGCTGCTGATAACCTGTTGCTTCATGGAGGCAAGAAGGTACTCATGGACTTTCCAATGATATGGCAGAGCAATACTTGAATTTCTTTGTACTAATAAGAGAGAGACAAATAAGGGATCTCTCAGTGATCAGGTGGTGCAGTGGATAGAGGTCTGGACCTGGAATTGGGACACATTATCTTCCAGATTTCAAATCTAACCTGAGATATTTACTAAAGCTCTGTGACCCTAGACAAGGCACCTTTACCTCATTTTCCTCAGTTTCCTCATCTGTAAAATGATCTAGGAACTAAATGGCAAACTAATCCAGTATCTTTGCCAAGAAAAGTATAAATAGAGTCAAGAAGAGTTAGTCATGACTGAAATGATTCAACAACAACAATAACAACAACAAGAGACGGCCTTGAGTACCAGGAGGTCAAGACTCTAACCTAAACTTTCTCCATTCTAGAAGCACATCATTACAATGTTGATCACCAAGTAATGGATTATTTTGGTAAGAGCTGTTCATAAAGTCATCTTCTAAAGAAGAGTTCTTAGCCCCTGGAATCAGTGAAAATAATTTTTTATTTGTAACTATAATTTAGTATAATTTGTAAAACTATGTTTTATTTTATTGATCTAAAATCATTATATTTAGAAGGACCATATGTTTTACCAGATATCCAAAGGAGTCCATGAGACACCTAAAAAAAGCCTTAAAAATATTGCACCCAGGTTTGGAAGCTCACACCCACATTGGTGAAAATACAGATGTTTGGGGTCTTCCTAATGAAAATAATATCGTGCCCTACTTGAATAATGTAGCTATTATGTCATATTTCTTATAAAAACAAATGAAATGAGATCACATTTGCATTGTTCAGAAATAAACAATTTCTCTTGGGATACAAATAATTCCTTCTAAATCTATTAGTTAATGGACTGCTTTTTTGTTGTTGTTAACAGAATGACATACCTATCAATATCACTAAGTGATTCTTATTTTTGTTTAGTTCCTGGCTTTCATTTTGGCACCATGAATTTAAATGGCGACTGCAAATATTGTAGTGAAATAATGTATAAAAATATCTACATGCAACCCTTTCACAATGATAAGTAATAATAATGGTAGAGAATTTGAAAAAAAAACAGGGCTCAATATTTTTTTTTCCAAACTCCATTTTCAACACATATATTTATTCTTCCTAAATCTTTCATTACCTAATTTTAAAGGTCTCTCTTTTCACACAGGGAATATAACTCTATAGAAACCCTGTTTGGCAGCCCTATTTGTCAAGTAAAAATTAACTAAGCATAATTTTCTCTTAACTTGAAGTGGCATTTTGAATATAGTCAGTGGACTTTAAATTCTGAAAGCTAGTAAATCTGTAATTTTATAGAATGGGCCCATATTTCTGGGATGCACCACAAGTTGAATTAATGGAAATGTTTTTCATCATCTTTTCTCCTAAGAATATATCAAGCAGAACTCTAAAAATTCTTAGAATTTACAGAATCATAGATTTGGAATTAGAAGGAACCTCAGAAGCCTTCTAATCCCATCCATAAACTCGTTCAACAGGTATTGGAAGATCTCCATGGAGGAATAATCTACCATCTGCCTAGACGATCTATTACAGTATTGAACAGCTCTAATTATTAGCAAGATTTTTGTTTTTTGTTTTAACATCAATCCTAAATGCTCTTCTTTGCCATTTCTATCTACTGTTCCTATTCTGCCCTCTGGGACTAAATAGAACAAATTTAAGAGACATTCAGAAACTTGGAAAAAAATATGTTCCCTCTGAGTCTTCTCTTCTCCAGGCTTAAACATCCCTAGGTTTTACAACTAATCTTCATGTGACATGCAGTGAAAACTTCTATAAACTATTTATTCCCTATGAATATGTTTTCATTCCATTGAGACTATTTTCCCCCTTAAAAATAAAGTTAATATGTAAAATCTGAGTTAAATAACCATATCCTTTCAAAGATTATATGCCAGTACAGATGAAAATGGAAATGCAAAGGTATGGATTCTTATTTTTAAATGAACCAATCTACTGGGCATAACTACTATAATTTATATTAAAATTTTTATTGCTAAGAAAAGACAATTAAAACTGTTTTCTGGAACACCAATGAAGTGCAAACCATTTCAAGAAATAATCTGCTTGATATTTCAAGAATTAGGAAGTGAAACTTACACATTAAACTTAATGTTTTCATAAAGTCTTAAATTAAGATTTGACATAAACTTTACTAAGAAAAGTTAGATCAGCCTAGATCATTTTGGTTCATCTCTGTTAGCTATTTAGAGTCTAGCAAATGAAGAGTAGAATATTAGAAATAATTCTACTGCTTCTGTTTTTTCTTATATTTCTATAATATCATGATACGGTATATATATATATCAATACTGGTCATGTATAAAATAACCTGAACTATCTGAAACTAAAATGTAGAACTAAACTCTCTCTCTCTCTCTCTTTCTCTCTCTCTCTCTCCTTCTCTCTCTCTCATCTTTCTCTATCAGTGTCTCTTTCTGACTCTCTCATTTAATTCCTTGTATATGCATATGTATCAATATGTTTTCTATGTATATATACACATATAATATTATACTAATATAATACTGAAAGGCTTACAAATAACAACAGCCTAAGGTGAGTACATTTTACAGATGAGGAAATTCAAATTCAGTAATTTCACTTCCCTTTCTAGGAATTAGTGGAACTGGCTCTTGAACCTAAGACCTTAAATCAAATACATCCCATCTAAAAAGTATTCATTAGGTACCAATTATTCTCAAGGTTCTCTGCTAGAATTTGAGGTTAGACATAGACAAAATGTCAAATAGTTCCCTCCATTGAAGAATTCACATTCTATTGAGGTAGGGCTATAACATGGAAACAGCATATTACAAATGTGATAAATTAGGAAGGGCAAAGAAGCACACACAGCCAAAGAAATGATTAAAGGTTTTTTGGGTTTTTTTTCTGAAAGAAGTGGTAGAGGAGCCACTCAAGGAAGCAAGGATGACTGAAAGATGGAGTTGAGAAGGGAAGTCATGCTTAGAAGAGATGACATTCTATGTGAAAGCCCAGAGGCAGGAGAAAGAGGGTCAAATCAGTAGACCTTTTGGGGCAGAACATAGTGTTTGAAAACTAGTAATTTGAAATAAGCCTGCAAAAGGAGCCTGGAGTGATATTGGGAAAGGCTTTGAAAGCCAGTCTGGGGAATTTTTATTTTATCCTAGACACATTAGAGAATGACTGGAAGTCTCTTGAGAAGTCACAACGTCAGATGTGGGCATTCAATTTTTTTTTTGACAACTGTCCAAAGAAAGGACTATAAAGGGAATGATATTTGCAGGCTTGCCTCAGGAATCCACTTAGGAAACCATTATTATACTCCAAGATAGGGGTGATGAAGGTCTTAACCATAAGCCTGACAGAGATCTTGAGCAGAAAGATAAGTGTGAACATGAGACATGAATATGAGACATACCTGTATCCATAGGTATAACTATTATCTATAGGTATCTATAGGTATAACTACTATAGAGATGGGAGCTAAAGAAGATTATTGAAAAAGAAAAGGAAGCCCAGGACAGGGTCTTGAGGATCACCTTCATCTGAGGATCCAGCAAAGGAGAGAGGAACTGTAAAACATGTAGGGGAGAAAGAGGAGAGAGAAGATTCTTTCTTGTATGACACGGTTGTCATTTAAAAAAAAATAAAAGAATTTAACAGCCAAAGTAGATGTCACAAAACTTAAATATCAGGCACTTGACATAGACCCTTCCCAAACTCCTACTTGTTTTATTATAAACACAAGTTTTACAAATTTGAATGTACAGCCCATTGAGGAATGGAGTTGGTTAGAACCAGACCCATTTGCTGCAAAAGCTGGTAGTATGACATGAAGTGAGAAACTGAGATAACAATAAAGCCAGCAGAACAACTTAATAACCACCAAGTCTAGGGCCATTTAATGTAGAGCCAGCCAAACATCCCCATGTGTCTCAATAGACCCTTAAGAAATAGCTATGCTACAGTCTAATACATGGGATTTAGAATGTCAGAATTGGAAGGATCCATAATACAATGTCTTCATCATGCAGTTGAGGAAACTGAGACCTACATTGAGTGAATTTCTCCAGGCATAAAGTGGAGCTGGAATTAGAATGTGATTTCTAACCTAAGTTTTTTTTTTATTTCATATCATTCAGTGTATATATAAATATATATACACATATATGCACATACATATACAAAATATGTATATATATTAAATGCAATATGTATAAACCTATATAACACATATGTTTGGATTTTGAGCCATCAATTAAAGGCTTAAATTATGCTTTGTTCAACCCTCTATTTCAAAAGAAAGCTATAACATATAATACAGTTAAACAAATTTTCATCTAAATTGACCAAAATATATAGAATATTATTGGGCAGGTAGTTTGGCATACTAGATACTAGATAGAATACTAGATAGATACTAGATATTTAGTACTGTTTAAGTTAGAATCCTGTCTCAAAGACTTACTAGTGGCCACCCAGGAGAAATCACTCAACCTCTCTTGCCCTCAATCCCCTCATCAGTAAAATAGAAATGATACTAGTAAGAATACCTACTCAGAGGATTTTGTGAGATTCAAATGAGATAATACATGTAAAGCATTTTATAAACTTCAGAGTTGTAAAATGTTTGCTATTGTCATTAAAGGCAAGTTTCCAACATCTAGAAAATTCACCTCTGTCATAAATATCTAAATAGAATATACATTGTATGCAAGTGTGAATTAGTGTGTGCATATATGTATATATCACATATTACCTACATGTAATTAATATTCAATGGACCTCTAATCTAATCAGTTTCAAAGTTTTCTTCAATGATGTCTGTTCATGCATATCTCAGTCAACCTATGCCTACTTCTTCTGTCCTACTCTTGTCCAGTAAATCCTGTAAGTTTGCCACAAGGGGACCACAGGTAGAATTCTAAGTGTTCTAGAGGTCTTCACCATTTTCTCCTGATGTAAGCATACCATCTGACCACTATCATAATGGACTAGTCACCCTTACTCTTACCACATGACCAGGCCATCTTCTCTTCCTTTCATACAATTCCTTACCAACATTTTTATACATATTCTTCAGAATTTTTCCTTGGTTATATATTGTAGCCACTTATGCCCACCATGTGCCCTTCCATGGCTCATTGAGTGGAAAATATTAATTCTTTAGAGAGTTAGAGAGTTGTGTTGCACATCACCTTGCCAAACTATTCTGTAACTATCCTTTTTTTTAATCATCTATGTAAGCAATTGATTTCGTGAATCCATTATGATTTTACAATTAATCCCAAAGTCATTTCATTAGGGCTGGGCCAATGTTTAAATCTATTGAACTCTATGTCCTGAGACTGTTGTCCAACATGTTAAATTCTCCTTCTAACTTCATGGGATTTGAAAATTTTTTTATTATTTTACTTATGCCTTCATCCAAATCACTGATAAAAATGAATATGGCAAAGAAAAAAACATATTCCTGGGCTATTCAACTGGAGACCACCTTCTAAGTTGGATTACTTTAATAGTTCAATATCTACTGAAAGCATATGTATTTTTATCATTTTGAATATGCTTCTTACATAGATTATGCCTCTTCTACAAATAGACTCCTCAAGTTGATATATCTGAAAAATGTATAAATCTCTGGCCAAATTGGGAATTAAAATAGTTAGGTTGATCCTCAAGTGCCCCATGAGTCCTATGCTTGTTATTTTTCTAACTTATTCCAATTCAAAAATTTTCCCAAATATTTGTCAGAATTTATATTACATTGGTAGAGTCTTCCAGAATCCAGGGTAATTTACATACCAAAATTAGGTATTGTGGACCTCAGTGGATACATTCCTTTATTCTGACATTAATCTATGGAGTAAAGTCATGCAATATGTTTGAGAGTCAACTCACAGTAGTACGATCCATCCCACAATCATCTAGTGCACTGTGTTTATATAGTACATAAGACTTCGTCAAATATATGAAATTCAGGTTTCTTCTGTCTGTAGTAACTAAGCTAATTTATTAACCCCATCTATAAAAAACTAAGTTTTGTTTGTATATCTTGTTCTTAATAAAGCAATTCTGGCTTTTAATAATTTCCTCTTTTCTATCTAAATTCTCAAAAACTACTCCACTAATAAACATCCTACAATTCTGTCATCAGCTTCAATATTTGATCCTCTTCTTTTTGAAAATTGGGATTATATTTACCCATGTTCAGCTCCATCACAACTTTATGGTTCTGTTTTTCAGAGATTTCGGATGGCAGTTCAGCAGTAACATTGACTATATTTTCCAATATCTTAAGAAATAAATTATCTAAATTTGATTATTTAAATTAATTAAAGGCAAATTGACTCTTTCTTCTCACTTCTTCATTTATTTGGGTTTTGACTTCCTTTTAATTATTTTTAGAATCCTCATTTTTACGACTTCTTAATAGCATACATATATGTGTATGAGGGGTGTATATATGTGAATTCATGTGTGTGAGTGTGTGTGTGTGTGTGTGTGTGTGTGTGTGTGTGTGTGGTGCACTCATATAATTTGACTGTTCCTGTACAGGTTTATCATCATGAAAAGATATTTCTGGAAAGGCAATTTGTTTCCAAATGAAATTTTGTTTCCTTCTTTGAGGAAAGAAAGAAATTGGGGCCATAAGATTAGCTACTCAATGAGAGAGAGAGAGAGAGAGAGAGAGAGAGAGAGAGAGAGAGAGAGAGAGAGAGAGAGAGAGAGGCCAAGATAGAATTATATCTATCAGACTCCCTAAATATTGATAATTTTAAAGAAGTAATTTTTTTGGTTCAAACTCCCTTTCTTGTCTCTGTCCCTTTATGGGGGAAGATTTATGTCCAAGTCACACATCCAAAGGCTTGACTCCCAACCCACAAAATGCTTGTTGCACAAAGACCATCATACATAGTGAATAGTAAGTAAACCAATTTATCTAAGCTGATAGAAAACTTCTTGAAATCAGAGAGGTTACAAAAATTAGAACTTACTAAACAATATAAAGTCAGTGTACTACTCAGTTCAATCATGGGGGCTGGGGGAGAGAGAGAGAAAGAGACAAAAACAGAGAGAGACCGAGGGGGGGATACAAAATGAGTTAAGTTGTGCTTTTTCTCCATCATTATCAATATATCCAATATGAACATTGGTATGCTCCTCTTCTGATCATTTTCTTTCTCTCAAAATCCCCTAAAACATCATTCTTGTCCTTTGTTGAGAAGTATACCAAATTCTTCCCAAGTATATACCACAAAATGTTGTTTAAGAAAAAAAAAAACCCTTACTCATCTTGGAATCGATACTGTGTATTGGTTCCAAGGCAGAAGAGTGGTAAGGGCTAGGCAATGGGGGTCAAGTGACCTGCCCAGGGTCACACAGCTGGAAAGTGTCTGAGGCCAAATTTGAACCCTGGACCTCCCATCTCTAGACCTGGCTCTCAATCCACTGAGCCACCCAGCTGACCCCCACAAAATGGTTTTTTTAATTTTCCATAAAGCTTCCAGTTTTAGCATTATTATATCTTGTTTTAATTATTAAAAGAGAAAACACATTATACTAATAATGTTATTAGCAAATTTAGCCAAAAGAAAGAATTTCACATAAAAGGAACAAATACGTACTATCATATATAGAGAATTATATTATTTGAGTGTCAATTGAGCACATAATATACTGTAACCTCTAATAAGTACATGAGATACAAGTAAAAATTAATTGGTAAATTGGTAAGGGAAAAACTCGTGCTGGTAGTGTTTTGCTAATGCCTGTATGAACAAAGAATATTGAATTTCACACTCATCATTTTCATAACTGTCTCCACCATTAACACACATACACACAAACCTGATTCAAGCTTGAAATATTATATGTATCTATAATAAGATAAAGATGTACAAAAATATGAGCATATCTATCTATGCACATATATTAGTATATGATGGACACCATCAATAATTGATAGAAATAAATGGAAAAAAGGATGTAAGAAAGGCTTCTGTTTTAGTCCTGCCTCTGAGAGGTACTAATTCTATGACCCTGAAGCAGTCATTTGTTCCCCAGTAATTTCCTTATCCCCCATATGTGAAGATCCAGGCACCTAGGTGTTGCTATGGATAGAGTGCTGGCCCCAGAGTCAGGAAGATCTAAATTCAAATCCAGCCTCAGACCATGAGCTGTGGGACCCTAAGCAAATCACTTAATCCTGTTTAACTGTTTTCCCATCCATAAAATGGGAGAAGGAAATGATAAATCACTTCAGTATCTTTGACCAGAGAGCCCTAAATGGAGTCATGAAGAGTCAGACAGAACCGAAAATAACTGAACCACAACATACATGTAACTATCAATAAATAAATGAAAACTAAAGATCAGCATAGTCATCCCATCGACTTACCTTTAGATAAATTATAGCCTTATGTTTATGACATACTTAAGAAGGATCATATATAAATTATTAAAATGATGTCCATTCAACTTTTTAAGCACTTTATTATATTTAGAAAAATACACACACTCTTTTACACTCTCATGGTGTAAAAAATAAGTCATAGTGTAGAGAAATCCTATATTTGCTTAATTGAATTATTTTAGATTGTTTTATTTCTTTTCTTTTTATCATTAAATACCATATATTTGTTTTCACTTAGCTAAGGATGTCATGATGTACTTTGATATAAAGCATTTTATGGTTCACCTTGAGTTGGATAAATATCTAAAATGCATAGTGAAATTATATCTTGCCTACAATATGAAAAGAATGAGCATAATTTTAGAGTCTCATCTTGGTCATTTATTAACACGGTGACCTAGTAAAGTCAACTAACACAAAATTTTCCACATAAAAGTGAAGATAAATTTAAGCTATGTTCCAGGAATTTTTTGAGAACAGTACTTTGTAAATTCAATTTTTTATAAAAATATGGACTGTTGGCACCAATGAAGCCAATATTACAAAATAAAAAGTATTTGTGTTTATACTTTGTACCGACTGCTAACAAATTGTAGGAAGTTCCAACTTTTAGCAGAAAGTGACACTGTATTCCTGATTACTATACTTTTTAATATTACTTAAATGAAATTATTTAATACTCATGTAAGATTTCTGAAAGGACTTGTTCACATGCATGGAATTTCTTCTATACATTATCAGAAAGTCCAAAAAAGCCCTTGAGCTCTACCTTCTTTCAGTGACCTGTCACAGTGACTGAAATTCCAATCATAGTCACTCACTTATGTTAATTAATGAACAACCCCTGTTAAAATGTAAATATGTCATTTGGAAGGGACAACACATTAGACCATTATCTTCTATTAGCACATTATCAAAAATCAGGTTATATGATTAATTAGATAGCGACTTGACAGAGCCTTGACAGACCTGGAATTGTGCAAGTAAAGCTGTTCAGAGGCTGGAAGGAAAAGGAAATTGATGGAGACAGTGGGAATGGAAGAATAAAAATGAGGATTACCTACTTAAGGCTAACCAAGAAGGGCATCATAAGGATTACCATAAACTGAGATGCAAAGGTGAGAAATGTTTAACACCAACCAAAGGAAGTACATGTAGTGGAAGGTTGTAAATTGCAAGTAATAATCTAATTGAACAATTTTCCATTGCCAGTCTTTGTTCCAAAAGATTAGTTGAAAAATCACAATAAAAGAAGCTTAGATTTGTAAGATAAGAATGTGCTGCACTTGAGTCCTCCTGTTTGGGTCAGAGATTGTAGGTTTTTTTAATGTTAAAACTTGAAATTAATTTTTCTACCTAAGGATATTTTATATAGTTATCCTTGTTGTATTTTCCCCTTGGTGAGAGAATAGACCTAAGATAAAGATATATGCCCAAGTATGTTTAAATTTATAGCCGTTTTGCTCCTAAAATTCATTCAGTGATCCCTTTACTTCTCACATTCTCATGCCTGCTGAATTATGAAGAGGACCCAACAATGACAACAAAACAAAGCATTGAACATTGCTACTTAGTTTTATTACATTCAAAGGCAGAAGCAATATAGAGCCATTCTGCAGAGTTGAATTTAAAAATGAATGTATATTGACTTGGTGACACAGTGGGCAAACATTAGGTTACTAAACAAAATTTCTCATCAGAAAGGTACTATAGCAATTTTCTTGCTATCTTTAGAAATCACCTTATTAACTATTCAGTTGTATGCATTTCAGTATGGTTTACTTCCTCCTGTTAACCAAGAGAATGGACTTATATTAAATAGAAATCTTTAAATTATTATAATTAAATGACAATTACATGCTTGCTGGTTTATCTTTTATTTGAAAAGAACACATTCAACTATTTTATTAATCTGTTGCAAGGCATTTTTTAGCTTCTTATTTTCAGTTCATGTTTCTATATCTTGAGATGTTTCTTTTATATGATAGATGGTCAGCTTTTCTTTTCTCACCCATTTTGTCACTTTCATTTTATTGAATGATTTAATCTGTTCCCATATAATGTTCAACTTGCTATGCTCATGTTTTCTTCATTTGTTTTTGAGTTGATTTTAAACCCCTTTTTTTAAGTTAGTATTTGTCTCTGCAGCTAGATTTATTTACCCTACTTTGATGTTAATTTCTAAAAGTTCTGACCAGACTGCTCCCTTTTCTTATTCCAAGTTCCTTGAATATATATAAATGGTTGATTTCTTGTTCTTCCTTTTTATTTAGTTATCTGTTCCTATCTCCACTTATTCCTAATTTCTTTTTCTATTCCATTAAGTAGATGATTCAAAATGTTTTCCCACTTCTTTCTCTCCAACATCTTAAGCAATTTTCTTCTGTTGAATCTTTTTTTTCCAAGAAATTTTTTCTTTTATTTATCTTCCTCAATATTTCTCTTCCCTTCTAGGTTATTCTGAATTTTAATTTTCAACTCACAGCCTATATCCTTGATCCTTGATGTACAAAATTTGCTCTCACTTTTCTAACTCCTACCTAGATGTTGCTTTTTCATGTAGGTATTGCTATTGTAGAGATTGCTTCATTTTCCTAAGAAAGAAATGTTAAATCATGAGGGAAGTGATGATGGAGAGAAATAGTGTTATGTGATCAGTGTCCATATTAATTATCATATGTTGAGGACCAGTCACATTCTTTGCCCTTATCATGATCAGTATCCATTCCTAAATTCATGCTATCTTATTTCTGGTTCTGTATCTATTCTACCACTTCAAAAAATGGCTCTCTTTGAGGACTCACAATCTTCTTTTTTTTGTTTGTTTGTTTAATTTAATTATTTAATTGATTTAGAATAATTTTCCATGGTTCCATGATTCATGTTCTTTTCCTCCCCTCCTCTTTCCCCCTCCCATAGCCAACAAGCAATTTCACCGGGTTTTACATGTATCATTGATCAAGACCGATTTCCATATTATTAATATTTGCAATAGGGTGATAATTTAGAGTCTATATCCCCAATCATATCCCCATCCCACCATGTCACAATCTTCTAATTGGGATGGAATGCTATCCAGGAATGTAGATCCTTCCTCAGAGAAGGTCATCTCTTAATGTGCAAATTCCTCTGATACAAAACCATTGTAAGTTTCAAGGATATTACTATATATAAAGTATGTATTATATATAAATAGTAAACACATATGCACATACCCTCTTTTCCATTAGGAATGTTCTTTAAAGGAAGATTTTCATTTCCTATTCAGGGTTTAAAACATTCTCTCTACTACATGAGTACCTGTCCCAGATTTCAATTTCTTATTCCTTAAAGGAATTATTATTTCAGTATGCATCTGAAAACTTGGTTGGCATTTCAGCCATGAACCTGTTTGGGGTTTTCTTGGCAAAGAAACTGGAGTAGTTTGCCATTTCCTTCTCCAACTCATTTTTACAAATGAGGAACTAAGGCAAATAGAGTTAGGTAACTTCCCTAGAGTCACATAACTAGTAAGTATCTAAGATGGGATTTCAATTCTGGTCTTCCTGAACCCAAGCTCGGTACTCTATCCAGTATGCCACCTAATTTTTCTCAACAAGAAAAACAAAATTCACCTATGAACTTTGTAGATATGCAATGCCTATTCCTATTCTTTTGCCTCCATTTGTACTATTTTGGTACCTCTCTATCTGTACAATCATTTTTACTTTCCTCATTATATTTTCTCACAAAAGATACTGATTTTCTCACAAGACATCAGACAATTTAGTATAGACTTGAATTCAGCACTTCCATCATCCCTTCTCCCAATTCCTTTATTTCCCCAACATTTAGTTCCTTCAATATTTTTTTATCTTTGTTTCTTTGGGAAAAAACAACAACTTCACATTCCATCTTAGAATCATTATTGTATATTGGTTCCAGGGCAGAAGAGGAGTAGAGCTAGGCAATGGGAGTCAAGTGACTTACCCAGGGTGACATACCTAAGAAGTATCTGAGTCCAATTCAAGATATCCCCTCTCCATCCACTGAGTCCTCTTAGAACAGGACACCTATTTTTTATTATCCAGAAAAAATGAAACAATAGATTTCATTGCTCAACTTTTTCATGACACTTACTCATCCACTTGGTATAATTAGTAATTGGAAGCTAGGTGGTACATGGATAAAGTCAGGAAGTCAAGAAGAATAATTTTCTTGAGTTCAAATCTCGCTATGGGCAATTACTATCTGTATGATCCTGAGCAAGTCATTTAACTGTGTTTGCCTGAGGAATGTCATTTGTAAAAATAACCGGAGAAAGAAATGGCAAATTACTCCAGTTTCTTTGCCAAGAAAACTCCAAATGAGATTAAAAACAAATTTGGATGCAACTGAAATGACTCAACAACAGCAATATTTAGAAGTCAAAAAATCTTTTTTTCCTATAGGAATGTATCAAGTACCTATTTCTTTTTGAATAAGTATTTTTAATGATTATTAAACTCAGATTTTCAGGATATGCTACTTATGGTTGTAGCTTGAGTGTTTTTGCTTTTTAAAAATAAACTTGTATTCTCTTATTTATCAAAATTTAGAATAATTTTTGTTATTCCAATTTCTTCATTCATATTTGAAGATCTGTCTCCTGGACTCAAAAAATATTGTTACTGAAATAGTTCATTTTAACCATAATGCACCTTGGAAATTAAAGCAATTATCCATTGTTAATGTTATTTCCTGGCAGTGATCTTTGATATCTAAAAAACAATATTTTGTTATTTTAGTTCTGGATATTTTCTTTTATTTTTCCTTAATTCTTAAATGTATTTTTTTTAAACTGTCAAATAGTGCTGGTCATATAAGATCTTTAAAATGTCTCTATGGAGATTCACATAAAGGTCAGTTATTTTTGCTGGTATTAATTTCATATATTCTTGCCTTTTCCTTCACTTTTGGTTCCACATTTTTATCCCTAAATCTTTTATTCTCTTTATATCAAATTTCTTCTTTAGAAAAATGTATATCATATATTTTTTCCAATTCTTTTTTCAGGTTTTTAAAATTACATACAGATTTCTTATGTAGACTCATTTCTAATTTCTTTTTATTATTCTATATTCCATTCTTATCCTTTATTTTTTATTTCTTCTTTCATTTCTCTTATCAATCATTCTGGAGATTGTTTATTTTTTGTTCTACAATCTCTAGAGAGTAGACATTTATCCATTGTGCTTTGCTATCTGCGGGGTTTTATTTATATTTTTTTATTATTGCTTCTTTTTGTTTGTATTCTTATGAACCAGATTTAGATGGAGGCTTTCTCTCTTCATTTCTTGATGTTTATTTTTTTAGCTTTTCTCTTGTATAGGCATATCTCAGAGATATTATGGATTTATTTCTGGACCAGAGCAATAAAGCAAATATTGTAATAAAGAGTCACATGATTATTTTTTTGCTTCCCAGTTATAATATAAAAAGTTATCTTTATACTCTACAATAATTTCTTTTTTGTGTGATAGTATTTTATTTCTAAGAATCCAACATGTATACTTCAATTAAAAATACTTCATTACTAAAAAAATTATAACCATCATCCAAGCCTTAAGTAATTCATAATCTTTCTGCTGGCAGAAGGTCTTACCTTTATGTTTCTGACTGCTGACTAATGGATCAGGTTGGTGGTTACTGAAGCCTAGAGTTGTTATAACAATTTCCTAAAATAAGAAAACAATGAAGTCTGTGGCAATGATGGGTTCTTCTCTTCACTTGAACATTTAGAGGCTATTGGAGAGTTATTAATTGACCAAATATCAGTATTATTATATTTTGAGGAATCAGGAGGCCCAAGGAGAGGGAAAGATAGAAGGGGTGTGTTAGTGAAGCAATGAAAACACACACAACATTTATCAGTTATGGTCACTATCTTATAAGGGCACAGTTCCATAACAATGAAAACACTAATAGCAAAGATCATAGATTGCAGGTCCCTTCAATAGATATAATAATAATAATAATAATAATAATAATAATAATAAAAACTTGTGAGATTGCAAGAATTACTAAAATGTGACACCGAGATAGGGTGGGAGCTTATGTTTTTGGGAAAATGGTTTCTATTAAGTTGTTCCAATGCAGGGTTGCTAGAAACCATCAATTTGTTAAAAAAAAATCAGTATCTGTGAAAGCACACATATGCAGTCCATTAAAAGAAGGCATGCTTATATATCCTAGAGCTTCTAGATTGCCTTTGGGAATCCTCCTTTGGATCTCCCCCTCTTGGATCCAGATATATCCATCCCTAAGGCGTGACTACTAGTAATCCTCAGCTTCCTCGTCTGTGGGATATGAAAACAGTGAAATCTGGATCTCTAAATTGAGAACTTCTGGGGGTTTTCTATACTATTCTGGGACCCAACTAGGTTCCTAATTCTCTTTAGCCTCTCAAACCCTTTAGGTCTGATTTTAATTACCTTTTGTCATGAGTCTCTCACTTTAAACAATCAACAACACCCTTTTAAAATGAAAAATAAGACTCATGCAACCAGCAAAATAATGGAATTGTTTTCTGCAAATTTCTCTAACTAAAATCTCATATTTTAACGCTGAAAAACTTTATGGAAGCTTTCTGAGCCACTTCCTCCTCTCTAGTCACTCCAACATCTGCCACCTTTTAAAGACCCCCTAAAGGATGTGGAAGTTCAATCACAGTCACTATTCTACTGAATTCACAACTGTGCCCTTTATTTCAAGACATTGAATGCTGAAAGAAAACATCCAAGTTTTAACGTTTTTCAGTGTTAATTTATGAGGTTTAAGGATAGCGAAATCTGCCGAAAATTCCATAATTTCACTGGTCACATGATCCTTATTTTTCATTTTAAAAAGATGTTGTTGATTGTTTAAAAAAATTTTTTTGAAAGTTAAAAGCAGTAAATTTAGAATGAGAAGATACCATCTTTTAACCAAATGCTGCTACTTATTACTAAAGTGACTATAAAATGTTTACCAAAAAAGAGATTGAATTAATAGTTAATATAGTATTGAATTAAATGAATTAACTTTCTTGTAGGTCCAAATGAATGTGTTTATTTAATGTATAGATCACTTAATATATATTGGAGTCAATGAGTCAATAGAGAGACAGAAGACATGGAAGACATTCACTGCTTGAATGACATTGGGGAAATCACTTAACCTTTCATTGTTCTCGGCAACTCTAAAACTATGAATTACAGAAAAACTGCCAAACTACATTAGAAAAGGGAGCCTCTTCAATGAGGGGTTCCCAAGCTAGTAAATTCATAATTCCAGGGACTATTTCTCTCACTAAAGTTAGGAATAGTTTTGTTGTGTTTTTTCTTTTGTTTTCTTTTGTTTTTCTTTTTACTTTTAAACATTATAAGTTTTATCTAGCCAGCAAATTTAGTCAGGAAAAGTTGTTATATCATTACATTCTCTTCTCATAATTTATTTAGTCCAGATCATAAAGAAGACTTTGGTATTCTCAGAAATACTTTGATATATTCCCTATATATTATATTCATATGAAATATATATACTTCTGAGAAATACATCATAACAATACTGAATTGAGAACATTTTTCTTCTTGAGATCCTTTGACCTCATTACTCACAAATGGCCCAGTAACCACAGTACATTTGAAATTTTTTATTGAGCAGAGATGAGTTCTATAAATCATCAAGATGAATACATATTTTAAAAAATCTTTGCAACACTTCATTATTTGTTTCACAATAGAATGTCCTTTATCATATGCAATCACATGACCCTTATATTTCAAGTAATAAAAACTGAGATCAACAAATATTTCTTGAAAAACTAGAGCTTCTTGGTATCTGTAGTTGAAATAAACTAGATCTATATGTTGCAGAAATTAAATAATTCTTCTATTATTCTAATTCCTGTCTTTAATTTGGATCATCTTAATCCATATATCCTTGTACCACAGTGGCATAGCTAGTGATATTTTTTTAAAGGTCGTTAATTGGTTATTCCTTTGGATCTGTTGATCAAAAGATAATGCCTTATTGTTGCTGCTATATAATTGGGTTTTATTTCTGAAATTTGTTACCACAAAATGGAGAGATTATATGCTTTAGTTTATCTTATTAGAAATGAATAGAAGAGAGATGGAGACTGGAATTTGATTTCATTGGCATAAAGAATTCCCAGATGAGGAAATTCCCCCCATCAGTGCAGATCAGCAAATTTATTGTAATTTATGTTCTGAAAGAGTCTAGAATCAAGAATCTAGAAGATTTAAAGATTAGATGATTTCCCCAGGGTCAAATAGGTTATATATGTCAAAGTACACACTTAAGCCCTATTTCTTATTGTTTTAAGGGCTAACTTTCTGTTCCTTTTGCTATGTTGCCTCTTGAAATGAAGAAAGAGAAAGGGAATTAATGAGTATGGATCTAGGTGTGCATTAGTTCCAATATAAAAGAGATATCCATAGTGATGTGATAGAAAAGAGCATTAAAAAAGGTAATATACCAAAAGATTAGACAGCATTTATATACCCCAGAATGTATAAGCATACAACTATTTGAGTCAAAGTTAATGAAATTCCAATTAAAAAGCTTAATTTCAATACAAGTGCATTCATTTTTCATAGAAAGAGAACATGAACATAAAGCACCTATTACAGTGATCTTTATTAAGTGGTTCAAATACTTATTAAATTCTTTTCAAAGCATTAAGTTTCTTCTTTCTTGACAAACATGACTATCAGTGTCATTGAGAATTATGTGTTTTTAAAAAGGAAGGAGAGACTTGACTAAGCATTTCAGTGTATTTGAGTAGTTTGGCATTTTGTTTTTTGTGGGAAAGTATTTTATTCTAAAAAAAAAATTACCTGTGACTACAAAAAATACCACTGGAAAGTTTGCAAAAAAGATACTCCAACTGTATGTAACTATCTAACATGAGCTTGATAATTTTCTAATAAGGATGGATATAAAATGTATTAACTTTTTAAATGTTTTAAAATTTTTCTTGGACCTACTGATAGCTAGCTAGCTAGATATGGATGGATGTGTATAGATACTAATTTGATATAGTTATAGTATTCATTTGGTAAATAAGAGATTTTTGTCTATGAGTCCAAAGTGATGAATGCATTAGACTTTAATATTAAGAAGAATAAATGCCCAAATTTGACCATCTGGTGTTCAAGAACTGTTAAACATAAGTCATGATCATGGGCAGCCAAATTTTTTTCAATAACATAAATAAAAATAATAAGGCTCATATCTATAACTTATGTTTATAAACAGCAATATAAATAGCAAATGTTTATTAATCAAAGTGAGATCAGTAAAAAAATGTTGATTTTAGCAACATAATACAAATGAAAAAAATGGAAAACTTTCATTTAAACACCTTTGAAAAAACACTATTGAGAACAAAATAAAAATGCAGGAAACCAAGAAATATATTTGATTATAATAAGAAATACCTGATTGAGAAACTACAAAAAATTTTAACTTTTCATGCCTTCACCAATGCAGGACTAGTTTGTTGTTGTTGTGACTTTTTTGGCTATTGCTTCTTGAATTAGTCATATTTTTAATTGACTGCATCAGATTCTGACTAAATGATCCTCTGTGAGAAGAAAAGGTGAATTCTTGATTATCTTTTTTTATCTTATTCTTTAGCCAAATGAATACCTGGAATAACATATCATGTAATATCCTAACACAAACATTTATGTGTTATCCACAAATACAGTTCTTCAGGGAACTGGAGTGACTAGTAATCATCTCACAATACTACTTTTTCTGATTAAGAAAGTTGTTTAACATTAAAGACCAGCTATTTAGAGAAGATATTTTATCAGACTCTCAGAGTAGCAGTTGATTTCATTTAATGGCATCAAAGGATTTTGCTATATCATTTATCCTTAAAGATTACTAGTCAAATGGTACTCAAATAGGTAGATAAAGACAGAGAAAAAGTATTATATCCAGTATCTGTTTGATATCTTAGATGTCTGAATTTCTATTTGTTTTGCTCTCTGTTTTTCTCTAACAAAGAATCTTAAAATAGTCCTATTTGTCTTAATGTGAAAGCCCTTAACTTACTGCTTCTTCACTAATTTTCAGCAACACATAATGGATTAAGTGTGTCTGTGACTAAGAATATATGTGTGAAATGGCCAGATTATGGCATGACCAGCATCCTTATAACCCTATTCTTTCCTAAATGATGCCTATTACTATAAGATTCATTCACCTACATCAATCTTGAAGATGTAGGTGAATCTTGCCCAACATAAATTCCTTTAATACACATTTTAACAGTAAGCAGGTTAATATATTTTGTCCATTAGGAAAGGCTAAAATGTGATTCTTGACACACATGAATAATGTATGTAAATCTAATTTGAAAGATAATAAATAACTCAACATTTAGTATTTTAACAGAAATATTAATGGAATATTCCCAGATTATTTCATATTTATCCAGTTTTATAGGAAATTATTGTGGTCAGTAACCATCTTAAAAAAACTCAAAATAAAATTTTAAAATAGTTGAGAAATCTTTCTAACATGAAAGACTACCTATTTAAAGTGGATGTTTCATCACATACTCTTGGGAGCTGTCTATTGTACTTAATGAGGTCAGTAGGGAGTGAGCTATTGGAGCCTATGACTCAAAGTTTTAAAAGGTTGCATTTGAAGTAAATGTCATCTTTCAGTTCTCCAGAAAAATATTTTACTATCCAGTGGATGGAAATATTTTCTTTTATTTAAAAGGAAAAGTACAGAATATCAAACAATGGACTTCCTAACATGGATGGAGGCAACTAAGTGGTGAAGTGGATCAAGAGGTAGATTTGGAATCAGGAAGGCCTTGAATTTAAGTCCTGTCTCAGACATGCTGCTAGTCAAAATATCTAACCCCTCTTTTGCTTTCAATTTCCTCAACTGTAAAATGAAGATAATAGCATCTACCTCATGGGCAGGTAGTTAAGAATGAAATAAGATTATATAAATGTATATATATGAACCAAATAAGATTGAATTCAATATAACCTTATTTGGTTCATATATATATAAAGTTCTTTGAAAAGGTTACAGTGCATTATAAATGCTAGCTTTGGATGTTTTTGATGATCGTAATGATGATGATACTGATGTTGATAATGTTAAAATTTAATCCTATAACATGATTAATATTATTATTTGTTTTATAAGTCAATGATGTACTTAAGGAATCCTTTTTTATTACTGATGGAGTGTATCAATATTAGAAAAATCTCTAGTGCCAGTAATACCTATTAATTCCAGCCTGATATAACAGAAAAATAATTGAACTTAAAAATTAAAAAATCATATTTCTACCACCACTTAAAAATTCTTAGTTACAGTCCTTTGGAAAGTTATTACCTTTTTCATAGGGCTGTTATGAGAATTAAATGCTATTATTTAAGCAGAAATGTTCAAGTGTTCAAGATTGCTATTATGCAGAATTATTGCCAACATTAATGAAAGCATTTCAAGTTTGGAAATATTTGTCCTCCTTGATCATAGTAAATTTACCAAGAATTGATTAATTGTAGAAAAAGAACCAAAGTCTTATAGCTACACGTATTCTCTACAGAGAAGTTTAGGAATTTGTTGTTTTTGAATCATTTTTTCAATTTTGTCCAAGATTTCATGACACCATTCCAGGTTTTCTTGGAAAAGATACTGAAATGATTTGCATTTCTTTCTCAAGCTCATTTTACAGATCAGGAAACTGAGGCAAACAGGGTTATGTAATTTGCTCAGTATCCCACAGGTATTAAGTGTTTTATGGCAGTTTTGAAATTAGGAAAATAAGTCTTCCTTATTCCAGGACCAGGAATGCAACTTGTGTATTGTCCTTTTGGGGGAAACAATTCTAAATCAGTGGGCAAGCACCAATGTCACTATGAATATGGTCAGAAAGCTTTTTAAAATGTAATTTTATGTAAATGAGTTAATTTAAATAATTTCATTCAAAGTTCTTTCATACTTGAAAACAGAAAAATAAATATAGAATCAGGTTTGAGAAATCCTCAGAAAAATGTATAGCAATAGCTGCAAAGATTATTTTTCAGCATTACATCTTACTTTTCTATTATTTAACCGTTCATCTAAAAACCTTGTTGTAGCCAGTGTTTCCACTGATACAGAGCATAGCATTAACTTTTATGTAACATAACTTTAAAAGGGACAAGAGAACCTTAGTCTAATGTAAAGAAAATTAGGGAGACTGCAGGCAAAGAAGAAATAAAATGAGAGTGAAGCTTAGTTTCCTGTAAACAACATAGGCTGGCATCTCTTATCAAATTTTGTTAGAATGGTCTAATATTTCAGAAGTTCATTGTTTAAAATGAAGAGAAACAAAAATTTAAAAAATGACTAACCACATTACTTTAAAGACATTGAAGGAAAAGGAAAATAAAGAGAAAGAGAAAAATTACTGCTTGTCTTCTTGCTGATTTCTGTCTCTGTATAATCCTCCTGTCTAATCAGTTATTGTGAAGGGAATATAGATATGTGTATCTGTTTACACATGCATACTTATATAATCTAGGTTTCCAGCTACCTCTGGAGCATTTTACAGGAGAATCTCCTAATTGATGGAGAGGATGCTGACAAGATATCATGAGTCTATGTGAGGGACAAAGTTAGTGTGAGAACTTTCAAGTGGAGAGTGAAGTGGAGAAACATTCTTCATTGCACATGCACACACACACATGCATGTACACATGCACACACAGAGTCAAGACTGGTTTTTCTGTGAATTCTCATGGGCTGGAGCAGCTAGGTGGTACAGTGGATAGAGAGTCAGGTCTGGACTCTGGAAGACGTGTTCAAAATTAGCCTCAGACACTTACTAGCTATGTAACTGGACAAGTAAACTTAGCCCTATTTGCCTCAGTTTTCTCATTTGTAAAATGAGTTGGAGAAGGAAATGGCAAACTTCTCCAATATCTTTGTGAATAAAACCCCAAATGAGTTTACAAAGAGTTGGACATGACTGAAATGACTGAACACAGTCTTTATGAACTAAGCCTTTATAGTAAGTTAAAGGAGCAACTTTAATAGTTCAAGTTTAGTCATCTGGACCCATTTATTCTCAAGAATGTTTTCTTTACCTTTTAGAAAGATATTAATTTGGTGTTTATGGCAGAGAGTTTTGTAAATATTTCTCTTACTACAGGGTTATAATTTCTAGAAGATGACTCAAGGATACAATTAACTTTACAGTTCTTTGATAGGTTGGTACAATTAATTTATGATCCTTAGTCAAGTATAGCTTTTTTCCTTTTAAATATTTCAGAATTTCAAGAGAAAAGAGGTTGTTGCAAAGTAGCTCAACAGAAAGTATTTTAAAATGAGTGTGAATGAAACACAAATCATTATGGGCACACCAAATCAACAATTATTATTCACTAAGGTTCATCCTACTGTTCAGGTATATGAAATAACTAAGTGGCTAAAGAAAACATTAGTGGGAAAAGAGCAGCAAATTCAGACAGAATTTGTATTACTGATACTTTTTAATACAAGTTTTGTAATAACACTTTCCTAACAAGATATAAAATGAATCATATGTGATATAACATGAGAAGACCTAAACTTAGACACAAGCACACATATCACAAAGTCACCACCCAGACTCTCTTCAACTTCAAAGAAGTTTTAACTTTAACTTCAAAGAAGAAAAAGACTTAAGATTTTCTAGCAAACATGTAGGGGAAATTGACTTTTCAACATGTCACTAATTTCCTACTTGCTTCCTTGGATTTACCAGAGAATTTCCTCTTGAGATTGCAGCCCTTTTTTTGGATGAATGAGATTTCATCACCATCAAAATGGCTTATTCTCTTTTACATATTTTCTGGCATATTCCATTTGCAATCTTCTTGCATAAATGTATTCCCTCACTATTTAATATTTGTAATGACTTTTTATTTGCCTCTAATTCATTTAGTAAGAATTACTTAAACTGTCAAGTATAAACTTGAGGCAGCCCACCTCCTTAAAAGAGATCAGCCTCAGGTTTTTTATTTTATACCAGTCGTGCTCTTAAATAAGAGCTATATAGAAGGACACAATGAAGATGAAACATTCTGTTTCTCTCATGACATATAAGTGATAAACTTAAGATGCAGGAAAAGACATACATTTTCAGAAAGTGTCAATGTGGGAATATGTTTTGCTGGACTCCATATTTATGGGTTTAATTTTGGCAGAGTGGAGAAGTATCAGAAGGGACAAATTATTTTAAATGGTTTATGTAGAGGGGAAAATACATGTAATTTTGGTCCAGTGCTCTTTTTCCAAAAGAAAATGGGGCAACCAGCTTTGTGGTCCCTTCTCTTGACCCCTTTAAGGCAGACATCAGTCTTCCTTGAAGAGAAGGGGTAGGCAAGAGTCCAAAAGTACCCTTCAGTGCTCCTCTCAAGCCACCTAACTATTCATTTAGATAACCTATATTATATTACCTACATGGGCACCATATATCTTACATGGATGATACACGTCGACAGACATTTATGTATGTATATTATGCTTTCATTACTTGTGAATTTTTATATATATGTAAGATCCACATTAATGAAAGCATTTAGGATTTGGTATTAACTAATGCTCTTCTTTGTTGATAGTCCTAATAAAATTGCCAGAAATGAAATAATTTTAGTCATAAAATGGGGGGGATGCTCTGAATTTGTGTTTTCACTGGCTAAGGAATTCCAAGATGAAGGAATTCTCTTGCTCACTATACTAGCAATTGTTCTATGGATAATAATATTAGAGAATTGCAGGTAGCACTGACAGATTATGTTACTTGTCTGGTATTAGGGACATATCTAGATTTTGTGAGAAGAAGGTCTTGAACTCAGGTCTTCCTAACTTAACTCTAAGGGTAATTTTCTAATAACTACACCAGAGAAATCACACTTGTAGCAGATTAACTACTTATTGTCTGCAAAAATTTGATACTGCAACCACCATGCTGCTTTCTTTTAAACACCACTGGTAAAAAAACAAAGTGGGAAAAAAAACCTCTTGCTAATGTGGAACTTTAACAAAAACACTTACCCCCTTACTATCACATTGGATACTTTTCATCAAGCCATTTCAAATTGTGTGATTATTCTTTTGATTGATATTACCTGTCAAATGAATTGGGTAAAACAAATCGTTTATGTTTTTCATATTGGTGAAATGCTATATTAGAGTTACCATCATGGTAATATGAGAGAAAACTATATGTTGAAATAAGTAATTGCTTTTAATATTATAGTCTAATGTTAACTCAAGTTTCTATTTTTACTGTATTTATAAATATGTGTTCTTAAAAGAGGTGGTCCTAGGAATATTTACACTGTGTACCCCAAACTGAACTGTATGAATATAAAACATACAGACAATTCTCACTTTATATAAGTGGACTGTTCTTCCTAAAGACATTTTCACATAATGCAAATTTTCAAAGTCCTGATAGAGAGGCAGGAGATGGAACATGGGGGCAATATAGACATGCGGGGGCCAGAAATAGACACAGACAGGAGAGAATAAGATAGCAACATTTAGGGGGGACCTGTGGACAAGCAGAGTAGGACTTTCAGGACTAGAGGTCTCAAGCCCAGGTGGTACCAGCAATGGTACTTATTCTCCCAGACTGGTCTTCTGATTTCACCAAATTAATTTAGGTTTATTTTTCAGGGAGAGTGTTGGCAAGGTGATATACAAGCCAAGAAGTGTCAAGCTCAAGGGCAGGAAAAGGGAAAGAAAACAGTACTCTAAAAGAATTTCTTTCACAATTTTTTACATAGTTTAATTTGTGTTAAAGTAAAAACTGTCTGTGTGGTCAATTAATTTGCATTACCTTTTACAAAGTAGTTCTATTACAAGTATATGAGGATTCTAAAATGGAAACACTCAAGGTCTATGCCATACCAGAATCCTGGAGGGGAGGAGAAGGTAAAGAAAAGAAAACAGCTATGAACTATATAGTATTTATTAGACAAACTTAACATCTCATTAAGTTGTGGAAGATTTGTTTTGTGAACATAGAACTAAATGATTTCATTTTATTCATTTCACAGCATTTGCGGGGAATGGTCTTTTTTCTTTTGAAGACAGTATTGTAGAATTGTGTGTCTAGGTTTAGCAGGAGATTTTCTGCAAAACTATTGAAACTATAGCTTTTAACTGACCCAACATCCTTCTCCAAATAGCCACTTAGTCGCAGACTCAGAAATGGTGTTGGCTAAAAGCACATAGGTCTTGACCACAATCAATCTTCAATCTAAATTTATAGCTAGAATAATTCCAGGATAGTCATGATGTCCTAGTGTGTTAGCACTACAGAAAGATCGTCCCCATCCTTCTACATTGGTCAGTCAAATTTATTTGTTCTTTACGAGGTCATGGAGGAACAATAGGGAAGGTAGTGAGGAGACAAGAAGTATAATCTGAGATATTCTAGGACAATTCTACTTGGAGATTTAGGCTACCAATGCTCTTAGTAATCCAGAGCAGGAAAGAATTATTGGCAAAAAAAAATGTGATCTATTATAGTTAACATTAATAATAATAAAGTAGACTATCAAAATGTAAATTCCATCCAGGCGAATCAAATTGCCAAGCTCTTATCTAATAACCTTTTAGCAAGATTTAATCATAAGATGGGATGAGAAAGGAAATGAGCACGTCATAAATATCTACAATGTGTCAGGCATTGTGTACTTTCTAAATAATTCATTTAATCTTCACAAAAACTTTGGGAGGTAGTTTGCTATTATCACCTCCATTTTACAGTTGGGGAAATGGAGGCAGATTGAGGTTAAATGATTTTTGCAGGGTCTAGATTTGAACTCAGACATTCCTGACTCTAGTCTTGACCCTCCATTCACTATACTTAGCTGCCTCATAGTATGGAGGATTATTAAAGAATGCCAAGAGGACTGAAGAACTTTAAACACAGCCTACCTTCATCTGCCTTGAAGACCTCTGCTATGTCTCTCACATGCACTATGCTTCATAGACCAGGTTTCACGTATGTTTTCTAGGTGACTAATTCCCAAAATAGAGTCTGGAAATGTCTTATTTATTTAATTGAAACATCTTTAATTGCCATTATGCATTTGTAATCAGTTTTCAGACAGATGAAATGTATAACAAATCACTAGATATTTTTCAAATTATTAGGAAGCTAAAAGAACATTCTATTGTATATCTATACCAGCAAACTGTTCGTGAAGAAACAACGATGGTGATGACGGAAGGTTTGCCTTTGGAAACCTTATATGTGCCTTCTACTTATCTTGCTGAGATTCATCGGGTCACACAAAATATATCTGAAGCAGAATTTCTTCTCAATACCCCCGACCTCTGTGCTAAAGACTTTGAAGACCTCTTCAAGCAAGAGGAATGTCTGAAGGTAAGATAAAAAATATTTCCATGAAAATATTTGTGAATCTGTTGTTTCTGCCTTGTGACACTGTGGTTTATTGGACAAGAACACCAGGTTTGGAGTCAGGGAATTAGTGTTCCAGTCTAGGTCCTGCCATGTAACCTTAGACAGGTCACTTAAACTCAACATCTCAGTTTTCTCCATCTTTAAAAGGAAAGTTTGGGGCAGGATAAGATCTGAGGTTCCTCCAGGAAATCTACAAAACTGTGAAATTTACTCATGTGTGGAGGGATATATGGATATGCGCCTAGTGGACAATCATTTCATAACCACTCTGCAGATCAGGGATAGATATAGGAGAATATGTTCCTAGAATGTACAAAGCTGGAAAGGCAAGAAATCCAGACAATTACTAGCTGCCTGACCTTAGGCAAGTAACTTTGCCTTGTCTGCCTCGGTTTCCTCATCTATAAAATGAGCTATAGAATAAATGATCAAACTACTCTAGTATGTTTGCCAAGAAAACCCCAAATGGCAGATCATAAAGATGGGGATATGACTGAAATGATTTTAAAAGTTTGTAGAAAATAATTAGTAAATTATTTTTAAATGAATTAAAGAAAAGTTGATTAAACCTATGCTATGCTATACAGTATATGATTTTTCCAATTTACAAATAAATAAAGCATATTATTCCAAATCTTGATTTCTAGTATCTAAGTATTTCAATTTCTGAGTCATAAGTAGGAGTTCAGATGCCTTGGACAAGAGGGAGATCAGATATAGGAAGAATATAAAGAACCCTGAGGAGAGATCAGGAGGTCATCCAGAGGAAGGAAATTGAGCAAGGCTGGGCTAAAAAGAAACTTACCTGGGGAGCTAGGAGCATTTTAAAATTCTGTCTCTAGTACCCATTTACTTTCATTCTTGCTATTCTACTTTATGTAAAACTTCCTTAAGAGGAACCAATTGAGGTTGGTTTTAGCTATCTTGTCTGAGGGCTATTCTTTCCCCCAGAGAATCCAACATTTGTATACACCTAACACACAGACACACACACACAGACACACATGCACACACAGAGTCCTTAATTCTTTAGTTAACTATCACTCAGTAATCATCTAAACTCTCAAACTTGCTGCTTCAAAAGTTGGAAATTGTGATAATTGACTCATTTGGCCCTAAGATACTAATGAAATACATGACAGATGGGCTAGTTTCTTTCTTAATTTTAGAGAATTATTTTCATTAGATAGATATAGATTATTCATCTGTAAATCTATCTATAGAAGAATTTTCTACCCCATTTCATAATCTCTCTATAGCTAGTTTGATTTTCAGAAATTTTATTAAAATCTCTATTTCATATTTTATTAATTTTTTTTCTTTTACATTTTTGTAGTTATTAATTTCTTTTAATTTTGCATTTTTTGCTGGTATAAATTTGTGTATAGTTTTTGTAAGTCATCTCAGTTGTGTCTGACACTTGCTGACCCCATTTGTCATTTTCTTGGTAAAAATACTGAAATGGTTTTCCATTTCCTTCTCTAATTCATTTTTCAAATGAGAAAACTGAGGCAAAGAGGGTTAAATGATTTGCTCAGGATCACACAGGTAGCAATTATTTGAGGCTGGATTTGAACTCAGGTTGAAGTCAGGTTTTCCTGACTCTAGGTCCAGTATAGATTATGATAAGTATTTTTACTTCTCCTCTATGATTTTACCTCATTCATTTTAATTGCTAATTATTTTTTCTAACTTCTTTTCAATCATATTAGCTAATAGTGTGTAAAACAATAATGAGACCCTTGGAAAGGAAACTATCAGATGTAGTGGTTATTGTTAGTCAAAGAAGCAAGGAAGGTGTTGTTATTAATGCAGAATAGTACAAATCTGGCAGAATTAGACACTCAGTCTGTGTCCCAAGGCCTCTTAGCTCCTGACCCTTGTGATCCACAGCCTTTGCATCACTTCTTAATTGCAATGATAACTTCATCTTGTTAAAATTGACCATTACATTTAAAAGAATACAATTTAAAGAATTAAAAGACTTAAAAGAAAGGTTGTTTTTGTTTTTTTAGTCTTTAATGGTAACCTGTACTGACCTAGGCTTTATCAAGAGCTAAGGGGAAATACTCCTTAATTGTCCATCCAAATAATGGAATAGGTTCATTTGCAAATGCCTAGCTAATAAGGTGAGTTTTCAACTTTGGTATCTGATCTTCATGGGAAGTAAGCTTCAAAGTAGAGGTGAATGAACTATATAAGCCTACTGAGATTTTATCAAAGAAGTCTTATATAAAATTTTATTTAATAAATAGACAATTTTAGTATATCGCTAAACAAAAGAGTAGATAAAACAGAATAATAAAATCTTCATAGGAAAAGTTGGGACCAAAACAAAGGAATCCCTGTATGCATTAGACAAATAGATTGAGAAACTGGAAATTTAGTACCCTTGGTGGTCTGGATGTTTTACATATGAAATGTAAATTACTGGAAAGAGTAGAGGATTTAATAGCATAAATTTATTGGTGGATACCAAGTTTACAACCTTATCTTACTCACACAAAAAAGAAGTTGGTATCTCAATTTGGATGCTGTGTACCTAAACTGCTTTACCACAAAGACTTCTGTTGATACCAGAGCACAGAATTTTCTGTAGGACTAGGCAGGGCATATTAAGCTACAATTGTTGCATCAGTCATCCTCTCATATCTAAATAATATTTTCAAGGTTCCATCTTTGTATTTTAATAATAGGCAGTGTTATTGAAGGTAAATGTTATCTTTTATGAAGTTTGATATGCATATTTCAATGAAATGTTGTTTTTACATATCTACATGTATCAAGATATATTTAGACAGTATGATGATAAGTCGATATACTGGACTTAATGGACATAATGGAAAGACTAGATAATGTTTATATCTATGTCAAATTCCTGTAGCTAAATTGTTTGTAACCACCAGCTTAGAGAGGAAGAAGAAGAACTCCTCTAAATTTTAGTACTGGGGAAAAAAGCCTTACTCTGCCTTACTTTTGGTACAGCTTTGCATGCTTTCTTTTAAAATGCTGCAGAGAAAAATGGTGAATTCTAACCTGAGGTAGAATATGGTTAAGCATTAAGTTCTGAAAATTGAAAAGTTAATGTCTAGAGATAGCTGTATTGACAATCAAGAAGCTTAATATAATAATGTACACCTCAGGAAAAATTTTGAAGTTGTATTTTATACTCAAAATGGACTATTATTAGTTTAACCATATTCTGATATCTTTCAAAATTAAATGACACAAGAAAATGGGCAGATGATAAGTTGCTATCAGCATCATTCATTTAGCATTTTATACTATCAATAATATCTGAGAAACTCATTTCAAAGTCTAAACAGACAAATAGAAAGAATACATTTGTTTCTTTTGGTAAAGTTAGTAACTGTGTTGGTGACTTCGGCTTTATATCTTATTAAGTCAAATAAGCTATAGAATGATACAGTAAGAGAAAATGAGATTCGGAGATTTCTTTTAAAAAAAATCCCATCCATTTCAGTAGCAGACCATTTTAAACTCTTTTTTGTAGTACAGATTACATGATTTCAGTATATTTTGGTGCTGTGAACAAATGGCCTCAATCAGTTTATAAAGATGTGCCAGCATTCCTATCATTCTTCATTTTAAGTAATTGCTCATGACAGAACAGTTTGTAAATTCAAAATTGTCATAAACCATTTAAATCATTGCTAATGAGCCAAGACTCAAGTCCTTCTTGTTCTCTTCATGGACAAACAGGTCAGGAGAGCAGTGACCCAGCAAGTAGTTAGTCTGCTATGGAGTAGCTTCCTATTAATATCTCTTGACCCAGTATACATACATTGCTAAGATGTGAACTCTATCTATAGCTAATCATTTGTTCATCCTGATGCATTTAATATTATTATAGCTGACACCAGCTTTAATGATATTGATTACTGTGGTTACAACTAAGTGGTGTTGCAGGTTTAATTTAGTTGAATTATTAAATTGTCATGAGATGCAGTTGTGGGCACAATTCCATCTTATTCCCAAATAAATCTCCAGCCACAGGAAAATGGTTCTTGCACATTCATAGGCTTTGGGGAGGGAGTATAGTCTTGAACGGAGCCTTTTTGATGAATATGTATTTCCTTGTAAAGGCATTCATCATTGTCATTATCCAGTAGTAAAAATAGAAAAGCAGTGCATAAATTGTACAGCTGCTGGTTGGGAAGATTTGAAATTAAATTGTGGTTGATTTTACTCCTGACAGATTTGCATGAATCAAATTATAGAACTGTAGTGGGTATCTCTGTGGTTTAACAGTTATTTCTTGAAAGTTTAGTAGTTAGAATGAATAATTTATAATCATTCTAATTAATGCCTTTCTGAAGAAAACATAACTAAAATAACGTGTAAAGATACCATAGGTACTCCAAACACGAGAGAGCTTGGAGACCTTTTTACATATGTAAATGTCTATGGGGACTACCTCTATTAAAGCTAGGGAGAAATATGAAATATGGAGAAAATATCATGATCATTCTTGTTTCAAAGCCCAATTCCCTAATTGATTATGTTTATGTCCATCACATTCATGCATATTATATAGCCATACATATAAAAGTACCATACTCATTTTAAAATGCTAAATTTGAGTGCACGCATTTCTAATATCAGGAAAGACTAGCATTCTGTTCTCTAATGAAAAAAATGTTTTTTCTTCTGTAAATTTATAATATTGGTCTCTCTCAAATGTTGTGAACCATTCTGAATTCCATGGTTTTAGAAGAATATTTGTAAGCTAGAGAGTATATGTAAGTAGGTAAGAGAGTATATGTAACTAGGATGAAGAAGGTCTTCAAGTCTATGTTATATGAGGATCAACTGCAGGAACTGGGAATGTGAATGAGAAGACTCAGTAGGTCTTCAGATATTTGATTTCAAGCATTTAACAGACTCATATGAAGGAGAGATGAGATTTGTTTCATTTGGCACCGAGTAAAACCAGAAACAATGAGTAGAAGTTGTAAAAATGCACATTTGGATTTAATATCAGGGGAAATATTTTCTCAATTTGATCTCTTCAAAAGTGGAAAGGGAAAAAAATTAAAAAGTATAATCAGAGGGCAGCTAGTTGGTTCAGTGGATTGAGAGCCAGACCTTGACTCAAGAGTTCTTGGATTCAAATTTGACTTCAGACACTTCCTAGCATATGTGACTCTGGGCAAGTTTGGGCATAGTACTGATTCTAAGGCAAAAGTAAGGGTTGTTGTTGTTATTGTTGTTTTTCATGGAATAGGCTAATACTTGGGAACTAGAGGGTTCTCCTTTTCTACAGTTCCTTAGGCAGAGACTGGACAACCACTTCCTGGATCTGTTTTATTAGAGATTATTTTCATACATGGCTTTCAATTGGTGGTCACTGACCAAATCTCAAATTCACCAATTATTTGAGTATATACCCCATCACAGAAGTAATGGGGCATCCTTATTATAGTTTATGAGTTGTAAAAATAACTAGCCTAAGGAGAGAATGACTAATATGTATCCTTTAGAATTAACTTTTCCTCAAAAAATTTTGTCTCAGGACTTAGTCTTGAAAATTATTGAGGGAATAAGTTGCCAAGATGGCAGCTTAGAGACAGCAACAGCTCAGACCTACATAAACCCTTCCTCACTGATCAAAAACACAATGCTTTGAGGAGACTGAAAACCATATCAAACAACAGGACAAAACTTGGGAACCTTCCTCCTAGACCCAACTAAAAAGGTATGCCCCCCCCAAAAAAAAGCCTGAACTCTAGAACACATAAGTTAAAGGGGAAGGAAGAAAGAAGGTCCCAGGACCCTGCCCCCACCTATAGCACTGAGCTTCCAGTAGTGGCTGTAATCTCTGGGGAGGAAGGGTGCAGGTCTGGAGGGAGTACCTTCCTGGCAAAGCTGTGCCAGCCTCAGGGTGTAGAACACAGGCAGTGTAGAGGCAGCTGGAGGAGAACTACAGAGGAGGATGCCCAGTCACAGCCAAGATGATCCATCTTGCCCCACCGCACTCTCTCACCCCACCTTTTTTGGAGGTTTTGGCCTCAGGGCACACCCAGCTTGGCATATCAACTCCTCTGCCCTGGCTCAATCTCATCAAAGGGCATATAAGGAGCCTTCAGAGGCAGGGAAGCTCAAGCTCCAATACCTCTCCCCCACAGACTGATAAGAGAGTCTTGCTGACTAAGCTCCAATGGGAAAAGGCAGCAACGAACTACAGACAACAACATTGACAACAGGGTGGCAAGCCTAGCTCCTTTTCAGCTTCTGCTGTCAGCCAGGGAAGATCTTACTAACCTGATCAAACAGCAGAACAGAGAAGAAAGCCCTTCAGAACAGAGCAGTCCAAATCCACAGATCCAGCACATAATGAGAGGAGCAAGACTACAGGCAACTACAGGGGGGAAAGAAAGGGAAAATATTAGTAAACAACAGAAAAAGAAAAAAGAAATTACAATTGACAGCTTCTATAAAGGCAATGGACAAAGAGCAAATGAAATAGAGGAAGATCAAGGAACACCAAGCAAAAACACAGAAACTCCAGCATATTGGACACAGGCTTTGGATGAACTCAAAATACAATTCAAAAAACAATTAAGAGAGGCTGAAGACATCTGGGAAAAAAAATTTAAAAAGCAAATTAAATGATCTGGAAACAGAAAGTAGTGTCTTGAAAGCCAAAATTAATCAGCTTGAAAATAAGACAAAAGAGATGAAAGATCAGAAGGAGAAGGATGGCCAAAAAGCCAGGAATGAAATTAAATCTTTAAATACCAGAATACAACAACTAGAAGCAAGTGACTTCACAAGGTAGCAGGAAACCTTAAAACAAAATCAAAAGAATAAAAAAAGTGAGGAAAATATAAAACAAATCATCCACAAAATGGAAGATTTAGAAAACAGGTGCAGGAGAGACAATTTAAGAATCATTGGTCTACTGGAAGATCATGACAAAAAAAAAAAAAGCATGGACATCATTCTACAGGAAATTATCCAGAAAAACTGCCCCAACATTCTAGAGCAAGAGTGAAAAGTAGAGATTGAAAGAATCCACAGATCACCTCCTGTACTCAATCACCACTGATAACACCCAGGAATGTTATAGCCAAATTCAAGAACCACCAAACCAAGGAAAAAATATTATAAGTTGCTAAGAAGAGGTCATTCAGATACCATGCTACTACAGTTAGGAAAACACAGGAGCTGGCTGTATATACACTGAAGGACCAAAAGGCATAGAATATGATATTCTAGAAAGCAAGGAAACTAGGTCTACAACCAAGAATCAACTATCCAGAAAAACTGACTCTATTCTTGCAGGGAAAATATGTTCATTTAATAAAATAGAAGACTTCCAATCATTCATAAAGAAAAGACCATACTTGAACAGAAAATTTGATGCTCAAACACAGAACTCAAGAGAATCACCAAAAGGTAATTAAGAAAAGGGAAAAAACAAAAACAAACAAAAAAGACCCTTTTTCTTAAGGGACCCAATAAGCTAAAATCATATGTATCCCTACAAGAAAATAGGATATTGGTAATTATTAAAAATTGTTATCACTGGGTAGCTAGAAGAATTATACTTAGAGGGAATAGTGATAAACTTTATAGGATGAAATACCCAGACATGTGTGTGTGTGTGCGTATATATATATATATATATATATATATATATATATATATATATATATATATATATATATATGAGGTTAATACTAAGAGAAATGAGAAAAGAAACAAAATGGGGTGAATTTAAATGTCATAAAGAAGCATATAGCAGGAGTGGGGGAGAACCCAATACACTGGAAGGGTAAAGAGGTAGGATACAGGAACTACTTAATTCTTACATGCATTGAAATTGAATCAAAGAGGGAGGAGCAATCAAATCCATTGATTCATGCCCTATAGAGAAGTAGAAGGGTAACAAATGGACTGGTGGGAAGGGAAGCAATACAAGGGAGAGGGAGGGTAGGTGGTAGTTTAAAAAGACTGTAAAGGAAATAAGAAGGGAATAAGAAGGAATAGAGGATAAAAGGGAAGTAAAATAAGGGTGGGAAGTAGAGGGACTGATTAAAAACAAAGCACTGGTGTAGAAGGAAATAGTGAAAGAAGAAAGGGCAGGACTAGGAGCAGAAATCAAAATGTTGGGAAAAACAAAGCTGGTAATCATAACTCTGAATGTGAATGGAATGAACCCACCCATAAAATGCAAACAGATTGAAGAGTGGATTAGAAACCAAAATCCTACAGTATATTGCCTACAACAAACTCACATGAGGAAGGTGGGTATGCATAGGGTAAAGGTAAGTGGATGGAGCAAAACCTATTGGGCATCAACGGAGAAAAAGAAGATAGGAGTCACAATCATGATATCTGATAAAGCCGAAGTAAAAATAGATCTAGTTAAAAGAGATAGGGAAGGTAATTACATCCTGATAAAAGGCAATATAGACAATGAGGAAATATCAGTACTCAACACATATGCACCAAATGGCATAGCATCCAAATTTCTAAAGGAGAAACTATTGGAGCTTAAGGATGAAATAGATAGAAAAACTATACCAGTGGGAGTCCTGAAGCTTCCTCTATCAGAACTAGATGAATCAAACAAAAATAAAAATAAATAAGAAAGAGGTAAGAGAAATGAATGAAATCTTGGAAAAATTAGAGTTAGTAGATATGTGGAGAAAAATAAATAGGGACAAAAAGGAATACACCTTCTTTTTAGGCAGGACATGGTACACTGACAAAGATTGACTATGTACTAGGGCAAAAAACATTTCAAACAAATGCAAAAGAGCAGAAGTAATAAATGCAACCTTTTCAGATCACAGTGCAATAAAAATAATATTTAATAAGGGTGCATGGAGAGGAAAATAAAAAATTAACTGGAAATTAAATAACACAATTCTTCAAAATTGGTTAAAGAACAAATCATAGAAACAATAATTTCATTGAAGAAAATGACAATGATGAGACATCCTTTCAGAATCTATGGGATGCAGCCAAAGCAGTACTCAGGGGGAAATTTATATCCGTGAGTTCATATATTAACAAATTAGGGAGGGCAGAGGTCAATGAATTGGGCATGCAAATTAAAAAACTAGAAAGTGAACAAATTAAAAATCCTCAGATGAAAACTAGAGATGCTCTAAATTAAAGGATAAATCAATAAAATTGAAATTCAAAGAACTATTGATTTAATAAATAAGACTAGAAGCTTGTACTTTGGGAAAAAACAAATAAAATAGACAAAGTACTGGTCAATCTAATTTTAAAAGGAAAGAAGAAAACCAAATTAACAAAATGAAAGATGAAAAGGGAGACCTCACCTCTAATGCAGAGGAAATTAAGGCAATCATTAAAAACTATTTTGCCCAATTATATGACAATAAATATGCCAATCTAGGTGATATGGATGAATATTTACACAAATATTAATTGACTAGATTAACAGAAGAAGAAATAGAATTCTTAAATAATCCTATATCAGAAAAAGAAATTGAACAAGCCATCAAAGAACTCCCTAAGAAAAAAATCCCTAGGACCTGATGGATTAACAAGTGAATTCTATCAAACATTCAAAGAACAACTAATCCCAATATTATACAAACTATTTGACATAATAAGCAAAGAATGAGTTCCACCAAATTCCTTCTATGACACAAATATGGTACTGATTCCAAAGCCAGGAAGGTCAAAAGCAGAAAAAGAAAACTATAGACCAATCTCCTTAATGATCATAGATGTAACAATCTTAAATAGAATACTAACAAAAAGACTCCAGCAAGTGATCAGGAGGGATATTCACTATGATCAGGTGGCATTTATACCAGGAATGCAAGGATATTTCAATATTAAGAAAATCATCCATCCATATAATTGACCATACTAACAAGCAAGCCAACAAAAATCACATGATTATCTCACTAGATGCAGAAAAAGCCTTTGACAAAATACAATATTCATTCCTATTGAAAACACTAGAAAGTATAGGAATAGAAGGGCCTTTCCTAAAAATAATAAACAGTATATATATATATATATATATATATATATATATATATATATATATACATATATAAAACCATCAACAAACATCATCTGCAATGGGGAAAAACTAGAAGCCTTCCCAATAAGATCAGGAGTGAAACAAGGATGCCCATTATCACCTCTATTTGTTTAACATTGTATTAGAAACACTAGCTGTAGCAATTAGAGAAGAAAAAGAAATTGAAGGTATTAAAAGAGGCAATGAGGAGACAAAGCTATCACTCTTTGCAGAAAGAATCCTACAGAATCAACTAAAAAGATGGTAGAAATAATCAACAACTTTAGCAAAGTTGCAGGATACAAAATAAACCCACATAAGTCATCAGTATTTCTTTATTTTTCCAATTCATCTCTGCAGGAAGAATTAGAAAGAGAAATTCCATTTTAAATCATCCTAGACAATATAAAACAGTTAGGAATCTATCTGTCAGGACAAACATAGGAACTATATGAGCACAACTATAAAACACCTTCCTCACAATTAAAACTAGATCTAAATAATTGGAAAAACATCAATTGCTCATGGGTGAAATGAACTAACAATAAATTGACCCAAACTAATTTACTTATTTAGTGCCATACCCATTGAACTACCAAAAAACTCTTTTACTGAATTAGAAAAAAAGATAACAAAGTTCATTTGAAAGAACAAAAGATCAAGGATATCCAGGGAAATAATGAAAAAAATGTGAAGGAACGTGGCCTGGCAGTACCAGATCTCAAACTATACTATAAAGTAGTGGTCATCAAAACAATATGGTACTGGCTAAGAGACAGAAAGGAGTATCAGTGGAATAGACTTGGGGTAAGTGACCTCATCAAGAGAGTCTATGATAAAGACAAAGATCCTGGATTTTGGTACAAAAATCCACTATTTGATTAAAAATGCTGAGAAAATTGGAAGACAGTATGGGAGAGATTAAATTTAGATCAACATGTCACACCCTACACCAAGATGAACTCAGAATGGGTGAATGACGAATATAAAGAAGGAAACTATAAGTAAATTAGGTGAACCCAGCATAGTATACTTGTCAGTTCTTTGGGAAAGGAAAGATTTTAAGACCAAGCAAGTGTTAGAAAAAAATTACAAAATTTAAAATAAATAATTTTGATTACATTAAATTAAAAAGCTTTTGTACAAACAAAACCAATACAACCAAAATTAGAAGAGAAGCAACCAATTGGAAAACAATCTTCATAACAAAAACCTCTTTCAAAGGTCTAATTACTCAAATTTATAAAGAGCTAAATCAAATGTACAAAAAATCAAGCCATTCCCTAATTGATAAACGTACAAAGGACATGAATAGGCAATTTTCAGTTAAGGAACTCAAAACTATTAATAAGCACATGAAAAAGTGTTCTAAATCTTTTATAATGAGAGATGCAAATCAAAACAACTGAGGTACCCTCTTACACCTAACAGATTGGCTAACATGACAGCAACAGAAAGTAATGAATGCTGGAGGGGATGTGGCAAAGTTGGGACATTAATGCATTGCTGGTGGAATTGTGAATTGATCCATCTATTCTGGAGGGCAATTTGAAACTACGCCCAAAGGGAACTAAAAGAATATCTGCCCTTTGGTTCAGCCATATCACTGCTGGGTCTGTACCCCAAAGAGATAATGAGGAAAAAAACTTGTACAAGAATATTCATAGCTGCACTCTTTGTGGTGGCAAAAAAATGGAAAATGTGGAGATGCCCTTCAATTGGGGAATGGCTGAACAAATTGTGGTATATGTTGGTGATGGAATACTATTGTGCTCAAAGGAATTATGAACTGGAGGAATTCCATGTGAACTGGAATGACATCTAGGAACTGATGCAGAGTGAAAGGAGAGGAACCAGGAGGACATTATACACAGAGATTGATACACTGTGGTACAATCAAATGTAATGGACTTCTCCATTAGTAGCAATGATCCAGAACAACTCGGAGGGATTTAAGAGAAAGAAAACTATCCCCATGCAGGGGGGAAACTGTGGGAGTGAAACCACCAAAGAAAAACAACTGCTTGATTACTTGGGTTGAGGGGGATATGATTGGGGATGTAGACTCTAAATGAACATTCTGGGCAAACATCAACAACATGGAAAGAGGTTTTGATCAAGGACATATGTAAAACCCAGTGGAATTATGCATCAGCTACTAGAAGGGGTGGTGGGGTGGAGGGAAAGAATATGATTCTTATAACCAAGGAAAAATGTTCTAAATTGACTAATTAAATAAAATTTTCAAAAAAAAAGGAAAATTATTGAAGATCCTTCAAAATACTTTTGTTTATGTGAATTATATCTATCTGCATTTACTGTTATAAATGGAAATGTTTCCATATTTTCATGAAAACAGATCTGACATCACAAATGCTATAAAAATATCTCCAGACCCTACTTTTAAGAACCACTGCTCTACAGGCATATCTTTCTCAAATGACATCCACCTAACTATAGCCTCAAGGGATGAAAATACAGAATTTTTCTGTGTGGCTTTCTCAGGAGTTGATGTGGTAAATATGACCCAAGTCAATAACAATAAATTTGTGTCGAGAAGAAAGGTCAATGAATTTAAATGCCTCCCACAAAAGACTAAAATTTGAAGAGGCAATGTGACAACAACATTTCCCTGATACTCCCATAATCTCCCTCCTGATTTAGTTGCCACTTTATTTGGCCTCATAGTTTAGGTTAAAGCAAATACCTGGGTTCAGGAATTTCTAGAAAATTGATACTCAGGAAGGTGATACAATAATAAGTCTTATTATTATTTGGCATAGCAACCAGGCAAACAGGCATAAACACTGAAACAAATACACAAAAACATGCTATGTGTACACAGGCTTGTCCCTGCATGCAAGAAATTCACTTTAGCCTGAGGGAGAAGGAGATACATTGGTGAGATAACATGCTCAAAGATGGTATTTAGTTGGCAAAATCATATACTTTATAAATTGGTGATCGGTGCCAGATGTAGAAGGGGGCATTAATCAAACTCAGATAGTGTGGAAAAGTTCTCAAGGTCTTGTCTAGATACCAGGCTGAAATAAAATGAGAGAAGGGATTTTTTATTTTCCTGAGTAACAAATGGGTGCAAGAATCTAACATTAACTAAGGCAGCAGAAAGCAAGCGACTTAAGGACTCTCCAACAAATCAAGAAGTCCTCCAATCAAATGCTGCAGGCTTTGTCTGCTTGGTACAGAGTTCACAGTGGAAAAGTACAAATTAACTGTTTTGCCTATATGATTTATGGACATTAAGACCATTTGCCCTCTCTGACTCTATATTAGAGTTGTATTATTATGAGTATAACATTAGTATAATGTTTACAATTATCAAGTGGCCCTGGCTGGCTGGATTCAAATATTGACAAAAGGGAAAAGTAATATTGCTCTGAAATATAGAATTGTGGAAATAGCATGATTAGTTCTCTTTTTGTGTGTATATCAAAGATAATATTCATTTGATATCTGGCAGCCTCTTATTTTTTGTCTTTGGGATCTTCGGGACAACTGCTTTCTGGTTTGGAGCCTGAAAAACTGGTGCTTTCTGAACTGAATCCTTCTTGGGCATGGCCTTTTGGCCTTGGAGTTTCTGACCTTTCTGTCATGGGTCTGCATTCTGGTCCTCAGCCTTCTTAGAGAGATCTTCACAGTTAGCATCTTTGGGATAGGTGCTGTGTTCTGAACAGCTTCATTCTTGGAGATTCCATTTGGATAGATGCCTCCTGGTCTCTTTCACTTGGTGCTTAATAATTCTATTTCTCATTTTCTTGGCCTTCATGACTTTATAACATTCAAAATCTGTCATTTGGCTTTCCATTTCCTAACTTCAATATTTTTTATTCATCTTGTAGCTTTTGGTTTTATATTGATCTTTTTGTTTCTCCTATTCAGACTTCATACTACTGATGAGTGCTTTGAGAGACAAAGTATATGAATCACAAACATTTCAATGGAATAGGCAGCCTTCTCACACCATTGCGTGGGTCATAAAACAAAAGCCTTTTATAATCAATAACATCCACAGTAGTTACGTGCTTGCCAACATGTGGCCCAAAGGAAATGTATACTATCTGGACAATTTCCAAATAGTATTTGAATACCGTGTTTGTATCCATGATTAAAAAGGAAAAGCCAGTTGGTTAAAATACAGTGGAGAAATTAAGCAAGCTTTCCATCCTGTCTAAATCATTAGATTTAAGTTTATTTGAGTTATTTCTCTCTTTTTCCAAGAGAAGATTCTCCCTCACCATGCAAGTTAAATCAAGAATTGTCATTAAGACTACACCTTCCCACCCTATATATATATATATATATATATATATATATATATATATATATATATATATATAGTATGGTGAATCTCTTGCTCTCAGTCTGTTAGCTTCATTTGCAAGACTTTTCAGTGGTCTTACGGTTTTTTAAACAGAATAAAGGATTGTTTAAGAACCATTATATAGTGAAAATGCAAAGAAATTACCATCTTTAACCATGTATTCCCCTGCAAACAAATAAAAAACACTCTTCCTAAACTATAGATCATCTCTGCAAATAGAAAAAATGAAAAGAGACAGAGGAACAAACACAGTTCTGGGTTTAGTCTCCTGCCATAATATCACTTGCTGGTAAAGTTCCACAATAGCTGTCAATTTGGTATCTTCTACAACTCTGGACTTGATGACAATATTCATCCCTCTTACTCCTGGAGCACATTTGTCCTGTATTTGCCCCAGAGTTTCTACATATTTTTTTTTACTTCAGATCTGCCCCAGGTATTACATATCTGCCCCAACTACCAACAGCCACTGGGAACATGAAAAGAAGGACATAGAGTGGCAAATTAAAAATCTTTGCAAAGGCAAAGGAGAGGAAATTCAGGAATTTGGAAGTGTGGGTGCCCATATTCCTTTACCTGCCTTCATTGTTTCCCTACTCTTGCTTCCATTTTTCAGTCTTTGGAATGGATGAAGGATGAATAAAAACACCTGTCATATTTAGAAGTTAGCAAGTAATGCTTTGAAGGAAGCTAGGGACTCTAAGAGGCAGCAAAGAGTGGATGCATTCCACCTATGAAGATTGACTTGTCCAAAGGCATGTGGACAAAAGATGAATTAAAATCATAAATAAGCCAGTCTGACCAGAATTAGAGTTCATGAAGAGAACTAATGTGAAATAAGACTCAAAAATATGAAGGAATTGGATGGTGGAGGGCATTAAATCCTAGGCCAATGATTTTGTATTTAGTCTTGGAGAAAATAGGAAGCCCTTAAGATTGTTGAGTAGAAGTGATGGTGACATGGTCAGATCTTTATTTCAGGGGAATGCTTGAATAAATTGTGGTATATAAATGTAATGGAATACTATTGTGCCATAAGAAACAAACAAACAAAAAAAGGTGAACAGCAAAATGAGAGCAACCAAGAGAACACTATACATAGCTCCAGAGGAGAATAAATGGTGAATGTTATCTCAAGAGAATGAACTGAACAGTGGAAACATGAAAGGCATAATTTGCATGAACATCTGTTTCCCAGGTGATGTCTTCAGTGATGTGGGAAGGGGGAGATGGGGTGAGACACTTGTGAATAAATTGTATTAATTTAAAAAAGAAAGAAATGAGGAATAAGATGATCACTAAAAAACCTTGAAAGACTTATATGAAGTGATGAAAAGTGAAGTGAGCAGAACCAGAAGAACATTGTACATAGTAACAGTAATAATATATGTTGATCAACTTTGAATGAATTATCTATTATCAGCAAAGCAAGAATCTAAAACAACTCCAAGGGATTCATGACAAAAAAGGTTATTCATCACCATAGAAGGAACTGATACTATTCATCATTTTATTTCCATAGTGATTTTTTTTTCTAGGAGAAGTGATATATGTCTTCTTTTGCAGGATAAGAATGTGGAAATACATATTGCATGACAATATGTGTATAACATATATTGATCACATTAAGTTAAAAAGATTCTGCACAAACAAAATCAATGCAATCAAGATTAAAATGGGGGAAATTACAGCAAGTATCTTTGAAAAAGGCCTCATTTCTTAAATCTATAGAGAACTGTTTCAAATATATAATAATACAAAACATTCCCCAATGGAAAAATGGTCAATGAATACAAACAGGCAATTCCCATATTAAAAAAAAATTTTAAACTATCTTTAGTCATATAAAAATGCTCCAAATCATTATTAATTGGAGAAATGCAAATTAAAACAATTCTGACATATGATATCACACCTCTTAAATTAGCTAATATGATAAAAGAGAAAATGATAAATAATGGAAGGGATTGGGGAAAATTGGGACATTAATATATTGCTGGTTGAGCTGTGAACTGATAAAAACCATTGTGGAGAGCAATCGGGAACCATACCAAAAATGTCATAAAATTTTGCATAACTTTTGAACCAGCAATACTACTACTAGGTCTGTATCCAAAAGAATTTAGACATAGGCTAAAATTATTTACTTGTTGTTTTTTTTTAACCCTTATCTACTCTCTTAGTAGCAATTCTAGATAGAAGAGTGACAAAGGAATAGGTAATTGGAGATTTAAGTGACTTGCCCAAGGTCACACAGATAGGAAGTGTCTAAAGTCAAAGTTGATCCCAGTTTCTCCTGACTCAGGCCTGGGGCCCCATCCACCTAGCTGCTCCCAAAAGGACCTACTTGTATAAAAGTATTTATAGCCACTTTTTGTGGTGGCAAAGAATGAGAAACTGAAGGAATGTCCACCAATTGGAGAATGGCTGAATGAGTTGTGGTTTACGATTGTAATGTTCTATAAGAAATGACAAACAAAATAATGATTAAAAAAACCTGAAAAGACATATATGAATTGATGCAAAGTGAAGTGAGCAGAACCAGAACTTTGTATGTGGTAACAGTAATGTATGATCATAAACTGCAAATGACTTAACTATTATCAACAAGAGAAGAATCCATGTCAACTCCAAGGGACTCATGAAAAAAAGATATCTAGCCACCATAGAAGGGAGAGTCCAAATGCAAATCGAATATAGCATTCTTCACTTTATTTCCTCCATGATTTTTTCTCTGGTGTACACAATATGTCTTGTTTCACAACATGATAAATATGGAAATATGTATTTTAAGATAATTTTGGTACACATATATCATATTAGCTGCCTTCTTTGGCAGGGGGAAAGAAAGAGGGAGAGGACACGAATTGCAAAAGGTCAGAAATGATTATTAAAAATTATATCTTCATGTTTTGAGAGTGAATTACACAGGGAGAAACAAAAACGAAGGGAATCAATTATGATGTTATTGCAATAGTTTACTATTCTTTATTATCTCTTTAAAAGATCCCTACTAGTTATAGACCAGGTAAGTGGAGAAAAGAGTATAGCTATAAAGGATGTTAAAGAGGAAGAATTGAGAAGATGTATCAACTGCTTGGAAATGAGAGAAAAGGAAAAGTCGAGGAGGACTACAAGGTTACAATACTTACTAGTTCAAAAGTATTTAATGCAAAATATAATGATTGTATCCATTTGAGTGGAACCAAATGTAATACCATAAACAAACTATGACTCTTCTAATCCAGGATTAGGAGAATATAGTGATAGCTCAATAGTATCTAGAAGTATAAACTAATTAACTCCAGGGGGGGAAATGAATCCACTAAGAGGTATGTGCATATAATAATGCACCATTATACTAGATGGAGCACAAGTTTTCAGTCACTTTAATAGCATTCTGAGATTAAAAAAAAAAATTACCGTCACACTCATCTAAGTCTTTAGCTCTGAAATATATGAAATTTTCAAAGGAAAGTCAGAGACGTGTTTTTTTCCATTTCATTTCATATTAGTTTAGAGCTACTTGGTTAATGCAAAATAGAATTTGATAAATGAATTACCAAGTTATGTGAACTGATTCTTAGGACTATAAATAAGCCGCATAATGTAATCATTTAGTGATTACTTTTCACTAAAGAAAACTGTGTTTTGTAACTAATATACAAAGAAAATATTCAGTCATAAATACAAATCCTTTCATCAGTTGCTATTATCATCTTGGATTTGTTTATCAAAAGTTGCTATTTATATTTTCAAAAATGTCTTATAATTACTAGATAGTTTATTTGGTGCATATTTGAATCATATTTAAATAATCCCCATTTACTTTTTAAATGATTCACTGTCTCTCTTGACAATTTGTCATAGATAACAATTTAGTTAGTATTTTCTTTATGCTAGCACTTTAGGCATACATTTAAATGTTCCTCAACAGTTTCTCCTTACATTTTGTACACAACTGTTTGAGAGACTATTATTCTTCCCAGAGCCTGTTTTTTCTTCCCAACTCCTTTATATAGATTCAAAAATGCAATTTTCCCTGCTTCCACATTTATACTTAAATTCACTTCTGTCTATACCAGGTACAGTATAATAATTCTACTTCTACTCCTTCAGATCTTAAAGACTAGTTTGATAATTCCCTTACTATACATTTTAAAGTGTCAAGCTCATACATATTTAAAATGTCAATTGATAATTCCAGTACATATTTCAAGGCTCTTATTAGTTTGTCAGTCCTTTTTCAATTTTGTCAAGACCTATATAAGTTATGGGAGGCAGCTAGATGGCTCCCTGGATAAAGAAGGGGGCCTGGAGAAGGCAGGTCCTGGGTTCAAATCTGGCCTCAGACACTTCTTAGGGTTGTAATCCTGGGCAAGTCATTTACCCCCATAGTCTAGAACTTACTGATCTTCTGGCTTATGAATTCATTAAAAAATAAAAATAAACAATAGAGGGTATGCTGTGACCAATTTAATAGCAAGTAAACATATAATTATTGATTTGGTGTTTACATGTAGACAATGAATTATCATATGAATAACTTTCTATGTACAGGTTGTTTCAAAAGTTTTAGTGTCGTTTTAAGTTTTCATATACATATATATTATGTGTATGTAATATACAAGATTACATACACATATAATACACACACATATATATGCCTAAGAAATTTATGAAACATTTTACTTCTGGATCATAACTTATGTTGATTGAACCAAAAATATTATTTTCTGTACAGATTTTTTTAAAGTTTGAATTTGTTTTGGACCTAAAAATCTCCACTAATGAATAAGTACTCTAAAGACTCTATGATTGAATGACCTTCCCAATTAGAAATGCCATTAATGTAGCACTTGGTAGCTGAATAGTATACAAAGAGAGTAAGGATGAGGTTTATATCTATATTTATATCTTTGTCAGATAAAGCCAGATTCTAGATAATAAAAATGAACTGGAGTGTGAGTCTCTGCTACTCTGATTTCTCTGTCTCAAAAGAAGAGACAGATCCACTCCCCAAAGGCTTCTGTCACTTCAGCTTCTAATAGGTTTCTCTAATCCTTTTTTCTTACAAATGAAAGTCATGTGCTCTTTTGTTAACCAGATTAGAAAATCTCCCAAGACACCTTTGATATCTAAAGCTTCTGGAAGCTAGTATTTTCAGCTTCCCAAACTATGAAAAGCACAGTTAATGTAGGGTACATGTATGTGTATTTGTATAGATATTATATTTTATATAATCCTATGCTCATTCAACCAAAAAAAAATGTTAAATGGCAGATCAAGAATGGAATATATGCTAATGAAAGCTGAAAAGAGTATGTTTGATGGTATCTTGCCAGCCTAATAGTTAACAACCACCACAATAAAAATATTTCTATGGCACTTTAAGGATTTCAAAACACTTTATAGATATTTTCTCATTTAATACAATATCCCTCTGAAACAGATGTTATTATCATTATTTTACATATGAGGGAATGGAGGATGAGAAAAGATACATTAAAGATGTTCAAGGTGGCAAATTTCCTGAATCCAAGTCTATTGCTTTATCATACCTGCCACCAAAGTCATCTTAAAAAATGGAGGAAGTAGGTAACTGCTACTTTGTACACATTGAAAAGTATGCTCTAGGGAGTGGTTCCAAGACAGACTGCGGTAGAGATTACCATCGGTAATGCTCAGAAGTTCAAAGGAGCCAAAATCCAGGAAAGAAATGTGAGTAAAATCTGTGATCCCAAATCTCTACATCCAGTTGCCCAAAGAAGAACTCTCCGTTCCTGGCTCTGATCTGCCTCTGCCTGCTATCTTCCAGGACTGACATGGTGCTCTTCTCGCCACATTGCTCGGCTGAGTTCAATGGGCTCGCTCCTGACGGGGCATGGCTTTTCTCCTGGGCATGTAGCATTGCGACGTTTACTGGATCTACTCTTTGATGGGCATTCTGTGAAATGAACCAGACAGTGTCTCAGCTTCGGTCTGAGGGGTAGAGTGTCTAGACACTGCCTCTGATAAGGGCAGGCAGACAGCTTCTAAGCTACAGCTAACAAGAGATGGGGCAGAAATCTTCTAGGGCAAGACTCAGTGAGTCATTTTTTAACCTTTTGGGGGAAAGATCAAAGTCTTTGGATTCAGAGAACCAAATTACCAGAGCTTCTAACAAGCTCTCACGACCCCAAGACCTTCTCTTACTTAGCTGCAAATGAATTAAGCCAGAACGAAAGTAGGCTAAGGAAGTGGGATCCCTCCTTTCTACCTAAGGAACCCCAATTCCTTTCTCTTTCATGCATAATTGTCAGCAGCAAAGCCTGAATTTTTTTTTAGAGTAATTTGACATTGAAAAACCTCAGTCTACCTATACACAGAAAATGGAAGCATGGATGGACGGTGACAGAATAATTCTAAGAGGGTCAGGAGACCCTACAGTAAGCTTGGACTAGCAAAGAAAAACACTTTTTTCCCTTTCAATTTGTTTTATATATATTAGGGAAAAGAAGATCAAAGAAATATGTAAATAGGATGATTTTAACAGACTAGGAAATAGCAAAGATATTATTTGGAGGGGGTTGTTCTATTTTCTCTGCCACAGAAAATGAACTTTGAATTGGAAATGACTGATCCGAAGTGACTTTCTTAATACCCAAAATAAAGAAAGAGATAGTAAGGAGTACTTAGTTGCCCAAGATGACTTTATGTTATCTAGACCAAATGATCTCCATTCTTGTGTAGGGAAAGAGTTGGCAAATGAGCCCCTGTCAGTGATACTTGATAACTCATGGAGAATGGGAGAGGTACTAGGAAAGTTAGCCAACATATTAGACAACAATCTCAATGGACTAGAGTGCTGGGCTAAATATAACATATTAATATATATTATAAATCTATAATATATGTATAACATATAATAAGATGGAATTGGGGAGGGGGCAGCTGGGAGGCTCAGTGAATTGAGAGTCATGCCCATAGAAGGGAGGTCCTTGGTTCAAATCTGGCCTCAGACACTTCCCAGCTGTGTGACCCTGGGCAAGTCACTTGATCCCCATTGCCTAGCCCTTACCACTCTTCTGTCTTGGAGCCAATACACAGTATTGATTCCGTAGACAGAAGGTAAGGATTAAAAAAAAAAAAAAGATGGTATTGGATTGGGATATTTCACACATTAGAATTGCAATAGCTAGAAATAGTCTAATTCAGTCAACTCTAATCTTAAAACAATTATTTATTAAATTTTATTAAATATTAGGCAGCTAATAAGTGGTTCAGCTGATAGAGCACTATGCCTATAGTCTGAAGATCTAAATTCAAATCAGACCTCAGACACTTCATAGTTGTGTGATCCTGAATACATCATTTAAGCTTTGTCTCCCTCAGTTTCCTCAACTATAAAAAAAATGATGATGATGATAACACCACCCACCTTCCTTCATGGTTAAAAGGATAAACCGAGGTAATATTTGTAAAATGCTAACCACAATACCTGAAGAATAATAGACCATAAACGCTTATTTCCTTCCTTTGATTAAACAAATATTTGTCAGTTCACCACAGAAAATGAAGATGGGACATGTTGTTGAATATTTGCTTGTTGATAATCTTCACTGAGGATACTCTTAATTTTTATATTGATAACGCTCATTAAGATTTCGTATAGGCAGGAAACTGTGCATATATCTACATACATGCATGGATGAACGAGTAGTATATGTATGTGTCTATAAACACATACATGCAATCAATCTTCAACATTCCCACATTTGACTTTTGAAACTTCAGACACTGGCACAATTTATTATCATTGTCAATTTCACACTGGCAAAGGCATGCATTTGCAGCTATGCGCAATAGAGAGAAAAATTAGAAATATGGGCCAGATAAGTTAGTGGAGAAGCTGGTATCCCACTAGACACTTCACTGGTCTTGTTGACCTTACTGTTATAGAGTAAGATGCTTCCAGGACATTCGTTGAATATTTTCATTATTTGCTTTAAAACTCAAGTTGTGTAGAACAGTTATGCCCCTAAAGCTTAGTGCAAAATTTTTGAGCTCTAAGGTGAAGCTCACACCTCGCCAGTCTCTATATCTTCCAAAGGCAATGACTAAAGTCCAAGCAACCTCTCTCATGGTTTTCAGAGGGTGACCAAGTTAGAGAGGTTAGCAGCAGTATAGTTTACAGTACAAGTCTCTTACATGGCTGGCCATCGGATTAGTGGGAGCTGGGATTCGGGTGAAAAAATGTTTTAGTTATAAGATTTTTTTTTTTTGCTGTACAGAATTTATGGCATTGTAGATTTAAATATTAGAACATTTTCTGAAATTAATATTCTATTGTTTTTGTTTTTAAGGCAATGTTAGCAAAGAAATTTATAGAATTTTAGGGAATTACTAGTGAGAATAAATGTTTTTCATATTTCCAGTTAAATGTTGTGTATTACATTTTATAAATTATTTTATTTGTTACTGTGTTAGGAAAAAGTTCATGTTATCAGAAACAATGTTTTGTTGTCAAGAATTTAATGCGGAAAAGTGTTTTTATAACAATCTCTAATTAAAGATGATAGTTTTTGATGATTGCAGGAACCTAACCCTTATTTCCAATTGATTCAATTAACATTTGTTTGACTTTCACACCATTTTCAAGGAATGTTACCTAGACAAAATTTAAGAATTGAATGCACATATGTGTGCATATGTGCTTGAAGATACATACTTTTTCAATATTAATAAGGTATGAGATTTTTTCTGTATCTTTGGATACATCTCTTTTAGATAACTATTATTTCAGTCCCTCTGTGCTTTCACAATTACACTGCCTCCAAGATGATTAAAAAAGGAAAAAAAAGTACAAATGATGGAAGGACTATGGAAGGAAAAAAAGCAGTTTAATGCACTGGTGATGGAGCTGTTCATTTCTATAGATATTCATAAAAATAATTTGAAATTATACCCCTTCTATCACTGAACTGTGCATACCATTTGATGCAAAGAGAGAACCATGAGCCATATATGCAAAAGACATTTTAAAAACTCATGATATTGATTCATATCAAAGGTCATTCTTACTTATACTTTTCATAGTTTTAAAAACAGAGGGCTGGGGAGTTGATCGCTTATTAAATAGCTAAACCAATATGAATTTTATGCAATATTATTGTTCCATAATAAATAACTAAATGAATAATTTCAGAGAAATATAAGAATATATACACGTATTAATTCACTGCAAAGTGACGAGAACCAGAAGAACAAGTTATACAATATCAACATTATGAAGAGAAACAACTTTGAAAGCCCTCAGAACTCTAATCAGAGCAATGGCAAACAATGATTCTAGAAACCTGAACATGAATGCTTCTATCTACCTCTTGAAAGAGGGATGATGGAATCAAAATCCAAAATGAGACATGATTTTAGACAGTGCCAGTAAGGGAATTTAGGTGTCTTAAATACACATGGTTGTACTAAGGATTTTCTTCTCCTCCCTTCCTTCCATCCTTGGTTGCTTCCTTGCTTCCTCCCTTGCTTGCTTCCTTCCCTCCTTCCTGTCACGGTAAATGAAATATATTCTATTTTTAAATTTTTAATTTTCCCCAGATTACATTAGTACTGTTTTCACTAATTACTTTCTGACATTTTGTGATACATCCCAATCCCTCCCCAAGATGACAGATAATCTGATATAGGTTGTACATTACGTATTTTCATGACCATCATGTTATAAAAGACACATATTGCTTTTGTAAGGAAAAAAGCTCATGAAGGAAATAAAGTGAAAAATGGTTTGCTTCAATCTATTTTCAGACTCCATCAGTTCCTTTTATGGTGGTACTTAGTCTTTTTTTTTTTTTTGGAGTTTTCTTGGATCCTTGCATTGCTAATAATAGTTAAGAAATTCATAGTAGATTATTATACTTTACTGTGTACAACATTCTCCTGGTTCTACTCACTTCACTTTGCATCATTTCATATAAGCCTTTATAAGTTCCCTTTGGTGACTGTCCTGTTTTAAATTGAATAGCACAATAGTATTCTATTACAAACACATACTAGTACTTGTTCAGGTGTTGTTCAATTTGATGGCCATCACTTCAATTTCCAATTATTTGTCACCACAAAAAGAGTTACTAAAAAAATTTTTGTACAAATGGGTCCTTTCTTCCCTATTTTTGTTTGCTTAGGAATACAGACCTAATCATGTTATAGCTATCTCAGAGGGCATGTACAGTTTTATAATCCTTTGGGCATGGTTCCAAATTGCTCTCCACAATGGTTGTGTCAGTTCACAGCTCCACCAACAGAGTATTAGTGTCCCAATTTTCCCATATCCATGCCAACATGTATCATTTTCCTTTTTACTCATATTAGTCTGTCTAACTGGGTATGAAGTGCTACTTCAGAGTTGATTTGATTTGCATTTTCTAATTAATGGTGATTTGGAACATTTTTATATTATTAAAGATATTTTTTTCATCTAAGTACTGCCTGTTCATATCCTTAATCAAATGGGGAATTACTTGTATTCTTACAAATTTGACTTGTTTTTCTGTATATTTGAGAAATAAGCCCCTTTTCAGAGACAATTGTTATACAAATTTTCCTAGTTTGTTGTTTGCCTTTTAATCTTATTGTACTGATTATTTTTGTAAAAACAAAACCTTTTTTTAATTTAATGTAGTCAAAGCTATCTATTTTATATATCATAATACTCTCTATGTCTTTTTTGTTCATAAATTTCCCCTTATCCATATATCTGACAGATTTTTAGTTCCCTTAATTCATTTATGGCATCATGCTTTAGTTCTAAATCATGTATCTTTTTTCACTTTATCTTGGTATATGACAAAAGATGTTGGTCTGTGCCTAGTTTCTGCCATAGTTCTCCAGTTTACTCAGCAGTTTTTGTGGAATAATGAGTTCTTCTTCCAAAAGCTTGGATTTTTGGATTTGTTGGACAGTAGGTTACCATGAAAATTTATTACTATCTATTGGGTGCCTAATCTATTCCATTGATGACAACTCTATTTCTTTTCTAGCACTGGATTGTTTTGATGGTTGCCACTTTATGATACAGTTTGAGCTCAAGTACTGCTAAACCACCTTCCTTATATTTTTATTTCTATTAATTCCCATGTTGGCCTTTCATTATTACAAATTAATTTTATTATTTTTTCTAGTTATACAAAATAATTTTGTGTAGGTTGATTTGTACGGCACTGAATGGGTAAATTGATGTAGGTAGAATTGACATTTTTTATTATACTGGTTTGTCATACCAATGAGCAATTAATGTTTTCCAATTATTTAGATCTGACTATGTGATGACTGTTTTGAGTTGTGCTTATATAATTCCTCAGTTTGTCTTGGCAGGTAGACTCTCTGGTATTTTATATTGTCTACATAGCAACTCTCTTGAACTCTGGTCCCACATTACAAACTGCCTATTGAATATCTTTACTGGGATTTCCCATTGGCATCCCACTTTCAATATGTCCCAAGCAGAATTCATTATCTTCTCCTCTAAACCTACCATCCTCTAAATTTTTCTACTTTCTTTTGAGGGCACTACTATCCTCCCAAATGGTCAGGTCTATAACAATTGCTTCATCCTTCACATTTTTCCTCTGCCTCATCAGTTTGCCAAGTATTGCCATTTCATACCATTTCTTGCATCAGTCTTTTTCTCTTCACTTACGGCCAAGCTCTAGTTCAGGTCCTCATCATCTCACACTTATATTATGGCCTTCTAACTGACCTCCCTGCTTCTAATTTATCCTTTCTCCCCAGCCCATTCTACTCACAACTGCCAAAATAATCTTCCTAAGACACTAGCCTGGTTATGTGGTTTCTCTGTTCAAAAATCTTCAGTGGCTCCTCATTGTCTAGACAATAAAATAAATATTCTTTTGCCTGTTATTTCAAGTTGTCTGTAATCTGGTTCCCACTTACCATTTTTCTAGAATTCATTCACATTGTGAAGAACATAAGAACACTGTGTTTGAATGAAAATAGCCATTCCATCTCCATGTTCATATCTTTATACAAGCCAGAAAGGTTTTCTCTTCTCACCTCACCCTTTTAGAATTTCTAGTATCTTTCTTTTAAGGTTTAATTTAGGTTTTAGACTTTCCTACTTATTATTGCTCTGTCCCTCTGCAAAATATTCATATTTATTTTTCTGCATGGTCATTGTCCCCAAGTAGAATATAAACACATTCAATTCAAAATACATTTATTAATTATTTACTATGTTAAAATTAGGTGCAGGACATACAAAGACAGAAAGAAAGCATTTCCTGCCTTCAGTGGGGTCATTCTACTCCCTTTAAGTATAGGTATATTTCATTATTTTCGGTGGGGGACATGCGGGTTTATCACCAGTGCCTACAATAGTGTTTTGTTCATAAGTAGGTGCTTAAAATCTGCTTATTGAATTGAAATTGATTTTTTTTACATGGTCAGATCATCATGGTAGCATATTTAGCTGATTCAATATATAGTTTATTCACACAGAAATCACTTGTCAGCAAACAACAGTGCTGTTTTTGTCTTGATATAAAAATCAGAAAGTTTAGTATACTAGTTAGTATGTTTTATGATATCGTATTGATTTACCAAAGTAATCTACATAACTTTCAGTTTTTTAAGTGACCTGAATGATAAAGGAATTTGAAAATTAATCTTACAATTGATTATAGCTGACAGAGAGATGAAAAGATGCTTGATATTTTTCCTCTAGATATTATTGGGACAATTTGTGCCTATTTGGAAGACACTAATACAATTAATCTTTCTTTACTGAAGATCCTATCACTGTATAGATCAGATTAGTTCTTTTTAAACCTTACCAACTGCAGAGAAAAGAAGTATAGTATATTCTTACTGGGGAACAGTGAAGTCCCTCAGTTTCATGCTATCTATACAGTTCCCATTATTTTTCCTTTATTCTTCACCATATGCTAACAACTGACACGTTATGCTAATTTGGTATTTATTTAATAATTTAAATGATATAAAATGGAACTTGTAAACCACTTTTGGAGCTCAAATAGACCCTTATTACAAGCAATAAGAGATAACATAAGAGAGACCCACACCTTGGGGGGAGATGGTGTAGCGCTTACAAAATACAAAAGTCAATGCTATTCAATCATTATTTTTTTTCTGTCTTCTTCAGCAAGAATGATTTTTGAAATTGAACAGGAATAACAAATGTCATGAAGAGAGTGATTTATAATTACTTTAAGTGAATTCAGATTTCCAGACCCAGATGAATTATATTCCCAGAGTATTTACAAAGATGGTAGATTTGCCATAGCAAGTCAGTAACATATGAGGAATTATGAAAAATAAGATGGATACTAGAAGATTGGAAATGGGCAAATGTTATTCTGATTTTCACAATTAGTAAAACATAATCTGGGGAAGCTATCAATTAGATTCATATCAATTCTTATCAAATTTCTGGTAGGTTTAATTAAAGAGTATATATTTTTACATTAAAAATACAGAAATCAGTAATATAGTAATTACAAGTAACTATAAACTAAGCTCATTTGATATCAACTAACCTACTCTCTGATTATCTCTCAGTCTCCTTTTCTGGAACATAAATCATTTTTTACCCACTGTAGTTATGAAAAAGCTCCATGTTTGGTCTTCTTTTCTTTCTATACTCTCTCACTTAAAGATATCTTAGATTTTCATGGGTTAAATTCTTATTTCTTGACACATTAGTCTCATATCTATATACTCTAATTGTTATCTCTAAGTGAATATCTCTAAGATATGTATATTACTGCTAATCTCTCTTCTGAGATCACACTATATTATTGACTTCTGAGATCTGAATCACTAACTCCCTACTGAGATTTCAAACTTGATGTCCCATAGGTATCTCAAATATAAAATATCTCAAACTGAATTCATTATCTTTCCCCATAAACTAAGTTCTCTACTTATCTTCCTTTTACTGTTTTGAGTACCACCATCCTTCCAGATATCCAAGGTCATCCATGGTGTCATCCCCAAATTTTCACTCACCCTATGTATCCAGTCAATAGTCAAATCTTATCCTTTCTCTTTTTATATCTCTTATATATGTTCCTTCCTACTCATATTGCCACCATCTCTTGTCTAGATTAATAGAATAGCTTCGTAATTGGCCACTTCTGGCCATTTCTGATGTACCCATACCACAGATAATCCTGCTAATTCTCCCTACACTCCTCCTATAAGGAAATTGTCCTCTGCCCTGGACCCTTGGGCCCTGATAGGTGAGATCTGGTCTCATATTTCCATGTATATAATCCTTTCTTATACTTGTATTCTCAACTTTAAGCACAGTGTCAAACAGTACTCAAAAAAAAAGCTTTATCGTGTATTCATTCTCCTTGTCTCTAGACTTTCCTCTCACCAAGCTCTGATCCACATCACTACTAGAGCAGAGATACTAGGAGATGGAGGAGCAGAAGGAAAGTATTTCAGACAGCTAGTACAAAGATACAGAATCTAAAGAGAAAGAATAATAGGTATAGGACAGCAAGTGTAGCGAGATCAAAAGGTACTTGTAGGAGAGTAAAAAAGTAAAAAGACTAGAAAAATTGCAAGAAGCCAAATTGTAAAATTGTTTATATGTCAAGTGCAGGATTCTATACTTAATCTGAAGGTAATTAAAAGTGACTGGAGTTTATTGAATGGGGGGTGGGAGTGTATGGTGTAGCACCATCACACTTAGATTTTATGAAAATCACTTTATAACCAAATAAAGAATGAATTTGAGTGGAAAGATATTTGAGGCAGAAAGGCTAGCCAGAAGTCCAAAAGTCAGAAATATCTTATTTTAAATCCACTCTCAGACAATTATTGGTTTATGATCCCAAGTAAATTACTTGTTGTCTTCCTCAGTTTCCTCAATTGTAAAATTGGGATTTAAAATGCAGCAACCTTCTAGGATTGTCATGAGGATCAAATCAGATAATATTTGTAAAGTCCTTAGAATAATACTTGGTATATATTAGGTGCTTAATTAGTTCCTCCCTCCCTCCCTTCCTTTTTTCCTTCCTTCCTTTTCTTCCTTCCTTCTTTCCTTCCTGTTGTAATAGCACAGGCTTCAAGTATGAAACTCTATTGGAGTGGCAGCTATCTGTGTAGAAAGAAGGAAACATAAGAGATGTTACAGAGGGAGTAATGACAAAATATAGCAACTTAATGAGTCTGTGGGATGAGTGAAAGGGAAGAGTTAAAGATGAAATTGTGTTTGTGAACTTGGTCGACTATAAGTTAAGGATTATGTTTCAAGCAAGCTTTTGGAGAAGTTAGAAGGAGGTAGGATCAAGATCTACAGCCTACACATCATCTATTTTGCCACCCGTGGTTATGACTTGGTAAAGAAAAGGTTAGCCTTTTTATGTGAGAAAAGGGAAAACCAGTAGAGAGTAATAGATGTCTGAGAGATTAGGAGAAGAGGCAGCTCTTGGAAAATGGCTTCAATTTTGTCAGTGACCAATGAAGCAAGATCTTTAGATGAAGGTGCACTGGAATTAGGAGTCATAAAGCAGAAGTAACAATCAAATGTTAAGAGATTATAATCAGATAAAGATGTCCTGGAGTTCGTTTATAAGAAAGTAGACTTAAAGGAGATGAAAAGATCAAGGTTATGGCTATCTGTCTTCTGGAGCTGAAGCAGAGTTGGGAAAGAGGTTATGAAAACTGATTAGATTGAAGAAATTGGAAATTAGGATATTTGAAGGAGTATCAAAATGTAGGGTTGGAGTTGGGGTTGGAGCTAATAGAAATACTGGAAGCCAAGAACAGAAATCTTCAAAGTGATCATGACCCTTGGGTTAATTCTTAAAAGTCACCAGAATCTGGATTGGGTAACAAATTTGAATATCATGAACTTCAAAGAATATAAACGATTGAATTTTCATTTGTTCCAAGAATACACACACATACACAAGCATCTGTAACAGGATCCACTCTCTCAGTGCCAGGCCTGTTATAATTTTGGATTAACCCTCACATGAAACATGTCAGAACTGCTATATTATTAATCCCCTTGGAATACCAGTATACACAAAGGGGTTCTATCATCAATTCAAATCCCAATTAGCCTGTCTTCCAACCTTAGGAAGTGAGTGACTAGAATCCCAGTTCCATTTAACCACTTCATATTGATTGTCTTTTGAAAAGGGATATTTACTTTATAGTAAGGATAAATGTATAAACATTGTACCCCAACACTTCAGGGGCATGATCCTTCCTCCCCCACCTTCTCAGTTTTGGGGTGATGGGGAAGGAAAACAAGGTATAGAGCTTAGGTACCTACATCAGTCCAAACAAGTTCATTTCCAAAGGGCAAGTCATTTAACCCTAATTGCCCAGCCTTTACTTACTGCTCTTCTGCCTTGGAACGACAGTACCCAATAATGATCATAAGATGGAAGGTAAGGATTATGTTTTTAAATGATAATAACATTTTTCCTCATTAAAGTGAATTTTAATGTCATTTTATTTAGATGTCTTAAGGTGACATAGACAGAACCCTTGGATCTGCCAGAAAAGGAAAAGGTCTATCATATTCTCCTAAGATGGAAAGACTTTAAGGATGGTCCTTATGTGCTAAATTGTGTTTCTTTCCTCTAAAGAGCTAAGTTCTGAGAGGCTTATCACCAGCTTCAGGATAATTAATTGCTTTTTGGCCATAATAACTCATAAATACCAGCTACTATAGCAGGGAGAATTTAAGAACTGTGACTGCAAGGAATATCCACAATGGTAAAGTCATAGACCCTTGACTTATTGAAGTATAAATGTTCTTCTGATGAAAAAGAATATCCCTACTCCACTCTGCTGGCTCCTTTCAAGGACTCAATGATTTCAGCTCTATGTGTACCAATAAATTATTTGACAGGGTACTGAAGAAGCTTTCAGCACGATATAAGAGTACTATTGAGAAGCTGGAGAAAGGATCACAAGGAGTACTAATTGAACAAATCATTTATTGGAACATAGAATTGAAATCACAGACTTCTTGAAAGTAGTCAGTGGGTGAAAGATCAGTAGTCCCTGTGAGGGCAGCTATGTAATATTGTAAATAGAACAGGCTTGAAGTCAGGAAGACTTATCTTCCTGGGTTCATCTGGCCTCAGACACTCTAAAATAAGCTGGAGGTAAAAAGGGAGGAAGAGGAAGAAGAGGAGGAGAAGTTATTGTTGTTGTTGTTGTTGGTGGTGGTGGTGGTGGTGGTCGTTGTGGTAGCAGTGGCACTGGCGGTGGCAGTGCTGGAGGAGAGGAGAAGGAGGAAGAGGAGGAGGAGAAGGAAGAGAAGAAAGGAAAGGAGAAGAGAAACAGAAAGTAAGAAGAAAGAAACAGAGAGGTAAAGAAAGCTATAATATATTTCAGTTTTCATTGAGACTCCAACAGTTCTTTCTCCAAGAGCAGATGGCATTTTTCACTATGAGTCTCTGGGTTTATCTTGGATCAATGCATTACTGTTCATCAAAAAATGTTGCTGGCACCTGCAATATTCTTCTGGTTCTGTTCATTTCACTTTGCATCAATTCATGTAACTCTAGACTTTTTCCAAAATCTTCCTGCTCATTATTTCTTAAAGCGCAATAGTATTTCATTACAATCATTTACCACTATTTGTTCAATCATTCTCCAATTGATAGACAATTGATGCAATTTCCAATTCTTTGCCACCCCAAAAAGAGCTGCAATAAATATTTTTAACAAATAAGTCCTTTTCCTTTTAAAAATCTCTTTAGGATATAGACCTAGTAGTAGTATAGACACCTTTCAACCCTTTGGTCATAGTAAGAAAAAAAATCTTTAAAATTCCATCCCCAAACCATCAAGTCATTTAGTCTGGGGCACATTAGAAGCATGCAGCCAACATGGCAGAAAACATTGGTTTGTAAAAAAAGAAATTCACAATGATAAAAGATTAGCTTCCAGAATGTAAAAAATGCCAAAAATTGAAAATAGGATTCCCAACATTGATTACAAAATTATTGGTAGTTTTAGAGAGTACTTAGTATGTATTTATGTGACAATCCTATTTCACTTGGAAAATGAACAAGGACTACTTCTTCCATTTTAGTACTTTTTTTAGTTTTTAAAAGACAATTTTCACCAAGCCTAAGGCAAAATATATATGATTAAAATATGATCACAATATTCTGAATAGTTTCTTTTTCTTATATGTCAATACAATATTTAATAATAATTTTTTGATGTTTGCATTTATATTCTCTTCCTCTCTCCCAAACCCTGTCCCAAAGATGGCAGATAATAAAATAAATTATACAGGTGTTATTATACAATCCATATTTCTGTGTTCATCATATTCTGAAAGAAGACACTTTGCTTACAAAAAAGAAAAATGTATGGTGGACATAAAGTGAAGAATGGTATATACTTCAATATACATTCAGCCACTGTCAGTATCTTCTATGTGGTAGATAATCTTTCTTATCATGAATCTCTTGTAGTTATCTATGGATAGTTTCTAATATTGTTTTATTAATTAAACTTATACTTCCAGAAAAAAATATATGTACTGTCCAGTCTTTTTATTGATTTTACACTATATGCATCCATTCATTATATGTAGATTTCTTACATATCTAAACATGTACCCATATCTAAATAGGGTTGCATTGTTGATTAGGAGAAGAAGATAATGTGTTATTTTTCTGACAAAACACTTTAAACTTTATGCTTTTGAATCTTTAAAAATCTTTGTTCTTTTTCTGAGATATATTGTATTATAGGTTGTTAAGAAATAATAAAGTTATATTGTTTTTTAAATGGTTTAATCATGAGTCACTCCCTTACTTTATATTACAACAGAGCAGGAAACCTCAGTAATAATTGGTCGCTGTTATGACAGAGTATCTTCTGCTTGTCTGAATATCCCTTGGACTTTCTCAAAGACTATTGTATGAATAAGAGGACAGAAGGAATATGGGTGACAGGGAAATACAGGAATCCCTTTCAAAAATAGATATTGCTTTTTATTCTATTCTGGTTTGCTACCCAGAATGAAGTCTAGTATATACACCCTATTTCAGAATCTTACACAGTTTTGTCTGTTATTTATAGCTACATTTCATTTTTGTGGTCCAGTTAGTTTATATGCCAATACCTATTATTAGTCTTATATAATAAAGTCTTAATCTTTGCTGTATGGAGGGGTTGAGGTGCCCATGTTGTAGCTATTCTACCAGAATATAAATTATTGTAGGTTCTAGAAAACTAGAAATTCTGAGTATTGGCTCAAAAATATTTTTGGGATTAATGAAATAGTTAAGAGCTACAGTGGATAGAATATAAGAGTAGGAATGAAGAAAATTAGAGTTCAGATCCTGCTTCATATATTAGTAGGATCCTGGGTGAGTCATTTGACTTCTATCTCTTTAAGTTTCCTTATTTTTGCAATGGAAGTGATATTAGTACCTACCTTCCAGGGTTGTTTGGAGGATCAAATATGATAATAGTTATAAAAAGCCTTGAAATTCTTAAAGATCTGCATGAATTTTAGTTGTTTTTAACTATAATTATTATTTAATAAACAACCTAAATACAGAGAAGCCAATTTAGGTAGATTTGGCCAATAAGTGATGAGTTCACTGGTCATGGCAAACTATAAAATAATCATTCAAGGTAAAAATGGCCAGAGGCACTTAAGTGGTTCAGTTGATAGGGACAATTTGTATCTGGTGTCAAATATTTTCTAGTGTGACCCTAGACAAGTCATTTAATCATGTTTACCTAGCCCTTGCTATTCTGTTTTGAAGTTGTTACTAGGATAGAAAGCAAAGATTTATGAAACAATTCATAAAATTCAGGGGGAAAAAAACTTATAAATGGCCTTCAGTCTTGTGTGCCTCTTTCAGTGATAATTGTGAAATGGTCAAATGGGTGAAAGAATATCTAAAAATCACAGAATTTTTAACACTTCCATTAAATACTCTCTTTACTGTTCAATTCAATAAGTACCTATTAAGTGATTGCTTTATTTCAGAAAAAGTGATACTTGCTGGGAATACAAAGCCAAAAAAGATATTGTGGTACTGTAAATAACGGTTCTTTGTCTAATGATCAAGGAAAAATACTGTTGAAATAAGTAAATCAAATCAGCAAAAAATATTTTGGAAATAAGATAGTTGTCCATAATTCAGGAATGGCTAATCAACATATGAATGTAATAGTTAATTACCATATTATAAGAAATTATTAATATAAATATATATTATATATAGTTATATATAAATATATGAGAGAAACATATAACTTATAATAACCAATGCAGAATGAAGTTTTCTCTGCACAGAAACAGGAAAACAATATTCACAATATTTAGAACAATGAAAGTTGTAGTTTGAGATGAAACTATAAAATTAAACACTAATTATAGTGACTAAAACTGACCCTGAAGAAGAGATGAAAAAATGTACCTGACTTCCAACTAGGGGCTATGCATATAAAACAACACATATGTTATCCATCTCAAATAAGATTCTTATTAATTTTACTGAAATGTTTTTCCCCCTTTCTTTTTTATTTTTTATTGCAAGACATATAAAAAGATTCTGTATTGGGTAGTGAAAAGATATGCTTGCAAATAAAGGTAATATAAAAACAAAACTATAAACAAAATGTTTGTAAAAGAATGAACTACATTAATATCTACAATTCTTGTAGATGATCTCAAAATGTGGAAGGAAATTTCAAGAGTTGGAAGAGTTTATTTTGTTAGCCACACAAAGACAATAGGAATCATTTTATGGGACACTTTTGTCATCTTGCCTTGATCATGAAGAAAAATCAGCTTATAAGTTTAATAACTGTTACAGCAAATGAAAAGGTATAGAAATTATTTAAAAAGTTGACAACACTCTCTAGACCAAATCAACATAAAAGCTGATACTTCAATTAGTGAATTCAATGAGAAGATTGTAACAGCAAAAGGAGAGAATAGCGAAAACAAAAATCATGTTAAAATATAGTTTAGGTCAAAGTCAATGCTTCAGAGACTACTAAAAAGCATATGCAAACATTGTAAATATTTCCTTCAAGTAGAGAACCAGAAGGCATTGGGCACAAGAAATCCTGCCAATGTTACAATTGAGGAAAATGACTCTTACCAGACTGGAAAAGACTAACTTCAATCAGTTTTTTTATATTTAATTACATCCTTGATTAGAGAAATGTTAAAGATTGACATCCAATTAGAAAAGAGAATTTAAAAAAGAGGAGATAATGCATGTAGTTTCTTTTTTTTATTTAATTTAATTTTAAAATATTTTTCCACCTTTACATGATTCATTTTCTTTCTCTCCCCTCTTCCCTCCCCCCCTCTCAGAACCAATAAACAATTACACTGGGTTTTACAAATGTTATCACTTGATACCTGTTTCCATATTATTTTTTTTACAGTAGGTAGTTTCAATAACTTTAATTTACATTATGGCAATAAACCACTGATACTAAAAAATGAAAAATGGGTAAAAAGTTAGCTCAAAGTAAGTATTTTAAAATTTTCTATAGTAAGAAAAGCAGCAAAAAACCATCTTCCACATAAAATTGAACTACACTCTCCAACAAATACACAGGACATCAGTATATGTAACATATATATATATATATTACACATTAACATGTATGTGGATATAATATATGTATGATATATAATTTTTAAAGAATTGGAACCCATAGTTTTGATCCAAAAGCAGTTTGTGGTCTGGAGCTTGCCACCTCTTAGGAGGGTCATAACTCCAGGTACTAGAGCATTATTACCAGTTAGATTTGAATCCATGCCTAGACTTTATTTCACTGGATGGTATCAGATGTTGCTCCAATTAATTTCTGTTATCAACTGAAGGGAGAGAAGAATGTAATTTTCTCCTCCTTTTCTTTATTCTCTAAGAAGAAAAAAAAGGTGATAAAACAAACTTTCCTTAGATGTGACATCCCTTTTAAAAGCCACCAGGGTCACCATAGACCCTTTGTTCAGCCAATCACTAGAAGTTTCCAGGTGTTGTCTGTTGCCTTTATCCAGTGCCCTCTGAATACCTGATGAACTTCTTTCCTTGATGTTACTCTCTTTAGGTATGTCCTTCAATTCTATTCTTGGAGTATTCAGGAAAATCCAAAAGACTGCTTTAGGTTCAAAATAATATGACTCTGAAGAAGTTGTGGTACATGAGTATAATAGAATGTTATTGTGCCATAAGAATGACAAACAAAATGATCACAAAAATAATTGGAAACCTATATAAGGTCATGCAAGATATTGTTCATAGTAACAATAATGAAGGATGATCACCTTTGGAATGACAACTATTATCAACAAGGCAAGGTTCCAGGATAACTTCAAGGGACTTAGGAGGAAAAGGCTATCCACCTCCATAGAAGGAACAGAGTCCAAATCCAGATTGAAGTATAGCATTCTTCACTTTATTTCCTCCTTGAATTTTTCTCTTCACAACATGATGAATGGGGGAATATGTATTGTATGATAACACATCTATAACTTGTATCATATTACCTGCCTTCTTGGGGAGGGTGGAAGGATTTGAGGGAGGGAGAGAAGGTGGATTGTAAAATGTCAGAAAATAATTATTAAAAAGTATTAAAAACATAAAATCAGGAGGGGGCGGGAACAAAAGTAATTAAACAGAAAAAGAAAGAATCTGACTAATTATGACTCACAGGAATAGAAAAACAATGATGATAGTTCACTAGGGGTGTAGAATTAGGTACATAGTTTAGACATATCCAACTGTACTTTTGAGGTGAGATGGGAAGAGTTGTTTTATTTGGGGAGAATAAACAGATGTTGAGTAATGTTAGTTTGATAAAAATAATATTAATAAAACATTTTTAAAACCTGGCAAAAGAGATGATAAATGATTGTGGGCTGTGTTGCCTCATAAAATAGTCAAAAACATTTCATAAAAAGCAAATCTATAGAAGCTTGGCATGAGCCTCATCTAAGCCATGTTATTCCAAGAGTATTTCTGGAGGCAACTGGCAGAAGGCCAACAGATAGAAGGCAGAACACACTTGTCAGCATTTCTATAACAATTAAATTTCATCATCAATGACAGTGGAACCACCACATTTGGACTCAAACAATAGCCCTAAAAGAAATGTAAATGATACTTAGACAGTTGAAGTCAGGAAGAACAATTGGGTAGGAGTTAGAAGAAATACATACTGGAACCAATTCCACTTACAATCATTGGCCTATTTTTACAAGCTGTGTCAGTAAAGGAAAGACACAAAAAATGGTGTGTGTGTGTGGAGGGGGGGATCAATGTTACTTCCTTAAAGGGTCATCAAAAGTGAATCAAAACTATTCCTACTTTTTAATCTGTAAGAGACTGAGATATGGGTTTGGAGAAGTGTGAAAACTAGTGTAATCAAGGAAAGAGAGGCAAATTAGTCCATGAAATGCTTTAAAAAAAAAAAAAAGCAAAATTTAGTAAGAAGGTGGATGACATTTTTTTTTAAAAGACTGGATCTCCCTTTCTCATCCACATTCAGGGGTTATTCTTGGGCCTTATCTCACTACCAATTGGCAAGGTACCTCTAATCATTTCCAACAGTCTTGGAGAAGAGAAGAGAAGAAGCAATTCTATAACACCTACTTTGTGCCAAGCACCATGCTAAGTGCCTTTTATATAAACATTACCTCATTTGATCCTCACACTAACCCTAAAGGTAGGTACTATTGTTATCCCCATTTTGTAATTGAGGAAACTAAGGCAAACCAAGATTAAATGTTTTATTCTGAAGTATGTAACAAATACATTTCTGAAACTGAATTTTAGTTCATGTTTTCCTGACTCTAGTCCCATCTCTTTAACCACTGATATACAAGCTGCCTGGTATTCCCCTGCTCTTGGGGTTGTAGCATATTAATATCCAACAGTGTATAAACCCAAACTGCATAGTCTACTACAGCCCAGAATTCTTAAGATCAAAAAATCCACTGGCTTTAACCTCTCTGGAAAATGGGTTAACAGATATCCTTCACCACACTTGACTTCATTGTGATTTTCAGGATTAAATATGAAGGAAACAGTTAAGTTTACATAAATGTTCTTTTTCATTGGACAACATTTTTATAAGCACACAATTACAAAGATAGAACAGATATGAAATCCCACTATATTGATTTTTTATAAAAAATTTTAACTTAGTCAAACAAAATTCAACTTCAAATAAGTTGTTTATGGATATGATAAGATCGTGCAAAATGTTTTGACATATTACAGATAATTGTTTAATAACCCACTTATTTTAAGTGAGGCAAAAAGCATTGAGGAACATACTTAGCATATGTATTTTCCATTGTTAATGAAGGTGCCCTGTGCAATGACTGAATAAAAGAGGAATTTCCTCCAGATAGTGAGATAATCTAGATATTCATATTTCTGTATGAATTTGTACTGACTTCATCAGGTTCAGAATATTACATTTTGTTAATGAGATCCATTACTACTAAGGAAAAATTGTCATTATAACCTAAATAGAAAAAAAACTGAATGTTTGAAAAATACCTACTATCCAGATTTATTTTATTCAGAAAAAATAAATGTACAATTAAGCCAGAGGGCAATGGAAAATTTCATGATGAGCACAGGCTGGTTATAGCATGTTATCAACAATGAGAGCACTCCATGTCCAGTGATTGCCATGAAAACATGTTATAATTTGAAAAAGTTAGAATGCTTATGTTAACAAGAATTTTAGACAATAGAGAACACATCTTGTTTGAAACATTGGACTTCCCAAAAAATAAAGGAACAAGAGAAATCCCTCCAATACTTTGGAATGATATCTGTATGGAAGATCTATGGGAAAACATGATTATTAGAAGGCTTGGAAGGATTTCCTAACCTCATGAAAATCTCAGATCTACCAAAAGGCATAATGTATGAACTCTAGTAATTTAATATTTAACTATGTCTTTCTTTGATCACCTTCATTTGGAAATTTCTTCCATTGATGCAATGTTTGTTACACATCTGGACCTGCTCATTCTATATGACCCTTGTCCATGACCTCCTATAATTTTTTTCAAAGAGGGTTCATCTAACAGGATGGGGTTCTCCCTTTCTTTCATATGACATCACAGAAATACCAGTGGAATACATTGGAACTCTTGCCATTCTTTCCCTTGCAACACAACCAACTTATTGGATAATTCCTAGATGACTCCTTTTATTCCTGTTCTTCATTGGTTATATGTTATAGCCTGTTCATATATGTCTTTTTATGTTTCTTTCGAGTCTTGCATTTGAGAGTTAACTTTTCTTTTCATCTCTTCTTTTAACTAGAACTGTTTGAAAGTTCTCTATTTCATTGAATAATCAGTTTTCCCCTGAAGGAAATTGCTCAGTTTTGCTGAACAAGTGGTTCTTAGTTGAAGTATTACTTCTTTTACCCTCTGGAATATCATATTCTAATTTTTAAGGTAGAAGCAGTTAAATCTTGTGCTATCCTGACTATGGATCCACAATATTAGAATTGTTTCTTTTTTGGCGGCTTGCAATACTTTCTTCTTGACCTGAGAGTTTGGGAACTTAGCTATAGTATTCCTGGGAATTATTCTTTTGAGATATCTTTCAGGAGGTGATTGGCAGATTCTTCCAATTTCTGTTTTGCCCTCTGGTTGTAGAATTTCATGGCAATTTCCCTTGATAATTTCTTCCCACACACACATTATTTTATTCAGTTTTTTAAAGAATATTTTTCCATGGTAGCATGATTCATGTACTCTTACTCTCCTCTTTCTACCCCTCTCCCAGAGCTGACAAGCAATTTCACTTGTTTATACATGTTTTATTACTCAAAATCTATACCCATATTAATAATTCATAATTGTAACAATCTTTTTAAAACTACAACACCAAATCATATACCCATTACCAAGTGATAAATCACGTTTATCTTCTGCATTTCTATTCCCATAGTTCATTTTCTAGATGTAGATAGCATTCTTTTCTAAAGTTCCATGAGTTTGTTCTTGATCCTTGATAATTTCTTGAAAGATAATGTCCAAGTTCTTTTTTTGATGATGATTTTCAGATAGTCCAGTAATTCTTATATTACATCTCCTGGATTTAATTTCCAGGTCAGTTGTTTATTCCAATGAAACACCACACTTTCTTCCATTTTTTTCTTCCTTTTGACTTCATTTCATTATTTCTGGGTGACTTATGGAGTTGTTAGCTTCCACCTGCCCAGTTCTAGTGTTTAAGGCATGATTTTCTTGAGTGAGTATTTGAACCTTCTTTTCCTTTTGGTCAATAAATAACACTTTGTAAAGAGTTATTTTGCTCAGTGATTTTGTGTACCATTTTTTCCTTATTGCCAATTCTGACTTTATGTTTAACTTTTTTTTTAATTTCTTCAGTGGATTTTTTGCCTCTTTAACCAATGAGCCTATTCTGGTTTTTTTTTAAGATATCAATTTTTTCATTTTTTTGTGCCTTCTTAATCAAGCTGTTAGTTTGTTTGATGATTTTCCTATATCATTCTCATTTCTTTTCCCAATTCTTCTACCTCACTTATTTGATTTTTTTTAATCCTTTATAGAGTTCCTCTAATTAACTCTTTTGGGGCTTGAGAGCAATTCATAATTCTCTTGGATGCTTTGGTTAAAGCAGTATTGACTTTATTGTCTTCTGAGTTTGTGTTTTGGTCCTCCCTATTACCAAAATAACTTTCTATATTGTGTTTCTGTTTTCTGGTAATTTCCTTCTTTTTCAATTAAAAAAACATTAATGTTGGGCTATGTAACTGCGATCAAGTGAAAACTTTTTCCAAGCTTCAGATTTTTTGTGAAGCTGCCTTCAGAGATAGCTCTAGGGATCTATTAATTTTCATTTCTTTTAAGGAGGAATGATCTCAGGAGAAATTTATTTAGTACTCTCCAGGCCTGTGTTTTGGACTGTGAGTAACCAAAAGCACTCTTTCCCCCCTTTGAACTATGATTAGAGTCCCCTGCTCTCCTGGGTCCTCAAGTGCTAGTGTGTGCCAATGCTCCTCATAGGGCAATCTGGAAAGAGTCTTACTCCAGCCAACAAAGAGATTCCCTGTAATCTCCTGAGCAATTGTCTGATGCCATTCCCCTTACCTTCTGTAATTGAGAACTCCAAAAATTTTTATTGTTGATTCAACTGCACTCTGGTTGCTCTGGTGGGGCATGACCTGGTATGCTGCTTTGCACACTAGCTCCCCTTGGTATACTGGATCCCTCATGAAGACCTTCTAAATTATTTTGGCCTCAAAAATTACTTCACTCCATATTTTTAGAGTTATGCTGCTCCAGAATTCATTCAGAGGCTTTTTATCATATTTTTTTGGAGTTTAGAGCAAGATAGATCCATGTACCCTCTCCACAATCTTGATCTACTATCTAGATTATGATAATTATTTGAATGTTCATTCCATGGAGGGTCATTAATGTATACATATAGGCTAAACACTACAAATTAAGAAAGTACAATGCCTAGAATTCAGAAGGAGGATGATTATCTAATGGATTAGTTTTTTGGAAAGAACATAGTTCTTTGATGTGATGGTATATAGATTTGAGTCTTGAACCAGTATCATCTTTGAAGAAAAGGTTACAGACAACCTGTGGGCGATGTTATACACAACAAACATAAATAGTTCTCAGTTCATTCTCAATTATTACCTCTCTATAGAAGATAGTATCAGAACGCCATCTAAGAGATATATAATTAAGGAAAAGATTATTTAGTACTGTGAAAAGATTGAAGGATGGTTGACAGTTTAGATATTTGTCTAGTAGGGTTAGAAGATGGAAAGATCAGAAGTAGATGTTTCTATGGCTGATCTGTGGGAGAAACTGCAAAGAGAAAATATGGGAAATTTGAAACCCTGCACTGGTAGAAAGAATAGCTTAATGAATGAAATAACTTATTGATTAAAATGTTGAAAGTTAGTAATGTAATTTCTGCTCAGAAATGTTCCAAAGTAAGTATTTTCTTTAATCCAATTCTCAGAAAATTATTATTTAAGTTTCATCACTGGCTTTTCTATTCCAGGCTAGTCCTTTTCTCAACAAGTGTATAAGATATCAGAATCCTCACTTAAAAGCAAGCATTCACTTTCACTGATTTTGCTTAGCAATGTTCAAATATAGTGTCTTTGAGAATTTGTTCTGCATGTTATTCAGAGCAAAAAGATTTCCGTTTAAAAATATCTAGGCATTTTTTTTATTTATGAGGAATGGAATAACTTCCTGACATCTATTCATGAAAGATTTTTCTCAATACTGTGCCACCTGTACGCTAATTTTCACAACTTAATTTGCCATTTTGAAGCCCTCCTCAAAATCCAGTGGTCAACATTAGAAAAAAAAGTTAGAATGGATTCATGTAATGTAATTGCAACAGACCTGTCTCAAGAAACTATTTTCCCCTCACTCAGAATGGGCTTGACTCAGTCATAAAACCTAATAGAATTCCTATTTATGTCCTGCACAGAGCAGAAAGAATTTTATAAGCCCAGGAGGGCTCAATTAAGACAGGTATTCAGGGGCTAAGGCTTCACTCTGTATATAAACCATGCTGTTGAACATGTACCTTTTTGTAAATTTACATTACTTCCACACCTATTTGCCAGCTTTCCTTCCTAAGGAGGTTCAAGAGGGTAATTACGGTAAAAACACCTTATGTATATTTTCTCTTTATTGTTCTCAGACTTCTTTCCTTTAGCCTCATTTCATATTTTCAACAAACTTCTCTGGTATTCTTGTATAATAGCTGCAAAAATACTATTTTTAATCATGTTCAGAAAATATTTCTCCTATTTTATTCTTTAAAAATTTGAGAATATCCAATTTAATTACTATAATTTTGCATATGGGAAAGAAACCATTTATATTATTCTGTTACAAACATTCTTACACAAATAGGAAAAGCAATCTTTCATCAGATTTTTTAAAATGTAACATTATTTTTTTTTTTAATTTACATCCTTACCTTCCATCTTGGAATCAATACTATCTATTGTTTCCAAGGCAGAAGAGAGGTAAGGGCTGGGCAATGGGGGTTAAGTGACTTGCCCAGGATCACACAGCTGAGAAGTGTCTGAGGCCAAATTTGAACCTAGGACCTCCCGTCTCTAGGCCTGGCTCTCAATCCACTGAGCTACCAGCTGCACCCCAAAATGTAACATTATAATAAGTGTAGGTAAATGCATGTATCAATCACAGAGAGAATGAAATCGTTTCTCATTTAGTTGTTGCTAATGAGCAGAAGTTGGTGAATTTCAGAAATATTTAGAGTTAAATATTCAAACACTTTCACTTTTTGCACCTCAGATAATTGATAGTGTCTAAGGATCTCATAAGGGGCATGACTGTGAATGAAAGAAGAGTATGTGTGCTTTTATTTATCTGAGATATAATGTTAAAAGTGCTAGGAACTATCAGTAGATGTAGATAAAATTTTAATCTACTCTTTATTGTACTAATTAAATAATCAATGAAAATAAAATGGAATAAATAGGGAGACAGATGAAAATTTCCTAGACACGTTTGGAATTGAATGTATTTCTGCAGGAGTTCAAAACCAACAAACCAAATTTGAAAGATTCTACTCTAGTTAAATTTGTATGTTTGGTTGTGCATTGGCAGATCTTTTATAATATGAGGCCTCCAAACTCAAAGTGTAATTTTCCCATGTGGTGCTTGGCAAGGTAGGAAAATGAATGGAATATATGGCATGATCCACATATTTTGGTTACTTAAGAATTTACTCACAATTTATGATACATACCTGGAGAAACAGAATAATAACAAAAACAAAATAATCATTTGGCAAAGTTAGTGAAATAGGAATTCAGTAAAGAGAACTATCCATGTGGACTCAAGGAAGGTTTGATGGAAGATACTTTTGTGAGACTGGAGATTGGCTCTGAATGATGAGCAAGATGTGCAAAGGTAGAATAGAAAAATGAAAGCATTTCAAATGGGAGAAACTGTAGACGCAGAGGTTTTGTAAAAATGGAGATTTTGAACCCTAGATTTCATTCCCCAGAAGTCCTTGATATTTCCCAGAATTCCCTATAATCTCACCTGAGTCCCCAAGTTGGCGAGATCTGTAAAGATTAAAACTGTAAAGATTAAAATTTAGGGGAGAGGGGGAGACTGAGGCAGGTAGAAATTAGTTTCTCTCTGCAAGGAATATATATTTTTTAGAGGTTTATTAAAGGTTAAAGATTAAGAATATACAAGTATGAAACATGTGCCTAGGCCAGAGGCCTAGACAAAATAACCTCACATCATGGAAGAGACCTCTCTGCTCCAAAAACGGAAGTCCAAAAAAGGCCGAGCCCTTCAAAAGCCTTTGCTTAAATATCTTCTAGATCTCGGCCCAGGTGAGATTACAAGGCATTCTGGGGAAGTGGAGCAAAGGCTCATGGGGATTGTAGTCCTGTATTCGAGTCTATTTTTTACATCCCCCCGTGTGATCATTTGTGGAAAAATTAATTTTTCCCCAAAAGGATCATAAAAACATAATAAACTTAAAAGATTACAATAGTATGAGGATAAGAGAAAAAAGAATAAAACCAATAATTTCTGAACACATTGACAAAAAGCCGTTAGGGGGCAGTCCCCTTTGGCATAAAAGTATACATACAAATAAATGTTCAATCAACCACACCCAAAGTTCAATTTTGTGCAACTTGTGGTCTGGAGGCTTCTTCATGGTGGCTTCTCCAACAGTTCAGTTCTGGATTCAGAGAGGTAGCATCTTCTTTACCTAAAATTCTTCTCAAAAGGAATTTAAACTTTGCAATTTAAATAATGATATTTTTTACATTCCCCCGTGTTGTGGGTGATTGATCAAAATCCCCAAAATTCTCAATAGCCCAATTAATTACAATAGCAAACACACTTTCATATTTCACATAAGTTGCTGTGTGACATTTTTAAAACCTATGAATTGATGGACATTTGTCACAATTTTTACAAACGTAGCAATCTTTCAACCTTGGTAATAAACATATTTTTTTTTTAAAACAAAGTAAAACTCATCTTGGGTTAAGAACATAATCAAGAAATCTATATATCATCCTGGTAGAAGTAAAATAGTGAGCTGAAGAGCATAAATAAAGGGGTGCTCCTTGTTCTTGGAGGCTTTTCCCAAGGGTACAAATGCCCTGAAATTAACTGCCCAACTTCCATTCACATGTGGGAAGGTTGGGGGTTATAAAATACATTTCACTTCAGCTACTAGAATGGGCCTTACCTCGTGGTAGGGGCAGGCAAAAATAACCAGACTGTTAAAAAAAATTCCAAAATCATATTTAAAAAACCCTTAAAATCAAATCATTTGAGGTATTTAGCACATTACATTTTCAAAGGTTGTTAATACAATTATAACCAGTTCTGAAGTCCATCTATCCTCAGCAAAATAGAAAAAAGCTGTTTTTTCATATATGGGCTTATTCACAATAATATTTTTTCAACACAGTTATAGGGGAAAAACAACAGAATTTCAAAACTCAGTACATTCAAAATAAATTCAATCAACCTTCAGTTCACAGAATAATATTCAATCCAGTAATATATGAACTTAAAATCACAAAGTTATATCTTAAACAAAAAAATGCAATAGAATACAGATAATTTTATAAACCATTAGAGTCTGAAATGCCTTAGAATATAGCCTTTAGTCTCTTCAAAGTTCCTTGGGTTGTTTTTTCTTTTGTTTGTTTGTTTTTATTTATCCATTTAAATGTCTATTGTCCGAAGGTAGAGTAGTAAAGGCTAGGCTATGGGGTTCAAGGGCTCCGTCCAGGGCCCCATGGCTGGGAAGCATCGGAGGCCAGATTTTAGCTAGAGACCTCCGGTCTCTGGGCCTGGCTTCCAGTTCGCTGGGCCACCCATTTTCCTCCCCAAAGTTAAAGTTGAATCTTTGGGCTGAGTCTGCTCCCAGACGGGCAGGTAAAATCAATGAAACTGTCAGAAGAGTCAAAAATCCTTTTAAACAGCCCATTGCTATTAAGTTTCTGTTTGAAAAGATCTGTTTCTTCTCTTTAGTCTTTTCTCTCTTTCCCCTCTCTGATCCCGCAGTGGCCAATACCCCCAGCCACGTGGAGGCTTAGCCTAAGGGAAAATTGCCCGGTCTCCTTTCCCTCTGGTCTCTCCCCTCCGCCCACGTGGCCAATACTGTTACCAGCTGGTCGCAATGAGTCCTGAGCGATCTGCTCCAAGGATCTGGGTGATGAGCCGGCTGGGGTCACGCTCTTGGGTCTGGGGCGCAGAAGTAGGTGAGAGGCCAGGAGCTGGAGCGGCTGCGGGGGTGGGCAAGGCTGGGACCAGGTACCAGGTGAGGACGATCAGGGCTGCAGGCTGAGGCAAGAAGCGGCAGGACGGAGCCAGGTGGGGTGGGCAGCAGGTCCGGAGCCTGTAGCAGCTTTCTGAGGGTAGAAAACCTTGGCCAGAGAGATATAGCTCAAAAAAAAATTTCTAGGTACTAGCTATTAAAACTGAATTTAAGATCAGAAAAGAAATCAGAAGACTGAAAGTTCTTTTTCCCATTAGGTCGCCATAACTGTAAAGATTAAAATTTAGGGGAGAGGGGGAGACTGAGGCAGGTAGAAATTAGTTTCTCTCTGCAAGGAATATATATTTTTTAGAGGTTTATTAAAGGTTAAAGATTAAGAATATACAAGTATGAAACATGTGCCTAGGCCAGAGGCCTAGACAAAATAACCTCACATCATGGAAGAGACCTCTCTGCTCCAAAAACGGAAGTCCAAAAAAGGCCGAGCCCTTCAAAAGCCTTTGCTTAAATATCTTCTAGATCTCGGCCCAGGTGAGATTACAAGGCATTCTGGGGAAGTGGAGCAAAGGCTCATGGGGATTGTAGTCCTGTATTCGAGTCTATTTTTTACAGATCACAATTGGTATTTAACTGGCAATAACGCCTCCCACACTCTCTTCCATTGCAATGATGTAGCAAGTAAGCTAAACACAGGGATTTAAATGGGCTAATCAGCCATGGGCATGTGGGTTTTTATTTTATATCTTCTTTATTCCTTGATTTCTAATGATCCTTAATTAACCTCATGAAATATAATATTTTTATTATTAGAGATATAATTTAAATTTTGCAGTTTAGAAATGAAAATCAAATGGGAGAAACTGTAGAAGCAGAGGTTTGGAAACGGAAATGCATATCACTTTTGAGGGCATCAGTATTGGAAACTAATATGGATAAAGTTGTCTTTGATGAGAATATAAAGATCATGGAACACCTTAAGAGTAATAGTTTGTACTTGATCCAGTAGGCCATGGAAACTACTGATGCTTTTTCATTAGAAAGTACCTTGAGAGTGTGTTTTTTTTTTCTCTTGCTAGAGGTTGGTATGATAGCATGGTCAGTAGTGTTGACATTGGAATAAAGAAGAATTGAAGTTGAATCTTGCCTCAGACTAATTGCATAGAGACTAAACATTTGTCCTCTCATACTCTCTCATTTCTTTGTCTCTAATACAGACAGTAATGGCACCAAACAATTGGGAAGATCAAGGGAATTAATTTATGTATAGGAATTACAAATGTCAAAGAACTAAATAAGTGTTATCACTATTAGCTATTAATATTTTAGGAGAACGAAATTTGATATTTCATTTTTACATGTATTTTAACTTAGGGAAAGGAAGTTTTTACAAGTTTTACACAAGAAGTGATACATGACCTCTCTCAGATTAGAGTAGAAGAGTAGAGTAGAAGTAATTGACAAAAATTGCTGAGAAAACTGGAAAAAAGTATGACAGAAACTAGGCACAAACATTTTATGCCATATTCTAAAGCATAGTCAAAATGGACACATGATATAGAAATATAGGGTAAAACAATAAACAAATTAGAAGAACATGGAATAGTTTACCTGCCAGATCCATGGATAATGAAGGAATTTATGTCCAAATAAAACAGAGAGAATATTACAAGATTTAAAACAGATAATTTGATTAAAAGTTTTGTACAAATAGAACCAATAACAACCAAGATTGAAAAGCAAACAATAAACTGAGGAAAATGTTTATAACAAGTAAATCTGAAAAGACCGTTTTCTCAAACATATAAATTAATCAAGATTATTAGAATACAAAGCATTCAACAATTGATAAAAGTCAAAGGATATGAATAGGCAGTTCTTAGATAAAGATATTACAATAATCTTTAGTCGCATGAAAAAAAATTGCTCCAGTAACTAATAATTAGAGAATTGCAAATTAAAACAACTGAGGTACCACCTCAAACCTATAAAACTGTTTAATATGACAAAAAAGGAAAATGATAAATGTTGGAGGCAATATGGGAAAATTAGGATATTAATAAATTATTGATGGAGCTGTGTGAATGGATACAAACATTCTGAGAGCAATTTGGAACCATGGCAAAAGGGGCATAAAACTGCACATACCCTTTGACCTAGCACTACCACTACTAGCTCTATATTCCAAAGAGTTCAAAGATAAATGGACCTACTTATACAAAGAATATTTATAGAAGCTTTTTTTTTGTAGTGTCAAAAAAATATAGCTGAAGGGATTTGCATCAATTGGCAAATGGCTGAACAATTGTGGTATATGCTTTTAATGGAATACAATGGGATAAGAAATGACAAACAAAATGATCACAAAAAATCTTGGAAAGACCCATAGGAAGTGATACAAAGTGAACTAGGCAGAATCAGGAGAACACTGTACATAGTAATAACAATAAAGTATAATGAGTACCTGTGAATAGCTTAATTATTTTCAACAGTTAAGGGATCCAGGGCAACTCCAAGGAACTCGTGATGAAAGAGGCTATATAAAATGCACTGCCATGGAAGGAACTGATAGAGTCTGAATGCAAATGGAAGCATGCCATTCTTCATTTTATTTCCTCCATAAATTTTCTCTAGTGTAAGAATATGTGTCTTCTTTCACAAAATGATGAACATGGAAATATGTATTGTATAATAACATGTATACAAGGTACATTAGCTGCCATCTTGAGGAGAGAGAACAAAAGGAGGGGAAGAACATGGATCACAGAATTTCAGAAAATGATTATTGAAAACTATCAATGTTATCTGGAAAAATGAAAAATAATTAGAAAAAAGTAATATAATGAGGGATGGGGAAATAAGGGATAAATGCAAGATACTTTGCAGCATCAATATTGCAGAGTGATCTGATTATAAATGGTAGATGAAGAAGGAATTACTGAAGATGATAACATCAAGATTTTGAGCCTACATAACTAATAGAAATTATGAACTGGAGTGAGAAGGGTTTTTTAAGATAATGAGTTTTTATTTATTCATTTTGGAATCAAAATGATGGTCAGATACCTAAGTTGAGTTGTTTTGAGGGCAGTTAAAAATTTCATACTAGCATGTGATTAAGCTGTGAGTTATTTCTTTGAAATCATTTCCAAAGAGATGATCGTTGCAATGGTGAAGCTGAATAAATCATGAAGAGAGACTATAAAAAGAGTAAAATAAAAGATTAAGGTGATGCCCATGGTTGGGTACTAGGAAGAGTCGGTTAAAAAGGCAGAAAAAATAATTATTGCCTATATTTATATGGTACATTAAGACTGGCAAGATGTTTTACACACATTATCTCCTTGTCATGAGAGAATTAGGAGATGAACCAGTATAAAATCATAAAAACCAAAAGAGGAAAGAATTTAAAGAAATAATGGTAAAGGACACGATAAAATGCAAAGGAAGAAAAGGATAAAGCAAAGAAGGGGAAAAGCAATTTTAATTCATCAAACATTTATTGAGGACATAGAAAAATATCATTAGATTTAGTAAAAAGGAGGATAGTAGTGACTTTTAAGGTATATTGTTAAGAGAGAAGGTAGGAGGCTCAGTGGATTGAGAATGAGGCCAACAGACAAGGGGTCCTGATTTCAAATTTGGCAGACACTTCCTAGCTGTATGGCTTTGGACAAGTCACAGCTTCCATTGTCTAACCCTTGTCACTCTTCTGCCTTAGGGCCAATACATTGTATTGATTCTAAAGTGGAACTTAAGGGTTATTTTTAAAGCCATATAGTTAGTAGTCATAGGGAAAGAAGCTTTATGACAGCAGGTTAAGAGGACAATGTCAGAAGGTTGTAATTGTTGTAAGTATTCAGTTTTAGTAACTTATTCAAAACTTTTACATCATAAGATTTTCTATGTCTGTTAAGCTAAAATGAACTTTAAAGACAATAGCATTTGGTTTTGTGTCTAAAAGATGAGCATTAAGGGCAAACAAATAAAGAAACTTTTGTTTCATAGCTTTAAGCTACCTGGCATCTTAAAGAAGAGGATTTAAAGTAATATATCAAGTACCCATTGACATCTGAGTCATTTCTAGAGATAGAAAACAGCATAATAGTATAATATTATTAATTGTTTGAAAAAATAGTATTTAACCTTATATTCTTCTATCATTACCTCAGGGAAATAATCATTACATATAATAATTTGAAATATTGATTTAATATTTTCTATTACTTCAAATATCAAAATGTCTGTAATTTTACATTTCATTTTTTGAACCTTATATGGGATTTGTGATAGCAAATAATAAATTGAATTATTATAAATATAAAATTATGGTATTGTAGAAAGAGCACTGGTCTTTGCATCTGAAGACTTGAGTGCAGAGGGTCAGAGCTAAGATGGAAGAGAGTATATAAGGAGAACCTTATGTCTACCAAATTATTCTCCAAACAACTTTGATATAATAACTCAAAACAAATTGATGGAGTGACAGACCACATAAAAGATTGGTATAAACCTGTTTTTAGTCTGATAACCTAAAAAGTTAGCGTGGATGTTCTATCCCCGTGGAGTGAGAGGGGGGACCACAAGTCAAGGCATGCCCCACCTCAGCAAGCCAGAACAGGCATTGGTAGCTGCTGAATCAGCAGCAACAGCTTTCAGAGCTTTCAGTCACAAAAGGTAAGGGGGTTGGACAATTGGTTAGAAGGAGATTATATAAAGAAAAATAGTCAAAAGATGCTAACAGGCAGTTCTCAGATGAAGAAATTAATATTATTTTAGTCATATGAAAAGATGCTCCAAATCACTTTTAGAGAAATTCAAGAAATAAAAATAAAAATAACCATAAGGTACCCATCAGACTGCTAGCATGACAAAAAAGGAAAATAATAAATTCCAGAAGGCATGAGGGGAAAATCAGGACACTAATACACTGCTGGGGGAGTTGTTAAGGGATGTAACCAAATCTGGAGAGCAATTTACAACTGTCCCCAAAGGGCCATACAATTATGCAAAACCTTTGACCCTGTTATATCACTACTAGGTCTGTATCCCAAAAGGATTAGAGATTGGGGGAAAGAACATCCCTGTACAAAAATATTTATAGCATTTCTTTTTATGGTGGCAAAGAACTTGAAACTGAAAGAATATCCATCATTTGGGAAATGAATGAACAAGTTGTGGTATAGACTTGTAAAGGAATACTATTGAGGCATAATAAATGATGAACAAGATGATCCCAAAAACAAAACAAAACTTGGAAAGACATATGAAGTGATATGAAGTGAAGTGAGGAGAATTTTGTACACAGTAACAGCAATAATATATGGTGCTCAACTGTGAATAACTTAGCAGTTATCATCAAGACAAGGATCTGGAACAACTCCAAGGGATTCATGAAGCAAAAGGATATCCACTGCCATAGAAGGAATAGACAGAGTCTGAATGAAAATTGAAATATACCATTCTTCACTTTATTTTTTTCCATGAATTTTTCTCTGGTGTAAGAAAGATAAGTCATGTTTCACAATATGATGAGCATTGAAATATGTATTATATGATGATATATGTACAGCATATATCATATTACCTGCCTTCATTAGAGAAGGGGCAAGGTGGGAAGGAAAGAGAGGGAGAACATAGATTGCAAAATATCAGAAAATTTTTAATAAATTGTATTGATATGGAATCTGGGAAAAAAAACTTTTTATAATAAAAAAAATTAAAAGGAGGTAATGTGAATCCCTCTGCTGACTCAGATTCCAGGATTCTGTTAGGTTTCCCATACACAGATCTAGCTCATAATCTTGAGTCTCAGTCCCACGGCAAGAAGAGAAGCACAAACTGGCATTAATGTACATGGGGAGCAAAGGACTCTGGTCACATTGCAGGCTGGAAAAGATTGCTTGTGGCTGCTCAAAGACCAGAGAACAAGTTGAGAGAATGTTGAACACAATTCTCTTTAGTTTATATCACCTTGGATAACTGAAAGCTTAGATTCCCTAAAGCTAATTCTGAAAGAAGTTATACAAAGAACCTTAAGATTAGAACATTGCCTACTTTACACAAGAATGGAACCAAAACATAAGAGTTTTTTTTTAAGTTACAAGACAGGAAAAATCCTGGAAATGAGCAAACAACAATCAACATAGAAAGTTATTTTGGTGTCAAGGAAGACAAAACCAAATTTGGAAGACAACAAATTCAATACTGCTATATCCAGAGCCTCCTAGAAAAATATGAATTGGTCTCAAGCCCAAAAAGAATTAATGAAGGAGCTCAGAAAGAATCTTTAAAACCAAATAAGAGAGCCAAAATAGAAATATAAAAAGAAGTGAGAGCAATGCAAGATAATCATGAAAAAGAGTAGACAGCTTGATGAAAAATGCACAAAAACATCTGGGGAAAAACAAAATAGGCCAATATGATAAAGAAAAAAATGGCAAAAAATCCACAGAAAAGAAAAAGTCCTTAAAATGCAGAATTGGCCCACTTGGAAAAATATGAAAGTAGAATTGGCCAAATGGAAAAGCTCACTAAAAATTACATGAAAATTAGAATTGTGCTAATGATTTCATGAAACATCAAGAAACAATCATATAAAGTCAAAAGAATGGGGGGGGGGGGTGGAGAAGAGAATGTGGAATATCTCATTGGAAAAACAGTTGACCTGGAAAACAAATTCAGCAGAGATAATCTAATAATTATTTGACTACCAGAAAGCCCATGATCAATAAAACAGTATACACATTTATCTTTCAAGAAATTATCATGGAAAATGACTGACATTCTAGAACCAGATTATAAAATAGAAATTCAAAGAATCCACCAACCACCTCCTGAAAAAAATCTCAAAATGAAAACTCTAGGAATATTATAGCCAAATTCTAGAATTCCCAAGTCAGTGTAACACAAGAGTTAGAAGCTTCTACCTTACAGCATTGAAGGGCCTCGAATATGATATTTCAAAAGGGAAAAATGGTAGGACTACAATGAAAAATTAACTACTCAGTAAAACTGAATATATTTCTTGAAGGGGGGATATGGGTATTCAATGAAATCAAGGATTTTCAATATTCCTGATGAAAAAGATGAGCCACAAATAGAAAATCTGACTGTCAAATACAAGACTCCAGAAAAGCGTAAAAAAGGTAAACAGAGAAGAGAAATCTTAAGAGATTCAATAAGGTTAAACAAGTTTACATCAATACATGGGAAGATGATACATATAACTCCTAAGAACTTTATCATTATTAGGGCAATTAGCATACATAGACAGAGGGCAAGGGTATGAGTTGAATAAGATGGGAAATCTAAAAAAATAAAATGAAGGAATAAGAAAGAGGAATGCTTTTGGAAAAGGAAGAAGGAAAAAGTAGAATGTGGGAAATGATCTTACTTAAAAGAGGCACAAGAGCTTTAACAGTCAAGGGGAAGATGGGGCAGATGGAGAAGGAAGTGCTTGAATCTTACTCTCATTGGAATTGCCTTAAAGAAGAAAGACCATACACATTCGATTGGATATAGAAATCTATCTTTTCTGACAGGAAAGTTGGAAGGGAAGGAGAGAAAAAAGAAAGGACTAATTGGGAAATGTGGGTGTCAGAAGCAAAATACTTTTGAGGGTTGACAGGCAGGATGAAAGGAGAGAAAGTAGGATAAACAAGGAGGAAACAGGATGAAAGGGAATATCCAGTAATAATAATGGTGAAAAAAATTTTAAGTGTCTCTAATAAAGACTTCATTTCTCAAATACATAACAAGTCAAAAGAATAAGAATACAAGTCATTCCCTAATTGATAAATGGGTCAAAGAATATGAACAGGAAGTTCTCAGACAAAGTAATTAAAGCTTTCTCTAGGCCTGTGGAAAAATATTTTAAATCACTATTAATTAGAGAAATGGAAATTAAAGCAACTCTGAAGTACCAATCCAAAAATTTTAGATTGACTATTATGTTAGATAAGAAAAATGGCAAAAAATTGTGGTTATGTGGGAAAATTGAAACATTAATGCACTTTTGGGGGAGTTGTGAACTGATTCAACCATTCTAAAGAGCAATTTGAATACATGTCTAAATGGCTAAAATAATCAATGCAATATCATTACGAGGTCTATATCCCAAAGAGATTAAAAAAAAAGGGGGAAAGGGGCACATATGTACAAAAATAATTATAAAAGCTCTTTTTGTAGAGGCAATGAATTGGAAAAATGTAAGGATATCTATCAATCGGGGAATGTCTGAGTAAGTTGTGATATATCATTGTAATATAATACTATTATGCCATGAGAAATAATAAATAGGAGGATTTTAGAAAATATTATAAAGACATATTAACTGATGTACAGTGAAGCAAAAAGAACCAAGAGAACAATGTACACAGAAACAGCAATATTTGATGATGCAAAACTGTGAATTACTTAATTGTTCTCAGCAATATAATGATCCAAGACGATCCTTTAAGGGCGCATAATGAAAAATGCCAGCTATTTCTAGAGAAATAATTGAATCTAGACCAAAGCATACTTTATTTAACTTTCTTCATTTTTTCCTGTTCAAATTTTCTTCCACAAAAGGACTAATATCTAAAAAGATCTTACTTAATTTCTCATCTAAATCTATATCAAATAGATTTCCATCTCAGTGAGGGGTTAGGGGAAGGAGGAAGAGAGAATTCAGGACTCAATTTTTTTTAATGTTAAAAATTGTTTTTACATATATAATGGAGAGAAATCAAATTTTATTTAAAAATAAGGACTGAATGACACTAACTTCATGCCCCAGTGAAGTTTATTTCCTTTCAAATTGTGAATTTGTAAAATGAAGATAGAGACTCGACCTTTGAATACTATAAGAAAATCCTGCATGAGGGAATTCCATCTACAATTTTCTAATGGACATCTCTGATACTTATATTCTTGGAGAATTGCCTAATGCGTTAATGGGTGAAGTGGCTTATCCAAGGTCATATTACCTGGATATTTTAGAGGCAGAACCTAAACCCCTGTCTTCCTGGTTCCAAGGCTAACTCTATTGATCACTATCTTACAAACTATTTTAAAAATCATATAGGTGTTTTATAATTACAAAGAATTCACATTAAAATACTAATAAAATGAAGTATTATTAATTGTTTATTGAAATTGCTTTTCTCTTATAGATGAGAGCAACTTAGTTTTTCCATTGTAAAAATTTTAGAATATATAGTTTATTTTTCTTTTCCCTTCAACACCTTAGGAAATGAACCCAATAGTGGTATTGCTGGGTCAAAGGATATAGTTTCATATTTCCTTGGGTATAATTCTAGAATGCTCTCCAAAATGTTTGAATCAGTTCACAATTCCATCAGTTATTTTATTCTTTATTATTTATACCTCTAACCCAGTGCCTAGCATAATGCTTGGCATATAAAAGACCTTAATGGATTCATTGATAAATATGCAAGTTTCCACTAATAACATGTTGCAGTAACATCCTATATCTAAGACTTATCATTCCATTTCCTTAAACATAAGTTAAGATGCTTTAAATAATTAGGAAGGATGTCAACCTAGAAAACTTTATATGAGAAAAATATTTAAAAGGTAAGTTTACAATTAAAAAGAGATTTCACTAAAAATTAAACAAAATAATTATTTTGCATTTTAATGTTAAAGGCAATGTAATGAACAAAATTTTAAAAGGAAAATAAATATTATCCTATATATTTAGATGATTTTACTGTCTCCCTGGCAGTGGTAGTAAGCATAGTTCTATATTTTTGAGTGACTTAAAAATTAAGATTATTTCTATAGAATCAAAAATGTAAGTGTTACTAGATATCATGGTTCCAATAACAAACCAAGGGATTGGTTTTTTTGTTTTGTTTTGTTTTTTTTTTTGCCATAATCTACTCTAGCCATTTGCTTGTATCTTTAACATATATGAAGAGGAATTTCAAAAGAATTCTCTTTGATCCTAATGGACATTTTTGAACAGTTTATCTCAAAATGTGCCAAGGAATGTTCCCCAAATAACCTAATTTCCACATAAAAAAAAAAACATAATAGAGAAGTTTGCTTTCTTGTAGTTTGCTTCTCAGAATCTCTAAACTATCCATATCCAGACTCTGAAGCTCTGAAGTCTCTCCAGAATGTCCCAAGTCCAGAGCTATTACAAGTCTTCAGAATAAAATTAAAATACATTCAAGAGGCCAGAAGCTACTTTTTGACTTCACTCCAGACCTGGTCAGGTCCTATTTTAAGCAAGTGTGTGTACTTCTTTTCCATATCAAAGATTCCAAATTATTCTGTGGTAAATCTGTTTGGGTGGATTAAATTCTTCCCTTAAAAGATTTTTTCCCCTACATTAGCTCTTCAAACCATCCAATTTTGGTGACTCCTGGTATTTATATGCTACATCTGTGTTCTTGATCAATCAATCAATCAATCAATCAGTAAATATTTACTAAACACCACTCACTACATGATAGACATTCTGTTGGACACTGGAGATACAAAGATGACATAAGACAGTACTCTATCCTTTCTCTCTATCTCTGAGAATGCCATTGCCCAGCTGGAAGAGAACAACCCAAAATATATTCAATTAAAATATCACTCTAAAAGGATGATCTTTAAAAAAAAACCTGGAAAGATTTATATGAAGTGATACAAGGAAGAGTGAACAGAAATAGGAGAAAGTTATACACAATATCAACAATTTTGTATGAGGATCAACTGTGAATAACTTTATTATCAGTAATGCCAAAGACAACTCCAAGAAATTCATGATGAAAAAGGCTATCCTTTACCACAGAAGGAATTGATGGAGTCCCAATACAGACTGAAGCACACCATTTTTTCATTTTATTTCCTTCATTAGGTTTTTTTTTATGTAAGTGGCATGTCTTTTTTTCACAACCCTAACCCTAAATATGTGCCGATTTCTAACCCTAACCCTGGAAAGATGTATTGCATAATAGCACATGGATAACCTATTTTCACATTATCTGTCATCTCAAGAAAGGGAGAGGAGAAGGAGAGAACAAAATTTCAGAAACTCCTTATTAAAAATTGTATCTACATAAAATGTGGAAAAAGAAAAATATAATAAAAAATTAAAAGAAAAAATAAGCTTTAGTGTAAGAGAGAAGCAACTATGTAGTTAGCTATTCAAGAACTTTGTTCCCATCAACTGCCACTCTCATTCGAGGAAGTTCCTCTTGACCAAATATTCCCCAGTAAATGAATTGGAGGAATGAGAGAATGCATGAATGGCCTTGGGAAAGATACGGAAATGGAAATGAAATGTGAAATATGAGATACATCAAGGTGGCTAGTTTGGCTGGAACAAAGTGAACAAAAGAGATTAATATATAATGAATCTGGGAAGGTCACTGGGAGCCAGCGAATCTTTTTAGTGTCAATCAGAGGAATTCGTAAAATAATAGGGAAACTTTAGATATTATTAAACCAGGGAACAACATGCACAAACCTGTACTTTTGGAATATCACTTTGTTAGCTCTTGGAAAATAAAAAGGAGACGAGATTTGAATGAGGTGCAGAGATCTTGGTATGCCTTTAAATAAGGAAGGAGCCAGTAGATAGGGAGATATAGAAAATAGAAAGAGGTGACAATTATAGGGACAATCATCTGTAAGGTCATAGGAAATGAGATCAAGGGTTCAAGGAGAAGCAAAGGTCTTTACAAGAAGAACTACTTCTCTGTTAGTAGTGAGGACTCCATTAAGTTTAGGTAACAGAAATTTGTAGGATATCTGATTGATATATCTGTGTATATTCCTCTAATACTTTTCAGAAGAATGGGAGTAAGGATAGAGGTAGGGAATGGTAGGAATTATCCAGGTGTAATGGAGCAGTAATTGAAAGCTTAAGCACTTCATAAAAGAAAAGAGCCCTGTGAAATTGCTGTATTATTTATTACTTATTGATAGAGTAATGATTAAAAGCATAGTTTAGCATTAATGCTTATGAATTAGTTTGGCTTAAAGGACAGTTTAACTACTTAACATAATGTTTGACTTCTTAATAAGAGTAACTTCCCTATTTTTCTGGGTTACAACTTGTACTCTTGTCTTAGATTGGAAGAGAAGTGGGATGAACCCCTGGAGTAATAAATTGGTCTGCTCAGACATAAGTCACAGATTGCTAGCCTCTGACTTTCTTGAGAATGCTGATTAACTCTGTGTTTTTCCTGTTGTCATGGGTCCTGGAAATCTTCTCCTAAATATCAGTTCAAATGTAAACCTTTACCAATTGTATGAAAGACATTTGTTCTAATGCATCCTTGGCCAGTGAGGAAATGTAAGATCTCATTTACTGACAGTTACTCATCTTGTTAATAAATGATCATGCTCTGAAACTGTGTGCCTCAGTTTCTCTCCATCACAAATCACAGGCACACAAAAAGTATTGACTTAATTGTAAAAGAGGCTAGGTGCTCTCTTTATAAAGTGAACATTTAGTCCTTTTAATTAGTCAGAAAGAATGGAATACAATTGGATGAAAACAATTCCTGATGTTACCTTTTAAAAGTCAGTTCATTGAGTTTAATAGGGAGACTTGAAAAGAAATACAACTTCTGCTTGCAGGAGCAGAGAAGCAGGGAGCTGGAAAAGGAAAAGCTACAAAAAGTCAGGTGGAGTTAAGAGGAAACCCAAATAGAGGCAACCAATACCAAGAAATGGAGGGTTTGGGGGAATGATTGGACATGAAATTTGTGGGGATCAACACTCTAAAAAAAGATTACAGACCCCTAAGACAATACTCCTTGTCTTCTTTCTTTAGAAATCTACCATCAGAGCTTGAAGGCATTTCTCCCAGGACTCTGGAGAAATTTTGTTTACCTTTCTCTGTTCAAATGTTGACTTTGTCAACCACTTTGATCACTTGTTAAACAGTGATTATTACTTGCAAGTTGCTTTTACTTACTCAGAGGAAGCTACTAGAGGGGAAACAAAAGAAAGTTGGTTCTAAAACTGAGGGGATTTGCCAGATATATGGTCCCAGGGTTCAGTGCGAAGAAAATGATAAGTTAAATTACAGGTATTTTGAGTCAACTTCCAGAGTGGATAAGAAACATTTATATTGTGAAACTAGTAATGGGTCAACCCTAGAGCAAGAGACAAATAGCTGTGATTGAACAACACTGGTCACTATGCCATATCCCTTCAGGAACTCTTCAATTTCCCACACAAGGTATTTAGATATTTGTGGCATTTTGAGGAGTTACTGTATTTCTGCATCTGTTTTCTATTCCTACTTGTGCATCTTGTGTGAAGTGGCATCTTTTCCTCTGGATCAGTCTTATTCAGGATTGACCTACAGGTAATGTAGATCCCTAAATAGGAACCCTGTGTTTCTGGGTGTGGCTGCATGTATCACAAAGGAGCTGGCAAACCTTTCTGGACAGGTCACTTTTTAGGAATGATGGCCACTGATGCCAATTGACCCTACCCTAGGCCAACTTCGCTCTTATCCAAAAATGTGAAGTATTTGAAGTCTTTGCTGTTGTGTTCTCAAGGAATACAACATAGGGGAGTAGATAGAGCCTTCTTTTTCATTTATCCCCACAACATGCTACCAAAATCTCAGGATTTTAAAAAAAGACTTTCTAATATCCAGCTAGGAATATTCATCGGCTTTGCCAGGAGATTGTATGGATTATCTACACCAGGGGTTGGCAAACTACAATTTATGTAGCACAAACCCAGCTCCCACACTACTTTTGGACTGTCTGATAGCTAAGGATGCTTTTAAAAGAACATTTTGGAAAGTTTGACTTTAAAAATGTAAAAACTATTAGCTGCTTAGTAGTAAAAAAAAAAAAAGACAGTGGGTCAGATTTGACCTTCCAGCTGTAGTTTATATACCGCTGATATGCCTATGAAAGATTTCGGCATTCTAGGTTTAACATTACTAGAGCAATGAGCTCAGTGTTTAGGTCCTGGAACTTCTCTCTGTCGGAATTATCTTCCTCCATTGTCTGTGCTGTAAAGATAAATTAATATTGAGTGTTGGGGAAAAGTGATAAAGGAACAATGTTTGCAGAGTAAAGTGAACCTTCTTAATTTGAAAATAGATTACTCAAAAATTTAGGTTAGTTTAGCTGATTTAATTCAATGTATTATTAACATTTTAGAGTTTAGGCAAAGCATACTTACCATTATGTAACATTATTGGATGGATCTTTCAAAAAATATACTTTAAGCAATTTTGTTCAAGAAGAGGGATTTATTTTGTCTCCATTTTAATATATATATGTATATATATATATATATATATATATATATATATATGAAACATACTAAGACATTAAGTCTGGCATATGAAAACTCACTAAATGAATTAAGAGTATTTCTCCAAGAAAAGACTTACAGGGAGGAACATATAGCTGAAGACAGATTAGAAAGTATCCATTGATTAATAAGTTAGTAAATTAAAATTTTGAAATTAAAAAGTAGGAAGTATGCTTTGACAGAGAATAGATTCCTGTACATCCTGGGTTGAATGAAATGATTTCAGAGTTTCCTTCTAAACTCAAACTTCTAATTGTGGCATTTCACCTACTGCTCCCATACCCCCCGCCCCAAATGCTTTGATTCTTTACAATTTTTATTTACCTAAAGGAGAATTACTTGTTATTTCTGAGGCTGTTATATTTCCATGTCATTACAATCAGACTCATTTTGATTATTTTTATTTTCTCCCTGAAATCTCAATGTTGCAGAAGGTAAAGGACAACCTGCAAAGGATTTCCAATCAGGTTGAGGTCATTCACAATAAGAAGACAACAGCTTTACAAAATGCTACACCCATGGAAGCTACTAAGATAAAAGAAGCTCTAACTCAGCTCAATTCCCAGTGGGAGAAAGTTAACAATATATATAAAGATCGACAAGGGTAAGTAATTTTTTCAGTTTGTTGTCTAAATGTGCCTGTCTTTCTGGAGTGAGGAAGAAATTTGGAATAAAATCTCATTTGCTCCACATTGGAGGTTAGAGGATAAGAATGTGATTAGAGCAGAGAAAGAATTATTATTGAGATGTGATGTCCAATAAATGTCTGCTGAGGATTTAAGATCTATGATGTGTATTGTGAAAATTCTATTTTATCAAAATCCATTGGAATGGGCCACTGCTATGGTGGGTATTATTTTGACAATTTTTAGTGGGTATGGCTGAGTGAAATGGATTTCTTGGCCAAGCAAAGAAGTTGAATTATTGCTCAGAACTGCAAACTATATGTTAATATTCATATAATGGTTCAGTTAGTAAACTAAGAGAAACATGGCATAAGGGATATAGAACTAACCTAGGAATTAGAAGGACTTAGATTGAAATCTGTTTTGACACATGACTCCAACCAGGTTCTTAAGTAACCCAGACAAACTCTTAAGACAATCTAAATTGCAGAGCAGTTACTCAACTGCTAGATGTGCATTCAAACAATTTCCCAATTCAATATTTTATCATTTAAACCATATATTTGGAAACACATACATGCACGCACATTACATACACATATATGTACATTAATTTATACATATGTGTATATATGTGTTTATAAATATGAAACAACTTTATGGTTTCATAACAAGAAATCATTGTTTAATGTATTACCTCTTTTACACATTAATTTTTATTCTTTATTATGAGAAGACAGATATAACAGACATTAAATTGTAATTTAAGCCTGTTTTCTAGATTTAAATATATATTATGTATAAAAATGTATTTAAAACTTAATTTGAATTTATACCAGTTATCCCTCTTTTGTTTTTTCTTTTTACCTAAAGATGCAGATTATTTGAGTAGATTATATCACTGACAATAGTTTACACAGCTTTTCCAGTCTTACTGGCCTTGGGAGGGTACATTTGATTCTTCTTGTCAAAGTTCTATGTTAGCAATTGATTTTTTTGTTCTCTTGACCCAAGGAAATCACTAACTTAATAGGAATGTTTCTTCTATAATCCATGAAAGTTCAATACAACTCCACCTAGCACACAGCTTAAGCATCACCTTCTATATTTTGCCCTTCTTCATTCACTCTAATAGCTATAGCCCATCCTCCCTAACTACTTGTGTTTATTGTTTTTAATTCTTAACATCCTTGGATAGAAAAGATGGACAATTGGTGTCATTTTGTATTTCTCAGTACCAAAGAAAGAAATTTTTATACTATTTTGCTATGTAATAGATAGTTTTATATTGAATATTTTTTCCTCTTCTCCCTATTCCCATCTCATTCCTTTTATGCAACATTTTCTCCAGTCTTATTTGAAGATCTTATTGTTTTCAACTGAACTGGTTTAGAACATTTTTGCATGTTGAACACAAGTTACAATTCTGAAATGATATTAAAAAATATTCCATTGCTAACTGAATGTTGATGGGTCTGTCCACCCCAGCAATCATACTATCTAAATAAATAAATAAACAAATAAATAATGTAGGATTCCAGCATCAGTCTCTGACCTGAGTCACCAAAGGCAACATTCCAATATAATTTATGAGCAGACCATGCAGTCTTTGTTCTGGGAGTTTGAAAAGAGCGGGCTGTACTTACTGCGCCTCTAGATTGTAGTTAAGGATTTGTCAAGCCAATGTAAACCCTCTCTGTGTATTACCTGCCTCTAACATCATTACATCAATAAAAAGTCAGGAAGGACACGACCCTCCCTCTTCATCCCCTCTTCCTCTTTCTGTCTCTCACTCCTACCTGCCTGCTGGCCACATGGATCTCTCAAGTGATGGAGAGCCAGCGTACCTTTAAAGATTTTCCTCTTTATTCTCCTTCTTCCTTCTCACCTCACTCCTGATTCCTTATTCATGCATTCTGGTTCATTTCTATCTTCCTGTATTGTGTGCCCAGCAAAGGAAGATAGAAGGGAAGCAGCCTTCTTCCATGACAAGATATGATCTGGTGTCTATCTCTATTCATCAACCTCTCCCCTCGGCTTATCTCTTCTCCTCAAAATCATAATTCCTTTAGTCATTCCCTTTCATCTAGCAATTGCAGGTAAATTGCTTCAAATAGATAGATAGATAGATAGATAGATAGATAGATAGATAGATAGATAGATAGATAGATAGATAGATTAGCTATTTTTAACAGTCTTCCCTCTTGGGAAAGGCCACATTCCCTCTATATCTTGTACAGGAAATAAATGACTTTCAGTTCCATGACAAAAAAAAAGTATTCATTTTAAGTGCAAATTATAAATCAAAAGATCAGCAAGGGCTAGGCCATTTGGGGTGAGTGACTTGACCAGGGTCACATAGCTAGGAAATATATGAGGCAGGATTTGAACTTGTGTCCTCCAAATTCCAGATCTGGTACTCTATCCACTATCTGCCCCAGTCCAACCCACCTTTGGAGTTTGGGTAGATGTGAAAAGATGACACATTCCCGATAATGATGACAGTCAAGCAACTGAAAAATTTTGCCCTGTTAGCTCACTGAGTTGGTGAGCCAGACAGGTTTTCAACTTACTCATGGTTATATATTTAGTTAGAAATAGCAACCCTGGTCATTTGCAGTCTGCTGTCTGCTGGTCAAGCTGCCCTCTCCTCCAATTATCTCCTCTCTGAAGAGCTCTAAAGTTACCATAGGAACCTCAGTTCCTTCTTCCACAATCCTCCAATCTTTCTTTCCATATGGGAAAAACAAAAACAAAATCAGCCTACAAGCAAACATACTCCCTTGCTGAAAGGGGGTAATAATCCCTTCCCTGAAAAGGCTTTAACAGTCATTGTACAAGACTCAGGAAATGTGCTATTTTAACAACCCTAACCTCCAGAGGCTAACTTTTTTGGAGAGTAGAATAGTTAATGCCACTACTCACATTGTGGTAGAGTAGAAAGAGTGAATTTTTAATTTAAAAACCTAGATTCATATTCCACTGATTATATTTCAAATATGCATGTATCTTTTTCTTTCTAAATCTCACTTTACTTGTCTAATTATACTTGCACTACTTTAGAGTTGTAAAGATCGAATTAAATAACCTAAGTAAAATATTTGTTACCTGAAAAGCATTATAGTAAGGTTTTAAAAATCAACCACATTCACTTATAGATCACCCTTTACCTTAGCCTGCTACTTGATTTATTCTCATAATTATTCTTATTATCCTGAGCTCAGTTGTAATCCAGAAATATGTTTTGATTTTTTTTAATTTATTAATAAACTTGGGGCTTTTAAAAATTAACCAGTTGGCTCAAACCTCCATCTAAATTTATTCAATATTAAATAAACTAGAGAAATCTCCTTTCCCAGGAGCATTTATTCATATTTCTCTATGCAGTAAATCCCTTAATCTGCTATGATTAAATAAATATTAAAATCATTGTATATGAAATCTATTAAGTAATACAATCAGTAATAAAACAAACAAAAGGATAAACAATGTTTTTACTTGAGAAAGTTCATCACCAGAGGAGACTAATCCCCCACAATAGGGCTTGCTAAAATACTCACATACCAAATAAAAGGTGAAAATAGTTTAAAAAGGAAAGATTTCTACATTTCATTTCTCTTTGTGTCTTCTTCAGTGTCTCTCCATTCATGATAGAAAATAATATCTTGATAATAATCATTTATCATGCAATTATCTTTATAATATTTCTCCACAATCTAGCAGTTAAGATAATTCTAAAAGTAAAGACTTTTCTCCTTACTTTATGTCTTCTCTGTGTTAAGTGGGTCTGCTACAAGTGTATGTCATCTAATCTCAACTTCGGCAAAGCACTTTCCTTCCTCTTTAATGGATTCTCTCTCCAAGTAATGTGGAACTCCAGAAGAAATGGGATGTCACTAATCCATTCGTAAGAATGCCTAATAGGCTTGATTTATTGACTTAGTTTGAAAAAAATATGATATTATATTTGTTTTATTGTACCTTAGTTTATTTTGTTAAATATTTCCCAAATACATTCTGGAGCACTTGAGAAGACTGTGGACCATATGGGAGAGGGGAGGAATAAGCACCACAGGTGCATGTCTGACACCTGTACTCTATCCCATTCCTGTTCTAAACCTTCTATTCACTCCAGAGACAAGCCATACTCTTCCTCCCCCTACTCTAAAAGTGGAAAAGCTTACCTCAGACTTTATGGCAAAAACAGAGGCCATTTGCTATTAGCTTGTTATTCTACCTTCTTTTCAAAACCCCCGATGTCACCCCAATTCTTTCTCCCTTTTCTTCCCCAAAATGATGCAGAGCTCTTTTCCTTACCAAGACCATATACTCTTGATCACGTTTCCTCCCATTTTCTCTAGTAGATTCCTCCCCATTCCTTTCTCTCTTCTCCTTCTTCCTCTATCTCTAGTTCTCTGCCAAGAAGAGTAATTAGAAATTAAATATGAAATATGTATTCTTTTCATAAAGTATCTCTTCCTCAGATTCACAGATAAAAGCAGTGTCATTCTGCCTCAAGAAAATTGATTTTACTTATAAAAATAAGTTCTATCCATAGAGATATGTGTATAAATGTGAATTATTCCCACACACTCATTCAGGGAAGAAGGGAACCCTAAACTATCAGACAGACTCTAGAATAAGTAAATTTTCCCTAATCCCACCATACCCTTGGACTCACACTACCAAAAAGACTCTGGATTTGAATATGTCTGTACTACTTAAATGATGAAGACATTCTCACCTTAGTGATATTTGTCTTGAATGTGATCTATAATAATACTTGACTAGAATTAAACGATGTTTCCATTTTAGGTGTCATTGATGTAATTGGAAATGAAAGGGGTCAGTAAGGTTGAAAAGGGAGAGAATTTGAAACAAGGATATCTAATGTAGAGTATGTGTGTTTGTGTGTCGGTGTATAGGTAATACAGTTGATAGGATGCTGGACATGGAATCAGTACATTTACTAGCTGTGTGACCTGAGCAAGTGATTTAACCCTGTTTACCTCAGTTTCTCATCTGAGGAAAATGAGCTGGAGAAGGAAATGGCAAATCATTCCAGTATCTTTGCCAAGAAAACTCCAAATGAGGTCACAAAGATTGAGACATGACTGAAAAATGACTGAAGAACACCATTTATGTATATATACTCTCTATCCTGTCTACTTTCTGACTCTAGAAAATTGCCAGCAAAGACTGAGGGTACACTATAACCTCATACACAACTGCTATTTCAGTTGGCATTTTTAGTGGAACATTCAGTAAATATTTCTCTCCCTTGATAGCACGGGGAAAAATAAGTCTTGTACTATCTACAGAGGAAAATAATAATACACTAATCTTTATGCCATCACTATTTGATTTTATCCTCTAAAGTGGAAGCTAGAGAGACAGATGCATAATCTGGGAACATTTCCAGAGTCATCTTTTGCTAAATGAGACATTCAGCTCTAGCAGCATTCAGCAGGGCTCTTTCCTTTGTCACAGTGCCAAACATAGTGGAAAAGATACATGATAAACACATACAAGATGCTGACAACTCAGGACAAGATTAACAATCGTACTTCAGCCTTGGTCTCAGCTACATACAAAGATTTATGTGGAATGATCTGTCTATTTTTTTCTGATGTGTGTATGAATGCCCAAACATTTTCCTTGCTATTGATATCAGAGCATGGTAGATTTTGAAGAGGTTGTAGGGAATATGAAAATGGGAAGAAAATCAGGTTCCAAAGAACCTAACTCTGTAAAACTTTTTGGCAACTCATGAAAAAATTTCCCAAGAAATAGAGAGGAGGATGTATAAAAAATAGAATGTGAGTTTCAGTGAGGAATAAGTAGACGGTCCCAATTTTTCTACTTTCCTTATACTGATCATTTCTGTATTATCTTCAGTGTTTGATCTCACAGATTTTATTCCTTCTGGGTCCTTTTGCCCTTCAGAAAGACTAAAAATGTATCATCATTAATTTGTCCTTATAAAAAAATTAAATTCATGAACTTATATGAAATTATATGAATAAATGAAGCATTTATTAGTCAATATATGTTTTGAGGATACAAATATATGTTTTGAGGATACAAGTAGAGAAGCAGAGAATTTCTACTCTAAAGGAGCTCACATCCTAATAGGAAAGACAACACATAGAAGGTGGAAAAGTCTCATTATCCTTAGGGTACAGTGACAAAGCACATGGTATTTGTGTCATTTCCACTAATAAAGTTAGATCCATTTCTGATGTTGAACATTTTTTGACAATGCCCAAGACTTAGGTGACAAGAACTCTCTTTTCTGGGTCTTCAATAGATGTGATTATAGCACTTTCAGGTTCTCTTGCTGACCTGCATGTCCATAAGGACTGTTCCCCAAGATGGTGGCTTAGGTAATTTACCTGGAAGCAGGGAAGTTCCCAGTTATACACGTTTTTGCTATATCTGAGGGAAACAAGATAAACTTTTTCCTTGACTGAAATCTCAGAAAAGACTCTTTCTTCCAATTCACCATACAGTCCAAACCCAAAACATAATAATGGGCTACATCCACATTGTAAATATTTCTTTTTTAACGTGATTCTTAAGAGATTCTCTTCTATTTGTGATATAGCTCACTTTTTGTCCTTCTACATTTATATTTCTATTCCTTTTCTATGAATCTCACATTTTAAAAATATGTATAATGCTCACATTGGTAACTATGATTAGCAAATAAGAAATGATGGTAAAAATAATGGTGATAAAAGTTGTTACTTTGAAAATGTGAGCAGAAAGTACATATTAAAAACATCCATCTAGAACATTAGGAAAAAACACATTTTAATAACCTGTCATTTCTTATCTTTTTTCTTCACCTTAGCTTCTTTTATATTTCAATTTGATACTCTCTTACCCTTTGTACTCTCACTCTTCACTGTGATTTAGACTGCTCTTCCTTTTTAAGTTTGGATTTTCCCCTCCATCTTGAAAACTAATCCTTACTTGTCAAAGAAGTTATTAGCACGTAATAAATGTCTTTCAATAGTGTCCTATTTCATTTTACTTGACAGACAATGGGTCAATGGTTAAAGTCTCCTTAGGATACTTCAATGGATCCAGGATCTCATTATGAGAGGTATCGTCATATCCAGTAAAAAATGCACATCTTCCATGCAGTATTAACCTATACCATTCTTGTCTCTGTTTTCCCACAAATCTTCCATAAAATAACTATTCAGCATTTAAGAGGTTTTTCTTTGGTTCTTTGAATACTTTGTAGACAGTGATGATGCTTGGAATGTCAGTTGTCTCATCTTCACCTCATGATCAACGCATCTAATTTTCCAGTCAGATGAATCCTTTTTTGTTTTTGACTCTTCTCATACACATCATTGGTGGTAATAGGCTTACTCAAAGATAATTAATGATGATGATGATGATGATGATGATGATGATGATGATGATGTGTGCCAGGCACTGAGCTAAGTATTTTACAACTATTATCTCATTTGATTCCCAAAACAATCCTGGAAAGTAGGTACTGTTATTATCCCCATTTTACACTTGAGAAAGCTGAGACCAACAAAGGTTTAAGATACTTTGTACCTAATTATTATTTTAGGACCTAACCCAATGCCTAAGATATTAATGAATACTTAATAATATCTTATAAATATTTGTTGGATTGATTAGTTATCCCCAAAATAAAACATAGGACTGATCTTTCTGAAGCAGGGCATTTTAAAATAAGAAGAATAAACACAAATTGTTGGTATTTGGGGCCTGTATGGCTTTAAGTTGAATTTCAGTAAGATTAATTTCATTTGTTTTTTTCAGTCCCCAAATAACAAACATTAGTAGATGTTTGGTGATACTACTTGGGAAATAAGAATATTTTTCAAATTTAGTGTAACAGTTGAATTACCTAATTAAGACCAATCTTGATCAATGTTAATTTGTTTACTTCTGATTAGAAATTTATTTAAAACACATTAAATTAATTATCATGTATACTATATTATTTCTGAATACTGTACAAATGGAGATTTTGAACATTTAAAAGATACCTGGTTAAAACTAAACATGACAAAATTTAGTAAAAAAGGAATGAGATGTGCTTTTTTCATGAAATTTTTACTTGAGAAACATTAAATGGTCACTTAAGTCTGCCCATCAACTTATCATCTAGATGTTCCTATTCTCGGTCTCCAGAGTACCCAAATTGTTCTGAGAGAAATGCCTTTTGTGATTACCATTTCAGGCAGGATAATTTGTCTTATATCTTAAATGTCTTTGGAAGGTTCCTATAAATCTTTTCAGTTTATAAGTACTTTAGTTTGAGACTTGCTGAGTTGTTCAGAAAATGGCTATAAAGAAAATTCCCATATTTAAATGATATATACATTATATATATGTTCATATATATACATGTACATATACGTGTGAATATGTATGCATGTAGATGCTGCTTGTATTAATTAAGCCAAAGACATTTTTTGGTAATCATGCACTTTGTAGTCATAATATTTCTAAAGCAATTAACACAAGACTTGTTCAGTGTTTCCTTCTTATATTCAGTGTATAGCTCCCTGATTTCTTCATTCAAAACTGGTGAGATGCCAATCTAGTTGTTCCCAGGCAGTTATTAATTCAGTAGGTAGAGTATTGGGCTAGAATTAGGAAACTCTAAATTCAAATCCAGTCTCAAACATTTGCTAAGTGCTTGACCCTAAGCAAGTCATTTAACCTGTTTGCCTCAGTTTCTTCAACTGTAAAATGTGGAATTATAACAACACCTACCTTAGAGTCTTGTTATAAGGATCAAATGAGATAATTCTAAGTTTTTAGCACTGTTAAAATTAAATTAGTTTCTCTATTAAAAGTATTATATTTTTAGAGGTTTATCAAAGATTATTAGAAATCAAGGATAAAGAAATACAAAATAAGGAAGTACGTGTCTAGGAGGGCTGAATAGCCCATGCAATTTCACTTACCACATCTTGAGAGACAGGTGTGCTTAGAAGCAGAAGCAGAGAGAGCAAGTAGGCAGTACAGTCAGTTTAAATACCCATTTTGTTCTCAGTCTAGGTGGGTATCTCTAGTGAGATTTTAGGAATTCTGGGAACTACCAAGGACTTCTGGGAATTGAAGTCTGGGGTTCAAATCTCCATTTTTACAGCACAGTTCCTGGCATATAGTAGATGCTATATAAATATTCCCTTCCTTCCCTTATCTGCCTGGACTGAATCTTTTTTTGGGGGGGAACTAGAAAACTCTCTCTTCTGGGGAACCTAATCTATTGATTTGAAGTAGTGGTGTCCATTTTGGTCTCGTTCTTCCCTGCCCATTCTATGGAGAGATATTGTCCAAATTGCCAATCAAGATGGGACAAAATGCCCTGGTTCCCAAAACAGAAAACTTTGTACCAGAAAGGCCAAGTAGGACCACGTTCGGGATATGAAGCTGTCTGCTGTCTGACAACAAGGTGATTGCAAAAGGAGATCTGCCTCTGTGGTTGTGCTGATGCTATCATTGCATATTAGTTTTCTTCATTCTCTCTCATGAACAAAACCACCAAATAGTCCCCTAATTCCTGTATAGAGATGCCTTAACCTTTCCACCAAAAATACAGTCCTTTTATGATGATTCAATTCAGTGTTTCTGAAGTCATCAACTCATTCCACTTAATGTAATTTCTGTCCGCATTCCTCATGGATGCCAGTTTTTACTATCATATCCTCTAGCAGCATCACTGAAAATGAATCTCAATACCCCTCAAATATATTTGAAGCATAATTGAAAGCTGCAAGTAGTTGAATTTCCTCAATAATTCCTATGCACAAATGTTTGTGATTCACTACCATTCTCCCACTCTGACAATTTTCAGAAATGCTAAAGCTCCTAATGAGATCAGGTTTCTGAAAAAAAAATTGGAAATAGATGGTATACTTATCCAATTTGCAGATGACTGGAAACTAGGAGGTAGAGATAATATATTAGATGATAGCTCAAGGATACAAAGAAATTTCAACAGTTTGGAATTATGGGCCAAATATAGAATATATTGAAATTTAATAGGCATCAATTTGAAGTCTTAAATTCAGATTAGAAAAATAAATAGCCCTACTATAGGAAAGAAGAAGCAAAAATCAGTATATATGAAATAGACTTAGGGAATTTAGTCAATTAAAAGTTCAGTATGAATGAATAATATTAAATGACTATAAAAGTAGCTAATTCAGTGTTTTGGGAGGATAATTAAAAGTGCTGTCTAGAATTCACATCACAAGAAGGCAACTATTATTGAACTTGATACTCAGGACCAACATTTAAAACTGAAAGAATAATTAGCCACGAATAAGGAAAATTTATTTACAGTACAAACCATAATGCTATGAAATAAAGCTGTGGGATCAGATTATCTGGTCAGGAAGCCTGTTTTCATATTTAAAACATATTTTTTTAGAGACTCCTAGACAGAGGGTGATGAGCTGGGTTCATTTTTCTTTGTCTTGGACCCATTCAACAAGCAGTTGAATCCTATGTATCCCCTTCTCAGGAAAAAAAAAAAGTTTTTAAAAGCACAAATATGTTTTTAAAAAAGTTCTCAGAATGTGTGTATGTGTTAGAAGTTCTGTATTATTATGCTTTTTTTAAATTGTAGGTCATATTTTTAGTATTACTTGCATTCTTTTATTATAAGGATAGATTGTAACTCTTAAATATGGACTAAGTGGTATAAGAAATAAATAGCCCAATGACCTGTCTGCTAGATAGAGAAGCAAATAACCCACTAAGAGAAAAACAGAAATATCATTCCCTATTCCCCACCCCCCAAAATAAAAGAAATATAAATTAATTCAATACACCTTTTTTGGTGGAAAGCAAAACAAGAGTTTCTCACTCATTTTATTGTGATGAGGAAAAACAACAATGAAGTACAGCTGTTGCAGCTGTAAAAATTCCTTATTTAACACTGTGAAAAAGCAGTTTTCTCTGTGAAAATAGCAAATTCTTACCTATGAGTGGTTCATCACAAAACAGATTTTCTTAATTATTTGAAATCTATTCATGTATTTAGTTTGAGATGCTTTTGAAAATACTAGCTTCCTCAAAGTAATGTCTTTTGCAAAAAAAAAAAAAAAAAACCCAATAATTTCAAAGAGTTTACAACCTTGCCCCATCATCAAAAGTAGTGTGTGTGTGTGTGTGTGTGTGTGTGTGTGTGTGTGTATTTGTCTTTACTTGCTAGAATGGCAAGTTATTTATAGAAACTGACATTCATTTAAAATATAAATTTAAAGGAATATTTTTTCTAATTTTTAGTAATGCTTTCTACAATTGAATGCTAATTATAAATATTGACATATAAGTGCTTTAAAAAAAATAGAAAGTTAAGGGTTTTGTTTTTTTTAGTGTTTTCTTTCTTAATACAAACCATTAGTCCTTGTCTTGCCTCAGCAGAGATGGGCTGTCATCTGGAGTTTGAGTTTTGGCCACTTGCTATAATATATATGTTGGAATAGGTGGCATTTATAGGGGTAAGAAGGAAATCCCTTGTGGTATCACTAAATAATCCATTACTGTTTCTTAATCTAGAAACAGAGGTGATATAGTCCAATATGGTTTTCCCTTCCTGTCTAGACTTGAGGCCCTTTGGACCATATGATGGTTTTTCCTCCAGATCCTCGGGAGCCTAATAAATGACCAATGATAGTGATTTTTTCACAACAACTTCAGCACCAGAGCTGGCTTTACAAAGCAAGTAGTAGAAGGTATCAGATACCTTTTGACAGTCACCAATACAGGCAGGTACTATTTTAGAAAGTCTGGAAAGTGCGGAGATCACGACAAAATGTGAAGGCATTGGAGTAAAGGTATTTGGGGAACTGTTGTGATGAGGTCAAGGGTTTTCATCAGTACATAGTTCCTTCTATAGCTGGCATTGTTCTTGAGTAGTAAGCAGTTGGTGCTTAAGAGCCATCTGGCATTTTGTAGCTAAGCACAGCTCCAGAACCATAAGGTGACCCACCCCACCAGTAGTCAGCAACAGCAGTTTATGTTCATTGAAGGATACTAGAAGACTTGGATGAAGTAACTGGCTTTATCTTGTAAGTTCCCAAATTCTTGGAGAATAAACTATCTTTTAAAATATACATATGTAATAAGATCAAATTAGATACCTAGTCTAGGTATAAATGGAGATATCATAAACAAATTAGAACAGAGAACATGTTGCCTCTTAGTTCTGTAGATAGGAAAAGAATTTATGAATAAACAACATATAAAAAAACTTTCTGAAATGTAAAATGGATAATATTGGATACATCAAATTGAAAAGTTTTATACAAATAAAGTTAATATAGTCAAGATTGGAAGGAAAGCAATAATTGGGGGAAATAATTTTATAGACAGATTCTTGGAAAGAGTCTCATATTTAAATTTTAATGTCAAATATATCAGAATATGAGCCATTCCCCAATTGAGAAATGGGCAAAATATGTGAACAGACAGTTTTTAGATAAATAAATCAAAGCTATATATAACTATGTAAAAATGCTCTAAATTGTTATTGACTAGAAAAATGTAACTCAAAATAACTCTGAAATGTCATCTTACATCTATCAGGTTGGCTAAAATGAGAAAAGGGCAAAATGACAAATGTTGGAGGGGATATGGAAAAATGGAGACAGTAATATAGTGTTAGTAGAACGGTTAACTTATTAAACTATTTTGGAGAACAATCTGAATTTATACTCAGTTATAAAACTGTATATACCTTTTGACCTGGTAATTAGCACTATTAGGCTTATTTCCTAAAGAGATCAAGGAAAAAAGAAAAAATGTTCTAAGATATCTATAGCAGCTCTTTTTGTGGTGGTGAAGAACTCAAAACTGAAGGGATGTCAATTAATGGTGGAATGGCTGAATAAGTTGTGGTATATGACTGCAATGGAATACTCTTGTGTCTTGAAAAATGACAAGATAATTAAAAAAAACTTGGAAAGACTTATGTGAAGTGATTCAGTTACAAGAATAGAACAAGGAGAATCGTGTGTATAGTAACAACAATAATGTATGATAATCAACTGTGAATGACTTAATATTAATAAGGCCAGGATCCAGGACAGTTCTAAAAGACTCGTGATGAAAAAGCATAGATACCTCCATAGAAGGAACAGACAGTCCAAATGTAAGATACCATTCTTCACTTTATTTCCTCCATGTATTTTTCTCAAATGTAAGCAAAGTGAAATTTCATTTCACAGCATGACAAAAAATAAAATATGCATTATATGTTAATATTTGAAAAGCCTTTAACTTTCTTGAGGAGGGCAAAAAGGTGGGAGGTAGGGGGAAAAAGTGAGACAGATTTTTGGACATAATGTCAGAATTTGTTTCTCTTAGATAAACACATTTATTATAATTTATTACATATCTACATAATATATTGCATATTATAATTTATTATATATTTAAGATTTATTATATATTATATAATTATTGTTATTTATTACATATTCATAACTTATTATACATTATACATTCATATAATTTATTACATATTACATTAACAAATCACATGCATTATATTATTCTTATGGTACATATTATATTGTGTCATATATAAAAATAAATTAAGCCATTTCATGTATGTAGATATATATTTAAATAATACATAAAATTTAAAAATAAATATGCATATATTTATATCCTTGGTCACTATTTTTAGCATCATGAATTTGATCTTTGCCTCCTAATGGGCTTTTCTATCACTACCTTCTGCATGAGAATAAATGGAAGCTTCTCTATAAAAAGATTAATATATACTCATAACGTGGATCCCAGGAAGACAGACTGAATAAATATTATAATTTTGAAGAATGCATATTGGTCTCACCAATTCTGACAGTGAACTTTGTGAAGAAAAAAAACAAAAAACATGGAAGTCGGTGTCATTCCAATTAGTGATATGTGAAAACTGGCAGATTTTTCTCTCATTTTCATAATTATTTATGAATATTGATGAAGACAACACTGCAACTTACTTGGCTATTTTGCCTTTAGTTTTATAAATGTGATGAAATTCTGTCTTTCCTCTTATGAGTAATTGAACTCACATGTTTTCAGGCATATGAAATGTTATGACAGTTCCTAGGCTTCCATAGGATGGATTTTGAATGGCATATTCTCTCAAAGTAGACCTTTTATTTTTCTTCTTCAGAATCTTCTCTCCTTATCCTTGACTATGCAAACAGAAATATCTCTACAGCATGAACTAGCTCAAGGTGGTTGAAGAGTTGTTCTCTACATTTTCATGCATAAAACCTCAATAGAAAGGAATGATATACTATCTATAAAGTAGTCACAGTGGAATCTCTAATGCATTTTACTCAAGACAGATAATTAAGTCATAAAGTTAGGCCTGACAAGAGCGCCTTCTCTGCCCTGCGCATGGCCAGTAAGGCAATGAACTTTGATCCCAACTAGTTTGGGCAGGAAAGTAGGTTTCTTTGTTCTCCCCAGGCTGAAGAAGGATCCACCCTTATCTTATGACAATTTACCTTTCTACCAATGATAATCCCCTATGTCATTAATTACTATGCATTATGTATCTTTGCATATGATGATCAATAAATACAGGAGCCCACAGGCCCAGCCCAGGCTTTACCCACTCCTCTTTCTTCCTGACTACTATCTCTCTCTCTCTCTCTCATGGAGCAGGCTCCATCTTTCACCTCTGTTTCTCTAATCCCTATCATTAAGCCATAATAGTCCATGCTAATAGCACGGGTTTAAGGACTGTGGCTTGTCTCTAATGATCTCTAAGCTCATTTCTGATGCCCATGATGTTATGTCGTGGTCTTCTCACTGTCTCATGTATCTATGAAGTGGAAGGCGGGAGCTAAAGTCTGTGGAGCTCGATTTATATATGATTCGATGTCTGGTTCTCTTTCTTGCCATCCCTCCAGCTTCAGATCCTCGTTTCCCCCAGAGATAAACCTCTATCTTTCCTCTTGTGGGCGAGGGCTGCTGGCCAATCTCTCGCCTCACATAACCATTACACAAGAGAAAAAACTCATGGATATACACTGTAGAACTTTTAACACTTAGAATATTCATTTATTTTCCTTATTCCCCCTCTACTTCCTCAACCATCTCATTGAGCATCAGTCTGGACTGGACTGGGGATGTAGGTCTTGAGGAACTGGATACTGGAGGAATTGGGAATATGCAAATTGCAAACAATGAATTTCTGTTTCCACAGCTGGAAGCAATTGAAATTAAATTTGCCCTCTGGCCCATTGATCTGTTTGATTGTTTGTCTGCAAGAGGCCTGTAAGTTTTTGACTCTATTGAAGGGCTCCTTAAATTTTAGGGAACATTCTTAAGGAATGCTTTTTTGACCCTTTTACTACTAGTTTTTAATATGCTTTTATACTCTGGATTGTTTTTAAACAACCTTGAGAATTACTTCGACCTGAAGGTATTGAATTAGTTTTATAGTCTTTGTTTTAATCCCTTGCCTATGAGAGATCCCTTGTAACAGATACAGGGTTACAATAATGACAAAATGTCAGTGATTTTACAACGAGCTCTAAAAGAACAGGCACTAGAAGGAAAGGAAGGGAGCACTGAGAAAACCATTTATTAGGACAAAACTATCCTATATGCAGTAGTCAGAGCTACAAGTTGGATATGAACTGTTAAAAGGAAAGGATCAGTCCTTCTCTGACAGATTACTTAGAGAAGAACCTAAACTCAGCCAACCTTCATCTACACTGAAATGAGATGACTGAGGCCTAAGGCTAGAGACCTATTTTTAAAGATCTGTTTAGCAGCTGAAAGGAGAAAGCTTGAATAATGAGGAGATTGCTGAATGACAGTGACTGACCAGAAAAAAAAAAAAGAAAATGCATCCCAAAGTAAGACTTAAAAAAGATCTAGCTCACCAGTAGATAAAGCAACAGAAAACAAAACAAAGATAGTAAAACCTTAGTAAAAAAAAACAAAGCCTATTAAACAAATTTAAAAAGAAAGATTCCAGTGGTTTCTCCAGTGATCATGTAACAACAGCAAGAAATTCTAGAATATTTTTAAAAGAAGACAACTCTTACAAGAAGAAATTATGACTGAATTTAGGACAAAAACTAGAGCACAAAAAAGGCAGAATTTTAAAAAAAAGAAATGGAATAAAAGTTTCAATGCATGATGAAGAACCTTTCCAAAGAAATATATAATCTCTGAAAAATAGAATAACAGATCTGCAATACAAAGAAATACTGAAGAGGAAAAAAATTTAACAGAAGAGAAAAACAGGCAACAATGCCAACATAACATTCTATAAGTCAATGCAACTGACTTTTTAAAAAATCAACCAACAAAAATGAAGTTGGTTGGACCAATTGGAAACTGTATTAAGTCTGAACCCATTCTCTGTAGGGAAAACCATGTTTTAGGGAAGAATAATGAAAATGTGAGTGACAATGTCTATATTCCTTTGCCTTGGAAAAAAATGCTCACTTTTAAAAGGTAAAAAAATATATAAATAAATGAAAAGAAAATTAACCCATGAGCATTTATTAGTATGAGTCAGAGGAAGAGCTTAAAACAAGATCTTGATCACTTTGAAAATTAAACTAAAAATATTCATTGTTTAAAATTGACTTTGAAGACAGAAATAATTTAATTATTACAATTCTCTCAAAAGAATTAAGGTCACTTGAAGATGGAGTTGAATTCAGATCTGCCTGATTTTTTTCTCCTAAGGAGTTTGCCTAGGATTTCAGATTCCTGAGTAAAAGAGTGTCATTCTAAGATTATAGATTTAGAGATGTAAGGAACCTCAGAAGGCATCTACATATTACATTAGACCTTTATTTCAGGTAGTATTTTTTTTTTTGGTAATTGTGTGAAGGATGAAATGAAGAATGGAGGCCATGAGGATCCCAACTACAGTAATGGGCATGTGAAAGCAGACTTTCAGAACAGCATGATGGCTTCTGTTCCCGCAGGCAGCTGCTTGCTACCATAAGTTGACTATCACAGCTCACAGTTTAGTCTTGAAGAAAGCCATCTGCTTTATGTCTCTTGGCAAAGTTTGTTTAGAAACAAGCAGCTGTATAAAAAAAAAAAGAGGAGTCTATGCTTTGCAGTGGCAAATGAACAGGTTCCCAATGTAAATACAAAAATCTTACTAATCTAAGCTAATATCTCCTTGGGAAGGAAATCCCCTTTTCCTAAATCTAAAAAGATGACCTTCATCATTAAATAACTGTCAGATTACTTCTGCATTCACATATCCATGGGATATTTCAATACATAAAAAAGAGCCATGATTTTATTCACATAGGAAGCCTCACAATAATGGTTCTTAATCATTTTGCGTCTTATATTCCCTTTTTGCAGGCTAGTGCCCATGGACTCCTTGGAATAATGGTAAATGCACAAAATTTATTTGTATTTCAATTTATGAAAAAAATTAATACATAGACAATATGCAATTTAATATAAAGAAGAATAAATTATTATGAAAAAGTTGTCACGATACCTATAAAATATGCATGTGCACATAGATGAATTTAAAAAGCTAATAATCCTCAGGTTAATAATCCCTCCATTAGTGAATAGTTTCATAGTGTTCTGCCTTTTTCCTTAAAAAAAATGGTGCTCAGTCATCTTCATCCTCAGTTACCTCCATCCATCAAAGCTCATCAGACAAGATTCTGACCTTATATCACTGGACTTTTACTTGAAGACTTTCTGATTCAATTTTACTTGCTGAAGATTTAATTTACTAGCAAAGGAATAAAAATCTGAGGTTACCACCATGTCCTATTGGGGCATAGAAGCAGATCTTTAGAGGATAGTTCTTTATTTTTTTTCCAGATTGCATATTATACAGTTTTAATACCCATTTTCTGGCATTTTGCGATCCATGTTCTCTTTCTCTCTCACACTTGTCCCCTTGTCCTTTTCCCAAGATGGCTGGTAACATAATATAGGCTGTACATGTGCTATTAAAATATATATTGACATAGATATATAGATAACTTGTATTCTACTACCTGCCATCTTTGGGAAGGGGGAGGGGTAGGAAGGAAGGGTTGAAATTAGACTGCAAAATATCAGAAAAAAATATTGAAAATTATACCCACATTTAATCTAGAAAAAAGCTAAAAAGATGCTCCCTTCCCTTGAGGAGTTTACATTAAATTTTATTTTAAGGCAGTCTTTAGTACCATTTTGGGTCAAGGGTCAATCTGGCAAAGCCTGTGAACTCCTTAGAATAATGTTTCAATTACATAAAAATAAAATTAATAATATTACAAAGAAACAAATTATGTTGAAATACTTTTATCAAAATATTTTTAAATTAATTTCAAAGAGCCCATGAAATCTGTCCATGTACTCCCTGAGGTCCACAGACTTCAGATTAATAATCCCTGATCTAGTGGCTATAGTACTTTCTAAGATAAATGACATAGTTGGTATATTGTAGCAAGATTTCTAAAGAAGCCAAAAACAGATTACCTGATTTTTAAAAAGTTATTTTAGTTCATTCATTTTTACTTCAGTATCATGAAATGCAAATTTGTTCAATATTAAAGAGTCATTTATTAATGAGAATATGAAGAATAATGAAAAATTGGAGATTTGCAATATGATACCATTTGTTGGAATGAGAATTCAAAGTTTGATAAACATAAGAAAAAGAAGGCTGAAGAGGAGAATGACAGGGTTCTTTATAATATGCAAATAGTGTAGTGCCACAGAAAGATGATATCGTTAGAAATACTTTTTAGGAAAATTACTTTAATAGAAAAATTATATTCAAATTTCCCAGGAAATTTCAGTGGACAATTGTGTAGAGTTGCACTACATGTAGAGAATAGATTGGATATTCTTAGAATTCTTTTAGCACTATTTTCCCATGATTCTGTGAACAACAATAAAAAAAAGGCAAAGCTTGACTGCAGGGTTATATATAGATTGTGAGTAGACTCAATAGGTATTGCCACATGGTCAATATGGTTTTAGTGATCAGTATCAATCATAAATTGTAAAGAGTGTTTTAGTGACTAGTAGGGGATATTTATTGTCTATGTAAACATAGAGCCACATGTCACCTTGAAAGCATAATTCTAGAAAAGGAAAACACTCCGAAATGCATCTTCTTTGAAGAATGTACTTAATATTCCACACCAGCAGCCATAAAATCAGGCTCTTGTGATATACAATACCCAAATGTTTCTGCTTCTGATTTCAAAGAAATTTTAGTCACAGGAGATGTTCTTTATCAATTATATTATACAAACTTTTTTTGGTTGTGAGCTACATTTAGCCAGCATGAGAATTTATGACAAACATAAACTTCTTTCCTTGAGATATTTCTTTTGAAAATATTTCCATGTTAAAATTTTCAATCAAGTATCTACCCATCATGTCTAAATCCGTAGATGCACCATGAAAAATACACAGAATATAAATGACAACATACAAATGCTCCATTATTAATAACATAATGGAGTTCAGAAGTTTAAAAAAAATTAGTTAGGCTTTTTTTTGTCAGCAGGCTCCAAAAGGGACAATTTTCTGCAAGGGCAGTCTCTTTCTTAATATGGCTTGTTTATATTAAAGAAATATTTATGATTTCTTTTGTTTTTTTTTTCTGCTTCAACTTGAGAAAGAATGATGATCTCTAAGGCAAAATTGTGTAAATTTGGAAAGTGAAGTGAGTTAACCAGGAGAACATAATACTTAATAACAACAATAACAACAAAATGATTAACTGTGAATGACTTAACTATTATCAACAAGACAAGAATCCAGAATACTCTGAGGGAATCATGATGAAAAAGGATATCCATTGCCATAGAGGGAACAAAGTCCAAATGCACACTGAAACATGCCAGTCTTCACTTTATTTCTTCCATATATTTTTCTCTGGTGTAAATAATATATACCTTGTTTCATGTCATTATGAACAGGGAATGTGTATGTATTACATGATAATATATCTACAACCGATATTATATTACCTTCCTTCTTTGGGAAGGGGAAGGGAAAAATAAGACTCTTATTAGTGTTTTCCATGTTTAATTGATGAAAATATATTCTGTACAGAGTTTCTAAATAGTCAAGTGGATAGAGTGCCAGACCTGCAGTCAGGAAGACTGCATCTCACCTCAGATAACTTACTAGCTTTGTGACCCTGGGCAAGTCACTTAACATTGTTTGCCTCCGTTTTCTCATCTGTAAAATGAGTTGGAAAAGGAAATGATGAAGAACTCCATTATCTTTGCCAAGAAACCCCTAAATGGAATCATTAAGAGTGGTACACAGTTGAAAAATGACTCAATAAATACTCTTTACATTGTAGAAGAAATTCTGTGGCAGAATAAATAGACAAAAAGTGTTCAGAATTTTAACAAACATTTCAAAGTATTGTTTGGTTAGTGTTATTATATTAAATATATCCATTTAGCAATATTACCCAAATGAATTTGGCCATGAAATATTGGGACAGGAAATCTATTGATGAAACTCAGAGATGATATTCCTGAGTTTCCAGGTACACTTAATGTTCTCAGGATAAAAAGAATATAAGGAATTATTTAAACAAAACAGGAGAAATTTAATCTATTTTACACTGAAAGGTTGCTGGTCAGAATTACATAATATTTTAGGAGCAAGAAAATGCATAGTATCATATTTTCCCAGATAATTCCTATTTTAATTACACAGAATACAGTTTTAGAGTATTCTAGATAATTCTTCCATACATGTTTACTTTTTAACTTTGATTAGTTCGTAAATTATATAGCCAATTTTGGAAAGCTCCTGTCAGTAATAGGGATGGAATGATAAAATTCCCACTGTTGAATTCATCTTATTGTTACAGGGTAAATTTGCAGAGATCGATAACAAATTGCTCTGCCTTCTTATTCTAAAAGAATCATGGTTTCATATCTGTCAAAATCATTTCTGATAGCTTGTATTTTTAAAAAAAAAGATTTCTTATTATATTATACACCCAATATAATTATTTCATTCTCTTCAGGGATCTCTCTAAACTAATCTTGTCTTTGTACCACAACAGGAGTCAGAGTGATACATAGGAATAACACATCAGTGTAACATATTATTTTACTTTTGTGATATCAGCATGCAAACTTTATGAATTCTCATCAAAAAAGTCATGATCTATATAGAGTAATCCCTATATTTCCTTTCATGAAGATAGCCATTTCTTTATTGCTTGAACTTTTAATCATATTAATTGGTCAACCAACAGTACAGAGAAACATATTGTTTTCTAAATAGAATTTTCAGTTTCATAACAAAATATAAAGAACTTAGCAGAAAATTTGGCAAGTCATCAGTAATATTTGGAAAATAAATTTGGGCTTGGACAGTTACCGCCATAGCACATGTTCTAAGATGCTTATCCCAATTCCTAATTTTTCTGGTGAATTCAGTCCCCAGTGACCGATGATCACATCCCTTCAGGGCTCTAGTAGTAACCTTGTTGATGTTGGAGGGTGTTTATTCTTGTGCTTCAAGTCTATAAGTCTGCTTCTCAAGATTATCAGCACAGGGGACAGCTGGATAGCTCAGTGAATTGAGAGGTAGGCCTAGAGATGGTAGGTCCTAGGTTCAAATCTGGCCTCAGACACTTCCCAGCTGTGTGACCCTGGGCAAGTCACTTGACCTCCATTGCCTGGTCCTGACCACTCTTCTGCCTTGGAACCAATACACAGTCTTGACTCCAAGACAGAAGGTAAAGGTTTAAAAAAGAAAAAAAAAAGATTATCAGCACAGAATCATTTAGTCAGTCGGCACTAAGTAGTTTTTAGAAAGGAGTATTTACTAAGAATACATAATAAGATAATTGTCATTACCCACATATACACCCATACCATCCCACAAGTACCTATAGAGTCGAAAGGAAAATGAGCTCAAACATAGAAAGAACATGTGTCATAGGGGTAACTCACAGCTTCTGGTTTCCAGAAGTGCTTTTCTCCCTTAATGGGGACCTCATGAAGATCTTATTCATGGTGAATCTCATTGCCAGTCTTTCTTTTGCTCCTCCTGATGCATACTGATTTTGTTCAATTATTTTAGTTTTATCTAATTCTTCATGACTCCATTTGGGATTTTCTTGGCAAAGATACTGGAGTGGCTTGCTATTTCTTTTTTCCAGCACATTTTACATATAAGGAAACTGAGGTGAAGAGGGTGAAGTGACTTGCCCAGAATCACACAGTTAATAAGTGTCTGAAGCTAGATTTGAACTTGGATCTTCCCCACTCCAAGCCAGTGCCCCATCCACTGTCTCAACTAACTGCCTACAGTGTTGCCATTTGGTACTGTCCAAGGGAATAATTCTAGGACTCTAGTGGGAAAATGGGAAGTTCATAATACTCTTGACCCTTCAAAGATCATAAAATGTTCAGGTAGGTGGGCAAGTAGGAGAAGAGGAGTGGGTTTCAAAACCATGGTCTATATTCCTCCACCTACTCCCATTATTAATATTCTGACTGAGTTTTTCTAGAATGCCATGATTACTCTAAACTTTTTCAATATATTCAATATATTTTTCAATATTTTCGATAGATTAAAATTCTCTGATAATTAAAGGGTGATCATCTGGGTGAGACCAAAGTTCCTAAACCTACTTGAACATGATTCCTTTGTAAAAGCACAGAAATCCAAGGACTTCTTCCATTTAGTCTAGAACTTATCATTGAGAAATTGATTGAAACCAAAACCTATAACAAACTTGAGACTTTCTCTAAACTTTCTAAACTATCAGATCATCTTATCACTTACTTTAAATAGGATAGGACGTTTGTTGTTGTTCAGTCATTTTTTAGTCACGTCTAACTCTTCTTGCCCCCATTTGGAGTTTTCTTGGCAGAGATACTAGAATGGTTTGTCATTTTATTCTCCAGCTCATTTGACAGATGAGGAAATTAAGTGACTTGCCCATAGTCACACAGCTAGTAAATATCTGAGAGAGTATTTGAACTCAGATTTACCTGGAGTTCTACCCCTAGCCACCTAGCTACCCCAGTATGATAAGGTGACTCAATTGATTTATTAAACCCAACCCCCAACTTTACCTTAACATTAAAATTTTCTTTCTTGAGCACAATTATTTGGGAAGAGTTTTTTGTTTTGTTTTGTTTTGAAGTTATGTTGTATTGGAAAGGAATGACAGTAAACTTTAAAAAAATTTATAGCTGGATTGAAATTTAAAGTCTCCTGCTTATTTAGATTTTAAATTAAAGACCTGAGTTTATATCTGAGAACGTCTACTTACTACCTGTGTGACATTTAGAAAGATTTTTAAGCTTTTGGAAATTCGATTTCCTCATCTTTAAAATCAGAGTGTTAAAACAGAACTCAAATTTCTTGCAGCTCTAAATTCTTTGAATCTCTGACTATTATTTTAGGAGATAACAAAGTTGTGATATAAGCTAGTTCTCAGACTTCAAAAGAAAATGAAAAAATGTTCCTCCTAAGGTGGTTATGATAATTGGTTCATGAATCTCTATTATCCCAAAGATCTTCCTTGTTTTAAAGATACCATTAGCAATTGTCCTTAGGTTTGCATTGGACCAAGACTTCTTTGTAATAATTAGTGTGTAATTGTGACTGATGTCTACGTTTTATCATAACGTTACTTGCCACCCATTACCAGAAGGAAAATATAATATGGAAATTGGAGTTAGGAAACAATGAAAAATAGACATCTTGGCATGATATGAAAAAAATTCTGACTTCTTTTTTTAATATCTGAAAATATTGAAGAGAGAAACATTAATTGCAATTCTTGCTGAAGTGAAAATGCCCTAATTCTGTGTTGAGTAATTCAGTTTAACATATAATTATTAAACATGTGATAAGTAAGAAAAGGAGGCAATATGTAATGATAGAATAGAGTGTTAGACAAGGGGTTCAGTAGACGGGTTGAGATCCAACCTCTGACACCCACTTTGTGACCTGGTTGCAAGGTTTGTAAACTCTGTACTAGATACCATGTGGATTGTGTCTGTATTGGGTGGAGAAGCTGACACATCAGAAAGTATACTATATTTGCCTTGGAGAAGGAAGATATATAATTTTTATAATTTTTCTCTGACATCAGTAATTTTTTTCAATTTCAGATATGTCACAACTGACTAATATAAACAGCTTCATAGAACTTAGTTTAATGTAGAATAGTGAGGATTTGACATATGAATGAATTATTACAATGTAATCTCATCAATAAGTATTTTCTCGAACTTATTATTGCCCATTATATAAAAAAGGCAAACGTCCATTGCGATATGGTCTATTTTTTTAGTGCATAAACCTTGATTCTGTATCTTTTCTTTTGTTTGTTTCAAAAAATAGGATTTTTATTCCTTGTGTGTTATTCTTTTCCTCTATGAGTTTGAATGTCTCTATTGCTTCTAAGATAAAAGAGAACCTACTGTTTGGCATTTAAAACCCACAGTTTAGCTCTAGGCAATCATTCCAAACTGTTTTCACATTACTTTCTTCAAGCATTCTAGCCTGCTTTATGTTCCCTATAGAAGATATTAATTTTCCTTCCTTTGTACAGTATTTCCCCCAAGCTGAGAATACTCTTACCTCAGTTCCACCTCTTGGAATCTTTAAGTCCCTCAAAGACTATGTCACTTCTTGTAAGAAGTCACTTCCCCATTACCCCAGTTGTTAGTGTCTACTTCTCACCCAATTAATATTTATTGTGTATATATTTTTCATTTCTTTACTGGTGTATAGCTTGTTTTTCCCAAGTAGAATGTAAGCTCCTCCAAGGAAAGGAATGTTTCATTTTTGCTTTTGTATTTCTAGCACCTAGTACAGTGTCTGGCACAAAGTTGGTCTTGAATCATTCTGCTTGAGTTAAATTGGAGTGATATGAAAAAACTTAAATGGAGATTTCTTTAGTGGAGAAAGTGGGACTTTGAATAAAAAGAATAATATTGTCAACATTTTTCAAGATTTTTTTTGTTTGTTTTTCAGTCACATCCAATTCTTTGTAACCATATTTGAAGTTTTCTTGACAAAAATATTGGACAGGTTTTCCATCTATTTTTTCAGTTCATTTTACAGGAAACTGAGACATATAAGGTCAAGTGACTTGCCTGGGGTCACATAGCTAGTAAGGGTCTGAGGCCAGATTTTACCTTGGGAAGATGAGTTTTTCTGATTTCAGGCCCAGCACTCTCCACCTCTCCATTCAGCTGCTCTGGGAAGAGACTAGCATTTCAAGAGATTTTTTTAAAAACAACAATAACAACATATACCCCACAAACTTGACACTTTTTGTCTAATCATTTTTTTCCTTTAATCGACTCTAAAATAATGATCCTGCCTATTTTGCAAGGTCAAACTCAAATTTCACCTCCTCTTGGAAATTTTATCTGTTTACCTTTTGGGGATATACTCTCTCCCCCCTCCTTTAATATTCTATGACATTTACTGTCTGTGTCATTCAAATGACATTTATACTGTCTCATAATTCTTATTAGGCAAATTCAACCCATCCTAAGACTGCCGTATGGCTACATTTCCCTGCTTGGACTGAATATGGTTCAGAGAAATGTGTCTCCAGCCCCAGAACATCATGGATTATATACCCGATGGATCCAGGACCCTAAAGGGTCTCATCTCCATTTATAGAAACAGCTTTAGAGTACCACTTGACCAGTGCACAAAATAAAAGAGGAAGCCCAGTGATGATTTTACATCCTTGGGCAATACTGCAGTTCACCTAATATCCATAAATGTGTGGCTTGTGTTTGTTCTTCTTCTGCAACTTAAAGTCTTAATCTATTTCCTGATGCCACTGAAAGATTGAGTGACTTTTCCATGGCCATGTAGTATGTGAGAAAGATATAACTATGTGATAGATGTTTAATAAATACTTATTGATGGCCTGCCTGATCCAGGTTTTCCTAAGATACCATATTGCCCAATTTGTTTATATTTATTAACTGACTCACTATTGAAATAAATCACTCAATGGGACTTCTTTTAATACCTATCTACTCTAACAATGTTTCCTCAATTCTTTAAAAACATATTTCCTAATATTTATATGTACTGATTGAGGATGACATTAAATTTATTTTACTTTCAAATTGTCAGACAAAAATAGTTTATAGTATTACAGTGCTATATGAAAATATTATTATATGATGAGGTTAAAAATCTGAGATTCCTCTTGATTTTAGTGTCTAAGAATATATTCTGTTAAAAATAATAACTAATGCCTACATAGTATTTTATGGTTTCCACAATACTTTACATATATTACCTTCTTTCATAAAAGAGTTTGAAGCAAAACCAGAGAAAGAAGAGTGAAATTTACTATCTTATTTTCAATGCATCTTAAATTCTCTTTTCTTAGTGAGATGAAATATATATGGCCTTCAGTATCAAGTTTTTCCTTTCTATAATTATTTTTCAAATGCTTATTTATAGAAAACATGATAGCTTTGAGACTGAAAAATTTATAGGATGGGGTATAACTTCACTGAAATATTCTAGCTATACTATTAGTTGCAGAGGCAATGCAGCATAGGTTGATAGAAGTTTGACTTGTGTCAAAAAGACCTGGGTATGAGATTTGCCTATAAATCTAGCAAGATGACGCTAGATAAGTCACTTAATCTCTTTTAGGGCAGTATTAGAAGTGCAGCCTTACTAGCACAGTTTCTAAAAAGAGACTGAACAATCATGAGATCCTAAGCTGGAGGAAGGAATTCTGTTAGCCTAGGAACTTTGTCAGCCCTCTGTAGAGGGAGTTCAAGGCAGTGAAAACTCATGTGGACTCAGAATGAGTAAGAGTTGCTACAGGAATGGAGACTGCCACTAGCTTTGACAGCTTTGACAACAACTGTCTATAAGTATGAACAGAAGCTACTCAGGGACCTCTCTGCCTATCCTCTATGCCATGTAACATCTCTATTAGTCAATCCATTATTTTCTTCTGTTTAAGAAGCACTTGCCCCCACTTGAACTTATTCTAAGATGCTCATGAGGACTGATAAATTTCCTCATTTCCCATTTCCTCTGTTTGGAAAACTAGGATCACTTGCTCTTAAGGTTTTTCATGTTCTTTTTAAGTTTTTGGTTATTTTCTACTTGAACTCTACTATTTTGTCTCTAGATAAATATAAAATAATTCAATTGCCAAGTATTTGTTATGAGGAGTGGGGGGAGAGGCAGGAAAATTCAATTATTATTAAGAGGATGCCCACCAATTGGGAAAAGACTGAACAAATTATGGTTCATGAATGTAATGGAAACTATTGTGCCATAGAATAATGATGAAAGAGACAATTCCAGGGAAATATTGAAAGATTGTTTGAATTGATGAAGAATGAAGTGAACAAAAATAGGAAAACAATTTATATCATAACAACACTGTAAGGACAAAACATTGAAAACTTAAGAGATTTGATCAATGTACAAACTAGACATAATTATAATGAATTGATAATAAAACATGCTACCTACCTCCTACTGGAGAAGCAATAGACTCTGTACAGTGAGACATACATTTGTGGGCATGCCAATGCTAGAATTTCTTTTGCTTGACTATGAACATTTATTATAAGGGTTTAAATTTTCAGTTTTTAAGTGTTCTCTTTCCCATAATGGAAAAAAGAGAAAAGAAATTTATGTTAATTAAAAAATTAAAACTTAAGAATATTGGAATGTTTCCTTGAGATATTACATGGAATGCAAGATAAGGCCAATCTTGGTTCAGCTGGTTAAAGGAAAAAAAATTTTTCTCCAACCTGTGTGCTTTGAGCATATTCATTTTAAATAATAAACATTAATATTACCCTCCCACCCTTAAAGAGTAACAAAAAAAAGGCATGTGAATGCCCAGGACAATGTTTTGGTACCTTGTCTTCCTCCTCCTTTTCCTTGTCCCTTACTGCTCCTCCTCCTCCTCTTCTTTTTAACTTTGGGCCACTTCTGCTATTTGAAAGAACTTGTGTTTTAACCAGCCCTTGGAGTAAAAGAGGAGGGATAGTATGGCAAGAGAGAAAACTTCACCCAAAGTATTGTATAAAGATGAAGAGAGTTTATGGCTAAAGAGATTTAGCTGACACTGTCTATTAGGATGAATATAGTTGTATGAAGAAAAAAAATGAGAGAAACCAAGTTTATTTCTGGTTCAAACTTAATTGATTGTGTGACTTAAATGTGATCTTTTACTCTCAATTTCTAGGGGGTAGCCTGGAGATTATAGTATCAAAGAAAGCTCTTTGGAGAATAGTAGTATCCAAGCTTAGGAGCTTTCTTCTGTGCAATTCATCCTGAGAATTGGTGGTTATAATATCTGATCTATTTTAAGGTATATGACAATGGTGCTATTGGGGTAGAGTAAATATTAATACTAGTAACTAAAGCAAATTCAGCATGTGTGTGTGTGTGTGTGTGTGTGTGTGTGTGTGTGTGTGTGTGTGTGTTGGGGAAAAGGGCAGAGCCACTTGATGTGGATTTTCAATTCAATCCTGTGGAGTAATATTAAAGTGGAAGTGGGGGGGAGAAGGTAGGCTCAGGTATGAGGTGTTTTTTTTTTAATGAATAGAATTTATTTACAAGTATCTCAGCCCTCACTACCCTCCCCACATCATAGAAGGCATCATTCAGCCAACAGATATATCTATATACATTATATCTTTCATGTTTCCATTTTTTGTTCATTCTCTGGAGGTGACACTCACAAATTATTCTTCAAGTATTAAATCTGGAACTGTATACAATACAAGGTTACTATAATCTTTTATTAATGTTTGTTGCATGTCTGCCCTGTTCAACTGATCTACTTCTCTATTTATTAATCCATACCAGATAGTTTTGATAATACTATATAAAACAATTTAAAATCTGGTGAGGCTAGATCTCCTTCTTTTACATTTTTAAATATTTTTTTCATTTTATATTAATTCTTCTAATAGTTGATCTCATTCATTTAAATGGATTTTGTATTTTCTGCCTTAATAAAATAATTATTTGGTTATTTGATTAGGATGGCACTGAATAAGTAGATTAATTTAGTTAGGACTGTCATTTTATTTCTATTGCCTCATGACCACAATATTTCTCTATTTAGATATGACTTTATTTGTGTAAAAGGCATGAAGTTAATGGGCTATTTTATGTTAGAAGGATGTAAAGAAATGCTTCCTATACCAACCAAGAGGGCTACTCTTTGATCACTATATTATGTTTTAATCTAAAATCTTCACTCTGCCATCCTCAACACCTTCTTGTACCTTATTCCTTTGAAATTCAATTTCCTTCATCAATATTCTACTATAGAAGTGTCAGCCAAGTGGACATTGGGCCCCATGAAGCTTACGACACTGCTAAGTGTTACTAAAACCAGAGCAAAATGAAATTGGGAGATTTTAAACATGATAGACAAAAATCCAATAAGATATATAAAATATTACATTTTAAAACTAAGTAAAAATGCAAATTTGACATAACTGTGCTAACTGAAATTCCAAATTTCAATCATATTGATGAACTTCAGTTATTTCCTCTTAATCATCTTTCTAGATCTTTCTGAATCATGTCAGACTTTCTGATAAGCTTCCCTCTTGTGGCTTTTATAATACTTTTGTCATCTGATTCTGCTCTTGACTCTGTCACTTTACTTACTCCAATTTTTCCACTTAAATCCTAAATGTGGAACTTTAATATCTTCTTCTCCACTCCTGATCTCACCCAGTTTATGGCTTTGATTGTCACCATTTTGAAGATGATGGTCAAGGATATCTAAAAATTTGACTTCTCCTCAAGATTTGAAACTCTCTTTGGGTACCAATGTCAAATTTCCAAATATCTGTTGATTGTTTCTACTTTATGCTCAAGAAGTTCAAAACTGAAATCAAATTTCTCCTGCATTTTATTCTTATCCTAACTTCTTTATTTCTGCTGATAGCACTGGCATTTCCATAGTCACTTAAGTTGGAATATGATTAAGCATATTGAAGGGGTAAAATAAAATTTATGAGATTCATTGAGGGGAAAAAGAATTTCTGGATAATAGTGGAATTGGAGAAAGCTTCATGGGGAAGGTGATACTTGAGCTAAGATAGCCCATATAGATTTTCATTCTTGGGGAAAAAAGTAGGAAATTGGCAGGAAAATCTCTCATGTGAATGAGAAAATGTTAGGGAAGAGAATGTATAATTTAACAAAAGGAAGAGAAGTAGAACAGAGGTAAAAAACAAACAAACAAAAAAAGATGTCTCAGACATGTTATTTTTCCCATTGAAGTGAAAAGAAAATTATTATCCAGTAGGTAAGAATATCAACAAAAGGCAATTAAAGAAGGAAAGATACTATTGAACTAGTAAAAGTACATTCTCTATGTCAGCAAACATTTGAATGAAAGTAATATGGAAATAATATTACTAAGTAATTGTCTATGGCACCATGACCTGCCCTTAGTGATGGGGATGAATGTCTATTATTATATTCTTTAAAAGAAAGGAATAAAGATAGGAATTGATATTGGGCATTCCCAGATGAGCAAAATCTTTCAAGCAATTCAAGTCAGTAACTTCTCTACAACGTATAGCTTTAGAAAATTATCTGGAGTATTGGCAGGATCACACAACTATTCTTTGTTGGAAATGAAATTTGAAACCACATCTCCTTGAACTCAAGGCAAAAATACTCTACCTACTACTACACTGTGCTCTATTTTATGGTGATGTATTCAAGGTATATTTTACCATAAGTCTGCATTCTAGAAAATCATGCACTTGGAAAGTAAGGACACTTGGTAGTAAAAAATTTTTAAAAGCTAAGTAAAGAATAGTCATTCCAATGACCCAGAAGATCGTGGAGACCCCAAAAGAAGGGGACAGGAATAGCATATAATAACTATGAGTATGGGTATAGATTAGATCAAAGGCAAATAACAACTGGAATATTGAAATAATTTATTGTGGGGGTAGCTAGGTGGCTCAATGGAACCAGACCTGGAGATAGGAGATCTTTGGTTCAAATATGGTCTCAGTTACTTACTAGCTGTGAGAACCTGAGCAAATCAGTTAACCCCCATTGCCTAATCCTTACTTTTCTTCCTTGGTGCTAATATATAATGTTGATTTTAAAAAGTAATTTAAGGGTTAAAAATATATGGGTAGACTGAAAAAGTCAAGGATTAATTCTTATAGGTAAGAAAATAAATTTCTAAAAAATGAAAAAATAGGGAAAAAACTATATATTGTAAAAGCTTTCCTCGATATTCTAAACAATTTTTTCCCCTTTTCCATTATGAAAACTACTGCTAGGTGTGATTCTGGCCTTCTTATCCATAACCTTTTCTTCATTCTCCCCAAACCAGATCTCCAAATTAAAACTCCACACATGCAATTCTTAGTTGGAGTCCAGAGAATGTGTGTAGCTTATGTTGTTTTCCCCATTTTTCAGTAGTAAGTGCCTATTAAATATCTAGCACTTTGTTAAGCACAAGTTATTATACCTATCCCACCATTCTAATTTCCTACATTATTATCATTTACTTTGATCTTTTCTTTTCAATAGCTTGTTCTTCAGTTTCTCTGCCAGCATCTTGCCCATACCTATCAATGAAGTCATCAAAAAGGATGCATTAAGTGTCCACTATGTGTAAGGCACAATGCTAGGGAGGGCAATTTTTTTCCATGAGCAAGAGAATAAAATGTCCTACTCCCCACTCTGATGTGCTGTGGTAATTTTGTTTTAGAAAAGAATAGGGAAGAGAGAATCTGACTAAAAGAAGAACTATTTTTCCTAGAAAGAACTGGATTTCTTTTTGCCCACAGTCATCAAAAATCAAGCAGGCAAAAAATAGATGGGGACAAAGCATGAACTTGATGACTTTAAGAAAGCAATAGACTGACAAAGGGAAATTTAATAAAAATTAGTCATTAAATGAGAGAAGAATAATTGATCACTGTTGCTAATATGTATTATATGTTTCTAAAATATGCATAAATTAGAAAAATACTAAAAAAGGGAAATAGTTAATAGAATTATAAAAAGACTGAATTTGTGTAATATATTTTCAAATATCAAGGTGTAGCTCCTCAAAATAGATATTTGCAGTGAAAAATACTACCTTGAACATTTAAGAAAAAGCTTTATAGGAATATAAATTTTATTACTATTTGTTGTGGTACTGATATTGCTATTATTGAAAAATGGCATGCTTTTAAAGAGGGAGGTAAAATATTTCTTTTATAGCTCATAACAAATGCTTATTGACTATAACTAACTGATTCAAGAAACTTTTTAATCTAAAAAATCACATCAAATATGAAACAACTTTAGCTAGACCACCTGTAAGAACTCATTACACTAGAAAGTATTTAAGATTTTGTAATTTTTTTTAAAAGACACCTGTGGCTAGGTGATATCTGATAAGGAATGAGCATTTCTAACCTAGAGCTAGTGTTTCCAGGAATATCAATATATTATTTTCACCAGATTAAAATGTTTTCTCCTTTTTCAAATTTTCTTGCATTCCCTTTGGATCCTTTGGCCCTACCTATCACATTCCATCTTATTTGAGTACATAACTTTCTTCAGCTATGCTTCCTCATTTCCTTGATGTCTTCATTGAAGTTGTACTTCCTGCAATAGGTCTTTCCTGGTCACCCTCAATAATAGTGCCTGACCTCTGAGATGATCTCTAATTCATCCTTTATATATCTTGTCATAGTGGATAGAGTTGGGCCCAGAGTTAGGAAGACTCATTTCTCTGAGTTCAAATTTGGCCTCACACCCTTGCTAGTTGTCTAAATGGACAAGTCACCTAACCCTGTTTGCATCAATTTCACAGATTTAAAATGAGCTGGAGAAGGAAATGGCCATCTACTCCATTATCTTTGCCAAGAAACTATTATATAGGGTCATACAGAGTCAGATGTGACTTAAAACAACTTAACAACAATAAAAATATTTTGTATGTAGATAATTGTTTGATTATTGCTTTTCCCATTAGAATGTGAGTTTCTTGAAAGCAAGGATTGTTTTTATCTTTCTTTGTATTGAAAGCACTTAGTACACTTTCCACCAAATTTATAATTAAAAAATTGATAAATGCCTGTTGACTTGATTTACAACATGATAAGCATTTAGGCATAAAGTCAAAATATGGCACTAAAAGAGCCATATTGTGAAGAAAAACTGGCAAATTTATTTGTTTTCCATCTATTTGTTGCCCCTTTAGTTACAGTTATAAATGATCATAGAATTATGTAGCAGAGTTGGGTCTTATACCAAGCTTTTTGTAATCTCATTTTCCCCTCAACTGCTCATTCATTAATTTTAATTTTAATTGTGATGTATTAATATTGCATGAAATCTTTACCAATGCTCCTTTCTGATGTTTTAAAAATACGTTTATGCTCTAGATCAATTTTGCCAACTTTACTACCTATCTGTCTCCTTGACTAGGTCTATTTTCTAGCTAAACTGGTATAATTTCTGAATTTTTAAAGTTTCCTTATTGTGGAAATTGTTTTAATGCATAGATTTTGTTATATTTAGGATTTACTTAGTTTCATTAATAATAAGTTTTAAGATCAGAGCGTTTGCCCACTTTATTCTGTCCACTTTAAGAAAGGAGACAGAAAAAAGTTCTTGTGGGCTCTTTAAGAAACTGGGTTAAAAAGAATGACAGTAGGAAATTCTGGGTAGTAGGTCTCTGTGACTTCCTCTTGAGAGCAGGTAGCTGGATCATTTTCTCTGAGAAGATCTGTAATTTTATTTGATAGAGTTAACTTTTAGAAGTTAACTGGATTAACATCCAAGAAGCTGAAGAAGAGTTGGTTAGACTGAAAGCTTTTCTCCCAAAGAGAGAAACAGGTACCAGAATGGCTCTGTTCCCTCTCACTGGGAGCAGGCCTGGGTGAGTGACTGGCTCTCTGCAAAGAGAGTCTGACATTCTAGAGATTCTAACAGCCATATTTGGCAGTTGGCTTCAGGAAGTTTGTTAATTTTCATAGGTTATTTTAAGAAGGTTAAGATAAATTTAAGTTTATCTATTAGAAAAAGTTTAGTTAGATAGAAACTGAATCTTAGATAGTTGAGAATTGTTTAGGAGGTTCACCTTGGTAAACAAGAAAATCTGTGAGGATTTAGATTGTTTTTTTTTCTTAATTTATTAGTATTAGAATTAGGGTAAGGTATTCCAGTTTATTCCTACTTCCTATTTTCCCTGCCTCTCCTCACAGATATAAATAAATAAGCATTGTATTAAGCTGTGTTTGGATCTCCATCCACAGCCTTCATAGCTTCAGCTTATCTATGCCACTTGATCAGTATCAACCAACTATCAATATTAAAACCCAATACAAGATCAAATATGCCTATTACAATTTCTAGAATAAATGGTGGTCATTGGAGTCAGTGTCTTTATCTTTATCATTTCTTATTTTCCAAATTTAAGAGCTTGTAGGATTGTCAATTTGGAACTATAATAATTTTATGTTATCTTCCCATTTCTATCCTTTTTTCTTTCCTTATCTGCATCTTCTATTTCTTAAGTTCATTTTATACTCAGAATTATATTACTGTGATTTCTGATATTTTGTGGACACTCAGAGAATTTCTCTTTCCCTTTATTCTCTGTAATACTCAATGCATAAGCTAAAACAAAGGTGTCAGACTCAAATAATAACTGGGGCTATTAACCAAACATAAGGATTCCATCACTGCATGTGAACTTAGAAAACCATATTTTATCAGCACATACATTCTATTGTTTTAAGACATTTTTCTGTTATATGTTAATCTAGTACTCAAGAACAGTGAATGTAGCCCGGGTCTGATATTTGACACCTGGGAGCTCAAGCTATCTTTAAAGTAGTTTTGTTTTTGTTTATGTACATCGAGAACTTTGCTTTGTCAAGTGATATAGCAGATTAGGTCCTTTCACTATAGCAACTGTTGGAAAGGCTCTCTGAGAGCCTTCTGTTTTGCTTGGCTATTTCACATGGTAGGAAACGCCTCTCCAAGTAAGTGATAACTCATCAATCACACTAAAAGGGGGTGAGGACATTTGACCCACAAGCATTATCAGTCCAAAAGAAATTCATTAAAAAGTATTCTTTGCAGTCAGCTGGAGTCAGGAGTGATATACTATAGATGTCTCTAAATTTGCTTCCAGATTGAGAGGACAGTTCCTTAGACTTGAAAAATCATCTAGCAGTTCTGTATATGGCTTCTCTTTAAGTATGGGGAAAGCTCTCTCTCTGACTTATGTTAAAGATACACCTTCCTATTAATTGGACTATCTGATTTGGTCCTGACAAGCTGGTCCTCCAGTAGTTTATGTTTATATTGGAACAAAATGGCATACTAAGATAACAAAAGAAGATCTACTTAGCTGAGGCAGGAAGATATTCAATTGAGGCTATCTCCCATTGATTCTGCTGAGTGAAGTCCCCTTATCTATTACCCATTCTCTTCCACCAGTCAAGCAGAAAGCGGAGAATATCTAACTCAGGATTGCCCACCCATGCACAGGGGCAAAACACAAAGCAATAGCACCAAATCCACAAGTGCCTCTAGAGCAGCCCATGTGCCTGGGTTGGGAAGCAGACAGAGTCTGAGCTACACACTCTGTAGAACCTCCTTCCTTTAAACTCCAAACAAAGACAGTTACAGTTTGTAGTTCATAGTTGGTAGAAAGGGTAGAAATTTTTTAAACCAATGCAGCATCTCTGCCTATCACAAGCTAATTAATTGTGGGCACAATTTGCCCACATTCCCCAAATCCTGCAAGAATCATGTCCTGTCCTTTTAAGTGCCTCCTCCAGTGACTTACACCAAATAAATGCAATAAGATCCATGTAGCAAAATGCAAACTGGTCTCTCAAATGGCTTTTTTTTAAGCAAGCAAATAAATGAAAACAAACCTCAAAGAATTCTTTCAGCTTAGTTGCTAGATGATTGTCATATTTCAAGGTTCTTCCTTGATCTGTATTCTCTCCCTATTAGGGCTCCCTTCCTTTTTTTTTTTTAACCTCCTGAGATTGGAAGATAAGATGCTTGAAGGCAGGGGCTGTTTTTCTTTTTCCTGGTATTTGTATTTCCAGGAATTAGAATTTAGCTTAATAAATCTTGAGAAATACTTCACACCTTTACCTATCTGTTGGTCTGTCTACCCAGCTAATTATCTATCTCTTTGTTTCTTTTGGTCTTTGTGTATGTGTATGTGTGTATTCACTTAATTATGAGATAATAAAATGGTGGCCCTCATGTGTAGAGAGGGGTCCAAATCTGTTGGAAAGGTTTTTCCTTGTCTAGATCTAAGGGAGGTAGACTCTAGACTCTTCTGCCACTCCACCCCCATTTTCAAGGAAGATTTTCATCATACCAGAAGGGGATGCTGACCATGGTTGAAGCTAAAGGCTCTCTCCTAAGAGAAAGTGCATACCAATAGAGAAGTATATCTGTCTTCTTCTTTAAACAAATTTTCATCTATGGGATATGATGAGGTTCCTCTAACTTTTGAGTAGTTTGTCATTTTGGAGGGAAGAAGCTGCCCAAGCTCATTATTTAAGGTTTGACTGCTTTCCCACCTGCTAGCAGTTCCACAATGAGCATATGTAACAAATAACAGAGAATTCCATTTATTCAAATCAGTAGCAAAACAAAAATCATAGAAGCTATGAAAGGGACAATCTATACATTTATACATGCACAAACATGTGCATGTACAAACAGACATAAAAGGACTGTAGGGTCCTCTCATGTTTTCCCAGAGTCTTTTCCTTTAGCAACAGAAGTAGCACTGCCCTCTTTTTTCTTCTCTCTGGAAGCTGCCTGGACCCTATAATTAAAAAAAAGATTCTTCTTGGGGAGTCCTAAAGGGAAACTAGCTGAGAACCAAAGCTCTTAGCTCTTACCAACTCAGCTCCACCCCTCATACATGCCGGGGTCTTCATCTCCACAAATAAGGAGAGCATTCCATACCAAAGGACTGGGAAAATATTTCTTATACAAGCCGTCAGTGGATGGTTTTGTCCATATATAATTATAAAATGAACTGCTTGTCTAGCTACATTGTCATTTCCAAAAATCTATTTGAAACCCAACAGTTATTTCCCCAGTCACACATAAATATTTCGTTTTTAAAGCTTGTAGGGAACTTCTTTCATTAGGCCTCCCCTGAAGCAATTGGGTAAAGATGACAATTAGTTACACAGAGGCACCCAAGCTCAGCCAAAAATAGAGAACAACTCATTTTTTCTGAATTTGTCCTTTTCTGGTGAAGGGAAAACCTCCCTTCAATCTCAAAAAATCCAGTTCCTCCAGGCACCTTTGAAGGTAAACAGAATTCTGAGTAAATCTCCTTGTAGAATTAAGAGGAAGAAACTTAAATCATCCCACTGGAAGGCCAGGGACAGGGACAAAATAGCCAGTGGGATAACCTTTTTTAGTACTGCTGTTTTCTTCAAGGTGCCATTCTTAAGGCTACAAAGCACAATCGCATTGGTCTATCCTTTTGGAATGCAGGAAGTTTGCTTTCTGATATCCCAGGACTGAGGGTATCTCCTGGCAAGCAAATACCATATCTAGAGGGGTGACCAAAGGCACCATCAGAATCATGAAGGAAAATTTGGGCTTATTCCCTTGCTCATTCTCCATTTCAGCAGTATCACTATGTGTCAGCCCTGTACAACTCCACCAGCTGCTCTGGGTTGGGGCTATCCCATGGGGAGTGTAGTGGAACAAAATGACCCTTTGGGAGTCATTCAAAAGTTAACCAAAGAAGATTGATGTAGCTATAGCAGGAGAATATTCAAGGCAGCTAGGAAGTGATTCCACTGAATGATGCTTCCCTGACTAAGTTTCCCAGTGCTTTCCCCAAGGTAAGGATCAAATAAAGCTCCTGGTGGCTGTTTGTATTCCTGGAATGAGGAATGGAAGGAGAAGGGAGTGGGGTAGAGAATAAACATTTACATGACACCTACTATGGAAATGCCAACTATTTTGTAAACTGAAGTATATAAATGTAATGAAGTATTACTTTTCCATAATAAATGATGAATATGAATAATATAGAAAAGCAGAGGTAAAGATGAAACTGTGAAAGACTTAGCTACTCTGCTCAAGACAATGATCCAAGACAATATAATAGGACCCATGATGAAAAATGCAATCCACCTTCAGAGAGAGACCTGATAAACTCTGAATGCAGATTGACACACTTTTAAAACTTTCCTCATTTTTCTTATTTTATTTATTTTATTTTTCAACATGACTAATACTATTTCATATGACTTTATGTGTATTGTCAACATCAATTTGCTGGCCTTCTCAAGGAGGGGAGAGAAGGAATGGAGAAAGGTTATTTAGAACTCCAAATTTTGAAACAACAAAAGTTAAAATAGTTAACATATAATTGTGAAGTATTTAATAAAATAAGTAAAAATACATTAAAAATCAAAAGTATAGGGAAATTTAAATTGATACAAACTAAAATAGTCAGAAGCAGGAAAATAGTTTATATATATATATTTACATACATATATATATTTCACAAGGAAAGAAAAAAACAACTGAAATCATAAAAACAAACATAAAACTTTACATTGTGTAATTATAATAACAATGCTTGTCTCTAAGTGTTGAAAAAATATACCTCTCTCCCTTCCTTGCAGAGATAGAGGGCTACAGTTGTAGGATATTGCATGATATTCTTTAGTTTCAATGAATGGCTTTTAAAATTTTATTTTCAAAAACTGTTTTAAGGAATGGCTCTATGGGGGGCCATGGATGTATTTGGAAAAATAATGAAAATGATGTAAAAACAAAATTTATTATAAGAAAGTTTTCTAAATATGGAAACTATACCAAAGCAGATTGGCAACATAATATATTAGAGCATTACTTATGCAGCTAATAGGTTAATTAGTTTGCCCAAGGCCAACACAAATAGGTATCATGGACAAAATTTGAACTCAGGTTTTCCTGACCCTGAAGGCAGGTCTCTATCCATTAGCCCATATGCCTCTGTTGAGGAGATATAAATATAAATACAATGTAACTTTTGGTACTTTTTTATTTTCATATTGCTTCAACCTCATATTCTACCAACTAAAAGAACATATATATATATATATAAATATATAAATTCACATATATTCACATACACATATATGTATATATACACATATTTTAGAATGTTAAAAAATACAATTTTTTGATTTACTTAATATATTTTAATAATGTTACCAGTTCAAAGAATATCTACTTAGTAACTTATTTGAAAATTTGGGGGAATTAATTGCAATATGTTAATAAGGAGCTATTTTAACATTTTTTTTGTTTTATTTCTGGAATATTGCCACAGTTTGGTAGCATCTTAATTGTATATTTTATAAGAACAGAATACAGATTGGGTTTTTTTTTTGTTATTTTAGTCAGTAGAAAACTATATCTTAATTACTGTTCAACTTACTAATTGTTACCATATAAAATTCCAATTCCTTAGTTCAACAATTAAATTAACTCAGAGCATGAGAAAATATAAATTGATATGATTATATAATTATTAATCATGTTAAATAGTTTAAATTACTATGTAGTTTTAAATGTTTCAATCAATATTATATTTCAGCAAAATTTAACATTAGAGCATTTTTGAATGCTTTGTTAATATTGGCCAAATTGAAAAACACATTTGGAGTGGCTTTTTTTCTAATGTATATCAAACCCTGCTTATTAAGACTGATTCAGTCTTCATCTATTCTAGAGCATTTTTGTTTTAGGGGGAAAATGACCCTATAAATATTTGGCTTATTTAATAGCACTAATATCTCTTTCAGGCCATTTTCTAGTATAAGTTGTTTTTATTTTCTATGATAGATCTTAGGAAATGGTTAGAATAACTTCTCTGGCAAATATAAAATCCATAATCCAACTTGATGATGTTGACTAAGTCAAAAGGGCAGCTTGCAGCACTCCTAGGCTATAGTATGCCTTCCTCATGGGCAATCTTACTTCTGATGTTGATCTTGTCTATAATTTACTCCATGACTTTGTGGAATTTCTTTGTCTAAAAAATTAATTGCCTCTTAATTAGTCTGGTGATGAGCCTCTCTAAACTTACCTAACACTTACCTTACAATCCACAGAGAGGTTTATACTTTATGTCTTTCTAGTTTAGGAGGACCTAGGACAATTCAGGTAGCTGGCAAGACCTTCAAAAATCCAACCTTAAGTCCCAACTACAATGAGGTACCAGAGTATATTGCATATAACTGTAAAAAAAAAATCAATAAAACCAAAACTTCAAACATTTTGAACTTTCTATTATCCCTTTCATCTAGATATTATATTCATTACATCTTGAGAGTTTCAGCCTTCATACTACATTGAGAATCACTGAACTCAATGAATAGAGAACTAGTCTTGTAGCCAAGAAGACTAAGTTTAAGCCACTTTCCAGGGCTAGAGGACCCTGAATAAGACATTCAGTGCTCTAGGTAACTTAAAAAAAAAAAAAGCTTTATAAGAAGGGAGACAGACAAATGGAAAGAGATAGAAAAAAAGGCAAAAGACAGAAAGAGAAAAAGAGAAATAGACCTTTGGAAGCTAATAATTTATTAAAGACCCATTATGCGGCAGGCACTATTCTAAGCACTGTTAATTTTTTTTCAAAAAAGGCAAAAGATAGAGAGAAAAAGAAATAGATCTTTAGAAGATAAGAACAATTTATTAAACACCCCTTATGCAACAGGCACTGTTCTAAACATTGGGAATATATTTTTTTTTTAAGGCTAAACCAGTCCCTGCTATCAGGGAGCTCAAAATCTAACATGGAACATGACATACTCTATGTACAAACTAGATATATATGGGATCAATTGGAAATAATCTCCTATTAAAGGCAATAGCATTAAGGGGCAGGAGAGAAACTTCTTGCAGAAGTAGGATTGTAGATGATATTGATAAGTATTGTAGAAAGATAGAAAAGCCTAGAGGTGGAAATGAGGAGGGAGAACAATCCCAGCCATTAGGGACAACCAATCAAAATACCCAGAGTTGAGAGATGGAGTGTTTTCATGGATGAAAATTAATGAATGATTTGAGTTCTTGAAGGAGAGGACAATAAGAAGAACTGGAAGGTAGGAAAAGACCAGATAATGAATAACTTTAAAGTCAGAGGATTTTATATATGAACTTAGAAGTAATAAGGAGCTGCTGGAATTTTTTGAATGGGATGGGTAGTAGCGATATAGTCTTTAAAAGACCACTGGCATCTGAGTGCAGAATGGACTAGAGTACTGAGAGACTCAGGACAGAGAGCTGTGTTATTAATGGATAGGGATAGGAGGAACTTATGAGAAAGCTGTTTCAACAGTCTAGGAAAGAAGACAAGAGGACCACTGACCAGACGAGGGTAATGGTTGTGTTAGAGGAGAAAAGGTGAATGTGAATGATACTGTGAAAGTGAAATCTATACGACTTGGCATTCAAATGGGGTTGGAGAGTGAGAGAAATGGAAAAATTGAGTATGATTCAACCAATCAAACCTGAATACCTAGAAGAAAAAAAGGTAGGAGTACTCTTTGGAGAAATATGAATATTTGTAGAATGGTTTGGCTTATGGAGGAAAACTAATGAATAATGTCTTAGACAGGTTAAATTTAAGATGCTATCAGAAGATTCTGGTGGATACACCCAGTAAACAGTTAATAATATAGGACTAGAGTTCAGAAAGAAAATAGGGCTATATATGTATACCTGAAGTCATCTGATTAGAAATGATCATTGAACTGATGGAGATGAAATAAAAAGTTAAACTGTCGTCTGTATATAAACCAGAGGGAAATGAGGGAAATTGAATCTTAATTATATTTACCTCTCATTCATAGTTTTGATTTGGCTACTCATTGATACTGAGAAAAAATATGTCCCCAATAATAAATCATATATGCAGGTTTCTAAAATATCACTAGAGAAGAGTATTAAATGGTGAATAGAAAACTGTCCTTGGAGTCAGAAAGACCATCATTCAATTCCTTCCTCTAACACATACTTATAGGACAGTCAACTAGCACTATAACCCCGAGTGCCCACAGATATATTTGCTAGTTGATATTGGTGATGAGAATTTCCACATTGACTTCCTTACCCAAATAAAATAACAGGTTTGAATATACGTGTATGTGAGAGATATGTAATGTGAGTGTATGTATATATATGTGTGTGTGTGTGTGTATACATATGTGTATATTATATATTCCCCAGGGTTTGAGGGTGTTTTTTTTAGTAAAATTTGCTTCTCTCCTTAATACATGTTTGTCTACTATTTGCCACTATCCTCTTCTTTCTATACAAGGACAAAGCTTTATTTATTTGCCTGTAAGTACAGCATGAGCTGATGCTAATCTAACTCCAGATGAGACACCTACAAAGATAGAAAGGTTCTGCATTAATTAAATCATATAGTAATCCCAACAGGATCAGACATGTGCCTTCAGATGTATGATAGAGATTTTCTAATGAATATGGTAGTTTTGTGCAGTGAACATTTTCCCTTATGCACTCACATTTTAATAAGACAAGTGAAATATCATGGGGGCTGAATTTTTATATTTATTCCTGAGGTAGCGCCTCTTGAAAAGTCAAATATAATAAAAGGTACATACAGCATATGAGAGTGACTAGAGTTTGCTTGATATTAGTTCAGTGATTTTGGAGGTGAACTTGTCTCCTCCACACTTCTCATAGAAATGGCTTTATCTCTGGAGATTCCTACACTGAAACGGACATCCAAGAATGGAAGGAGGGAATAGCAATGAAGGGAATAAATGTTTATATAGTGCTTTCTAAGTGCCAGGCACTTAGCTGAGCTCTTAACAATGCATTCAGACTTAAACGCAATGATAATGAATATCTGAATGGTGGATTAAACCACCAATTAATCTATAAGACTTAAAGTCTTATAGAAAGGCCTAAACAACTGAGAGTCCAAATGACTTGCCCAGGGTCCCACAACTAGATTATGTCAAAGATCATATATGAATCCAGGTCTTTTTGCCTCCAATTCTGCCTCGCTCAATGCCTCCATATTTTTTTTATTCATGATAAATACCAAAGCACATTCAATAGGGTTTCTTCCAATGTGTCATTATCATATTTTTATTAATAAGAAAGCATACTAAGCTTCTCTCTTTTATCTTCCTAATTATATCATTCATACAACTCATTTCTTTTTCATGTCAATACTAGATCCCAACACATTTTGTTATTGATTTATTTATGAATTCATTCATTGAATAAATATACATTCAATGAGCATATATTCAGTACCAGGCAGCTATTCTACTTTGGCACATGTTTTATATTTAGTACTTACTGTGTCTAGTCAAGAAGTGCTTTGAATATTTTCCATCTGACTTATGACTGTGATTTCTTTCTGAGTAGTTCATTATTATGAATGCCCTTTAAAAAATTACCTTTACTTAAATCTTCAGATCTTCAACTGTGTCTTCTTGTAGTTTCTAAAAAAGATGTTTCTTCACTGATATTTTAACAGAACTTTTCTATTGACCCCACTTAGCACTTCTGTATTGGTTCTGTTTATGAAGCATTAATTCTTTATTTCTGTACCAAAACCAATTTACACTTTTGAAATAGAAACAATTTTCTTCTTTCCAGGTAATTTTTAGAATTTATTGACTATTATAAAAGTCACCTATATATACACCAATCTAATTTTTTTACTTGTAACCTTTCAATTGTGTTTTGATGAAGCCCCTTTTGGAAAACTATGGAAAAAATAACTATTTAAAAACACACATATTTATGTAAATTTATCTGACAAATGCTACTGCACATATATAATTTTCAGAGAAGCAACATGATGTGGTAATTAGAGAACAGTCTTAAGCTGAGATTCACTCTGACCAAGTAGCTTATGTTCAGTGAAGAAAATATAAATAAATAAATATGACACACTGGTAGGCCATTTAAAAGTTAAGAGAAGGAAGTTTTCTCAGGCATAGCAAAAGGATATTCAATAAGGATCCTCCCTGAGGAAACTTCAAATTAATTCTGCCAAGTAAAGCTACCATGCCTGAGTTACCCATTGTGGTCCACCAAACAGTAATCAAAACCCAACTGGAGTTCTTCATGCTGTTTTTTAATCAGATGACAAAAAATTGGTGTCAACAGGTCTTATTACTTTAAGGCAAACAAGTCTAAATGGAAATTTTAATACCTTTTAAGTAAAAATCAGCCTAACATGTATGAGGGAACGATGTGGATGTTGCTCCTACCACAAGGTCTCAAATTCTGGAAGACCTGTATTCAACTGATACATTCTGACTTAATAACAGTGACTAGGTAACAACCTGTGAAAGCCCTACACAATTCCCTAAGACTATAAACTACAGAGAAGAGGCCAACTTGCAATTGTTGAGTTTCTTTATTTGTAGTTTCACCATATCAAGGAAATCAGACCTAGTTCCTGACCAAAGATAGATATATTTTGTCTCCAGGAAAAAAGACAAAATTTCTTCATAAATCCTCTACATGTCAAGAGAGGAAATTTGAATGTCATACTATTAACAAATGAAGAATGCTAAGAAAAGGGAATATTAAGTAAAAGATCAATTGTTATGTTTATTCTTATATTTAATATGGTATTGTTATAATCTCACCTATTTCTGAAAACCTATAAAATTATCAGTTAGTTTCTACTTTCTTACCATTATTTAATACTTTGATGATTGTTGCTGCTTAATAAATCTTTGTCAAAATTTATTTCAAACATGACAAAATAAAAAGTTTACTGGGTTGTTTAAGGAACTGATCAGAGGGTGTTTTAATTGGAAATAGAATCATTTCTGAGAAATATATTGCTAGCCAATTAATACCCAATTCACATTTATATATCACTTAATGTATACAAAACATTGTCATCTGGTAAAACATTATAAGGTAGGGTAGTGAGATTATCATTATATACATTTAATAGTGGAATAAACCAGGATTCAAGTGAGCAGTTTAAATGACTTGCTTGCAATGCCATCTTGGATATTTCACAAACATTTGCTTAATTGAAAATTCAGGTATTCTTATTCAAAATCAAGACCTATCACGTGACCACAGAATGGAGCTGGAAGTGTTAAGCCCATTCAATAAGCATCTATCAAGTATTTAGTATGTTCCAGATGTTAGTTTAAATGCTAAAATGCAAAGAAAGGAAAAAATATAGTCCTTGTCCTAAAAGAGCTCATATTCTAATGGAAAAGACATAAAAGGTTCATATCAGTAAAATGTTAAACATTAATATTAAGTATTTAAAGGAATTATATTTAATAATATTAAATTAACTAAATTAAATTAAATATCAATGTCAATTAGAACCACATTAAATGTTATAATTTAATCACATTAATATCAAATTTAATTTATTACTTTAAATAAAACTATACATTTAATTTTCAAATTAATTTAATCATCATATGTGTTTATAGACTTATATACATATAGGCACATGAAAACATGTGTTTGTATGTGTGTATGCTTTTCAGAGGGAAGTCACTAGCAATTAGAAAATTAGAGAGAAAATTGATACCCAGGAAATGCATCATACAGATGGGGGGTTTTAAGGTTAGTCTTGAAAGAAATCAAAGAAGTCAGCGAGGAGAAAGAACTTTCCAAGGTTAGAAGATAACCAATGAGAAGGCCTGGAGTCAGGAGAGAGAGTCAGGAGAGACAGACAGAGAGACAGACAGAGAGAGAGACAGAGAATGAGGGATACTTTTGAGAAATTCAGTTTCACTGGATCATAATTAGTAGACTTAATTAATGATTAAAAGTCGTAGCATGTGTTCAAATTGCATCATGTAAAATTATAATTATGTAAAATATGGTCATTCATTCCAGCCCCATGGAACCAAGCACTACAAATTAGAATATGAATTCAGGGAATTGATCTACTGATCAGGACCTATATGCATGTACATAAAGGGAGCAAAATGCAGGAAGAAACTAGATGGATAGGAAAATGCCAGGCTGTGAAAGTGTTTAAAGACCAAGCAGAGCATTTTACAATTCATCCTGGAGTTTATAGGGAGTTAACTGACTAAAGGGACTCTAGGAAGAATAATACCTTGGCCACTTAGAGGAGGTGGGATTAGAGTGGGAAGAGCCTTGAGCCAAGTGACCCAATTCAAAGACTATCATAGCAGTCCAAGTGAGATGTGATGAAGACCTTTTTCCTGGTGGTAGATATGAAAGTAGAGAGAAGAAAACATATTTAAGGCATGTGTTGAAGGTTGGAACAAGAAGATCTGGCCACAGGTTGGATCATGTTGAGTGACTGTGAAATGGAAGTTGATAAGATGAGTTGATGACCCTGAGTTAGTATCTGGAAGTATCATGGTGTCCTTCATAAGAACAGGAAATTGGACAGGTAGGTGGCACAGTGACAAAATGACATTATTGTTTTCCCCCTTTTTTATTATTAGTAGTAGAAAGATTTCTGCTTTATTCCTATTATTTGGAATAGTGATTAAACTTTCTGTTTTCATTGAACCCATTGGCACTCTGGTGAGTCTTTGAAAAAAATTCTGGAAAAACAGAAAAATGCAAATGATTATAAAGGAAACATTAAAATATTTATAAAAATTATTTTTTTAAGGTTTATAGACTTTAGATTAAGAATTTCTGATCTAGAGCCACTTAACTTACCTAAAAATGAATGTGATTAAAAAGGAAATATGTTAAAGTAGAAAGAATGTCCAACTTTCCGACTGAGTTTGGAGTTTTAGGATGTGAGTTCAAATTCCATCTCTGGCCCTTAGTGTGGATGAATTTGGGTAAGTTACTTTGCTTCTCTGGGTCTCAATTTTCCCATCTTTTAAGGTAGTGGGTTGGACTATATGATTTCTCAGATCCTTCCTTTCTGATTTGAATTTAAAAAACAGTCATTGTCAACACTTGTTTTACTGTTGGTAGGATTGCTGTATCTCACTACAGTAACAATCCATTTGTCATTGAGGGAATGAGACCTTAGTAATATATTTTCCAATATTTTTTAATTAAAAAATATTTGTACTATATATATGCTTTGGTTTTATTTCATAGTGTTTCTGAGTATAGCACCTACTCTACTTTCCATCTGGGTGATGAGAACAAAATCTACATGTAAAATATATCATAAGAACAACATAGTAATGATTATAAGATCTAGAGATAGTGGTTTCTGAAATTATTTCATCATAATTTGGGCCATGTGCCAGTCGATATTAAATTATATATGAATCAATACTTACAATGTGTAAATTTTATTAAAGGTAACCATGAAGATAACTAGTCCTCAAAAAGTAGGTTAGCTTTATTTCATTTTTTAAAAATTCAAATGATATAATTTTATGATATTAACATTCTTTATTTTGTCATGATGGCCCTAAATTTTAAGGCTAACACTAGGTTCACTAATACAGAATTATTTATGGTTCTGTGAAGTTTTGTATATTTTTACAGAATGCTAATTGTGCTGAATCAAGTCACTGAAATTGCATAATTTTTAGGTTAATATTAGCATAATCCTACATTGTGTTTTTTTTTCAAAAGGAGTGCAGAAATAGTATATCCTGAATATTTTTGCAACATGATAAAGCTGCCAAATGTTGCACCTTCCATAGCATCCCCTGAGACACTGGGAAATGTATTTAAAGGGGGGAAGGGCAAATTTGGTTTAGAATAGTGTGTTCCAGTGACTTAATACTAATAATATAAGGAACATGTTTTATTTTCCTTTTTGGAATGAGAGAATTTTTACCCCAGTTCAAAAATGGATACTTGCATCAGGGGCAGCAGGGGTTTTCTCATTTAAAAAGTTACTTCAATGAGATTTTGGGTTAGCTAAGTTATTAGTTAACCTTAACTAAGGCTTAACTAAGTTATTAATGATGTCCCTTCATAAAACCTTGAAATAGCTACTCAGTCACACCTGTACCATCAAAGGGTAGCCAAAGGTAAAGGAAAAACATTATATTTACTCAAGTTGAGTATCCAAGTGAGTAACTACCCCTTCAGCCTTCTTTGTTGATAGTCTAAGAAAATGACTTTCAGATCTATATATTGAGTCTCCAATATCTCCTCTGAACCCCAATCTTGTATCTTCAAGCACCTTCTGGATAGATCTATGTAGATGTATTGTTAACAACTAAAACTCAACATACACAAAATTGAACTCGACTTTCCAAGGCAACTTACTCTATTTTTTTCTACTCTCCTCAGTTATTCAGGATGTAAACTTTGGAGTTATTATGATACTTTCTCTCTTCTGCCCATACAATCATTTGCTATATTCTATCCATTCTACTTCTGCAGTGTCTCTTGGATCTATTCCCTTGTCTCCAGTCGTGGTGCTGCCATTGAAATTCGGGTCCTCTTAATTTCTTTCCTGAAAAACCATTGTTATTGTCTAATAATAATTTTCTCTGCTGACCTTTTCTCTTTACAAGCTATCTTTTACACTGTTAAAAGAATAATATGTCTACTGTACAGGGTGGACTTATATTATTCGCTTGCTCAAAAACTTTCAGTAGGTTCAGTGACATCAAATGCAAACTCCTAAGCCTCAACACATAACATCCAAAACCTGGGTGTGATGTAACTCCCTAGTCTCATTTCATATCTTGCTTTTTAGTTTATATTATATATACAAGTCAAGCTGAACTCATCACTATTCCCCAAACCACTATATCTCACCAATCACAGACAATCTGACCCATTCCTCCCTAGTTAGATTAGCACTCTATTGGACAGACCTTCAGAAATCATGTTCTCAATCACTGATGAAATCAAGACATTCATTTTTAGAACTCCTACCTTTGGATTTTGAATTCCCACCTGTTTGATAGGTGGCTGACTGAAGACAAACTTACTTAGCCTACAATAACTATCCAGGCCTGCACCAGATCAAGCTTCACATCCTATTTATCCAGGCATCCTCCAAGACCATTTCTGGCTTATTTGTCTGCCAATCCTACTCTCAACCTCCCTGATTTCTCCTTCTTGGGGTGGATACAGTAATCAAATCAATAATAATATTACTTCTGGAATGGGGATGTTAATTGGATTGATTGTCTATGACTGTGAACCCTTAAGGCAAAACTTCTGTTCTTGGCCACTACTCTACTATGTGTATTGTCTTCCTTACATTTAAATCATTGCCCTCATGAATTGTCTCACTTTTCTATTTTTATATCTAGTGAAACATATTAAGTGCTTAATAAATTATTTTAATTCATTCATTCATACATTCCTGAATGAAACATGCAATCTTCTGCCTCTGTGTCTAGGACAAATTCACTCTTCCTTCCTGCCAATCAAAAATCTTTTTTTTTAAGACTTTTTCAAGTGCAAACACTTCAATGAAGCTTTTCTTGATCAAATACATTGTTTCAATGGCTCTTTTACCTCTATCAAAATCTAAAATTTATTAATTTATTTGTTTCTACATGACACCACACTTTCTAGTAGATTGTAACCTCTTCAATGTCAGGAATTGTTTTGGCTTTCCCTGTAAAGGACTGGAGCTACCAGTAAAGGAAAACAAGGATTTTATCTTCCCGATTACATTGCAGGCTGATAAGGAATAGGGATTTTCCATTCATTTTATTTGTATTTCCCAGTGCCTAGTGCACATGATAAGCACTCAAAAGATGCTTGTTTATTGATCATAATCCTAATGTTAATAAAATAATAGTTAGCACTTATATAGGGCCTACTCGGTACCAGACACTGCCACTAAGCACTTATCAAATATCTCATTTGGTCCTCATAACAACCCTAGGCTATTATTGTATGGTAGGGGCTGGAGAGAGAGAGAACTTGTAAACCAAGATGCAAGAAGCTGGAGACCTGCCTGTCCAAAAGGAATGTTCCCAGGAGTTTGCAGTTGAGCTGACCAGGGGGAGGCGACTGGACTTGGAGTCACTCTCCCTGGAGGTGGAACCTGGCTGAAAGACCCTGGTGGGGCTGACTTGGTTTGGGGGATCTCTGGCTTTGGACAGTGGAAGTTGATAAGAAGGAGAAACTTGGCTTTTGAGTTGGTGGTCTATGTGAGAGTTAAGCTGGCCAGGAGAAACTGAGAGACTTTGAGCTTTGTTTCTGGGGTTGAAGCTGAGAAAGGAGACAAGCCAGACTGAAGGAGAGATTTTGAACTTTGTGTCTCTCTGGGGTTAAGCTGAGAGACCTAGCTGATTTTGTGAAGAAGAAGAAAGAAGACTTTGAAAAGCTGTTGTCCTCCATTTCCCTAAATGTCTTTCTTTCTTTTCCTTTTGTATAATTCAATCCCATTATCCATTCTACACTGGAAAAAATTTTCTAGGAATGATTTGATTTCTCTTACAGACTTTTCCTGTGTGGTTACTATACAGATCTTATCAAATTCTCTCATCTCATTTGCAATTTGAGATGTTATTTCATTAATTTCTGCCTCATTTTCTTAAATCTGGCTCTGACTTTCTCTTGCTTCATTGCAATGACTATCATTCACAGAATCACTTTCTTGCACCAATTTTGCACTATTTCCCAAGTTTTTTCTACTATTTTTGTCTGCAGCCTTTTCCTCAATTGTTACCCTCCTTTTACAGTTTAGTAAACTGAGAGGTAGACAGAGGTTAAGAGACTTGCTGGTCTCTTAAGAGTGAGTGTTGACCTGTATGATTTTGAAGTGGGCCACTTCATAAAGCGAAGCTGGACACCCAAAAATTCAATTATTGGACCATTATTTATTGATTAATAAAACATCTACCAGCTGGGACAGACTTCCCTAGTGGAAGCTGCATCAGACTGACATTACAGGATAGCTTATACAGGTTACAAGATACAAAGTTATTTCCTTTCACATACAGGTTCTTATTTGAGACTCAACAAACCTTATCACAAACAGAGGTATGTGTGGTCAGAGACAATACTTGGGTTATTCAGGGGTTGTTAATTTTTACATGAACTTAATTCACTTATCCCATGGTAGCTAAGTGTTATCTTGCATTCCATCCTGACCTCTTTGATATTCCTGAAATTCCTTTGTTTCTTGACTTTCCTAATTCTCCCTAGTCTAGCCTGGGCCTGCATAAGCTGCTTGACCTCCTGGGGGCAGGGGGCCTGGATCTGTTTCCTAAAAATGCAGGAAGGGATTGATCTGCTTTATCTACTTCAATTTTATTACCTTCCCTTATTCAGACTACTTCAATTTCTGAGATCCTTCCTTCTAGGTTTGAATTCAAAGAAACACTCATTGTCAACACTTCTTTTACTGTTGGTAGGATTGATATACCTCAGTACAATAACAATCCATTGGTCCTTGAGGGAATGAGACCTTAGTAATATATTTCTCAATCTTTATGTAATAAAACATTTTCTATATGTGTTTGCAGATAGAAACATGTTTTATTAAGTATAGTAATGTGAATATATTATTAGTGTATCAGATATAGAAATAGTAATATATTATTAATATTAATAAATCGATTAAATATATTTGCCTTGGTTTCTTACATAGTGTTTCTGAGAATAACACCTACTCTACTTTGCATCTGGGTGATAAGAACCAAGTTCAGGTATAAAATATGTCATGAGGATGACAAAGAAATTATTATAAGATAATAGTCACAGATCACATCTAAATCCATATTTGAACTGAGATCCTTCTGATTCTAGGCCAGTGTTCTATCCACTCGGTGTGCTAACTAGCTGCCTCCACTAGTGAACCATAAAATCTGAAGGTATAGGCAAGATCAGAATGTATGGGTATTGTGCCAACTTAGAAGATACAGGCATGTCAGTTTTGGCATTCTGAAGTCCAGGTTAGGCCAGAGGAATAAGCAAAAGAATGGTCAAGACACGTATCCTACCCCGTTGCATTTAGGGAAGAATGATGTCCAGGGACCCACTTTGGGAAGGAATACAGAGAAAATAGTTACTTCTCTCCTTGCACTCCAGCTTTGTGTTTAGATGGGCGGAAGGCAACATTTTCTCAGTATTCAGAGCAAATTTTGGGGTGAGGAATAACTGGGGTATGACTACTGATGTCAAGACAAAGATTGTTTGTCTTATGCCTTTGTGTTGGTCACACTTTCCCAGTGTGAGTAAATAAAGGATTGTTAGGTGTGAGTAGCTTCCTAGAACAAGACAGGGCTCTATAAATGCTGACAAATTCAACCTTTGGTCTAGGTCCTCAGGAGATCCGTTAGAGTTAGAAGAGTTTTCTGCTTTATTATTTATTGTTTAGTTATTATTTATTATTTATTTATTATTTTATTTGTTACTTATTTATTATTAAGGAATTATAGTTTAAAGGTAAAATAATAATAGCACACATTTATAAAGCTCTTAATGATCACCATGTGCTTCTTGTACATGTAATTTCATGTTAGTTTCCAAGGAACTCTGTGAGACAGGTAGTGGGGTTCTGCAAAAAATATTGAGATTCAGATGTTAAGGAGGAGAGCCTGAACTTTATCCTACTTCTCTCTGATTCCAAATCAAATGTTCTACATTTTCCTGCTTTGACCTTTTTAAAGCATACCTTTTTTATGTTTTCCCCATTTTATTTTTGTTTTTTATTTTAATTTGGAAATTTTTATTTAATTAATTTAGAATATTTTTTCACGATTACAAGATTCATGTTCTTTCCCCCAACCCCTTCCCATAGTTGACATGTAATTCCCCTGGGTTTTGCATGCGTCCTTGATCAAGACCTATTTCCATATTATTGATATTTGCAGTAGGGTGATCGTTTAGAGTCTACATCCCCAATAATATCCCCATCAATCCATGAAGCACACGTGGTTTAAAGACAAATGAATTAAAAACACTAAGTATTTTTTGTGCTGGGTACTGTGCTAAATGCTGTTGATACAAATGGAAATGTGACAGTCTCTTTCCTAAATGGGAATACAGTCTAATTGGGGATGATGACACAAGTAGGAGGATAGGAGATTTGTGGTGGTGCTTGGGGTTTATCAGCAGGGAAGACAGCAAAAGTGCCAGGGTTCTAGATGTATAGTGATTGGGCAGATGGACATTCCCATGAGTTAGGAGGTTCCAGAGAAAGGGCAAATGATACATCTCAGCAGTTCTTGGAGTTTCAGGGTGGATTACAATGTCCAGTGGTCTTCTATCTGACCATAAAGACTGTAGTTTTCTGTTCCCTGTTCACCAGTGTTGGATAAGATAGCCAGTGGCCCTGGAGGAGCCTGGGATCTAAAAACATTGTGAAGGGAGCATCAACTGAGAAAAAAAACTCCCTCCTGGTCAGTTCTTTCCTCTGTACTTGGGAAGGAAGAGGGTGAATAAATGGCAACTCCAGTCCCTTCAGTTGGAGGGAGTAGAGCTGGACATCGGACATTGCAGAGATCCTCCCATCCCCATTTAGAGGACACTGATGGAATTCACCTCACTATTTCCTACCCATCTGCTCTCCTGGATTTCAAGATCTCTAGAAATCATTCTACAAGATAAAATCTACTCTTTTGGCTGAATAAGTTCTGTTATATACTTATAATGTAATGCTATTGTGCCATAAGAAATGACCAACAAGATGATAACAAAATGCACCTTTAAAGACTTACATGAAATGATGCAGAGTGAAGTGAGGAGAATGAGGAGAACACCATACTCAGAACCAGCAATAATGTCTGATCTGTCAATGACTTATCTATTATCAACAAGGCAAGGAACAAGAACAACTACAAGGAGATTCACGACCAAAAAAAAATAATTATATAATAATAATAATAACAATTCTGCTGCCATAAAAGAAACAGATAGTCTGAATATAAATTTAAACTATCATTCTTTTTTTTCCATTTCCAACATAATTTTTCCTTAGTATAAGCAATATATTTCTTCTTTTCTGACATGATTGCTATATATTATATGTATATACATGTGTATATTAGTATGTGCATTATTGTGTTGTGGTAATATGTATTATATGAAAATATGTGTACAACCTTAAAAAAGAGATGAAATCTACTGTGTTAACCTCCCACCTTCCCATTGTAAGGGTAAATTTAGGGTTGTGACTGAATATAAATTTAATTGGTCACCAGGGATTAATTCAAATCCCAAATAAAATACTTGAGTCAGTTTGGAAATTTTATGGTGGTTTAATTAATATAGAGGAAAAGAATTAAGAAGAAGACAGAGGGAAAAGGGTACAGGATTTCTCCGGCCTCCCCTGAGCCAAGGGGAGTTCAGAGACCTCTGCCATGAGGCCTCCTCAGAAGATTAGGGGCTTCCTAAGAGGATAGTGTTTTGGAAGGTAAAGGAAAAAGGAATCAGTCTAAACTCTGAGAGAGCTCAGAGAAGACGCCTCACCTGAACTATGCTACTAAGCTTCTCCCAGTATTGTATCAAGGACGCTCACCACCAAACCCAGACGCCAAGATGCTCAGCACACTGCCACTAGCCACTTCTCTGCTGCAAGAGCCAGAGCCACCTATCCGAGAAAAGAGGCCGGAGAGAGGAAGTGATGTGAGATATATAGACCATTTTTACATTACTTCCTGAGGCTCACATGTACCAATGGCAGCTTAAGCTTGATTTAGGACAGCCCAGGGGGGGGTCTGTCAGTTGTTTCTGATTTGTCATTTGCTAGCACATGTGTGTCATAGGCCATCCTCCTAAATACTTAATCCTTAAGTAGTAGAGGTGTAGACATTCCTGTTTTGTCATACTAAGCAGGGTGAAGTCAATCTAAAATTGACACTATATTGTTTCCCATCCTGGCTGTCCAACTTCATTAGGCCTTCCTACTTATCCTTTTAAGCTTCTTTAATGTGTTTTCTTCTTCTGTTAGATTGTAAGCTCCTTTCTGATAGAGACTGGCTTGTGCTTTTCTTTGTATTCCTAGCATTTAACATAGGTGTCTGTTACACAGAAGGCACTTAATAAATGTTCATTGACTCTAACTCTGTTGGGGAATAGCTTCTTCTTGGCTTTTTTGTCTTTACCCTTAAATATCTGATACTATTTAGGCAGGCAGGAAGGAGGGCTCAGCAAGAAAGAATGTTAATCCTTTTCTTATTTACTATGCCCATGACTAAAACTTGACATTTTAAAATATATAACCCAAACAAAGGCTCTCTCCATACCTCAGGATACTATACTCTAACTATGGCCAAAATGATGGAGAATGGAATAATCATTTTTTTGAGTGCTGAACTTGCAAAACTAAATAAGAAATGACAATAGTATCATAGCCATTAGGACATAGTTTATTTAAATCTATTATAGTGCATTTAATGTCATCTCAGTGGCCTGAAAGAGTTAACATACATACCATAAAGCTCCCTAGAACTAATCTGACTTTGATTTAAAACAGCAGGAAATGAGTTATATTGTAAGTAAATGGAATAGCAATGCAGATTTCAGTTCCTTTTGCATAGTGAATGAGAGTCTTAGTATCTGTAAAATTTTAAAATCAATAGATTTATTATTCATATGTTTATTTCACATTTATTTCTTTTACTATGTTAGGTTTACATTTATGCCTCCTGCCAGATGAAAATCTCCCCCACCCACCCTTCAAATCATATGGTGTGATGGGTGCTAAAACTTTAAATTATATTGATTTTCCTTAATGTTATTTTTAATGTGCCTACTTGTCTCTAGTTGTTGCTGGCTTCCTTTTCTCTCTTTGACATTTCAATTAACAGTCAGAGAGAGAAAAATGGGAAGCATGGTGACTTACTAGAGATTCAATTTACAAGTATAACTATGCAAAATCAGCAAATTTTAGATCAACTCCTATTGAATTTTTCTGGGACGGGAACAAATGATCATTATTAAATGGGTAATTTTACATTGTGGAAAATCCAAGAATATATTTTGTCACTGACATTAACAAGCTACATCAATTTCTAAAAATGGTATATTACATTTTTATATGCATTAAATTTGAATATAAAGTTCTATTATTGATATTAAATAGAATTATGCATAAAGCATATACTTCAAAATTCTAAGCAATACACAAATTGTATAAAACTTAATGTGATACAATGAAGGAAATATAATGAAATAATTACTATTTTCCACCAATTACCTACTTTTGATATTTTTCTCATTTAGAGCTATTCATTATGACATTTGATGTAATAATCAAATCAATCAATTTTTTACTTGCCAAATTTTTAGCATATTGTGGAATAAATAAAATATTGTAATTACAAACATATATATATTTAGTGTTTGGTGTTAGGTTGGCATAAACACCATGTGAGTTCTACCATACTTTGAGGAAAGAAATGGCATGAAGTATCTTAATCTGAATGCAAAAATACTCTATATACAAAAACAAAACATGCTTTTACACCTGTCCTTTTAAATATTTAAAATTTATACCATGTATTTTCATATTCTTTTAGTCTGTAAGTTCTTTGAAAGTAGGAACTTTTTATTTTTCTTTGTATCCTCAGTGCTTAGCATATTGCTAGGTACATAGTAACTGTTAATAAGTGTTTATTGACTGACTATTCAGGTGATTTATACCCACTGCTTCCTTCTCTGAGTCTGCTATATATGACCTTTGAATTCTCTTCTTCCTTTTCTACCAAGTGATGAGATTCAGAATCCTACTTGTCTTTAAGCAATGATTTGGTTCATTTACTTCTTCCTCTTTTTCATTAAGCCCTTTTCCTCTCTTGACAATTTTTATTTCTTTTTCCCCAGCTTAATTTGAAAGTAGACCCAAAGTAGCAGTATTAAGTACAAGATGATCTGGGGTTGTTTTTGTTTGTTTCCAAAAGAAAAACAAACCCGTTAATAATTAACATAATTACCAGCTCAGTCTCTGAATCCTAGTCCTTTTCCTGATAACCACTATTTCAACACATTATTCTCAGTGATCAATATAAAGTAGAAGTCTTGTTTTCCTAAATTAGTAACTTATTAATTTTATATGAAGAGAATGTTTAGACGAGTAAGTAATGTATGCCTCTTGGTATATTCTTATTATCTTCTTGTTAATCATTTAGTTTAAGGCATGTTCAACTCTTCATGACACTATTTGGGGTCTTTTTGGCAAAGATACTCAAGTGATTTGCTATAACATTTTCCATCTTATTACCCTACTATATATATATTTTTAAACCCTTACCTTCCATCTTGGAATCAATACTGTATATCAATACTGTTCCAAGGCAGAAGAGTGGTAAAGGCTAGGCAATGGGAGTCAAGTGACTTCCCCAGGGTCACACATCTGGGAAGTGTCTGAGGCCATATTTGAACCTAGAACCTCCTGGGCCTGATTCTCAATACACTGAGCTACTCAGCTGCCCCCATTTTTAAAAATTTATTTAAATTTATTTTATTTTTTAAAACCCTTACCTTCCATCTTAGAATCAATACTAGGTATTAGTCTTATGGCAGAAGAGTGGTAAGGGCTAGGCAATGGGGGTTAAGTGACATTCCCAAGGTCACACAGCAAGTCTCTGAGGTCGGATTTGAACCCAGAAACTACCATTTCTGGGCCTGACTCTCAATCCACTGAGCTATTCCACTGACCACATACCCAACTTCCCTCAAATTCACTGTCATACACTCTAGAAGTTTCATCCTAAAAGATTACTTCTTCCTAACTAGTTCTACTTCATCCTTATACTTCAGTAACCAGTTCCTTCTTATCTGTTAGAATTATATCCAAATTTTAGCTATTTTTTGATGTCCTCCTGTCTTAAAAAATAAATCAACCTGCTCTTGCCACAGGAAGAAGTGTATATCACTGAATTCCTTCATCATCATCTTTATGCCAGAAGTCAACAGTTTACCCAAGGAAGCTGGCTAATGAAACTAAATATTAAGAATTTTAAAGAGAAGCAGATCAATGAATTAGGCATAGAACTAAAAAAGTTAGAAAAAGAACTAATTAGCAATTCCCAATTATACACACAACTGGAAATCCTAAAAATAAAAAGAAATTAAAAAGATTGAAAGTCAGAAAAACATTGAATAAATAATACTAGAACCTGGTTTCATGATTTAAAAAAGTAATAAAATAGATAAACTATTGGTTAATTTTATTTTTTAAAGAAAGAAAACCAAATTATCTGTATCAAAAATGAAAAGTGTGAATTCAACACCAATGAAGATGACATTAGAGCAATTATTAGGAGATATTTTGGTTAATTATATGCCAAAAAAATCTAAAAATATATTTACAAAGATAACATTTGCCCAGGGAATTTAAAGACAAGAAAAAATTCATCCTGTCCCTTATCCTGTTGACCTTCTACCAAAGTAAAATAGATCAACTTTTAACATTGAGGTTGATAATACAACTTGAACTATTTGTAAGTGCCACTTGGATTCTAAGGCAGATTATAACCCATGTTGCTGCTACTGATAAATCTGTGATTGATTTAGCAACTAAAACTTAGAGATCAGTGGAGCAGGAGAAAACAGTGAGTTTCTTAGTTGCCTCATTTCATATAACTAGTCAAGTCAATTCACCATTAATCAATGAACCAAAGAATTCTCTGAATTAGCTGGAACAAATCTCAAATGAACCTAAATCGAATGTAAGCATCAAGATAGAAATTTCCTTATTTAGGAAAAATTTAATGTCCCTTATAGAAGTTTCAAGCCTGAGAACAAAAATTCATTGGAACAAATTAGAATATCTTCATTTAAAGAATCTTCTTTTTGGAAATAGTCCTTATTAACAACAATACTGTTTGATGGTCATTTGTGAATGACTTAAGTAGTATCAACAATGCAAGGATCCAGGACAACCTCAAGGGACTCATGATGAAAAAGGCTATCTACCACCCATAAAAAGAATTGATGGAGTCTGAATGCAGGTTGAATAATACCAGACTTCACTTTATTTCCTCCATGAATTTATCTCTGATGTAAATGATCTGTGTCTTACTTCACAGCATGAAGAATATGGAAATATATATTATATGAGTACCTATGTGTAGCCTATATCATAATATCTACTGTCTTGGGGAAGGAGATTATTTGAAGGGAGAGAATATAGATAATAAAATGTCAGAAAATGATTATTAAAAATTGTATCAACATTCTTTGGAAAAACAAAAAGAAAAGTGTCTTTATATTGGAGTTAATCCATTCCTGTAAAAATAACAATAAATTGATTCCTATAACCACTGAAGCAACAATCATCCCAATATAAATAAGCATTCCCAGGAAAATCATCAGGAAGCAAAAACATATCCATTTTACATTTTGAGAGTCTTGATTTTCTTGTAATGAGCTTGTTGTAATGTCCCAGAATGTTTTATTATTCTAGTGATAACTATGTTTTTCCTCATTTAAGTAGAGAAATAGCATTGTAAATGTTCTTAAGCATTTCAAATGGGAAAAAAAAAAACATGGATATGACTATATAAAACTTGAAATTTTCAATAAGACAAAATTACTTGTTCATCTGTAGGATTTAATATTTATTTCTTAATATATAAGTTGACTTTGGCATAGAAAATCCTAGTTCTTTTCTGAAGTAAGAATAGAAGACAAAATGTTAGCAATCCATTGGTTTTAATCATTGATTTCAACTGTATTGTTTTTAGTTACTAGTTTTCTAAGTCAAGAGATTTTTCTTATATTACCTTTGAACAATTCAAGTCTTCTGGCCTAGAGGAACTATGCTGATAGTGAAAGAACTGACAGGTAACCTTCCAGGGGAAGTCAGTGGCAGATAGGGAGACTTGGAGAGGTCCTTTGTAGAATATGGTCTACTTTTTTTCCTCCCTCCTACATCACTTAGATCATATTTTTATACCACCTTTAGTGCAGTAATGTACTGGAGCCCTCTTAAAACCATCATATTAAAACTTTAAGAATCATATTTCTGAATATAGATGATAAGCTCTAGAAAAAGAATAAATAACCCCAACAATGAAAATATAAAATGTTCGCATCAAATAAAATGGCTAGATATGGATATATTTTTCTGTAAACCCTGCTACTAGGGAATCTATGGCTGGTGGATTGTTTGAGCTCTGGAATATTTAGTTATGGTAGGCTAAGCCAAAGAGGTATCTGTTAAGTTAGGCACCAGTATGTTGAATTTGTGGGTTCTGGAGAGTCCCAGAATTCCTAAGTAGCCAAGTCAGAAACAAAGCTGTACAAAAGCCCTCTTGCTAATAATAATGGATTTAGGCCTGTAAATGTAATCTTTTACTGGTGGCTGAATTTCCATTTTGGGTAAGATATGGAGATCCAGGATAAAAAATAAAACAAACAAACAAAAACATGAAAAGAACAAAGGAAATGAATACAGCAATTATAATAACTTAAAGCTATTTTTGAATTTTATTTTCACTTAATTTTCTGCTAAATACGAAGTATCATTCTTGGAATGTTCAAAAGAAATAGTCTTGTAATTTGTTCAAAACTACCTGAATTATGTCCTTTAGAACTGTTGTCTTCTGCTGCTCTCAGTATTCATCTAGACACAAACCAAATTCCTTTTGTTTATCCCACCCAATTCTATTAATCAAACATTGTGTTACTGTCATATCATATTTACTCTAAGAGTAGGAATGTAATGTTCACTTGTCAAGATAAGTTCAGGAGCTCCCAGGTGTTCATCCCTTTATACCTTCCTTTTGGGAAAGGTAAATCTGTGCAGATAAGACTCTCAGTCAGGTAATCCCTCTCATTTTCATTACTTTGGGACAATTTTGACTCCTCTCTTTCCTTCACCTCTCATCTCTGATCAGCTACTAAATTTTGTTAAAATATTTTTTGAAGCATTTCTCATTTCTGTACCCAACAGGCCATATTGAAATCCAAATTGAACTATTTCAGCAGTGCTTTAAAAGTCTTCGCACGTCTATCCTTTCTCTCCTCAAATCCATCATTTATATTATTGCCAACATCTTTCTTATGCAGAAATCTGGTCAATTTTCCTTTAAAGGGTACTTTTGATTTTTAAATAAATCACAAATTTGCCTAACTGGCATAAAGCACCCTCAATAATCTGGCATCACTCTAATTTCCTAGGATGATCTCTTATTAGTCTTCCTCCTCTGTAAAAATAGTCCCCTTTGTGTTTTCTTTTTAGGCCATTCATTTTGATGGAAAGTTCTTCACTGCTTTCTCTCTGTGTTGAAATGTTTCTCATAATTTAACATTCAATTCAATTGTCACTTCTTGTATGAAGCTTTCTCTGTTTCCCCCTACAAAACTCACAGAAATGTAGTCTGCAATTCTAATGTATTTCTACATTATATTATCTTTGTTTATGGTTTATCCTCCAACTGGGCTTTAAGCTCCATGAGAACAAGAACTTACTAAATCTTTTATTTCCCCTGATACCTAGCATTGAGCTCTTCCCTCCCAAGTATATAGTAAATATATGAAAAAATGATAGCAATGAATGATAGAAAGAAAAGTCAACTTCAGATAGAGGAAGCAATAACTACATGAAGTTAAATTCTGAGCTTTGTAAATCATCTCTATCCATATCTCTATTCATCTGACCTACATCATATCAATGTGCTAAATATTTCATTTTTTTCACTATCATTATGCATTATCAGATATGACAATGACATAATGACTTACTAACACTGGTTGGATATTTGGTGAGCTTATAGTAACATGCTTTTATTTTCCTACAAAGATTATTTTTGCTTCATTCATTTTGATAGTATACTTTGCTGTGGGATTAAGTGTCATTTTCTCCCCTTCCTAGCTGGAGAAATTGAGTGTTTGTCCAAAGGAATATATTATTTATAAGTTAATAAAATGATATCTTGTTCAGGTGAAAGAGTTCAATATAATTGAACCATATTTAACTTCCAAATTTTGTAAAGAACTCAACACAATGCCCTACCTTTTGACATTGTATCTTTTGAAGATGATAAAGGAGAATAAAGCCTCCACCTAGATTTGGTTAAATAGCCTAATAGTTTTTTTAATAAAATTAATTTTTTGCTATTATCATAACTCAGGATATTCAAATTAATGCAGAGTTTTGATATAAATCTCTTAGGTTTAATATATAAAAAATCTAAATGTTTAGAAATCTGTGTAGCAGATATGTTCTGACCTCATCACTCATAGCCAATCTAGCTTTATCTCCTCCTTGGAATTCTAGGAGTGACCCTAATGAGTTGGGATAATTGTTCTCTGATTCTATTAGACTGAGCCTTTATTCTTTTCCTGGTGTATTGTCCCAACAGTTTTAGCTACCAGTGAATAGCACCCAGTTTCATTTTGTTTTGTGATTCAGTTGTTTCATTGTGTCTGAGGCTTTGTGACCCCATGGGCCATAATTATCCATGGGATTTTCTTAACAAGGACAGGATAGTGGTTTGCCATTTACTTCTCCAATGGATCCTTTTGTTCAGGCAATCAGAGGTTAAATGTTTTGCCCTGAGTCATATTGCTAAGAAGTGTCTGAGGTCATATTTGAACTCAGGTCTTCTTGACTCTAGGTCCAGTACTCTATCCATTTAGCCATTTAGCTGCCTCCTTATTTCATTTTACCACGTTTCATCAATTACCTTTAAAAAGAGATATTTGCTCTATAGAAGGCAAAATACACAAAGAGATATTTGCTCTATAGAAGGCAAAATACACAGCTTTATTAGGGTAAAGACCTGAAGTCTCTTTATAGATTTTTTATCACAAGACATTATGTCAGAAAGTAGCCACATGAAAAGAAGTCAATTGAGAAAGAAAAACAGAGAGAGAGAGAGACAGAGACAGAGAGAGAGAGAGAGAAATTCAAATAAGAAAAATGCTAAAGAAAACAATTTAGCCAGTCAAAAAAGTTCTTCTTTGACAAGTTTAGGACATTAAAACCAGTTGCAAAATATTTAAGAATGATACAAAGTCTCTCTGAAGAACTTCTGTCAGACATCATCATAAGTTTTCAAGATTGCATGTTCATAACAATTGGGCTTGATGCCCAGTTCCTTATTACATCTGAAAGGGATTCACATGTAGAGAATCATATGATGCAATTGTTTGTAATGAACTAAACCACCATAGATTCCTAAAAACAGAGATCATTTTTAGAGTTTTGGTTCCTTGTTTATTTGGGGTCTGAAGAAGCCTGATAAGGCTGACCAAATCAAAATTTGAACCCTTTCTTAGGCTGTACTTCAAGCTTAAGATGGCCCCAAAATTTCCCCGATGTTTCCTCTGTTCTAAATATGGATGACCAGTTAGATGCGTCTTGATGGTTTCATCTTCTGAATCATAAGCTCATTGTACTAAATGAGTCTCTTTAGTATCCTAATTAAAAATGTTAGTGGATACAATAAAAAATAAAGGGTAAAGGGAGACTCACTGCCCAGCTCACACTATACTATAACCAATTAGTTGGTTAATTGCCTACATCTAAACCTAGCATATGAATTAGACATAATTTGTCTTCATAGCCCCTAGATGCCTAAGGATCTTAATGAAAACACTTTCAGTATTACCATGGACTCAAAGCAGACTTTATTTTAGAAGTTGATTTTGCTTCCCAAATCCTTTTAAATTAGAATTAAATGAATGACTACCCAAACAATTTTATGTAATATAATACTATCAAATTTGGGGAGGACTCAAAACAAAACAAAACATTCTTCACTGGGAAGAAAAACACTATAAAGTAATTTTATTCCTTCCAGAAATGGTTTCAAATTGAAAGGGAAACCTTTTCGAGTTCTAGTCATTTCCCATTCAATGAAGACTATTCCTTTAACAATTCAATAAAAGTTTAATGAGCACTTAAAAATGTGCAGGGTACCATGCTAGGACTGGGAATTTTTTAAATGATATGAAAAACAATGCTTGCTCTCAAGGAACTTATACTCTATTACCAGATATAACATATAAATAAATAAATGCAAATTATTTTAATTTTTAAAAACTTATTTTCCCCAATTACATGTAAAAAAACATTTTTAAGCATTCAATTTTTTTTTAATTTTGAGTTCTAAATTCTCTCTCACCTTTCTACTCTTTCTTCCTCACTCCCTCCAATCCCTTCCCCATCCCTGAGATGGTAAACAGTGTTATTCTGGTTCTGCTCACTTCACTTTGCATCAGTTCATGTAAGTCATCCTGCTCACCATTTCATATAGCACAGTAGTGTTCTTTATATATATATATATATATATTTATATACCACAAATTGTTCAGTAATTCTCTAATTGATGAAGGACAACCCTCAATTTTCAATTCTTTGGTACTACAAAAAGAGAGCTATAATAAATACTTTTGTACAAATAGGTCTTTAAAAAGTAATTTTAGCAGGACGAGATTACAATTAATGAAGAAGAATCAGGATAGATTCCCATAGGAGGTAATACCTCAACCAAGCCATGAAGATCACATAAAAAATAATTGTTGTTCTGGAGTCAGAGTACCTGGGCCTAATCCTATCTCTAATGTTCATTTAAACGCAGGGTGGTTTTGTAGAGAACTAGAATCAAGCAGGATGCCTTTAGTCTAAGTCCTTCCTCCCAAATGAATTAACTGTCTGACACTAGGCAAGTAACTTCACCTCTCAGTTTACTTGTCTATAAAATAAACAGTTTGGACTTAATGCCCTCTAAGGCCACTTTCAGTGATCTCATGATAGAAGCTAAGGGTTACTAAAGAGGTAACATTGAGAATAGCCTATATCCCATGAACAGGAAACAAAGGCAGAAGGTGGGAGATAAAATGTTGAGTTCTTGAGAGAGAAAATGGGCTTCTCTTTAGGGGACAAAATAAAAGTAAAATACCTAAGCATAAGGTACTAGAATCGTGTCTTTGTCCATGGAATCAATAACTACAAAATGTTTTTATTCATAAGATCCATTTCATTCTCGTTGCTTCTATTTTTCACTTCTAGGAGATTTGACAGATCGGTGGAAAAATGGCGACGTTTTCATTATGATATGAAGATATTTAATCAATGGTTAACAGAAGCAGAACAGTTTCTGGATAAGACTAAGCATCCTGATAACTTAGACCATGCTAAATATAGATGGTACCTTAAGGTAGGTCTTGAGAAGTCTATTTCTCCATATTTTCTCTCTTTCATTTTTCAAGGCACTGAGACTAATTACTCTGAATTCTGGTATCTTTTAAACTCATTCAAGTTCAGACTTGGCAGGGTGCCATAACCAGAAATTCTGATGTTTTTGCTAGATCCTGAGCTATATTCAGTGTAATTTTGTTATAATGTTAGCAGAGGGACAAGGTTAAAAGTAAGGTTGTAGGTTTTCCATGTTATAGCAAGAAATACATGTTGCGTAGGGCAATATCCCGGGAATCTTTTGCCTGTATAAATAATCTATGGCAGTGTGAAATTTTATAACAGGTATTAGGGTGAGGTGTCTGCTTTACATTGGAATATAATTTGTGAAAGAAGCTTTTATAGCATACTTAGCAATTATATATTATACAGAAAGCTGGTTATAATTATAGCTCAGTTCTCATAAAAATGGTGATGTTACAATATGTTTTTATATACCATCTGATTTCTGAAATAGTAACTGCTAAAATGATGTAAATTCAACTAATTATATTTACTTTATGGTTTCTTTTGGTGGAGAATAGAAAATATGTTAGTACAATTTTATCTTCTCGAGTCTCAAATATGTTAATAAACATAATTTGGATTAAGTAGCTTCACAATGAAGGTTATGAACTATTTGACGTAAGTATAAAGTGTTTTATTTTAAAATATTGTTTAAGTACATTTTAACTCAAGCTATTCATGTAGCAGTTTATCAAAAAATATAAGAATTGTGGACTTTTGGTGAATCACAGAAAATGTTCATTAAAAACAAATTAGGGATGTGGTTTCTAACCTAATCTAGGATGAGAACTCCTTTTTGATATACATTTTTTTAAAATCAGTACATTTTATTCATTGAGATAATATGTAGCAATTGAAACTTTATTATCAAAATTTCAGTAAGGCTTTTAAATGCATCTATATTTTAGTGAACAAAATAACTTTTATTTACTATTAATAATAGGCATGATTTATGTAGCACCTTAAAGTTTGCCAAGTATTTTATATTTGTTAATACAATTGATCTTCATAATGACTCTGTGCGGTAGGTGCTATTATTATCCCCATTTTACAGATAAGGAAACCAAGGCATAAAAAGGCTAAGTGATTTGCCTGGTCTTGGAATTAGTATATGAGACATTAATTGGGCTCAAGTCTTCTTCACTCCAAGTCCTGTCTTCTATCCACAGTACCACCTTGCTGCCCCAGGTCTTATTTGAATGGTACATATATATGCACAGTCATGCTGTCTATTCTCTTGGTACTTTACATATGAACTCAAAGGTATCTTAAAATAACACTGTAGTCCCCCAAGATTTGGAAGCCCCTCTATTAAATAATTATATTATTGACTAGAAATTAAATCAGAATAATAGTAATAAAGTTAAAGATTGTAACTTTCTAGTATCAAGCAAATTAGAAGTAGTAAGTACTGCTAGGACTCTTTGTATACCTCCTATACCTGTTTGTTAAGAAATTAAACAACTTTACAATTTGATCACTATCAATTATAGACAGAAAATGAACAGAGATACTCAGTGATTAAATGGCAACTAGGTGGTAAATATTTATTATGTGGTAATATGGATAGAGTGCTAGGACTGGAATCGGTAAGACATGAGTTCAGTATTAGCCTCAGACACTAAATGTGTGATCTAGGTGAGTCAGCCTCTGCTTGCCTCAGTTTTCTCATCTTGCAGGGTTGTCGTGAGGATTAAATGAGATAATAATTTTTGAAGTGTTTAGCATGAAGTGCTATATAAATGTTAATAACAATGATGAATGAATAGGGGGGAAAAGCATATAAATGTATGAGCTCCTCCTTTGGGAAAAGTATTTTGCTCATTTCTGGGACTATAAATACAAAATGCTAACAGGCTCTGCCAACAAAGTGTTTATGTTCTAACGGGGAAAGGCAACCCATGAAGAGGAGTGCTGGTCAAAGCTTAATGCATTGGTCTGGAAAATTAAAGGGTTAATGAAGGCATCCCATGCAGCAAGAAAGACAGAGTTGATTTGATCATGATTTTTAGAAAGGAAATGGTAACCTCAGTATAAGGCAACTGATGAATCTCTGAAGGAATAAGCCAAAGAGCAGGGGCAAAGTAAAGCTTCATTAGAGCTTTGTCTGAAGTAGTGGTCAAGGAAAGACAGTCAGAAATCAGGAGAACTGCCAGGACAGCAGACTCTCCAGTGAAAGAAGGCAAAAAGATGATGAGAGAATATTATGAATGTAACAGAATATCATTGTGCAATAAGAAATTATTAATATAAGAAATTAAGAGAAAATGAAGAGATTTGTATTGACTGATGAAAGTGAAAATAAACAAAACCAAAAAGAACAATTGACCTGATGAATAAAGCAATGTAAATTTAAAAAAATTATTAAAAATCTGAGCCAGTAATACCTGGTCCTGGGGTGCCTGAGCCTGGTGGATCGCTTGAGTTTTGACATTCTGAACAACAATGGGCTAAGATAATTCAGTGTGCCTCAAAAGGCTGGGGTCTCTGGCCACCAGGTTGCTTAAACAGGGGTAACCCTACCTGTATTGGAACAGGAGGAGGTCAAAGATTCCTTGCCGATTATCTGGATAAAGTGTGGGATCTGTAGTGAGTGACTGCTCACTTCCCACCTAGACTACCTGGAAGATATAAGGAGTTTCAGAATAAAACAATACAGACATAAATACATAAAAACACACACAAATACAAAATGATTAAAAAGAAACCAATTAAAAATCAGCAATAATTCTGGAGAATAGATAATAAAACATAACTACCTCCTTAGAGCAGAGATGTGAGGGATTCTGAGGTAGAAGGTTGTTTATAGTATCAGATATAATCTGAGAATCATGTGTTTTTGCTCAGTTTATTTTTGTTAGTCTCAAGGAAGAGCTCATTCTGAAGTGGGAAGAATTTCCCTTCCTTGCCTGCATAAGATAATTTTGGTGTAAAGATAAAAAATGACATCACTAAAATGTATTTTTAAAAGAAAAAAATGGAGATATCTGCTTTCTCCTATAATGATTTGAACATCAACGAACACTTGGGAAAGCTTTAGTCTTATTGTTAAAGGACCTGGATTTCAATACCTTTGGGCAAATCATTTAAGCACCTTGAGCTATAGTTTCCTCTTATGGAAAAAGATCATGACCTATGAGATACCTTCCAGCTCCAGATATGATCCTATGAGACATATCCAATTAACATTTGTCTTCCAAAGTCAGAGAAATTCAGTATATTCTAGTTTTCTATTGGATTATAGACAGAAAAGGAAACCCAGAAGAGAGGGCAATAAAAAATAAAATTCTATGATATTTAGATATTTGGTTAAAAATTCTGTTCTAAACTTCAAAGTTAAAACCTCACTCCAAATAAAACAATATGAAAGACTTTGGATTTATCACCAAAATTATAGATATATTTTCAAAGAATCCTACTCTGCAAAGATATGTGCATTAATTTTCCCCTAACAGATAAAGCAATGAGAAAATACTGCTGTGTTTTATTTTCAATTTTTAAGTGAAAAGGTCAGATAGCTAATCATTGTAAGTACCAAACATTTCATTCTTTCCCAGGGCTGGCAGAATTCTGGCAATAGTTTATTTTTTACTGACTGCTTGCTGGGCAGCATTATCAGTCATGTACTTTTGAATCATAATTTAGCTTTGGATGTAGTGAAGAATAATGGATGTGTATTTTGTAGGATGAGTAACACAAGAATAGATTTCTTAAAATTGACCTTTCCAATACGTTTTTGCAGATTGATATACATTCATAAATACTGAACTTATCATCATTTATATAGACAAACCATGCCCATGTGTGTTGAATACATATCAGTACATATATACATATATCACACTCATATAATACATATCAGCAACCCTTCTTTAACTTACAAAGTCTCTGAGAGTAGCCTGAAACCCTGAGAGATCAAATGATTTCTCCCTTGCTATCATTATGTGTCAGGAATAGAACTTGAACTCAGGTCATCTTTCTTCTTTACTCAAAGACCAGGATTGATGAAGAATAAATTTTAAAGCATGCAACATAAATTTTGCCTACTGAGAAATAGCAACAGACAAGATAAATGGCATTCAGGAGCTGGAAGATGACTAACTCAGCAAAAGACCCAACCAGCTTATTAAGAAAGAAGAAAGAATTGGGAAATACCACGTGTTATGAAAGATGACTTGTTTCCAATCAGAAAATAGATTTTATAACTACTTAGAGAAAGCATAGCATAAGGGAGAGAGAACTATACTTGGAATTGGAATTTGGATCTTTCTAATTTCATTTTTTCAATCACTTAAATAATTTCAATGAACCTCATTTATCTCATATGTAAAATGGAAATAACACTTGTAACACCTATCCCACAGTCTTATTGGGAGACTTTTCATCAGGTGTTACAGCTTCTCTTATATGGATATCAAAAAACTATCAGTGGATTTGAAGGCAATGAAGCTTCAGTTCATTCATATTTGTATTTAATGCAAAAAGTATTATCTATCAAGCTCAGCTTTTAGAAGAAGAAATGTATGTCCTAGAGCTCACTTGCATCATTCAAAGATAGAAAATCAAGCCTGGCATGTTCCTCTGTTCCACTATAGTTCTATCTTTTTCTTCTTTTGCTAACATATCTACTTCTGGGTGGATGACAAAGTTACATAGAAAACTTGACATAATTCTTTCCAAGCTAGGTATGTAAAGTAAACCGATTAGTCTGTTCTCTTTCTTCCATTTGTCATTTTTCTAGAAATAAAAGTTATAAAGCCTGTTATGTACTTCAAAAAAGCATGAAGAATTATGGGAAGAATGTTCTATCCTCTTTACAGGCTGCACAAATCAACTATTTCTTGAATGTTCTTCAATAATGATCTTCTTAAGTGATTAACCTCCATATTCACATACAAAGTTAATATTATCAGTGAGAGGTCATTGCCTACAACATGAGTGGAAGCTCTTAAAATTTATCTGTTATTTCTATTACCTTCTTGTTTTATTTTAGTTTAACATTCTTTCATATAGAGCAGCAGTGTGATATATTTGATAGAAAACCATCCTTAGAGAGTTACTGAAGACAGGTAGTTGGTGCAGTGGATGGAGCACTGGACCTTGAAGTCAGGAAGACCTTAGTTCCAATCTGGTCATGGACATTTCCTAATTGTGTGAACCAGGACAAGCCACCTAACCCTGTTTGCCTCCATTCTTCATCTGTAAAATGAACGGGAGAAGAAAATGGCACATCTCTCTAATAACTTTGCCAAGAAAACCCCAAAAGCAGTAATGAAGAGTTGGACACAACCGTTAACAATTGCTTCAAGTGTTGCCATAAAAATATGTTGACTTTATGACCTTGGGCAAGTCACTTAAACACTCTTTGCTCTCATCTAGGAGTTCTCCGGTTGTACTCTGGATATCTTGTCAGGGGAATCTTTGAGGTCAAAACTATTTTCACTATTAAGGATTTAAGTAATATCAACAAAACAAATTATTTCAGGCTATAGGAAGATTTTGTGACCAATATAGTCATGACAGCTAGTGGGGAAAGAATCATTAATTTTACAAGCTACATAAAATGCCCAGGATTTGATTGCTAAGTGCTTGTAGATTTGTAATAATAATAATAATTGTAATAATAATATTAATAAAATAAGAAGAAATGATGAAAATAACCATAATAATAGCTAGCACATTTAATTATTTATTTATTTATTTGTTTGTTTGTTTATTAAAGCACACTTAAACAGTTTATTTAAAATGGTACTAATATTTTCAGGACACCCTTCTTCCAGGTTTTCAAAAGCACATAACATACATCACCTCAGTTGATCTTTAAAATGCCATAAAGTAAGTAGTACAGTTATTATTATCAGTTTACATATAAGAAAATAAATAATACAGAGAAGTAAAACAACTTGCTCATGGAATCAGAAGTAGAATTTGAACTCAGTTTCCTATTGATTCTAAGTCCAACATTATGGCTAGGGCAGCTTTTTATTATCAACAAAGACTTTTGGGAAGAAAATATTTTAAAGGCAGATAGATGTTACAGTGAATTGAGTAATCAAGTTCCAATCCCAACTCCAAACACTTAAAAACTTCATGACTCTGGGAAAGTTACCTAATCTATGACTAATTTAGTTTCTTCATTTGTAAAATGGTATTATGTTTGTAAAATATTTTGCAAGCTTTACAATGCTATATAAATGCAAATTATTATTATGCACTAATAATAATATCTAAGACATCTCCAAGAGACTCATTATTAAAAAAAGACTCTCCACTGCCCTAGAAGGAACTGGTGGAATCTAAATGGAAACTGAAATGTACCATTATTCATTATATTTCTTCAATGAATTTTTCTCATGTGTAAGCAATATGAGTCTTCTTTCTTTAGCATGGATGAACATGGAAATATGTGTTGTATGTTAGCACATATGCAGCCTATATCATATCACCTGCTGTCTTAGAGAGAGAGGAGAGGTGGAATAGAGGCAGAGAATCAAGATCACAAAATGTCAGGAAATGATTATTAAAAATTGTATCAACATGAAATCTAAAAAAAAAATTAAAGAACTCATAATATTAGTATTATTAAGGATGAAACTTTAGAGCGGATTTTTCCAGGTTAGTTGAGGAAACTCCCTCCAAACAGGTAGACACCTTCCCTGTAATTTAGAGAGTTACCTAGAGTACTGAGGGTAAATGATATGCCCAGGGGTACAGTTGGTATCTGTCAAAATAATACTTAAATCCAGGTCTTTCTGGTTTTGAGGCTAGTTTTCTATCTACTATGCTCTGCTGCCTCTCTCCCTTGGGAATGTATAGCTAATAAATGAAACTGACGGAAACGATAAAATCCCCATTTGGCGTAGCATTTAAAAGAGCTGAACATCCTGTCTCTTATTAGAATGGGAGCTTGTTTATTTTATGAGACCCTGCTGCTTAATGAACCACATTCACAATTAACAGGACTTATTTGACAATGCTTTCATGTGTAGGCATAAGACCTTGTATTTATAATAAAACATATTCAGACAAGCTGTAGGAAATAAACAGAATATGATCATTCTCGATGGAACTTTTTAGGTCTTAAAGTCAATACTTATAAAAATAAATACAAGGAGGGAAACTACAATATGCTGTGGTGACATGAGTCAACTGCCTTTTTCTAGGCATAAGGTAGCTGTGTTAGTGCAAGTTAATTAGTTTTCTCTTGTATCCTGTAGTGTTACTATGTTCTTACTGCTCAGTAATGTGTAGTGTATAATGTCTGTGCAATTAAGTCATACCCTCCAATGTAAAAACACACACACATGGGCGCACAAGCAACTTTATTTTATATTATAAAAGGAATTTTAAGGAGTATGTACTATGGAGTATTAATATCATAAGAAACAATGTTTGATTAAAACCTGAAAATTCATCTATACAAAATTGCTTCTGGGATATCATTACTCTTCCTTTTAATGTTATAAGTTTAAAGTTATAAGTCCAAGCCAGAGAAGTACAGCTAAACCTCACAGCCCAGCAGGTCCTATCCTACCACTGAGCAGCATAGGAGCTCTGACTTACTCCATTACTAAATTGAGCCTATTCTCCCCTCTTTGGGGGTATCTGCTCCCATTCTCTTCACCCCACTCTCCCCAGGGCTCACCCTATGTATGCTGGACTTAGTGCAGATATTACTGGGTTTTATAGCTGAAACTTTTCATCTGTGCTCTAGGCAAGTAAAAGAATATGCCATGTTCCCCCTAAACCCACCCCCCAAAAAAGTTAGGAGATAAATTGAAAGTACATAGCTGATTAGTTGTAATGGGATAATTTTAAATTATGGTATGATTTGAGGAGCACATCTACTCCTTTGCAATCAAATGGACCAGTATCTATGCTATTTCAACTAGATATCCTATTACATCTTCACTTTCTTCATCCTCTCATTTTTGTTGTACATTTATATATATTAACACTTATAAAATTCCAAACCATGACATATTTTCACAGCATTATATAGTATATATGTAAGCATCATAATTCTTGGCACATTCACCTTATGATTAAGTTTCAATTTAAATACACTACTCATTTTCTCTTCTGAAGTGTCTTACTAGCTCATGGGGGGGAAGTAGTATTAAAACTAGGTGATAATAAAGAAGTATCTTCCTTTTTCAGGGGGAAAATGAGGTTTTGATAATTGTCATCTCTTCAGTACAATAGGAGACAGTGAACAGAAGGAAGATGTTAGTAATAAGGATGTTCAAGAAAGACTTCTCTTTGAATATGGACTTTTAGCTGGTGCTTGAAGAAGCCAAGAGGTAGAGAAAAGGATGGAAAATATATTCATATATTCCAAGGAGAGAGGTGGTGCTGTGGATAGAACACCAAGCCCGGAGTTAGGAAGATTCATCTTTCTGAATTCAAATCTGGCCTCAGATACTTCCTAGCTATGTGACCCTGAGCAAGTCATTTAACCATGTTGATTTTGATTTCCTCATCTGTTAAATGAGCTGGAGAAAGAAATGGCAAACCACTCAACTATTTTTGCCAAGAAAATTTCATTTGAAGTCATGAAGAGCTAGGCATGACCGCAAATGATTGAAAAACAACAAAATATATGCCAGCTATAGGAACAGCTATTAAAATGCATAATGAGGAGATGGAGTATCTTCTTCAAGGAAAAGGAATGAAACCAGGGTTTTTGGAATATGTGGAGTATTATATGTATAAGGGGAAAAGGGGTTAATTTTAAAAGGATTGGACTGGATTATTTAAGAGAGTGGTTGTCAGGAATTTAATTTATTCCAAAGAGATTTATTTACAAAATGTAGAAAGAGTGAAGTAAGAAAATCAGAGAGAAGATAAGTTAAGGTATCTAGTCTAAGTACTAAGTAATTTACTTCTGGCCCCTAGCCCAACCTGGGCAGGGAGAGTTGGTTCTTAGCTGGCCTTGGCAAATCTGAGAACCTGGGGAAAAACTCTCCCAAGAGGCTAGTCTCTCCTGAATCTTAGTTTATTCAGAAAATGTCCAGGAAAGGAGTCGGCTCTTTCACTCACCACGTGTCAGTCCAACAGTCTCATCAGTAATAGGGTCATCTGAGGTCCAGTGAGCAGAGTTCTTCAGCCTCCACTCCAAAGAATGAAGAAGTCCCTCCCACAGGAAGTGACCACTCCTTTTAAAGATGCTTCTTTTGTATCACTTCCTGTGTCTTCCTCCACTTTTTATGTGGACAAATAATAGTCTAAAACCTTGCTTAGGATTGTCCAGGAGGCAGTCAGTCGATTCTGATTCATTACCTACTATTGCACACATGGGTCATTTAATGATTTAGTGAGATGTTTACACTTTTGGTGATTAGATCTAAAAATGCGCAGATCTTCCCACTCAACTTAAAGTAGGATGTTCTAAAAATAGGCAGGGATTACAATTTTAATCTTTACAATCAGGGGAGAGCTAATTTTAATCTTCATATATGAAATCATAAACCAAACAAAAACCACAAACCAACCAGTAATCGAGTATGTGGAGAGAATAAGATATAAGACTGAAAGGAGATGAAGTGTTTGAAATAACAAAAAGAGGGGTTTTTGTTTGATTCTGGGATTGCAAGAGAGATGCTTAAAGTTTTATTAGTCAGTTATTCTTGCGTGTAAATAAATTTATCTCTTATTGTCTAAAGGAAAGTTTACAGAGAAGGATCAGTGGACCATTAGGTGCCTGAGTGGAGGCAAGGTCAAGGAGTAAAAGGTACTGAATAGAAGGAAATTTGGTTTTTGTCCTTAATAGAAGCGAACCAAAATGGTGTCACCAAATTTGGGTCAGTGTACAGTGTGTGTTACTGTGTCTAGATCAGTAGATGCTGGGAACACCCACAGGTTGGACATATGAACATTTGAAGTAGAGATGACTCTAAGTTGTCAGATTTCCCATTTCTTTTGAGCTACTGCATTTCTCCTTTGCTCATTGAGCACAGTGTCTTCATGGCATTGAATGCTATGTTGGATGGTACTTTGCTGGGTTCTCCCATGTCTCATATTCAATAGCAAAGTTCATTAGAGAGATCTTGATAGTGTCCTTGTATCACTTCTTCTGACTTCCATATGAATGCTTCTCTAAGATCTCTATAAAATAGTTTTTTAGGCAAATATGCTTTTAACATTTGAACAACCTAGCCAGTCCATTGGAGTTGTCCTCTTTGCAGGAGACATTGAATACTTGGTAGTTCTCTTCTCTAGAGAAGATTTCATTGTCCAGTTTTTATCTTACCAAGTGATCTTCAGAATTTCCTAAAATATTTCAAATGGAGGCAAGTTGGGGGAAGTTAAAATGGTGCAGAAAGTACTCTAGAATAATACTGACTTCACAATTTTACCTGAATAGGCCACGATGTAATAGACCTAGAGCATTTTCCAGAATAACTAATAGTTAATTCTCAGTTCTGACCTTCAGTGAGAATTGCACTTGGTTACTAACCTTGATTTCTTCAATTGAATGAAAAGGGGGAGATGGAGTTACTTTCTCTTTCCCCTTAGGATCATTGCATAGAGTTTTCATTTTTCACAGGTCATTTTTGCTGGTCATCTCATTGTAAAATTGTTTGAATTGTCCCTTAGAGTATAACTGGTAAAAATAAGGTGGAAGATATTGGAAGAATAATTGTGGTTACTTGTCTTTCTGTAAAAGAGGTGGCTATAGTTAATATTCTTACTAACTCTGCTTAATTATTGAGGCTAATTTAAAGCATGTGTATTTCTCAATTATTTAAAGCTATAATGAATCAAGAAAGTAATTCATTCTGAGACAATGTAGTATAAAGAAAAGATAGCTGGATTTTGGAAACCTGATTTGAATGCTGGCCTTGCCATTTATTGGCTGAGTGACCTTGAGCAAATTGCTTAATCTCTCTGAATCTTAGTTAACTCATCTATAAATCATAAGGAAGGAAATGAGAGTTTATTAAGCACCTACTATGTGCCAAGAACTAAATTAAATCCTTTACAAAAATTATCTTATTTTATCTTCAATGACAAAAGGGTAGATATGATTATTTTGTCCCATTTTTAAGATGAGAAAACTGAGGCTGAGACAAAATAACTCACCCACAGTCACAGAGCTAGGTAGGAAGTGTCTAGGACTTGATCTGAACTCTGTCTTCTTTACTGTTGGCCCAGAGTTCTAAAGAAAGAGACAAAAAATTATTTGAATTTTAAAATTATTTTTCTAATTTTTACTTAAATGTATTGTTCTTTTCCCTTTCATCCAGTGCAATAGTCTCAAAAATGTAACTTGCCATATGCCATATAGCACCTGAAACTAGATTAAAATGTAATTGGGAAATATTTAACAAAATAAATTTTAAAATACAACAAGTTTGGGTAATATTTTCTAAATCAATATACAGCTATGCAGGCAGGGATCTTTATGTATACTTTAATTTCTATTTGAGTTTTGCACCATTTCTCCAGAGAAGTGAATCACCCTTGTGAACAGAAGAAATTAAGTGATTCTTGGAACTGTGGGTTTTCTAGAGAAAGCTAGGTCCAAATACCCATCAGCTTCAAAATATGAGATACTGACTTCTTACTCTCAATTCTACATACTTAAAAAATGGTGACCTTTGATAAGTGAAGAAAGAGAATATGTCAATGTAAATATATTAATATCTTATTTTTAAATTATTATTTCTAGTCATGTAATTCTTGGGTCATGAGAATTTTTTTATGAAACCCATATTGTTTTATATCAATAACATTGATTCTATGTGTGAATGTATGTTTCCCTACAATATTATTACATGCTGTGTTATTTCCTCTATTTTAGAGAGAGATATTTATTCTCTCAACAGATCCCTTTCCTTCATACACAATTAAGGTAGAATAAAACAAAAGGTATTTAATGTTTTGTTCATGTTAACCAAACAGAAATCTACCCATTTCTATTGAATTTAACTAAAAAAGGAAAAAAAAAACTTTTGACAGATCTGATTTCAGAGATACTGAATCATTGTTGAGTATCAAATATTTTTTATAGAACTTATTCATCATTTTAAACTTTAGAAATATCATCAGCTTGTTTTTTCAGTGACCAAGTTCTTTGTTAATAGGGTCATTTTGCTTTGAAAACTGCCTTGGTTTCAGAATTTCACTGCTTAAATTGGACCAAGGAAACGTGTTCTCTGGGATGCTGTTTGCTTACTGAAGGAAAACAAAAATGATAGAGAGGGAAAATAAGTGCTAAAAGTAATGAGAACATATTTCAAAAGCTCTTAAAAACTGGGATACATTTGTTTAACCTAACTTGTCTAATGGATTGGACTATACTCCATTGAGTACTGAGCCCCTGGCCACTTTGGGGGAAATAATTCAGCAGAGACCATCCTAGGTTCTTCAAATTGTAAGTGGATTCCTAGCCTATGGTCCACAGACCCCCAAAGATTCCATGTATAAATTTTAGGAATTCTGTAAAAATGGGGGGGGGATTATGTTTTTCTTACCACAAAATTTTATTTTCTTTGGTAATCATAAATATTTTATTCTATGCTTTGGAAACATGATTCTGAACCACTGGAATAGAGAGAAGAGGGTGGATGGAAGAGATACCATAGAGATGAAAATAAGATTTGCAACTGATTTTATGGGTAGGATAAAGGACAGTGATGAGATGAACATTATACCAAGATTATGAACCTGGCTGACTGGATATATGGGCAAATTTAAGAGAGAGGAGTTTGGGGAAGAAGATAATGAGTTTAGTTTTGTGCATGTTGAATTTGAGATACCTTTGCGATATCCTGTTTTCAAATGTCTGAGAGAATGTTGGAGATGCAGTACATTGCTCAATGGTATTTGCTGTGAGTTTAAAATAATGCTTTCATTTTCTATCATTGCTTCTTTTGGTAGAGGGTAAGAATGGGGAGGAAGAATAAGCAATAGAAAAAAGCACGGGGGGGGGGGGGGGGGGGGGGGCGGGGAGGGTTGGGGGGGGAAAGTGAGGTGGCTTAGTGCTTAGTGGATTGAGAGACTAGTTTAGAAACAGGAGGTCCTGTGTCCTAGCTATTTGACCCTGGACAAGTCACTTAACTCCCATTGCCTAGCCTTTCTCTCTCTTCTGACTTGGAATGAATACACCCCACCCATACTGATGCTAAGAAATAAGGTAAGAGTTTTAAAAAAGAAAAAAAACAGAAAGAGGAAAAAGAAAAAGAAAAGCAAGGAAACAAGGTATTAGAGAAGAAAGACAAAAGGATGCATATTGCATAATGGAAAGAATAGTGGCTTGGAAATCAAAAGACCTCCTTTTGGATCTTTAACTTTGCATAATGCCTTTTTTTAAGCTCTTACCTTCCTTCTTAGAATCAGTATTGTGGATTGGTTCCTAGACAAAAGAGCATTAAGAGCTAGGCAATTGGGGTTAAGTGACTTGTCCAGGGTCACATAACTAGGACAATTCTGAGGCCAAATTTGAACCGAGGATATTCCATCTCTAGACTTGACTCTATCCACTAGCCATTTAGCTGCCCCCTAGTACTGTTATTTTTATTAATATTATTATTAGCTTCTGGTCTCCTACACCTGCTGAGTTCAAACAGTGTTTATAGAGTAATAAAGAGATATGCTGTAAATGTTTAACCAGGCTCTCCAGAAAAAAAAAATGTATGTACACAGACTTTTTAAGATTAATGTTCATTATTAACACACTCTTAAGTTTAGACAATCAACAAAACAGTAAATTGAACCTTGATTTGTAGCAGTTGCCTAATCTGAGTATTAAGTAGTTTAACTGAAAATTTTAAAATAGGCTCTAGAGACCATTTAGATAATGGTTCAATAAACCCTTAGTTCTAAGGTACCATCAGCCTCTCCATCTTAAGATCCTCTATTAAAAGAAAGGAAGCCAAAAGGAAGGGGAAGAAAAAAAGATAGAGAAAATCTCATTTTCACCAAGCCACTATTGAATAGTTTGTGAAAGGGACTCTACCAAGTATTGAGGATAAATAAAAGTTTAGATTAAAACAAAACAAAGCCTAACATGTGTGTTCTACCACAGCTTAAGTTTAGTGGAAAAAATAAAGCACTCTACCCAAGTTTTGAGGTACTTTATAATGGGAGAACCTATTCAAAAAGCTCCAAAGGCTCCCGTGAAGTCTAGGATAAAGGACAAACTCTTCTTTTGTAATTAAAAAAAAAGTCCTTCACAACTGGGATCCAGCTTGCCCTTCTGGACTCATTTCCTGTTCTCCATTCATGCTCCAAATTCCAGTCAAACTACACTCCTAAATGATCTTCCTTCTACCTGACATTTGACCTGCAGTTTCCATCTAAGCCTAGAATGTATTCCCTCAATCTCTCTTAGAATTTCTACCTTATTTCAATGTTCAGTGCAAATGTTGGGTCCTATGGGAGGCCTCTGCAGATTCCACCTGGCTACTACTCCCCTAATTTTTTTGGTCAAAACTTAAGGGTGTTTTGTGCTCTTTCCCCTCCTAATAGGGAAGCTTCTGAAGAGTGAAATCCATTTCTTTCTGCCTTTGTATCCTCAGCATCTAACAGAGTTCTACCTAGCCTACAGTAGGAGTTTTTGCTTGTTGATTTATTGCCAGTATTCGAACATTTAAACAAGAACAAAAGAAAATGAGAAAAATAAATAAAGACCCCTTAAGAGTTGATAAATTATTACTTTTTTAGTGGAGGAGGAGGCCAGATTTTATAATTTGAATATAAAGTTTCAGAGTATTTCTATAAAAAAATATTTTTTACGATTATTCTCGCTTCTTTCAAAATTCTCACATTTGAAACAATGGTTCCAAATCTGGGACCCTGGACTCCTGAGTTTCTGTTATTTCAAGAGGATCCTATAAATCAAAAGTTCACCAGATATTGTCATTTGATCTTGATTGAACTCTACAATAAGCAATGTAATACACTGCAAGATCAATGTTAAACACTTCTGAATGGTACAACTGGAGTAACCCATTAGGGTGAATATTATTCTCTGGCTGATAGAATCAAACCATTACTTTATCATCTTAGGCACTAGAAGAAATATTCCTGAAGCCTGAACACTTCCCCTGCTGATGTAAACAATACTTTATTTTGTTTGTAATTTGTTGTTACTTTTAATTTGCCATTTTTAAGTGACAATGATAAAGTGATTTTAAAACTTAGAAATGCCATATTAATTTTAGCTTCTCATTTTTATTACTATTACCATAATTATTTAAGGAATAATCTATTATTATATAGGAAAATCAAGGTTGAGGGAGCTTGTATAATTTGCCCAGGGTCATACATCTAGTATCTCAGGTAAGATTCAAATTCATATCCTGAGCTCTACCCACTAGTGCTACCTTGTTGCCCAACTATATATTCACATTACTACATTATATATATATTGGATCTGACCATCTGATCCGGGAAAAAGTAAGCAGTAGTTCATCAATACCTTCTCCAGACATGTAATGTGTCTCTGTTATGGGTGTGGAAGGATACCCTTTGGGGTTCGGGAAGGCTACCTTTTGCAAGCATGCAATGACTCCAAACTTAGCTTAAAAACAAAAAGAGATTTATTAATTTAGAAAGTAATGTAGAGAGTGGCCAGGGGGATAGCAAGGTAGAACAGCACGATGGGGAGCAGTTCCTTGGGAGGACAACATGAAAGGAAAGGCTGTTCCCCCATGGGGACAGCATGGATGGAGAGGCTGTCAGTACAGTGCCCATGTCATCTCCAGACCTGTTGTGCTATGTCTCAGCTACCTGAGATACTTCTCATTATTATTTACCTTATACTTTGGACACTACCCAATCTTCTCTCCCCATCAAAACTTTTCTGTTTGGTATCCCCAGGCTTTTCTTGTTGGCAACTAATAAATCTCAGCTAAATCATGCATATGCTAATGATGCTGATGGATTACTGTTATCCCTACAGGTAACCTATTTAAATTTTAATAGGAACCTTCAGCCTAAAAACAAAAGGAAAACTTTTTCTCTAGTGGGAGTTTCAGACCAGGGAAACAGCTAATGGGGTGAGAGTGGGGGTTAGGGTATGTCAGAATTTTTCTTATTTGTCCTGTTTCTAAGTAACTTCCTTTTGTTCCCCAAGACCCATCCCTAACAAGATGTCTCAAAATAGCTCAGGCAGCAGCTGGAGAGCCAAGCTTCATTACTGATCACTTACCTATGCTAATTGTCCCTGTTAATAAAATATTACAGACTGACTTCAGATTCTTAAGAACACAGGGAAGAAGACTTTCCAAAGAAACTCTGTCTTTCCAAGAACACAGAAAAATAATACTTAATAAAGTACATTATCTCATTTGATTCACGCAACAATTCTGGGAGATCAGGGTTGGCATTATCCAAATTTTACAGATGAGGAAACCTGCCCAAGGTCACCCAGCTAGAAAGTGTTCTAGGCAGAATTCAAAATTGAGTTTCCTTGGCTTCAAGTCCAATATTTTCATAGTACCAGCCTAGGAAAAGAGAATATAAAGACAACTCTTCCCTCAGCTAGCAGATGAAGCTACCAATGGACAGGAAAGGCCCATACCACAAGAAGATGTTAAAGAGAACACCAGAAAATGCTAAGTAAAATGTCAGACAAAGGCAGAAACATCACAACAAAGCCACACTGGGTAATCTTTCTCAATATTTTTTGCAGAGTGCCTCACGTGAGAATGAACTTTATAAGGACTCACAAAGAAAGAATGTATAGGCCAAATGATTATGGCCTTTCGATTTGCCTTGGCCACACATATTCACTGCAATTATGCCTTAATACCATTAGACTTTAAATTTGTGCTTTCTTTCCTTCCTTTTCCCATCCCTTCAATTTTGTGTCTTCTGTCCCGGAATGTGCTCCACATTTTGTTTTCTTTTGTTTTGTTTATTGGTGGGGGTTAGGGGGAGAAGAATACTCTGTAAACATTGTTACCACTATGCCATTTGATTAAATATTTTTCCTAAGAACTAATGTCAGAGGCTTATTGGAATGAGCTCAAAAAAGGCACTCTTGCTAAATTTTAAGTGTGATCAATTACACCTCAGAAATCAGTGAATGCTAAATGCAGGGTTTGATTTGTTATTTTGATAATTGTTTGTTTAATTTTGTTTATTTGTTTTTTATTTGTTTAAACAACAAAATTTTGTTTAATTGTTTAAAATAAAAGAAAGAGTTGAAGAAAATATTAAATACATAGATTAATCTTAAAATTATATCCTGAGGCACATTTTTCCCAATATGGCATATTTGTGACTAGTGTCTTCTACTTGATTTTAATGAGAAAAAGACCCATGGTCATCTATAGGTTTGCCTTCAGAACCTAAAGTAGAAGCTATCCCCTTGGTCAGTCAACATGCCAGTAAAAGTGGGAGTTCCAGTAATGATCTGTGAGGGAGTATTACTTAACTGGTAGAGGTAGAGCATTTGTCTCAATGTTGAATTTTTTGCCTTAAATAACCAGCATGGTACAAGAGCATTGGTTCTGGAGTCATGGTACCTATGTTCAAATCCTCCTTCTGACACTAATGAGGCTCCTTCAGGCCAATCTCTTGTTACTTCAAGTTGGACGTCTTGATGAAATAAAGCACTCATTGGTCATGGGCACTTAACAAAAGAAGGCTTATCTATACTAAATCCTTCAACAATGATAGACCAGCCCTTGGGTAGATACAGCATGAAAAGAAGCTATATTGATATGGCCAGAAGCTACTAGGAAGCTGCTATCAAGGAAGGCACAGGTTAAGCCCTGGCCCACAGGAATAATTAGGAGTCAGAGGCACCTTTTTTTTTTATTTTCAAGGGGGAAAATGAGCCAAATCCATGTTGCAAGGGAGAGGAAGAAGTCTGGATAGATAGTTCTAACTTAATACATGTATGACCATAGAAGTTACTTGAATTCACTCTCTGGATCTCATTTTCTCAACTGTAAGACAAAGGGATCCAATTAGATGCCTTTTAAGGATTTTAGTAGGTCTAGATCTGTGATCTTACTGTATGAGGAATTTGCAATGAAACAATAGAAAGGAGGGAATAGAATCCAAGCCTTCTGATCTTAGCACACATTATTTTATCTTTTCCTTTTTTTAATTGAAATTTTTTTATTTAATTAATTAATTTGGAATATTTTCTATGGTTACATTATTCATGTTCTTCCCTTCCTCCTCCCCTCTCACTGCCATAGTCAAGGAGCAATTCCACTGGGTTTTACACATGGTATTTTAGATGACCAGTTTCTCAACTAATGTTACAGGAAGAAAATCAGTTCCTAGTATTATAAGTGGCTAGATATAACTCTTAAGTAAATATACTCAGTTTTTTATACAGGGTACACATTGTTTAAATACTTCTTTGACTTCTAATATTCCCTTAAGCTTACAGAAAAGAATTTATTTTATTGATGATTTGGCACAATTGAAAAATGTGAAAAAAAGGTATGCTAGATCAAAGAGTTGGAAGGGTTTGCAAAAGTTAGCCAGTCTGATCTCATCCTTTTCAGATGAGAAAACTGATGCCTAGGGATGTTAAGTGATTTGTCCATGGTTCTACAATGAGTAAAAGCTGGAATTTGAATCTCTCCAAATCAAAATCCAGTACTCTTTCCACTGTTGCTATTGTTCATAAAATGAGTCTTTTATAAAAATAAGTATATTAAAGTAAAGACTTGATATCTTGTCCTTAAAGTTCATTTGTTAAGCATATGTTTTGAGGAGATAAGAAGATTTCAGTATATTATTGGAGGGAAGGGAATAAAAACTATGAACTTACTATAATCACCACAGCAGTGAAGAATTACTTGATATGCATGAAAAGCATGCAGTCACTTAGGAGTTCAATCTCTAATTCTCATTTTTAGAGTAGGGATCTTAAGTGTAAGAAAATTTACAGTAAGTGATAATATTAGATGAAAATGGCACCTGTCACAGTTTTGAAAGGGGGAGGGAGGTTACATATTTTGGTTACTAATGAAATATGACATAACTATGAGTTGGAGTTTATTATTTAGTTAAATAGGAGTAATATTTATTGCTGGTTTTTAGTTGTATCGAATTCTTCATGACTCCATTTGGGGTTTTCTTGGCAGAGATTCTAGACTAAAGTGGTTTGGTCATTTCCTTCTTCAGCTCATTTTAAAGATTGGAAATGGAAGCAAACAGGCTTAAGTGACTTGTGCAGGTTCACCCAGATTTAAACTCAGGAAGTTACATCTTCCTGTCTCCAAGCCCAGCACTCTTTGCATTGTTACCCCTGGCTGCCCTAGGATTAGTATTGCTATTATCAAAAATATGAAAAATAATATTTAAAGTAGTTTATTCAAAAGTATACATTTGTTCATCTTTTAAATTGTTAATTTGTGTTTCTAAAATTCACTGAAACCCTCATTGAAAATTCAATCCTTAAATAATGTAGAATCCCTGATAATGGTTAAGCCAAAGAGTAAAAAAAGACTAATTGTGACTAATAGTATATATAACCTTATATATTGGTAATTGGTGCTTTCCAAAAAGAAAGGAAAGGTGTTAGTTTTAGTTATAATAAACTATATAAAAATTGTCCAATTTTTTCAATTTTTTTCACTAGCATTATTTATAATTTTAATCATTATGTTTCTTGTTTCATATGCCTTCGGTTGTGTTTTCTTTTTTAATTAATTATTTATAGTTCAGTAGCATTCCAACATAATACATGATGCAATTTATTCAGCCATTCCCTACTGATTGGTCACATAGTTTGTTTCCAATTTCTTGCTATTAGACTTAATGCTACTATTACTATAGTTGCATAGGATTTTTTTGCTGTCAATAATAATTAGGATATAAAAAGAATAGTTATATCATTGAACAATTTTTAATTTTCTTTTGATAATTCCAAATTGATTTTAGAAATGTATGAACCAAATAGAGCTTCACTGTGGTATGAGTGGATTTGTGTATATGTCTGTGTATATGTGTCTCTGTGAGAGACAGACACAGAGTGAGATGGAAACACTGTGAGACAGAAAGGAGGGATAGAGGGGAAATGAAGAAATCAGTAATAAAACTTCTCTCTCTTGTTTTTTTAATAATATCCTCCATTGATAGCTACAAATTCATCCTCTATTCATTTGTGAAATGCAAGATCTTTCATTCTTTACTCATTAAAATCAGGTGTTTTAAATTTATATATATATATATGTCCATATATGTATGTGTATATTCAATATATATATATATACAATGTATGTCATTTATATATTTGGAATATACTGTGATATATAGAACAAGTTGCTGATATAAACCTATTTCTATCAAATTGCTACCTAGTTTGCATAGTAGTTCTTAATGATTAAAGAATTATTTTCTGATTTGTGTGTATGTATATGTGTTTCAAAGTCAAATCTGGCATATAATTTCCTTCAAAATCATTCTTCTAAAAATTTATCCCTAGACTAGCTTTCTTTATACTTTAGTATCAAATAGTTTGAATAATCACAACTTTTTAATGTAGAGTATAACTGGGAAATGCTCATAAAAATAAATAAAAATACAATAAAATAAAGATAAATTTATACTTTAAAAAGAAATCAAAATGCAGACATCAGGGATCTTTATGTACAATTTAATACCCCTCATTTCTTTTCTTTTTTTTTTTTAGTTTGTACACATGTTATCATATAATACATATTTCCATGTTCATCACATATTGCTTATACTAGAAAAAATTCATGGAAGAAATAATGTAAAGAGTACCCCCATTTATATTTAAATAGGCACAACTGCTCTAGGATGCTTAGGCAGATATAACATCAGTCACAAATACAGACAATTGTCTCACTGATTTCTATCCTCCATGATGCTTTGGTCTGAAGCAAACTAAAAATTTTCTGTTTTGCTTTCTTTTGTGTGTTTTCCTTTTGTTCTATTAATAGTACTTCCAAGCTTACATTTCTATGTTCTATATAAGTCATTCTGTTCCTCGTAGAGCCCTATCTTACTAAGATTTTTCCTCTATTATTTAAAAGTGGTTGTCTGATTTTCATCTTTTTATGCCTCCTTTCTTTAAGTGTTCTAACTTTAATTCTCATATATATCTTTCTCTTTTTGAGATTCTGAAATATTTTGGATTATCTTATAACAATCTACTGGAGACATTTAATTGTTGTAAATTTGTTCTTTGTTCTAGAGATTTTTCCTTTGTTTTATTTTACCCTATTGTATTATTTTTCTTTGTTCCTGTATTTGGCATTTTACTATTTTCCTTGAAAGGAGTTGAATATAAGAATTTGTTTCCTTTGTACTTTTATTAATTCCTTGGAAATCATGTATAAGAGCTGAACTTATTCATAACTTCTCACTTTAAAAGACTTTATATCTATTCTTTAGACTAATTATTCTTAAAATTTCTGATCTTATGACATTCTCTCCTCAGCCCATCCTATAACCATTCATTCCCAGATTTCCCATATTTTCTCCACAGACCTTACAGTTTCCTTTTCCTAAAAACTCTTTAAATGTTCTTACAGATCTTACTCTACTTAGCACAGCAAGATTCTACATTGTAGCAACTCTAAAGGGACAGTGTTGTATAGTTAAAAGCATATTTCTTTTGAAGTAAAAAATGAGAATAGTAGTGTTATAAACACCCAAAGAGAAGAAAGTGGGCAGGAAGAGAAAGTGAGGAACAGGTTTAAATGCAACCATGATGTCAAGAGAAAAGAGAATTAAGAAAAGACCAACAGATCACACTATTTTTAAATGTTCAGTAACTTTGGAGAGATCAGTTTCAGTAGACTTTTCAAAGATAAGAACTTTAAATGCAATTTGTACTTTTCTGCTTTCTTCTTCATAGAATTTGAAAGAAATTTTTTTTAAAATTAACACTTACTTTCCATTTTATAATCAATCCTTTGTATTGGTTCCAAGGCAGAAGAGCAATAAGGGGTAGACAATGGGAGTTAAGTGACTTTTCCAGGGTCACATAGCTAGGAAGTGAATTAGGACAGATTGCAACCTAGAATCTCCTATCTCTGGTCCTACCACTCACTTAACCACCTAGCTGCCTCCAAAAGAAATAATTGTTAATGAAGCCATAGCCATCCCAACTAACAATACAGATAAGGTAAAAGTAACTAATAAATGAGTACTGAGCCCTTTACATCAAGATGGACAATACGATCCCTGCCATTTTGGCAGTTAAATATCTCCTGACTTGATTCTAAGCTTGGGGAAGTCAGCTGCCCTTAACCACCTTTAACTTTTCTGGAGTTTTAATTCTCTATGAGAAAAAAGTAACTCTTAGTAGTCATACACCCATAGTAGCAGCTTCCCTCCATTTATATCTATTCATTTTCCATAGTTTGTTTTAGTGTAATATAAAATAAATTAGTGTCCACTCATCTGTGTGTTGTTATGTGCATAATATTATAGACAAAACTATGGGGTGGGAATGGGGAATTTCAGCAGCTCAAACTTAAGCGTATAATCAATGTACAATCTCATCCCCAGATTTGCTCTGGGGTATGGTATAAATGTGGACAAATTAGTCTCTTGCATGCAATACACTAAGACTTAGATGTTGAATTATTGACTTCCAGATGAAATTTAATCGTCATTTCTCAGACTTTTGTGCCATAAAAAACTTGGGTGGATTCTAGTTCTTGGACCTTCTTGTTGTTGTTAAGTTTACAAGCTGGATCAATTCCTTCTCTCATCCTCATTCACATGAGAGAGGGAAGGTTGAAGCACAAAAGAGAGAAAATAAGTAACTAGAAAAGTAGATACTCATTGCTTGTTATCGGCAAGAGACAGGAGAGTAGGTGGTTGGCAAAACCTTACTTATTTACTTACTGCATTCCTTGCCTTAGTTATCATCTGGAAAATAAGTTTGACCAATCAGTGAATTTTTTTTTTTGTTTTCAGTTCTGACTGAAGCCTGTTAGAATGATTTTCTGTACTATGTGCTAAGCAAACAAGGGACAGTAAAGAATAAGCTCTGAAGGAGAGAGCTAGCTTTCTCTATTCCACATTATCACCAGCTTCCAGAAGTAATTTCCTTAGGTATCCAGGCAGAGTTTATTCTCATTAACTCTGCTTTCTGTCTCTCTCTGTGTCTACCTGTCTTTCTGTCTCTCTGTCTCTGTCTCTTTCTTTCTCTTTCTCTCTCCCTCTCTCTTTCACACACACACACATGCATGTGTGCAACCCACATATGTACATATATGTATATAGACATACATTGCATGCATGTGTGATATATACCCATAGCAAGCTAATGTATCACTGTGGAATATCCTAGGTTTCTTTCTCCCTAAACCTATGTGAATATAGGTATTTCCTCCACCCTCCTGGAAGTATGGCCCCAAAGCTCTGCCTATGAAGCCATATTTACCTTTTCCATCTTAAAACTACAAGCCAATATTTTCCTATATTCCATTAAAAAAAAAAAAGGTTTTTCTTCATGACTTTTACACTTGAATTTTCACTCACTTATTGGCATAGGAATGTCTCTCATTTAATTGAGCTCACCTCAGTATTTCACAGTAAATGTAACATTGAATTAACATGCTACTAGTACTGTAGATGGTATACTGAGATATTGAACTGCTTTTTGTCAGCTTGAGTAAATAACTCTCATCTCACTCCCAGAGTTTTTGAAATGAAATTGTGTTAAAACTGCATTAAACTCTTATTCTCATTGATCCTGGAACTATTGCATTATTTAGAAGAATATAGGGTAATAAAAATTTGTAATAAAAATGGAGCTGTTATTTTCCTCCATTTAAAATATTCATATTAATTGAAATAACATAAAGAAGGGATTGAACAGTCTTCAATAAACACATTGAATGTAATACTAGTAGATGATAACTTTCAACTGTATATATTATTTTAAAAATCCTATACTGAGGTAAGTATGATAATTAAAAAGGCATTTATGATGAGTTTTGCAGTCCAGCCAGAGATGCCTTCAGGGCATGGATTTAGGTCATAAAGGGACTTTTGAGATCAACTATTTTAACTAACTCATTTTTGTTGAGAAAATTGAGGCCTAGAGAGACTGATTTGCTCAGACTCACATTGCTAGTAAATAGCAAATCAAAGATTCAAGCCTGGGGCCTCTCCCTCCAAATCCAGGGTAGCTTTCTCTCACTGACTCACTCTGCTGGCCAGTTAACTTTTAATTCCCTTGATAACTTGGCCTTTATTTAAAAAATAAATAAATAAAAGGCCTTCTAAGTCACCAGGAACAACTAGGAAAACAATCATTTGCCTATTTTCAAAAATTTAGTACATTTAAAAATAATGATTTTTTGCCTTATCTTACCCAGAATTAGGCCACCACTGCCATATCCTATATTCTCTTTATTATGTCCCCATTCTCTGACCATCTCCACTTCTCTAGAAAGTTGAACTTAAACCCAGTTCCTCTCTCCTCCTTTGGAAGGTAAGCCTTTTGCCTTACCAATCTAATATCACAAAAACCAAACACTTTCAGGAACTAATTTATGTTGTCTATCCCCCGTAAGATTGCAAGCTTTTTGAGGGCATGTAATGTGTTACATGATTTTACATTTATCTCTAGAATTTACCTAGCCTTGCACAAAGAAAGCACTTAATAAACATCTATCAATGTAGTTGACCTATCTCTCTATTTGTCTTTTATTTGTCTAATGGACATTTTTTCCCTTGACAAAGGATTTAAAAAAAAACAAACTAGTATAATTATGGGAGTTTGTATTTATAAAATCACTTAAGGTTTCCAAAAGCTTCCCTGTGACAATCCTTAATTATCCCCATTGTACATGTGAAGAGACAAAAATCCAGATAGGTGAGGTGGCTTCCCCATAGCGAATCAACCAATATAAGAACTGGGATTAAAACCTAGGTTTCTTTTCTCCAGCTTGAGCACTCTAAATTTTATCTTGTTCCACTAAGTCTTTCCTAATATTACAAATAATAGTCATATATGCCAGTAGAACCAATGTTATTTCTAGTTCTCAAATATTTTTGAGCACTATATAAGATAAATAATTTTGCTGTATTACATCCAGGTTGCATTAATATTCAGTTTTAATTTATCCTATTCTATTAGAAGTTTTTTAAGTAATTGCTTGTGAGAGCTATTCAAACATTAAAGTGTCTGTAGGCTATGAGACTGAATAAATTACATTCTTTCATAGTCCTACAAAATCTGTCATTACAACTGGGAGAATATATAGTTCTTTTGTAAATTCCAGTTCACATGGATTTGTTTTGAGGAATGTTTCTATTTTATTACAAATCTTGATTGGCATATCTTTCAAAGATTTCACCTCAGGATTTTTTTTATTAACTTTTTAAATTTTCATGTATAGTCTTACCAAAAGTTTATATATACATGTGTTGTTGTTGGTCATTTTTCAATTATGTTCAACTTTTTGTGACCCCATTTGGGATTTTCTTGGCAAAGATACTACATTTTTTTCTTCAGCTTATTTTACAGTTGAGGAAACTGAGATAAACAAAGTTAAGTGACTTTCCCAGGGTCACATAACTAGTTTCTGAGACCAGATTTGAACTAGAAAAAATGAAAAAATGAGACTTCCTGACTCCAGGCCTGATACTACATCTATTGTACCACCTATCTGTGTGTGTATATATATACATATATGTATATATATACATACATATATGTATATAATCAAATATATGACAATGATATGCATATCTATCCACATTATGTATTATCTATCAATATAAATCTATCTGTATTTATCTCTCTAATATATGTACATGCTGACTGACTTTTTCCACCTTCACAAGAGTGGGATTATTGAAGATGAATAAATGCAACTCTACATATCACATGATTCTCCTGAGATTTTTTCAAAGATCTGTGAACTAATACAATTTTCTCCATTTTGAAGTCCAGAATTGTTATCCAGTACAGATATAGTTCTAAATATGAGTCATGGCCCTGTGAGGTTGATTATTATCCCTACCCAGTTGCCTCTATTGCATCTAAGTGTTAGATGCATAATGATGGGGAGCTTGGCTAGGGCCTGTAGCTACTTCTCACATCACCAGAGAAAAGGCAGCCATAAGCACAGGGCATGTGCAAGCTCATTTCGTTTAAAAAAGAAAAAAGTGAATGGATGCTCTCTGAGATGCTATATCTTCTCATTACGAAAAGGTCCCACAGTACCATATGCCCCTATGATGGAATGCTGGATGAGGGGGGGAAGAACTCCGCAAACTTCCATTTAAAAAGTTCTCCCAGACCAGCCATCTCTTCATCTCCAACCCAGCTGTACTGCTTTGATACCTTCCCCTACTTTTTGACTTTTTTTTTAGTGCCCCCTGCACAAGATCCTCTTTCAGATTTGTATCTCCAATAGATCTGACAAATTTGTTGTTATTCAGTGGTATCTGACTCTTTGTGACCCCCATAGAATTGTCCATGGAGGTTTTGGTGGCTCAGATACTGAAGTAATTTGATGTTTCCTTCTCTAGTTTGTCACCATTATACAGATGAAGAATAGAGACAAATAGAGATTAACTTGACCAGGATTGCATAGCTACTAAGTATCTGAGACTAGCTTTGAATTCAGGTCTTCCTTACTATAAGCCAAGGACTTTATACACTCTGTCACCAAACTATCCCATGCCTGGCTTATAGTAGCAATTCAGGGAATATTTATTGACTTTCTGAATGACTGACAGAGAACAGGCTTGACCAGTTGTAGAATGTGATAGAATAGAAATAATACTAGACCCCTGGAGTCAAAAATAACGTTATTAGTTACTTAAACTTAGTCAAGTCACTTTCCTATTATGAGCTTCAGGTGTTTTTTTTTTCTCATCTATGAAGAGATCAGTTTAGATCTCCACATTTCCTTTTTAGTTCTATCATTCTATGATTCTATGATTAAACACTGTATATTAGTAGTTTTTTTTTCTATAAAAAGCCCATTGGAGTCCATCCACTAAACCATGTATTTCCAGGGCAAGGTATAGCTGGTAAAGCTGAAATTGTAGACTTTGTCATGATAGTAATTGTAGTCCCTACTGTTGCATGTCACAGAGCTTAGGCCCCCTACTGCTCCCAGAAGACATGGATTTTGCTGTCTTATCATTGCCTTGTCTTTCTCCACCTAATGTGTTGTCTAAGCTGTAGCCATTGCTGTTCCTCCTACCTTGTCTTTTTAATGAAAGCCCTACACACACACACACACACACACACACACACACACACACACACACAGAAAGTAAGTTTTCCAGGCTAGAAATGTCCAATTTTCTATCTGATTGGCTTTATCCCAACTATGACCAAAGTGACAAAAAGACAAATATGCTCACTTGAATACTTCTGAACACAGAGATTGCACTTCTTCATAAATAATATCTAGAACTATCCTGATTGCTGAGCTGGACTGATGGATAAATTGAAGATGGACCCAAGAGGCCCAGCAAAATTGGCCAAGTCCTTGGTGCAACCTGAAGTGTTATCTGATAAATCGCGGGCTTTCTGCTTTGGAGGTGTTAGTCCTGGACCTTTATTTTGTGTATATGTATTGGGGAGTGGTGGGGGGAAAGGTGATATTAATGCTTCCTCAGTTGGGGGTTATATGTTTGTATAGCTTGATATTCATCCTGTATTGCAGCAGGCTCCACTTTGGTACATGACGTACCTGTCTATTTCTTCTAATTAGAACTCTAATCTCTAGGATTCAAAAAATGAAGTCTCTTGGAATCCTAGAGAGTTTATCTTCAGTGCTTCAGTCTCTTTTCTATTTGATTAAATTTTGTCAGAGGAATAAACACTGAGTTTTGGGCATCTTGAATGCAGACCTAACTTGTGGTGCTTCTTAACCAAGATGCTATTTTGAGCCAAGGTAATGAAATACACAATCCAAGTCAGCAAGCATTAACTAGGTACCTGTTATGTAATATGCTGTACACTAAGTGCTGAGAAGAAAAAGGAAGGCAAAAGCAGCCCCTGTCCTTAAGGAGCTCAGAATCTAAATGACAGAAACAATATGCAAACAACTATATGCAGACTCTACACACACATATAAGTGTATTTACATATATACGCACATAAATATGCACACACATATGTATGTGTATAAGGAAAGCTGAGCACTAGAGAATTAATCCATTTGAGTTTTAGTGCTGACTTTTGAGACCCCAAGGAGTTCAATTCAGTTAATACTTAAAGAAATTAATTCACACTACATGGAAAGTCCAATATCAACACTGAAGCTTAAATATTTTACCCACATAATGAGAAGAAAAGCTCCCTGTTGTTGTTGGGAAAGATTGAAGGCAGAAAGGGAAGGAGACAGCAGAGGCTGAGATGGGTAGATAATGTTACAGAAATAACTATCATGAAATAGGTAACACTTTGTGTGATAGTGGAGAAGATAATGGCCTAGCATGCTAGGTCCATGGAGTCACAAAGAGTTGGGCATCACTGAATGATTGAACTACAGCAGCAAATATATATATATATATATATATATATATATATATAATACATGTGCATATATAAGTGTTTTGTGCATGGAAAGAAAGAAAGAAAGAAAGAAAGAAAGAAAGAAAGAAAGAAAGAAAGAAAGAAAGAAAGAAAGAAAGAAAGAAAGAAAGAAAGAAAGAAAGAAAGAAAGAAAGAAAGAAAGAAAGAAAGAAAGAGAAAATTTGGTAAATAGAAGGAAAGATGGATGGATGGATGGATGGATGGATGGATGGATGGGTGGATAGATAAGAGAAAAAGAACTCTTTTGAGGCATTCTCTGAGTGTAGGCTCTAGCATTAAAAGGGAACAGGAAAGGCTTCTTCCGGAAACTGAGATTTGAAAGGAACCAAGGAAAGTTAGGACCTGGGGACAAGGAGGGATAGAATTCTGGGCATGGATGGCAGGCCAGTATCATTGGATCACAGAGGACATAGATGGGGAAAGGAATAAGGATACTGGAAAGCCAGCAAGGGACCATTTAAAGAAGAGCTTTACGAGTCTGAGGATTTTATATTTGATCTCAGAGCTAAGAGAGACCCATGAAGTTAATTAAATGGGGGTGTGAGTATGATGTAGTAGGATATATATATATATACCTTAGGAAGAGCACTTTTTTAGTTGAGTGCAGAATAGACTATTGTGGAAAGAAATATGAACCAGGGTAACCTACAATCAGGCAATTATAATATTCTTTTTTAATTTTTAATTTTTTAACTTGTTTTTTTTTTCAATTGAAATAGTCTAATGTAAGATGGTGAAGACCTGCACCAGGGTCAAATGTGAGAGGTCTTGAAAGGAGGAATTTATAGGATATAGCAACAGCTAAGATATGGGGAGAAGTTGAAGATGATGCCTACTTTATGAATATGGGCAATTGAGAGTTTGGTGTTGGCCTTACCAGTAATTGTGAAGTTGCAAATAGGCTAAGGAATTCAGTTTTGGTTATGCTGAGTTTAAGAAGTTTACTCCTATAAACATCTATTTGGAGATGTCTGAAAGGTTTCTGGAGATATGGACCAGGGGTCAGCACAGCGGTTAGGGACAGATAAATTGATTTGAAAATCATTTGCTTAGAGATGACACTTTAATCTATGGGGGATGATGATAACACAAATTAAAAATAACATAGAGGGAAGAAAAAAATGGGGCTAGGATGGAGGGGAACCATGTTTAACAGGCATCACCTTGTTAGGCATCCATTAAAAGAAACTGAGAAGTGGTCAAAGAGGAGAAGTAGATCCAGGAGAGAGTAGTGTTGTAAATCCCTGGATAGAAAAAGAACCTTAATAATAGATAGTGTCAAAGACTGCACAGATGTTCAGAAGAATAAAGACTGAGGCAAACCCGTTAGATTTGGCAATTAAGAGAGCATTGTTATCTTTGGTGAGAATTGTTGAATGATGAAGTCAAAATCCTGATTGTACTGTTTACCTTATTGATTCCAAGTCAAAGACTACATTCACCTTACAGAGATAAAATTGTATAATAATTGAGTATGAGACTTGCATTCAAATCCCTCCTAGTTATCTGAGCCTGATGAATTCTCCTAATCTTTGTAATTCTCAGTTTCTTCAATAGTGAAATAGGGATTTCCATCTCAAAATCCCTTTCAGCTCTAGATCAAGGATATTATATGCTTCTTTCTGAAATTATCAGCAATTGAATTCTATCTGGGCATATCTCCTTTCCTGATATGATAGGGATACTACTGTTTTGTTTTGTTTAACTTCCAATAAACATTCAATTTAACAAGCATACACTAAGGTTCTGTTGTGGGCAGCAAGAACCATGTTAGGCCTGGGGCTACAATGGCAATAATAATACAGTCCCTCAATAACTATTTTTAATGACCTTTTATCATGTCCCTGGCCTTACAAACTACTTTCCCTTGTTACACATCCACTTTGCCTAACTATGGGCTAAAAATTATAATGATATTTATATAGAATTCTAAGTTTTTCAGAATACTGTATATGCATTATCTCATTTTAGCCTCAGAAGACCCTTGTGTACAAACCTGGGATTAGTTAGTCAAGGGTAATTCTCTAAGACTATAAATGTCCAAAAATAAGTTGGCCAATATCGGTAGAAGGAATGTCCTTATTCACATGCTTCATCTACCCATAATATTACAGGTCTAATACTTATCTCTATCCTCCATTTAAACCTTCAAAAATATAATAGAGCTAAATTCAATAAGGAATCAGATTGGGGCAGCTCAGTGGCACAGAGATGAAGCTCCAAACTTGGAACTGACCTAGGTTCAAATTTGGTTTTAAATATTTCCTAGCTACGTGACACTGGGCAAGTCACTTGAACCCTGATTGCCTACTCCTTACCACTCTTCTGTCTTAGAACTGTTATCAAGACAGAAGTTAAGGGTTATAAAAAATTGTTTCTTAAAATTCAGGTTTTAGATTCATATAATATAGAGAAGGCAAAAGATTTTCAGAAGTGTACAGAGATTTCATAAAGTACCTTGTACAATGCATAACTGAACAGTAAACCCCTCTACTCTATACCTAGTAAGCCATGCAGCTTTTTCTTTAAAACTTTAAATGATACCAAACCTCTTACTCCTAAAAATACACTGCTTATGGATGTTCCTGATTGTTAAAAGACATCAAAACTTTTAGAACACAGTCTGGCAGATAGATGGAGGGGAGGAATCCTTGAAGTCAGGAGGACCTCGTTTGTGTCTATTTTCTGACGTTTACTGACTAATTGTGGGACCATGGACAAATCAATTAATCTTTCCTTGCTTCTGGAAACTCTTTTAAGAGGACAAGAGGAAGTATAGAATTCTTTTCTTTATTTCCATCATGAATTTTTCTCTACTGCAAGGGATATGGACCTTCTTTCACATGACAAACATATGATAATACATGTAGAACCTATGTCACATTACCTGCTATCTTGGGGAAGGGAAGAAGGGAGGGAGAAAACACAAATTACAAAATGGCAGAAAAATTATTAAAACTTGTATTGATATATTAAAATTTTTAAATCCTTTTTCTTAAAAAGTACAACACAAAATCTTAGTTTGTTCTTACATCAAGCTTAATTTTGCCTTTCACCACGGAAACTCTGGCTCTTTCTTTCCCTTCTTGCCACTCCTGAATGGTAATCAGTCTCATATGGCACAGTATATCAGGGCAGACCAGTCCCAACCATGTTTTCCTTTCCCCTGGCTGTCTCTCGTTCTATCATAGGTTGTTTCCTCTGGGCTCCACCTGTCCCCTGTCCTCTACCCTCTGATATCTTTTCAATTCTAGAACAATAATCAACTCAATTCTACAACTCCTCATATAAAGAGGATGCCAGTCTGCTACCCTATGTAATTCCTTTCAGCATCCCTGTACATTTTCAAACTAAAATACTCCTGTGTCCACCACTTTTTTATGTGTTGACTCTCTCCTTTAGAATAAAGGATCCATGTGTTTAGGCACAGTTATACTTTTGTATTCATATTAACAGCATTTAGCACAGTGTTTGGCACATCAAAAGTACTTAATAAATGCTTTTTCTCATTTATTCTTTTTTAACCCCTTACATTCCATTTTAAAATCAATACTGTATATTAGTTCCAAGGCAAAAGAGTATTAAAGGTTAGCAATGGAGGTTGACATTGACATTAACTGGTATTATGGGCCAGTGTTTCATAGTTAGGAAATGTTTGAGGCCAGATTTAAACCTATGCCCTCCTAGTCCTGAATCTACTGAGTCATCTAGCTGCCCTTTCATTCATTTATTCTTTATAACTTCCATCTAAGTTGTATGACTAACCTTTGAGTATGTAAAAGTAAAAATATAAAAATTTTCTTTAAGGGGGCAGTTAGGTGACTCAGTGAGAGTCAGGCCTAGAGACAGGAGGTCCTAGGTTCAAATCTGGCCTCAGACACTTCTCAGCTGTGTGACCCTGGGCAAGTCACTTGACCCCCATTGCCTAGCCCTTACCACTCTTCTGCCTTGGAGCCAATACACAATATTGACTCCAAGATGGAAGGTAAGGGTTTAAAAAAAATTCTTTAAAGGAATAATACTGAAATAAAGTAAATGACCAGGTAGAGATAAAACTACCAAAAAATGAATTAAATTATAGCTCTAAATGTCAAATATAAAGGGAATCAGTAAATAGAGTAATGCAACCTGTCACTTCATATTCTGAAGAGGGATGTTCTCCAAATAACTCAAGTTATTTATTTTTATATATTTATATACAACATTTTATATATTTGCATATTATTTAATGAAGGTGAAACTTCCTTCTGACACATGCTCATTGTCATAAACATGTCTTTACCATTATGTATTATCACATTTATTGGAACCCATTTCTAGTATTTCTATAAGGTAAAGAAATAATACTAGTGACATATCTTTGTGATACTATTGAACTGCTATTACTGAATACATTATTAAAATATTACCTTCAATAAAACAGCAGAGATTTGATTGAATAAAATGATCATGGGGTTAATTAAGTAAATCATCTTCTTCTGGTATTTTATTGCTTATGTTTTCTGCAAGATACTGCTGTGAAATTTTTTACAATTGCATTTGAGGTAATATTTTAAAATTAAACTTGTAGTTTACTTTTGTTCTTATTCAGTTGTTTTTCAGTTATGTTCAACTCTTTGTGATCCATCTGGGGTTTGGAGTGTTTTGCCATTTCCTTCTCAAGCTATTTTCATAGATGAAGAAACTGAGGAAAACAGAATTTAGTGTCTTTCTCAAGATCACACAACTACTAAGTGTCTTAGGTCAGATTTGAATTCAGGGAAATAAGTCTTCCTGACTCCAGGTCCAGCTCTCTATCCAATGTACCACTTACCTGTCCTTCCTCTGTTCTAGTCTGGGTCTAATTCTGGGTCTGATGGTTTAGGTTTGTTATTGCAACAAAATGAGATATGTGTAGGACATTCAACTTAACAAAAAGAGATTTACTTAGTCATAGAAGGCTATTCAATAAGAACAAGCATTTTCTAAATTGATTCAGCTGAGGGAAGGGTTCCTTGCATGAGCTGCCCATCCAACCAGCAAGTAGTCAGAAGGTCTCTGGATTTCTCATGGATGATTTGGACTCGACCAAACAGAAAGGGATGTCAACAGCTTTAATCTTCTGAGCCAACGTGAATATGATCTTGGTACCATTTAAGGAAAAATTAGCCCCCAGCTAATTTTGGTCAAAACTTTTTTCATAATAATACAAAGATGTTTTGATTTGTAAAGTGGCAAATATCTATAGACATAAGCAACATTTTTTTAAAAAAGCTCTTTGTACCTGTAAGGGGAGAGGAAGGGGCATCCTTCACAATTTTTAAGAGTGTAGAAGGGTCCTAAGACTAAAAGGTTTGGAAATTGTGAACTAGATGATCACCGGGTCTATCTAGGCCTAAATCTATGATCTTAGCATGAGCTAGATTAGACTCTTCATTAAAATGCTAACTGGTCTGCTGCTCATTTCTTTTAGCCTTGGGACAAGAGACTACATACTCATTTGCTTGATTGATCCAAAAGCCATTCTCCCTCACTAAAATGCTGCTAGATTTTGGATGTTAGATATACTGTGTCAAAGATAATGAAGCTAACTTAATCAGCAAGTATGCCTTAAAAAATGGAATTCATAATGATGCATAAAACCCCATAGATGAGATTAATATTGACTAATATGTTCATCTTCCCCCAATTGACTCTTATTCTTTTTATTTGTGCATTTAAAAACATTCACTTCAATAAAAGAAACATCAGATTTTAGCCAAAATCTTCTGGTATTTATAATTATGTTTGTCATATTTAATCTATCTATCTATCTATCTATCTATCTATCTATCTCTCTATCTATCTCTCTATCTATCTATCTCTCTATCTCTCTATATCTATATCTATATTTCTATTATTGCTACTTTTAGAGCTGCTTAGATCATTTCCCATAACTTCATCCCAGACAAACTAAAGTATAACATAAAAGGGCAAAAATGGCTAGGAATAAAGATGCAGAAGTATTAAGTTGTAAGTCCAGTTACAGACCATATATTTCATTTTATTATAAAATTAAGAGATGACATTAATGATTAGAAGCATTATTTTGAAATATTTTATTTTTCTAAGTATGGAAATATTTAGATCTGGATATGTAGAATATAATATTTCAGGGTTCTATGGCATTTGCCTAAACTAGGAACTCTGAAATATAAGGGAGAAGTTCTTAAATCTTTCAACCTCAGTGTAATAACAAAAAACCATCAAATCCAGGGCTGTCATGTGTTGCTTAGCAAGTTCAAAGAGAGGAGAAGAAAGACAAGTAAATAAGGGAATCAATCAACAAACATTTATTAAGCATTTGTGACAGTCATTTTGCTAAGAATTAGACATACAAAAAAAGGGCAAAAACATACCTTCAAAGGGCTCATATTCTAAAGGGAGAGAAAAAATAAAAATGACTGTACATATAATTTATACATACCTATAGGAACCCCATAAATGGAAGGTAACCTCAGAGAGATAGTATTAGCATTGGAAAGAACAGTAAAGGCCCTTTAAAAACATAAATCAATTCAAATCAATTTAATTTTCATTTTAATTCTATATTCTCTCCCTTTCTTTGCTCTGTCCTCAACTATTGAGAAAACAAGAAATACAAATACTCATTATACATATACAGGCATGCAAAATATATTCCTGCATTAGCCATGTTTCAGAAAAAAATAGAAAAGAAAAAAGAAAACTAATTAAAGGGAAAAAATATACACTCCAATATGTACTCTGAGGCCTTCAGTTCTCAATCTAGAGGTCACCACTGTAGTTCAGGCCCTCATTGTCTCTTACTTAGACTATTACAGCATCTTTCTAATTGAGCTTCATGCCTCATATCTCTCCCAATTCCAATGCATCCTCCACAAAGCTTGCCAAACTGATTTTTCTAAACTATAAATCTGAACATATCAGTTCCCAACTCAATAAACTCTCAGAACCTCTATTACCTCTTTAGTAAAAATGAATTTCTCTCTTTGGCCTTTAAATCCATTCATGAATTAGTCCTTGTCTAACTTTCTTTCTTAATTCATGTCATTTTTTTCCACTTATATGATGACTCAACCAAATGGACCCTCTTTTTCTTGCTCATGTATGGTTCTGCATCTCCCACTTCTACACTTCTTATCTGGCTTTCTCCTTTGCCTATAACCATCTTTCTCCTCTCTTCCATTAGTTGAAATCCCCTGTTTTCCTTCAAGTAGGACTAAGCTCAAGCACCAGCTTCTATAAAAGACTTTTCTTAATTCCTTCAACTTGCAGTACTCCCCATCCTACCTCCCCTTCACCTTGTATCTATTTTCTATAAGTCTGTGCATGTATATTTTTGTCCCTATGTTCCTAGAACCTAGCACAATGCCTGTCACATAATAGATAGGATCTTAATAAATGCTTATCAGTTGATTACTGTTAATACCATAGGTGTATAGTACTATATAGCAATAGACATGCTTTGTTGGAATCTCTGGATCCCATTTACAAGTATTGGTTACTGTGAATACGACTTTAAGCTTTTGTGATCTTGTCATTTGCTCCTGATAAATTTGTTTTTTAGAGTTTGCAAAGGGAATATATTTCCCCCACATAATATCAGTATTAGTAAAAGTCAGTGCTGTTTTTCCCAGATGTATTAGAGATTTAATTGAAGGTGTATGATAAATTTTGGGGTTTCTAGTTCCTAAGGATTACCGGATATTAAATGTTAATTTTAACTTACTTTTGGACTGTGACCTCCGTGTTCCTAGTCAGTTTAAACAGGAGAGGAGAAAAGAAAAAAAAGGGGGAGGGGGTTTGGGGAAGAAAGGGCTATTTCAGGGCAAAACAAAGATCTATATAGATATATGTTTCATTGCATAAAACAAATTTCAGAGAGTTGATATATTTTGTCAAGAGATGATTACAAAGGAAATAAGAATAGGGAATGTCATTTTCAGGATTCTGGAGTGAATTAATACTATCAGAATATATAATATTCAGGCATTAACCTTCTATTTGCTCAGTATTTGATATGCCTTATTAGAGAATTATATTCTACTCAAAAGGAGATAATGAAGAGGAAAGCAACAAAAATGAAGATAAAGATAGGAAGGAGGAAATATAGGCAGATATCCTGAGAATCAAAACTCTGTATTGGTATAAAACATTCTTGTTCTGATGGAGAGCATGGTAATTCATTTTCCCATGCCTGTATTAGAGTCAGAGTTGATGAAAATTTGGGAGAGGGGAATTCTTCTGACTTCTAGCTTTAAGAGAAGATAGTTTCAGACTTTCTTTAAGGAGAGGATTCTTGAGGAAAAGAGACTTTGGGAAGAATCTGATATATAGAGGAACCAGCACTTCAGGAATATCTCTAATTTCTATCTTGGCACATTAGAGATTTCTGGGAATTTCCTCTTCAATATGATCAAGGACAGTCTTTTAGTTGTGGTGTCCAATTAATAGATGGAAGGCTCATTCATGCTGAATATTTTCTGGTATATCCTAGTCTGTTTAACTTCTCTGATTTCTGTTGGCTACCAGTTTGGATATGTGGGTTGATTTTCATGATGTATTATATAATATGTGATTTCTCTGAATACATCTAGGGAAATGCATAAATATATACCTATATACATATGAATATCTTTAATCCACTGCTTTAATTAATCTACTTATAGGGAGTTATTGGGTAATACAATCTAAACATTAAGGTAAAACTAGTAGAGAAAAACAATCTCTCCTAATATCTCTCCTGGGAAAATGTATTTCACTAAATGGAAAGGGCAGAAACAAAGAAAATAATATTGAAGATAAATGTTCAACTCTGTCCCAAGAAAATAGCAAAGAAATTTAGGGAAAAAATCCAATTTAAAGCACTGTGTTTTTACTAAAAGTGAAATATAAAACCAGGTGATTCTAATAATGAATTCATGTTCCACAGAATAGAAACTTGGTACTTGATAAATTGGAAATTGAGATATATCTGATAAAACACTAAGATAATAGAGATATTTAATTTAGAATAATTTTCAATATGCTTTTCAGAAAATATAAATTTCTATGAAACTGGTTATTTGGTATACTTTGTTCCATTTGTGCTATTGTAATTTATTCACATTTATTAGAAGAGTTGAACATTATATTCTAAATCTTTCTGCATTTGTCTATTCTTGATTATTATTATCTTTGAAAACTTTTAAAGGTAAGTAATTTATATGGACTTTAAGGATGCACATTTTAGGTAATCATTAAAATTACAATGTGAAGTGTTAATTATAGCAGAAAAAGCAAAACTGTGGATAAATCCTCCTGATATACCAACTCAATGCTAAGAAAATAATGTGCTTTTTCTCATGAGTCTTACAGCATATACATATGTACACGGAGTTTTTATAACCCTGTGTATATAGAATGACATGCCAGACACTGTGGGAAAGGTGAAATTTTGTTCATTCAGTTTCTTGAGTACAGGACTGTTTTTATATCTTTTTTTATCCCCAAACCTTCATGGTACCTTGAATTTAATAGATACTTAATACATCTTTATTGAGTTGGAATGAATTCAAGGAGATTTCAGCCTCCAAGCAAGATGAGACAGCAATACAAATAACTGTAATACATAATATTAGATGATAAATAATTTAAGATTTTTAAAAATTCTATTTATGATGTTAGGATGAAAGTTTTTATTTAATGGACTTCACAGAAATGAACTTAGGTATTTAAAATATAGAAAATATTTCATTTCATATCCATAAGAGAAAAAAAACCTATTATTTCTAAATTTCATGAAGTCCAAGTTTTGTATTATCTAAAGATTTTAGGACCTTCAAAAATATTCACAGAAAAATATCCTTATTGAATATCCCATATGTGAAAAGCATCTGGTTCTTCCTCATGCATGGAAAGCTCTTGCTCCCATGACTGACATGAGTCTCACTGATTCTTAGAATTCCTGACTTCTTTTGAGGTCATCTCATCTCAAGTGTTACCTCTTCCAGAGGCATGTTCCCTATCTCCATTGCAGCTGGTGACCTTCCTCCCTGAGGTTATACCTACTTTACCTAATATGTTCTGATTTATATATGTTTTCTATTTCATTAGTCTCATAAGCCCCTTGATAGCAGGATATATTTGTTTTTGGTTTTTTTCTTGTATTTTCAAGACTTACAACAGTACCTGGCATATACTAAATGTCTGATAAGTGTTTGTGAAACATGTTTGTTGATTGACCTATGGCTGGGAGCAAAGAATAAGCCTTAATCGTACAAACTTGAAATCAAAGGATTAATTGAAATACCCAAAGACGATGAAATACTTTGCCTTATGAGAAAAAATTATTTTACTTATATTAAGCAGGACCCACAACAAGAAATAAAAAAAAAATTTTTTTAAAGGAGGCCATTGATCAATTATGGTTATTGGCAATTAGATAAATATTTTGACCAATCCAAATTGAAACCTGCCTGAGGATCAAAATAAAATTTGATTTGTGCTAATGTAGGTCAACCATAATATTTATTTTCTATTTTCCATAACCAACCTAATTATAATCTAAAATTATAAAAATTCAATTATAAAATTAATGATATAATTATAAAATTATAAAATAAGAATAATTTACCATGAAGACATGAAATAAATTGTTAAAAATTTTTACATATAAGAATAGAAACTTGGTACTTGATCAATTGAAAATTGAGATATGTCTGATAAACAACTAAGAGAATAAAAATATTCAATTTGGAATAAGATAAAGGGAAAAATAAAATCAAAGGTATATATTGCCTCCCAAGTGCTAAGCAGAGATCCTTATTGAATTCTAATCCTTGATAAAATGTTTTAAAAAGGCAACGAGCTATCGTGTTTGGACTTTTTGAATCTTCCATCAAACTGGGTGTATGCTGACTGAGCATGTGTATGATAGGTTGCATATGTGTCTCTTGGAGGAAGAAGAAACAACTAATTGAAACTCCTGATACAGCATCTAATATACGGACAAAGGTTGTATACTTGTAAGGGGGGAAATGAAGGAAAGCCTGCAAAATCAGGACTACGCATAAGGAAAAGACAAAGGTTTGCAAGAGCGTCTGATCACATGCACAGAACAGAAAGAAGGGTTCGGTTCGGGGATGGGGTAAGGAGAAAAGAGAGAACCTGAAAGAGAAGGGGTTTGTTGGTCCTGGACACCGAGGAGAGCGGAGGGTTACTTCCTGTGGCCATCTTGTATATACCGGAAGGGGTTAACTGACCTTTCTCTATTGAAACCGGAAGCTCCTGTAGTTCCTGTCATCGAGATATTATCATTCCTGTCCCAGTCTCCAGTTACCATCTACTACATCAGTATTTCTGAGAAATCCAGACTATGGGTGTGGGAAACTGCCAAGACCCAGAAACTACCAGTGAGAATAGCCCAACTTTTGTGGCCTAGGCCTCTGGCCTCAAGGGTGAACTCATCACCATTCTAGCTATCAAACTGTTTACTGGTCTCTATTTAATAGCGGACCGTTAGATCAGATTAGATTTTCTTTGGTAGAGAGACAGTAGGAATAGAGTAACCTTCAACTCTAAGAAAAAGGTCCACGAGGACCCATAATTGGTTTTGGGAGGAGAAACTAGAATATTAAAGTTAGGGACACCGTTACCCTGGTCCACCATCCCTTCCTTTGAGTTTAAGAAGTATAATTATCTAGAAACTGTTTTATAACAACTTAAAAGCAGGTAGATTGCATTATAACAGCATCTACAGGTGAGGCCTACCTGGTGGGCCTACATCCTGTCTCCAACCAACTCTGAGTCATCACTGGTCAAGATATCAAGAAACCAACCAATTATTTCAGTTCCAAAACTCAAGTATTTCAATACTTAGCAATCACCCTATTCCCAAAGAGGTGTTTTATATCATCTATGAAGGAATAGACTATGAAAAATATTACCAGAAAACTGGAATTGAATATTGATTTATAAGGTCTGGGTAATAGGGAGAAGAGAGAAATGGAAAATTGGAGGAAACATTCATTCTCAATCCACCAGTAGTCATACAGTTAAGCAAACAATTGAAATTTGAAGAAAGGAATTATAAAATTTTGAAATCAAAATTGAGTGCTTTGAATCTCTCTTCTGATTGTTGAGAACTTAGTATAGACCACAATTTACTGAGGTGTCCAGATATTTTTGTTTCATTATTGCCTCTTACTTCTCAATCTCCACTCCTCCAATTCCAAATGAGTAGCCATTCTTGTTTATACCCCAACTCTCCAACTCATCTTTATGTGTTTTCTTACCCCAGTAGAATATAAACTCCTTGAAGGTAGATAACGGTCTTTTCCCCCTTTCATTTAAATTCTAAGTTCTAAGCACAATGCCTGGCACATAGTAAGTGTGTACTTCTATCTACCTATCTATTTGTCCATCTGTCTATCTAGGAGTGTAATTGTATCATTTCAATGGTGCTTGTGAGAAGCAATTGTAAAATTTTAATTATAAGCATTTAAAACTTGGAAATCAGAAACACAATAAATAAGAACTTGGTATGCTGTTGTACTTGTTGTCTAGACTCAAGAAAGTGTTAAAGAAAGAAGGGGGCAGCTGGGTGGCTCAGTGGATTAAGAGTCAGGCCTAGAGATGGGAGTTCCTAGGTTCAAATCTGGCCCCAGATATTTCCTAGCTTGGTGACCCTGGGCAAGTCACTTAACCCCTATTGCCTAGCCCTTACCACTCTTTTGCTTTGGAGCCAATACACAGTATTGACTCCAAGACAGAAGGTAAGGGTTAAAAAAAAGTGTTAAAGAAAAGGCTAATAATGCAGATTATATTTTAAAGTATGTCATGCATATATTGTTATTTTGGATTGGCTGTTAAGCTGACTGTTAAATATTGACTAACACTCCCTAATCTAGCTAACTAGATAGCTACCAAACAGTCCATTCATCTATCATCTACCAGTCATCTATCTTTAGTAGAAAACTGAATGAGTTTTCCACTAATAAAAGTTATTTAGCTTCCTTATATGATTTGTTAATATATTAAATAAGATTGGTAGAAATCATTATTAATCTAAATGGGTCAGATTAATTTTAAAATACTTGTGCAAAACATTTGTTTTAAATTTTAAATAAGTAAAGAATTATAGAAATTGTCAAATAATTTTGTTATGAATATAAATAAATGTGATATTATATTTGAGATCAAAGCATATACCTCCTCCTCTTTAAGGGCTTCTGATTTTGAATTAACTCTTCAGTATAGTATAAAAGAGTTATATCTGGAGTAAGAGTGCCTGGCTTCAAATCCTAGCTATGCCCCTTCCTAGGTTTATTAATGTAAAAAAATCAATTAATTTCTCTCAGCTTTAGTTTCTTCAGTAAACGTAGAATAATACTACTTGTATTACCTATTTTACATGGTTCTCATGAGGATCAAAGTAAATAATATATGTTGAGAACTTTGTAAAGTATAAAACTTTATGTGAACATGAACTATAATCATTGGCAGAAAATCATTACATTAGGATTCTGAGAATGAAAAAAGAATTATATTGTACTCATAAATTGCATAGGGACAAAAGAAAAGTTGACAGGTAAGATATAGCCATAGTTAACAAAAAGGAAAACTAGTATGAATTAAAGGTGAAATTGGGATTGAAGCCTAAAATAGCTAACAAAAAAATTAATGGATTTGAAGGAAAAATTTATGAAAACCACAATGAATTTAGAGTACAAATGCAAATTGAAACATACTATTCTTTATTTCATTTCCTTCATGAATTTTTCTTTAATATAATGTGTCTTGTTTCAGAACATGATGAATATGGAAATATATTATATGATAATATGTATACTACCTATATCATATTACCTCCCTTCTTGGAGTTGGCAGGGGAGAGAAAGAGAATCTATGTTGCAAAATATCAGAAAATGAATATTTTAAAGTATTGACATATAATCTGACAAAATAAAATTGCATTATATTAAAAAACCACGATGAGTGGAAAAATATTCTCAAGATTCAATTTTAAAGAAGCAAGTGATACAAATATATAAAATAACTTTGCATTGTTCATCCACTTATATCAATATAATGGCATCATGAAACTGAGGCTGAGATGTTATCATTGATGATCTCATAGATAGTATGTATCAGATCCAAGACTGGAACTCAAGCCACTTGACTTTAAATACAGTGTTTCATTAGTCAAACCATAACTAAATGCAGAGTTGAGAGATGAAGAGTTAATTGATGTATATGAAGTTTCCATAGATATTTTGACTCTCTGAGTTTTAAGAAATCTTAGAATTCAAGGAAAGTGAAAATATTAAAGAGCCTGTAAGGAAACTAGGACCCTAATGCATTGTTGTGAACTGATCTAACCATCTTGAAGAGCAGTTAGGCATGCCCAAAGAACTCTAAAACTGTGCTTACACTTGATCCAGCATTACCACAACTAGGTTTGTATCTTAAGTTATTTTCCTCTATGTATAAAAAAAATGTTTATAGCAGATCTTTTTTATTTGTCCTGGTAAAGTATTGGAAAGTGAGGGGGTGCCCATCAATTATGCAATTAATGGCTGAACAAGATGTAGTACATGATTGTAATAGAATACTGTTGTACCCTAAGAAAGATGAGCAGGACAATTTCAGAAAAAACCTGGAAAGACTTACGTGAACTGACCCAAAGTGAACTGAGCAGAACAATATTGTACAATGAGCAACTGTGAATGACTTAAGTTATTTTCAGCAAAACAAAGACCCAAGACAATTCTGAAGGACTATGTTGAAGAATGCTATCCATTTCCAGAGAAAGGACTGATGGAATCTGAATATAGATTGAAATGTACAAGTTGTTCTTTTTATTTTTTTTACTTTATTTTTCTTGGGATTGTTTGTTTTTTCTTTCACAACATGACTTATATGGATGTGCACATGTATAACTTTTGCCAAACTTCTTAGCTTCTCAGTGGGCGAGAGAAAATTTGGAAATAAAAATGGTTTAAAAAAAGATTAGAATTATTTACACATTATTATAAAAATAATATCAAAATTTTATGAAAAAGAAACCTTAGTGTTCATAAGACCCAACCTGTAAGTGAAAAGGGAATCTCTTCTATACTATTGCAGGAAAATTATTCCTAGTAATGATGACCTTTCTTCCTTCTTAGGAACTCCATTCAAACTTTGGATAGTTATAAGCCTACTTAAGGTTGTTGTGCATGTTAGTCAAACAAAGTTGTTATTATTGTTGTTTCCCTTAGCTATCTATTCTGTGCCTAGTTGTGAGCTACATACTGTGGGGGATACCTGGAAACTCCAGTGTTATGCCCTTTCTAATAATAACATTGTTTTATTTTTAGTTTTATAATTTCTTTATAAATTATGCTCAAACATATATTATTCTTATTCTTATTTAGGAAAGTTGAGATGAAAAAGAGTTAAGTTACTATTAAATGAAAAGCAGAATCCAGAATAATCAACTCCATCCATTATTTTATCCATTAAAATACATGCAGAATTAATGCAAAAAATGTGAAAACCCGTTGTTTTATTTGCCTGATTATAGAACTATAGAAAAATGGAAAAGTAAAATGAAAAATAAACCCAATTTAGTTAGCCATTTTATTAAGCCCCTGATATTAAATAAGGATCAAGCATTGTTGTTATAAACATCCAATTCAATAGATGCTATGTATACATGCATATAACTATGAAAGATAGAGTTCTCTTCTTCAAGGACCTTCCCTTCCATGAGATAATAAGCAAGTTCACAAATTAATAAATACAAGATATATGTAAAAGAAATAGAAAGTAAAGAGAACATTAATAAATAAGGAAATTCAAAAAGTCATCTTGTAGGAAATGACACTTTATGTAAACTGTTCAAGAACCCAAAGTTTCTGTGAGATAGAAAGGAGAAAAAGCTTTCTTTGTATGGGGAACAATGTATGCAGACATAAATACATGGAATTTTTTCCATGATAAATAGCAAGTAGAACAGTTTGGCTGAACAGTAAATTGAGCATATGTGGGGGAGTAGTATGTAATAAGCCATAAGAGGTAGGCTGGAACCAGATTGTAAAGGGCTTTAAATACCAACAAATGAGATTTTAATTTTTTCCTAAAGGTAATAGGAAATGACCAAAGCTTCTTGATTATAGAGTTGACGTATGATTAAACTGTCATTTTATTGCCATAATAATATTACATGTTATATATTATTAGCATTAATACTATTTTTACCATAATAATGATAATAATCATTATGAATGTTGTGGCTTTTGTATAGAATGTGAGTCAAGAAAAGACTGGATTTAGAGAGAAAAATTAGGAACGAATTATAATAATTCAAGGAAAAAATGACAAGGGATTGAACTAAAGTGGCAGTGTATAAAGGGGATAGATGTGAAAGATATTGAGCAGTTAAATTAATGATACTTTGCAACTGATTAGATGTGGTAGGGAGGAGGGGAAAAGGACTCATTATAAACCTAGACAACTGAAAAAAGTGCAGAAATAGAAAAGTTAGGAGCACAATGGATTAAATGGGTTATGTTTATTAAGGTAATCAGTTTGGTTTAGGATGTGTAGAATTTAAGATGCTGCTGGGAGATTCAAGTAGATAGTTGGATATGAGAATCTGATGCAAGACTGGAGGTTAGTAGAGAATATAGATTTGAGAATAATTTACCTAGACCAGTGATGGGCAACCTTTTGAGCTTCGTGTGTCAAAATTTGCCAAAAAACTGAGCATAACTTGAGTAGTGTGTCACTTCCAAGAAAAAAAAATGTCCTTCTTGGTATATAATCCCATGCTTCTCTGTATGTGGCTACATGCAGCCATGTATCATCAAAAATGGCTATGTGTGTCAGTGCTGACATGCATGTCATAGGTTCTCCATCATGGACCTAGACAATAATTGACTCCATGAAAGCTCATAAGATGAACAAACAAAGGGGAGAGGGAGTGCCCAAACTGAAAATGTACTATATATAGTCTGAGGTTCATAGAAACATTAATCAACTTCCTTGCCTGGCAATTTGTTGGATGTGAAGGGCTAGTAAGAGTAGAAATATAAAGCTGACTCCCAAGCTGGAACTTTGGTGATTAGGAAAATAGCAATATTCTAGATAAAGATAGAAAAGTTAAAAGGGCAGGTGGGTTAAGATGTTTTATTTATTAAAATATGTGATTAAGGTCTTTGCATGCACTCCTCCCTCATTGGTCAACTAAAGGATAAGTGCATGGTAGAAAGAGGATTGGTTTTGTACTTCATATTTAAATGGCTTTTTGTTTTCTCTCTTCAGAATGATCAGTAACCAAGTTTTATGAATAATGAAGTCAGTTATTGGAAAATTATGTGTTAGCTTTATTAAAAGTTTTAATTAGATACAATAATTTTATTGTTTCCCTGTTTATTTTTTATTACTTTTTAATAGCTTCCTGGAATTTTTACTGATGATTCAGGCTTCTGTTTGAAAAATGGTATTTGGCTTTTGGCACTTGGGATTGATTTATTGAGCACATGACAGCAGGAGCACAGAAAGGGAGAAATGGTGAAAATTTCATCAATATATGTGTTGAGGTCAAGCTGTAAAACTTATTGTTAAATGTTTTCAGGAAGACTGAGGAATCTGATAGAAAGAATATAAATAAAGCACTATTCATATGACCTTCATATCATGTTCTGTTGTCAAACATGGTTATAGTAAAAAAAAAATATGGCTTTTACGGCACTCAATTATATGCCTAACATTTGATGAAATATTTTACCTTATTTTAAAGCAAATAAAAGTGCAAATACACATTAAGACAGATAATTAATATAGAGTACTTTTATAAATAAAAGCATATATATGTACATAATATGGTCTCACATATATGGCTTAACATTTTATACTGGAAAAATCAAGTGGATGAAGAATTTCTGTTGTCCAGCTTGTGATATCCATTTGGAAAAACAATCCATTGAGGTAGTTTATCATTATATCTATCATGAAGATGAACTGCAGATGGAAAAATAAGATGAACCCAAAATTACAAAGAAGGAAGCTTTTAAGCTCTTCTGCCATTGGGAAATTGGTGCCTTTTTTTCAAGGACCTCAAAAGTTTCCCTGAAAGAAAAACTCATTTTTATACCAATATTCTTATGGTGATACTAGATGGCTTGGCACCATGGAACATTATAATATCTAAGGAATCAAAAGGCAATGCAGAGTTGAATGGCGCATTTTAGTAGCTTTTATTATACTCCATAGAAAATGTAAATAACAAAAAGGATTTATAAACAATAAAAAATATCTATATACTTATTTGTATATGTGTGTGTGTATGTATGCACTTATACACACATAAAATTTTCTGTCTTTTCCAAATATCATTTTCTTTCTAATCCTGAAGACTCAAAACTCCATTAAGTTTGGACTCTTACATGAAGGGAAACATTTCAAGTCCATTAGAGATTCATTAGAGAATTCCATAATGAGATTCTATCTATCTCTCAGCATTTAGGTCTAAAAACTTAATCATGGTCAAAATTCTTCTGTCTTCTCTCTCTAGGAGACTGAACTAAAGGTTCTTTGGAAGTGATATCCAAAAGTCCATCCTCTTGGATTCATCCTGATTCCTTCTCCAGGAATTCAGTAGCTTCTCTCACATTGGTATATTCCAGTTAGGTCCATGAACTTGGTACCCTACTATGATGCCAGAGCCTGAGGCCTGGCGCCTCTCTGAACCAGAGGTTCAGCTATAATCTCTCCATGACTGTGCTCCTTGGGGCTATTTTGGAGATGTGCCAAAACAAAGAATTCATTCCAAGAGAAAAAGTCTGCTTTCAGGTCTCTGGACTGAGTCCATCTGTCTAGACAGATCTGTCTGCTACCTTTTATAGGTCTTGGTTGAAATACCAGTTAGCTTGACCCAGTTAATTGTGAAGATTCAATCAGTGAGGATATACATATCTATCAAAGGGATATAATCAAAATTTAAAAATCAGCTTCTCATCTTTTAACATTGATGTCTCTCAGGTTCACCCTTGATCATACTTCTGTACAGTAATACCACTGATTTGTGGAGAATTAGCAAGACTAGACAGTGTTCTTTAGAATCTTAGTACATAAGAGAGAAAGAATACTCATATTTTATTTATTATCATTAAGGCTGTACCCATCAAAATTTACAGAGTATTTTATAAACATTGAATGAGATTTTGAAAGGCTTTATAAAATTAGAACTGTAAAATAATATTACTTAGCTATTTAAATATGACAGATTAAAATTTCAAAAATGAAACAAAAAAGCTGTTAACCAGCTTATACCATTGAAATGCTGATTTAAATACCTACTGAAGTTTATCATGAAAATGCCAAATAGAAAAAAATAACCTAAATGGACACAGAAAAATTTATTTTCATATACTATATTTCAACAACTTTTTGCATATTTTATCCTCTATAACCTTAGCAATATTATGCATGTCCAATACAGATTATACTAGGATCAGGAACACCTATCTTTGCCATCTTTTGACTACCAAATGAATGTTTTATTCAAGGGATGCTCATGTAGGAGAATTCAGATGAAGAAGAGAAGAGGCATAAAGGAATAGCATTCTTTTAAAATTATAATTGGTCACAAAAGAAGGAAGAAAACAGAATGGGTATATGACCCCTATCTGTACCCCTTGTCTGAGAGCAGCACACAGTTAGCGGTGTTTGCAAACATGGGACGATGGGCATCCCTCACTCCAGCTGAAAGCCCAGAGTCTTAGACAAAGCATCTGATGGCACCAAATAGCATATCCATAAGAAAAAAATAGTAATAATTTCAGGGCCAATGAAAGTTAAGTATTTCCTAAATTGACTAATAAGCAATGAGAGATGATGTGGTAGGGATATAAGGAATTTAATTCTTAACTGTGACAATCCAGCCAAAGGCCTCGGGGTAGAAGGTAGTTTCATGATTTATTACCCATTTGTTGATTTATTAGCCTTTTCCAGGATGTCCCTTGCCAGCCTGGGTTCATACCCATAGTAAAACCAATTTTTTCATGAGTCCTAAGATACATCTTATTTTATTTCAGTAACTTTTTCTAAGTCAGCTATAAAAATCAAGTCTTACTTTCACCATTTCAACAGAACATGGGACAAAAGAAAATGAATTTTTAAATATACCTTCCACAGTTAATCTAATTTTAGTAATAGACAAATTGTAGACATTGGCCATGTTTTTAATTCTCAAATTCCCACCCATTGCCACCTCTATTGTTACCGTTTTTGCTTTCAGTCTCACAATTGCAAATACTTTCTAAATAAATTTTGATTATTTTTATCTTAAATAGATAAGAAGAGGGACACAGAAGGATTATTTGTAGATTAAATATTGACAGGTTAGGAGACAAATTCTGAAAGAGCTGAACAAAGGAGTTGAGATAGAGAGGGAAACACCAACTAAGGACAAACCACTTACTTAACAATTTTACATATGACTCTGCAAAAAGTATTCTAGGATGACCTAATAATCTTCATTACAACACAATAAAATTATCTACTTGTATGGGAATTTTTTTTTTGCTTGTTATAAATAAAAGTTGAATTTTAAAAACCACTTTAACAACCACTTTACTATGAATTCAGCTTATTTTTATCCTTGTAGAAATATTTAAATGCCACATGACAATCTATGTAAAATATGAATTTATTTTTATAGTTTTTCAAACTGTATAAAACTTTGTTGGTAAAGTTGATAAGAAATACATTTACTATATCATCCTCTTCATGAGCATTGCCTCCTAGATGCTAGAAGGGACCACAGAAAATATCTAGTCCAATTCTTTTGTTTTTACTGATCAGAAAATTGAGACCTAAGGAATAAAGAGCATGTCTTAAATACAATTGTTATGTCAAACACACAGTACTTTCCACTATATTACACAGTCTCTCAAAGAGATAAAAGTTAATGACACTTTATGACCAAATGGAAATTTGCCTAATTTACTCTCAATGGAAACTTCCACCACTCAACCCACAGTGATACATGCTTTTAATGCTCTGCTACTGGGGGAAATGAGGGTGGTAGATTGCTTGAACTCAGGAGTAGAGCAGTAAGACTGAAGAGAATTAGGTCTCTACACTGCCCACATCACCTATTCTGATGAGTCCCTCTCTCCCCTCTCCCCTCCAGCAGAGGGCCACCAGGCTGAGTGGACAGGTTCAAATTGCCTTAGGTCAGAAATGGAACCGTTGTGGAATGTCTTAGTTATTAAATGACTTGCCCATGGTCTGGACATATCCAATATGTAGCAGAAACAGAACTTTAAGCCAGGACTTCATGATGTTAAAGCTGTCTCTGTCCAGTATGCTGTCCAGTATATAATGTGTAAGTGCAATAAGTTTTTTTTTTTTAAATCAAGTGTTTAACTTTAGATTGTGAACTCCCCAAAAGCAGAGACCATCTTCTGCTTTTCTTTGTATCTTCAGAGTGTGGCATAGGACCTGGCACATAGTAGGTGCTTAGTAAATGTCTAGTGACTGAACATTATTCAAGGTCTTAGGTAATAAAATTTGTTAAGCTAAGGATAACAATATAAACAACATGCTTATTGCATACAGGTCATATTTATTTATTTATTTGTTGTTGTTTATTTGTTGTTTTGTTTGTTTGTTTTCCCTGACAGGAAAATGATTGTGCTTAATTGAAAACTAAATAACAGCTGGTTCTGTGCTCTTTTGTTTGTATGATAAAAAAAAGTTTTAAATTGACTTTTATAAACAAGCAGATTTTCGTTGTTCCTGTGAGGCTTTATACAAAATGGATTTTTAATTCAGTGATAGCATATTGTGATTAAATATCCCTGTGAGCTTCATATTTCTGTTTTTGTAGCAGAAACTGAACTTGTATCCATTTACTGCTCCTTGGAGAACAATATTGTAGTATAATTTTCAGATACAAATGTAGTACTTTTTACAACTTGTGTAAATCATCTGCCAAAGACAGTTTTCACAGTTGAATTTCCATGTTTCCATCTTTCTTTAAAATGGGGACATGGAGGGGGGAAACAGAATATAATAATTTTCTGTGATACATGATTAGAAATTGGGAAAAAAAAAACCTTCATTAATTTACAGTTCCATCTCATCTCTTCTCCCTCTCCTGTGTAGTAGTTTTGGTCAATTGTCAAAATTCGCATTCACTGTAGGCCTTTTACTAAAAGTAGTGCCACTTCAGAAAAGATTTATTTTAGAAACAGGGAGGAAATGAACACATATATTCCATGTCTCAGAAGTATGAAGGTTGAGAGGCAAGGAGATGATCTTCAAAATGTCGGGAAAACTGATTTGTGGCATAGTTTTCCAAAAAACCCATTAGATTAGTTTACTACTTGGATGGTCCATTCTGCTTTGGGTAAGGTTTGCACTTTTTAAAAACCTCTAGCTATATTATAAATAATTTTTGAGACATCTGATTATCACATTGTAGTATCGAGTTTCATTTAGTATGTTTAACTGAAAGCAAAACTTGTATTCAGCTGAGTGCTCCAAAGTTGTTAGGAATTTCTTGACATCCTAATTTCTCATTATCAGTTACTTGGCTGCTAAAAAACACTAACAAAATAATGCATATATGTGTGATATATAATATTTGCATATATTATACACACAAACACACATAGATATGATTACATCTATCACTATATTCATCTCAGAAGAACAATTTCTTTGTTACATCTCATCTCCAGTAACATGCTAATGTAAGATACTGGCTGCCAACATTAATCCAACATTAACCTGAAGTTCTCTATCACTTTCAGAGTTTAAGATTCAAGTAAATAAAAACAAGTCATAATATTCTATGTATCCTTGCATAGAATATGTGGATGCAAGTCATGCTATTATTGTTTTATGTCTTAGAGTAGAGATAGGAAAAGGAGAGGAAGGAGAAAAAGGTGGAATATGAGGGTTAAAAGTGCCTCTGAAAACTTTTACTTGCCTCCACAATTTTCATCAGTTCCTCCTCATTTACCATTGTCATTAGAATAATGCAAGGTAATGAAAAAATACCAAACTACTCTGGTATGTCAGTTTAAGATTATGGTTGTAATGTATGTTTACCTGAAGTGTGAGTTTCGTGAGGAATAGCCTACTTTCCTTTAGACCATGTTTAATTTGCATGGTTGATTTATTTTTCCTCAAAAGATTTTCTCTGGTAAGAAGGAAAAAAATAGATTTTAGTGTATCTACTAAGCAGAACTAATTATTTGTTACTACTCTTTAAGATCTGAGTGCCAAAAAAAAAAATGAACTGTACAACTCCACTGCACTTCTGAATCTCTTAATGAATGAGTAAATGAAAGTGTATAGACAGTGAAATTAAAGATAGAAGTCATCATTAATAGTAAAATGCATTTCATTGGTTTTAAGAATCTTCAAAATAGGTACATAATACTGGTTGAAAGTAAACACAGAATTGTGTAGTATTGTTTGCTTTCTTTGTTTTGCTTGCAGGTTTTGCTTTGTTTTGCACAAAGACAAATGGAATTAGGTTCCTCTATGCAGACCTGTGCTAGATACCAGGACAAATAAAACAACTGAGTAAGATTCAGATCCTTTCATTATAGAGCTCAAAGTTTGGTGGGTTGTTGTTATAATAGTTATAATAAAAAATAATAATTTTAATTTATAGTACTTTAAGGTATCTACTTTCCTCAAAAACAAACTTATTAGATTCTTAGAATAGGTGATGTAAAATATGGAAAGTAAGACTCGGAAAATTAAATGAACACAAAATAACTATGATATAAAATAACACATAACTACTTGAGAGGTGGGAACAAAATTATATTCTGGGGTCTGAGGGATGGAAATGGAGAGGAATTGTATTTTAGGGATTTAGGGAAAGCTTTTTGTGGAATGTGGCATTCGTCTTGAGCCTTAAAGATGAGCAGGATTTCGTTAAGTGAGGATATTCTAATTCACCTATGAACTGTCAACAAAAGTATCTGAAAGAGATGGGGATCTTACAGTCAAATTGGAATATAATGTGTTTGAGAAGGGAAATCCTGTGAGATAAGACTGGAACGAGAGAAAGAAAGAGTACTTAGATTATAGATGACCTTTAATGCTAGGATAAGGAATATGAACTTCACTTGATGTCTTAGTAATCACTAAAACATTTTGAACAAATTAGAGGCATGATCAGATCTGTGCATAAGAAAAATAACTTGACAGCATTATAAATAATGGATTGGAGATTAGAGATAGTACTGTTGGAAGGCATAATTAGGAGGCAACTGCAATTATCCAGAAGAATAGAAATGAGATATTATACTAGAATGAAGGCTTTATAATAAAGAAAAGGGAAGATGGGAGATATTATAATAAGTAAAACATTGATTTAAGCCTGGTAGATAGTCAAATAAATCAATAAATACAATTATTAGAGTAAAAGACTACATATAGCAGGGCAATATACTTGTAGAAATATTCTTTAAAGAATACATTTTACCAGGAGGTACTATCATACCAGTATTCTGCCATGGACACAATCAAAGCAGTATAAACAATGTAGGAGTTCCCTGATTCTCTGTTCAATCATGAGCATTCTAAGACAGATGTAATGTCGACTCTTCTTCAATTATCTTACAATCTAAATGGGGGGAAAGAGGAGACTAATGAATAGTAACTATGAAAAAATTAGAGATGTGTAAAGAAGGTATAATATAAGAAAAATTAGAGGAGGAAGAAAATGCTTTTAGGGAGAATAATCTTCACTTGAGTTGAGCATTCTTTCAATTATTCATTCAATACAAATCTCTTGATAACTAAATATGTAACCACAATAATTTGGCCTCAGAAATAAAGGGAAGTTTCATCTTTAAAAACTGCAGTATTAATACCTATAATCTTTCTCTTAGTTGTTGTAAAGCTCAAATGAGATAATGTATGGAAGTCGTAATATAGACTTGGCTCCTAAAAGTACTATCTATTGAGGCAGCTTGGTTTTGTGAAAAGAATATAGTACTTGGGCTCTGGAGAGAGCTGGATTCAAATTATGACTCTAATACACACTATGTGAGCCTAGGAAAGTAAATTAACTTCTCTTGTGTCTATTTTCTTAGGATTAATGTTAGAATCATGCCTGACTCAGGCTTATACCCCATTAAGTTTAGGTTCAGTGTTGGAATGAAGTGAGATATTTGAAAGACAATGAATAGTTAACAAAAGGAAGTTTACATTGTCCTAAGGTTGGATTCAACAAGGATAGTGTTCCATTTAGCCTCTCTTGTCTTCTTATAGAAATAGATCTTGTTAGCAGATTAGAATATAGTGACTCCCAGACTCCCAACCTATGGGGTGGAAGAGTGGTTTATGTCCTCAGATGACTGGGAAGCCACATCAGTATGACCCGAGGCTCCCAGGAAGCCATGTCTAGAATAATCAAGTCCTTGGGCACATCTTGGACTTTTTTGCCTCTAAAGAAAAAAAAATACCTTACCCCATGTTGTGGAGGGAGATGGGGATCCTGGTGGATAGTGGTCCTAGCAGAATGATCTTACTACCTACCTTAACGAATTGTGTGGGTAGGAAAACACTTTACAAATATTGACTATGAGTTATGATTAATTTGTCAAGTACAAAACAGAGTACCAGTTAAAGTACTATGAGTATTCTGAAGAGGGCGCCATTATTTTCACAGGAGGTGAGGAATGTCAGCAGGGATGTTCAAGAAGAGCTTTGGCATATAATGGAAGGCAAAGCAATGTATTGTAATGATGATATTATAAGTTTCTAAAGCAAATAGCATGATTCCCAAATGCCATTAGGCATTAAATTAAATATAACACATGTATATGAAACTGAATACCAAAAAGTTAGTTGACTTAGTTTATTCAAATATACATTATAAAATATGCATTGATATTTGTCATTTCTGTTGTTGAAAAGTCACTTTATATATAAATCGATAGGTAGACTTTGCATTTTAGTTCTGGGGAGGGAGAGGGAATGGTTTATATGTCAAAGTTGATAGTAATTTGCTACTGCTAAAGCTATTACCAGTATGTTGCCTTTAGGTAGACTATTTTCAAAGATTACAATACTAAACAAGACAATAAATATGATTTAATTCCTAATTTCAAGAACTATTCTTTCATTTATTTATGACTTGAAAAATGAAAAGAAGTATTTAATTATGATTAATTTGGAATTGATAATGCTGTGAAAGTTGAAAAGTATATTAGTATTTTGGAGGTAAGTATTTTTCTCACTAGATGGTACACAAATCTAAGCTATCCAGATTTTTTTTAGCAAAATTATCCTGTCAGTTGTATTATAAGTGTAATTAGCTATTGTATTCACATTCATATCTTTCTTATGTCAAATATTATGTAAATATTGACTGCTTTTTGATATTTATGGATTCTTTTTTATATCCTATTTTATTTCTTTGTATGATACCCCTCCATAAGAAACAATTTTGGCCTGGTAGATTTGACCTACATATAAATAGAACAATTACACAAAACTTAAAGGCAATAAATACTATTCGATTAACATTTAAATAAAATTAAAATCAATCAATGTTCCTTAAATTTTCAAAATTATTGAGTACTGTTTCTTAATAACATAAGCAAAGGACAATTTCTAGGCTTTGTTCAGCATCATTATAGCATTCTTTAGCATTTTTTCCCCAATTCCAGACTTGGGCCAAAGTATTGTATATCTAAAATGGTCATGAGTAAGATGTGGGAAATGAGTAAGCCAGATGGTGTTATCATGAACTTTCTAATCATAATTTTATTAGTATATTTTGATGCTGACAATTGTTATATATGTGAGGGTTCACCTTCTTTGCTCTAGATACCACTGCCTAAATCTTAAGGAACCCACCCTCTTTTAGTTTCATCATATCACCATAGTAGGTGATAACTCATAAAGATAACTCACATTGCTACCTGCTTTAAGCTTTACAAAGAGACTTTCTCTGAACAACCCAGTGAGATAAGTAATACTTTGCTTTTTTTTTTTTTGTAGTTGATCAATCATTTCAGACTTATCCAACCCTTCCTGACCCAATTTCAGGTTCTCTTGCAAAATTACTGGGGTTGCTCATCATTTCTTTTTCCAACTCACTGGTCCATTTGTCACAATAATTTTAAATTAATAATAACAACAAAAACAATGAGAATGTATATGGTATTTTAAGTTTTACAAAGTACATTATATATATTATCACATTTTATTCTCACAACACCCAAAGGAAGTAAGTGCTATGCTTATCCCCATATGAAAGATGAGGAAATTAAGATAATCAGAAGTCATTTAACTTGCTCAGGGTCACATAGGTAGTAAGGAACTAAGGCCAGATTTGAACTGATTCTAGCCACAACACACTATTGACTATACCACCTTGAAGGAAATGTTTAGTTTTAGTTCGAGGTTAGTGAAAATTAAGATTTATTTTCCCGATTCACATTCATTGATCCCCCTTGAAATTAGGGGCCTGTGTCCCCAGGTCAGGAATCTCTGCTTTAAAGAATTAATATTTACTATTGACCCTCTATTATGGATTCAATCATCTCATTTTGTCATTTATTCCTTTAATTTCTCAGTATGAGATTTGTTTGAGATTCCATATGCTATCACCAAAGGATAAAGAAAAAAGATGCAAAAAATGCATACTTTATATCTATATCTATATCTATTTTATTTTTGGTACATGTATAGACCTCCAGCTCAGAGACTCTTTTCATCAATGCAGATGTACAAGCCCTCTGTATCTTAACCATGATCTTATAAATAAGTTTGTGTCATAGGCTGAACTTGCACCTAGGTCTTTCTGCCTTCAAAGCTAATCACCTATCTAATGCTTTCTACATCATGCCTTATGCCCCACCTCTATTAAGGATCTCAGAATTTTTATTCCTTAGTTTTTATGGAGAAAAGTATATATCAAATAAGCAACATTACTTTAAAAAAATGTTGGTTGTTAATCGATCCAGACATTTTGGAAAATAATATGGATTATGCCCAAAGAATTATATAAAACTGTATATACCTTTTGATCCAACATGACCACTATTAAGTTTATTACATAATGTGATTAGGGGAAAAGAAAAAAAATATTTATTCTAAAACATTTGTGGCAGCTCCCTTTGTGGTGGCAAAGAACTGGAAATTGAAGGGATGCCCATCAATTGGGGAGTGGATAAATTAGTTGTGGCACATGATTTTGATGGAATACTACTGGGATGTTAGAAATGACAAACAGGTTAATTAAAAAAACATGGAAAGATCTACATGAAATTATTAAGAGTGAAGTGAGCAGAAACAAGAGAACAGTACATACAATAACTGGAATAGTGTTTGAAAAATGATTTGTGTATATCTACCTCCAGAGAATAAACTGCTAAATAGAAGTAAAGAATCATTATATATATATATATGTATATATATATATATATTTTTTTTGCCAAATGATGCCTTATTTATTTACTCCCTTAAATATATATTCTCTTATCCAAAAATCCTTCTGGCATTTATCAATTTTCCATTCTTTCCACTATTCAGGGTTAAAAATTTTACATATTCATAGTGGAATAGAATCTTGAGTCAAGGGACGCTTTCTCTTACTGTATTTGTATCCCCCCAGTGCCTGGTATAATGTCTGGCAAATAGCATATAATAAATGTATGTCAAATTGAATTAAATCTATCGTTCAAAGTTTCACTAATGGAATTTACCTCAAGCCACATAAGAATTTTATAAAAACCAAAAACAAACCTAGAATCAGTGGTCAGACTCTTAATCTGATTTCATGGATATGGCAACTTCACATTCAAAAACAGTTGTCACCGAACTTTCCCAAAGTTTAAAAGACTATAAAGTAGATTAGGATAAATAAATATACTTTGCTTGAGGCAGTAAGTTTCAGCATATGTCTTCATGAATGTATGAGCTTTGATTTATCTTGGCCAATTTTATGTATGTACAGTATGCATTTATTTGAAATGTGTTTTGTCTTATGGCCAACTCCAAAGGTTCTGTTACTATATTTTTTTATATGGCTTATAATTCCCCACTTAAAAGTGCCTCAAGATTGAAGATCAATCTTTTCAAAGCTTCAAAAGCAGCAACTCAGATCTACTTTTGAAAAGTGAGATATCATGGATTCAGAGTTTGCAAGCTGTCTTCTTTCAGGAGAGGACATTTTTGCCTTAAAACATATTGCATGTTGCCAAAAAGACACATTCTGCCTATCACAAATTATTCATGAAAGCATGTGCATAGTATTCGTTTGCTTTATCCTTTAAATCTGAAGCAAAGGTCATTCCAGAATAATGTCATTCTGGAAAAAAGAAATCATTTTCCTTTGAAAACAAAATATATATTCGATCATTAGTTTTAAGAGTTATTGTGGATCATTCAGCTGACTCAACAGGAGCTACTACTTTCCTACCAACAATTTGTCTGTGGGACTCAACTGCTTCACAAAGTCCATAATTAGTGTACATAATATATGAAAGATTTCACTCTTTCATTTTCTCTCTATTTTCCTAGGTACAGGGAATGAGCATGGAAATGTGGTTAATGAGTTCCAATCTGTGCAATTATACTGGATAGAAACACAATTGGAAACCTTGTCGACCAGTCTAGTTACTTCTCTGTCAGTTCTCATTTTCACAAAATAAATTCTTTTATTTTTACAGTGTATTCTTTCTGAAAGTAAATTAATAAAGACATTGTGTTGCTTTGTATTTGTGACCCTGATGTTGCTTAGTTAAGTCACCAATTTTCTAATTAAAATCAGCTATAAAATCAGATCTATTATCTACAAATGTAGAATCTAGCAGTGTTCTCTCCATGGAACATTTTCTCCCTTCAGTTGTCAAAAATGAAATTATTCAGCTTTAATCCTATCTATTTTTATTTCTATTCACCTTCAAAATAATAATAGAACACAATGCCATAAAACTGTGTATACCTTTGTTCACACATGGTATTTTTTTTTCTTTTTTTGGTATTTTACAACAAATGGAATAAAGTAGCCTAACAAAACACCATAGGGGAAATAAATGAGTTTCTACTCCTTCTTTAAGAATTAGATATTTGAAACCTGGAATTAAGAATTTCTAGGATTATAACATAGAGGAAGTAAATCTTTCTCACTGAGATAATTTTTAAAATTCATTGAACTGGTCAATGAAATGGATACATTGGAGGCAAAAGAAACTTTCACATAGAAAATGGAATAAGGGAAGAGAAATTTAGAATGAGTAAACTCCCTCTACCACTGTAGATTGCCACCTTCTTTTGCAAGTGATAGTTTCAGAGAACTCTGAGAGAGAAGTAATATGTCCAAGGTTACACAGCTTAGTGTTTGGCAGCTGGAGAGTCAAGCCTCGGTCTTCCCAATACTGTAGTCAGACCATTTTTACAGCCAGCCATGCTAGGTCTCGTAGATGAAAATATAGAAAAATATTTTGGGGAAAAATAAAATGAAACTAATAATTTTTTGATTATGATATCTTTATTCTTACCTGTCATATGAAAGTGACCCCTCTCTGTTGAGATATTGGAGTTTCCTAAAGGTATGTCATTTCTCCCTGTAGTAACCTACCTTTTCCTGTGTTCTCTCTTCATGCCCCATATCCTATTAGAATGCTACACATCAAGCAGTGATACAACCAGAAATGTGAAACTCCCCATATTCATTAACTTTAACTGCCATATGGGCATTTGGTCCTGAAAAAATCAACTGGAACAGAAGTAAGAAAATGCATTTGGGGTTTGGAGCATCTTTTCTTTTTAACAATTCAATTTCAAATTGCATATTTATGCCCAAATCATGTTAATAATTTATATTTTCATAATAATCTTTCTTGCAATGGTAACATACACAAAGGCTAATATGTTTGTTCAAATTCAATGCAATTATAGTGATCTGATACTAACCTATTTTTTCAAGTCATCCTCTTGACAATATGTGTTAATTATAAATAAATGTATAGGAGCAAAAAGGAAAACAGTCTCTGAACTTAGTGTACTTGGCAGCTAGGTGATACAGTGGTTAGATCCTCAAACCTGGCATCAGGAAGACCTGAGCTCAAATGTGATCTCAGATTCTTTCTCTGAGCAAGTCACTTTATTTTCTGCCTCAGTTTCCAAATATGTAAAATGGAGATAGCACTATCTGCCTTCCTAGCTTATAAGGATAAATTAGATTAAGTTTGTAAAGTATTTTTAAAAACTTAAGGCTCTATATTGCATAAATATAATACAAATAATAATTATTTTATCATTATTATTTTATCAATATGATTATGCATAATACCTAATCTATATAGATTTCTCTCAGTATTAATAAGGATTGTTTTTATATGACCAAGTTCTACCAATTCTTACCAAAGATATGCAACCTTTTCTATACAGTTTGACTACTATTTAAAGCTAAACCCGTTATTTGATATAATTCAACAGAAATTTCATACATTTATCATTTGAAAAACCAAATATTGGTACTCAAGTTTTCATTTTCTAGTCTCTCTTCTAATACTACAATCTAGGTTTCTTTCTCTGATTAATAGATTCATTCCCTAATTAAACTATAGTCTGTCAAAACGAGGGAGGGGAGAATCCTATAGTATGATACTAAGAATAAGATTTTCTTTTGAAATTGGCTGTTTTAATGGTGAAATATATGATACAGCTATAGGAATAAGTAATTTAAATGTGATCATTGAGACTGATTATATGATGATTGGCGATTAATAAATAAATAAATCAGCAAACTTCTAAATAATCAAAAACAATTTAAAGATATTAGATCAGAACAATAAAAGATTGCTTTTGTCAGTCTCGTGTAACTCTCTCCAGTGCCTCTAGGATTTAGTGACATATGTCTTAGAAAGTGGTGTGAAGTTCAAAGAGATTTGGCCACTAGCTTGTGATCATACGGTTATTCATTGTGAGAGATGAAATTTGAATTCATATGTTCCTATCTCTTATGCCAGACTCTCCAATAAATCTAAATAAAATTGACATTTATTTCCAAAGTGAAAATTTTCAGACTGGTGTATAAACTCTTAAATTACCAATTAGTTGATCAGCCAATAAACATTTATTAAATGCCTACGTGTCAAGCACTGTGCTAAATGCTGTTATGACTGTCAAAACATGCACATCTCCACATGCTCCCTTTCTTTTCTTTCCCTGCTAATGATGATTGTTTCTTTATAACCTCTTTAAAGGAACAGAAGCTTTAGTGGATTTAATTCCAATTAATTATTGTACAAAGTCAGAGGCACATGGAAAATGTGTGTGTGTGTGGTGAAACTGTGATTTTATTTGTATGGGAAACACCCCAGTTAAGAAATTCCATATAACAATACAGGTCCACACCTTCTTAGCAATTTAGGAGCAATCACTGTTAGATTAAGTCATTGTCCAACATTCCATATGTATCAGAAATGGTCTTCCTGGTCTTCCTGTCTTCCTCTCTTCCAGTCCAGTTCTCTGGTACCTTTGTAGTATGCATAGTAATTATGCATAGTAATTGCAAATATAAGTCCCATTATAATAGAATGATACCAAAAAAAACCCATCACCTGCCAAAAAATGAAAGGGAGAAGTAGCTGAATTTGATCATATGTTATTTTATATTTATATTAGTCTCTTACTGAATAGCTTCCATGTCTGCCTTGACAAAGCCTTACATATAACTCTAGGTAGAAGAAAAAGCAACAGAATACTGACCTCAAAAATGATATTGCTAGCTTAAGGGATATGCACATTTTTATAACTGTTTGGGCATAGTTCCAAACACTTCTCTAGAGTTGTTGGACCAGTTCACCCTACCTCTGGGGCATTAGTGTACCTATTTTTTCCATACCCCCTCCAGAATTTGTCATCTTGTTTTCTGTCAATTTGACAGATGTGAGGTGGTACCTTAGAGTTGTTTTAATTTGCATTTCTCTAATTGATGGTGATTTACAGAATATGTCTATTGATAGATCATTTTGATTTCTTCTTTGAAAAAATTACTTTATAACCTTTGGCCATATATAAACTGGGGAATGGACCTTCCTACTCTATATCATATCTGCCTTCAAAGAGATTCATACAGTAGATGTAGATTCATTATCCTTCACACGAGGAATGTATTCCAGCATGGGTACTTTTATTCAGATAAAGAGAAACAGCTTAAAACAAGACTCTGATTATAAATCCAAAGTTATGTTGTTGTTGTTTTTCCTTCTGAGTCATGTTCCATAGAGAGCAGCTTGATTCTATATCATTAATATTCCCTAAATGTCTCTACAGAGGTATGTTCTATGTCAGGATGATGTGGCTTGAGTATGAATGGTTTAATGAAACTTACAACAGTACCTGACTCACAATTATTCTCTCCTCCTCAACCCCTATTTCTGAGTAGGAGAATTCAGCATGCATATTGAGTCTCCTTCATATACCTTAATCCCTCAGTTCCTCAAACTATCCATTTTTTATGCTCTGTCTACTCTTCTTCCCCTTTTTAGCTACACATAGAGATGGTTACATCCTTGATCTTGATATTCTCTACAAATGTCCCACTTCTATGTTCAAGAATTCCAAAGTCCTTTTATCCAACCACAATCTATTGGCTTTTTTCCTATCCCTCTGCTTTTCCTTACAAAACCTAATTCTGTATCCATTCTATGCCTTCCATTAATGGTGAACCCTCAGTTCTCTTTCAAATTATCTCCCCTGCACTAGTTCCTCTCTCCTCTTTTCCCCATCTTAAACTCTTGGTGAACTAACTCAACACTACAGTATCCTCCTCTCATGAATCCCTTGCACTCTCATATGATCAGTTATGCTTAGCCAAGCTTCAGGCTTAGATGACTCCCATCTTTCATTGCCTTCACTCCTACACTTTACATCTTTTCTATCTTTTATAAGTAAATTCCTTTCAATGACTGTCTACAATAGATGCCTCCATTTTCTCTTCTTTCACTTGTTTATTAACTCTTTACAATATTGTTTCAGGCTTTATCAATCCACCAAAATTGTTCTCCTTAAAGATCTTATGTTGCAACATACTCACCCCACCATATATATTGCCATTGTCTTTTGACTCACATGCAGTTTTGCACTTATGGCAAAAAAAATGCATGTACGTAAATAAAAACATAAATATATCATTGGATATATGCACAAAACACATACACACAAATACATACAAAACAACATTGAATATGGAAGTACAAAGAAGTGTAAAAGGAATCATGAAGAGAATTCAAAGAATGAAGAAATAACTTTATAGCAGAGGTGATTTTTGAACTGAGCCTTAAAGAAAAAAATCAGATTTTAACTGAGAGATATGAAAAGAAAATATAGATATAAAGAATAGAAATTTCATTGTGTTGTAGATTTCTTAGAGTCAGAGATGAAGAATGTTGTATACCAAGATTAGCAATTTTGGTTTTATTCAATAGGTAAAATATACTGCACACTACAATTACTTCAGGCATACTTGAGTGAAATATTAGTTAAACTTATTAATTATTTCATTAATTAATTAAATAAGGATCTTTAGTGTCTTACCTGAAACCCATATTATTTCAGGAACTCTAGTAGGCCTATGGAGACCTTTAGGCAAGAAGCCTTTCTTCACCTTTCAAATCCTGCCATATAAACAATTGCCTAATGTGAATGAGAGAGTTATGTGAAAAGTCAGCTTTGTCAATGGAATCCCAATCTAATTTTTTCCATTTTTTTTTTAAGCTCTTACCTTCTGTCTTGGGTATTAATTATTTTTTCTGGGGCCAAAGAGAGGAAAAGACCAGACAACTGGGGTTAAGTGATTTGCCCAGAGTCACAGAGTTTGCAAGTGTCTGATTTATTTTTTACTTGTATTAAAAATTTGTATCCAGTACTGCCCATCATCAGTCCTGGCTTTCTATCCACTGAACTACCCCATTCCCTATTTAATCTTGCTACTTCTCTTATATGGTAGCTTAATGGAAATCATGTTAAGAGTTCCTGTGGTTCTTTGCTGCCATTAAGGAGGTAGTATGCCCCTGAATTCTATCCCATATATTCTTCCATGTACAAAAAGTCATGAGCCAATAGCATGATGATTTAATATCAAGCCACAGAAGATTTGTCATCTTATTCCTAATCCACAATGGGAGAATGTAGAGAAGTTAATAGATGCGGAAAACAGTAAAACAAAGTGACTTCCTCTTGTCTCCTCTATCTATCCATCTATTCATATTGTGTAAATATATATATGTATCTGTATTATATATAGTGCATGAACATATATGTTGCATATATTCAAGAGATATGAGGCAGCTAGGTTGTGCAGTGGCTAACGTACTGAGTTTATAGTCTAGAAGATCATAAACATTCTCTTCTTGACTCAAATTTCCCCAACTTGAAATGGGGATAATAACTGCACCCATCTCCCAAGGTTGTTTTGAGGATCAAATGAGGTAATTCTTGAAAAAGATTAAGCTCAAATCCTAGACTTATCATCAGTGCTATATAACTAGCTATCCAACTGCTGTTTATATTATTATGACATATTATAAGATATATAGAATTTGGAAGCAGGAGTTCTAGTTCAGTCTCTTCATTTCATAAATGTATAAACTGAGACCAAGATAAATTAAGTATCTTACACAATATTGCACAGGTGCAGAATGGAAATTCTACAACTACAAGTAGAAGGGAGATCTTGCATTGAATTTAGTGGTCTCTGAGCTGCACTCAGTTACCTCAGAGTTGTCTTCATATGGAGAAGATTGCCAAGTGTTTGTAAGAGTGAGCAAACTATTTATTAGGATTCATAATGGTCATAAGATTCTATTGCACTTGAAAAAGAACATAGACATTTAAAGAATACCTTAGAAATCATTGTTTTCCTTTCAAAGAAATCTTTGATAGGATATCAAAGTATTATATGTCAAAGTATGATATATTGTATATAGCAACGAGAGTATATGTCTTGATAGAATATGTCTTTTGATAAAGGTACTAAAATGAGAGTCTTGGAGACTACTAGATAGTTGCTTTTGCACAGTGGGATGATAATTGGCTCCTGCAAGGTAGGACCTGGTTGACTTTCTAAGTCTGTAACTTCAGGCAAAGTCCATTAACTGCCCCAGCTGTCAGTTTCTTCATCTGTGGAGTGAGATTAACTAGAAGTTAAAATGTGGTAGCTGGGGAAACTGCATCCCCCAGCATGCCTCAGGGGTCCCTCCCTACTACTTACTTCCTGGCATGGGATTGGTCTTGAATGGGCCAGTCCCATGCTGGAGGTGGGGGGGGGTGGAGACCACACCCTCTACTTCCTGGCATGGGATTGGTCTTGAATTGGACCAATCCTGTGCTAGGGAGGGGTCATTTCCTCCCCCCCCCCTTACTTCCCGGTATGGGATTGGTCAATATAAGAACCAATCCTGCGCCTGGGGGGGACCTTGGCATCTGAGAAGATTCAGAGTAGCTGGGGCTCTAGTTAATTTCGCTAGGGAATTCCAGTATTTTTTTTTCTTTTAATAAAGTTTTTTTAAAAGATCAGAGAGTCAGATAGTTTTTCTTTTCTGCCCTTACACTAGACAGCTTCTGAGGCTCCTACATCAATAATCTTCTAATTCCATGATTATGAGACAAGGCACTAATAATTCATGCCCATATGGGAAGGCTCTGGGGCTTAAGAAGTTCCAAAGAACTTTTGGATCATAACCTTGTCCCTCCAGTGTGATATCCAGGAGATATGAGATATCATGAGAGAGCATTATGTGAGGAGATATTATACCATTTAGAGGGTTTGCAAATTTTATAAACATATATAATAATAAACCATTATATATGTATATACACATAAAATGTGTATAATATAGATTTCATTTTAAGCCAAAAAAGTACAATACAGTTGTAAATTTAGCTAGCAATTTCAGTATTTATGTTTCATCCTGAACATTTTCAGATGAAATAGTAAAATCAAATATTTTTAAAGTCTTAAGAGGTTTTCAGTAGGTAAGAATACCTAATCATCAAGTAACTTAAAAAAATTTAACTATTTTCCAAATTATATGTCAATACAACTTTTATAATCATATTCTGACATTTTGTGATCCATGTTTTCTCCTTCCTTCCACCCCTCCCCAATATGAAAAGGAATGTGATATAGTTTTTATGTGCATTATCATACAATACATATTTCTTTGACTGAAAGAAGATGCATATAAATTACACTAGAGAAAAATTAATGAAAGAAATAAAGTGAGGAATGGCACTTCTGTCTTTGGAGGTTGATAGCTTTTTGTACAAAGAGTAACTTCTGATTGTTGTTTATTATAGGATTCAGAGATACGAGACTTTAGAAATTATTTGATCCTACCCTTCATTTTTCAGAGAAGGAAACAATATATTTAGTTAGTAGGTTATATCATACCATTTTTTCCCAATGCTATGTATACTCATATAGATTTGTCTAATTAATTAAGTTTTTGACATATCTCAGATTTATGATTATTATTAAAATACAATAGAAAGAGACAGGACTAAAAGATGGATGGAGTTTTCCAGTTAGCTTTCAAAGTTTTCACAGAAGGAGTATGTTTGAGTGCTGATAAGATTTTGACTGTATTAAAAAGGCAGAAATGAAGCATACGTAGAATTTTTATTGTTTTCCTTTTCAGTCACCAGAGGACAATTCTCTGCATGTGTTAGCAAAAAAGAGTCATGATTTTATCTTATCTAAACATATTAAAGTTCGAATTTGCAAGCTGTACATCTTCTATTATTCATTTTAGAAATCTATGGTGATTTATATCTTCAAGCATAACTTGTAGGTCAAGTTCTGTTCTAACAAATATTACAAAAATGTTAACAAATATTATGACTGATCACTGTATAATAATAACAAGAATTAATTATAACTTTTCAAATTATAGTCATTGGTTGGCCCAAATATTTAAACAACTGGGCATGTCTCTTCCAGATCAAGATTTTATGATATGATACCCTTTTTGACAATTTCTTGGCTTTTGTGATAGGAGAGATTGTTAAAAACATAAACTCATTAGTAATAAAGCCAAATCAATGATAAGGCAACTTCATATAAAAGATATAACTGGTGCATAGCTACAATCTAATGCTAAAAGAGTAGGTGACCTCCTGTCCACCTTCTGAACTTATAAAGCAAGATTTTGGTTATATCTTTATTATGCATTTTGCATGTCATAATTAAACTTCATATCTCCCTCTGGATCTGCTATAACACTCTGTGCAGTAAGTGCTTAATAAATATTAATTGAATTGAATTGAATATTGTATGGTGAAATGTATAGAGTGATGAATGTGTAATAAGGTGTCCCTGGGTTCAAATCACACTAAATAGCTAAGGTAAATATCTTCTCACTTTCATTGTTCTCTCTTTTCAATCTTTCCTTACAGTATGTCCTCACATATAAAAATCACCCCAATAGATATTCATGTTATATTCTTCATTAAAGTTATTGTTTCTTTGGTTAAAATATTATAATATACATGAGAGGCAAATATCTATGAAATACACCAATTAGACATTCCATTATATATGAAAAACCTAATCACTATATTTTTTAGTTCTAGTTGTATTTGCTTTTTCCATTTAATGACAATCACTTCTGTTTGCTCTATCCTGCTATTTTTTAAACCCTGACTTCCTCCTCAGAATACATTCTATGAATTGGTTCTAAGGGAAAAGAACAGTAAGGGCTAGGCAAAGGTGGGTGAGTGGGGGAGGTTAAATGACTTGCCCAGAGTCCCACAGCTAGGAAGTATCTGAGGACAGATTTGAACCCAGGGCTTCCTATCTTCAGGCATGGCTCTCAATCCATTGAGCCACCTAGCTCCCAATCTACCCACTCTGTGTTTTGTTTTGTTTTTCCCCCACAATGGTAAAACAAAACCTTGTAACAAACATGCATCGGGAAGCAAATTCCCATCTTGACCATGTCCATAAATACATGTCTCATTTGGCCCTAATCCATCACCTCTCTTTCAGGAGTGAGAGAGTAGGATGCTTCATCATCAGTCATCTAGGATCATGCATGGTAATTTCATTTATTAGATTCTCAATTATGTCAAAAATATTTGTCTTTGCAGTGTTGTTATTTTATACATTGTTTTTGGCCCTAAGTTTAGTCATTTCAGTTCTGACTGGCTTTCTGTGACTCTACTTTGGGAGTGATTTGGCAAAGATAGTGGAGCAAACTAATATTTCCTTCTCCAGTTCATTTTAAAGCTGAGGAAGCTGAGATAAACATGGGGAAGAGACTTGCCAGGGTCATACAGCTAGTGGCTGAGGATGAATTTTAACTCATAAAGATGAATATTCTTGATTTCAAGTCCAGTACTTTATTCACCAGTTTACTCAATGTTGGTTCACACAAATTTTTCACCATTTCTCTGGAATCATCTCTTTCGTTAATTTTTTAATGGTATAATGATATTTCATTGCATTCATATATAATAATTCATTCATACGTTCTTGGGGACTTCCTTAGTTTCTCGATCTTTACCATTACAAATGATCTATGATGATTTTTATATGTATAGTTTTCCACTTTTTTGAGGTATAGCCCTAGTAGTGGATCACTGATTAAAGGGTATGCAGAGTTAGTAACATTTTAGACAGTGTTCCAAATTCTTTTCCTATAAATATCTTAAAATAAACTCATTTCTTTAGGCACTGATATGCAATGGAAGATCTCTGAATTTTTAGTCGAATAGCACAGGCTAAAGTCCTTCCTTTCTATCCCTCTAGCTTGTTACACGTATGACCTTTGTTGAGTTCTCTCTGGTCCTGAGTTTCTGTATCTGTAAAATGAGGATCTTTGACTAGATGACCTTTGAGGTCTCTTGCAACTCTAAATTTATGATTATATGGTCCTATGTTCTATTGATTATTTATAAGGAAGCAGTCTTTCCCATTCTCTATTGTAAAATCTATAACTGAGCACAAGGAAAGCATAAGAACAAGCCATTTTATACATTTCTATCTCTTCAATACATGAGTTAATTAACTTAAATCTTACCCAGATCACACTCTGACATGCTGCAATATTGCAAATATTGGGCTCTCTCAAATTTAATATAACAAGAAAATCCACATGACTTTTTTGGAAGTCCCCAAAAATGAAAGAAAATATGAATAGCAGGCAAGTGCAATGGGCAAATTCTCAAGGGGATAAATACCATCATCATTCATTCCACAGGTTTTTCATTGAGTGGCCACTAATTACAGAATTAGATCCAGTAAAATGTTAGGCATATGTAGGTTGTACTTTGTATGTGCAAATATCTGCTCACACCCTCTAGCTCTCAAAATAGCAAGGTGCATGTGAATATTCTGATGGCAACGTTAGAGGATATTTAAAGGCATAGTAAGAAGCAGTGGAGAGTAGACAGCTCAATCGTGGTACATAAACATTTGAGCATCCCTTAATAACTCCCTTGTTTGGGGTACACTTAATTACTTTGTTTATTGAATGAAGCTTTTCTCATTTGTCGATATTGTCAAAAACACCACAATAAAGCTTGCCATATCAGGAAGACATTTCTAAAATCATATGTGCTTTTCTGATGCCCTAATATACACCTGTGCCTACCGGCAGGCTTTGCCAGTGATTGCTTCCAGGTGTGTGCCTGCAGGGAGTCCCTGAAAACCAATGAGTTTAGAACCTTTCCCTCTGGCAGCAGAAATTAACCTGCAGGCACCTTGTAGGCACAGGTTTGTTTTAGGACAGCAACGTTGTAAAGAAGGCAGCTATGAGGCTAAGATTCTTGGCAGTTTGGTGGGAGAAAATGAAACACAGGCTTCCTTTAATACAGGGCACACTTCTGGGTGTGAAGCCAAGCTAAAAAAAGCAATAGGGCACTTCAGTGTTTGGGATTGTGAGAACTATTTGATAAATTAGTCACATGGATAAATGAAACGCATTTCCCCCCATCTGGTTGAACTTGAAATTTCCTTGGGTTGGGAAATTATAAATGAAGGAAACGTAGCAGAGATTCCTTTGCTAGTGGAAGTTAGTAACTTCTCCCTAAGTTTTAGTTTTAGAGAGTTGATTAGAAAACTAGGAGACCAAGTGATGTTCCCAGATCACAGAGGCATTATGAGAAAACCTAAACACACTCTCCAAGACTGGCTCTCTATCTACTCTGCCACACAAAATATCTACTCTAAATGGAAGTGGAGGAATAAAGTTTAAAAGCATCTGCATATGAAAGTGATACTTATTTTTAGTAAAAATTGTAGGCAGAAATAGATTTTACTGCATATATTTTATTGCTTTTATTATAGGATATGAATAATTAATAGTCTCCTAATTGAATACCACTTGACTAAAATATTTTATATGTAGCTCTAATTTGAATTTTTGAGGTTAATATATATATATACATATAGAGGTTCAGTGGTTTTTAAAATTTGCCACAGAAAGAAAAAATACATTTCTTTGTGAAGGGAAATTTTCTGTAAGTGCTTTAAAAAAAGAAAGAAATTCCCATTTGTTATTTTTTTTTTCTGTGTAGTGGAATCTAGTTCAATCCACAATCCAGCACAATTTCAGCCCAGGTTTTCTTTCAAACCTTTGCTACACACAAAGTTGGCTGATGTACCATTCAGCATCCCAGCAGCTCTTTCTCTTCACACTAGCAATGGCAAAGCTTTGTGAGGGAGCCCTGCTGGCTGCTCTGAACTAAAAGCATCCTCGGGACCTTTAATACGTTTCTGCACACCTTATTAGAGGTAAGTAAAGGAGGATGTGCGGGTATGAAAGAGGGAGGATGTCTGTTAGCCAAGAGGATAGTGATCTGCTCTAAGGAATGCATTTTAAGTCATCTGTTCTGATGCAGGAGTGTGAGCAATAGGTGGGAGGGGATGCTTTTGTACTTGAAATCCTAAAGTCCAGACGAAGTATTATGACAAAGGCTAGTTAGAGACTTAAAAAAAAAAAAACAGTACAATGATGGAAGTACTCTCAAAATGCATCCTCTCCTTTCTCTGCTCCCAAGTTAAATCTCATTGTGCTAATAACAGTACTAAAGGCCAGCAGCCCAAAGCTCCAGGGTTCTTTGAGCAGCAGTAGTCCTGCTGCTTTTGAAGTCCCTTCTTGTAGCCAATTTTGGTTGGATTCTCTGGAGGAGGTATTTCATGTCGACTTCTCTCTCTTGGATTCTTTTCTTTTTCTATAATCCATCAAGGAACAATAGCATTGAACAGTTAACAGGCCTTTTATTTTATGTTTGAATCCTCCTGATCTGAAAGGTGTTTTTAAGAGACTTCTTTTAGAACAACTTGGGTTCCTGTGTTTTAGGTTTTCAATTAACTTTTTAGTATCAGTGCTTATGTTAAATCCTCTCTCAGTTAAAGAGTGGCAGCCATCAAAATTCAGGGTCAGTGTCAGCAAAGCTTATCATTCAACCCTCATTTGCTAAAAATAATCTTGACTTTTTGGGGGGTACAGTACACATTTCGAACTTATTGATTAGCAAGTTATTACTGTATTTAATCTTGCTGGCATGGTTTTCAATTAAAAAAAAAAAACAATTGAGTTTGGATACTCAAAAAAATCCCCAAACTTTATTTAAGGATTCAAAATGCATTTTTTAAGTTGAGTCTTTCTTCTGATTTCTATTTCTACTCCAATTAACAAAGTAAAATTAAAATAAGGCACTATTTATTTGCTTATCTTGGAAAAAGTTATTGAGTGACATTTTACTTACAGCTTCACTTTAGAAAAGGCATCCAACATATTTAGTAGGACTTTTCAGGTGTCTTTATAGTAGTATTTTGATTAGACTTGTTAATTTGAATTGTAATTAAATTAATTACTGGAACATCCTCTATCTTCTAGTAAGTGCTTGGTTTAAATAATTATGTATTTCTTTTAATATAAGAATATGTTTCTTTTTCTAACAAATTTCTTCATCCATTTATTGCTATATCTTTTTTTTTTTAGTCTAATGAGTTTGGCCTTAAGAGACACACATACAGGGTTGGGAGCATTCAGGTCTTATCACACCTGGAATGTGTCAGGGAAAAGGGGTGGAATAATATACTACATTTTAGTATTTAGATGACTTGTGAAACTGCATATTGATATTTTCAATGAATTTTCATTATAGTTCCTACCATTGAGGCCATGTGAGGCCTTTCAGAAAGATGGAGTGGTGTAATTACCAGGTGCACATGTTCATTAATCCTTCCTGCCTAGAAAAAGCTTCAAGTTCTTCTCCAGTGGCCCATTCGTAAAGCTATAAATATCTAAATTGTGTCAGCCAAAAAGTCGCACAGAATGGTAGCTCTCTTTGAGTTCAATTTCATGCCCTGTTGCTTGGGTCTTCTGAGTGAGAGTTCTGAATTCTTCATAATGGGTGCTCATCTTGCTTAGAAAGTTCAGAAAACAAAATATTCGATCAGTGAGTAGCTTAAAATTTACATCTATGTTTCTTAGCCTAGATTATTCTGGTAACATTAAAAAAATGTGACATGTAGGTAATTTTCTATGAAACTGCTCTTCACTTACTTAATCAAAATTATGTTAAAGGCTTTTAGATCTGTAACCAACCATACAGCCTTCTTGGTACAGCTTCCAATTTGAACCTACATGATTCAAATACTTATACTAGCATCCCTAGATCTAGGAAGAGTATGTTGGATCAAGTGCCTGATGTTGTAAGATTTGGTCTTGAGAGATTTTTCAAATGCCTTTTGTGGGAAATCTTTTTAAAAAGAATTCAGAGTATTATTATAATCATTTCAGAGATACTGTTTTGGTTGATAAAATAATAAGAAATTATGAAAAGGATGAAATATTAAGGATAGTGATATGTTTTAGAGTTTCATTTAGACATTGTATTCTCATTGTGTTATTACCTAAAAATGCTAAAATTAATTTAAATATCTAGAGTTTAACTGTTTTCTTCAGAAATAACTTTTAAGAAGTCTACCCCTGGAAACTACTTGATTTGTGATTAGGCTGATCCCTTAGAAGAATGACTATTTTTTTAAAGTACTGACTCGTTTTATTTTGATTTGGGAAGCTGGAGTGGGGAGCATGGTAATGCTTTCATTGAGATTTCTGAGTTAAGAAAGTGAGCATGATTTTAAAGTGACAGTGATAAACAGAGATGGATTTAAACATTAATGTTTGAATTAAATTGTAGGAGGCATAATAAATGTTTTAAACTCTAATTTCTCCTACACATGGGAAAAATCCAAATATACACAATTACTGGATGCCTCAAGACATTTCACATATATGTGTTTGTGTATGTGTGTGAGAGATAGTTTTAAAAAACAGTATTTTCTACTTGGTTTTACATTGCAATTGTTACGGATTATCCATTGTCTGATTAGAGGGGTTTAAAGGTTTCAAAATCAAACGAAAGGTATTTTTACTCTTTGAACATTTTAGTGATCTGTCTGCTTGAAATTAGCAAAGAAAAGGATAGAATGTGATTTTTATTTGAATTGCAGTGTTTTTGGGAAAAAAAAACAATTCTAAGTGGGAATTCAGCAAAATAAAGAGGAATATGATTCAGGTGTTTTTTTTTTTCCCTAAATTACCTCCAATAAAAAGAATAATTCACTAACTTTTGCATTTTGATGTGTTTAGCAACTGTCCAGCAAAATAACCATAAGCAATATTATATTTATCTGAGGAAAGAATTTACTATTTAAAGTAAAATTCTTATTCAGTAGGTATACAATTTTTCTATAGTGATAGCCTTATAAATTTAAAATCAGTCCCCAACATTACTTTTTTGGGGAGGAGGAGGGACGGGGTTATGGTAGAAGTTCAAAAAGTGGAAGAAAAGCCATGTCTAAAAGATCTTTACTTCAAAGTTGAATAGTTCCAATACTGAAGCACGATCATAATGTTGGCCATATGTGATTTCTAGTCTAAAAACTTCCACAAATGAATAACTTCCTGTTTTTTATCCTTTTAATAAATGAAATGATTATGGATTAAGGAAAATTTGGGTTATGTTTGTCTGCTTGTCTGTATTTGTAAAGAGCAAGCATTTATAGTGTGCCTACTTTCATGTATTATGCACCAATTCTGGTGATTTGTAAGTACCTATCTATTCTAGGCACAATATTCTAGATGAAATAAAGGAGGTAACAGTTTTTACCCTCAAGAAGCTTTCTCTTTTATGAGAAATACAATTTGATGTGGCTGTATAAAAAAGAAATAGGAAAAAAATCAAGCAAGTAATAAAGCTCAAGGAAACCTTTAAAATCACTGACTGAGTTGAATTTATCTCCCTCCCCCTAATTTTTACAGATGAGGAAACAAATGTAGAGGTAGCTTGACCAATGTTTCACAGGTAATTGTCATGGAAAATACTAGGTGAAAGTGACAGAAATGTCACTGAATGTCTGTGCAAATTTCATTGTGAGACCAATAAATATGTGTTTTGTAATAATAATCCTTAGGGAAGAAGAGGCAGGAGTTTTGAGCTAAATTACTATTTAAATTACCGAGAGGAGTGCCACTGTCCCTTTGTTTTTCTTCCATATGAAGAACAAATAAATTTAAAGTATACACTCTATAACAGGCCCTGTGCTAGTCACTGGATAGAAGAACAACCAAAAAAAAAAAATCCCCCTTCAGAAACTTACCTGTACATCAATAAATGTATTTGTGCTGGCATGTAAAATTTTCATTTGGGACTTATAATTTTATCAGGAAAAAGAAAGCGCACTCTAGGTGACTTTATCCACCAAAGCAAACCAGGAACTATATTTCAATTTATGATCTTCAGAATCTCTTAGGATCCATGAGTAATGAAATGCATTGCCTAGGGTTATCCAGGGAGTATGTCCAAGATGCAGGACTTGAACCCAAGTTGTCCCAACTTCTAGGCCGGCCTCTATCTGCTCTTTCATTCTCTTTCTCTAATACAGGATTTTGTTGTTCAGTCACTTCAATGGTATATGAACGTTCATGACCCCATTTTGTTTTTTTTTTTTTGACCAAGAATCTTGAGTGGTTTGCCATTTTCTTTATCTGTTTTTTTTTACAGATGAGGAAACTGAGGCAAATAGGGTTAAGTGATTTGCCAGGGTCCAACAAGCTGATAATTATCTGAGGATGGATTTGAACTCAGGTCTTCTTGACTCCAGGGGAAGTACTCTGTCCACTATGGCACCTACTTTCTCCCAAATGATAGATATATAATTATATTGGGGAAGGGAAGGCCTATGGTAGGGGACTCATGACTATGAAGATCAGGCAGCCCATGAACTGAGCCTTGAAGTAAGTTGGACATTCTAAGAGCTGAGAGTGAAGGGGAGATCATTTCAGCATGCAGGACAGTGTGCACCATCCCAGACTAGACATAGGATATCATTGAGAGAGTACAATAAGTAAACCAGGTTGGCTGGAACATAAATTAGGTCAAGAAGAGAAGTGATATGTAAAAAGCCTGGAAAAAAAATAACAAGCGGAAGCCAAATTATGAAGGTCTTCCCCAATATATCAATTCTTCATTTTCCATGATGAGTATTTTGTTTTGTTTTTTAAATGTAATTTTATGAATTTTATTTTTTATATTCATTTTTGTAAGGGAGTAATTTTATAAACCCCAAACCCCAAAACATAAACACAAATAAACGTGATTAAATCATATGTTTTCCTCTGCATTTCCACTCCAAAAGTTCTTTCTCTAGAGATGGATAGCATTCTTGTCCCAAGTCTCTCAGAATTGTTCTGGATCTGGATCGTTGTATTGTCTTTAGTAACTAAGTCTATCACATTTGATCATTCCACAGTATTGCTGTTACTGCACACAATGTTTTTCTGGTCATGATGAGCATTTTAAACAGATTCATCCACATCATCATCAAAAACTAGAAAATGTGATTTTTTTTCATCCAATTTGGATTTTCCTGATCATCAAAATTCCATTTGCAATGCCACTGTTTTTGGACCAACAAATCAATCTCTAAGAGGAATCAGGATTTAGAATAAATCTATGGGAAATCATGTCATAATAAAGGAGAGTAAGATGAAGGAAATGGCAAAGATTTTGGAAATCTTGAGAGTCCAGCTATGAAAATGTTCCTCATTTTTCTAGCACAGGCTCAGTGACTTCCCTGATCATTAAACTGGATACTCCATATACCAGTACATAGTGCAATGGAAGGAGTTTCCCATTCTGAATTCCAAATCTGTGTCTATCAGTTAATTTCCAAGTCACCTTGTTCAGGTTATTTCACTGCCTGTGACCTGTAAGAGGCTAGTGAAGAAGCCATGCCATCTGTTGGCTGCTCAGAACCATGTTTGGTCTCTATAATGTCCATTGATTACCAAAGTAGTCTTTAAGACCTTAAAACATTAGTGAAAACTAGCATGTTGGTGCACCTGTGTTGTACTCCAAACATGTTTGGATAATAAAAGTTAATGTGTGCTTTTGGGATAATAAAAGTTAATTGTGTGCTTTTGGGATAATAAAAGTTAATGTGTGTTTCATGTTTATATGATGAAGATTATTTTAGTCAGCAATTATTTATCAAACACTGACAATTCATAGTGCGTTTTGGGGCAAAGTCACCAACACAAATAAATAATTTATAAGAGAAGAATAAAATGAATTGATTTGATCCTAACACTTGCCTCTGGGAGGAAGGGAGGGAAACGTTAACTAGTGTTACTCTTCATGTCTTTGACTGCTGGCACTGATTGTGTATCTTTTTAGCCTTGCCTCTTCAAGAGAAAACTGTGAAGGCATTTGTGCTTGACTCAGCAAATCAGTTTAATGAAGATTAATGGCATTTTGCTGGAAATGTACTCAACTCATTGCCTTCTTTTGCTAATTTCTTATTTTGTAATTTTTCATGAAATTAAGTACAATTTCTTTTTTTGGAAAAGCAAGTGTAACATAATGGGAATATTCATTTATTATTATATCCTTTTTGTCATAACTGCCATAATCACATCAAATATCATTGAACTAAGTACATTTTAGAGCCAGGATGGTAACTTTGTGAGTCCCATCGGTTGTAAAATTCAGAAACTGTCCATCTTCGCAATGATGAATTGCTTTTATTGATATTCATTAAATTGTATGATTTGACATATTTTAGTGATATTATTAACTTCTGAAGAGATTGCTTCATAACATTTCAAGTGAGTGAAAGTTAGTACTTTTTATATCTGCAAAGGTCATTAAAATGTTCAGAGGATTATTGATAACTAAATGTAGTTCTCTAAAAGGAATTTGTTCTTTTCTTACATTATTCTGCTTCAAGAATGACTTTGAGCTGCATTTATGAAGGAAGGCATTCTCATTATCTTTTAAACATCATCTAGTTCAGCACTTAAGTCAAAAGGATAAAAAGATAGATGGTCAAAGACTCTCTCCACATTTTGATTAAAAAGTTTTCAATAAGATATAGTGGAAATGGGACAGCTGAGATCTTCAGTTTTCTTTACTGTCTCATAATTTTCTAAGGGATGTGAAATCCTTTCTTCCTTGCTATCTGTAAATATTTTTCAAGACTAAATTCTCAGTCTTCTTGGCTTTCAACATCTTTTTAAATAATCAGACATTGCAAATCTTCCTTCCTAATATCTTGATTTGTCGCAATCATTTTAGGATTCTATTAAATACTTCACGTTTTCTAAGCAGTCATGTAAAAACCTCCACAGCTGTCTTTAAGTCATCACATTTTGCTTATTTAAAATAGTAATATGATAGTGTCATAGTGTTAACTTATAGGAAAACATAAATGTAGGCACTTCAAATAGCTACTATTAGGGGATTATGTTTGAATAAATATTTAAATGGCAAAATATTTTCTACTTGTGGATATATATTGCAGTTAGTTTCACTTTCTTGAATTACTTACTTAAAACCTTTGGGGAGGTTAGTTTGTAATTTAAAAAACAGAAAAAAAGAAAATTATGTATGACAGAGGATTACACTATTATCTACATTATTAGGGCTAAGCTTATATCCCCTTTTTTTGAGCTTGATGGGGAATTTTTATTGTCTATATTGCCACTCATGCTATGTGACCATAGAACATATAGTTGTTTTTGGACATAATTTACCATTGTTATTTGAAAAATACAGCAGCAGACTTGAGCATATCACAAATCACAAAATTTTCAACTTGGAAGAATCTCATTGGCCATATAATTTAACTCATATACCCAAAATAAAATACCTGACAGGTGGACATGTAACTTATACTTAAATATTTCTGTTGAGGGAGAACCCACAACCTCCTAAAATACTTCATAACATTTTTTAAATCATATTTATTTCAAAATTTTTTACCTTCTCTCTTAGAATAAATACTGTGTTTTGGTTCCAAGGCAGAAGAGCTGTAAGGGCTGGGCAATGAGGGTTACGTGACTTGAACAACTAACTAGAAAGTGTTTGACGCCACACTTGAACCCAAGACCTCCCATTTCTAGACCTGACTTTCAATCCACTGAGCCACCTAACTGCCTCCTGCACTTTTAAATAGACCTAATTGTTGGGAAGCTTATTGCAGCTCAAACTTATAGTTGTTTCCTTCCAACTTCCATTAGTTTACTCGTTGTTCTGCCCTCTGAGTTCAAATGTCTTTGAGATACTTGAAGATACATATCTTCTGAAGATAGATAATCTTCTGTTCTCCAAATGAAATAATTCTAGTACCTTCCATCCTGGGGGATGAAATCCAATCCCTTTACCTTCCTAGTTGCTCTCCTCTAATCCCTCTCTAATTTTCAAATTCTTCCTGAATGGTGATGATGTGATACTCCAGGAAAGCTTAAAATATAGAACAACTATCCCCTTCTTATTCCTGGAAGCTATACCTCTTCCAAATGAAGTCCATTAGGTCAGTGGACTTTCTGGGCTGCTGCCAAGAAAATGACTTCAAGACATTTCGCCTTCCTAGTTACCTACATTTTAGTGCTGGCTCATTTGAATTTGTACTTCATTAAAACTTACCTATCTTTTTTTCAGACAATTTAACCATGCCTCCTCAATTTTACACTTGAACTCAAGAACAAGATTTTTGTCTAAAATACCAAATTTCATATTTATAACATTAACTCAGTCGATTATTGTCTCGAGGTGCTTGGGTACCTTGACTCTGTCCTATATTGTTTGTTCTCTCTCTAGTTTTGTGTTATCTGAAAATAAAATATATAAAATAGAATAAATTTGCCTCATATTTATAGTTTTATGAATGTTGGTATTAAAAATTTTAAGCCGCTCAGGGACACTCCTAATTCCAAGTAACATTAAATCATTATTGACCAGTCCAGCTTTTCAACCATTTCCAAATCCAACGATGGGTACATTTTCCCAAAGAATAGAATGTTCAAACAAAATGTCTTTGGTAAGTTTCCTAACTGAAAGAAATCAAAATGTTACATATATGTAGGAAAACCATAAAATCAAAGATTTCCAAAATAGTGTTCATTATCACTCCCTTTTCTTTTTTGTAAATTACTATAAACAAATATACTCCCAAAATTGCATATTTCTGCTAATGTCACCATCATATTTCTGAACATCCACGTTCAAAACTATGGGACATATATGCCTCTTCTCTCTCTTTCAAAACACAAATCCAATCATTTGCCACGTAACTTTTTTAAAACCTTTATCTTCCATTTTAGAATTAATTCTAACTATTGACTTCAAAGTAGAAGAGTGGAAGATAAGAAGTGAGCAACTGCTCAGGGTTACACAGGAAATGTCTGAGGTCACATTTGAACTCAGGACCTCCTGTCTCTAGGCATGGCTCTCTATCTACTGAGCCATCTCCATTCCCCACAAAGTCCTTTCCATTCCACTTCATCTCCCTCTACCATCCCTTTTTTTCAGTAACTATCACCCCTATTGGTTAGGCTCTTATCTCCTCCTGCCTGAAGTATACTATAACAGGTTTTTGCCTGCCAGAATCTTTTATCTTTCATTAAGCCCAAGTTCCAGTATCACCTCTTCTGTATAACCTTTGTCAATTTCCTCCAAATTATTTTTTCTTATAACTTCATCAAATTTTCTCAGAACACTTTGATTCTCTCTTCTGCCTACAACTTATATTTATCTTGGTACATGCCATATCCTGTCACCACTACTACTACCACCACCCTTTCCTACTAGATAATGTAACATGATCAAGAATTGTGAATGTGGCATTTATTACTCATGTAGCATTTATTACCTTTATACCCACAAAATCTGACAATAAGTAGACATTTAGTATTTGTTTATTTAATGAATGGTATACCTTAAATTACATTAATACTTCTTTGCTACTTGTCTTCAAGCATATGGCATATTTTTTTTTATTCCTTGTTGGTATTTTATAAAATTATACATCTTAAATGAATATTTAGAGGTTATACCTTTATTGCCAGAGAACACCCCATTCAAAATAAAAAGTTAAACTAAATAGAAATATTTATCCTGACAATTAAAGAAAACATACAAGGAGTCTATGAATAAAAGCCAATAGGCATATTTTTTATCATATATCAGAAGTAATAGATTTGTTCTTATTTCATTTTATTTTTATCTTTATTTTATTCCAATAACACATATACACATGTCTACCTCCCTTATTCCCTCTCCCCTCCCAGAGATGACAAGCAATTCAATGAGTTATATACATGCATTATCACTCAAAACATATTAAGAAGTAATTTATTTGATTTGCAATCAATACAAAGATGTTATGATTCTTCCATGAGGTTGCAATCATGGAACTGCAAATATGGCATAAATAGGTGAGTAACCATCTACTTGGCTATAGAAATGATGTAGTTATATGTCTAGTGTTGGCTATGCAGATTGCATTATGGAGATGAAAGATTAAGTCAGGAATTTGGTAGTCTTTGTTTATACTTGAGCCTCAATGATTTCAATGGTAATTTGAATCTTATTCCTTTAAAAATAAAAAATTACCATCCAATTCAAATTATCCTATAGGGAGTTGCTGATATTTTTTGCAATTCGTATACTTTGTCCTTTAGTTATTGCTAGTAAGTCAGAAAAGTTGAAAACAGACAAGTAAATTTTCTCTTATTTTAACATTAACTTATTAGAGCAATATATTTTCAATTTGTGATTTTGTGATTTTTAAATTGTTTGGATTTAATGTATTTTTTCATTGGTATTTTCCTGGCTTTATAAATTCTAGATTCAACTGCTCCAATACAGTAGGAATTACTATATAGAGCCACTAAAAACCCAAACGCTTTTTTCTATGCATCTTGCAAAAAATAGTTCTTGAATTTATTCAAGTAAAGAATTGGAATGAGTTGCTCAAATGACAGGCTTGTGGTATCTGTGTCATTCAGCTCCAGGAAATCCCTGATGCCCTGGGAAATTGAGTTAAAACTATTCTTTCTACTAGCACCAACACATTCTGACATGGTTTGCACACAATGCATCCTAGTAGGGAAGCAAGAAAAGAGTTCCATAGAAGCTAGTGGCATACTGGGCTGAACTTAAAACACCTTTACTTTCTGACTCCATCTGATTTCAAGCCAAGAGAGTTCAACTGACACTAAATTTAGCATCAATTGGAGGGCAAACTCAGTAACATTCTAGTGAAAGCCTTAAACAATTAAAAATAAATCACCATTCAGGACATTTTCTGTGGGCCTCCTCTGCCTTGCAGATTGAAGCAATATTTATGTTATTTCTAGTGTTTATGTTATTTACAGCAATGAATACACTACCAGAAAATTTTTTACAGTGACCTAGTTTTTAATAACTCAGATGAGTCACTTTTTTAGTTTTTATGAAATCAAAATCCTTTATTTTTTCTCTGACATTATATGATTTGAACTAGTTATGGATAGAGGAGAGGAGAGAATTGGGACATATTTGTTTTACCCTTATGGTGATGTGCTGGTAAGAGCAGATATACAATATATGAATTTTCTTTTTAAAAAGCAGTCTTGTCTCAAATATAGCACAATGCAACCAAGTTTAAATTTGCACTGTTGGTATGAATATATTCAAAAATACCTTTCACTTCAATGTTTCTTCATGTAGAGATAATCTTCATTTTTTAGTACACTGACATTGACTATATATTTGATTTTAATAAGCTATCATAGATGGCATGTGTCTGATCTTTCCATTGCTATGCAAATGTATATTATCCATAATTGGCAGTATACATATGTATGTATCAGAATATGATTTCATTTTAATTATATTTCTAAAGATAATTACATGAAAATAACTAAAGCAGACTTACAGTTTAGTTTTAATGTAGTTAATAGACTAACATTTAGTACATTCTTAATTTGGTGCTGTTTTATAGAAAAATGTCTTAGTGAATCACATTTATGACAGTTAAGATGCATAAGCACACACACAGAGAAAGAAGCAACCTATGTAATGACAATTTAACGTTTTATCCTGGAATTAAAGAAATAACTTGTAGAGGAAGAATGAAAAGTAGGTGGTAGATGTTATAGACTTTAAATGATTCTATGGCAACTGACTTGTGTTCCAGGGTCTTCTGTGATTAGGCACTAATTTTTTGTCCTGGGAATTTCAAAAATTTATAAGAGTATAATATCCACATAATACATATATATATGCATATATATATGAAAACATTATTTAATTAGTTAATTTAGAATATTTTCACCTGGTTTCAAGAATCATGTTCTTTCCCTCCCTTTCCCCCCCAACCCCCTCCCATAGCTGATGCAAAATTCCACTGGGTTTACATTTGTCATTGATCAAGACCCATTGCCATATTGTTGGTGTTTGCACTAGGGTGATCATTTAGAGTCTACATCCCCAATCATATCCCCTCTACCCATGTATTCATGCAGTTGTTTTTCTTCTGTGTTTCTACTCCCACAGTTCTTCCTCTGAATGTGGATAGTGTTCTTTCTCATAAGTCCCTCAGAATTGTCCTGGATCATTGCATTGCCACTAATGGAGAAGTTCTATTGTACCACAGTGTATCAGTCTCTGTGTACAATGTTCTCCTGGTTCTTCTCCTTTTACTCTGCATCAATTCCTGGAAGTCATTCCACTTCACATGGAATTCCTCCAGTTCATTATTCCTTTGGGCACAATAGTGTTCCATCACACATAATATATCTCTTAATGATTGTTTTTCTTTTTTTACCTGAACTAAGATTTTATCAGTGGAAAATCTCCTGGTAAAGATTTTCCTCTAACTATGCAGATGGGTACCTTCTCTGCAATTCATAGTCTTAGAGAATTGCCTTGGTCATTGAGAGATTGTGTCTTGTCCAGGTCATGAAACCAGTACATTAGAACAATAGGATTCGAGTGAGAACTCCGCTTTTGTGCCTGCATGGTCAGCTCTCAATCCTCTCTGCAGTGCTGCCTCCTCTAGGCTAATGAATGGAAAATTGAGATATTTTGACCTATGGATATAAAAAGAGTGATCAGTTCATTGTTTACTGGGTTTAGGGTATCAAGGATTCAAAGATAGAAATGGCACTAGAGATCCTCTCTCAAGAAGCTAACAGTTATTAAATGCCTATTATATGTCAGACCCATAAAGGTTCAAACAGTCTCTACTCTTAAAGAATGTATATTATGCATATATACATAATATTGTATATTATATATATTATATTTATATATTTATAAATATACATATAGTAGATATATCAGGTATATGAGGAGTCCATAAGTATACATGTAAATATATATAGATGTACATATATATGCATATATATAATAAAATACAAAGCAATTAGGAAGAGAAAATACTAGTAATTAAGGGGACTTCGAAAGGCTTTTTTTTTTTTTTATAGAAGGTGGTGCTTGTGTTGGATCTCTAAAGCAGAAGAGGATATTATAAAGGGATGAGGTCCCTGACAGCTATGAATTTATAATATGGTAAATCTTGTGATCTACTGAAAATGATTAAAATAAAAGCTCTTTCTTTTTTAAACTGTAAAACTTTCATTGAAAGAAAACCCAGAACTCCAGCAGCCTGAAACTGACTAGCCTCTCTAGTTCCTTCCTAGGAGCAGGATTAGTACTTGGTCTATAGACCAATCCTGTGCCCGGAAGTAGGGGGCGTGGCCCTCCCCCAACACGGAATTGGTCTATTCAAGACCAATCCCACCCCAGGAAGTGGTAGGGAGGGACCCCTAAGGCACTGGGGGATTCAGTCCTCCTGGCCACAACATTTTAAAATCCACACTTGGAATTGAATAATATCCCATTATGAGCCACAGCTGTGAAGACTAGTTGAAGACCTATTTTATTTTATTTTATTTTTTTAAACCCTTACCTTCTGTCTTGGAGCCAATACTGTGTATTGGCTCCAAGGCAGAAGAGTGGTAAGGGCTAGGCAATGGGGGTCAAGTGACTTGCCCAGGGTCACACAGCTGGGAAGTGTCTGAGACCAGATTTAAACCTAGAACCTCTCATCTCTAGACCTGACTCTCAATTCACTGAGCTACCCAGCTGCCCCCTCTGAAGACCTATTTTAGAAGAACTTGAATGTCTAGATTGAGTTGACATTTTCTTGATGGACCAGGGGAGTGAAGTGATTTGAATAGTAATACCCTAGCAATATTATACACTGGAACATAATTTGGCAGTAATGGAAAGAGTCAATTGGGAAATGTATATATTGGAGATAGGCCCATTAGGAAAATATTATAAGATTGTAGTATAAAAGTATTGGAGTATAATATGGTAGTATATTAAGGAGTCTAAGCAAGAGGTAAGAAAGTCATAGATATGAGAGAAATTGCATATGTAGAATCAGTGGAATTTGGTAGCATAATGGATATATGGAGTGAGAGTAACAAGAATCAAAACTGAGTATTTTCATTTGCCTGGTAGATATATCTACCTAAATGTCCTTCATATTTCTATAGTTGCCTATATACATATATATTTTTTTCTCATTGGATCCATATCATAGATATTTGTTAGATTTTTTCCTCAGTTATCAGTGATTTATTCCTCATCTTATCCTAGTTGTATTTATTTTATTGATAAAATCTATTTAATTTCATGCTTTCAAAATTATATATTTTATCTTTTCTGATGACTTTGTTTTGTTAAAATTTATTCTTTAGCATTAATTGTAAAAATATTATGTGATCTTATTTTTATTATATGAACCATATTATTTCCATCACATATGCATTTAAGTTTATTGTGTTACATGGTATAAGATTTTTTGTTCTATGCCCAATTCCCATCAGACTACTTTTTATTTTTCCCAGCAGTTCTTATTAAATAGAAAGAGGGTTTTTTGCACATAATTTGTATTTTTTAGTCTATTGAGTACTGAGTTATTGGATTAAATTATTTCAGATTTTTCCTCCTGTAGTTCTCTTTTTAACCAAACCAAATATATTTAATAATTATTGCTTCATGAAATAGTCTTCATTCTGAAAGTTTTATTCTCTTATCATTCCTATTCTTTTTTTGGGGGAAAGAAAGTTTTATTTAAAAAATGAGCAAAACATTGGACAATTTTGAACTTCAAGAAAGGTAGAAACATCTACTAGGCAAATAGAAATACTCAACTGAGTCTATAGAAAATAGAAAAATTGTGGGGAAGTAACTGCATAGAGATGATAATTGAAGTTAAATCAAGAAATATGTATTAGAACCTTCTGTGTATGGACAATATTATATAATACACTAAATAGAAGTATACAAAGATTTGGGAGACCTTGCAGTTAAGAAAGAATAACTTTGGGGAGAAATATGAAATCCAGTGCTAAAATGTCCCATTCCCTTCAAGCCTTCTCTCCCCCCTAGGAAATTCAACTGAACTTCACATTGTATGGATTTAATTCAATTTCCTTTCCTGACTATACCCCTCTGACCTCTTTCCAGCTTATTAATGTCTCTCCTAAATGATGATGTTCACACCTGAATATAACACTCCAACTATGGTCAAATCAGAACTGATTATAGATGGGATTCCTCCTTTCTCAAAGTCATGTCACTCTTTATGAAACCAATATAACATTAGTTGTTTTGTTTTTGTTTTTCTTATTTTTGGCTAACTTATTTAATCATACCTACACTGTCTTGAATATGTGGAGCAGATTTTTAAAAATCAGGGTTAGGCTTTACATTCATCCCTAGTAAGGTTCTTTTTTCATCAATGCAGGCAAATATCCTAGTTAATGATTTTTTTTTTTATTCTGACCTTGTCATATGGTATGTTAGTTATCTACCCTAATGTTTTTATTACCTGAAAATTTGATAAGAATGGTGTCTGTGCATTTATCTATGTAACAAAAAAACAAGCTAAATAGTTCAAAATCACATCCAAACACCTGGAGAATTTCACTGGAAACCTATTTTTAGAATACCATTGAGCAATTAACAAATTAAGCCTTAATTCCACTTATTTATCATTTAAAATCTAACCAACTATGATCTTCTTCTTGACTTTTTGTATTATTTTCACTCCAATGTTTTCCCCTCCATATTAAGAAATAGAAGGCCTAAAGGGCACTTCAGAAAAACAGTTGCATGTTTAATGTTATATGTACTAATTGCTGCTGAGTAAAGAGAACAAACAGAACAGTGAGACATGGGAAATTGGCTATTTGTATTTAATTTTAAAATGTTTACTATTGTACACCCGAGAGCTGCATTGGCAATAAAGGGAATGCTGATGAGGTGATAGAAATGCCCATGTTCCATACAGAGAGAATTTCTCTGCTTTTTTTTCAACTGTAAACTCTCCTCATCAACAATGTAAACAGAATTCTGCTGCAGCTGCAGGTTATATTTGTCCTATGTGAACAACATTTTGGGGGGGTAGAATTGTACTTCATTTGCATTTTTATATGATACCAATATATCTGATTGAAAAGAGTTGCCTTGATTACTTTGATAATAAAAACATTCTAGAAATATTCCATATTTCTAAAAGTTTTTGCTACTGCTTTTTGACTTTTACCTAATGTTAGTCCTGTGTTTTTGTCCCTTATTTTTTTGCTCTGTGTTTGTGAATTGTGTTTTTAAAAAACCTTTAAAAAAGAAAACAAGAGAGAAAACTAATGTTAATATAGCTTGGAACTACTAGGTGACACAGTGGAAAGAGTGGCAGGCCAAGAGTCAAGAAGATCTGTGTTTAAATTTGATGTCAGACACTTACTGCCTAAGTGATCCTGGGAAAGTCATGTAACCTTTCTGGCCTCAGTTTTCTCATCTATAAGATGAGCTGGAGGAGGAAATGGCAACTCACTCCAATGTCTTTGCCAAGAAAACCCTCAATGGGGTCACAATAAATCAGATATAACTGAAACAATTCAATGACAGCAGTTTAGAATATTGACCATTTTCATGAAAAGTCTGATAACAGTAACTATAGTGAATTTGGCTATTTGAGCAAACACATTATCATATACAAGGTAAATTCAAATAAAATCATATTAAAACAAATTAAGTTCATTTAGATATAAAAATTAATAATTTAAATATTGGGACTTTTACAGAATTGGAATATATAAATGGTAGTCAAAAGTAAGGATGGAATATATAATTTTGGTGTACTATTTGTTTACACAAAGAAAATTCATTCACACTTTCTAATCAGCATGAAGAAAATGCTCTCAAAACTTGTTAGTATAACCAGTAGTTTCAATCTGAGAGTAACAGGAAAATAAACACAAGCCTAAGTGTTGAATTATTGACCATCCTCTAAAAATACACACAAATAGACATATGAGAAAAAAGAGAAACAAAAGAGGCTGGTCCAATGTCTAGAGGACAGTTTTTATTTAATAACAGAAACAGTGCGCCAAAGCTCATTACTTGATAGGAGACTGTGGCAAAACAATTTGTAGACATTGAGGTTTATTGATCCTTGGGTGTCAGAATATTGGAATTCCAACCCCATCATAGTCATCCTAATGAATTTCTGTTAACACATTGAGCAATACTTTTAACTCTTTCTTCACTTAACTTCACTAATACATGTAACAAAGTGACATCTATTTCTGACATCTATTTTCTAGTGATCCTTTCTTTAAAAAAATATGAATGCAGTGGAAGTAGCATAAGCAAAAATGATCATATTTAAGGTTTTAATCCCAGTCCCACCACTTGCTTACTGGAAGAATTTTCACCTTTATTATTCAGTTATTCCATTCCATAAATTTTCATTAGTGTATGAATGAATGATTATCTCTGATTTTTCTGGACATAAATTTCTCTGTGTGAAATAGGTTTAGTACTGTGAGAGTTGTATTAATAATAAGGCAGCTAGAATTTATATAGTGCTTTAGGGTTTACAAAATGTTTTATAAATATTATTTTATTTTCACAAGAATCCTATAGGTAGGTTTTTTATTATCCCTATTTACAGTCGAGGAAACCAGCAGACAGATGTTAAATGACTTAACCAAGAGTATAAGGGTAGTAAATTGTCTAAAGCAAAATTTGAATTCAGGTCTTAGTAATTCTCATCAAAGCACTCTAAAGCACCTAGCTCTTTTAGTTTTCTGATGATTTTTATGAACTACCTCAGTAATTTACTAAATAACAATGAAGTATATCTCCTTGCATGTACATATTTATAATACTCTTGACCTACCATGTGTGAGACATCAATACTAAACTGATTTCACAATGGAGATGATATTATATTGATTCAGTCAATCACAAAGTGAAGTGCTTTTGCTAAATGCCATAAGGAAGTCCAAGGCATAGGCCCTACTCTCAAGAAGTTTATAATCTTAACTGGGGAGGCAAAATTCTGTGAAACAATTGACAAAAGAGCAAACTGATGGTACACACTCAAAATACAATTGGAATTTATTGATAAGAAGTCACCAAAGTTGTTTAGGGTAAGATTCATTAATTAGGGCAACTTAAACTGGGCTTAAAATTGGGCAATATTGAGGATATGTAGAAAATTGTAAAGCACGCAGTTTGGAGAAGCAGAAAAATCAAAGGACGGAAGTTAAAATTGAATGTATGGAGGATGATGATAGGGAGGAGCCTAACTTGACTTATATTAGAAAATATATGTTGAATTCAACAAATGGTTTAAGTTTGTTATGTTCATGGCACTGGAGAAACAAAATAGAATAACATCATAATCTCTTTGCTAAAGGAGGGTAGGATGAGACATGTACACAAATATATGTTTATGTACATCTATGATAGAGTATTATAGGAATAATAATGAGATACAGGCAAAGTGCTACTGGAAAATTTCCAAAGAGTTCAAGCTAATAAAACAACAACAACAACATTGCCAAGAGTAGCAGCAGCCATCACAACAGAGACAATAACACATATATAGCACGTCCTCTGTGGCAGGTACTATGCTAAGTCCTTCACAGATATTATATCATTGGATCCTCACAACAACCCTGACAACTAAATATTATTATTATTTTTATTATTATCATTTTATAGATGAGGGAACTGAGACAGAGACAATGAATGATCTATCTAGAGACACAGAGTTAGAAAATATCTGAGACTGGATTTGAAAATAGGTCTTCCTGACTATATGTCCAGTACTCTATCCATTGAGCCAGCTAGCTGTCACTTTTCAGGTAGGTGAATATGGAAGAATCAAGAAAAAGCTTTATGGAGGAATGAGTAACTGACTTCATAAGATTAAGGAATCATCCATTTAGAGTTAGAAGGGACTCTACAGAAGAATAGAACTATTTCAAGAGGGCAGAGATGAGAGGAATATGTCGTAGGCATGGTGTCCAGACCCATCAGATGGATTAGTCAAGCCCATTGATGTTAACAAGGAAAGATGGGGAACAACCAGGTCATATTCTTTGGCTAAAGAAAAGAATATGTGAAAGAAGATGAGTGATGTGACAATTAAAAATGAAAATGTGGAAATAGAAACCTTTTTTTTTTTAAGTCCAAGTCTAAGGTATAGGTGTATAGTAGGCAGTTGGAAGGTTCTGAATTGGAGGGAAACTAAATGACCAATAGTTGTATGGGCAAAATTAGGCAGAGTTTTTAACAAAGGCAGGTTTTCAATGAAAACTCAATCCAAAAGGCATGACAGGAGCATTGTAGTCACTAAAAACATGTATAGTCATAATCTACACAGAGTCAGGCATAGGTCACAAAAGGAACAATGGGTTTGAGAGATAAGAAATTAAGCTATAAATAAAAGATCCAGGTAGAAAGATATAGAACAAGACAAGCTGAAGGTCAGAGTCTGAGTAAAGGCCATGGATGCTGCCATATAAACCTGATTTTTTTTACCAGAATTTGGAGTAAATTAAAGAATTACTTTATAGAGGAAGAAATCAAAATACCTTCTTAACTGGCTATACTCTCAAAGGCAAATGTTTTTGGTCTTAGAGGACTAACGATTTTTCCATTAACTGTCTTATTATGAGAGAATTTTTTACGAGATTAGTCCTAATCATAATATTCAAATCTGTGGGTTATATGATAAATTTATTTCTGACTTAATGAGTAGAAGTGACAATATTCAGATTTCACTTTGATGTCATTGGATCTGCCACTTTGAATGCCTTTTGTTTTCCTTTCATAAAAAGACTTCTTGATCAGAGGTTCTATATCCTTTTGGGTCCAGGATTAGAGTCTAGCAAGAAGAATTCTAGTTTACTCCTTGAATGATAACTGTTCATAGTAGAGTAGAATAAATTATAGAAGGCCTTACAACTAGTCAGAAAAGTTTAAAACTACTTTGAGTAGCCAAGAGAGATAATAAAAATCTGAAACTGGAGAAAGACATGATAGTATGCATCAGCATGCAAGGATAAGGGTGGGGAAGGGGAATAGAAAAGTAGGTTCATAGATATGAGAAGTTTATTATTTCAGCAATCCAAGAATGAATGATGAAAGCACATCCTATAGTAGTTAGTTGTCCGTTGAATGGAAAGAAAGTAACCAATCTGAAAAAAAAATTTTCAGAAAACAAAGTTATAAGAATTGTTATCAGCTTGGATATAACAGAGAGACTTTATCTACCTTTAATGAGGATAATTAAAGATTTAGAGTTGGGAGCAGCTTTAGAGATCATCTAATTTATCCACTTATTTTACAGATAAGAAAATAGCAAATTATGTAAAGTCTCAGTCAGTAGCAAAATGAGGATTTAAACCTAACTATCTGCCTCTTAATCTAGCACTTTTTTTTTTTACAACATTAATGACCAAAATAAAAAGATGTCAAGAAATTAGACCCAGAGATCCAGGGAAATGGCAGATGTTAGGAATTAAAGAAAGTTTTGAAAAAGCAGATGAGTCAAATTTTGGTAGTTTTGAGTTTTGGATGATGGTGTACATCTTGACAGCAAGATCTTTAAAATATATCATCAGTGAAAAAGTTGGACTGTACAAAAAAAGGAAAATTTAGGAGTTATAAAATAGTTGAACTCACTGAAAGAATGAACAAATAAAAAAAAGAGAATTACCCAACCTTGAGAAGCAATAGTAGCTGGGGTGAAATGTAAATGAATAACTAGAAAAGGAGCATTTCAATGGAGTAGGTGATAAGCCAGAATGGGATAGTCCTTGAAATCAAAATAAGAAAGAATTCCAAGAAATGGAAATCCATCAATGTTATCAAATGTTTGGGGGAAAACAGAGCAGGATAAACTTTACAGAACTGAGGGCAGCTGGGTGGTTCAGTGGATTGAGAATCTGGCCTAGAGAAGGGAGGGCCTAGGTTCAAATCTGGCCTCAGATACTTTCCAGCTGTGTGACCCTGGGCAAGTCACTTAACCCCCATTGCCTAGCCCTGACCACTCTTCTGCCTTGGAGCCAATTCACAGTATTGACTTCAAGACAGAAGGTAAGGGTTTAAAAAAAAACAAAACAAAACGTTACAGAAGAGACACATTGGTGATTAAAGAGCAGTTTCCATAGAATGGTATCATGGAACTTGAATTATCAAGAACAGAGGTGTTAAACATACAACCTGAAATAGATTAAAATATAATTGGGAAATATCGAACACAATAAATAAAAGCATAATAAAGCATAGATTACATTACTTTTTGAAATTAAGTCAGAGAATCTAGGTGACTCAGTGAATAGACAGTCCAGACTGAAGATGGAGGTATTTGATTCAAATATGAACTCAGATACTTCCTAGTTGTATGAGCATGTCACTTATCCCCAATTGCCTAGACTTTACTAGTCTTTGTCCTTGGAACTATTACTTAGTATCAGTTCTAAGACAGAAGGTAAGAGTTAAAAAACAGGAAAGAAATTGTCCATCCTTTTGTATGGCTTAGTAGCTCTCATTTTTATTTGAGTTAGACCCCATTGGTTTAGAATTTAAAAGCAAGTGGAATGAAAAATGTATAGATAAGAAGTATTAATCAGTAGCTTTATAGGTTAGTGGAATAAAGCAAAGATGGTGCCTGTTACCTTACCTGGTCCTCATTCTGGCTGGCATCACACATTTTTGAGGCAGTTATTTAGTCATTTATGACAGTGAACAAAAGGTTAAAAATAATTGGCAAAGATCAAGATCAAAATGTTGACCTTGGCCTCAAAAGCACCATATTTTAGCAAACTCTGATGACTAGTTTGGCCTCTTCCTAATAGTAGGAAATAGTATTTGTAACAGTAATTTTAGGGGCTTGGTTTTGCAAGATGAGCATTTTGGAGGCCATTTATTTCTTTTTAGGCACTTTGTATTTCAGGTAAAAGTATTTCTCCCTTGCCACACTTGACTAATTTTCACTGAGGGAATCAGGTCCCCTAAATGTGAAAGGGAAAGTTTTGTTTTGTTTTCTGAAGAAAATTGACATATTAATTAGACTGAGGTATTTTTGAATAATTGAATTTTTATTAATTGAATTATATTATTTATATAATATATAATTAATTGAATAATAAAATTATTCAATTGAAAAATTGAATAATTTTTAGTTATTTCTGTTTATGCCATGTTATTTAAGCAAGTATGCATTTTACTAGAGTAGCAAAAAGAAAAAAAGGTAAATCATATCACTTAATTTTAAATGTTTTCATAAAGAAATAAACATCCATGTGGATTTGTTTTACATGATGATATGTATTTGTTACAAGGGAGGTCTTTTAACTGAGGGTTGAATGGAGAATTGCAGGTGAGAAGTGATACAAAAAGGATAAAGAAAAATCATCAGTGAAACAAAAAAATGCACAAAGTAGAGAGCAAAAGGAGCATTAGAAGGCAATATAGATGTTTAGATAAATGTTGGTGCTGTTATGTTAAATTCTTTATATAATTAAAACATACATAATAGACGTTCATGGTTTCATAGGCAATCTTCTTTTTCTGTTCTTGAATACAGAAATGGTCATACTTGGTATTCGTAAAATTCATAATAAAAAGAAATTTTTAAAAATGGAAAAAGTCTTCTGAAAAAGCTTTAAAATCAGTTGTTGTTTTTTTTTGACACCAAAAAAATTAAGTAGTAATGATTTTCATATAACTTCACACTAAAATTTTTGGCCATGAAGCCAATACCAAATGTTGGCATTTGGCATATAATTTCTACAAATATGTGATTCACCAATTTGCATGGTAAGATACTAAGTAAAAACAATGCTTTAAATAGAAAATAAAACAAATAGGAGAAAAAATTAAGTTTGCAAAACTCTAAAATATTCAACAACTTTAAATTTGTGCCTTGAATATCCATCTTTATATAATCTTTTAGGATGCATGTAAATAGAAATAAGTAATTTATTTGAATGATTAGATGAAGATTGTTAAATTTCCAAAGCATGAATTTTTCAATCATGGGTTTATTGCATTTTTATGAAGAAAATTATGTCCATATCTTTGCATGTAGATTACTTGAAGTTGAGACAATTATCTGTAAGGGGTTTTTATTATTCATATAAATGATAGAACTTATAAACTATTATCTATCTGGAAGTCATAAAACTGTATCTTAAGGAAAGCAAACATTGAAATTGATTGCCCTAAATTATTCATCTATGAGTTGATATGACCAATAGACAACTTTTTAAAGGACAGTGAGAGTTATGAAATTGCAGTTTACATAAAATTTTCAGTGATTTGAACAGTAATAATTACAGCTTTCAGAAATGAAAAAAATCTGTTCTGGAAATTTCTGTAAGCCATTTTCATTCTATGGCAGTGACAAACTTAGACACTATTTTTTCCCATGAGGTTTATAAAGTTTTTGTTACAGCTATATCATATTCTGTGGCTAATTACAGCTAATACTATATAAATAATATAGCCTTTATTGCCCAACATAGGACTTTGCCTTATACTAAAAAGTAATTTATTTGGCTCTGCTATGAGGAACACTTTCTCTGCTATCTTATTCTACCTTGAAAGTTATTCCTACATGTTCTAACTATGTGCCCAGGCTACCTGCACTTGGATTTCAGTTTTGTCCTCCTCATATCTGAAATAGCAAAGGAACACTTAGACATACCTAGCCTCTACTTCAATACCAAATTCCATTCTTCCTCTTAGTGTTTTGTTACTATAGAGAACATTTGATTACACCCTGAATATGTTTTTTGTATGAGAAGCTCACTCTTTATACAGTTACAATTAGATACTACATCTATTGTGATTTGATACTATAATACAAATAGACATACACACCTTTGGAATTTGCACCTTTAATTGATGTTTTATATATTTCCCATAATTGATATGTATGGGGCAGGAAGAAAGTTTCAGAATCTTTGGGTTCAAAGGGACTAAGTCTTAAGTTGTTCTGATGGTCGATATTTAATAGCAAACTAAGATTTTTGGTCATGAAACCCATTCTGAATGTTAGTTTTGGGCATGTAATTCCATGAATTTTATATATCACAAATTTACACTTTGAGGTGCTTGCTTGATGAGATACTCAACTAATTCCACTCATTCCTGCTATGTACAGGTTGTCCCAAAGGGCCTAGTTCATTTTAACCTTTAGTAACTGAAAAGTACAAAATGCTACAGAATTATAAAACACAAATTGAATTATTAATTACTTAGTCTTTTATACTGAAAAATTTTGATTCACACACTTATACAATTAAAAGTTCAGTCTTGATGGGATCAAATTCAAAGGGTTGTCAGGGAAAAATAATAACATTAATCAAAGAGTTTTTAACAGAAAGTCAAAAGTTGAGCTCATCAGATTTTTCAGTCCACTACATCTACACTTTTAACATTTGATAAATATGTGACTATGCATTAAACTGTTATCTGGCATGACATTTCTATATAGTGGACATATGTAATATAAATTATATTAACAATTATATTAACAAAATTATACAAAGTATTCTTATACTTTCAGTGGTTCTGGTTGCTCTTTGAAAAAATATTAACAGTTAATTATTTAGAAAACCTTACTAGTTCATAGAGATTTCTGGATGATAAAATGTCAGTTCATCGTTTTGTTTTGTTTTTATTTCTCATATTATTTGTGTTTGTACCAACAAAGAACTAAATACATATCAGTTTGAACCACCTTCCTCTATTTAATAAGAAACCTTTTATTTTTGATGATGCACTGATTTTACATTCTACTACTTAGAAAGTGAGCTATTTATGCTATGCACTTATAATTTTACATAGTATAACATCTCAGGGAATGAACATCTAATTAAAGAATATTTTCATACAACAAAACTCCATGAAACATCAAGCTGCCAGGATAAATGCTTATATATTTCTAAAGAAGGAATTGTAGATATATCTAAAATTGTGATTCATTTGTAAAATCTTTGTCATTTTTCCTATTCAGCTCATGTTTCCTCATGTGTCTCATTTCACCTATTAAACATGTCTTGTTAATAATGTCTTATATTTCTAGCATCACTGTGTCAGTCAGCTGGTTCTTCATAAGTATGAAAAGTAGTATACACAAGTACTTCTTTAAAAATACAGATGAATTGGAATAAGGTTTAGTAGGCTTCATAATGCTCAATTTTTTTTGCATGCAAGTTTTTCATTCCAAAAAAGTACATGTATATTTCAGAGAAGAGAACTTCCCTTCACAATCTGTCCAATTCTCCAGACAGTGTAGATATTCATAGACCACCCTTTGCCGCCACTAACCCAATGGCCCAATATGAGCTAAGATATATCCCAAATGTCAATAATTTGAGTGCCTGCAAAGTCTATGGATTCAATAAGCTTGCTTGAAGAATCAGCAATAAGAAATACTACTCCAAAGTGACTGTCAGTATTTTAATGCCTGCTTCAGTGTGGCATTTAAAAGAGTGGATGCCATAAACTGTAATAGTTAAAATGGTTGAAGGCCTTAAACTGTAGTGATTAAAATAGTGGAAGACATAAATTATAGTAGATATGAGTGGGTGAGTAAATTTGTGACCCCAGAAAATATGTTTTCAAGACAGTGTCTTGTTTTTTAAATCAATATAAGGTGGTCACCAGGGAAATATTCCCAATTATTCAAATATACCCAAGTCAGCTGGGTTTTATAGAGATTTTAATTAATAATACAATGAAGAATTAAAGAGAGAGAGAAAGAGTAACAAAGGAATAAGTTTGAAGGGCCTTAAACCAACATGGCCTAGACCTGAATCTTTAGAGAGAGATCAGTCAGTCCTTAATCACTCACCACAAGATTTGTCCAAGCAAGAATATAGACACCAGGCCAGCCAGCCATCCTTCTCCAGAGAGAGATTCTTCTGACTGTCCTCAAGAGCCTCTCCCAAAAGACTCCTTAGAGACTGTATTTTCAGAGCCTCCTCCTTAGAGCACTCTCCTTCTAACAGCCTCCTTCGAGACTGTTTCTCTAACAGCCTCCTTAGAGACTGTTTAGAGACTGTCCTCTTTTCAACAGACTGTCCTTTTCTTATATAGGGGGCTTTCTCCTATGTCACCTCCCCTAAGTTCTTCCATCTACCAATCACAGTGGCCGTTTTCCAAAGGACAGCCCATTCTGAATTCACACCGGAGTAGACTAATCCTTTTAGTAATCCACACCTGAGTAGGCTAGAATCTCTGAGTAAGTTTCTCACCTCTTTGTCCCATGTAAGTTTACCTGACCTTTATAGGTACTTAGCACCCCTTTGTATTAATTCTAAAAATAGGCATGGCTTAAGTATGGGTTTAAGCATTTTTCATTGTTCAGCAAGGAGTTTTCTCCCCCTAAAGCAGGCTTAAGTACAGGTGGAGTAGAGGTCTTCACATTTTTGATCTAAGTAGAGTTCTCACTGTCCAAATGGGGAATGGTCCCAATAGGGAATTGACTCAATGGAGAATTCCCCAATGGGGAATTTTTTAACATTCACAAGTCTGAGAAATTTCAAGATTCACATCAGCTAACTTAGATGTTCACTTGGAAATAAGCAATGAATTTTCATTTAGTCAGAAATGCTGTCCTGATACAGCTTTTAGAATATATTGCTCTATTCTCAATAGGTATCTCAGAGTTAATACGAAATAATATTCTCACTTCTTTAAATATAGCAAAGACAGTTCAGTAGGAGGAGGACTAGTTAAAATTAAAGCCAGAGTATTTGGTAAAATGTAAACATTTTTTGTTTTGTTTTGGAGAAGGGAACCTGGGGAAACTGTCAAAAGTCACAAGATTTAAGAAGAAAGGCATGTTAATCCACCAGTAAGAGTATAATGCATGAGCTAGGTGTATGGGTACTCCATAAATAATAGTTAATTTTGAATTCTAGTTTGAAAAAAAAATACTTTTGTTAAGATAGATGTTACAGTAAAATCAACTGTTGTAGATGTTAATATGCTACCCAACAGCAGCAGCATTCATAGTATCAGATTCAAGAATAAACACTACAATGTGACTATAAGAATATTAAAATTCAAATGAATAAGGGGTATTTGGAATTAAATTAAATATGCTAAAGTGTTAGGATCACAGTAGAAATTTAAATGAGACATGTGTTGTTACTCAGGATAGATAATGCCAGGAAACATAAAGTTTTATTCATGGGGGAGATGGAGTTGAGGATGTTTTAACATTATTCATTTCTTTATTTCTTGTCTACATTTCCTCTTGCACCCACGTCCCATTACTCTCCCACCACTAGCATTTTGTTCTAATTTAGAAGGTCTTAATGTATACCTGCAGAAACTTACATTCTCACAGATAGGTAGATCTTGCCTAAAATAGAAAACTATATAAAGAGTACTCAAGGCCAATTTTAGCATCAAGATATATTGGAAAAGAGCTGATGATAATGTTTGTAGTCAGTTGCTTTTAACTTGAACAAAGCAGCACCAAAAACCAGTGATCTAACTCATAAAATCCTTACTTAAAAAATGTTAACTTTGCTGTGATGGCTTTGAAATGAACAGATGAAACAGAGTTGTCAGTTTGGGAAAGTACAGGTCTAGGGATATAGTCTAAAAAAGGACCAACTGATTAGAACCAAACTATGTAATTGTGCTCATTTGAATGAAAGGGTTTGAACTGGAAGGGCCCTTAGAAGTGCTTTATCTAGTCTTCATCTTTCAAACAAGGAAATCAAACAAGGAAGGCCAGAGGACATCAAATAGTTAATAGTTTGGATTAGAATCTAGCTCTCCTGATGTTTGCTTCAGTGTATTTTTCACTACAAATGCTTCTGTGATGTGACATCAATCTTTCTGTCACTATGCCAGCCCCATGATAATTGCTTGTTATAAATAACAGGAAATTGTTAAAATTATAAACAAAGAAGCAATTGGTTTTTATTTATCTTTTTTAATTCTCTACTATTTTCATATCCTCTTCAGTGTTTCAACACGTCTTTGCCTACCAACTTTGTCCTTTTTATCTTGACACATATTGATTATTTCTTCATCCAAACTGCCTCTACCAAACCTCCTCTCCTCCTACTTCATTTTGAATAAAATAGAAAATCATATTAACAGATTTTTTTTGAGAACTTTTATCCCCTGAAGCACTTTTTCTTTCAGTTCAAAAAAATAGGAAAGCACAAGTTTCACAGCAAGCATTATTTACCTGAATACCCAAGGCTTTCTCATCTCTAAATTTTTGTTATTCAAGTACCAGGGATTATATGGAACCAAAATGAGAGACTAATTTAAAAATATTGTGACCATAATAACAATGACAAAGAGAATGAGAAAAATGAGGAAATATGCCAAGATGTTTGCAGTGCAGTTAAGAGGTAAATAATTTCTCAGAGGGAATACACACATACACAAAACAAACATTAATGCAAGTCTTTAGGAACCACAGAGAAAAAAAAAACCTAAAAATAATAGCAGTAAAAGAAATTATGAAAATCAGAAAAGAAACAGATAAAATGAAAACAAAAGTCTAAAGGAACAATAATGAAGCTAGGTTTTTAACATGAGAAATTCTCAAAAATCACTAACACTTTTACATAACAATAGCTCAAACAAGAAGAAATAGAAAGCAAAATGCCTTACAGAATAAATATAATATTCACAAAATATTTGGGAACCATTGTATTAAGGCACACAAGATTTCTTTTTTAATAAGTACAACAAATATAAAGCATTATTTATAGGTATAAAGGAAGATAGATATTTGAATTAATATTCATGGTTTATATTTGTATTTTCCCAAATGAAGTCTAATGAAAATGAAGATAACTATCTGAATTTTTTAATAAATTTAATGCCATGCCAGTCACAATGATAATGATTATCTTAAGGAACTGGACAAAATAATTTGGTGGAACAAAGGGTCTAGAATTTCAAGTAATGAAAAATAAATTAAATAATATAGATGTGAAAGAGTAGCATTTCCAGTTAACAAATCATAATGTAAAACAATTATCATCTAAAACTGTTTCAACCTGGTTGAAAAACAATTAAATCAGTAACCTCAAAAACAAAAACTCTAATCAGTTGAATAATGTATTTCAGCAAAAGATAAAAAATTCATGGAGAACCCTAATTAGTAAGAACTACTGGGAAAAATATGGTAACACACTTCAGTGTTTTTGCCAAGAATATCCCAAATGAAGTCACAAATAGTCAGGAATGACTGAACAATAACAACCTGGGGCAGTTAGGTGCTATAATGTATAGAGTCCCAGGCCTGGTATCAGGAAGTCCTGAGTTCAACTACAGCCTCAGACACTTACTAGCTGTGTGATCCTGGAAAATCATTTAACCCTGTTCACCTTCATTTTCTCATCTATAAAATGAGCTAGAAAAGGAAAGAGTAAGCCCTTCAGTATTTCTGCCTCAAGAAAACCTCAAATAAGGTCATGAAGATTGAACATGAGACTAAAACAAACTCAAAAATTAGAATTAAGTAGGCAAGAAAAAAAATAAAAGTTAGACCTGGATATTATATCATTTTTTCCCTCTTAACTCATGTTTTCACTTTTACATAAAAATATGGATTGGAAGATCCTTCTCTTAAGGCAAAATTTCAAAAAAAATTTCACCATAGAATTACAAACTAGTAGATTGCTTCAAATCAGTATTCATAAGAGCAGTCCAAATCATAATATCTCTAAGGCAAAGAAAACAAAATAGGAAAATAATGTTGGAAGAGTTGTGAGAGAATAAGCAAGGCAGCGCAAGACTGGGAGGATAAGGACCGAATTATACCCTCAAGTACACCCAATTCTGCATGTCCTTTGACCCACCGATCCCACTATTAGATTTGTGCCTCCAAAGATATCCAAAAAAGAGAGAAATGACTCATGTACAAAAATATTCTTAAGAGCACTTTTTGATATACCCAAGTCCTAGAAACTTAAAGGAAATGCCACTCATTTGAGGGGGGATAGTTGAACATATTATGATAAATGAATATAATGGAATACTACTATACTATGAAAAATAACCTAAAGCACTGAATCCGAGAAATCTGGGAGGACTTACATTTAAAGTGAATTGAAAAAAACCCGGAGGGGGGAAAAATTATATATTGACCACAACATTTTAAGAAATAACAACTTTGAGAGACTTGAAAATTTTGATCAAAGTAACGACCAAACAAGTTTCCAAAGGCCTGAAAATGATGTTGCCATGATTGCCTTTTGGGCTTAAAGGGAAATTAAATAATTGTATCCCATCTTTTCTCGAAAAGTTTCTTACCTCTCCTCCCTAGTGGTCCCTCCAGTTTCCCAAATTCACCTCACAGGAGAGTATGAATCAATCATGGCTGGGAAGAACAGTTTGAAGAGTATTGAACTCTGCTGTAGACCCAAAGCACTCCTTCCCCCCTATTCCTCCAAGGATTTTCCTCTACAATTTCTCACTCTGCCCTGCTTTTTGAGGTCACAGAAATAGAGGGCAGGAACTCAGACTGGGAATTCCAGGAGTTCCTCCATAGCTTCCCTTCCATGAGAGTTTAAGTAATCTTTTTATAACTCCCAGTAAGGTGTTATCTGTTTTAGTGGGTTTCTAACACAAGTGGGTACTGCTGCTCAAGAAGTACCACCAGACAGTATACTACCTTGCCAGAAAAATGAAATAAATAGAACTCTGCAGAATATTAGGCAATAACTAGATATAACTTCAATTTATTCATCTTAGCATTTTACAAAATGCAATTTCCATTTTCACTGCAAATAAATAAAAATTAATTCCTATACTGTACCATGCATTGCAAAGTGTGCCCAAAAAGGAAAGCTATTTAATAGTTAAATGAAAATATTATATATTCAAATTGTAATTTGTTTGGTTATTAATTAGCATTCTAGATACAAAATTTTTTGCCCTCAGGTAAAGGAGACAACAGAAAGCTGTCAGGTTATGATTTTCAAATTATTGTCATTGTCAAATTCTTTGCAAATAGCCTCAATTTGAATTATGTATGTATATATATATATAGTATGCATTACTTACAAATAAGTATGTTTATATATGCATATATACATTTATAGGTATACAAAATATGTGTATCACATGTATATATCTATCACTTGTGTATATATACACATATATAAAAATATTTCAAAGGTGATTTTTTACAACTATCTATATAATAATATCGCTTTATTAAAGGGTACTTCTGTTTGTCTGGTATAGGGAGGTATGAAAAAATGTTAGTAATGAAATACCTTTTTCAGAGTCAGAAGTCAGGATATAAAAATCAGAAATTTGAAAGTTTTGAAGTATGTTCCAAGGATACAAGCCCCTATCATGAAAATAAATGGAGCTCAAATTTTTGAGCATTTCTAGAAGTTAACTGTGAATTTGAGAGAAATCATTAAACATCAAAGATAATAGAAGAATTTTTATTAAATAAGAAATTTAAAACTTTGGCAGTCTTATGCATTGAATATTTCAGACAAACCTATGCTAATTGTTTGATGAGGAAAAAAATGGTTGATTTTAAAAGTTCTAACCTCTCTCTTTTTCTCCCCCTCACTTCCTCTTTCCAGAAATAAAAAAATGGAGAAAACCAATTTTTAATTCTCATTTTGTTCAATTCAATTCAATTCTAGCTGTTCTTGGCCTCCAGGCCTTGGAACCAAGTTAGCAGGAATGTTTTTTTGTTAAGTAGTATGTCAGGACAAGTTAGCAGGAATGTTTATTCAGCTAGATCTCAGGAGACCTGGAGTTTTACTACTGGTTCTGCCACTAAAAGGCAACATTATCTTTGACAAATCACGTTACATCTTTGAGACTTTTTCCTGATCTGTAAAATGAGAGGGGAGGAATCCTTTAGTTCCAAGATATACTGAATTCTAGGAATATAAAACTGAGTGCCAGACTATGCCTGTAGAAAATACAAAATCCCTTGAATATATTAATTCTTCCCTTACTTTTAATGATTGGAGAAAGAGAGAGACAGACAAACAGACAGACAGACAGACAGACAGACACACACACACACACACACAGAGAAAGAGAGAGAGAGAGAGAGAGAGAGAGAGAGAGAGAGAGAGAGAGAGAGAGAGAGAGAGAGAGAGAGAGAGAGAAATTAAGCATTTACTATATGCCAATCACTGTGCTAAAAGCTGGGGATACAAATAAAATCAAGCAAAACAATCTCTGCCCTTAAGGAACTTCCATTTTACTGAGCAAAAGAAACTAAAAGGGGAACAAGAAAGCTTAAGTATGAGAGTCAGCATGTGGATACTTTTGGGAAATGGAATCCTGATTCTGGGTATAATCAAACAAAAGTCTACTTAGAGCCTGTATGATCTGATTAATCAGGATAATGCTTAAAGTTGTTTCATATACTTGAAGATCACTATATGCTACATGCTTCAAATGTTATAAGGCTTCTATATATATATATATATATATATATACATATATATGTATGTATGTATATATACACCTCCTTGGATTTACACAAATGGAGTTTGATTCAATGGAGTCTTAATACAAGACTTAATACAAGAAATCATTTTTGTTCCATTAGTTGTTGTTTTTTTTTGTTGTTGTTTGTTTATTTGTTTGTTTTCCCGGAGAAACAGCTTGAGCTTGAACATAAGTGTTTCTGTCCTAAATCAAAGAGAGGTGAGGGTTATCTCTTTGACAAGTCAGTTAATTGCTCATCATTTCCTAGTTGCCTTTTCTAAAAGTAACTTAGAGGTACTGGCTGCTGTCTTTATGAAACTGTGGGAGAATTCACACCCTTACTATGTGAATCATTTAGAGATCCGTCAGATTTGTTGTTGGCAAAATGTAGAAGGAAAAAAGGATGGGGGGTATTTCTGTACAGAAATGGATAGACAAAAACATTTTTAAATACTTTTAAAAGAATTATTGACATCTATAATATCTTTTTATCACCAAAATTTCTCAAAAGCTTCCTCCTCCTCTTCTCTTTTTCCCTTTCCTAGTGAGCTATTTCTCAAAAATATTTTTAAACCCTTATCTTCTATCTTAGTAACAATTCTGAAAAAAAGGCCATGGCTACCCAAATGGTAATTAAGTGACTTGCCCAAGGTCACACAACTAGGAAGTATCTAATGCCAGATTTGAACCCAGGACTTCCTATCTCTAAGGCCTGGTTCTCACCTAGCTGCTCCCTTAAAAATCACACTTTAAGGACATATTATTTAAATGTATTTTTCCTCCGAATTCTCCAGTTTAGCTTGAAAAATATTTATTTAAGGAATGCCAGTTAATGTTTAAATGTATGGAATAGAAGGACCCTTTTCCATTTGATATCCTACAGGTCAATAATATATCTAAGATATGTGCTGTGATTCACTGTTGCTATACAACCTCAGAACCAGTATAAAATACAGGTTTTTACTTTTAAATTTATACAAGGGCTTTTGCTGATTCATTCCCTTATTCCCTAGAGTGCATGGTTGTGCAGGGAGGATAGGCAAGGACTTGCTGAGTCTTTTCAGGGTTACTCATCTTCCTTTGGGGTCCACTTGGCACTCAGCTCTTCTTTGTGACTCTAAGAAGCTGTAGCATAAACAGCAGCCACATTCTGGCAAATCATCTCAGCAAATGGGTTAAACCAGCTTGAGGGTAACCTGTTGGGCCACAAACCCATCAGTGAGCTAGAAGAGTGTCTACCTCAGCATGTGAATACTTCCCCCAGTGGAATGGGTAACCAAGAACAATTTTCTCCAAAAGCCAGCTGTAATGGCAATCCAAGCAAGCATTATGGAGTAGAGAGAGCTTGGTCAGACATGGAAGGAGCCAAGGCTATCCATTGCATCTCAGTCCATTGCCAGTCTTCCTGACTTTTGTCTTGCCACTGGACTTGGATGCCTCTGGAAGAGAACATGGCTGATGACTTTGTGCAACTCTGCCTCACTTAAATCTAATTCATGAACAAGTCAAAATATCACCCCATGATGTCATGGGTCCTGTTTGAAAATGAAGGATAAACAACTGCCTCTTCATCTCCTAAGATGGAGGCAATCCTATGGGAATGTTTGGCTCAGTATGGATATTCTTCTTTGGCTAACTACAAGACAAGAATAGATAAACTTTATAAAAATATAAAAAAATAATACTTGGAGTTGTTGGATATTAATTTAAATCTTCACAATATTTAAAATGCAAGGGTTTATTTTGTTGTTGAATAAAAACATACTAAAGATCTTTCAATTCACGTAACTTCATAGCTCCCTTTCTTTGGCCCTCAAAGGTTACTTTTTCTGGAGATGTTTCTCCCAAACTCGCAACGTACAGGTTTTATCCATTTCCTCCACACAACCAACCTAGCAGAAAGGCACCTAGAAGTCAGGGCTAAGCAATCAAGGTGGGGAGAAGGTAGTTGGACTTGGAAGTTAATAGGACTAATGCCATATAGGAACTGAGCTAATCTGCAAATCTAATCTTTCCCCCTTCCTCAGAGAAGAAAGTGCTTGTTATAGCCCTGAAGTAAAATTTTCTTTTTTTCTTTTTAAACCCTTATGTTCTGCCCTTGTAATAATTCTAAAAATAGAAAGGCACAGGCTAGGAGGATGGTATAAAGTGATTTTTCCAGAGTTACACAGCTAGGAAGTGTCTGAGATCAGATTTGAACCTAGGCATGCCCACTATACACTGAGCTGCCTAGCTTCCTCATAAATATTTCTTTGTAAAAGCTCATCTGACTTTTATGTGCAACTAGGGTGCTTGGACCTCAAAATTGGGGAAACAACAACAGCAGAGCTTAAGAAAATTAAGAAATTACCTTCCCAGCTTCATAAGGGTACCTGAGAACCCTTGAGGAACAATAGAAATATAACTTAACTTAGGCAATGGGGGCCAGAGTAAAAAGTTATTGTTTGATATTTAATGTAAAATTTCTTTTTTTATATATTTTATTTGATCATTTCCAAGCATTATTCATTAAAGACATAGATCATTTTCTTTTCCTCCCCCCACCCCCCATAATGTAAAATTTCTAATTCATTTAGCTTACAAGTTTTGATGACTTGGGATATCCCAAATGAAAAACTCATAGAAGTTGCTCATTTTCTTTCTTCAGAGGCTGACATAATACCATCTGTCTCATATTCTGTTGCCACAAGCAATGACATTTTTAAAAAAAGAGACATCCTTCAAAGAATTATGGTCAGTGAAGCAGTATACCACTAGATTCACCAAGGAACTTGAAATATAATTTTAAAAAATCGAATGTCCTTTTAGTGACTGTCATGGGCTTTACATATGTAGTACTCCCTGTTTTATCTTTGTTGGTTTTCCTCTTCTAATGAAGTTTAAGTATGTTTAACTGTAGTTATTACCCAGTTCTTCAAAGCCTGGTACTCTCACCAGTACAAAAAAGTATAAGAAGTATAATTCATTTGCGTGAAATTTGAAGAAATGTCACAGTAAGGAATGGCCAGTAGATATATTTATTGCATGCCTCCTCCAATGAAAATTGGTTGAGTTTTCTGGTTTTAAATTGTATAGTCAAGTTATTGGCTTTACTTTGCCACAAAAATCAACACTATCACAAATGCCATCTGCATTTTGACAGACTTAGAAATCCTTCTGGAGCATTTCTGTAAAATTTATAGTTCGTTCTTTAGTGAAATGAGTATAGTAAAAACAGATTTGGCTGGTAATCTATCAGCCTGAAATCTTCCATTAATACCTTTTTGTTAACCAGAAAGCCCTCTTTTCCTTACTTTGCTGCATAACAGAAAGCTGTTACATATTCATTTAATTTCCTGGAAATACCTAAAAGAAATTGGTCTTTGCCATGAGAAAAAAAATGTTAATGGGTCTAATGGAAGATTGGAAAGATTTTGTAATAAGGAATATAGACTTCTCAGATCTGTAAGTGCATGTGTATCTGTTTATTTAACATTGTCAGGACTGATATGTAGTCACACTATTTTTGCTTAATTGTCTAAATAATTCTTCTCCAAGTAGCAGATTAGGCCTATAAAGTGTCACCTTCTGTATTAGAGAGTTTCTTATAGCCTATACACCATACTTACTATAAAAATTTCTGGTTTTAGCCAATATTTTATTAGTAAAAAATGAAAGAACACCCAGAATTCTAAACATTTGTATACTGAAGAACATTTTACCCCAAAATTTTGATTTTTTTCTTGGAGAATGTCCATAACAGTGGTTTCTATTCTCTTGGACTTTACCTTGATGGAACAAAACAATTAAATTATAAATATCTTTAGCTCCCAATTTCTATGTCCCTTCAGGTTCAGTTTTCATGGGAACCTTTGTGGGATAAATCCTAGTGAATGTAATATAAAGAAATTCTTATGTTTGCCTTTTCCATTTATAAATCAATCAATAGGCATTTATTAAGTGCTAAGTATAATGCTAAGCTGGGAATACAAAAGGGGAAAAAGTTGGTAAAAGATACTGCATATGAGGAGCTCCTAGTATAATAATGACATATGAGCAAGATCATAGAATAAAAGAAACTGAAAAGGAACCAAAATGTATAAAGTAAAATCTACTTTAAAATACCTTTTTTGACACATTTCCAGTGAATTTGGTTTTTATTGAAATTTGAATACAAAAAATGAGTGCGTGTTTCAACTTCATGTGTATAATGTCTATTTTTTAGTTAGTTTTTTTCTTATATTTTGTTCTTGCCTTACATGTAATTTCTTCAGTTCAGGAAGTTCCCAGTGAGGAACTGATGTAGCAGGATTTTCTCTGTAACTGATAGTTTTAGAAAGTTGTTTATAGAGAGAATTTGAAACTCAAAATTTTGAAAAAAAAAAACCATGTTAATTGTTTTTACATGAAATTCAGAAAAAAATTCATTTAAAAATTATATCAAACTGCTTGTTGTCTTAAGGAATGAGAAGGAAGGGAGAGAATTTGAAACTGAAAAGTTTTAAAAAGCAAATGTTAAAAATTGTTTTTATATGCAATTGAGAAAAATATGCTTTTGAAAGTTACTTTGAGCTAAATTACTTGCTCAGGGTCACAAAGCCAATATATGTCAAAGGAAGGATATCAATCCAGTTCATTCTGTCCTTCGGGTTTCTGAAATATATAATAAAACAAAAAAGTGAACCAAAAAAAGTATACAAAGTTCATTATCATGAGCTAACAGTGCGAGGTGTATCACAATGTACAACTTACCATCTAATCTAAATAAAAATATAACTAAAAGGGGGTGGGGGAGTTTGTTTTTATTTACAGGAAGTTATTTATTCATACATTCATTACTTTTGGTTTTAAAAAAAGGGGGATAGTGACTGGACTTGTGATTTAATTGATACAGAAAATTCATGATTAAGGAAACGTCCTTTACCAATGCAAATCAACACCTTCTCTATGACCACTCAGTGTAATTAAGAGTTGCCTAGAGACCTTGTGACTTGCTTAGGGTCACACAACTATATGGCAGAGGCAGCTCTTCCTAACTCTAAGGCCATCTTGCTGTCTATTACAGTAATGGTTTCATGCTCAAATAGAAACTGACATGACTTGTTCCATTTCCTACAAATTCCAACCCAGATCTCTGACCATACTAGATTTACTGCTCATTTTCAATGAACCCCATTGGATGATCCAAAAATATGATTCAAATTGAACAGGGAACTAAACTACTCCCATATATATGAGGGGGAAACAATTTAGTAGTTTGTTTTTGTTTTATTTTTTAGCAAAATTGAATTTTTTAATACCCATAAAAAATAGCTTGATGTTATGCATAGTAGTCTTCTTGTTAATGAAATTAAGGAGGGCCTAAATATGTTTCTTTACATAATCTGACTAGCTTATGAAAGCCTTAAGTAGTTTCTATTACTTCTACTATTTCTAAACAATAAAATATGCTGGCAGTCTTTGAAATTCTCCTGCTGAGGAACTGCCTCATTATACAACCCTAAGAATTACTTGAATGAACAGTTTTAGGGCTTTCCAACTGGAGTCTGAGCCTAAATGAGTAAGCTTGAGCCTTGTAATGGGAGAATTCTCTCATTCAGCTGATTTCTATGGAAGGTTTTCCTTCAGTGAGCCAAATAGAGGTAGTTTCCCAGGATCCACCATTTGTTGGCATTGGGCCTAGAGTTGCCCAAGGGATATTTCTGGTTGGTATGACTTTACCATCTGGTACTTTTTTAAAAAGGGGGTTTCTCATAGATTCAGTCAATATTACTAAAGCCTTAGCAACAACATTTCCCTTTCCAGATTTATACATTATTTCCACAACTCTTCATCCTTACCTGGGAAAGTGCTCTTGGCTGGAAGGGTCCTTGTGCTTATCTAATCTGGATCCCCTATTTTACAGATGCAGGTGAAGCAAGTTGTGCTGCATCCAACAGATAGCATCATAGTTCAGATGCCAAACTAGGTCCTCTGATTCCTCCAAATGCACTGCTCATTTTGAGTGTACCTCTTTTCCTATTAAACCTCTTGAAACTTAATGAAACCCAGGAAGATAATCCAAAAATATGATCCAGATTTTACTAGGTATGCAAAATGGTGGGTTCTTAGATATATTTGCTTGGATACATAGTTAGTTCTGGAATTCATTTGGGGATTATATGCCCAGAAGCAGATGGACTAATCTGCAGGTGATTTTGGAGGCATTGTAATGTTGGCAAATTCCAAATGTAGTGTTGTCAAGTTATAAACTCTGTCCAAGGATTCCCCCCCCCCCTTTTTTTATTATCACTTTCATTGATAGATTTTGAAGGATCTTTTTCTTCCTTCCATTTTTTCAAAGGAAACTATAAACTTCATGACATAGATTTTTACTATATTAAATTTAATATGGGGATAATAAAACTTCCCTATTTGTTGCTCACTTCCACCTCTGTGCACTTTCTAAGTGTTTCATTGGCATTCTTTTCTTTTGTTTTTTGCATCATTCTCCTAACTACTGCCCTCCCCAAATAAAATTCCTTCTTTGTAACAAATATAATCAAATAAAATAAATTAACACGTTGGTAACATCTGAACATGCATGTTTTTCAAGTCTAGTCATTTACTTCTTTGGAAAGAAGAGGGAAATATGCTTCCTCTTCATTTTTCTAGAGTCATGGTTAGCCAATGGTCTTAAGTTTTTCAGTTGTTTTCCTGTGCATTATTGTAGTTATTGAATAAATTATCCTCTTGGTTCTATTCATTTTCAGTCTATCAGTTCATACAAGTTTTCCAAGACTTCTCAGAATCTGACTCTTTCATCATTTATTTTATTACAATATTGTTTTGCATTCCTATGATTTGTTCAGCCATTCTCTATTTCAAGGGCACCCACTTTTTTTCCTGTTCTTTGTTACAACAAAAAGTACTATTGTAAATATTTTTGTACATATTGATCCTTTCCCCATTTCTTTGACATACCTCATATTGCTAAAAAAGGGACAGTTTATTGACTTTGTCAGTATAGTTGCAAATTGCTTTCCAGTATAGTTAGGACAATTCATAGGCCAAAAAAGAGCAGATAAGTCTTTATTTTCTTTCCACAGACTTTCCAACAATTGTCATTTCTTTTTTTTTTTTAATATCTTTGCTACATTGATGGATGTAAGGGAAATATTAAACTGTTTTCACTTGCGTTTCTCTATTATTTGTGTTTTGGACCATTTTTAATATGACTATTGATAGTTTGGAGTTTTTTTTAAAGTTTATATTCTTTTGATCATTTATTTATTGGGAAAGTCTTACAACTTATTCTTCTATTTATGCATAAATTGTCTATGAAACTTGGATATTAGAACCTTTAACAGAAGTTTTCTGCAAAGATGTCTTCCCCTTCTAATTTTTACCACATTGATTTTGATTGTGAAAAAGCTTTTCAGCAATATATGACCAAAATTTACATATCTTTTTTAATCATCCTATGTTGTCCAATAAAGAAATATCTTATCAGCCATCCCATATTCATTTGGAGTTTATTTTCTTCTAGACTCATTTATCTTTTTCATAGCAGTTATTTTCAAATAGTAAGTACTACTCTTATAGTTTTTATACTTAAATTAATTGTATGCTATCCTGCTATTTCAGTTATTTAGGTCTTGTTTACCTAATCTGTTCCATTGATCAACATATTTTTAACTAGTACCAACAGGGTTTGTGGAAAGTTTCCAGAATCTTTGATGAAAATTACTTGCAAAATATAATAGAACTTTCATAAACTTTAGAAAAACTTTAGAAAACAATTAAAAGTTTTATAAGCTTTTATAAGGGAATTTTTTAAAGCATTAAAACCTCAGACATTTTTCTTTTGCATCTTAGTAGGTTTTAAATCATATAATTTTAGAACCAAAATGACTACAGACCTTTACATCATCCAAGCCAATCCTCTTATTTAACAAATGAGAAAGCTGAGGCCAAGTGATTTGTCCAATATCGCAGAGCTACTTAAGATAGAACTCAGACTTGTGTCTCCTCAGTTTAGTCCCCTCCTCTTTGGTACTGTAGTTGTCATCTTTTCAAATTTAAAACCTTTTCAGGACATTATTGACCCTTAGCTGACAGATGTAAATTCAAACTTTCCATTCATATCTTCTCTTCATATGTTTTATTTTAGGTTTTAGAATTTCACATACAAGTACTTAATTTTCCCATTTATTTATTCATTCAATAACTCTTTTTATATAAAAGTATTAAATCTTTACCTAAAAGAAAATAACGTATAGCTTCCAACGGTATCAGTGCCTGGACAGGAATCATGTTTTATCCAACTTTTGAAACTCTCACATAAGCTAGCATAATGCCTTTTACAATCTTAGTGTTTTTTTTAAAGGAGTTAAGGAATCGGTTTGTGGTTTTGTAGCTAAAATTATTTAGAATTTGTGACTATATTTCTAGGGTCCTGTAAAAATCAAGTGATAATGTATATATATATTATATGTTATATATACAGTACATTAGAAAATACTACAGAATGTAAAGTACTATCAAAGCATATGGTATTAAAACTTGCTCATTTAAAATCTAAATAACATGGTTTCAACCACAAAAAGATTATTTTATTTTTCTTTTACAATGCTGTATATTCAAAAATCATAAATACTGATAGTTATTTGAAAATATTTACATAGGAGAATTGTAATAACTCATAGCCATACTGTGTAAAAAACCTAATAGAATATTTATTATGATGGAAAAGTTTATATTTTGTCTCAATCATGGTAATACTATATAACTAGTTTTCACATTGATGCTAAATTGTCAATTATAATTTAAATTAAATTATTACTAATTTTAAAATTTAATAATTAAATTAAAATAAATAATTAAAGTTTTACCTGATTCCTTTATAGTATGCCAAATTATAAAAGGCAATGCCATTTTCAGTGCAGAGTAGCAATGCTCAAATGCCATTTATAATCATGGAAAAGTCTTGATCTTTGATTGACATTTAAATTTGAATATTTCATGGTATGAAACATGCATAATTGATCTTTTTCCTTTTACATTTTAGTTAATATAACTGTAGTATATATTTTCAAGAAAACGTTTATTTCTTATGTTATCAGTAAAATGAACATAACAAGTTAATATTTTCCTGGGTAAAAATCAGATGCAGAAGTTGAATTAAAATTATTATAAATTGCCACAAATATATATGATCAGTTTACATTGCAAAGAGAGGAAATGTGTGATCATGCTACTAATCAAAAATGGTTTTCTTATATTTTAAATGTTGAAATATTATTAGCCAAAATTATATTTTAAAAGTTTTCAGTCCTCTGATGGATATGCTATCAAATCAAAGAGTGTACATTCCCTTCAGTAGTGCCTATTTCCATTGATCTTTTCATACTATTTCCATCCATCTATATCTTTTCATACTAGGAAACATTTTTCTACCTATCCCCATAAATTCTTTATGGCAAGAGCACTGCTTGATGTTTTGAGCATCTTCCTAGAACTCTTTTGGCATGCCCTGTGTAACAGTGCAACATACAGGCTTTCCTTCTCTTATCCTTTACATTCACTCCAGGGCTGACCCACATCCCTTTCTGGCCACATGCCTTTTTTGCTGATATCTTTTATCTGTCTTTTAGCGTATAATTTACCAATGGAAACATAATGCAACTTTTATTTATACATATCATATGTCCCTCTTGACCTTGAGTAAACTGGCATTTCTTATCTTTTGGAGAAAGTTGGTACTCCATGATTAGAAGTCATATAGCATCATTGCAAGTCTGGTGTTAAAAAGATGAGTGTTTGTTCCAGGTACAGTCTTGGAATCATTAAACATCATATGCAATTTCTCAAGAGCAATCCTGCCTACTTCCTCCTATTCAAATCTGTGTCCAGTTTATAATCTTTCTTTAGTGTCTGTCCAAGTTATGTGTCCTCATAAATAAGCTCTGAGTTTTCTCTCCAATTGCATATTATAGTTTGGACAAATAAATATTTATGTACATTTTTTCTTATCAGGATGAACTCTTTAATGATTATAGATCTCACTTAGATATTTGTAATGTGTTCCATTGTCTAATATAATCTACATAGAGCATTTGGTGAGCTGCATAAATATAAATATATAATCCCCCTTCCCTTTGGATACTACATATTGTCTATGACTGTGACAAATATCTTTGATATGCATCAATCTTCTCTTTTTACCTCATCCTTTATATTTACAAATTATATTATTATTGTATAAATTAATCTTATATTTATAAATTGTTAGATTTATAAAATTTTTTCTAATCTTAATATTTATATTAGAAACAGTTATTGGAGGAGTGCCTTTAAGAATAAATTTTACTCCATTTAATCCATTATTTTATAGTTGATAATCAGATGAAGATTTTATTTCCTCTGCTTTTTTTTTAGGTTTTTAGTCACAATAAAGATGCAATCTCCTATAAAATATTACTTGTGAAAGCCTTCCTGTTCCATTTTATTTTTTAATGAAGGATGTCCTTGCTATGTGCATAAATTATTTACACATAATTTCCCTCAATGGGTCCTTGACCCTGTCCTCTCTGATCTTCTGCAAAAAATTGCTTCCATTATCATCTCCACTATCTCTCTGTAATCTTCCATACCTGCCTAACTAAGCTCTTTCCCTCCTGCCTACAAATACACCTTCCCTAAATCTTAAAAAAAAAAAAACTCTCACTGTAGCACAACCTTCCCATTTATCCTATATTTCTTCTCATCTTCTCAGCTGAACTCCTTGAAAAATAAAGATTTACATTTAGTCCTTCCATTTTCTCCTTTTCATGCACTTCTAAACCCTTTTCAATTTGGCTTCTTACCTCATCACTCAACTGAAACTGTGTTCTGCAGAGTCCCCAGTGATCTCTTAATTGCCAAATCTAATGGATTTTTCTCAGTCTCCTTCCTTCTTGAACTCTCTACAATACCCATTCTGTGAACTACCCTCTCCTTCTATATATTATCTCCTATATAAAAGTTTTCTTTACTCTCTTGGAGCTTTTTCTCTTTATCTGAATGTTTCTCAATTTCCTTTTGTAAATCCACATTCATATCATACCCACTAACCTGGGATGCCACCCATGACTGTTTCCTGGGGCCTCTTCTCTTTTCTATGCCTATTTTCTCTCTTGATAATTAATCAACTCCAAAGGCTCCAATTATATTTTCCCTTGGTAGATAATTGTCAGATCTGCCTATCCAGGACTAATATTTCTCCTGAGTTCCAGTTCTGCATAAAGAACTTCCTATTGAACATTTAAAAATCTGATGATCTATAGATATCTCAAACTCAATACTTACAAAAATGAACTCATTTTCCCTTCCAAATCCACCACTCTTCTCAACTTTCCTCTAGGGAACTAGTATCCTTCCTGTCAATCAGGATGTTACATTGATTGCATCTTCAACTCAGTTCATTCTCATTCTCATTCTCCTTCTTATCATATATCTATATGATTGCCAAATTGTATCATTTCTACTTTTACATCTGCCTCATTCATTCACAGAGTTACCAGCCATCCTATATCAAGACCTCACCACACTATGACTAGAGCTTTGCAGTATCCTTCTTCCTGATCTCTCTGACTCAAGTACCTCTCCAATCCAATCCATCTTTTCCAAAGTAGGGAACCACGTCCTCTATCACACCTACTCAGTAGTCTTCAGTGTTTCCCTATTACTTCCAGCATCAATTGTAAACGCCATTGTCATTTAAGGCTTTTCACAATCCAGCTTCTTCCTATCTTTGCAATCTTACAAATTTCTCCCCTCCATGCACTCAATCATTCAGCCATACTGGCCTACTTTCTGTTCCTCAAACAAAACATTCCATTTTATTTCTTTTATCTTTGCCCTACATGTGTCTTTCAAGTGAGGAATGCTCTCCTTCCTCATCTTTGCTTCTTAGAATTCCTAACTTCTTTCAAGATACAGTTCAAATGCCATCTTCTACAGGATGCCTTCCTCAAATTTTCCCTGTATCTACCTCCCAACTATGCCTTTTCTATCTTCATCTTTTCTGTCAACATCTTGTGTACATTATTTATGTATTTGTTTTCTTCTCCATTAGAATGTAAACTCCTCTAAGGCAGAAACTATTTTCACTTTTTGTTTGTTTGTTTGTTTTGTGTATCCCAAGCATTTAGCACATTTCCTAGCAAATATAAACATTTATTAAGTGCTTGAGTGATTGATCACAAAAACATAAGAATGAAGCTTTGTGTTTTACTACTTATCTTCTTAGTCATCTTTTTGGGAGAGTAAGAGTATCTTGAAATTTCATCCAACCTTTTAGTATATTTTCCTCTTTCAGAGACCTTAAAAATTCATTTAAATATATAACATATAAGAACCCAGAAAATGCAAATACATCTTCTATACATTTCTTGAGATTTCTTTTTTAATGTCTAACATTTAAAACTTTTCCAGATGTTGGTTTTCCATTAAAAACTATGCCTGGCAACTGTTTATATTATATAGTTTATATTTATATTATGTAGTTTTATATCATTTAATTTTTATTAGCATTTGTTAATAATTGAATATGAGGTCTTACTTATCTTCAGAGAGTTATTTATCATCAAACTTTTGCTAATCAAGCTACTAAAGATGTTATAGAACCTTAGAGTTAAAAAAGACCTCATGTAATTCAGTCCTTTTGCTTTTTAGTTGAGGGAATGGAGGTAGAGAGTTTGTCATATGACCAATTAAAGGCTATCTCCTGAATCTTAATAAAATACTATTTGCAATGTATCACATTGCTATGGATCACAATGCTATAGTTAATACTTCATCTTTGTGGACTCTCTGAACTGGGTTTAGACATGAAGTTCCAGGGATTAGAGACTATATTGGTGTGGTCAAATAAATTATTTGCTCATATTTCCTATGATAACTTTTGGAATTTAATCTACAAGGTTAATATTTTAAAATCTCTACTGAGCATTTTCTTTTTCACTCTCATATATTTTACTATTAGAGCACATGTATTACTGTTGTTATATACATATAATTGTATATATATACACATATACATACATATATATACATATATATGATAATCTATCCCATATTTTTAGGAAACTTTTATTGACGGATAATACATTGGCTTTGAAGAATCTACTTTATATACAGAGTCTATGTAAAAGAGGTTATTTCAAATTGTAATCTGTCTTTGGAAGACATAATTTTATCAGATAGAATTACTCAAAATGCCATTGATATTTGAGTCCTTTCTCCATATTATAGAATATTTCATTCAATGGACTGTTTCAATTACCTAAAACAAGTAAGGTATTCAACAAAAATATTTTTCCTATGTATTTCTCATTTTCACATATTAATATCCCCAAAGCCTTATAACAAATTCAAGGCAGGTGTTTTTCATTCTCCTTTTATATATGAATACAGAGGCTAAGAAACATGTAGTAATAATCACAAGGTCACACAGTTATAATAGTTTGCTTTTGTCACAAGTCATGCAGCCATGTTGATATAAATTTCTGGATATATTGTTTATCAAAAAGACATTTGTTAAAATTGTTTTTAAACAGATTATTATTTAAATATTATTTTGATTTTGTCTTAGTCTTAGATTTTGATCAGTCTTAGATTTTCAAATATTGATTGTCTATTAGGGCTTCAATTTCCTAATTGAAGTTTCATGAGTAAAGGTCTATTAAATATCTTTAAGCTAAGCTGTTCTTGTGGTTTTTATTTGCAAGTAGATTATAATGGCATTCATTTTGCAAAGGAAGGAATTGCACCTTTTGGGAGAAAAAGATTACCATTTGGTTAACTGCTCACATTTGATTTGTTTTCTCAGACTACCTTGAATCTATATTTCTGTGCCAATGACTAAAGGAAATTCTTTCAAAGACAGTATTTCTGTCATTGTTCTCACCATACTGGTGCATGACTCATTCACATTTAGAATTTTTAAAAACAGTTGTGGGATTTTTCCCTCTAAAAAGACAATGCACTTGCTTAGATCCTTTGTTGCTGTTAAATAATTTCAGTACTGTCCATATAACATAAGTATATATCCCAAAACTATAATTTTGGATCTACTTGGAATAACAAGTCTTCTAATAAACCAAAATACTTGGGCAGCTTCCCTCCTAAGTTGGTTGTGAGAATCGAATGAAATAACAATAGCTAACAGTGACAGAGATTTAAGGTTTGCATGGTTTTTATATGCATTATCTTATTTGAGAATTACAAAGGCCTAGTGACACAAGCACCTTGGTGGCTACAGAGGATAAAATGATAGATCTGGGGCCAAGAAGACCTGAATTCAAATCTTTTCCTCAGATGTTTACTAGCTGTGTATTTTGTGGAAAACACTAAAAGAAAAACCCTATCCTTTGATCCTTTTTTAAAGATTTATTAAAGAAAAGGCAACCTGGCTGAAATTAACTCACCACTTTACTTCCACTCATAACCTCATTATTCATAAAAGAGGGAGAGCCCCTCCTAGTTGTGGGATTGATCCTAGTATAGACCAATCATGTGCCTGGACATAGGGGGTATAGTCCCTCCCCCAGCATGGGATTGGTCCATTCAAGACCAATCCCACACCAGGAAATAAGAGGGACCCCAGAGGCACACTAGGGAATGCAGTTCCCCATCTCCCCACAACATTTCAAAAGTTACAGTAGATAAGTCACTTAGCCTGTTTGCCTCAGTTTCCTGATCTATAAAATGGATATTATCATAGTACACAACTCTTAGGGTTACTTTGAGGAACAAATGAGGTGATATTTGGAATGCATTTTGTAAATCTTAAAACATTACATAAATGCTATTATTATTTTAACTTTCATTTTACTCTTGATGAAAGTGACACTCATAGACATAGTGACTTGCCTATGGTCATAAATATGGAGGTAGAATTCAAACTCATGTCTCTCCAAATTCCAGGCTCAGATCTCTATCTAATAGTGTATTCTATACTGTTCTGCCTCCAAGGTGAAGGAAGTCTTACAATTTCTGACAAATGTCAAAAGCCTACCTTCCAGGCTTAGATTCACTGTTTGCTAGCTGTGTGACTTTGAATCCATAATAGCTTTCCTATTCTCTCTGAGCTTCAGTTTCTCTTATGTGAAATGAGAATTATAATAATTTCATTATATATGTGTGTGTGTATTTCATAGTTATGAGAATCATAAGAAATTTCAAGTAAAGCAAATCAATAAACATTTATTAAAACATACTATATACCGATGAAACCAAGGAACAAAAGAAGCAGCACCAAAAGACATTCCCTGCCCTCAAGAAGTTTACTATCTATCTAATGGGGGATTTTGGTGCTATGAATCCAAGTAAGACTCAGATTCAGTGGGATTAGAAAATTCCTAATTTAAGGACTTTATATCTCTCAACTAGCACTTATTTAGCACTAACCATGTACTGAAACTACAAATACAAGCAAGAAAGGAAGTTTTTGTCTTCAAGGAGCTTCCTTTTTTTTTTTTTGGAGAATGATAAAATAAACACACAAACACGCATACAGGAAACTTAAAAACCTGGGGAGGAGGAGAAACAGGAAGTAAGGGAAGAGGGAAAAGTTGTAGTACTACTTCAGGTCCTTATCTTTATACATATTATTTCCTAATCTATTTTTATTTCATTCATTTACACTTGAGGAGCCTGGCTATGACCTGGCAGCAGGAAATGATAGACAGATGGAAGACACCCAGCCTGGACCCTTGCACCCATACCCCTACTCCCAGACTATAGTGTTTATCAGTAGCTAGGAAGCACAGTAGATAGAATACTAGGCTTTGAGTTAAAGAACCCTAAAGTCAAATCCAGAAAGTTAAAGTTAGCCAAGTGACCCTGGATGAGTCATATTATCTCTCTCAGCCAGTTTCCTTATGAGTAAAATGGAGATAATAACATCTCCCTCTTAGGGTTCCTCTGAGAATCAACTGAGTTAATATATTTGAAGTGCTCTGCAAGTCTGAAAGAACCATATCCATGCCATCTATTATCATTTTGTGACTTTCAGGAAATATAAAATGACAATTGTTAGTACCATATAGACTAAGTCCTCTCTCTTCTTAAAGTGTGATATTCAGAAGATTGATGGAGAGGAAAGGGAGGTGTTCATTGGGGAACAATATGTCCTTGTGGCCTCTCAACTGGGAAAGGAGTTAGATTGGTTCTTTTTGCCTCTGGAAGACAGAACTAGAAAGAAAAGCAGAAAGTTGCCGCGAGGCAGAATTAGGCTAGATATAAGGGAAAAGACAATTCTAATGAATAGCATCCAAAAGGAGGGCTGCCTCGAGAGGGAGAGAGGTCACTAAGCAAAAGCACGATGACCACTTGTCAGATGTTTTGCCTTGGAGCTGCTATTCAGAGGCGGTCTGAAGCCTTTTACCACCTCTGAGTTTCTGTGATTTTGTTTAAGCCTCTGTGGCTACATTTCCAGTTTTGTCCCTTTAGAGCAGCCATCTGGAATATTGCAAGAGTACTAGGGAGGCAGTAGTATTCAATTACTCATCCTGATGGGTTGTGCTGTGGTTGAACGTGATAATCCTTTTCCATGGTGCTCTCCAGCCAAGCTTCCTGTATTACTGTATTACCTGTATTACTAGTCACATGTATTTTGAAATTTTCTTATAAGGATTCAACTCCCAACAAGTTGAGCTAAGTCTCTTCTGTATTTTCTCTTTAATTCAATGAATGGCAAAGATGGACAGGGGGCAGGATAGAGGTTATAGTGTTAAAATCATATTAACCTTGATTAATCCAAATGTTTTCTTGCATCAAAAACAGTTTCTCTAAATGAGTGCAATGTGAAATAGCTCATCACTGACAGTAGGAAGTCGTGCCCTTAAATTTTTCACCAATAAATCCTATTTTATAAAAAGAAGAGCTGAACTACGTTTTTAAAACTTTTAGTTAAGCCACATTTAAAACTGAACAAAAAAGTGGGCCTTTGCCTTTATTAATGCTGATTATATGTAGATAGTCATTAAAAATAAGCACAGTCAGCATAGAATATGAACAGTAAGTATTTAAGTATTTTAGCCTTGTTTTGCCTCAGTAAATGTATTATCAACAGCACTGTAAATTGATTTTTCTTTTCTCATACTAATAAGCATGTTAAAACATAAAATAACCTGTGACCATAATTGCATTTCTAAAAACACTGACATTAATTTTAATGCCAATGTAAATGAGAATAAAGAAAATGTAAATTATTCTTTAGTGTTTGATGATTAATTATTAAAATTTTTTCTATCTATACCAAACTGCTGTTTTCATTGAATAATAATATTAACTAGAGAACTAAAGGATTGCAAAGCACTTTACATATGTTATTTTATCCTCACAACCATATATGAAATCCATTAAATTATTATCTCCAATTTGCAGATGAGGAAAGTGAGGTTAAATGTGGATTGGTGACACTAAAATTCACACAACCAGGTATCAGAGGTAGAATTTTAATTTACTGTCTTCTTGATTGCAATACCATCACTAACCACTGAGCAAGCAACCTAGCTGTCACTAATAAGGAAATAGCAGTATAGTTATAAATGGGACAAGGGGGGAGGGGGGCTGTAGTTTCATTGCCAATGACTTTATTTTGCCAAATAAAATAAAACATCTTTTATCTTGTCAGTTCACTGATTTTAAGTACCTGTATAATTCTAGTGTCTAAGTATGAATAAATGAAAGACTCCCTCCAAAAAAAAAGTCTCCCTTGCTATAGATATTTATTTTAACTATACCAAGTAGAATAATACCCCATTGAAAAAGTATATTTAAGAGGGTTAGTCACCTCAAATATGGAAAGTTGGATCTTTGTTATTGTTTTCTTCTTTGATAAGGGTATTAATGAAGCATTTAGTTATAGAATAAAAAAAAGTTCAGAAAGACAAAAGGACCACATTAAAATTACTGTTAAATTTTTTTAAAGACTTAAAAAAATCAAACTTTATTTAATTGAGATCTATATAACTTTTTCTGATCTTAATTATGAAATGATCACATTTGTTGGTGGATCTGAAAGTTCATGATAAAAAAAATTAACAGGAAAAGTTTTGAAGGACAGGTAAATATAGAAGGAATCCCTCAGTAGGGGTTTCCATGAAAAATGAAAGATTAAAATATTTGAGAACCTTTTTTTAAAATTCTATAAATGTAAGAAAAGAGTCTATGAATCAGTACTATTTATTATCAGGACAGAAGAAATAAAAGAGGTGTAATAAACAGTCCCACTCTGTAAGATTCTCACAGTGTAAGTTGATCAGAAAATTAACAACAGTTTAATTTTTTAAAAAACCGTATAAAGCAATTACAAACAATATTTCTAGGGGTGAGTCAATCAATAAGAAAGTCTAAAAGAAGAAGCTTATTAAGAGACCTTTAAACTCAGAGTAAGACTTCTTACTTCTACGGTTCCAACAACTATACAATTTTAAAGTTCTATAAAATCAGAAAGTAATTTTAAAGTCTCTTCTAACTCTAAATTTATATAATAATATGTGTATATAATTTTTCATATGTAGTATTGAAGAATAAGGAAAAATCTAAAGTGAAATAAATCATTTTCATAATTTCTGGTAAAAGTTCATGAATTGCAAATGTGTGGTTGGGATATTCCTTGATAGTGATATGTCAAGCATCCATAGGGATGACAAGTTTCTGAAGAAAACGCTTTCTTCTTTTTTAAAATCGTAACCTTCCATCTTTGACTCAATACTGCATATTGGTTCCAAGGCAAAAAAGCAGTAAGGAATAGGCAGTGGGGATTAAGGGACTTGCCCAGGTTCACCCAGCTAGGAAGTGTCTGAGATTAGATTTGAACCCATGATCTCCCATCTCTAGACCTGGCTCTCTATCCACTGAGCCATTTAGCTACCTCCTTCCTGAGAAATTTAGTGCATGAATGAGAACCTGGACAAGGACCCAATATGGATCCATTGATTGATTAGGTGAAAAGTGTTATTCCAGGCATAAGGAACATTGTGCAAGAAAGCATAAAGTTAATAATAAGGAAATAAGGAACAGAGTGTAGTGAAGAGGCAGATTTGGAAGCTGATAGTAGGAGGAAATAAGAAACTGGAGCCAAATATTCTTTTGAAGGCCAAAAGCAAAAAAAAAAATAAATAAAAAAGATATTAAGCTAAATATGGAAAAGATTTTAAAAAATCTTCATATTCAGAAGACAGATGATACTTTGGATTAATTATAATGATGGGAAGTGAGAAACAGAAGTACAAAGGGATGAAAGATGTTTTAATAATAAGAGTGAGAAATAACAAAGATCTATGTTACACTGTTTTTTCTCATTATATAATAATAACAGCTGCTACAAGAACCAACGTTGCTAAGGTGCTCACCTCATTCTTCTCTTTTCTGATCTGGACCAGGGGTGCCTGATCTTTAAAAAAGAGGGATTAGGCTCTTTTGTTTCTATTTCTGGCTCTTTATACCCCTCCCCTACATCACTTTGACCCCATATAGCTCTCCTTCCCAAAATTATTTAAAGGTAACATTTATGAACAGGAAAACCTATAGCTATTGTGCCTATTGTTATATTCTCCCAGGAAATTATTTTTCACAAGAGGAGGGGGAGTATGTTCTGCAGCCCAAAGAACTGCTCTCTTCCATCCCTTTTCTGAATATCCCCATTGCTTTGGGGGGGCCTTCTCTACTCCCAAACCATTAAGGCTAACCAACGACCCCAGAGGGATTTTTGACTTCTCCCTCCTTCCACACCCATAATCTGTTGCCCAGCACGATTTCAGCTCCCTGGTGCTGACCCTCATCATCTCTTTTCTGGGTTTTTGCTTCTATCTTTTTTGGGATTCCTTGCCTTCATGTTTCTGCCTTCTTTAACCTGTCCTTCATTCTGGGGCCAAAATGATCATCCTAAATTTCAAGCCTGACCATATCACTCTATCCCCATTCCTTCCACTTCTCCAACTCCAAAGACTTTTTCTTACCACCAGGATGAAATATGAAACCTTCTGTTTAATTTTTGAGGCTTTTTACAACCAGATCCTTTTCTATCTGTCCAAGCATTTTATTTCCCACCAGAAACTATGAACTAATAATATTGGCCTTCCTACACTTGACACTTTCTCCTAACTCCTAGCCATTTTACACTTCACTATGCCTAGAATATTCCCCCACAAATCAAATCCCATCCTTTTCAAGAGGTCTTTGTAGCCCTTTCACTAATTCTGTCACTGCCTCAAACCCCAGAACCTTCCATCTGAGATTGGCAGCTACTTGTAAAGTGTTTACAGCATTGCACCTGAAGTTGAGAATAGCTGATTTAAAATCTGGCCTTAGAGACATTTTGTGTGACCCTGGGCAAACCACATAACGTGTTTATCTCAGTTTCCTCATCTATAAAATGGAGATACTCAGAACCCCTATCTCCCAGGATTATTGTGAGGATCAAACAAATTCAATCATTGTAAAATGCTTAGGAAAGTACCTGGTATGTAGTAAGCACTATATAAATGTTAGATATTATTAGTAACACAAGTTTATCCTGTATGTACCTCCATATTTATTTACATTTTGTCTTCCCTAGCAAATAAAAAGTTACTTGTGGGTAGGGATTGCTTTTATGTTCATTTAATCCCAAGGTTTAGCACAGGCCTAGAACATAATAAGAATTTAGCAAGTATAGAAAAGAAGGAAGGAAGGAAGGAAGGAAGGAAGGAAGGAAGGAAGGAAGGAAGGAAGGAAGGAAGGAAGGAAGGAAGGAAGGAAGGACGGAAGGAAGGGAGGAAGGAAGGAAGGAAGGAAGGAAGGAAGGAAGGAAGGAAGGAAGGAAAGAAGGAAGGAAGGAAAGAAGGAAGGAAGGAAAGAAGGAAGGAAGGAAAGATGGAAGGAAGGAAGAAAAGAAGGAAGGAAGGAAGGAAGGAAGGAAGGAAGGAAGGAAGGAAGGAAGGAAGGAAGGAAGGAAGGAAGGAAGGAAGGAAGGAAGGAAGGAAGGAAGGAAGGAAGGAAGGAAGGAAGGAAGGAAGGAAGGAAGGAAGGAAGGAAAATAAAGAAATTTCTAGGTGCACACTATGTGCCAGGCATTGTCTGAAATCCTGGGAATACAGATCAAAAAAAAAAAAAAAGAATCCCTTATTTTGAGTAATTCACTTGCTAATTGGAAGACACCAAAAATAAAGATCAGTTTAAGGCACATGGAAAAGACTAGAGCAGTGGTAAAGCAGGCAGAAATGAATCTTCTTTAGTTTCATTTTCATTGATAAAAAATAATGATCTATCTGATGTTGATCTAATTGACAGGACTAGGGATTTTGGTGGCAAGACCATGTTTTCCCCTTGGTTTTTCAGTAGCTGTGGCAGTTAAGGGAGCAGACCCAGCAGCTACCAGATCAAGTGGAGGGTGGGAGTAGGAGAAGTAATATTGCTATTTCCTGCTGAATTCCCTCTACTAGAGTTTCAGGAGGAAGTAGAAGAAACCTGGTGAACTTGATTTGTGGTCCACTTTGAACACGCCTCTTCCTGTATTTCCTCTACTCCTGCTTGTCTGACTTGCCTGATAATTGTTGGCAGTGGTCGGGACCTGGTTTTATTGAAGGTGGTGGTTGGCAATTTCAGCATTTGCAGAACTAATTAGGACAGAGCCAGGTTTGTTCCCCAGACTGACCCACTGCAGGGGCCACATTGCAAGCAAAGGAAGGAGATTTCAAGAAAACAAACAAACAAAACAAGGAGGAGCTAGGTTTCTTGAGAACTCCAGAGGGACTAAAATACCAAGGAAAGTGATGATTTGGGGATTATGCTGATAAAGTCAGGAAGGGGACTGAGATTTGGTGCTTTGTGAGCTAAGAGTCCCAAGTCAGCTGACTTGCTCTGGTGTATTTTGCTCAGATCTGTTAGGATGAGAGAGGCAGTTAGTTCCTCTAAGAGCTGAAACCTTAAGAATTATTTCTTTCAAGCTATTTCCCTAACAGCACTGGACCTGGAATCAAGAAGACCTGAGTGCAAATTCAGCTCCTGACAATATCAGCTCTGTGATTTTGGACAAATTATTTAATATCTGCTAAAATTTTCTCATCTATAAAGTGAAGATAATAATAGTACTTATCTTCCAGAGTTGTTGTAATGATCCAGTGAGATAAATGCTTTTCAAAACTTAAAGTGCTATAACAATACCATTTTTTGTGCTTGTTAACATTTTTTATTCAGATATTTTATTTCCCCAATTACATGTAATAACAACTTTCCACATATGTTTTCCAAACTTATGAGATCCAAATAGTCTTTCCCTCTCTTCCCTAGCCCCTCTCAGAGATGGTAAGCTATTTGATCTAGATTTACCTACATTAAAAATAATAACAATTCTTATTTTTCAAAATTGCAATATCACTAAAATCATAATCATGTTAATTAACATACAATTAATATTACATCAATACTATTTTTTCTGTCATTTAGGTCATATCTGATTCCTAGTGAAAACTTTTGGGGTTTCCTTGGCAAAGATTCTGGAGTAGTTTGCCATTTACTTCTCTAGCTCCTTTTACAAATGAAAAAACTGAGGCCAACATGTTAAGTGACTTGCCCACAGCCACAGAACTAATATATGTCTGAGGCCACATTTGATTTTTTTTTTAAATCTTAGAATCAATACTGTTTATTGGTTCCAAGACAGAAGAGTGGTAAGGGCTAGGCAATGGGGGTTAAGTGACTTGCACAAGGTCACACCACTGGGAAGTGTCTGAGGCCAGATTTGAAACTATGACCTCTAGGTCTGGCTCTAGTGGAAGGAGCCACCCAGCTGCCCCCTGAGGCCACATTTGAACTCAGGTCTTCTTGACTCCAGGTCAGGCAGATTATCATCACTGTGCCACCTAGCGGCCAATCAATACTATAATGATTTATATTAACATTTATTATTTAATGACATTTTAATGGCAGTTTCATTAATATCATTTTAATAACATTTATTAAACTATTATAGGGTAATTGAAATATATTGGGAAAATGTATACCTAAGTCCTGTAGTACTAAAGAGCTGAAAGAGACCTTACTAATTATCAAGTCTAAATTGTATATCCTTCAATAGCCCAGGGATGTTAAGTCCAGGGAGGACCAGGGTGGTATGCTTCAGTGATGGAATTTGAATGCAGCCCTCTGATTTCCTGTACTAACCTGTCTCCCATGGACTTCTCCCAACAAGAGGTTAAGTAATTTGTCTAGGTTTGACTAACAAATAGAAAATCTGGAATCTGAACCCAGGACTGCTGACTCCAAGTCCAGTCTTCTTTCTTCTATATTTTTTTAAATAAAAGGGAAAACATAATATTGTACTTAGAAATTTGGTCCTCTTTTTATTCTTCATAGAGATGATGTTTGGAAATTCCCTTTATTTTTAGTTTAGAAAATAGTTTATGTTCTTATTAAAGTCACTATTTTGACTATCCTTTACTGAGCACCCCAGGCTCATCATTTTCTCTATGAGCCTTGATACATATTGCAGAGAGGTACTGGGATGCTCTTGCATTTTAAAGTATGCCTGATGTTCAAAATGAACTTTAATTTCAGCTTGCTTTCAAACTTCTTTGCTAATAAAATTTCATATTAGAACTTATCCTTGGTGAACTTGAGTTGCTGTGAATATGCCCTTAGGAGAGGTGTGATATTAAAATATCATGTTCCTTATAAAGAAATAAAATTAACAAGATCAACGGATAAGGTCACAGGTAACATCTGCAAGTCTTGCCAAAAGTTTAAAACGTTGAATACTAAAACTGTTTTCATCCAAATAATGTTCCATATTTAATAAAACACAAACAATGATTAAAATCAGCAAAGCAGGAAAATAATAGCAGGTTTCATCTTTTACACCTCGAGTTGTAAAATTAAAATCGTTTGGTAATTCTCACCTCCTCCTGGCTCCGTGAATTTCGTTCTTTCCTCTTTTTCTTACCATTTCAAATCATAGAGTTAAGTTAAAATGTGATTACTTGAATAAAGGAATAAACAGAAGGAGATTGGGAAGCCCTAGTTTAAGGAGATCCTTCATGTTTTTAGGAACTGGGAGATCAAAGGACAGCATCCTACAGGAATGGGATGAACCTTAGTTGGTGGCCGCTCATGTAAGGATGGTGCTAGAGAGTCTTCAAAGGAGGAAGAGAACCAGCATTGATTAATTTCATTCCTTAGGAATATGGGTGGTGAAGTGGATGGAGTGTCAGTTCTGAAATCATGGAGCCTCATCTTCCTGGGTGCCAATCTGGCCTCAAATATTTTCTACTTTTGTAACCTATTAGCTTCAATTTCCTCATCTATAAAAGTATCTGGAGAAGGAAATGACAAACCACTCCAGTATCTTTACCAAGAAAAGCTCAGATAGGATCACAGAGAGTCAGACACCTCTAAAAGAATGACTGAACTCACACTTTAGGTCAGGCACTGTGTCAGAGACTTTACAAATACTTCATTGGATTCTTACAAAAAAAAATAAAAAGAATCAAACATTATTTTCATTTTAAGGAATAGAAAACGGAGGCAGCTAGGAGTTGTAACTTATTTAGGGTCATAAAGGTACTAAATTTCTGAGGTTGGAGGTGAATTCAAGTCTTGCTAACTCTGGACCCAGTCCTCCATCCATTGAGCCATTTACCAGCTTCCTAGACCCTCTTCAAACTGTTCCTTAGATGGGATACTGAGCTGTTTAATCAAAATTAATCAGATTAGATGGGGAGCTTGATTCTTGCCTCTTGACAGTAAGATATCTGGATTAATACTTCTTATTTGTTTTTTCAGTTTGATTTAATTGATTTTTTTTTTCCTTTCTGACTATGGCTACCACATGCTATTCTTCCCTCTTCCACTCCCTAAGAGCCATCCACTATGGAAATGATAATTTTTAGCAAAGGGGAAAAATTCATCACTATTTATAGATACATTAAAAAAAGTCTGAAAATATGTGCAATGTATTAACTCTTATAAACCTCCATGAAGAGGTAGGTTGGGGTGTCATTGTTTTTTTCTTCACTTGAGTCCTGTTCAGTCTTTATGATTTATTTGCATTTCCTCTTCATTTTTTGAGGTGCAATAAATGGAAAGAACAATGGTTCTTTCCATTTATTCTAGAGGAGTTATTTCAGTTTGTTATCGTGTATATACTTTTCCCACATTTCTTACTTCATTCCGCATCAGTTCTTATACATCTTTACATGTGTCTCCATCATGCACATCATTTTTTATGACACAGTAATTACAGCATGGCACCTGGAGTCAGGAAGACCAGGCTTCAAATCTGGCCTCATACATTTAGCAGTTGTAGAGTCCTGAGCAAGTCACTCAGTCTGTTTGACTTAATGTAGCAGAGAAAAGGATGGCAAATTATTTCAGTATCCTTGCCAAGAAAACCCCATGAACACTACTGACAAGCTATGATCCACAAGGTCATGAAGAGTCAGATACAACTGAAGAATTGAGCAATAATTCCAATTATTCACATATTCCATTAGATTCACACACCACAATTTGTTTAGCTATTCCCCAAAGGAGGGGCACCTACCTTGTTTCCAACTATTAGCTATCACAAAATGGGCTGCTAGAAGTATCTTGGAGTATACTGGCTCTTTTTTCTTCTCAAGGGTTTCATTGGAATTAAAGTCCACTAATACTTTGAAGAGGATGGGCATTTTAATCACTTTGCATAATTCCAAATGACTTTCCAACATTGTTTAAGATTTCACTGCTTCAACAATATATTCGTGTGCCCATCTTTCCACAAGCCTTCCAACCCAGACTGTTTCCATTTTTGTGATTTTTGCCAATTTACAGGATATGAATGTGAAACCTATGGGCTGTTGGTTTGCATTTCTCTTATTTATTAGCAATCTGGAGCTTTTAAAAATATATAATTCTGATTATTTTGCAGTCCTTTTGAAAACTTTGGACATATCCTTTGATGAATTATCTGTTGGAGAGTGCCTCTTAGCTCTGTATATTAAGAACTTTTATATTTTTACTTTTATCAAAGAAATTTCATAGATGTTTTTCTCCCTCATTTGATCCTTCTTCTCCTGGGTACATTAATGTTGTTTGTGTAGAAGTTTTGTTTGTTTCAAATTCCCTATTCTGATATAGACACTACATTATGTTCTTTTCATTAATTTTCTTTAAGCTTTCTTTTTAAATCCAGATTGTTATTTTTTATTGTCTGCCCTTTCATCTGATATTGTGTATGGAACTCTCCAGTATGGCAAGAGTGTTAGGAAAAAGTGTCCCCATTAGCAACCAAGACTGACAAAAGCACATACTTTTTAGGAGACAGTGAAAACTCCCGATATTCAAATATATTATAGAGTTTAAAAATCTCTACAGAGCTTTTATGAATTTAGTCTCTCATGTAAAGGAATCGTGGAAAGGGGCACAAAAGAAAATTTGCTGACAATCAAATTGGACATGCTGTTTCAGTGGTCCCTAGAATATCTTGTAGTGGTTCCATTTCCTAGGGAAATAGAAAACTCGTTCAGTCTTTTCAGACTTGCTCAATTCTGTGACTCCATTTGGGTTTTCTTGGCAAAAAAACTGGAGTACTTTGCCATTTCCTTCTCCAGCAACTTTTACACATGAGGAAACTGAGGCTAACAGTTTGAATCCAAGTCTGGCATTCTATCTACTAGGCCACCTAGCTGCCCATTAGAAGACTATTGCAGCCAAATTCCTTCTCTCATCAGAAACTTGACTTTTTGTTGTTGTTGTTTTGTGAAAGTGCCAACATATCTGGTTGTGCTTTAGGGACTGGAGCCAAAGTACCCATTGCTTCTTCTGTTAGGTTGGTGATTATATCACCAGTGGACAACATGTTAAAAAGTATTTGTATTTACTAGTCTAAAAAAATTAAAACTGTGTTGGCTTCTCTTCCTAAGTTAGGCAGTCTTTTTGCAATTGATGTATTATCAGAAATAAATGTAGCTATTGTCACAAGCTCCTCCACACAGCATTCCCTGATCTTTTCTATTTCTCTCACCTTCTGTTATCCTCAATGAGTCACACTCTGTGGCCTCACAGTTCTGCATTGCAACAGTACTCAGATAAGCTAAATTAATGAGAAATTAGTTGCTTATTCAATGTTAGAATATAAGAAAATGAATTTGGGAAAATCCCATTAGTATTCATTTAATCACTATATTATTTTAATCTTGTGTTATTATATTCTTTTAATATAGGGCAAATTCAACCACCCACAAAGTAAGGACCACCTATTTTATAAAAATAATAAATTTTAATTAAAAATGTAGCTTCATATAAAAATAGCTAAAAGGCTATGTACTATATTTGGAGATACAAAGACCTGAATTAGAATCCCAAGTCTAACTCTTGTTGAGTTAGTTGACAATAGACAAAACATTTAACCATTCTGTGCCTTAGTTCCTTCATTTGTGAAATGTGGATAAAAGCTTTGTACATACTTCACAATAACTGTTCTAAGCCTCAAATGAGATGAAGTACTTTGCAAGTTCCCAAAGTATATAAAGGACTTAGAAAATGCTAATATGCTATATAAAATTATTATTATACCAAGTGAGAAAAATATATGATTAACACATCTGCCATTCTCTCTTTCCTATTTGGAAATCTTACAAGAAAATATTTTTAGCTTTTTATTTCTTTTATAGTAAAAAAATTGGTGAAAATGATCATTGCCACTAAGAGGCATTGTGTTGTCATAATAAGTGGGGGGATCTTGAAATCAAACCTCTATTAATTATTAACTATTGTGCTGATTTAGAATCTTGAACCCTAGAGACTACATTTCCCTTAATCCCCTTTTCCTTTTCCTGTTTGTGCGGCTCCCTACGTGGAGGGAACTTTCCATTTCTTTTTCTGTGCACAGGGTCTCTGCTTCCATGGCAAAGGAGGGAGGAGCAGCTTTTTAGTTTTTGCTAGCCTTACTTCCTTATACTTCAGGATAAATATTTTATAAATATTAAATATAATACTTGGAGTACTGGATATTAATTTTAATCTTTACACTATCTTAGGCTATGATCATGGGCTATTTATTTAGTTAACCACTCTCAGTCTCTAATTCCTTATCTATAAAATGGACATAGAATACATAGAATATCATTTCACAATGTTGACAAAGATTCAGATGAGATAATCTATGTAGCCTGCTTTATAAACTTTAAAATTGCAGATAAATGTCAGCTATTATTCCATTAAGCCAAAAGCAAAACCATATTTTTAAAAAACTGTACTATACTTGAAGATGGCTTCTTGTCATTCTGACTTATGTATTTCTGTTAATAATGGCACATCATAATAGTACTATGTTTCACTGATCTCAAAATCTTCATGATTCCTGACACTTCTCTATCTAGAGCAAGGATTCTTAGACTAAAATATAAAACGTATCTTTAAATAAATATTTTGATGGTTACACTTCATTGTAGTTGGCTTCCTTTGAAATTCTATGTATTTGGCTTTATTTACTTAAAAATATTATTCTGAAGGGTTCCAGAGGCTTCGATAGACAAAAGACCTAAAAAAAAGTTCAAAAGCCCCAGATTCTCATACCTAATCATGTAGCAAATTCTGTTGATTTTTGCCTTCATGGTGCCTCTCACCTTTTCTCATTTTCTGGCTCTCCTGCTATTAACTTAGTGGAGGCCTTTATCATCTCTTTTTTTTTTTACAGAACTTCAATAGCATCTAATTGACTTCCCTTATCTCTAGGTCCTCCCAGTCCTGATCCATCTATTTAAGAGTCTTACTTAAAACAGGGCTTTCATCCTCCTCTTTCTACCCCACCAACTACTACCCACTCAGAATATTCCAATTATTTTCCTTATGATAAGATCTAAATTCATTACTCTGGCATTCAAGGCAATCTCTAGTCTGATCTCAAATAATTGATTATTTATATTCCTATCATGTCTATTGGCAGTTAATTTTTTTGAAAGTTTTATCTAATTAATTAATTTACAATATTTTTCCATGATTACAAGATTCATGTTCTTTCCCTCCTCTCCCCCAGCCCCCTCCTGTAGCCTACACCAATTCCGCTGGGTTTTACACATGATCAAGACCCATTTCCACACCATTGATATTTGCACTGGCAGTTAACTTTTGATGCAACTCTCTTTTCACTCTAGAAGTTGGGGTCTGTGGGTGCATATGATTATGTATCTATTAATTTTGCTGATTTTATTTTCTTTTTAGGGAAGATTCACTTGGTGATAGATATATGTCAGGAAAGTAGTGAGGAGGAATGGAAGGTCATATATCCAGTAACAAAACTGTGTTATAAAAAACAAAAGGCAAATTAATACTATATTGTTTTTAAAATAAATAATTTCTATATAGATGGTGATTCCTTAAAACATGACAACTAAACTTTCTTTTACTACAAAGAATTCTTGTTTTGCTTATTCATTGAAAATAATTTTCCTAAATTGAACTCAGTGGATTAATGTTGCTCCACATTTATTATCTTTTACTTATTCAGTTTTAAACATTCATTCCAAATTATAGAATGTATAGAGAATTGGAGACAATGTGGTATAAGGTAAAAAAACTCTGCAACAGATCTATGGCTTAACTTTCACATTTATATTTCTTGACCTTTCAGAAGCCTTTGACATCATTAACTCTTTATTATAATGCTTTTCTCTCTGAGTTTTCTTTACATTCTTCTCTCCTAGTGATACTCCTAACCTACTTTCTTCTCTTAGCATCTTTTGAACACTCATTATCCTTGTCCCACTCTGTATACATGCATATACCCCATAGGTGTTTTCTTGAACCCTCTGTTTTTCTCTCTTCAACCCCTCTTTCTCAATGATCTCATTATCTCATTGGAATTCAACTCTCACTTCTATGCAGATTACTTCTCTATCTCCATTTCAAAAATCATTCTATTTACTGAAATCTACTATTATTTTAGTAACAGCTTATTAGAGATCTCTTATTGGACGTCCAATACATCAAAGGTCTACTAAATGGTGCAGGAAATAGAGTGGCTAGGCTGAAGTCAGGAAGACCTGAGTTGAAATTTGATCTTGGAAACTTATTAACCGTGTGCTAGATGAGTTATTTTTACCCTATTTGACTCAGTTTACAAATTTGTAAAATGAGCTGGAGAAGGAAACAGCAAACCACTCCAGTATGTCTATCAAGAAAGCCCCAAATGGGGTCCTGGAAAGTCCTGGAAAATATCACAAATGACATAACATCAAAATTGGTATCTCAAAGACATTATACATAAAAGAAGAGTTTTACTCTGCCCAAAATACCTCTTCTTCTCTAATTGTGTTAAGAACACCACCAGCCTTGTAATCAATCACTCAAGCTCTTTACCTTAAAATATTCTTCAGACTCAATTCCTTCGCCTCTTTTATCCAGTTAGTCGACAAGTCTTGTCAATTCTGCGTTTACAAATCTCAAATACACTTAGATTCCTTATTTCCTTTCCTTTAAAAATGACATTCTAGATTTACTGATGATATGGAGTTGGAATTATGAGTCTTATATACATATATATAAAACATATATATATTAGTAAAAATGATAATGATTGATGAATGATTTAATGATGATTTAATGATGATTTAATTGATTTTAATGATACAATTTAATTGAATGTCATATGATAAAATGAATCAAGGAGCTATATTCTTGACTCTATAAAGGAGCTGGCTGCTTTCAGGAATAAAGAAAGTGGCCTTGGAAATTAAGAAGCTATAAATGACATGAATCTTACTCATTTGTCTAATTTCATCCATTATTATTCAGAAAATATATCTTTAAGCTTATGATTTAATGGAAAACTTAGAAAACTGATTTTGTTTATTTTGTAGACATTTAAAACTTTCCCCCCTGTTTATAATCACATGTAAATAGCAGGTAGTGATTTCTGTTAGGGTTTGTAAGTTTAAAATAGAATGCAAAAATTAAAGGAAAAGGCATTCACCCTCTTCCCCAGCCTCCTCCACCTTTGTAATATTTGCGGCCATTCTTCCCAGATCACACTTAGATCCTCTTACCTAGAGGAATTATACAATAGTTATTGCCTTTACTCTGCTGTGCATGTCTCCCAGGACAGTTCTTTATAGTGCTAGACCTGGAGTCTAGAAGACTTGAGTACATATCCAGCTTCAGACATGTACTAGCTGTGTGACTCTGGGCAAGTCACTTGACCTCTCTTTGCCTCAGTTTCCCCATCTGTAAGATGGTGATAATAATAACACACCCTGTGGAAGGTAGGTGACTCAGTAGATAAAGGGCAGGTTTGGAGACAGAAAGGTCTAGGATCAAATGTGACCTCAGATACATCCTAGCTGTGTCTCCCTTGGAAAGTCATTTGATGCCAGTTAAATAGTCTTTACCACTCTTCTGCCTTGGAACTGATATATTGATTGAATGCTTTTAGAGTTTAACCATCTTTAATATAATTAAAATTCATACTTAGAAAATATAGCTATTTCTTAGATATATTCTGCCTTTCTAAACCATAGAACAGAAAGCTTCTATTATGAAGATCAAAAGAAATACTTGACAATTATGTAAATATAACTATATTATTCTATTATTTTACAATATAAAGAAGTCATCTAAGTACAAGTAACTTGGAGAGAGAATATCAATAGTCATTGCTAAGTAGCCATTTATAAATAGTTTTTAAAAACATAGCAAATAATTTATGATCAACTTATTCAACTTTAAAATATTGACGGTGCTGTGATCTCACTGAGGTAGGTTATCAATGAAATAGTATGTGCCCTAACCATTCCAGAACGTGTCACATGTGACTTTTATTGATACTTTCCTAGAAACCCACCAAAGAAAATCATAACCAATTTTTCTCTATGTCTTTTGACATTCTACTTTTCTCTCCTTTTTAAATGTTTTAAATTTTTATTTAATTAGTCAATTTAGAATATTTTTCCTTGGTTACAAGAATCATGTTCTTTCCTTCCCATCTCCCAACCCCTCCCTTAGCTGACATGCAATTCCACTGGATTTTACATGTATCTTTGATCAAAACCTATTTCCATGTTGTTGATGTTTGTACCAGGGTGATCATTTAGAGTCTACATCCCCAATTATATTCCCATTGACCCATGTGATCAAGAAATTGTTTTTCTTCTGTGTTTCTGCTCCCACAGTTCTTCCTTTGGATGTGTTTAGCGTTCTTTCTTATAAGTCCCTCAGAATTGTTCTGGATCATTGTATTGCTGCTAGTACAGAAGTCTATTATGTTCTATTGTACCATAATGTATCCATCTCTGTGTACAATGTTCTTCTGGTTCTGCTCCATTCACTCTGTATCAATTCCTGGAGGCCATTTCAGTTCACATAGAATTCTTCAAGATCATTATTCCTTTGGGCACAATAGTATTCCATCACCAACATATACCACAATTTGTTCAGCCATTTCCCAATTAAAAGGCATCCCCTCACTTTGCAGTTTTTTGCCACCACAAAGAGCATAGTTATGAATATTCTTATACAAGTCTTTTTTCCTTATTATCTCTCTGGGGTATAAACCCAGCATTGCTATGGTTGGATCACAGGATAGGCAATCTTTTAGTGCCCTTTGAGCATAATTCCAAATTGCCTTCCAGAATGTTTGGATCAATTCACATCTCCACCAGGAATGCATTAGTGACCCAACTTTGCCACATCCCCTCCAGCATTCATTACTTTCTTTTGCTGCCATGTTAGTCAATCTGTTAGGTGTGAGGTGATACCTCAGAGTTGTTTTGATGTGCATTTCTCTGATTATAAGAGATTTAGAACACTTTTTCATGTGCTTATTAATAGTTTTGATTTCTTTATCTGAAAATTACCTATTCATGTCCCTTGCCCATTTATTAATTGGAGAATGGCTTGAATTTTTGTACAATTTATTTAGCTCTTTATAAATTTGAGTAATTAGACCTTTGTCAGAGGTTTTTGTTATGAAGATTTTTTCCCAATTTGTTGTTTCCCTTTTTAATATTGGTTGCATTGGTTTAGTTTGTACAAAAAACTTTTAATTTAATACCATCAAAATTATTTATTTTACATTTTGTAATTTTTTCTAACTCTTGCTTGGTCTTAAAAGCTTTCCTTTCCCAAATATCTGACAAGTACACTATTCTGTGTTCACTTAATTTATTTATAATTTCTTTCTTTATATTCAAGTCATTCACCTATTCTGAGTTTATCTTAGAGTAGGGTGTGAGATGTTGATTCAAACCCAATCTCTCCCATATTGTCTTCCAATTTTCCCAGCGGTTTTTGTCAAATACTGGATTTTTGTCCAAAAAGCTGTGATCTTTGGGTTTATCATAGACAGTCTTGCTGAGGTCACTTACCCCAAGTCTCTTCCACTGATCGTCCTTTCTGTCTCTTAGCTAGTACCATATTGTTTTGATGATCATTGCTTTATAGTACAGCTTGAGATCTGGTACTGTTAGTCCACCTTCCTTGACATTTTTTTTTCATTATTTCCCTAGGTATTCTTGATCTTTTGTTCTTCCAAATGAACTTTGTTATGTTTTTTTCTAATTCAGTAAAAAAGTTTTGTGGTTGTTCAATGGGTATGGCACTAAATAAGTAAATAAGTTTGGGTAGGATTGTCATTTTTATTATGTTAGATTGTCCTACCCATGAACAATTAATGTTTTTCCAATTATTTAAATATAGTTTTAATTGTGTAGATAGTGTTTCATAGTTGTGTTCATATAGTTCCTGTGTTTGTCTTGGCAGATAGATTTCCAAGTATTTTATATTGTCTAGGGTGATTTTAAATGGAATTTCTCTTTCTAATTCTTGCTGCTGAGATGTGTTGGAAATATATAGAAAAGTTGATGACTTATGTAGGTTTATTTGATTCTCTAGGATTCTTTAAGCAAACCATAATATCATCCACTAAGAATGATAGCTTGGTCTCCTCATTCCCTATTTTAATACCTTCAATTTATTTTTCTTCTTTAATTGCTACTGCTAGTGTTTTTAGTACAATGTTAAATAAGAGAGGTAATAATAGGTATCCTTGTTTCACTCCTGATCTTATTGGGAATGCATCTAGTTTATCCCCATTGCAGATGGTGTTTGCTGATGGTTTTTAGTTATATACTGTTTATTTTTAGGAAAAGCTCTTCTATTGCTATACTTCCTAGTGTTTTCAATAGGAATGAGTGTTGTATTTTGTCAAAGGCTTTTTCTGCATCTATTGAGATAATCATGTGATTTTTGTTGATTTGCTTGTTGACATGGTCAATTATGTGGATGGTTTTCCTGATATTAAACCATCCTTGCATTCCTGATATGAATTCTACCTGATCATAGTGAATAACCCTCATGATCACTTGCTGAAATCTGTTTGCTAATATTCTATTTAAGGTTTTTGCATCTATGTTCATTAAGGAGATTGGTCTATAGTTTTCTTTCTCTGTTTTTGACCTGCCTGGCTTTGGAATCAGTACCATATTTGTGTCATAAAAGGAATTTGGTAGAATTCCTTCTTTGCTTATTATGTCAAATAGTTTCTATAGTATTGGGATTAGTGGTTCTTTTAATGTTTGATAGAATTCACTTGTGAATACATCAGGCCCTGGGAAATTTTTCTTAGGGAGTTCTTTGATGGCTTCTTCAATTTCTTTTTCTGATATGGGGTTATTTGAGTATTCTATTTTGCCTTCTGTTAATCTAAGCAATTATATATATATATATATATATATATTAAAAACCCTTACCTTCCGGCTTGGAGTCAATACTGGGTTTTGGCTCCAAGGCAGAAGAGTGGTAAGGGCTAGGCAATGGGGGTCAAGTGACTTGCCCAGGGTCACACAGCTGGGAAGTGGCTGAGGCCAGATTTGAACCTAGGACCTCCCGTCTCTAGGGCTGGCTCTCAATCCACTGAGCTACCCAGCTGCCCCCTAAGCAATTATATTTTTAAAAAATATTCATATCACCTAGATTGCTATACAATTGGGCAAAAAAGTATTTAATGATTACCTTAATTTCCTTTTTATTAGAGGTGAGGTCCTCCTTTTCATCTTTGATACTGTAAATTTGGTTTTCTTCTTTCTTTTTTATTAAATTGACCAGTACTTTGTCTATTTTATTTGTTTTTTTTCAAAATACCAGCTTCTAGTCTTATTTATTAATTCAATGATTCTTTCACTTTTGGTTTTATTAATTTATCCTTTAATTTTGAGTATCTCTAATTTAGTTTTCTTCTGGGGATTTTTAATTTGTTCACTTTCAAGTTTTTTTTTTTTTTATTATTTGCATGTCCAATTCTTTGACCTCTGCCCTCCCAAATTTCTTAATATATGAACTCAGGCATATAAGTTCCCCCTGAGTACTGCTTTGGCTGCATCCCATATATTTTTTAAAGGATGTCTCATCATTGTCATTTTCTTCAACAAAATTATTATATGTTCCTATGATTTGTTCTTTAACCAATTTTGGAGAATTTTATTATTTAATTTCCAACTTATTTTTTCCAACTTATTTTTTGATTTGGCTCTCTGAAAAGTTTGCATTTACAATTTCTGCTTTTTTGCACTTGTTTTCTATGTTTTTATGCCCTAGTACATGGTGAATGTACTTTGTGAACGTACCATGTGCTGCTGAAAAGTAGGTATATTCCTTTTCATCCCTATTTATTTTTCTCCATATATTTATTAATCCTAATTTTTCTAAGATTTCATTCACATCTCTTACCTCTTTCTTATTTATTTTTTGGTTTTATTTATCTAGATTTGATAGAGGAAAGTTCAGGTCTCCCTATAGCATTGTTTTACTATCTATTTCCTCCTTCAACTCCACTAGTTTCTCTGTTAGAAATTTGGAGGCTATAACGTTTGGTGCATACATGTTGATTACTGATATTTTCTCATTGTCTATATTGCCTTTTATCAGGATGCAATTACCTTCTTTATCTCTTTTGATCAGATCTAGCATGATTGCAACTCCTACCTTCTTTCTCTCAGTTGAGGCCCAATAGATTTTGCTTCAACCTTTAATTCTGACCTTGTGAGTGTCTACCCACCTCATGTGTGTTTCTTGTAGACAACCTATGGTAGGATTTTGGTTTCTTGTCCACTCTGCTATTTGTTTTTATTTTATGGGTGAGTTCATCCCATTCATGTTCAAATTTGCCACTTGTGTGTGCCCCAACATTTTGATATCCTCTCCTAATTGTGCCCCTTTTCTTTTGCTATATCCTTTTAAACCAGTGGTTTGCTTTTAATCAGTACCCCTAATCCTAACCCTTATTATGCGCCCTTTCCACCCCCTCTCTTTTTGTTCCCTTCTTATTTTTTAGGATCTATTAAGTTCCCTCTCCCCTCTCTTTCCCTCCATTTTTGTACTCCCTGCCCCACTCCCCCCACCTTGGTTTTCCCTTCTCACTTTCCCTGTAGGGTAAGAAAGCATTTGATACCCTGATGGATCTAGATGCTCTTCCCTCTCAGAAATTATTTCACTGAGAGTAAGGTTTAAGTATAACCTATTAGCACTTCCTTCCTCTTCTTCTTATAATTGTATTCTTCCCCTCCCCCTCCCATGTGCCTCTTTGTCTTTTATATATTATCCTATTTATCTCATTCCTTCAAGTTTGTCTTTGTGCCATCTTCTATTCCCCCCTCCCTTTTTCATTTTTTGCATATCATTTTATAGCACTTATTACCCCAATTTCTACCTGTGAATGATTCTTCTAATTACTATAATAGTGAATATAATTTTTGAGAGTTACAAATGACATTTTCTATAAATTAATATAAACAATTTGATCTTATTGAAGTCCTTAAAGAAGAAAATTTAAATAAAAAAAAACATTTTTCCCTTTTCCCTGTCTTTCTTATTTACCTTTTCATGTTTCTCTTGATTTTTGTGTTTAGATATCAAACTTTCCACTTAGTTCTGGTCTTTTCTTTATAAATATTTGGAAATCTTTTATTTTATTGAATGCCCATACTCTTCCTTGGAAGTATATAGTCAGTTCTGATGGGTAGTTGATCCTTTGTTGAAGACCCAATTCTCTTGCCTTTCTGAATATTATATTCCAAGCCTTGCAGTCCTCTTGTGTGGAAGCTGTCAGATCTTGTATAATCCTGATTGATGCCCCTTGATATCTGAATTGTCTCTTTGGGGTTCTTGTAAAATTTTCTCCTTAGCTTAGAAGCTCTTGAATTTGGCAATTACATTCCTGTGGGTTGTCTTTTGAGGATGTAGTGTAGAGGGTGTCATATGAACTCTTTCAATGCCTATTTTGCCCACTTTTTCAAGAACATCAGGGCAGTTTTCTTGGATAATTTCTTGCAGTATGATGTCAAGATTTCTGTTTATTTCTGGGTTTTCCGGTAGACCAATGATTCTCAAATTGCCTCTTCAAGACCCATTTTCCTGATCCATTGTCTTATCAGTGAGATATTTTATGTTTTATTCTATTTTGCAAGATCATTGGCTTCTAATTGCCTAATTCTGGTCTTGAAGGATTGTTTTTCTGCTATAATCTTTCAATTTTTCTTTTTCATTTGGTCTATCCTGCTTTTCATGGCTTCTAGCTATTTCTCCAGTTGGGAGTGCTTTCCTTTTAAACTGTTATTTTCTTTTTGAACTATTTCCCACTTTTCTTGCCAAAATCCTTTCATCTTTTTGAAAAGCTTCGATTTATTTTTCAAGAGCTTGTGGCCAATTTCCATCTTTTTGGAATGTTTGGGTGCATTTATTTGGATGTCCTCTTCTGCTATTTCCTATGTAGCCTAGATTTTTTCTTCATAAAGATTATACAGGGTCAGTTTCTTGTTGTTGTTGTTGTTGTTTTGTTTTGTTTTTGTATTGGGAAATTGTTTTTTTTCTTGGGCGTTGTTTGCCATCACTATGGTAGTTTTTCCTTCCCTTTCCAGTCAGAAGTCTGAGTGAGGAGGTCAGGCTCTCTGTGTGTGGAGCTAAGGAGTGCAGTTTTTGCCTGAGGCCACCTCTCAAGCCTCTGTAGCTTCTACTGTTTACTGCCCTTCTCTGTGCTATATCCATGGGTGCCCAAGGTCTGTGCTCTTCAGCCTGCTGGAATCTCAGGTCTAGCTGCTCTCAGGGGTAGGTCTTTGTTGGTTTTAGTCAGCTGCCAAGGACCTAGAGGTACCCCCTTGCTCACACCAGAGGTGCCCCTTACTCACTCACTGATTCTAGCGCACTGACTCTGACTCTGGCTCTGAAGATAGGGTTGCGGAGGGTTGATCAGCTCATGTTTTGGTTGAAGCTATTTCACCCCCTTATAGTGTTGAAATGCCCATATGCCACGTACCTTCAATGCTGTGCCCTACCGTAGAGACCCTTCATTCATATGAATTGGGTTTTGTTGCCTTTTGAGGTAGTCTATATCATTAGGTGGTGAGGAGAGGAAGAGTCCTAGGTCTATACTGATGCCATGTTTACCTGGAAGTCCCATCTTTCCTTTTTAATTTAAAAAAATCTTACTTTCCATCTTAGAATTATTACTATGCATTGGTTCCAAGGCAGAAGAAAATAAGGCTAAGCAGTAGGGATTAAATGACTGCCTAGAGTTACACAGCAAAATCTTGTTTTTCAATGGTATTATTGGGATACTCAAGGTATCCACTTTCCATCTTCAATTATCATTGTGTATTTCCTCAATGTCTTATTTAAAATTATTTTCCCAGATTATATGTTGATACAATTTTAATATTTATTTTCTGATGTTGAGAAATCTGTGTTCTCCTCCTTCTTCCCACCTCTCTCCACTCCCTAAGAATCAGAGTAATATGATATATGTTGCACATACCTTATCCAATAGATATTTCCATGTTCTTCATGTTGTGAGCATATATTATTTAAACTAGAAAAAAGCTCATGGAGGAAATAAAGTGAAGAATGATATGCTTCAATATGTATTCAGGCTCTGTTAGGTCCTTTGATGGTGGGTGATATCTTTTTTTTGTCATAAATATCTTGGATTTGTTCTGTATCTTGGTATTGTTGATAATAGTAAAGTCAATCACATTTGATCATCATACATTATTGTTGTCACTGTCTATGGTGTTCTGGTTCTGCTCACTTCACTTAGCATCATTTCATATGTCACTCCAGGATTTTTATGTTCATTTTGTTTGCATTTCTTATGGCACAATAGCTTTCCATTACAATAGTTTACCATAGCTTGTTCAACCATTCCACAATTGATGGATACTATTTCAGTTTCCAGTTCTTTGCCACCACAAAAAAACAAAAACAAAAACCACCACCACCACAACAACAAAAAGCTGCTATAAATATTTTTGTATATATAGCTCCTTTCCCTCTATCTTAAATTTGTCTGAAGTATACCCATGGTAGTGGTATTGATGGGTCAGAAGGTATGGACAGTTTCATGACCCTTTGAGCATGATTCCAGACAACCCTTCTGGAATGGAATGATTCCATTCCAAAATGGTTGTATCAGATCACACCATACCAATAGTGTATTAGAGCCCCAATTTTGCCCCATCACCTTTAACATTTATTATTTTTCTTTTCATCACATTAGTCAGTCTGTTGGGTATGAGGTGGTACGTAAGAGTTGTTTTAGTTTGCATTTCACTAATAGTGATTTGGAGAATTTTTTGATAAGACTAAAGCTAGTTTTAATTTCTTCATCTGAGAATTGCCTGTTCATATTCTTTGACCATTTATCAGTTGGAGAATGCTTTGTATTCCTATAAATTTGACTCAGTTCTCTACATATGTAAGAAATGAGCTGAGACACTTGCTATAATTTCCCCCCAATTTGTTGTTTGCCTTTTTATCATGTGGCATTGATATTTTTAGTGCAAAGACTTTTTAATTTAATGTAGTCAAAGTTATCTATTTTACATCTCTGAATGTTCTCTATATTTTGTTTGGATATAAATTCTTCCCATTTCCATAGGTCTTGACAGGTAAACTCCCCTAAATTGTTTGTTGAATTACTATTTCTAAATCATGTATCCATTTTGACTTATCTTGGTGAATGGTGTTAGATATTAATGGTCTGTGCCTAGTTTCTGTCATACTGTTTTTTTTTCCCGTTTTCTCAATAGTTTTGTCAAATAATGTGTTATTTTCCCAAAAGTTTGAATCTTTGGATTTGTCTAATACTAGGTTACTATGGTCACTAACCACTGTATATTGAGTGCCTAATTTATTCCATTGGTATATTACTCTCTTTCTTAAATAACCTTATTATTTTGATGGTTGCCACTTTTTAATATATATAATATGAAGTCGAATACATCTAAGCCACCTTCATTTTTTTTTATTAATTCCCTTGTTATTCTAAGTCTTTTGTTGTTCCCCACTAATTTTGTTATTGTTTTTCCAGCTCTATGAAATACTTTTTGGGTAGTTTCCTCAATATCTCTTACTCATTTTCTTATAAACAAGGCAACATTAGAATAGTTTTGGTTTTTTTTTTTTTTAACTCTTATCTTCTATTTTATAATGAATATTAAGTTATGTTTCCAAGGCAAAAAAGTGCTAGCAGCCAGGCAATGGAGATTAAGTAATTTACCCAGGTTCACATAACTTGGAAGTATCTGAGGCCAGATTTGAATGAATTTCCTGTTTCCAAACTGGGCTCTCTATCCACTGAGCCACATTGCTGCTCCACAAATGGGCTATTCTAAAGTCTATTCAAACTTGTGATCCATTTCTCCATTTGTCTTTGAGCTGACCACGATTTCAAAGATGTTAGATATAGATATTTTTAATGGATTTTTGTGAGGTGGTATGGTTTTGGGTTATTATTATTTTATCTGATTGACATCTGGCCATGGAGTCTGGCATTCAAAAATGAGGCAAGTGTTAGGTGATGATATCTTTCCCCATTAAAAATATAGATAGTTAAATATTGGATTTTATTTTCCCAGAAGCTTTATAACACTCTAGTAAACTTTTTATGTTTCCATTTAATACATATTAATGTTTTAGCACTTGTCCCTCCCAATATTTAAGCATATTAATTTTCACATCAAATTATGAATTATAGCCCATTAAACAAAAAAAGGGAGGAGGAGGCAAAAATCTTTGCAGAGGAATAAAAGAAACCTGGCTCCACAGAGTAGCAAGTACAAATAAGAAGAAGGATTGTGAAATAGAGAACCAATAGCACATAACAGATGATATCTAAGAAGAAAGCCAGAAAGAAATACATAGAATTATAGAATGAAAGAGTTGTAGGGACCTCAGTAACCAGTGTGTACCTATAACAGAATCACCCCTTATCACATGCCTGACAAGAGGTCATTCAGAATTCAATAAATGTTGTTTGTATTAAATTGAATTGTCTTCATTCTACAATGAACTGAAATGAATTTTTATTTCTTGCAGAATTCAATATTACATTATTAGAGGAATAAATCATGGAACACTTAGAAAAGAAAGTGATCATTAATGGACAATAAGAACAGAATAAATTTATTTTCTTTTTTAGATTGGGTTATCTAAATTTAGTAAATAAATTAAATTTAGGGAAACATATAGACATGAAATACATAGATTTCATAAATGAAGTTATGATTAAGACAAAAAGACATGCTAGCTATTTGAAAGTATTATCAAGAATATTTGGAATCAAAGAGTCCCCACTAATAGGATAAGGTCACTTTGCTACAAGTTTCCAGCAGATTGCCCTAAGAATTTGCCAAGGTGGCACAATAGATAGTCTGGATCTAGAGTTAGGAAAAGCTGAGTTCAAATCCAGCTTCAAACATTTACTAGCTATACAACGATGCTGTTTTAGTCATATTGAACACATATTCTTGGCCCTTCAATATACTAGTCTCCATGAAAAATATATTTCCAGTGTCTGAGCTCAAGGACTTTGAAATAATTTAATTTTCTATTTATCTTAGAAGACTTGAGACATGACAGCTGTTTTCAAGTATTATAAGGACTACTATGAGATATAGAGATTGTATTTCTTCTACCTGGACCCAGTGAGCAGAAATAGAAGCAACAGGTAAAAGCTATAGAAAGGAAGATATAGGTTTGATGTTAGAAATTCCTTCTTTGAGATAATAAGGAAAAAGATGTGTTAGCTGCGCTCTTTGTGGTGGCAAAATATGGAAAATGAGGGGATGCCCTTCAATTGGGGAATGGCTGAACAAACTGTGGTATATGTTGGTGATGGAATACTATTGTGCTCAAAGGAATAATAAAGTGGAGGAGTTCCATGGGAACTGAAACAACCTCCAGGAAGTGATGCAGAGCGAGAGGAGCAGAACCAGGAGAACATTGTACACAGAGACTGATACACTGTGGTATAATCGAACGTAATGGACTTCTCCATTAGTGGCAATGCAGTGATCCTGAACAACTTGGAGGAATCTACAAGAAAAACCACTATCCACATTCAGAGGAAATACTGTGGGAGAAGAAACACCGAAGAAAAACAACTGCTTGAATACATGTGTCAAGGAGATATTGCTGGGGATGTAGACTCTAAATGATCATCCTAATGCAAACACCAACAACATGGAAATAGGTTCTGATCAAGGACACATGTAATACCCAGCGAAATTTGCGTGTCAGCTATGGGAAAGGTGGGGAGAGGGGAGCAAGGGAAATAATATGATTCTTGTAACCAAGGAATAATGTTCTAAATTGACTAAATAAATTAATTTAAATTAAAAAAATAATTAAAAATACCCTCCCCCAAGAAATTCCTTATTTTTACAATTAAAGATCTAAAAGTAGAATAGACTCTTTTAGGAAGTGATAAGTTCCTCTCTGGATAAATATTTGTGGGAATGTTAAAGAAGGCAATTTTGTTTAGATTTTGATTTGATCAGATGGCCTCTAAGGACGTTTCCAGCTCTTACATTCTATGATTTTGAAATAATCCAAGGACTACTGTAGAGTAATCATCATATGATACTCTAAAACTAAATGCATCTTAGTGTATTCACTGCCCTCAAAGTTAACTGACTCACTGCCATGTTATCAATTTTACATCATTTTTCTGTTTTTTGCATTTGTCTTAATTTGCTTTGAAGTCAATGTGATGAGTTTTTAAGGCAAGATTCCCTCCTTATCCATTAAAATGTGAGGTTCTTGAATACTGAAACTGTTTTATTTTTTGTCTTTATATGCCAGTGCTTGGAACACAGTAGGTTCTTAATATTTAAAAAAAATAGAATCATCTGTATCTTTAAACATGTTTATTTTAAAAGCTATTTTCTTTGAAGCCATCCTTTTCCAATCTGAAAAAGATTATTTTGAAATGTTGATAACTTATGAATATTTTGAACATCAGAAACTGTTGATAGCTTTGGATTTATCTCAGGATATAGATCAGCTAAAGATATTAGAAGTGTCATAAAATAGCTTAAGCTGCCCTTTGAGTTTTCAGAAATAGGGACATTTTCCAGAGCATTAGTTTCTAGGACTTCCATTACTTCCTGATATAGTGCTTTGAGGCTTTAGATACAATATTTTCTCAATGTCTGAACTGAATTGTTTTTATCAGTCATATTTTTATACCTTTCAAAATTAAATGGCTTGTCATTGGAGAATTTATAAGCTTCTATAACCCTAAAAGAGTTCTTGATTTTTCTTTGATGTGGTCTACGAGGACTAGAATAAGAAAATCATATTTATTAAAGAATAGAGGAATTGGTAACATAGAACAGCTAAAAAAGAAAAGTAGTTTTTTCTTTACTAGACTGTAAAACCCACCACCTTGTCAATTTGTGTGGTGGTGCTTCTCTACCTACTCTTTGAACATACTATTCTCCATCTTTGGTTTTTTCTCTGCTATAGTATAGATAATAAAAGATGTACTCAGCCCATGTGTCAAGCTTTTACAAATGAATATTTCACATATATGAAAAGCTGCCATTACAGAGGAAAGAGCATTCAATTTGTTGTTGTCAAAGGACTGTTTGGGTTCTGTCCCTTACTTAAAATCTATGTGACCTTGGGCAAATGATATAACTTCTGGATGTAATTTTTCTCATCTTTAAAATAAAGGAATTTGATTAGATATCCCCAGAGACTTGCAGCTCTAAATCTAAGATCCACTGATATTCACAACATAATTTCAAGGTCCTTGAGCTCAGGCACTATAAATAGATTTTTCATGATAACTAGTATTTTGAAGGGCACAGAGTAGATACTCAATAATAATCTGTTGACTTGACTCCTAGACTACATAATATGGTAGAATGAGCATGGACTTGAGAATCAGGAGATACCATTTCAGAATTTTCTTATCTTAATTGACCAGGTAAACTTATATAAGTCATCTATCTTTCAAGGGGTTATTTCCTCATTTCTAGCCTAGGTCATGGATAGTGGAATTGGGCTTGAATTAAAAGAGAACTGGGTCTGCACCCTGCTTTTGATACATTTGGCTGTGAAAATAGACCAGTCACTTAACAACTTTAGCTGTCTCAGTCAAATCTCGAAGTCTATTAAATCACATTGTAGTTGGTAAAGAAAATTTCCTCCAAAAGAGGTGTTCCTCACCCCAGGGAAATCATAGATCTAGACCTTTTCTTCTCTCTACCAACCCATTCTTTAAACTTTCTGCTTCTTAACTCATGTCCTCAACTGATCACGCATTTATTCAGACTCACACTTTACAGTGTTATATCTTTTCCATTCCCTTTCTGCTCTCCTTTCAATTAGCTTCCAAAAAGTCACTTATTGTAGGACAACTTCTGTTTTTTTTTTCTTATCTTCCCCTGATATGATAACAAACGTTGATGTTTCTCTGCTCAGTTACAATATACTTACACTATATCTTAGCAATAATATTTATTTTGTGTATGTGTTTGCTCAAATGCATTTTTACATCTTTAGATTCATTATGCTTATCTTTTATCATTGTTAATACTTAAAATATATATGGCACCTTTACTTTATTCATGGTTCTTCTGCATGCATTATCTCATTTTAATATTCACAATGGTCTTGTGAAACAGGAAGACGCAGTCTGATATTTTCCATTTCGGGAGATATCAGTGTGGCACAGTCAGAAGGAATATGATAAGATAAATAGAGTGTCAGGGAGATGTAGATGTGTGACCTTGGGAAAGTCACTTGGTCTTCATAAGCTTCCTTTGATCTATAAAATGAAAGACTGAACCAGATAGTCACTAAAATATTTTCCAGCTTTAAATCTATGAAATTTCATCTTGACCCAAAGTCACATTAGCAAACCAGAGCTAGAACCCAGATCTTTTATTCTTATTCCAATATTCTTTCTAATGTGGCATGCTGGTCCTAAATTTCAATAGGGGTAGTAGTAACTATGTAACACTAGCAGAAGAATATCACTTACATATAATCACAATATATTCTTTTGATTATAGCAGTGAAAAACCTTGCACATGCTCTTTCTCTCCCTGTCTCTCTCTCTCTCTCTCTCTCTCTCTCTCTCTCTCTCTCTCTCTCTCTCTCTCTCTCTCTCTCTCTCTCTCTCTCTCTGTTTCTCTGTCTCTCTGTCTCTCTGTCTCTGTCTCTCTGTCTCTGTCTCTGTCTCTGTCTCTGTCTCTCTCTCTCTGTTTCTCTGTCTCTCTGTCTCTGTCTCTGTCTCTCTCTCTCTCTCTGTCTCTCTCTCTCTCTCTCTCTCTCTCTCTCTCTCTCTCTCTCTCTCTCTCTCTCTCTCTCTCTCTCTCTCTCTCTGTCTCTCTTCTCCCCCTTTGTCTTTTTCTGTGTCTCTCTGGATGTCTCTCTGTGGTTGTCTGTCTCTCTCCTCCTATTCCCTCCCCCACCCATTACCCTTTAGATCATGATTCATTCAGCAATTAGTAAATATTTGGAACTTTAATGCTGTTTCTGGGTACTAAGATTTGTTCTGACTTTATCTAGCCCTAACTGCAGCTAAAACTGACACAGAAAAGATTGTTATCATCTGTTTTGTTCCCAGTTACCTCATTTCTCTTTCCCCTTTCTCTTCATGCATCATTTCAGTTTATCTTCTACTTGAAGGCTCATCAAATGCTGGATATTATCTTTTTAATACACACTTATAGACTTCTTTATTTCAAATGTTATGAGGAAACTGGAATAGGTTCAGAGAAGGGAGTGGAGAATAGTAAGGCCATGGAAAAATAGATCCCACAGAGATGTGATGATTTAGATAATTTCAAAGAATACTTTCATTAATCCATGGTCTGTACAAGCTCCTAGATACTGCACACAATATGAAGTTTTATAAGACATATTTATTTCCAGAAGAAGCCAATGAGAAAAGATGGAGGGGCAAGATACTCAGGTCCTGATGGCAAAGTCCCACATGGTAAAGATTTGGGAGAACACTGACGAACCTAAGTCCTTTGCAAAATAAAAATCTGCTAAGATCATCCACTGGACCATGGTTCTTTAATTTTTTTTGAAGTGGCAGGTAATTTTAATTAAACAAAATCTTGATAGAGTCATCATAATAGGGATTTCTTGAAGTGATTCCTGTTAAGGAAAAAAAAAATCATGCTACTAAAAGTACCAGAATAATAACAAACTAGATTTTAAAGTTCTATCTTAAAAATAGCTGTCCTGAAATAATGCTTGAAGGCATATAAATTGTTTTACATATATTATTATCTCATCTATTTCTCACGATAATCCTATGAGATAGGTGCTACTGATATTATTAGCATTCACATTCTTTTTTTTAAAAATAAAATTTTTACAGGCTGCCAGGCATGCCAACAGTAACAACAAGGATTTTTGTATTTTTTTCCAATGACATGTGAGAACAATTTTAAAAATTCATTTAATTTTTTTAGTTACAAATCCTCTTCTTCTTTGCCTCCTTCATTGAGAAGGCAAACTATTTGATGTAGGTTATACATGTTCAGTCATGCAAAACATTTCCATATTAATTATATTGTGAAAGATAACAAAAAAAAAAACAAGAAAAATAAAGATAAAAAAAACATGCTTCAGTCTCCATTCAGAAACCATTAGTTCTTTCTCTGACTATCCACATTCAGAGGAAGAACTGTGGGAGTAGAAACACAGAGGGAAAACAACTGCTTGATTACATGGGTTGAGGGGATATGGTTGGGGATGTAGACTCTAAATGATCATCCTAGTGCAAACATCAACAATATGGAAATAGGTTTTGATCAAGGACATATGTAAAACCCAGTGGAGTTGTGCATTGACTACAGGAGGGGGTAGAAGGAGGGGAGGGAAGGATCATGATTCTTGTAACCCAGGGGAAAATGTTCTAAATTAACTAATTAAATAAAATTTAAAAATATAAAAAAAAATTAAAAGAATCCATTAGTTCTTTCTCTGGAAGTGGATAAGCACTTTTTGTCATAATGCCTTCTGAATTGTCTGAGATCATTGTGTTATTGAGAAAAGCTAAGTCATTCACAGTTGATAATTGAACAATATTAATGTTATTATGTACAATGTTCTCCTGACTCTGCTAATTTCACTTCACTTTGCATCAGTTTATGTTATCTTTTTCAGGGTTTTTTTCTGAAAGCCTCCTGCTTGACATTTCTTATAACTCAATATTATTTCAGCACATTTGTATATCACAACTTCTTCAGTCATTCCCCAGTTGATGGACATTTCCTCAATTTCCAATTCTTTGCCAACACAAAAAGAACTCTTGGAAATATTTTTGTACTTAAAAAAACAAAAACAAAAACAAATACAGACCTAGTAGTGATATTGGTGGGTCAAAGTGTGTGCACTTCTATAATTCTTTGGGCATCACTCCAAATTGTTGTCCAAAATGTTTGGACCAGTTCACTGTACCACCAACAGTGCTTTATTATTTTTTTTAATTTTTATTTGGTCAATTTCAAACATTATTCCTTGGTTACAAAAATAATATTCTATTCCTCCCTCCCCTCCCCTCATCCTTCCTATTGCCAATGTACAATTCCACTGGGTATTACACGTGTCCTTGACCAGAACCCATTTCCTGTTGTTGGTGTTTGCATTAGGGTGTTCATTTAGAGTCTACATCCCCAGCCGTATCCCCTCGACCCATGTAATCAAGCAGTTTTTTTCTTCTGTGTTTTTACTCCCACAATTTTCCCTCTGAATGTGGATAGTGTTTTTTCTCATAGATCCCTCCAGCCAATAATGCTTTATTGCTTTCAATTTTCCTACACACCTTCCAGGACTTATCATTTTCCTTTACTGTCATTTTAAGAAATCTCATAGGTGTGAGTTGGTAACTCAGAGTCATTTTAATTTGCATTTCTCTCATTAATAGAAATTTAGAGCATTTTTTCAAATGTCTATAAATAGCTTTGATTCCTTGATCTGAAAACTATTTCTTCATAGACTCTGACCCTTTATCAATTAGGAAATGACTTTATTTTTATCATTTTGACTCAATTCTTTATATAGTTGGAACATGGGGTCTTTATCAGAGAATCTAACTGTGTTTTGTTTTTTGTTTTTTTGCAATTTTCTGCACTCCTTTTCATTGTAGCTGCATTGGTTTTATTTGTACAAACCCTTTTTAATATAATGTAATCAAAATTATCCTATTCTTTGTTTGGTCATAAATACTCTCCTTTAGTATCCACATTTATACATGAAAAGAATTGGTCTCAGTGGCATGTTCAGGGTCATACAAATAGCAAATTAATAAAGGAAAACTGTACCCGTCTCTCAGACTCCAAATCCAGTACACTCACCTAGCCCTGTAGAATATGAATGTCTTTGACTTGGTTATAAAGAACAAGATGTAGAATCCTTCTTCTTTCAAATTTTGCTTTTTTCATTTCAAACTTCCTGAGTAAAAGTTGTCTATAAAGTTTCACCTGGACTCCACAAAACTTTTCTTGGCAATGATGTTTTTTTCTCCCCAGGAAAAGGTTAGATTATGAAATTTTCGTTCTTTCTTTCTTCCTTTCTTCCTTTCTTTCTTTCTTTCTTTCTTTCTTTCCTTTCTTTCCTCTTTCTTTCTTTCTTTCTTCTTCTTTCTTTCTTTCTTCTTCTTTCTTTCTTTCTTTCTTTCTTTCTTTCTTTCTTTCTTTCTTTCTTTCTTTCTTTCTTTCTTTCTTTCTTTCTTTCTTTCTTTCTTTCTTTCTTTCTTTCTTTCTTTCTTTCTTTCTTTCTTTCTTTCTTTCTTTCTTTCTTTCTTTCTTTCTTTCTTTCTTTCTTTCTTTCTTTCTTTCTTTCTTTCTTTCTTTCTTTCTTTCTTTCTTTCTTTCTTTCTTTCTTTCTTTCTTTCTTTCTTTCTTTCTTTCTTTCTTTCTTTCTTTGTCTTAACCATTGCACAGGCAACTCAGTCTTCCTGACTCCAGGCCTGGTACTCTATCCACTCTTGAACCCAGGTACCAAGGTCTTTAATAATAGGATCAGAGACATTCTTAGCTAAGCATGCCCTCAGGCTTCTGTATCGCTTATGAATTAAATTTCATAGTCTAAGGTCTCAATGTCTGAGACTTCATTCAGGTGTGTAGTGGTCATTTCCTATTCATCCTGATTTAAATCTTTGAAGGCTAAATTGCATTTAATCATCCTCCACATATGAGTTGTTAGCCCAATCATTGCCATAAACTTTAGGTTTCAGGGAACCCATTAACTCTTTCTAAGATTTATTTGTGGATCCAGGAAAAAAAAAACAAAACACTGTGAGATTTATGTAAACTCAAGGGCTAGTCTCTCCTACCTATTTAGTTTCATTCCTGTACTTTCATTTCTATATAGAATAAAGTAAAACCCTAATAAGGCTCTGAGTTGACCTTTTCAGTTAACGCTCTAAAGTTTTATGCATAGATAACTGATCAAAGAGTAGTACTGTTAGCCAAAATAATTATAATAATAATATTATTTATTGTTGTTGCACTTGTGGGTTTTTATTGTTCATTTGTTTTAATTGTGTCCAACATTCTAGGACCCCATTTGGAATTTTATTGGCAAAGATACTGAAGTGGCTTGAAATTTTCTTCTTTGGCTCATTTGTTTACAGATAAGGAAACTGAAGCAGGCAAAGTTAAGTGACTTGTCCAGATTTCCAAAGCTAGTAAGTCTCTGAGGTCAGATTTGAATGCAGAAAGATGAGTCTTCTGACATCAGGTTTTATCCATCTCACCACCTAGGTGACATTTGGTGAGGTGGGGTGATTCCAGGGCTTCTGGACTATTGGGATAAAACTATGTTTAAAATAAAGTTCTGGAGGTCAGCCAGTAGTTAGAACACCAGGTTTGGATTCTGGAGGATCTTGGTTCAAATCTAGCCTCAGACACTTCTAAACTATGTTACCTTGGGCTCTTAGCCTAGCCTTTGCTTTGCCCCTTCTGTCTTAGACTTGTTACCAAGATAGAAAGGTAAATATTAAAAAAAAAAAACATGTTTATTAAAAAAAAGTCCTCAATACTCTTCAGTTGAATAAAATAATTGGCAAATCTCATTTAATTTAGATGATGTAATTCTATTTTCCTTTTAGTTAATTGTACTTTTAAAATTGGCTAATAAATTCTGCCAAAATGAAAGTCATTTAAAATTATTTTATCATTTTGCATGCTTAATGTCAAAATTCAATCAATAAGGTACACCTGTAATTTTAGAACACATTTCTAGGTAAAAAAGTAATGATTGCGAATAACATCCCTGTTAACTCAGCTTTCTAACCTTCAAATATTTACTGAAAATATTGTCAAAATCCATTTATTTAAGGATCCTGCTAGCTTTATTTGGAAACAACTAAGTTTACATGCCAATATGAGTGGATATTTCAAAAGAAATATTGTAATACTGATTTTTAGCTTTCTGAATATGGATTTCTTTTTCTTGATTTCATTTATTTTATTATTACCATAGAATGCAAGCTCATTGAGGTCAGGTATTATTCATTTTTGTCCTTGTACCCTCAATACCTCATTATAATCCTGATGAATGGGAAAGGCTAGATAAATGCTTGAATTGGTTGTGTGTGTGTGTGTGTGGGGGAACAGCTGGGTGGCTCAGTGGATTGAGAGCCAGGCCTACAGACAAGAGGTCCTGGATTCAAATCTGGTCTCAGACACTTTCTAGCTGTGTGACCCTGGGAAAGTCACTTAACCCCCATTGCCTAGCCCTTACCGCTCTTCTGTCTTAGAACCAAATGATTCCAAGACAGAAGGTAAGGGTTTAAAAAATAAGCAAATAAATAAATAAATAAATGCTTGAATAAATGAATGAATACTAGCATTTTTCTTAAGTAATGGAAAAAACGGATGATGTTTTATCCACGAACACATTATAACAATATTTTTGTTTCATATTCTAAGTAGTTCATATTACATTTACAAGGGAGGCTCATCTGATGTCACTCTAAATCTCTCATATATATAATATGCATATTATTTCCATGTGCATATAAAGAACACTTACATATTCATGAATTTTACACATGTCAAAATGTATATACATGTGTGCAACAAATAGAATTCTGCATAATTACATATGTATAGATTATAGACAGACATAAATAGATAGAAACAATATCAATAAAACTGAGACATAAAGATGTTAAAAGCAGAGCCACTTTGGGAATATCTTTTTTTTTTTTTTAGCTCTTACCTTCCATTTAAGAATCAATACTCTATATTGATTCCAAGGCAAAAGAATTAAGTAAGAATTAGGTTAAGTGTCTTGTTCAGAATCACACAGCTAGGGAATGTCTATATCCCAGATTTGAACCCAGGATCTTCCATCTCTGAGCTTGGCTCTTAATTCACTGAGCTACCTAGCTGCCCCCACTTTTGCAATTTCTGATACCAAATATAGTACTCTTTCCAAAGATGTGGAAAGCATGTGAGTAAAACTAAGAGGCAAACAAAGCATCAGTGAGAGAGTTGGTTACAAAAGGACTGTAGAGTGAAAAATGCATTGGAAACTTGGACTCTCATTTTTAGATCTGCTATTAATTAAGGGGGCAACTTGATTAATCAAATTAACTTTTTAATACTTTTTTATCTATACAATAAGAAAATTGGCTTAATAGTCTTTAAGGTTGATTCCATCTCTAGAATGATTTGTCTAGCATCTTTGTGTAGTCAGTACTCATACAAAATACTGAAGTAAGAAGATAGAGCTATCTATGTTCAAGTTGTGGTTGTCATTTATTGGTTATGTGAACTTGGCAAAGTCACTTTGCTTGTCTGGGTCTCATTTTTCTCATCTATAAAAGTCATATATCCATTTTCAGAAGATTGTTATGAGAAAAGTACTTTTAAAATTATGAATCATTATAAAATATGAGCTACTTTTATAATCAAAATATCTTTTGATTATATCTAGTGGGTTACTTGATCTGGTAACAGACTTTTCAAGGAAAGTCCATTTTTATTCCTTTTTGTCCTCAGTTTCTCTTTTTTTCCCCCCCTTGGGAAATGTGATTTGAAATTAGGCCAATTTACTGAGCAGAAAAAAATCCCAATTAGATAGTTGGCATAGACAGATAATCATGTTAATTAGAGAATGCTTTTCTTGCAAGGCCTCTACCTATTTCCATCATACTCATAGGAAAGAAAAAGTCAAAACCATAGCTCTATTTAGTTTTATAGTAACACAGTGAATAATTCTGTGCTTCAAAATAGTAATCCATAATTGTACTATTACTAACAATTCAAAGTAAAGCACAACAGAATGAAAAACAAAAGTATATGAAAAAACTCATAATCCACTAAATCATTACACTTAATCTATCAATAGTCTATTATATATTAAATATAATAAATAAAATAAATAAATCTGTTACTTCAATATTTTGAATGATTTGGGTTCCCACAGATGTATATTTACTGGTATAGATCACAACCTATCCATGCATTATCATCCTGTGCAATTTTTGTCCATGTTCATCTGCAGAAAATCTGTCTGATGTACTACTATGTAATGTACTCTGGGTCTTTTTCATATATCTTGACTTTTGGCCTGACTCTTTCCATTTCTCTTATTTTGTTTAATCTTGTCTACTTCTTTTATTCATTAACTACATGATCAACTCATCTTCTTATTTGACCAAATGTGCCTTTAATATATTTTGCGTAATTTCTGATTAAAATCATGTATAATAAGATATTGTTTTTTTAGACCTATAATGATTTTTTCCCATATCCTTGGATTATAGTACTCTTTCCAAGTCCCAGAACTCAAATTCAAAAATAAAATTCAAAATTTTATTCTTCTTAGATTTTGACATTCTATTACCAAGACAGCAAAATAATATTAATATTTAAAACGTGGGCTTTGGATATATGGAAATAGTTTAAATCAATGAGTACTCTTTTTGTAATCACATCACAGTAGCTGTGTAATTAATATTAAAAGTCACTATTTAGTATACCTGTAATAAGGAACTAATGAATGGTCTCTCCATTCACTTCTGTCATAATAATTTGGTCAATGTGTATTCTTAATTCATTTGTTTAGTTTAGTTTAATTTTTTCTGGGTGACCAATTCCTTTCAAGTGTCTAATAAATAAACTATAATATTCTTCTTAATGTAGTTAATATAATGTTATCTAGGATTAATAATAACTGGAGATTTTGAGCTCCTTGAGGACAGAACTATTTTTTTTTAATTTTTTTCCCTATCACTTAGAAAGTACCTGACACAGAGGAAGCAGATAATATAGGTTAGTGACTGAGAGTGACTGAATAGATAATTTCTAGAAGAATATTTCTTCTTTAGACTTCCTTATGTGAAATAAAAAGAAAAGTACAATATAGGCAGTCTCCTGGACAAAATCATAAGGAATAAGATTTAATTTTAAAATTTTAAATATTTTTATAATTTTTTTGCATCACCTCTTCAAATTATATGCTGTAACCCCTTAACTATCTTTTGTAAGAAACCATAAAAAATATAGGGAAAATAAAGTTTAAAAAATTACCCAAAATATGCAGAGTCTAACCTTTAGTCTCCTACTTCTAAAAGAAAGAAAATTCTCATTTCTTCTCTAGGACCAAACTTCGTCTTTATAAATATCCAACATTTGTTTTTATTTCTGTTCAGTCCTTTTTCAGTTGTGTCTGACTCTTTGTAACTCTATTTAGGGTTTTTTGGAGAAAGTTATCTGAGTGATTTCCAGTTTCCTTCTCCAGCTCATTTTACATATAAAGAAACTGAGGTAAGCAGAGAAAGTGACTTGCCCAGAGTCATACATATAAGTATCTCAGGCCAGATTTGAACTAAAGAAGAGTCTTCTTGCATTCTACCTACTCTACCATCTAACAGTAAGGTAGTTTAAAAAAAATATATGGTAAAGATTTTTTTTTTAATCCATTACATTCTGTCAGAGTTTACACCTTTCATATTCCCATTGATAGACAGAATAGACCTCTCCCTGGGCCCCTTCCCAATGCTGGAACTAGAACCAGGATCAAATCAACTCTGCCATTGTACCTAGCTATATTAATCCAGTAATTCCTCTCATTGTCTCAGAAAATTTCCAAAATTTCCTGGCTACAAAACTCCTCTAAATATTTTGAGTATTGTTTCCTGTTATTAGAATGTATGTTGCTTAGAGGCAGAGACTTCACTCTATATGTGTACCTCTAGCACTTAGTACTTAGATGCTTGAACATTAATTAACTCTTCCAGTCATTCATATCTTTCCTCTTAAACTGTGGGGCTCCCAGATCAGTGGTGTTTAGAGGGACTCCAGGCTACTGCTCGGGAAACTAATACATTACTTTTATATTATGTTTATAATTAGGAAAACATTTTACATACAACTTCTTATTAGAGTCTCACAACTTGTGAGCAAGATCATGCTGAGGTTATTACCCCTCTTTTACTGATATTAAAGTTGGTGCTCAGAGAATGACAACTTGCCCAAGAATCACAGACTCTTTGTTGATAAGCAATTTCTTTTTTTAGAATTCTGTTTTCTTCAGTGTATATTTGCTTTGTCGACTTTTTTCTGTCATTTTCTTTTCCAACTTTTTCCCAAGTCTTTTATTATTTGTTTTCTGATTCTCTTTTGGAGCTCTTCCAGGATTTCATTTTGAGTCTATCATCCTTTTCACATTTGCCTTCGAGGATTCACATATTTCCATTTTGGTCTTGTTGTGTTCTTCTGAGCTTGCATTTTGGGCTTCCCCTTTGCTGAAATAGTTTTCCAAGGTCAAGCCTTTTCTTTGTCTTTTACTCATTCCAGGGGGCATTGTGTGTGTGTGTGTGTGTGTGTGTGTGTGTGTGTGTGTGTGTGTGTGTGTGTGTTGAGGCTTAACTCCACTTCTAGGGAGGAGGGAGTACTACCCAAGGGTACCATGGTTTTAGCTGGATCGCACCCTTCAATTGCAGCTCTTCCTGGGTTGCAAGTGTTGGGGTTGTTCTTTTTCCACTGAGGGTTTCCCTGGATGTGCCTAAACCCAGTCACTTCTCAAACTCCTCATGTTGCTGGATTCCTCTGTTCTCCCTTCTTACCTCAGAAACACAGGTCCTTTTTGCTACAGTTCTACTTTTTCTTTTCTTTTGCTAAAAATCTGCTTCGTTTTGTCTTCTGTTTCTCCAAAATTTGTTTTGAGATTTTTCTCTTTTTTTATATGTGGTTGTTTGGAGGGGGTTTTCGGCAAGCTTGGAATGTTCATTACCCCAACATCTTAACTGTAGGAAGGTGAAGTCCTGATGAAGAATTGAGGATGTTCTGTGTCTCATGTCCTGTACTAGGTTCTAAGGGCAGAAAGAAAGGCAAAAGATGGTCACTGTTGCCAGAACTCCTGCTCTAATGGAAGAGATAACATGTGAGTGATGTACAAACAGTAATACATTCTCACTCACACAGGATCATTTAGAAATAATCAACAGAATAAAAGGAATAAAATAAAAGGAATTGAAAAGAATTCCAGAAAGGCATCCTAAAGAAGATGGAATTTTAGCCAGGGACTTGAAAGCAGCCAGAGAAGCCAGGAGGCAGAGAGAGCATGAGGAGCAAGAGCATTTCTGACTTGGGAGTACAGCCAGTGAAAATATCCTGAGTCAGTGGAAGGGGTGGTGGTGATGTAAGGTGAGAGAAGATTGGAAATCATGGAGAAGGAGGTAGTTATGAAGGACTTTGAATGTCAAACAGAGGATTTTATATTTAATCCTGGAGGTGCCACTGGGGAGTCACTGGAATTTATTGATAATGGGAATTAAATAATTAGACTTTAGTTTTATAAAAGATATCCTGGGCGACTGATTGTTGACAGCTAGAGAAGGATACTTCTGTCAGGGAAACCAACCAGTAAATTCCAAGAGTATATATAATCTCTGAGCTAGATTAGACTTTGGAAACCTCCTAGATGTTCACCAAAGTGTGTTTTTGTATTCATGTTTATAGTTTTTTATTTGTAGTTCTTGCTTTCATTCACATTTCCTAAGTAGATTGGATAGTTCACTTTTTCTTATAAACTCTCATAATACTTTGCTTTAATTTATCCTCCACATATAATCTCTTCTAATTCATAGTTAGAAGTAGAATTATTTTTTTACATATGTTATTTCTCTAATAGATTACAAACTATTTGAGTTGGATAATTGTTTTATGTTATATTGCAATTTAGCAATTCACAGTCTAGAGCCATGCACATAGTAGGTACTTAATATTTTTTAAACAATTAATTAACCCTTGTTACAAGGGAATCACTTTAAAAGACTGATATATATTAATTTAAGGTCGCCAAGGAATCAGCTATGTAATTCCTAAATGAAAAACTCAAGTCAGCCGTCAGCCTTTTTTGGAGTTTAATTACAATAGGAGCAAGAAAGGAATTAGAGATATATATAGAGAGAGAAAGGGGAGAGAAGGGAATAGGGCTTAAATACCCCTTCTGTTTAGGCTGGGCCAAAAGGCCCAAGCCCTTAGATAGCTGGGGCAAAGAAAAGAGATCAGTCCCTATTACTCAGGTGTCCAAAATGGAGAAACAGTCTCAGAGGCCCCCACCTTCAGCTTCCTTCAGAGCAAGCCTTCTCAGAGCCCAGGAACCACACCGAACCAAAAAAAACTCCACCCACTTCAGTCTCCAGACCCTCCTATCTTTAAAGACACCATCCAAGTTGCCTCCCCTCAGTCCTCACATCTACCAATCACTCTTCATCAATTTCCCTGTCAATGGAGGCTCTCGCTTAACCCAGGACCGCCCAGAGGTTTCTGGCTTTTGCACATGTCTGTTGAAGGTCATATTTTCAAATGATTAAATCTATACTCCTTTGCTACAGCCCTTTCTAAATCCTGTTAACTTGAGTATGGTAGAGATTGGAATAATTAAATTTTGATCTAGGCTGCAGCCCTTACTCAATCCTATTAGGACTGAATAGGGTGGAGATTTATTCCAAGTATCTCCATTGTATCAATTCTAAATCAATCAAGACTCAAAGAAATTCCTGTTCTATGCTTAAGCATAGGTCAAAGTCCTTTCCATTGTTCAGCAAAGGGTTTCTGTCCTAAAGTAATCTTAAGAAGGGAAGAGAAGGAACCTCCCATGCCAATGGAGTTCCCATTCCAATAGACTATCAGTAAGAAATTTTCCAAGTATGAAATATCCCAATGGTGAAATTTTCAACAATTATAAGTCTAAGGAAATTTGAGGTTTACACCCTTCATGAGTCCTTTTATTACCCTGAAAACTAACACAAAACCTCCAAAATATTCTAGAAATCAATTCTGAAAATATTATTTTACAAAAGATAAAATCATCATCAATTTATATATTTTCCTCCCTTATTACTATTCTATTCTTAAAAGATACTGCAAATTTTCTTGTTATTTTCTGCCAAGAAACTAGTAAACCTTCCAGACAGTCTATCTCTTCTCTATTACTAATCACTATAATATAAAACTACTAGTACCAACTGTACAAGTCTTTGGAATCAACAGTATTAAAGTGTCCAAAAATGAGACAGACTAATAAATCATTTTTATTAAAATGTGACATGACAAAAACAATTTACAGGGGAAGATTGAAGAGCCAAAATTTTTTTACTTCCCTTTAGGAACAACAGAATAACACAAAATTTAACTGATTATACCCAAATTTTAAACTATTGAAAATTGACTGATTCATAGATGACTTTAAATAATATAAAATTTTGAAATAGACAAATTGGCAATGTCTTTTATTGGCAATGTCATTCAAATAGACTTTTATTGGCAATGTCATTCAAATAGAGTTCTCACAACACTGTCTTCTAGAAAGATCCTAAAATATTTGCAAAAAGAAATCCTTTTCAGCTGACGTTTGGGCTTTGGGATATTTTATTTTTAGATATTGAAAGTCAAGCTACAAATGTATAAAGAATATTTACCTTCTTTTGGAAAAAAATTAATTCCTCAGGTAAAGGCAAAAATAATTATGTATTTTAAATTATAAATTATACATTTTGTTTATATGCATCATAAAGATTTATATTTTTAAAATTATGTCTGTTCCTATTTAAAATTAAATGTAACATACCAGAAAAGAAAAGATGGGAGAAGTAAAGAGAAAGGGAAGTAATTTTTTTAATGTAGTACTTCCTCAAGGCTTTCTAATCTTTCCAAACATATTAGCTTATTGATTTGGGGACTATTGGCAAAAAATAGTTAAAGTAATATTGGATTTTCATTATAGAAGCAGCTTTTAACAGTGAAGGAGTTCTATTATAGCAGTTAGAAGAATCATAGAATTAGCAGAACTTTAGAGTAAGGAGAGACCTTAGCAACTACTTAGTCCAATGTGTATTCAAAAAGGAAGCCACACTACATCACCTCCAACAAGTATCATCCAATGTTTGCTTAAAACCTTTAATAATGAATAACCAAAATCTACTAAGACAGCCCATTGCACTTTGGGATACTTTTACTTTTGTATTGGAAGTCTTTTTTTTTTTAATTGTCAATTTACCTCTTACTGGCTTTTACCCATTGTTCATTTTTTTTTTTGCCCTCTTAGGGAAGAAAGAACCAGTCTAATACCTTTTTTTTCCATAGGCATAGTCTGTCTGATGCTTAAAAACAGTTACTATAACCCTCATAACTTGACACTTTGCAAGATTAAGCCTTTTTGTTTCTTTCATTCAGCCCTGTGAAGTTATGTATTCAACCTGCTCTCCAGATTATTAATATCCTACCTAAAATATGAAGTTTGGAAAAGATAACAATTGTTTACAAAAGTATTTTTCCTTAATTTGACTAAATGGTATACATATTCATATATACATACATAAGTATGTTTACATAATATGTTTTAGAATATGTAATAGGTATAACAAATAATATATGTATGTATGAATATTAGAATATATAACACAACCATATGTTATATAGTTATAAAATACATGTTATATACATGTAGATGCTTGTGTATATATACATATATGCAGTTATATATGCATAACTTATAGTTAGTATTATATTTAAGGGGATAAGTTAGAGTCCTTTCAGATAAGGTTAGGGGTAAAATAATGATGCCTATTATTTATAGAACATAAAATGCATCTTTTTAAATCAGAAATATTTTTGAATATTTCCAAAGGACCCAACAAGACAGGATAGAAAGATAAATATTACTTAACATTATTACAAAATGCATGAAATATTGAAAATCTACTTGCCAAGTATGTGTGGTTCAACAAGTGTAGAATAAAATGGAAGTATTGTTATCTACACCAGGGCCAAGTTCTGGCTCTATTTCTTCTATTGTAAACCTGTTATGGGGGACAGAGCCAGGATGGCAAAATAAAGGCAAGGACTGGCCTAAGTTCTTCCAAATTATTTTCCAAACAACTTTAAAATGACAAAATAATCAAATGAATTCTAGAACAGCAGAATTAATAAAACAACATAGTGAAACTGTTTTCATATCAAGACAATTTAGAAGGTCATCAGGAAAGGTCTGCTTTACTAGGTTGAGAGCCAAACAATGTAGGCTGTGCCCAGATGCAGCAGTCTTTGGGGTGACAGAATTAACACTGGTAGATTCTGGAGCTCTCAGCCCACTGTAAAAGGGTTGGCCAATCCCTCAGAAGAATATTACAGAGGACCCTTTACTGGCACTGGGTGCAGGAATCTGTTGTATTGCCCATCCATTGTTGAGTTGCATTCCCAGGTCAAGGAACTGAATTAAATTTATAAGAATACAAGTAATTTCCTATTTGACAAATGGTCAAAGAATATGAACAGGAAGTTTTAAGACAAAGAAATCAAAGGTATCTCTAATCATGTGAAAAAAAAATGCTCTGAAACTCTATTTATTAGAGAATGCAAATTAAGACAACTCTGAGGTACTGAATTCACATCTTTGAAATTGGCTAATAAGACAGAAAAGGAAAGTGACAAGTTTTTGATGGAGTATGGGAAAAGTGGGAAATGAAAATATTGGTGGAGTTGTGAGTTTATTGAAGTATTCTGTAGGGCAGTTTGAAACTATGCCCAAAGAGCTATAAAACTATGTAAACCCTCTAATCCAGAAATATTACTAGTAGGTCTGTGTCCCAACGAGTTTTTTTTTAAAAGGAAAGTAAAGTAAAAAGACTTATGTATACACAAATATTTAAAGCACCTCTTTTTGTGTTGGCAAAGAATTTGAAATTGAGAGGTTATCCATCAATCAGGGAATGGCCAAACAAGTTGTAGTATATAAAACTTGGAAACACATATAAATTAATGCAAAATGAAGTAAGCAGAACCAGGAAAATAGTGCCCATAGTAACAGCAATATTGTTCATTGATGATCTATGAATGGCTTGTCTATTCTAAGTAGTATAGTAATCTAAGAGAATTCCACAGGACTCATGACATAAAATGCTGTTAACCTCCAGAGAAAGTACTGATGAAGTCTGAAAGCAGCTTGAAGCATTTTTTTTAAAAAATTTCTTTGTTTTTCTTTTCAAATTATGGCCTGTCTTTTCTTTTAATACATGACTAATATGGAAATCTATTTTGCATGACTGCCATGCATATCCCATATCCAATTACTTGCCTTCTCCATGATGGGGATGGAGGAGGGGAGAGAGAATTTGGGACTCAAAAATTTTTAAAGGTTAAATTTTGTTTTTACATTTAATGGGAAAAAAATAAAGTACTTAAAAATGAGACCTTTTCTGATGTACCTATATGTGTCTTAACATCGTAGGAAATTCCAGATATAATCCCATTATCCAATCTATTGCCCTTAGAATTTAATGCTTTTTAATAACAAAGATATGTAAAAAAACAAGAGTTAGTGACTAAATCTGACTTTATAGATGATATTCTGCCAATCTTCTACGTCTTTATTAAGCATTATCTATGCTCTGAGATACCTCTTTTGAAGTATTTGAGAGGCTGTCATGTGACAGAAAGATTAGACTTGTTCTGTTTGGCCTTTGGTGGGTGGATCCAGGATTAATGGATAAAAGTTGCAAAGGTTTCATGTCAGAAAATAAAGCTAAATTTTCTGATGACTAAAACTGTACAAAAGGCAAGTATGATTTATAAAATAGTTGTGATTTCCCCTTCCTTGAAGGTTTCAAGCAGAACCTCCATCATCACTTTTTGAGTTTGTGACAAAGGGACTTCGTTTCAGGTTTGGGTTGGACTAAATAGTTTTTGAGGTCCGTTCCAACTCTTTAACTTCTGTGATTTTGTGGTTATTGGTTATCCAGAGGTCAACTTCCTTTTTAGTGTTCTTGTCACATATCATGGTGGTCATTGAGTATATTCTTTTTGCAAAAATAATTTTCTATGGATACTCAGATTCGAAAAGTTCATCTCTGACAAGGCTGATTTTTTTTTAAAGGATTTCATGAAGTAGTTGGACAAGACTGTCAGAAACATAACTAGTTCAATATGAAAAATAAAATACTTTAAACAATATTCAAAAATAATACAATATTCTTTTTTATTTTCATGATAAATCCCGTTATAAGACAAAAACCCTTAAAACTATTATGGGATATATCATACTTGCACAAAAATTAAATATATCTTATTTGACTGGGAAATACTAATCACAGATTTTAATTTGTATTATTTTAATTGCTTTGGGGATTATTTTGCATTCCATTTTTTAATTTTTGGAATTATATCTTGAGGTCATTATAAAAAGATTGAATTTATAAAAAAGATTTTTAAATGATTTTGAGCTTAATTTGTATAAGTTGATCCAAGAGTCAATGAGTGTTGAGCCTAGAGTCTGTAAGATCTGAATAGTGAATTTACATATAACTAGCACATTTCTTTACCTGATTAGTAGTCTTTATAGTTCTTCTTGGAGAAGCTATGTATTGTTGACTTCATTTTACAGTTAAAAATGAAAAAAAAGGGGGGGAATGGGAGGATTAAGGGATTTGTCCAAGCATCCTCTTTCAAGTGTTTCAAATAATCCATGACTTTTATTGATGTGATTAGCCCTTCTATAAGTGCATCTCAAAACTTAACCATAGTTTGAGTTGTTTTTCTGTCCCACCCCAAATACCCTTAGTGATTAAGCTTCTGATGATAAGCCTGCATATTTAAATCTAGTTCTCAGTTGTCAGAATTTGTCTGTTTTGATACTCAAAGCCTCTGCAACTTTATGTCATGTGGGAAAGAGAATCAGCATGGCATAGTTTAAATGATGCTAACTGTGATGTCCAAAAATGCTAGTTTAAATTTCAGCTCTGCTATTTTTTTCCTATGTAACAAAAGTCTTTCTGTGTATCCCCAACAAAGTGTTGCATAGAAGCCCATTTATTGATCGATTTTTTGGTCAAGCCAATTAGCTATTTTTTACTTTATTTCATTAATTTATTATTTATTACATTAAAATTCCCAGGTATCACACATTCATGCTTCCCTCCTTGCATGAGAGAAGTCATTATTTCACCCTGAAACAATGTTTATATGGAACTATGTGTGCCTTATTTCTAATGATCATTTCTTTCTCTTGTCAGATAATTTTAGGGTTGTGACTTTAAATCTAGATTTAAATGGTCGCCAAACAAAATACCCAAGTCAGTCTGGAAATTTATAGTAATTTAATTAATATAGAGGGAAGGAATTTAAGGAGAAGGAGGAAAGAGGATATAGGATTTCTCCTACCTGGCCTATGCCAAACTCCCCACCTCTAGGTCTCTGAAGAAGATTAGAGGCTTCTGAGAGGAAAAAGTTGGAAAGTAAAGGAGGAAAATTCAGCCAGAAACTCACCACTGAACCAGACAATAGCTTGTAGCCAAGCTAAGATGTCTAAAGGCTCAGCTAACTCTCCACCGCCAATCAGGGAAAGAAAGAGAGAGAGAGTCTCCTTGAGGGACGAAAAATCTCAAATATGTAGACCTTTCATCCTTGTGTCTCCTCCTCTAAATTTTCGCATCTACCAATCACATTAAAGCCTTTTTTCTCCAGGACTGCCCATGCTTTTAGTTCTCACCTTCTTTGATTTGATTATATCTTTAGTTACTTACCACTTCTTTGTTAAGTTCACCTTTTGTGAGTTACTTGACCTTTTTGTGATTAATTTAACCTTTAGAGTTACTTAACAACTTTTTGTATTAGATCTAAAAATAGACTTAGCTTAAAGTTCTAGCTTCATTATAAGGTGAGAACTAAGTACCTTCATTGTTCAATCAGGAGATTACAATTTTATCTTACCCTAAAGTATGGTCTAAGTAGGGTGGAATAGTTTTTAAAGTTCAGACTCTGGAGGCAGATACACATATTATTGTTCAAACAATATTTCTGTTGCTATATATAATTCTCAGAGCATATTTCCACATCTATAAAATGAAAGAATTAAATTAGACCTCCAATTCCCTTCAAGCTCTCAATATTTGGTCCCATGAGACTAGGATCCTCTCTATGCCATAATGGAGGACAAAGTAAAACTTTAGAAAGGTTGTACAGGTTATAGAGATAAAAAAAAAAATTCTACAACTAAGAAATGGAAAAGTCGGGTATTGTTATTTGAAGGATGCTTGCAAAGGACATAACTATTAAGTAAAGATTGATTTTTTAATTATGATATATATGCACACACACATATATAAAATCTCACTTTCATTATTTTATGAAAGTAGTGAAAATCAAAACTTATTCTGACAATAGCAATAGAAAATATAATATTATGTCCCTTTATATGACATGTTTACTTAATGGCTTTTGCTAAATCTATCTTGAACATTAGCAGCTACTTGACAAAATATTCTCCAGCAACAATCATAATCTGAGAATTTTTTTGTACTTTATTTCAAAAAAAAATTTTTAAGCAAATAGGATTAAGTGACTTGCCTAGGATCACACAGCCATTATGGGTCTGAGACTAGTTTTAGGTCCAACACTCAATTCATAGCACTACCAAGCTACAGGCTTAAATTTGGTAAAGACTTAGAGGTTATTTAGTTAAACTTCTTCCTTTCACAGACTAAGCAACTCTTCCAGGTCACCACATCACTAATGAAATGCCAGGAACAGAATTCAAACCTAAATCTTCTGGCTCTAGGTGTACCAGCTTTCTTCCTTCATTTTCATTTTATATTTACCTGTATGTGAACATTTTTCTGTTATCTAGCATCCTCGTGAAAGAGTCTCTTAAACATGCCTCTATAGGAATGAGTCCAATATTTCCTAAGACTACTTTTGTTAAATTACAAGAACTTTGAGGAGTTATTTTATTGAGAAAGTGAGAAAGGAGCAAGCATATATTAAGCTCCTACTGTTTGTCAGTCACTATGCTAAATTCTTTAACAACAAAATCTCATTTGATCCTCACAACAACTCTGGGAAATAGGTGCTATTATTATCCTCATTTTAGACAAACAGAGGTTTAGTGGCTTGTAGCTATTTAGAAAGATTGTCATCTATGAGATAAACCAGACAAAGTGAATGAAGGAAAGCAAAGCTTTGGTGTTTGAAACATACTATTTAATTTCCATGGTCTGCCATCATGCATTCATTCAAAATATAAGTATATTTCATCATAAAATTATATTTATTATTATATTTATTATAGCATTTTATTATGAATTTTTAAAGGAACACATACAAAAAGCCTGAAGAAGACTGCACATGAAATTTTTAAACTATTATGTAAAGCTTTGTATTTTAAAAGTACAGATTAAATTTAACAAAGCAATATTGAGTTCCCTCTTTGCTTGTGCCACCTTCATAGCTTCAGCTCATCATTTATTTTATTTTACTTTATTTTAAAAAACTCTTACCTTCCATCTTCGAATCAATACTGTGATCAATACTGTGTATTGGTTCCAAGGCAGAAGAGTGGTGAGGGCTAGACAAAGGGGGTTAAGTGACTTGCCCAGGGTCACATAGCTAAGAAGTGATTGAGATCAGATTTGAACCCAGGATCTCTTATCTCTAGGCCGGCTCTCCATCTACTGAGCCACCCAGTTGCCCCCATCACACTTGATCATAGCCAAAAGGCAGAGAAACAATTGCCACCCCCCTTCATTTATTTTAAAATGCTGGGAATGTGGACTAATATTTCTTTTAATGGCTGCTTTGGGCAAATTATTATTTTTCATCAGTTCTTAGAAGAGGTCTTAAAAATGCTTCAGCATGGTAGCAATTTCATTTCATAGTTCAAGAATGTTAGTTTAGCAAGAAAGCACAAACTTGACAGGTTTGTTTCTTTTTTCCTGTAAGTACTATATTTATGTAATTCTATGTTTAAAGTATGCATTTATATTATTTTAATAGTCACCTACTTTGGGGTATTATAGACCATATTTTAGTCCTAATAGACATTTAACATTGAGTTAAGTACTTTTAATGGAAAAGGTGACGGACTTTTATAGCAACTCTGTGATAATAGAGAAATGTGTAGCTCTTAAAAGCTACTTCTAGCCATATAATTCTATATGACTCTATAAGGAACCAAGTCTATTATTACCCCCCAAAGAAAAATTGTTTAGTGCTTGGCATGAAGCAGTACTTTATCTGATACCATAAGCTAAATTAAAAATAAAGAATGGATAAACCTTCAGGTTCATTCCCTTTCACAAATTATGAATAAAAATTCTTTTGTGGTCTATGTTCATGAACTAGAGTCCTTATGTGGTGAAGTAACTCAATCATGAATAATTTTGAGGATCAAAGAATTATTATTTTGATGGGGAATAGGAATAGTACCAATCAAGCGCCTCAGCCACAAATTCTACCTCTGAGCCTTTATATGGAGACTTTGGGTATTTTATTTCCATGTGAAGATGGAATTTATTATCTAAGGAAACTTAGTTGAAAAATAGGATTTACCAGGGCAACTAGGTGCAACAGTAGACAAAGAAAGCATCAGGCCTAGAGTCAGAAGGATCTCAGTTCAAATGTGACCTCAGACACATCCGTGACTTAAGCCTATTTGCCTAGTCTTTGACCTTCTGTCTTAGAGTTGTTACTAGGAAAAAAAGTATTATTAAAAAAAAAAAAGAAAAATAGGATTTATTGAACTGAAGTCTCATTTCACATATGTTTTTTTTCTGAACATATGACATCACTTATCACTTGTATATATGGGTATCTGATTTGGGATTTTGGCTTTAAAAGATTGTGCTATAGCAAAAATCAATAATATGGAAATAGGTATCAATTGATAAAATTTGTACAACCCAGTGGGATTGCTTGTGGGTTCTGGGAATAGAGAGGGAAGAGGGGAGGGAAAGAACATGAATCATGGAAACATGGAAAAAATTTTTAAAAATAAATAAATAAATGAACAATTTTAAACCATGTTTTTTTTTTTTTTCTGGAATGCATACTCTATAGTTTAATATAATTTTGTACTTTTTCAAAGGATTCTTACCTCACAAAAACATTACTACAAAATGGAAAACATATCTATATATATATATATATGTGTGTATACATATACCCATAGATACATAGATATGTGTGTATATATATATATATATAGAAAAAATATATATATATATCAGTTTAATGGAGAAAGGGACTGAAGGTGATTTCCTTGTTCTAGGGAGCTCTCATAAAGGAAATTGCTTTTCCCTAGCAGGATTTCACTTTCTGGCCACATATAGTCTTAGAGACCCTCCCAGAACACTGAAAATTTAAGTGCCCAGGGTCACATAGGTAATGCTGATAGTTGAGAATGGAAATCAAGGTTTTCATTACTCTAAGGCCATCTTTGAGCTCAGGTGCTCTGACTCCAGAGCACCTGTTCAGGGAGGGTTGCTTAGAGTGTGGTACCCTAGGGTACCCCCAATTGTCCTGACTTTTTTTCTTGTCACTGGATTTCAGTGTCTAGAAGAAAGAATGAGGCTAGCAATTCTGTGCAACTCTGCCTCACTTAAATCCAATTCTCAAAATAAAGGATGAGAAATATGTCTTATACCATACTGCATTCTCTCTTTCTTCCATCATTCCTTTCTATCACTCAATTTATATATCTTAGAAGTACATAGAAGCAGATATAAATGACATTTTATTGTAAAACTGTGTGAAGACACCATTCTTTAACATAATTTGCCACAAATATAGAATCTCAAAAACAAAAAGTATTGAAATTGGAGCCAGAATGTTTATATCCTGACTATTTTACTCTCTCTAAGGTATGGACAAGTTGCTTAGCTAAGTATTTTTCCTATTTGCCAATGAGTAGTTCCATCCAATCACCAGTTCTTAACCTTTTTGTTTAGATTCCTTTGTAATAATGGTCCCCTTTGGTGATCTAAATGAGGGATGTTAATTCCTTTTTTTCCAAAATGATTGGTTTTTTCTTTTGTTTTTTATAATTGAAATTAGTGCTAAATTTCAGTTGAGGGTTAACAAAAATAAAGACGTAATTCACCACCCACCATCTAAGTTCATGCACTCCATGAAATCAATCTATAAACTTGTTATGAATCTGTGTACCGATTCTGATATAATTTAAAGGCATTCCATATAGATTATGATAAATATTAAGACTTTGGCCATTGCAGAGGAGGAAAAAAACCCTACGAGACAAAGGGTAAAGAAGTCTTAGTTTGCATTATCCAGTTTCTTCACTTGAAAAATGAGAAGGGTTGTATTAGGGAATCTCCAAGTTGTTTACAATTCTAACATTCTATGAATCTAAAAAAGAAACAAACAACAACAAAAATGCCCAAGTAACATCATGTTGTTAAATTTTCTAGTTGTTTTAGACTGTTAAAATAATTCTAGGCCAAAAAATAAAAAGATTACAAATACCATTTAAAAATAAAACTTTTATTTTGTTCCATTCTACAAGGATCTAATGGTGACCATTTTTTAATTGTGTTTTCATTAGAAAGATTATGATAGGGCCTCAACAAATGCCTTGTTCATTGATGAGGTATTTTACTACAGTAAATAATCTTTATAAGATAATTTTTCCTATATTATATGTTGATTTAAAAATATTATAAACTTAAACTTCAATAAGCATGAATATTTCAATAGGCAAAAAGTAATGTAAGAAAAACCATGAATTGCTTTTGCAGAGTTTTAAAATTATATATATATATATATATTCATGTATATATATACATAGAAATATTTATATATCTATGTCTATAGATATATCTATATATAATTTAACCTGATAATAACAAAACTGTTCTGCTTGTCTATATCTAGTTATTTCTGAATTTTTTTCTTTCATGCTTTTTAAAATATATTCTTCTCTCTTTAAGAATGTAGTAGAGGCATTCATTCATTACCTTTTAGATTTCTCCATGGAGACAGCCTTACTTCTAATTACTTACTATAACCAATGTTTATTAACACTGCTATTACTTATCATTACATTACAACTGAATGACTATTGACTATCTTCTTTGTATGCTTAAAGCTCACTTATACTCTTGTACTTCTTATCTTTCTAATCACTGTACTCAAAGTAGCCATTAGTTAATAAATTTGGTGTCTTCCAAAAACCCTCTCTTTAGCTGTAATTTCTCATATTTTTGTCTGCTTTTTAATGGTAATTTTAGTAGTGGTTTAAAATATTGACATCATTAAGTTGAAATATTTATTGAGAACTTAGTACTTGAACTGGAGAAGCCTGGTTGAGTTTGACTTGGGCCTATGGTTCTTAGGCAAAAAAAGAGAAGGAAAAATATAATATAAAAATATTTCTATTGTTACTGTTTAAAATGAAAATTCCTTGAACAAAACCTTCAAGTTAAATTAAAAATATACCAAGCTTCTGAAGTTAAACTTTTAAATTCCATATTTTAAAACAAAAGGCAAAGCATTTAAAATGCATTTTAAATCACCTTTTGCTGAGAAAAATCTGTTTACCTGCTATATAAGTTTTCAAATGTTAGAATTTTCTTTTTTTTTTCTACTGTCTTATTAGTGCTATCTGGTCAACTATTTAACCTAATAAATTTTAAGACATTATATAATAATTTGGTCATATTTCTATAGCTTTCTGTCACAAGGTCAGGTAATATAAAAAAACCAAAGTGATTAATGTGGATATCTTAAATTCACTGTCCTGGACTTTCAAATTGCCAGAATCTTTGACTCAATTATAATTTATAGTGCATCAAATAGAACTAAATTAATTCATTTTTTAAATTAGCATAGCTTTTTATGACTAAACTCTCTCTTAATCCGTTTCTGAAAGTAATTCCCTAGTTATAGGTGATTAATATTTTCCATTATTATTTTTGAAAACTTGAGGCTCTGATATGAGAACATTTATTCTCTTCCTTTTGAAGTGAAGGGTGCCTTATGTTTATCATAAAGAGATTCAAAACAAAAGCAAAATTTTGAAATTAGAGAAAGCACCTAATCACTCTGATATTATTGGCCATAAAATGCTCATCATCTATTTGTTAGTCTCTTACAGAATTATTTTTTGCAGTATAAAAATGAATATACTTTTAGTTTTGCTATTAAGACTTTTTTTTTTATATATATTTAAGAGAGACTAGATAATCCTTTAGAATTCTCTCCTGGGCTGTAATGTATTGCCCTACTTTTAGTAACTTACCAAAAGGACAGAAAAAAAAAAATCATGCATCTTCCTAAGTAGTGTTCACCAAGGGAACAGAAAGAAATTCACTTATGTTGAGCCAATTAAAAAAGGAAAAAATAAAAACATTATCAGATCATTTTTAGGCATAACAATACACGAGCAATAATTTTTTTCTTTTATCATGTGACATATATATATATGTATATATATATATATATATATATATATATATATAGAGAGAGAGAGAGAGAGAGAGAGAGAGAGAGAGAGAGGACTTTTGTTTAGGAAAGAGGGCAAAAAAATAAAAATGATAGTCTTTTAATAGAAAAATCATAGAAGAAAGGAAGTTCAGCTTTGGAACTAACTTGGTGAATTTATTATATACTTTTATGAAAGTCGTATTTTAAGAATTATAGTTTCATATATAATCTACCTCCTCTGTTCTTCTTCCCTTATAGTAATGCTCATTGTACTTGGTTTTTGTCAAGTTTTGAATAACAAAAAATTTTAAATTAAAATCCTGAAAATGGTATCACCAAAAAGGCTTTGGAATTCCAATTTATATATGGGTAGAAGAAAGAAAATGATAGAATGCCAACTTAGTGAAATTGAAAATTGAAACTCATTCCTATTCCACAGATACATAAAGAGTACTTACCCCCAATGTGCATACAATATTCAAGTGGAATTGTTCATTGCTTTTTGGATTCTGGCAAGCAATTATTGGAACATTGCACAAACTGAGAATGATCAGCTTAAAATAGATTGTCCTAAGCCCATGTTGGTGAACCTATGCCTGCTAGAGCATGCTAGAGGACCCATGCTTGCTAGAGCATGCTAGAGGAGCTGCTCCCTTCCCCTTCTCTGTGAACACCTGAGGGCATTTCTCGAATTACCTGCCCCTTTACCCAGCACCCCAAATGGGAGTGTTTCCTCCTTCTCCTGACTGTGGTTAAGGAGTAGCTCACATGGGGCATGAGGTTTGCAATTTGGGCACTTTGTCTCTAAAAGATTTACCATCACTTTCCTAATCCAAACTTTCTGAATATTGCCATTATAAGTTGAGACCCCAGATTATTCAAGACCAATTAAAATAAATCACTTGAAGAAAATGACTGCTATTTAGCTCAATTATAATTTTAGATAAAATAACACAACTTCAGAAAATTATGAGTTGAAAATAAAAAGATAGACTCCCTATTATAATCTCTTCTCTAAATTAATATACCATTTTAACTAGTATATAGAATTTTAAAAATCAGTAATAATATGTTTAGGAATAGTCCTTGAAGTCATGCTAATTTTAACTTTTTTTCTTGAAAAGAGAGAATAATAGACTTTAATGTGGAAAAAAGTTATTGGTATTATATATTGTCATCCCATATTTTGAATATTCAACATATTAGTTAATTTAAGAAAAAAATAACAGCTGAGAAAAAATAGAATGAAGTTAATGAAAATACATCTACTTAGTTATGTACTATAGTTAGCAATAAGGATAATAGTTGATTAAATAAGGATAATAACTTAGAATGACATGTATTTTGTAGAGCTTTTGACTGTGGAATTTAAATAATATTAGTGACATGAACATGGAAAAATTAATTTCTAAGAAATTCTTAGAATTTTTGGATTAATTCTTACTTTGTTCTAATCCTTATGCTTAGTGAGATCTTTTGAAAAATTACATGTCTTTTTTAATGTTAATTTTTAAAATAATAATATAATAATAACATAATAATTTTAAAATAATAATTTCCATGTTTACATGATCCATTTTTTCCCTTCCATTCTTCCTTCCCCTCCAATTCATATAGAAATCCTACTTAGAGCACAATAGTATCCCATCACCATCAGATACCACAATTTGTTCAGCCATTACCCAATCAAGGGATACCCCCTCATTTTCCAATTTTTTGCCACCACAAAGAGCTCAGCTATGAATATTTTTGTACACAAAATTTTCTTTATTATCTCTTTGGGGTACAAACCTTGTAGTAGTATTGCTAGATCAAAGGGTATTTATTCTTTTAAAGCCCTTATGGCACAATTCCAAATTGCCTTCCACATTGTTTGGATTAATTCATAACTCTACCAGCATTGCATTAATGACCCAATTTTGTCACATTACCTTCATTTTCCTTTACTTTCATATTGACCAATATGCTAGATGTGAGGTGGTACCTCAGCATTGTTTTGATTTACATTTCTCTAATTAGGATGGATTTAGAACACTTTTTCATATGATTATTGATAGTTTTGATTTCTTCACCTGAAAACTACCTATTCATGTCCCTTTACCTGTCTGTCTTAAAAGGTTCAGCCTTGCTAAGTTAAGAGAAACTAAAGGGAGCAAATTGGAGCCTCAATGGCTCCAACCTAGAGAGAGATAGGAGGTTCTGGGTTCAAATTTGATATTAAACACTTCCTAGTTGTATGACTCTGGCAAGTCAATGAACTCCCTTTGCCTAGCCCTTACAACTCTTCTGCCTTAGAGCCAATACATGATATTGAGTCTAAGATGGAAGTTAAGGGTTTTTAAAAAATAAATAAATAAAAAGAAAGATTCATCATCCACTTGGCTTCTGGGTAATACATTTTTCATCCATAACCACTCTCTATGACAGAGTTGTGACCTGCATTGCAATAGGGAGGTTTTACAAACTCTAATAGAATCACCAATTTTTGAAATATTGAATCAATGAAGTATTTATCATTGAGCCATGAAAGTAAATGTGAAAAACAACAGGTCAAATAGTATATTTTTCCCCTTAATGTTTTTTTTCCTGACCTATAAGATATGGTATTCTTTTGTTATGAAGTATTTTTGTTGTTGTTTTTTAATTCCTATTATATATGGCATTGTGATAGATAGCAAGTACACATGACAGATAACTCTTCCTTCTAGAGAATGATGTCTTAAGGATAGAATGCTGGATGTGTAACCATGATTTCAGAAGGGCTTGGACTGATTTCTATTCTGACAGTATTCTCACTGATTTCCCTGAGGGACAGGAAAGGGGGTTCAAGACTTATTCTGGAGGAAGAGTATTACCTTCCAAGATCTGGAAGAGAATGGTCTGTAAGGAGCTCTTAACACTAAGAGTAGATGGTGAGAGTCAGGAAAGTTCCCTTGAACCAAGAGTTTTTTAATTGTTCTAAAAAAGATCAGAGAGAACAAAAAGTTAGCCTGCAGCAGGAGCAAAGAGGATACAGGAAAGAAGGGAGCAGCACTGATAAAGCCAAAGCCTCAGATTTCTCTAGGAAATTGGGTGTATATATTCCAGAAGTAGGTGTTAATCACAGAAACCTGGCTTTGATGGCCATTCTCTATTCAATAAAAGAAAGGACATTCATTAGGACTTCTGTTCTTTAAGAATTGAATAAAGCTCTGACTTTATTTTTTTAATCCTACTTTTCATCTAGAATCAATACTCTGTAGGACTAGGCAAATGAGGATTAAGTGAGTTGCTCAGAGTCTAAGTTCAAATTTGAACCCTGGACCTCCTGTATTTAGACCTGTCTCTCAATCCACTGAACCACCTCTGAATGGTTTTAACTTTCTTCAATTTCTCCTTCCCCTTGCCTCAATGAATTATTAATAGAAATTAATCATTAAACATTTATTAAGTTTTTATTAAGGTGACAGACACTATGCAGAATACTGTTTGCTAACAGACACATGGTTTTTTGGGATTTTTTGTAATTTTCTAGCTTTTTCCTTAAGCTGTTGATATGTCCTGACTTTTCATATAAAAATCCATTTTCAATTATAAATGTTTTGTGCTATATGTTTTTTTTTTCTTTTCTGAGAATGCCCATACCTACCTAGGACTAAAAAACTGATCAGAAGACTATGCTATGTCTGCTGTTTTAGTGATCAGAATTTGACTCTAACCTAAAAACTATAAATTCAAAACCTATTTTGGTAAAAGTATGTTATGGTGCTTTTTAAAATTCATAACATATTTATAAGCAGAGAAATAGCAAAGAATAGCAAAGAAATAGCAAAGAAAAAGATCCATTTAAATCAGGGCCATTTGCGCTAGGCTATAGATCCAACCATTTCTGTAACCTGGTGTTGTTGCTCAAATATTGGCACCTCAAGCAAATCTCCAACCTCGATCATGAAGAGGAGAACCTATGGGAAAAGAGGTCTGAGTCAAAAAGGAAAATCACCCATCCTTGGTTTGCCTCATGGAAAGAGAAAGATATGGTTAAGGAAGGTCAGCTCCTCCCCAAATTCTTAAGGTGGAAGAAGTAAAACCCTAAACTCTGCCACTTAATGATGATTTATCCCAAAGGAAGAGATGATATTACCAAGAAAGGCAGTTTAGAGGAAGAAGAAATGAGGTTCAAGGTTTGACTTTTTGGGGAATATCCACAATTATTGGATGGGACCCAATTGAAGAGCCATAATGAAAACTAAGAAGAACTAAGAAGGAGTAATCAGACAAATGAGAGAGGTGTAATTCATCAACTACAGAAAAACTTACAGAAAAGAAAAAGTATCCAGGAGAAAGGGATTATCAACAACATCAAAGGCTTCAGAGTTCAAGAAAGTAGCTATTAAGACACTATTGTTGATTTTGTGGAGAACAATTCCAATCAAATGGTGAAGATGGAAGACAGACTACAGAAGAATTAGAAATGAATGAGAAAAGTGGAGTCCCTGTTTATAAACAACTTTCTCAAAAGGTTTAGTTAAAAGGGAGAGGAGAATTACAGAATTAAGTGGAAAAACAGCCAGTTTACGTTTAGTTACATGTAATAATTTTAAAAATATTTTTGCTATTAACTCAAGAAATATGTTTATTTAAGTGCCCACTGGAGATTAGCAGAACTAGTCCAGCATCATTAACCCAATAGATAGGCTATGAGTCAGTAACCCAGTAGGATTTCAGTGGAGAACAGAGTGGGATCAGATATAATAAGCAAGCCAAAAGGAAGACATGAGGAGTTCCCACTAGAAGCAATGGAATATCCAGATGGGATAGTATGGGAACTGGCAAGTGCTGAAACATGTGTTATTTGTGCAGAATTCTGCTGTTTGGTGCCTGCTTTGGCTACCACTCCATGCCAGCCTGTGCAAGTTGGTATGTCTCTCTTTGGTGCAGCAATTGAGTGAATACAGATAACACTGTGAATATGTGATGTTTTTAACATAAATGTTTTATTTGTAAATAGAAATAATGATGAGTGATAAAGATAGCCTAATTCTTGACTTAATGTTATTTACATGTGAAAAACTGCCAAGGAAATATGATCTATTGGCCACAGCTATTCCTTCTCCTTCTTGGCTAACACTAACTGGGATTTCCTTCCCTTTTTTTTTTCACTTTCATTAAACACCCTACTTTTGCTAAAGATTTGACCCTATTCTCCATAAGCACTTATCATTTCATCCCCTAGCTGAACCAGGGTGGGGTCTGAAAAGGAGACAAACAGACTCTCTAAGAGTTATCCTCTTCTCTTCTCAGGCTCCTTCCTTATCCTGACCTTGATGAGGGCTATGGGGATTTGTTTATGGGTACAGAATTAAAGCATGAGATAATTTTTTTAAAGTTTGTTAAATTAATCAATGCATTTTTCTTGGCATTCCCAGTTGAAAACTTTTTTTTTTACCCCCAGTGAAATATTTTATGTGGTTGTTTGGTTCTATATTGAGTTTAGACTTCTAATGCCTTGCTTGTGAATGTAGTCATTGTATTTCCATAGGAAAATGCACTGTGATTTCTAGACTGACTTAAATTTGGGGAATATAAACACATTTATAAGTTGGAGGCTTCTTCTCAATAGCATCCTATTTTTCATTTAAAAATTAAAATTCCAGACTTTTTTCTCTTTTAAAATTATGAAAATAACATAATTGTATTATTACTCTATATGATTCATTCATTGTCTAGCAATATCCACAATGAGTTAGCTAGGGATTTTTATCTCCATTTTAGGAATGAGCAAACTAAGGCTCAGGAAATGCAAATAACTTGATCATTTACACCGCTTGTAAAAGGCAAAACCAGAACTAGAATCTAGGCCTTCTGACTTGTATCTTTCCATCATATTATATTCTTTCTACTCTACTATTCTCAAGAGAAGAGGGGATATAAAACCCTTGAGATGACAGAATCATTAAAAACTGTGAACAGCATAATTTTACTGACAGTTTAATTTATGAAATTCAGGTAATTAATGTCAGCTCTGCTTATCAAAGTCTTCTCATCAGATGTTGAATTCAGAGGAAATAGGGTACCAGAGGTCCAGAATTCAAGTTGGTGTGAAAAATTGATAGCTGTTACTGAGCACAGCAATAGGGTAAATGTATCCCTGAGAAGTCAACTGGATTTTCACAGATGGTCTGTAGGGTTTGAAGGCTAATTTGATGAAGCAGAATTAAATGAGTGAAATTGTATGCAATCATTAATCCAGCCATACTTTAAATGCTTCATTGAAAAAGTTTTTATTGCTTATGGGTGAGCTTCAAATTAAAAGATCAAAACGAACAGTAGAAAGCTTAGTTTGAAAGAATGATAGTAAATTCACAGTAGAACTTTCCTATCATTTTTCATGTGAATATGAAATGACAATTCAGTAATCTATTGCCATTAGAACATTATTGAGGAAATTAGATGGTAAAATGGATAAGAACACTAGACCTGTAATCAGGAAGACGTGAGTTTAAAGCTGACTTCAGATATTTATTATCTGTGTGACATATCCTTTCGTTCATTTTGTGTATCAGAGGAAGTTGACTAGATGCTTATTTACTTAAGCAATTAGTTCAAGGATTATTAATACTTGCTTCTGGCAGCTTTTCAGAATTTTTTTGAAGGAAAAGTAACCTAGCTAAGTTTTACATTTTTTAAAAAACGCATTTGAAAAAATATCATTAGTTCTTAATAGATTCCTCCCAAAGTTTTCTTTTCATACTTTGTAATATATCTGTGATCTTGAAGACTTACTAGACTGCAGTGGCTTCGAGTAAGGCTATATCTCTAACAACAGACAGGCTTAACTAAAGATGATCATTTTATATCATCAGATCATCAGAATAACCCATGAAGACATTTTTCTAAGTTTTAGAGGAAGGGTACCAGACTGAAGAAGTTATGGAACTTTTAGGTATAATTGTGACAGTTTCAGATAAGCAACAAATTTTGAAAAACTGTCTCAAACTTAGGAGTGCTATTTTCAGCTTGTATCAAAATTCTTACCTATGTGTAGCCTATTTGTTTTCCAATCTCTGTGCCCTGGCACAGGATGCCTCTTCCTTTCATGCCTGAAATGCTCCCTGTCCCCACCTCAGCCTTTGGAACGCTTGCTCCCTTCAAGATTTGGCTCCATTTCCTTCTCCAACTGGAGACCTTTTGATCAGTCCAGATGTTAGTTGCCAACACCCCATGTCCAATTATCTTGTATTGATTTTGCATATATTTGGTATTTACTTTATTTGCATAAAGTCCTGGCCATGTCTTTTTCTTTTTTGTCCTTGTATTTCCAGTACCCAACAGAGAAACTGACAAAAAAAAGATAGGTCCTTAATAAATGTTTGTTAACTTTACTTAAATTAACCAGCTCACCAGATGTCTTTCGTGAATCCCATTGACCTTTCTGTTGGCCCAGAAATTTACTTATGTTATTTCATGACTAGGAATCAAAGGATCCATGTGTCAGTTTCAGGGGGAATAAGAACTTCATTTAGTAAGCATTTATCTGTCAGCAGAATATAAAGTTCCTGAGGGCAAGAAATATTTTGTTGAGTTTTTTGTCTTTGTAGTCCCATTGCCTACCTTAGTAGGCAAATAAATAATGAATGAATGTTTGCTATTGTTTAAACATTATGTCATGTATCAGTGCATCAGTGGAGCCCAGTAAATGGGTCTACTTTCTTTTCCTTTGATACATTAATTACATTAATGATCCTTAATTACATTTCCTATGCCATTTCTTGCATGCAAGTCATATTTGGGTAATATATTCTAGCCTGTTTAATCTTAGGAGACAGAATCACCTCACCCCGCCACCCACCCTAGCAGAAAGTACTAGTCCCATTGGTCAACCATCTCCCTCTATACAAATGACTTCTTGAAGGAAGGGGAGGGGATTGGCTAGACAGAGAAAGCAGCAGGTTGGGAAGAGGCCACTCTCAGAGCTCAGTTTGAGAAATAAAACTTTCTTCCACACACACACACCACACAAAGCAATAATGTGTTATATTCAAATGAACATGGTGGGGAAATAAGATAGATGTAATAAATGTAGCTTTATTTTAGTTCCTAAAATATAATGATTCACATTTTTTCATAACAAAACTTTTTACAATATTTAAAATCTATATTTCTTCTTTTTAGAATTATATGTGACTAAAACTGACTATGGTTGGAGTCCAACATAATTAATGTATTTTTTAAAAATACTTAGCAAATGTAGTTTATTTATCCTAGTAGTTTATTTACATTCCATTATATGGTCCATTATTATTATTATTATTATATAATGTCTATATTTTAGGTACATTTAGATAATTTTAGTATTAGCTATGATTTCTTTCCAAGCATTATGCCAATTTATTTATTTTAGTTACAACTAATAGACTGTATCTTCATAACCATAAAATCTTATAACATTTCATATCAACACATCAAATTATAGAAAGAAATTCTAAGAAAATTAATCATAATGTTGCCTCTGAGCACTAAAAATCTAGTCTTTTATACTGAAATATCCTGAAGCTTAATTATTCTTTCCCCTTGATTTTTCTTCTTGGAAACTGCAGAATAACAACCACATTTTGAATCGCCTTAAAATGAGAAGATAGTTGTACCTAGTGTTTATTTCCTATGTAAGAAGCATTTTAACAGATGCTATCTTGCTCCATTTCCAAATTATAATGGCTCCTTCTTACCATTTGTAATTTCTCCTTATCTTCTATTTCTTATCTCAGCTATAAAAAATGCCTCAGTACAATGACAAGAAGCTACCTAATATCCCAATTAATTCTTCTGAAAACAATATGAAATAGTTACTAACATACTTCCATCGATTAAAACTGAAATGGTATTGCACATCTGTCCTACCTACAAAAGGTATTGACCATGATGAAAGGGGTCTTGATTCATTGGCCAAGTGGCAGCAAACCCAATTATAAAACAATTAACAAGGTAGCATTGCAGGAGCTGAAAGTGTTACCTAAAGACCTGGAGTTCTAGAAAAAAAACTAGTGCTATGGGCTCACACATTTGAGATTACTACTTCTGTCGCTATGGCTGCCTTTGTGTTTCCACTCTTTGAGGAAGATCTCAAAAGGGTTTAACTTCGGAGTAAGAGTCATTGGTCAGGGGGGCAGCTGGGTAGCTCAGTGGATTGAGAGCCAGTCCTAGAGATGGGAGGTCCTAGGTTCAAATCTGGCCTCAGACACTTCCCAGCTGTGTGACCCTGGACAAGTCACTTAACCCCCATTGCCTAGCCCTTACTACTCTTCTGCCTTGGAGCCAATACACAGTATTGACTCCAAGACGGAAGGTAAGGGTTTAAAATAAAAGGAGTCATTGGTCAGAGTTATGGCAGCTTCTGAGAGAAGAAACATTAGAAAGTGAACTACAGAATTAATTAAGATGTCAACAGGCACATTGTTCATTCCTTGCCTGGCAGTGTGTACTAGGTGCTGGGAATATTTTTTTTTTTAATGCAACAGGGCAGAGAGAGTGAACTCCCTTGAAGAGTTTACATTCCATTCGATGAGACAAGATGTACATGTACAACCACATAAATGGAAATAAATAAATAAATAAATTCAATATCATGAGAGCACTAGCAACAGAAGAACTCTGAAAAAGCTTCATGTAAAAGGCATGAACTAAGTCCTTAAGAAAAGTAGAGATTCTAGGAGGTTCAGGTGAATGGGGAGAACATCCAGATATGAGGGTCAGATTGTGAAAAGGTCTTGGACTAGGCAGTGCATTTTTCACCTAAGACACATGAGAAATACATATGAGTAAGAAGGCCATTTGGCTGAACCATATAGGGAATATTGTATAATGAGGCTGGAAATCTAGTTGGAATTAAGTTGTGAAGGCCTTTAAAGACCAAGCAAAGCATTTTGCTTTGACCCAGAGGCACAAATAAATCACTAGAGTGATATGGTCTGGCCTCTGCTCCAGGAAAATAAGACATGTATGGGTTGATTTGGAGAGAAAAGAAACTTTAGGCAAAGAAAACTAAAATTAGGAAGGTTTTTTTTTTTTCCTGTAATCCAGGCAAGAGATGAAGATTTAAAGTGGGAGGTGGCCGTATAAGTAGAAAGAAGTTAAAAATACTGAAGTAGAGAAGATAAAATTTAATCACTAAATATGTGAAGTGAGGAATTGAGGAATGATAGTGATGCACTAAAATGAAGAGAAATTTATTCATGATGAAATGAGAATACCAGGGAGTGCAACGGGAGAGAAAGACAGAGATAAGTAGGATATGGTAGGGGGGGATTGTGGGAAGCAGGAATTAAATGGGGTTGGGTAGAGAGTGGATTATTCTTGGGTAGTTGGTGAATCAATAGCACAAGATTTGGACGATTAAGAGGTGATACAAGTTTGCTATCATAAACAGTAAGACTAGATGTAGTAGTGGCAATGGATCTGAGCAGTTCTGCTGAAGAGAGATGACGAATAGAATGACCCCTGATTCTGCTCAGTGGAATATTTAAAGTCAAATTTATTGGAATCAAATTTTAAAGTGCAGTCATCTGGTCCTTAATCTGATTTGGGCAGAAATATTACTACTGATGGTTCCAGAGAACTTTCAGATGGAGCACATTCTCCCAGGACTGTGGAGATTCTCTTCAGCCTGCTGTTGATTCATCTAGTCTGAGTACTAACAGCTGGGATGGACATTAAACTATGCATTAGAATGGTGGCACCAAAAAGTTCCTTTATAATTAATGAGCCTAAAAGGAATCCTCAAAGCTTGGGGCAAAAGGGAAATGGTACCCTATATAGACTTGCAAAACTAAGCCACATGTGAAGCCTGCATCCTGTTCATCTGAGGCTATCTTAAAGAAAAACAGTGTAAAATAGTAATAACCAGCAATAGAGACTGAGGACGGAGAAACAACTTGAAGATAGCTAGAAGAACAAGGCTCCCTATTCTTCTTCCCTGAAGTAATATACTTACATTTAGAGATTAATTTATTTTCCATAAGAATACATATTTATTTTTAATGTTCCTCAGTAGAAAAATAAAGCTCAGTATATTAAATTTATACTTATAGGTAACACTTCAGAACTATTATATAGAGGGAAACATGTTTATTTAAAACAACAAATATGTTCCTCATTATTCTGATGCAGGTATGGTATGTCATATAGAGGACAAGCCTTTGAATCAGAAAAAAAAAAAAACTTCATTTCCAGTCCTGTCTCTGATTCATAGGAGCTCTGTGACTGTGGGCATATCACTTATAAGTCTTTTAATCATCCCCCAACTTCTCTCTCCCTTATATTACTCCCCTGCCCACCACCCCTTTTCTTATTCCCTTTTTACTTCTCTAAAGGGTAAGATAGGATTCTATACCCCAATGGTACTGGATGTTCTTCTATCTCTGAACCAATTCCAATGAGAGTAGGGTTTAAGTATTACCCCAAATCACCTTCATCCTCCCCTCCATCGTAATAGTATTCTTCCCCCTCCCCCAGATATATCACCTAACCTATAGAATTATAGGCCATTTTTTAAGTCTCTGAATTACAAAAAACAGTAACTCCTAATGCTTTCTTAATGCATTTATGATATCGAGCAGAACTTACTAACAAATGTTTATATCCACTCATTAATTTTCACATGAAATCTATTCTGTTTATGTACTAGTATTTTCCTTCAAATCATTTAAGGGCAAAAGATTACTTACAATCACAGCAACAAAACAATTCTAAATAAACAAAAATGTTTTTCTTGAAGCAAGGACTAAAGATTAAGCTATTTCATATGTGAATGTTAGAACTATGTTACCTACTTCCCTACCATGATAGACTGCCAAATGCTTCACTCAGAGAAGACTTTGATATTTTGGAAATGCTATCTTGTGAAACTGGGACCATCTAGAATATTCTCGGTTGCTTTTTATGCTTACAAAAGCTTATAATCATATTACTCTTATCATAGTCCTGTTGCATAAACATCTCAAGTGGGCTGGCATATTCATTAAAGACATACACTCAATCTTATGATTTCATGGTCAAAAGGACAGGTTCTTAGGTGAGAAGCCTTAAGCACCAATATGTCAAGAACAAAAAGGAAAAAGAAACTAATGCAGTTTCATAAAAGAGGATCTGAGAGTGTGGACAGCCTGTCATTCATCTCCATTCAGGAATCAATGAGAGCAATCAGTAGCTTGAGCCAGAGAAAATGCAGTCAGATTAAATGCAGTTAGATGAGTTGTCTTAACAGACCTGAGGTGACCTTGCCAGGGTTGGGGGTGGGGGTGGAGTTACTCAATTCAATCAAATCTATGACCCAAGAGCTTATTTTGTGGTGAATTTCAAAGATGGTCTGAATGTTTTGCTCTGGTTGGATTGGCTTTTGATTCCCCTACTTACCCTCAGCTTTTTGCACCTATAGACCAGTAAAAAGGGTTGTCCTCAAAGTAATAAATTTTCTAGAAAGCAAAACTCACTCAATGAACTATATATATTCTTATTCTTTCAGTATATTTAATGTCCCAAAGAGAAAATAACAGTTTTATAGCAGAAGAGAAAAAACCTACCTGTGAAAGGTTTTGAGAAGAGTAATATGAAGGGATTTTTAAATAATGAAGAAGAGTAACAATTAGCTAGCACAGTGAATAAGGCACCAGGTCTGGAGTCAGGAAGACCCAAGTTCAAATTTGACCTCAAACATTCTCTAGATAGATGACCCTGGGTAAGTCACTTGATTCTAATTGAGCAGCCCTTACCACTTTTCTGTCTTAGAAGCCATAGTAGCAATTCTCTGAGAGAAAAATAAATGTTTTTTTTAATAATTAAAAAAATAAATGAAGAATAATCTGACAATAATATTAAGGATTACTCAAGTTTAGAGAAGAGTGTTTACCAGTCTATTAAAAAAGCATAGGATATAATAATGAGTTGACTTGGGTTGTTAGTTGGTGGTAGTATAAATAGAAAGGAGGGAACAGTTGTTAATTAATAGTTATTAAACCTAAATTTGAAAATGCATAATGATTGATTGGATGTGTAGGATCTGTAAGGTCAATGGAGGAGTCAAATGATTATAATACCAGATTTTCACATCTTTTACTTAGTGATTAGAGTTGTGATTTTATTGAAATCCAAAGGGGAAGCTGACATTCATGGAAAGAATAAGTGAAATTCTGGACATGTTGACTTCGAGTTTCTAAGTGGACATTGTAATAATTAAAATTGGTGAGGCCATAAACTGTAGTGATTAAATAGTGGAAGACTTAAATGGATGGCATATAAAGAGTGGATGAGTAAGTTGTGAGCACAGAAAATATGTTTTCACTACAGTGTCTTGTTTCAAATCAAATATAAGGTGGTCGCCAGGGAAATATTCCCAATTATGAATATACCCAAGTCAACTGGGTTTTATAGAGAATTTAATTAATAATACAATGAGGAATTAAAGAAAGAGAGAAAGAGAGAAAAAGGAAATAATGAGAAAAGGATAAGCCGGCCCTGGCTAGTCCTGGCCAACCCAGGCCTAAGCCCTAAGAGAAAAGATCAGTCAGTCCTTAATCACTCACCACAAGATCTGTCCAAGCAAGGATTCTAGTGACACCAGGCCAGCATCATCTCAGCTGCCTCCACCAGCTCAATCCTCAATCTGAATGTCCCTGAATGAATCTGAGCTCCTATTTAAAGGGCATTTTTTCCTGTCACCTCCCCTAAGTCCTTATATCTACCAATCACAGTAGACATTTTTCAAAGGACAGACCATTCTTATTTCACACCTAAGAAGGCTTTAAATTTTTTATTAAGATCACACCAGAAAACCTCTAAGTAAGTTTCTTACCTCTTTGCTCCTTGTAAGTTCACAAGTTGCCTGACCTTTATAGGTACTTAGCACCCTTTTGTATTATATTCAAAAATAGGCATGCCTTAAAGAACTTTTTGCCTTATTATAAGTATAGGTTTAAGTACTTTTCATTGTTCAGCAAAGAGCTTACAACTTTATCTTCCCCTAAGGCATGCTTAAGTAGGGGTGGAATAGAGGTCTCACATTCCTGATCTAAGTAGAGTTCTCACATTCCTGATCTAAGTACCTTCACTGCCCAAATGGAGAATGGTCCCAATGGGGAATGATCCCAATGGGGAATGCTCTTAACCCAACCTTATGAAGTAGGGTCTGGGAATTTTTTAAGGTTTACAATCCTAACCTTATGAAGTAGGGTTTGAGAATTTTAAGGTTCACAACATCTAGATGGTAATATCCTTTAAGCAGTCTGAAGATTAGAAGGGAGGTCCAGTTTGGAAAAAGAGAGTTGGCAGCTCTTCATATGATAAGGAAAATTAAAATGTGAAAGGGAATTAAATTCCCAAGGGGATGAATCTAGAGAAAGATTAGGTCAAGGACAGAAAATTATAGAACCCCAACTTGAAGGGGCTAGGAAGTGGAGCCAACAAAGGAGACAAAGAGATATTTGGAAATATAGTTAGAAGGTACCAAGAGAGAAGACAATATCCAGGAGAAAAGAGTGCTCTATTTATTTTGTCTCTACGCTTCATACACAACAGGCATTTGACACATTTTTTAAATATTTAAATGAATTATTATTTTGTTTTTCAGTTAAATATTTTGTGTAGACATAGAATATATGCTATTTCCTACCTTTATAATAAAACATGAGATTTTCCTTACATTATGCTAAATATACTTAGTAACATTCCAGTAATATGTACACTACCTTAAAGCTAATAAATGAACTATAATTTTTTTAACAGACCAGTCAGAAATAATTTCTTCTTTGGAACATTTGGCATCACCTTGTCCTTGGTGAACAATTGCTTACAAACTATAGTCTATAGGGTTGAAAACAGAAGTAAATATTAAACTGGCTTTCTAGATGGAAAAAAAAGTATGCATGACACAAATAAGGTTAATCTGTATTATTAACCTTTTCTTCATTGCTTTCTTAAGTCTACAAAAATCAACAAAACAATACATTTATAGAATTTGCCCATTTAAGAGATTTATAGGCTCATATTGAAAATTAACAATCAGATCTGGCAAACAAAAATATTTGTTCTAGTCCACTCCTAGCTGCTAGCTGAACGTATCTTATAGAATTTTTATGTTTTTTGCCAAAAAATGTAAGTATATATAGCCCTAGAAAATGTTTGGTTTACTCTATTTTGTAGGCAATACTGCAAAATGGATAGACTTCTCTGTGAGTTAGGAAGACCTCAGTTCAAGTCTTCTGATCTATTTATCACATCCAGACTTTTTAAAAAAATCTGTGTTTTAGAGGGATTAGTGTTTGTATGTGTAGATGTAAACACACTGATTACATTTTTTATGTATTTAAATAAATAAATATATTTGGACATCAAAATTGCTTAATCAATTAAAATCATGTGCAAATATAATCATTCACATTATTGTCTTCCTACTAAAGCTTTCTTAATCACAAGTAAAAGAGCATATACATACATATATATATATATTTTATACATGTTTAAGGGATAAGACAGATCATTTTGTAATTAAATTTCACTGTATTTCAAAGATATCAGTACATATTATAAAATATAAATGTCTGGAATAAATGTCAGTTTGCTGTTCTATTTGTCATTTACATTCCATAAAATAATAATGCATAAAAGTTGGGTTGCATAAAATCTAAATATATTGTTTGTCATACCTATAAAATTACATTTTAAAATCTATGGCATAATCCAAAAAATATTAGTAATTTAAATACTTTTAGAATAGTAAGTATTTCCAAGTTATAGAAGATACACTGACATTAAATTCTAGAATTAAAACTATAATTTAGATACCAAAATCATATTGGCAAAATATTATGAAAATTGATAAAATATTTTTGCATACTTCAAAGGGTTCTTGTGGGTGCAAATAAAAAAAGATGTTAGTCAAGGAATTTATTTCTTTGATAAGAACATAAATCAGAATTGCATTCTAAAGATTCCTGAACTCTTAGTTCTTTTATACAACTACTTAATTTAGCACTTTGCTATTAACTGTAAGACAAAACAACTTTACCTTCTTAGATCTCAGTTTATACCCTTATAATATAGGATGTTTTAATTATATGATGGCCAATGATTCCTTATAAATCTGAATTCTGTAATCATATTTATCCTCACATCTCAGTGCTTGACTCAGTCTCTTTAGTAATTCCATTTGAAATCATAAAACCTTAGTAATGGACAATACTAAAATCTGTTTTGCCCACAGGTCTATTACATATTTTCAGAAATAGATATGATTTAGTTAAAAACTAACATTTTATGGAAACAAGTCAACCCACATTTATTAAATGTTTACTATGTACCAACACTGGGGAAACACATATAATAAGAATTAAAGATAATTCCTGCCTTTGAGGACCTTACAATCTAAAGGAAACAGAATAAAAAGAAGCTGGGGTAGTAGTAAGTACCTACATGCAAGAATGAGAGAAAATTCAGTGTCTAAAGTGGAGGAGTGAGGAATAATAGCTAGCTGGCCTGAGACTTTTCCTAAAAAGGGAGGTTCTGAGAGGAACCCTATAAGGAACTTCCAGTGTGAGGAGTGTGGAGTGGATTCTGTTTCTAGGCTATGGAGGTTTCTGGGAAATAATAGAGGAAATCAAGAAAGTAAAGAGTAGAACCTAAAATGACCCCCAGGCTTATTCCTCCATGTGAAAACTCCCTTAGTATAAGCATCACACTTCCATTCTTGCGGAAAAAAAATCTAATCAGATAAATAAATACATTATATAGGTGTATTCAATCTCTCCCTATCTTCTTCTATTCCTACTTTCTTACATGCATTCAGAATTTGTACATGTGTACATATAAACACATCTATGTAATATTTTACACATACTTAATGATGATTTCAACACGAGAGTTTTCTGGTAAGTTTTGAAGGAAATAAAATGTGGCCCAAAATCATTAATAAATTAAGAGTCCCAGAAAAGATAAGTACATTAATTCAGATCTCAGTTAATCTCAAAGTATTACATTAGCTAAAATATAAACCCTTCTGCCTACTATTTTCTATTTTTCTAAGCTTCTTAAAGGTTTTTTTAATTGTTCTTCTATCAACTGTGCCTGTGCCATCTGATAAACACACACATGCTCATAGTTATAGATAAATGTTTTATATAGAGCTAAAGATAAATTGATGATTCTAATAAACCAAAGACTAGATAACCACAATTTTCCTATAATCATTTAATACTTTGAAACACCCTATGCCTAGGCATTAATCTTCTCCTTCAGAATAAAGAGAAGAAAGCTTATGCTTTTTATTTGCTTCATGTAGATAATTAAAATTTTATTATTCAACTAGCATGCTATTGATGCCTCTGCTGATCCTTAAAACATCTGGCCCCCTGCTTAAAATTCATCGAGTGCACTGATGTCAACCCATGCTGATAATCAGAGGACCTTCAATTAAGTACCTACAAGGCAACCAATGATAAACAAGAGAAAAGACTGTAGAAGTCTGCCAAAGAATTCTTTCGTGGCTTGATTCTCAAAAGCAATTAGAATCACTTCTTTTGGCCTTGGAATTAATGAATTTCCATTAAAATTTAAATTTCAAATGATTCCAAGGATATCAAACGTGAGAAGTTGAGCTGATTGTCTACATAATAAATCACACCACAGGAATGTGTCAAAAAGACTAATGTAAGTTCGGTGCCGTCTTAAGTTGTGTCTTTCATTGTCATCTGCACTAGAACATCTATAATTGCTTCCTTTCAATTTTAGCAACCCTAGCAAAATAGCCAGTGTTATTGGACTCTTTCTTTCTCTTGGGCTAGGCTTTCTCAAATTATCATTTCACGGCTACCACTGAGAGCAGCTTGGGTTTACATAAGGGGTTTGTTCTAATAATTGAATATGGTATAAATCTTAAAACAATACCCGTTGCAATTTCTTTAATTTAAGCACATTAGCATAGTGTGCATTGAGAATAAATAAGCTGACTTTGTTAAGACCCTGATTTCCTTGTTCCCTGATGATTAGCAGTAATTTTAACTTGATTCCATTGGCATTCAATCTACCTAATACATGACTAGACAAACAAGCAAAAAGGGGATATCTTGAAAAAAGCATAGAAGTATAAATCTAAGAAGAAAGTAAGATCTTTGGCCATGCAAATAAATAAAAAAGTTTGTTAGATCAGCAATGAAAAATAATGTATGGAACAGGTAAAAATTAAAAAGATTTCTTATTTATGTGATAAATAATTTTAAACATGGTCAGTTTATTTCAGACTAATCGTGAACAGGAAAGAAAAATGACAAATTCTATACAATACTTATTTTTTTAGACTTTTACTCTTTCTAAAATGACAAGAGGTTTACTCTGTCAGAACCTACAAACATCTATAGTTATTCCCCTCTGATGTCTAGTGGAGCTGCTCTTTTAAATCTGCAGAGCAAACAAGAAAACAATATTTTTCCTCAATTCATCACAAAACATAAAGCAATCATAAAATACTGTCACATAAGAAATGGAAGGGAACTTGGACTAAACTGGACAGTTTATAGGAAAACAGAATTCCCTTCTGCTGCTCCGTGAAGAGGAAACAATAACTCAGGAAATAGTACATCTCCCTTTTTGATATACACGATTTTTAGCCAGTTTTGTCTCACAAAAAGCCTAAATCTGCATCTCTGTCATTTGGGAAGGGGTGTAGGAAGAAAAAACAGAATGAGTCTAATTCATTTTCTATCTACAGTTCTGCAAATGCTTGAAGACAGCTATCATTAAGCCTTCTTGAAACTTTTCTTTTTCTCTAAAGTTAACCTCCCTAATTACTTCACCTTTCAGGTATTTACCTTCACATCTTGGAATCTTTGGTTTCCTTTAAAATCCAGATCATACTTTATTTTCTACATCTCTCTTTCCTGATTCATTCTTTCTAAATTGTGCCAACTGTTACTGATCTCCCTCCTGAAACTACCTTGTATTCCTTTTTGTCTAAGGTATATAGATAAAATATACAAACATGTATACATATCTCTGTATTTATGTTTACATATATGTGTGCATGTGTGTGTGGGGTTATGTTTACAAATTATCTCCCACATTAAAAGGTAACTTTCTTTGAGAGCAAGCACTATTTGACTTCTGTTTTTGTATTCCAATCATTCAGCCTGGTACATTCTAGGAATTTAATAAATGCTTACTGTGTGATTTTGCCATTGGAGAAAATATCCACATTGAACAGATAAAGCATCACTTTTGATACTTGAGTATCATTGTTGTTGAGTTGTTCCAGTTGTGTCTGACTTCATGATTCCATTTGGAGTTTCCCTGGCAGAGACCCTGGAATGGTTTGCCATTTCCCTTTCCAGCTCCTTTTACAAATGAGGAAACTGGAGCAAATAGAGATAAGTGACTTGCCCAGAGTCAATATAGCTAGTAAGTGTTTGAGGCCAGCTTTGAACTCAAGAAGATGAATCTTCCTGTCTCCAGGCCACTTGGCTGCCCCATAGATTATTATCATTAGGCTTGAAAACATCATCCAGCACTTTGGTAATTTGCATGTTAATGCTAATTTAAAATATTCAAAATGTTATGTGCTTAGATTAATAACACTGTATAGATTTGGATTAAATTCTTTGTACTTGTATTCTCACATTTCTGAAATATGTGATAAAGGTTTCATTTTACAGCTAGTGTTCATACCACTGACACTAAATGGCAATGTGACCATAAGTAAGGGATAATTTCTCTGAGGCTCAGGTAACTCTTTAAAACTAAATCAATGAAAAGTTATAATCTTAAATTGTAATATGTATTTAAAAGTTGTAATCTAGAGGTAGTTCCCAAATCTCCAAAATAATAGAATCTTGATATACTGTCATTTTACCCCCAAAAATTTCTTTTCCAACTAATTTTCCAATTCAAATATATATTTTTCTTTCAAATAGCAAAGTCCTCAAGAGGTTTTCAGATGAAAAACCAAAGCTCTTTATAGTTATGTGGGGCAAATTCTCTAAATCAATATTGATTAGAGAAATGCAAATTAAAATGACTCTGAGGTACCCCAATGAGATTGGCTAATATGACAGAAAAGAAAAATGACAAATATTAGCAGGTGGGAAAATTGGGACACTAATGTATTATTGGTAGAGTTGTGAACTTATCTAACCAATAGTCTCCATGGATTTAGTTGTCCTCTTGGTAAAAACAATTCTCATATCTTCCCATCTTACTGTTGATCTTGAATTTTGTACTTCCAATTGCTTTTTAAATATCTTGAATAGATGTCTAGGAAAAAACTTCTCAATAGGTCCAAAACAGAATTCATTCAGTCACTAAAGTTATTTTCCTACACCACAGGTCCAATCATGCCACCACCAGCCCTCAACTCCCACTCAAACTCCAGGGACTTCCTTTGGCTGTAAGAGATTAAATACAAAATACTCTGGCATTCAAAGTCCTTCATAACCTAGCCTCTCTTACCTTTCCAGCCTTCTTACTCACTTAAATGTACTTCTCCTTCCAGGGGCTCTGGCTGGCCTCCTGGCTATTCAACAAACAAAATACTTCATCTCTTGGCTCTGGTCATTTTCAATGGGCCTGTCCCCTAAATTGTCTTCACCTCTTGGCTGTCCTAACTTCTTTAAATCCCAACTGCAATCCCACCACCTTCCCCCTTAATTTTAACGCCTTCCCTCTGTGAATTATTTCCAATTTATCCTCTATATAGCTTGCTTTGTATATTTTTATTCCCATGTTTCCCTCATTAGATTGTAAGTTCCTTGAGTCAGGAACTATTCTTTGTTTTTATTTTTATCTTTAGTATTTGTTCCTGCCACATAATGGGTGCTTCATAAATGTTTATTTATTGATGGAAAACTTTAACACTTTCAATTTCCTTTCCAGGTATTTATAACCTGGACCCAACCCAATTCCAAATATATCTCTAATTCTTCCCTTCAATTATCCTTTAAATTTGGCCATTCTGTCATACTATTCCAGTTTCCATATCTGTCCAGATCATTTCATTTGCAGAGAATGCCCTCTCTTCTTTTCCTTGTTGAATTCTATTAACTCTTTAAGGTCCATTTTGAATTTCCATATCCATTACACCTTTCTTGGCAACTCTAATTCACAGTGATCTCATGCTTCTCTGAACTCATACTTCTTATTGTCTGTTGCTTTGATTTGGAGTTTATTTATATCATCTCAAGGTTGAAAGGGGGACCTGAGAGGTCATCTGGTTCAACTTTGATCTGAAACATCCTTTATTTTTACAACTTCCTTGGCAAGTGGTCTTCCTTCCAGTCTCCTCTTGGAGAAAGATAGCCACACAAAGCTATTTTAAAAAATACCATTTTACTTTTGCACAACTGTATTTGTTGTAAAATTATTGTTGTTGGGGTTTTTTTAATGAAATTGGATTAAATCTGTATATTTGTTCTTTTTGAATCATTTGTTGCCTTGTAATATGTATTTTCTCATAATCTTAATTGATTGTATTTATTTCTTTCCTTCCTTATTAGATTATAATCTCCTAGACAGTAAGGGCAGTAGATAACAGTAAAAGGACAAAAATTAAGGAGAGAAGACCTAGCTTTAGGTATTATTTCTATTACTTTCTATTCAACATGTGATAAATCACTTAACTTCTCTGATACTCAGTTTTTTTTTAATTTCTAAAAACTCAATTTCCTTGACATTACTTAGGTGATTGTTATGAGATTACAATAAGGAAAATATATGTAAAGTCTTTTATAACTGGATATATAGTTATTATATCCCATTTTATTTCCTATAATATGTATATGAGGTGAATTTCTATTTATTTATAGAGGACATTTTATCAATTATTATTAAGTTTTAATTTCATTAATACTGATATGAAGGATCCTATTTAATTTATCTTTGTTGTTTTACTTGTGAAGAACCTGTTTAGATATCTGTTTATGCTTTGTTTAGTCCTAGAGACTGAGATATGGAAGTGATAAATTTCAAATAGAAAAAAAAGAAATAAGCTGTAGTTTTGGCAGGTGTTATATTCATATATATATATAATTTTTAAAGGCAGAACATGTTTTTCTTTGTCTGGTGATAAATTTGGATAGGTTTTTCAGATACTAGTAAATACTGTCAGTAAGGTCTGTTGTACATTCATATCAAAGAGATAGAGGTATGACTTACTGAATTGAATAGACAATCTAATACTATTGAACATCTTCAGTGATGGACTAAGGTAGACCAAACAAATTTCAATTGCACTGTGTGCGAGCATATAAAAGGAGATTTGGAAGGAAAAATGACACTCAGAAAATGTTGTGAGTAATTGCATGCTATAGTGTCATTTTATATACTTCCTTTGTTAATGTTTTCCTGCCATCTATCCTGCCAAGAAATGTGTTGAAAGCAGCCAAAGGTAGGACCTCATTGAGAAACCCTGTGTTTGAGAAACTGGCATTTTTATCCACACTAGTGACTGAAAGGCTTGATTGCCTTTTTTTTTTTAATAAAAAAGATTCTTTATTGGAGAGTAAAAGGATTGTAATGTGGGGTCCCTCACAACACTCAAGTCCTGCAGCCCAAAAGGAAGAGGGGCCACTGAGTTTAAAAACATTTCAGAGGCTCAGTCTCAAGAAGGGGTGCTTGATTGACCACTGAAGCTAAGCCAACAATAGTAGATTAACAAACATGACAGAAAACTTCGTTTATGATAACAAAATACTATTTCTGACTTTTGTTCTTTTTTTTCTGATACTAGCTAATTCAATCTTTACATGAGGTAGTTTTCTTCTTGGCAGTTATTAGTCAAATGACGATTTCATTTAACTAAAATTTTATTTACTGTTTTCCATACATTTTATTTACAGCATGAGAGAAAAATCAAAAGTTTATAGTCGGTAGATTTCTAATAACATTTTAAACCAAGAAAAGTAACTAACATTTGATTGAAAAGTTTATATCAAAATGATCTTCATACATTTGAGAAGTCCAATCAAATACATTTTGGTAAAAATGACATGACATTTTTTAGATTGGGATTTGGATATGTGATTTCGATAGAACTTAGCAGCTCATCTATGGCATATAGTCTTAGGACAGTGGTTCTCAAACTTAATGGTCTCAGAGCACCCTTAGAATGAAAAATTGCTGTGAATCTCAAATGGTTTCTGTTTATGTGAATTACATACAATGTTATTTACCATCTGAGAAATTAAAATGTCTATAAAAGTAATTTTGGCATTATAGTCCTATGCAAGAGAATCCCTTGAGAATCCCCAGGTGTTTCTAAACCACACTTTGATTGAGAATTGCTGGTCATTGGAAATTGTCTGAGATAGTGAAAGGTTAAGAGATTTGCCCATTGAGTTTAAAAAGCCACTCTATGCCAGAGGAAGGACTTCCAGCCTCAGCTACACCACACTGCTTTGGGCAAAAGCATAGAATGAGGAAAAAGAAGACAAAGTGACCACCTTGCAATTCTTGCTGACCATGCTAGTCTACCATCCTTCTCCATATCTTGGCACTAGGCATTCCCTCCTTTCTCACCATCAGTTCATAAAATGACTTACTTTCTTTAATGTTCAGCTCAAGGGCCACTTTTAAAAATAACATCTTTTTTTTTTTCCTGACATCTCCCCAATTTGTACTATGATCATTTGTATATGCTTCCATATATATCTTTTCTCTTCTCCCACCCCAAGCCCCAGATTCAATGTTAGCTCAGGTACTGATTCATCTTTGTCTGAAAATTGTCATAGTGTAGCACAATGCCTGGCACAAAATAGATATTTTATTAAATGCTTGTTGATTGATAAGTTGATGAATTGATTGATTGATCTATCAAATGACCAAAGAATTCAAAAGCAGGAAAAAAAATCCAATGATGAATATTTATAAATGATTTAGTACTTTTGGAAAAAGTTGGAGTATTATGCTTTGCTCTGAATTTCTTAAATTGAGAGATATATGGAAAATCTAGGGATGGTTATGAGATGGAAACTAAAAGCCCAATTAGAAAAGGGATCTCCCCATTATTTTGTACATATGTGCACATGTTTTATTTCTCCCATAAAATGTAAGCTCCTTCAGGGATTGTTCTATTTAACTCTGGCCATTGTACCCCTCAGCACTTAGCTATGAGCCTCACATCTAGTGGGCACTCAACAATTATGAATTGATGGAGAAAGGTAGTAAGAGACAGAGGTGGGATTTGCATTCGGGTCCTCTTACTTTGAATCCAGTGCTCTATCAATTCTCTTTAGTTTCTCTCCTTTTGTTTATATAGTCATATTAAAGGAAATCAAGAGAGATTAAAATATCCTCACACAGCTCATTACATTTTCACATTCCCCTTAGGGAAAGAAATGGGCACAGTAAACATTTTTTCTAACCTAAATTTCTAACCTACATGCCATTTTCATAGTATCAGCAGTGTATCTAGTACCTCAGGGATACGTGAGCAAATCACAAAGCAGTCAGTTAATCCTAGTTTCAGAAAACACCTTTTGTGAGTTATTAAAAGAGAAAGTTTTTTAATTGTTCAATTGTTTCAGTTGTGTCTGACTCCTTGTGACCCCATTTGAGGTTTTCTTGGCAGATATACTAGAATGGTTTGCCATTTCCTTCTCCAGCTCATTTTGCAGTTGAGGAAATTGAGGCAAACCCAGTAAAGTGATTTGCCCAGGTTACACAAATAGTTAGTGTCTGAGGCTGTAGTTAAACTCAGGTCTTCCTGACTGCAGACTCTGAGTTAAATTATGTAATTATGATTAGCTCTAAGGTCTCCTCTAACTTTAGAGCTATGATCCTAAGCTCATTATAAAAGATTTCCACTAAAGGAGAGATAAATAAGCCATTTTGTCCTTGTCTATGATTTCTTTTTGAATACAAACTATGATGCTTTTGTAGGGAGGATTTATTTCATCATTTAATTAAAGTATTCCTTCTGTTCGTCTCCAAGCCCATAGTTCATCAACTTTAGGTCACCAAGCAGTAGTTATTTGAATGTCCTGCTGTGAATTATTCACAGTTCATGTCATTTTTCCAAATGACTTCAATAATGGAAGTCATGTAGTCTAGTCAAGTTTAAGATGTCACTGATGATGATCAACATCTCTTTTAAGTGTGATTCAGAGATGGCATTTGTAAAATCATTCAAAAGTTGCATGGAACTTCTTTAACTGGGACAAGCCTTTTAGACAGTCATATGGGGCCAAATCTACCTCACTTGCATAGACCTTCAATTTGATTAATAGTCACTATCAAACCATACTATTGTTACACTTTCACAAGGGATACCAAGAGACATTGTGGCCTCCTTGATTGATAAATCATGTTTTTGTGACTTTCTAAATCATATATACTTTTTTCACACATACTTTCTTGTTGCCAAAGATACTTTTTTGCCAGGACTTTTCTTTAAACCTGATAGATTATAAACAAAGGAGGCTAAGAGTCAGATGGAAAGTGTGTAGAGGAACTTGTAATCACTTATAATCTTCAGTAGATAGCCTTGAATTGTGATTATTGATTAAAAGAGTGATAAAACTACAATTCTTGGAAGGGTTTTTAAAATTTATTTCCAAGATTACATATCAACATATTTTTAAATATTTGTTTTCTGATATTTTACAATCCATATTTTCTCCCTCCCTCCCACCTTCCTCACTGCCCAAGAAGTCAAGTAATATAAAATGGGTTGTACAAATATTTTCATGTAATATATATTTCTATGTTCAACATCTTGTAAAATGAGACATGTATTGCTTACACTAAAGAAAAATTCATGGAAGAAATAAAATTAAAAAATTATATGTTTCAAATTTCATTTAAACTATTTCTTCATGGCAGTGGATATCCTATTTTTTTTTTTTGTCAAGCATCTCTTGGAGTTGTTCTATCCTGGCCTTGTTGATAATAGTTAATTCATTCAAAGTTGGTCATCATATATTATTGTTGTTACTGTGTAAGAATTTATCCTGATTTGCTTTCTTTGTATAACTTTATAAGAGTCTTTCCAGGTTTTTTAGTGATCATCTTGTTTGTTATAACTTATGGCACAACAGTGTTCCATTACAAGCATATACAAGAACTTGTTCAACCATTTCCCAACTGATGGACATCCCTTTGGTGTCTAAACTTATCGCTACAAAAAGAGCTACTATAAATATTTTTTGTAAAGAGAGATTCTTTTCTCCTATCTTTAATCTCTTTGGGATACAGACCTAGTAGTGGTATTTCAGGGTCAAAGAGTATGTACAGTTTGATGGCCTTTGGGCAAGGTTCCAGATTGCTCTCCAGATCAGTTGTATCAGTTCGCAGTTCCAACAGCAGTTGCCCCCTCTAACATTTGTCATTTTCCTTTTTTTGTCATCTTAGCCAGTCTGATGGGTGTGAGGTGGCACCTCAAAGTTGTTTTAATTTGCATCCATCTAGTCAATAGTGATTCAGAGAATTTTTTTCATATAACTAAAGATAGTTTTAATTTATTCATCTGAGAATTGCCTTTGATCACATGTCAACTGGGAAATACTTTGTATTGGTTCCTCGACATTTATAAAATGAGAAGACAATTAGGGTCAATATATATGTGACCTTGATCTAAAAAAAATTTTTTTAAAGTTAAAAATTGGAATGATTATAAACCTTGGGTTATCCTCTTAAAAATTAGAGACAACAAATGAATTTCTCTTTGTATTTTTCAATATCATGAGAATGATACTTTAGGCATACACACACACACACACACATATATATATACATATATATATACATATGTATCAAAGAAATTTATGTACTCAGACCTAGGTAGGGACAAGAGTTCTTCATACACACACACACACACACACACACACACACACACACACACACACACACACACATATATATGTTCATACTCAGAGACCTTCGTGTCTATGATCCTTTTTTTTCTATGCTTGCGAACTCTTTTAGGTAGTTTGGAAACTCTTAATTACTGGAGATAGCATTTACAGAGAATGTCTGTGAATATTTCCTAATACCTAGGATTGTATTTATGTTTTGTATTCCCTGCAAATACATATAGTAGCCATACTGAATCACTGTTTGAACATTTGCAGAATTTAAAGAAAAGAAATCCATGAGCAGCCTAGCTTGGGTGCACCCTCAGTGAACTTAACCCAAACCACTTGGTCAGGAGTATTACAATTAGGGGGGAAAGTGTTATAAATCGAAACCCTTGAATGATTGGAAACTTATAGAAATCTCTTTCACCATTGCTGTGTCCAGCATTCTTAGAGACAGAGAAACTCCAGTTCCAATCTATAAATCAGGGACCTTTTCAAGGAAATTACAAAAAACTAAAACATTAGTTACGTTCCCTCAGCCAAAAAGTACTTCACAAGTAAATTGATTTAAAAAGGACTTTTGACACATGCCTATATTAATTAAGTTCCTACTCTATTGGATGAAGATCTGAGGGAAATACAAATTTCAAATGAGACATGGTCTCTGCCTACATGAATCTTCCAATAAAATACAGGCACTTTACCCCCTTAAAAGATTTTCTACCATGAGGCAAGGTAGTTTGAGCCCAAATTGCATATCAAAAAGCAATGACACCTAGCTGATTTAATTTGTGTTATTTGCCAAAGGTACTATGGAATTTGAATTCATGATTTATATAATGCAAACTTCAACGAAAAGGGTCTTGAATAGAAAACTTGGGGGAAGGGGAATTTAGGAGATTTTCTAAAATATGTCTGTTCTATATACACACAGAGATAAAGGAGTGACTAGTCAGATGAAGTTAAGCCTCTTTTCTTTGGGGAAAAGATTGCAGTTTATATTATCAATATAAAGATCCCAGAAGGACTGAAGCCAGCCTTAGAGATATTTTTATCCACCTGTTCTTTCTATAGGGTCTCTATGAATTTGTTAAAAAAATATTTTTTTCTAACTGTACTTCATTCAGCATAATCCTATATACTTTGGGCATTTAAAAACATTACTCCTGAGAAAGACTCCAGAGGATGCACCAGATGGACACACTTTTAAGGATAAGGCTTCAGAATGCTTTATTTCATTGTGCTCATTTTAGAGATGAAAAACCAGAGAGGTCCAAAGTCACACAGCTAATAAACAGTAGAGCTCAAATTTGAATCCAGGTCTCTAAACTCAAAATTTAACATTTTTTCCATTATACCAGGATACTTCTAAAGGTTCTAAAGTAGCTATTTCAGGGGGCAGCTGGATGGCTCAGTGGATTGAGAGCCAGGCCTAGAGACAGGAGGTCCTAGGTTCAAATCTGGTCTCAGACACTTCCCAGCTGTGTGACCCTGGGCAAGTCACTTAACCCCCATTGCCTCACCCTTACCACTCTTCTGCCTTACACAGTATTGATTCTAAAATGGAAGGTAAGGGTTTATAAAATAATAATAATAATAAAGTTTCTATTACAGAAAAAAAAACTTCTGCAATATTAGCTAGGTGACACAGTCAGTCATGTGAGAGAGTGCTAGATCTGGGGTAAGGAAGACTCATCTTCCTGAGTTCAAATCCAGACTCAGACACTAGTTGTATAACCCTGGAAAGTCACTTAATGCTCTTTGCCTCAGTTTTTCATCTGTAAAATGGCTAAAGAAGGAAACCACTGCAATATCTCTGCCAAGAAAGCCCCAAATGGGATCATGAAGTGTCAGACATGACTGAAATAACTGCAGGACAATTACTATTTGGATCATGATTTACAGTTCACATGGTGTCTTTGACCCTCATTGTATTTAATCTCTCAAGTTATCAACTATAAATACGTAAATTATTGTATATATGTATGTAAATATGTAAATATGTAAAAATATAAATATATGTAAATGAAACACCTCTATTGGAAAAATCAGTTATCTTGAATTATCACCTTATGTAAAAAGATATCAAATATTTTTCATCTTAATAGCTAATTAAAATTTTATTAAGAACATATTTCATATAAAAATAAGCACTACTTTATATGATGTAGATATTATTTCACTATAATTTTGGCTATCAAATTTGTAAAATTCCCTTACCATTTACCTGAAAATAATCTGTCCCTTTTATAGATTTACATATTAGATTGTCCCTAATGATTTTTTTCAAGGAAAGTCATTTTGAATAGAAGGCTTAGATATGGAGTTTTGTTCCTTTTTCATTTAAAGGATTAGATTTTTTTTTAATATAACTTTAGTGGAGTTTTCTGATTTTATTCAATGATTGATTGAGTTTTAGGAACTGGATATTTAAAGGTGTGCCCATTAAGAAACATGTAGTTTTCTTTAAAAGCCTAATAATTCCAAAGTTTTAAAGTGTTTCTAATCTTTTTTTTTTTTAACTTTAGAGGTGTCTTTTAGGAACTTCCTTCTTTTAAAAAAAAATATGTATCTGAGGTTCATCAGTTCCTTTCGTTTGCTTCAGAGTTTCTCATTCTTCTATTAAATAGAAGTAAAGTATTTTAATTAGATAAATACATTTATTTTTATTAAATAAGTATCAAACTCTCCTATATAACACATACATGAAAGACAATGTGTAGTAACAAGAGTAGTCAGAAAGGGGGGCAGCTAGGTGGCTCAGTGGATTGAGAGCCAAGCCTAGAGATGAGAGGTCCTGGGTTCAAACCTGACCTCAGATACTTCTTAGCTGTGTGACCCTGGGCAAGTCACTTGACCCCCATTGCCTAGCCCTTACCACTCTTCTGCCTTGGAGCCAATTCACAGTATTGATTCTAGGATGGAAGGTGAGGGTTAAAAAAAAAAAAAGAGTCCTCAGAAAGGTGTAGATTCAAGTTCTGTCTCTATGCCCACTTGTACTTACTGGACTATTCGATTATGGCCAATCCATCAAGTTTCTCAGGCCCCTGGAAAACTCTTATTATTGTTGTTCAGTCATGCCTGGCTCTTTTCCTGACTTCATTTGGGGGTTTTCTTTGCGAAGATACTGGCATGGGCCACCATTTCTTTTTCCAGTTTGTTTTACTGATGAAGACATTGAGGCAAACAGGATTATATATCTGGCCCAGGATCACATAGTTACCAAGTAGTGTCTGAGATCAGATTTGAACTCAGTTCCTCCTAATTCCAGGCCTGGCACTCTATCCACTGCTCTATTTATCTGACCAAAAAAAAAAATGCTATAGCACTATAAGATGCAGAGGAATTTCCACAGCAAGGACTTTCCCCATTCCTTTGAAATCACAATGTTAGGGAGCTCAGCACAGGCCAGGCACTTCATAAATGTTGATTGGTTGACAGATGGATGTCCCTTCCCCATCTTCCATCCCCCAAATGTCATTTACATAATTAGTGCATATTCAAAAAGTAAATATATATAGTAAGAGGCTTCCCTTTTATTGATGAAGGCAGTATTATGTTGTGGTCAGGGAGGAGGCTTTGGAGCCAACTGAGTTCACATACAACCTCTGACATATACTTGGGACAGATCATTTAACCTCTCATTGTTCTAGGCAGTTCTCTACCCCAGTAAATTGTGGATAAGGCATACCAATCCACATTAATCAAAGAAGTTTCCTTACCTGGGAGCTCCCAATACCAGCAAAGTTTCTGGTCCAATCCCTGAATCTCCTTTTATTTATCTATTATATTTCTTTTTTTTTTTCTAAAAAATAGACATTTATTTTTATGTATTATTTATCTTTTATGTGTCTAAATTTTTAATTTGTCATTTTATAATGTATTTGGATTTAATCACATGTCCACAAAAATAAATATAAAATACAAATAAATAAATACAGAGTAATTTTGCAGTGGCACTAAGAACTGGGGAAGAGGGGCAGGAAAAGCCTCTATGGTAATGGAGCTTGAGCACAGCTCAGAAGGGAAATTAGCATTTTAAGCAGTAGAAATGAGGATGGAGTACATTCTAGCAGTGAAGTAAGGAGGTGAGAGGGAATTTGACATATAAAGAACCACAAGGAAATCAGTTATGTTGGAATGAAGAGTATGTGCAGGAGAGAAAGCCTGAGGAGATGAGCTGGAGCTAAACTGTGGAAGACTTTAAGTCCCCCAAAGAAGAGTTTGTATATAATATCTTAGCAACAGTGAGTGAATCTATTTAACCAAATGAATGGTCAGAGCAGAACAACATCTATTGTAAAATGGAGATTTGAACCCTAGACTTCAATCCCCAGAAGTCCTTGGTATTTCCCAGAATTCCCTATAATCTCACCTGAGGCTCCACCTGGATGAGATCACAATGAGTATTTAACTGGCTCTCTGAAGCTCTCACTCTGCTTGGCCATTTGCAAGATGTAGTAAGTAAGCTGTGAATGGGCTAATCAGCCCTAGGCATGTGGTTTATCATTTTGTATCCTTGATTTCTAATAATCTTTAATAAATCTCATAAAATATAATGCTTTTATTACTAGAGACTAAATTTAATTTTTACACTGTAAAATTAACACTAATTTTTCCATTTTTATAGCCATTCTGGATGGATGTTTCTGACTTATAAAACAAAATATTTTACCTTTTTTTAAAAAAACTTTTACCTTATCTCTGAAAATTCATGCTTCGTATCATTTCCGAGGCAGAAAAATGGTCAGGGTAAGTAACTTGCCCAGGGTCACAGAGCTATGCAGCTTCTATGGTTAGATTTGAACCCTGGGCCTGTGATCTCTAGGTCTGACTCTATGCACTGAGTCACATAGCTGCCACAAAGTATTTACTTTTGAAGGCCAACAGCACTATGAATTACTCTCCATCAATGCCTACAAAATCTCACTAGATAAACATTACCCAGATTCAGGAAGGAGGGTGAGATAGGCTCACAATTTAAGCAAAATGTTTTAAACTCTCATGAGCCTAATACCAATTCTGAGAATGTTTTTTTGTCACTTAAAAGAGGTCTCGGGGAGAATTTTCAGGCCTTTGTAAGTATTTGAAGTGAAAATCTTTTATAGATCAGCACATTTTAAATTAATTTGCTCTAAGTAAACAAAATGGGGAAAGAAGAGTGCTTTGAAGCATGAAGTCACCTATTTCCTTCTTTTTAGCATTTTAACATTAAAGAAGCTGCAGTTTCGAGTTATATGAGTAACAGCTTTGCATACAAGATGCAGCTGAGCAAACTGAAATTACTGAAGAAAAGGTTCATCCTTCGTCTTTCCTTGACAGGAGAAAAACAACAAACATTTATTAAGTGCCTGTTAATGTGGAAGGCACTGACTGGGGAGGCAAAAAGCCCGAAAAAGTCCACGGAAGCCAGATTGTGGAAGGGCTGGTTGTCAGGTTGAAGAGTCTAGTTTATCCTAGAAACAGTAGGAGCCACAGAGCTTTTTGAGGAGAGCCACGTGTGGTTACTACTGTGCTTTAGGAACATTATTTCAGCAGCTTTGTGGAAGAATGAATGGAGAAAGCGGAGTTTGGAAAGAGGGAAGGAAGTCTGTTGGGCTATTAGAATCTTCAGATTGATGGACTTTTGATATAAACTTTGATTTTTAGCCTTTCACTCAAAGGACTATTGGCTAAGAGAAGCATCCTATTTTTCTCTGTGGCTCATTTCTAAGGGCAAGGACATGATAAGAATTACAGTAGATATGCTTTAGGGAAATATGTAAAAGAATCTGTAAGTTGAAAGTGAAGTCAAAACATCTGTTCAAGCAAATTTCTCAAAGGTAATATGACCAAAAAAAAAAAAAAGTCCTGGGTACAAAATGAGAGATAGAAGGAGATTCTAATTTCACAGAAGTAAGAAATGAAAATAAATAATGTTTTATTACCTTTTTTAAAATGTATATTTTTAAAATAAAACAAAAATATTCTTCCTCAGAAATGTGCTTCCTTGGTTCATCTTTTCATATTTCTTTCCCTTCTCTTATAAGTATTAATTCCATCTACCCATATCACATTTTAAAATCATTTTTATATGTTAGGATTTAAAAAATATATGAATTCTGTCAGTAAAAGACCGCTGAGAAAAGACCAAAGACTCCATAAGATTCTTCTTGTATTATTTTTTCTTAACTTATATAATGTAAATATAAGATATAAATTCAGGAAATTAGTACTACATGCCTATCATGTGCTGCTTTTCTTGCTCAATAAGCTTAAAAATATGATTAAACCTAAATTACTTTTTTTTAAAAAATAGAGACTAAGAGATAGAAGTGGAAAATACCTTAGAGATCATCTATTACAATTTCTTCATTTTCTAGTTAAAGAAACTGACCCATGGATGTAGTTATAGCTTCTTGTACTTAATACAGATAAAAGGAGATGAATTGCTAATCTCCCAAGATATTAAGAAAGAGACTAGTCATGGAAATGAAGCTCTCTTCTTCATAATGTTATAACCAAAGAATAAATGATCATTAACCATGAATTGTGAATCATTAGGGGTTTTGATGAAAAAAGAATTAATGAAGACTTTAAATAAATTGGATCTACCTACCATGTGAAAACAACATCTTAAAGTTCACTTTTGTTTTCATGGTTGGATCAGAGAAATTCAAGATGAATAGTTTTACTTGCAAACCATCTCATACAATTGTAGGAGAGCGTGCCATTCACCTCCTCAGTGTTTCAATGCAACAAGGGAAAACATCCTTCCCTGGTTCCATTGTCAATTAGAATGGCAGCTTCCCACATTGTAGTATTGTCTCAGTTGTGCATTTTGTATCCTTGGTATTTAACTCAATATTTGGCACGTGGTATGGGTTTAATGAATGTCTTATTATTTATTCATTTGTCCATTCCTTTAATGACTATCATCTTTTAAACATTGCATTATTTCAGTTGTAAAAAGAAAAAACAAAACAAAACCATTATTCCTGCCACGTACAGCAATTTTTGTTTTCATATTTTTTTGTAGTGCTGTTGCATGTTTTTCCAAAAGCTCAATGAACCATATTTTGAAATTAGAAGTAATGAAAAAATACCTTAATAATAATTGGGAGTGGTAGTATGGGAAAAGCAAGTATGTCAAAGATGGGAAAGTAGATTTGGGAAGTTTATATTAAGAATTCAATACACTGGTGTCCAATCCAAATTCATCCTTTAAGTTCACCAGTACATCAAGAAATATTAAGTATGTTATTGGTAAGGTCACTTGAGAAATAGGAATCTCACCTTAGTGAAGAGTGTGGATTACTTAAAGTGAAAAGAGCACTTATATGAGAAGCAGGAGACCAGATTTCTAGTCTTAATTTTGTAATTAAATCACTTTACTTTTTTTTTAACCTTTATCTTCCACCTTAGAATCAACACTAAGTACTGGTTCCAAGGCAGAAAAGGGGTAAAGGATAGACAATTGGGTTTAAGTAACTAACTCTAGGGTCATACAGAGAGGAAATGTCTGAGGTCACATTTGAACCCAGGACATCTTGTCTCCTTTGAACCCAGGACATCTTGTCTTCAGGTCTGGCTCTTTACCTACTAAGCCACCTAGCTGGGCTTTGATTACCTCATCTATGAAATTAAGTATTTGAAGCGAATTAATTCTAAGATCTCTTCCAAGTATAACATCTGTTGGTTTTATATACAGGATGCAAAAAAAAAAGTCCTTTGGCAGAGAAATTACAACAAATCTTTAGATTGCCTTCCACCCGCCCACATATTTTGATTATCATCAATTTTTTCATATACTTAAAACTGAATACCATAAAAGCAGTTCTCAATGGCTAATTTTCTATCTAAACATTTATTATTTGAACTTGAGATGTCTCTTTCTCACCGATAAATTATCACAAGGTGACCGTGTCACATTAGACCGCCATCCAATCCGTCATGTTCTGAATGTATCATAAAGTATGTTGTCAAACGTTGGGAACACAAAGTGGCCACTCCAACTATCATGAATAAGTTTTGTGTACACCCACTGTCAGTGGTGTTAGTCGTGGGCCAAGCGTCTTATTACAGTGGGATGTGAGAATGAAATGGCATTCATTGGTCCTTCAGCAGTAAGCAAAGAGAAGTTTACTTCGTCATAGCATGGAAAAAGTGTTCAAAAAGGCTACTGGACAGATCTTTCTTGTGACAGCTTGAGTGGTCTTCAGATGTTCATCAAGTCTGAAAGGCCTCCACTCTAGGTGAGGGGACCTTTTTGTGCTTTCAGGAGACCAGGAAGCCTTCTTAAGGGAGATGACATTTGAGCCCTAGCACCTTGCAAATGTCAAGGTTTCCTTTGTAATATTTCAAGGAAAAAATCTAGCCTCTCTTATGTGAAGGAAGGGGTTAGGGTACGAGGACACTGCTTCTATCACATATGGTGAAAGAACAAGAATGGTTTCTTCATGTTCTGTTTTTTATGAAAAAGTCTTCCTTGCTTTTGTAAAAATCCTGCTATCGCCTCTTCCTGTGGATTTTTGAGGTCACATTGTAGGTTATAAATGTTTTTTTTTAACTTTTCATTAACTAAATTAAAAAATATATAGTTTGTATATCATTTATAGTTAGCATTTTTAATAGAGCTATCTATGCAGCATTTTTAATGATATTATTTTTAATCTCTTGCATTTTCACACTTATTTTAATAGGTCAGGTTACTTTCTCTTAATTATTCTTTAATAAGCATATGGGATCCTCTAAATGTTAGCACAAGTCACTATCCACTGAGCTGTGTCCAAAAGCTGACAGTTATGTCTGTCCCTTGAAAAATAAGTACATAAATAAGTACTCTAAGAAATATATTAGTCTATCATTTTATCATTTAAGGTTTTGTAACAAGGAATATCAGCATGTTAAATTTACCATTTCCATTCCTCATCTATGAAATGACTTTTCCTCTAAAATATAATCTGTCACACATATAGAAAAAAAGTAATAAGATATTTGATTGTACTGCCTGTCATTTTGTCATTAAAGACCTTTGGTGCATTCATGTATTTAACAACATGGCTAGAGGCAGCTCTTAAAACATTTAACCTTCTTTAAAATAACATTTTATATGATATCTGCAAGTTTGGAGCATTATTTGGTGAATATGATTGTCTATAATGAAATCCACATTTAATTCAAAGCAAGTATTAGAGTTGAACAATTTTGAAAGCAATGATATAGAATTGGTATAATTTGAAGACATAACCGATAAAATAAGACATCAATTTGATATTCTCTAGCTAGAAGATGAGGCATTGACCAATCTGGTTCAGTCTTTAACTAGAGTTGCTTCAAATAACACTGACTTCTTTTTTCATTGATGAAAGCCATCTGTCTCAAACTCAAACCAAAGTTTGAAACATTGTGATTTTTAGTTTGTTTTTGGAATAATTAGGAGAATTTTAAAAAAATTCTCTACATAAAATACATTGTTACATAATAACTAGATATGAGACATCACATCAATATATCTCATCTAAAATAACACTAGAAAATATTTTCCTAAATTATTTTATAAATCTTTTTATATAAATAATTTATCTTGATAGCCCAGAGCTTCAGCACTCTATTGTTGCTTGTTAGACAGTTTACTCTCTACTCTCGCTTTTAAAAGTATCTTCAGGCCAGAAATAAGCAAGAATAATTGAAACAAACATCATCTTTCTCCCTCTAATACTCCCTTCTGCCTAGGTTCTCTGTACTCAAATCTACATCTCAGAATTCTTATATTTTTTCACTCATGAGTCATTTGTAAATCTGCTACTTTTTATGCAAATGATCTTGTTCTTCATGACCAAATCTTTTGGGGGTCCTGTAAATTTCATTTAATTAACTATTTTCTGACCTACCAATTTTTCATTATTTATTTTAATGTATTTGGTATGAAAAAGGTCCTAAGATGAAGAAACCAAAGAATAAAATATAGGGTCTTAGAACCTTCACAGGTCCCATACATAAATTTTCCCTGGAGTTGTTAGAGCTGTCATTTTCATAGAATTTAAAGGTAAAAGAGACATTTATGGATCAATTACCAGTCCAGTTATTTACAAATAAGGAAACTGGGGCCTGAAGAACATTAATTATTTACCCAAGACCATAAATAAATACTGGAGCCAGGGCCTTGACTGAGGTTTTTTATTCCAAATAAAGAATCTTTTCCATTGTAATATACTGGATCTATGATGTTGATATTCCCCTGAATTTCTTTCTACAGATGGTGCTTACTTTTGGTTCCTTTGACAAAATCTGCTTAAGATATATTAATTCCAGTGTCCAGAAAGAGCTAGTGTGTAATAAGTTAGGGAAATGTGAGAAAACTAGGAAATCCAAACTTAATTTATGTTAACTATAACCCAGTGCAGGGGAAGAAAAGAAAATCCTCTTGCCATAAGAGCCCAATTTCTGGGTTCACACAGACCCATAATCAGTTCTAGGGAGATGCTCCCTAAAGATGGGATGTTGAGATTTTTTTATTTTATATTCCCTGATTTACTATCCCTTCACCTAGAATTATTCTATCAAAAACATTTTTACAAATAACTTAGGTTTTGCTCATTTTAGGCTCTTCACTAAAAGGTATTTAATAGAGTCCCGTATAGAAAAGTTTCTCAGTGTACAAAGTAATAAATATCAAATAGGGAAAAGCTATTTATTTCTTAACTCATACAGACATACAAAATGCTTAAAACATAAAAGACTTATGAATACACATTGACAAATACTTGAAATGTGAAACAGTAATTCATAACAAAGGATCTCATTAACAGATAAATACATGTTATTTATCACTTCTATCACATTCTACCAGAAGATAAAGGCTCCCAGGAGCATTGTTGGATTGCTGAACAGAATCACTTCAGTTTGTACTATCTGAACAACAATTTAATGTCTAGCTCTTCTGTCTAGCCAGGACATGGTTCATTCTCCTGGTAGAGGTTATATTCTCATCCAATAAGAGGAATGGCTATAAGAAAAACCACTGTTGTCAGCCCCTGGTCCTGTCAATGACTCTAGATTGTAATAGATGATATTGGAGGGTATATTTGATGGATACTAGATAACTAATGAATCAGATAGTTATCTTCTTTTGATTACCCTCCTCCCTTTTATACCTTCCCTTCCTCCCTCTTCCAATCTCCCTTCCTCCCATCTTCTCTTCCGTTTCCCCTTCCCCCTTCTTCTTCAGCCTCCTTCTAAGTCACTCAGGGTGAGCTACGATGTTTTAGAGGAAATACTCTTTTCTCTTCTTTATCTCAAGTAAGGGTTTATTGGGGAAAACAGGAAATATAGAGGATAAGGTTAGAGGGTTGGAGGTTTCCCTATTATCTACAGTGAGTCTTAGGTTGGAGGATATTGAGAGAATTTGCATTTCAGTCACTACCATGAAACAGAGCAAGTCAGAGAGAGATATATGGACTATTGTCCTTCTTCTGCTGCCTTCAAATCAGCCAGGCCACCTCCAGCTTGATTATCCCAAGTCCCAGAGATAAACCCAGCTTCTTCCTTCACAGTCACCACCATCAGCCCAAAAGCCTTCAGCCAAGTCCAATCAGCAGTTGGCTCTTTCTTTCTACTGTTTCCCGGTCACACTCCAAATGGAATTTTCCTTTGATTGACAGCTGATCAATCTCCAGCTTCTTGTTCTTTGCATGCATTTTCTTGTAATTTCTCTCTTTTCCACAAGATCTAGGGAGCATAAATGGTAGTGGTCATTGCTGTGAGTTCTAATTTCAAGATCACTATCTCTTCATCATGTGCATGTGAACAAACAATATAAAGAGCTAACTTGAAATCTAGTCCCACCCTCACTTCTGCAAGAATGTGTGTAGCTTGTGAAAGAGGAAAAGGGAAAGCATGCAGCAAGACAGGAAGCAATGGCTAGAGGTTGACCAGCTATCAATCAAAGGAAGATTCCATTTGGAATGTTACCGGGAAACAGTTGAAGGCAAGAGCCAACTGCTGACTGATTTCTGGGCTTCTTGGCTGATGGTGGTGACTTTGAAGAAAGAAGCTGGGTTTATCTCTGAGACTTGGGGTAATCAAGCTGGAGGTGGCCAGGCTGATTTGAAGGGAGAAGAAGAAAAGGACAAAAGTCCATATCTCTCTCTCTGACTTGCTCTGCTTCATGGTAGTGACTAAATTGCGATTTCTCTCAATATCCTCCAACCTAAGGCTCACTGTAGATAATAGGGAAACCTCCAACTCTCTTACCTTGTCCTCCATATTTCCTGCTTCCCCCAATAGACCCTTACTTGAGATAAAAGAAGATAGAAAGTGCAAATAAAAGGGATCTGAGCATAGGATTTAATGGAAAGGGCCAAGGCATAAGTTCAACTCTCTGGAAAAAGATAAGCCATCAAATGAGAAAATTTCCCCTGATTGTCCTCATTACTTTCTACTCCATTTATTGGTACTTATATAAGTGAAAATAATTTCTCATGTCCATTATTCTTTCCATATATCCAAATTTCATAGCTATTGACTTTCCAACATATAGAAGATCAAATAAAGTCTTCTCACTGAAACATTAAAAATATTATATCAGAAAAATTCATGCTACCAGTTTCTGTGTTACTATTCTTGGATGTCATATTTTAAACTAGCCTATTTGTGATCCTCTGAATTCTATCCTCTATCTTGCCTTCAAGTTTCTATTACAGCTATGCCCTCAAATTAATAAAATCACCTTTCCTTACATATGCAATTATTTTGATTGAAATATAGTTCATGAACTATTATTTCCTCATTTCCCTCATTTAAATCTTAACCTATTTTAGAACTGAGGCCCTGTTTATATTAACTCTCCAGTTCTAAGCATTTAGTATATTGCTTGTCATGATGTGGATATTCAGTATATAGTTTTTCATTTGATTTTGTAGAACCTTCTAAATAGCACCCTAGTTATGAATTGATGGATTTATAATTATTTTGCCTGATTTTTTCATCTTTCTTTTGCTTGGAAGCATTATCTAGAAACAAAATTGAAGGATATATGTTACTAATTTCAAATGGCTTTTGTGAATGAGGACCAGTCTATTAATCACTTATTTAAAGATACTAAATATTGAATCAGGAATTACACTCTTAAACAGAAGTAGAGGAATAGTTACAAAAACTTCTAAGAACCACTGAATAGTGAGTTATGATTAGAGTTAAACAGCTTTTAGTATAGGTAGATGACTAGTTTATCTCTTCATAGCATGACTGGATTTTAATTTTTAATGTTAATGCAAGAAGAATGGGCTAATAGAATTATAAAGTTTTTAAAGTTAAAAAAAATTGGAAATGAGTGTCCCATTCCAAGAAAAATGGGGAAAAGCAACCTCCAGGAATTTCTAATAATCTGAAGATTTAGAGATTATAGCCATTAAATAAAAAAACAACATCATCAATAACAATAATAAAAAATGGATTACTGTATAGGTAGCCAAAGTTTTTCTAGGTTTGAATTCTTTACTTTTTACTGAATATCGCAGAGAGAATTTCAGCCATATTCTCTAAGTAATAGCCGAGATCACAATTCTTTTTCATCTACTAGTAGTAGAAGATTTTAAAGGAGAGAGTGTCACCTGAAGTCTAATTAGATGGATAAATGATACAGATATAGCCAATAGAGACACATACCTATATATATATATGTATATATATAAATATATATGTAAAAGATAGATATTATAGATTCCTCTATTTTACCATACCTGGTTTGCTTCTAATTTGATATTATGTCCTTCAACTTTCTAGAGTAAATCAATGAAAGGTGAAAATTATTTTAGGAAAGGTACCTTATATGTCTAATTAGAAGAGCTTCAAAAAATGTCATCAGATATAATTATTTCTTAATTCATGATTCTCAACATTTGTATAAATGAATGTTCTATTTCTAACAGCCTGATATGCCAGTGCCGACTTAGCAAAGCATACCCTTTTAACATATGTAATTTTAGAGATAGTAATTCATTTGAAATTCAAGAAGGAACTTAAATAAAATGATACTGGAGGCCAGAAGAAGAATGGAAGAGAACACATTTGGAAAATTATAAAGTTCTTTGCAATCCAGGTTTTTTTCTTAAAATCAGACCTATCTTTTTAATACCAATATTTTTCTAGAGCTGTTTTGTGTCTGAATTATATTACACTGCATTCTTTAAAAATTTAACTTGGTGTGAACAATGTAGAGATTTGGTATGGCTATGAATAAGTTGAAGCATTACAAACATTGTAAGTAAGTAATTGACATAATGATCCAAAGGATATCATTGGGGAAAAGCATGACAAAAATAATGAACCAATTGTGTAACAATCGTCTATGTTCTCTAATGAAATACAAACTATTTAGTGCAATAAAAGAAAATTCCCCCACCCCCCCAGCACATTGAATAAACTAGATGGATCTGGATGGATTGAAATCTACATTATTGAAGGAGTCCCACAGCAGTAGTTATTTGAAAAGTTACTTAGATTGTTGTTTTTTTTTCCTTTTTATCATTTCGTTGAATATGTTAGAACTGAATTACTGGCTCAAGAAGATGCCTTCTAATTTTTTAATAGAAAACTAAAGATATTAAGGGAGGGAGATTGAATTTACCTTTAGTTTCATTCTATTTAGATAACCCTTTTTTTAGTGTCTAAAATGAGTCATTTCATCACAGTTGTATCACTTTACCAGCAATGTTTTTAACACTGTTTATGTAGGTTAACTTTCATAATATATGTATATGTATAGATGTACTTGTTAATATGTCCTATATGTGTGAATATCTTTTAAATATAGATCAAATCATTTATTTCCTTTCATACAATTTATCACATACAACTTTAGTAAAAAAATATTCTTGCTTATTTAACTAGAATAAGATAACAGATGGATACTCTGAACATTACACTTGTATTCAGGAAACATCAAAAGGCAACTAAATAGCACAATGGATAAAACACCAGACCAGTAGTCAAAAAGACCAGAGTTCAATTCCATATTCAGTCAATTACTACCTGGGTGATTCTGGAGGAGTCATGTGATATCTGTATGCCTCAGTTTCCTCATCTGTTAAATGGAGATAATATCACTTTTCTACCAGCTTTGCTGAAAGATAAAATGAGTAAAGCATGATGAAAAATCCGAAAACATTATATAAATGATCATTGCTATTAATATCATCATAAGATATTTAAGAAGATCTCTAGGTCATTGGTAGATCTATAGAGAATTAATTTGGGGGCATGGACAAAAATGTGTTGGTATCTACAGACAGAAGGAGTGCTCATAATTATGTACCATTAAAATTTTGAAGTTTAATTTTGAGACATAGAAGCTCTTTTTAGGTTGTAGAAAATCTTTGGGGCCATTTTAAAAAAAGATTCTTGGTTGTGGTATTCAAAGTCAACTTAAAATAATAGTTTTGACCAAGGAACAGTCTCAAGTTGGAGGGCTTCCTGACTTTTTGTACAAGTGGGAAGTGATTACATATCAGAAGAAATTACTTCTCTTCACTCTTCACAGCACATATGTTGGCAAATTCTAGTGTTTTTCATTTCTTAGTGTCTTCATCCTGAAGCTTTCCTATTTGTTGTATGGATTGGTGAAAAGTACAAATCCTTTGCTTTAAAACCTTTAATCTTGACACCTCATTCTATTTCTTCGACCTTCAGGTGACTGTAATTACAGTTAATTAAAGAGAGAATTATAAACACAATCCATTAGCTAATTGAGTTTATCTGTACTGGAAAAACAGAGTATTTAAACATTCATTGTTATACTTCCATGGCTTATTTTAATTTAAAATTATACTGAAATGCAATTTGCAAAATCAACAATTTCGTCTTCCTCTGTAACTATACATTTGTTACTAAAATTGTCATGTTGAATTTAAGATTTGCCAGGTCCAAAATTATATTACATTCTCACTAGAAATCTTCATTGAAGTGATTACATAGGGAGGCTTCAATTTTGGGGGTGAGAAACTATTTAGGAATTTTATCAATAAAATTGGAACATTTAAGAAAGATTTTTTTATAGAAAGGTAAACTGGTCACTTTCATCTCTTCCATGGTCTATAGGTAGTATAATCTGAAGAACATGAAATAAGTAGATAAAATTTTACCCCAATATTTTGTAGTTAGTTTAAAAATAAATCGTTTTAACTGGATTACTAGATATTTTATCTTGTTTCAAGAAAAAAATCATTTATACTAATGTTCATTATGAAACTACAAATAGACTTGTTTGCATTCTCACTTCTCAATTACAGTTAAGTTCAATAGAAGTCAAAGTTGTCCAATCACACAACCACGTAATTGAGGCAATTTAGACAACTTAATGATTCTGTTATATATCCTGTTCTATGAGGATTTTTTAAATAAACAAAAATTCAAGAACATGGTAATATTTTTGAGTAAAAAACCTCGAAACTAAAGAACATAGAACCAGAGGAATAAGTGTAACATTGATAAAAATTATAACCAAAAAAAAAATCTTCTGGTTAAAAAGCATGGAGTAAGCAAACAATCTAACCTCTCATTTACAATGTTGGCAGAGCTTTTTTAATCCACTCACTTTTCTTATCCTATAAAGTCCAAGATGAGGCAATTATGAACTATTACTTTTCAACAGTGAATGGCTATGAGGGCTCAAGTCCCTAACTCCATTCATTTGTCCTGTTTCCATTATATAGCAAGATAGAGAGTCCTGAACATCTGTCAGCAGGCCTAGGTCCAAATCTTGTTTCAATGGCTTAACTGCACATAGGAATTTTTGTAAGATACTATGTGTGTAAGCTTCCACTTCCATTTGTAGTGAAATCATTTTAAAAGAATGTTGCAGATACTTAAGTAAAAACAAACAAAAAAATATACTCTAAATTAAGATCCTAAGTCATTATGCACATAAGAGAAGAGTGATACTGGCATTTAGGTCTCATAAGAAATAGTGGAGAAAAGGTAGACATTAAAAATAAAATCTATTGTAAATATGATTCTTATTTATAGTTAGAGATAATATATCATCAAAAAGGGAATATGTATCCTGTAAAATATGATATTCAGTGTATTTGACAGAAAACCAAAAAGATTTAAGACATTCACAGTTATGATTACCATCTGTGTATTCCCCTCCATTTAGACTTCCTCCTTTGATTCTTCCTTTTTTTTCCTCTTAGTCAGTCTCCTCCCCTTTCCCCTCCCTAATGTTATGCTCCCCTTTCCATCTCTCCCCTTTTATTATTCCCCTCTTACTATAGTGCCTTTAAAATGACCCCCCCAACCTCTCCCCACCAGCTCATTTATCAACCTTCTATTTCTCTATAGAGCACAATACAATTCTCTGCCCCAATGGATCTGATTGTTCTTCCCTCTCTGAGTCAATTACAATGAGCTCAAGATTTAACTATTACCTGTTGCCAACCTCTTCCACCCTTCCATTGTATTGGTCTTCTCCTATCCCCCTATGTACTTCTTTATGAAATGTAAATTTACCCCATTGTTTTCTCTTTTCCCATTTCTCTTAGCATTATGCTCTTTTTTACCCCTAGATTTTTTTTTTGGCATATCATCCTATACATTTTGTCACTGTACCCTCTAAGTATACTTCTTCTAGCTACCTCAATGATAATAAATTTTAACAGTTACCAATATCATCTTTTCATATAGGAATACAAATCATTTGAACTTATTGTATCCCTTAACTTTTTTTACTTTCTTATTTACCTTTTGGTCATTTTCATGAGTTCTGTATTTGGGTATCAAAGTTTCATTTAAGTCTGGTCTTTTCATCAGGGATGCTTAAAAATCTTCTATTTTATTAAATGGCCATACTTCCCCCTGTAAGAATATAGTCAATTTGGCTGGATAGTTGATTCTTGGTTGTAGACAAAGTTCTCTTGCTTTCTGGAATATCATATTCCATGCCTTCTGGTCCTTCAGTGTGAGTGTATTCCAGTCCTGTGTAATCCTGACTGTGGCTCTATACATCTGAATTGTTTCTTTTTAGCAGTTTGTAGTATCTTTTCCTTGGTCTGGAATTTCTTGAACTTGACTATAACATTCCTGGGCATTGTCAATTAGAGATTTAATGCATGAGGTGATGTGTGGATTCTTTCAATCTCTACTTTACCATCTTGTTAAATGTCAGGGCAGTTTTCTTAGATAATTTCCTGTAGAATGACGTCTAAGTTTTTCTTTTGTCATTTCTTTTCAATAGTCCAATAATTCTTAAATTTTATCTCCTGGATCTATTTTCTAGATCAGTTGTTTTTATCAATGAGGTGTTTTGTATTTTCCCATTTTTTCCATTCTTCTGATTTTGTTTTATAGATTCTTGCTGCCTTGTGAAGTCATTTGCTTTTAATTTTTTGATTCTCATTTTTAAAGACTGAATTTCATAACTGACTTTTTGATTTTACTTTTCTTTGTGGTCTATTTTTCTTTATAAGTCATCTTTTACTTTCTTTTCCTTGTTTCCAAGCTGGTCAATTCTGGCTTTAAAATCACTATTTTCTTGTTTTAGTTCATGTGCCTCTGTTTCCAGATGACCTCTTTTGCTTTTTTTAAGTTATTTCCCCAATTTTCTTCAGCCTCTGAATTGTGTTTTGAGTTCTTCCAAAGCCTGAATCCAATTCATTGGAATTCCTGAATTTTTGCTTGGTATTTCTTTGTCCTTCTCTGTTCCATTTGTTCTTTTTTTACTACCTGAATAGAAGCTATTGATTGTAATTTCTTTTTTTCTTTTTCAGTTGTTTACTCATCATTTTTCCTTCTTTTCCCCCTCCTTATTGGCTGCATTCTTGCTCCTCTGTTTATTTGCTGGATCTTTGAGTTTGGGTTTTTCTGCCCTGAAGGAGTATTCTCTGCTCTGCTGATTAACTGTATTAGGCTGATGGAGCTGGCCTGTTGTATTAATAAGCCCTGAGGCCAGATCTTTCCCAGCTGCCATCAGAGGCTTTAGGTAAAAGTGAATATGAGGAGGCTGAAGTTATTTACCTGTGTCCTCCTCTTTTCCTTTCTGCCAGCTGCCTGGTCAGGGCCCTGAGTTTCCCATGGTGGTATCGAGGTACTCCATCATGGTTGCAGCCTTTGCCTTGGGATCCCAGTCAGTTGTATTCTTACCACGATCTCAGCACAGAAGGTGGAGGAAGGGTGTTGGAGATTGAGTTTTTCTACCCTCTGAAGACTTCTTATCTGTACTACTGATAGACTGGATTAAGTCAGTTGAGCTGATCTTCAGATTTGGATGTGCCTTGAGGCCAAAACTTCCAGAGGCAGAGACCCAAGATGAAGGAGTGGTAATTGAAGGCTGCAACCAGGCTGCCTTCCTCTCTGCCCCTTTTCTCCAGTTGCCTCCTTACCAACTTGGTCAGAGCCCTGAGCCTCGAGAACCTGTGGTAGTAAGACCCTCCCTCTAGGCTGGAGTTTTCACCCCAAGACCCCAGCAACAGCCAGAATCTCAGCACAGTAGGTGGGGTAGGGGTCCTAGGACTTTCCTTCTTTCTTTTCCTGAAACCTGAGAATTCAGCCTTCTCTGTGTACCTTTTAAGTTGAATTGAGCAGAAGGGTCCCTTGGCTCTGTCATATTATTGTATTTGGATTTTTGTTCCCCTGGAAGCACTTTGTTTTTTATTGGTATGGGAGGGTTTTCATAGAGGAATCACTTTTGCTGCTTCTAAGCCGCCATCTTGACTCCACTCCTCTGACATTTTTCAATCCATGTTCTCTATCTACCTCTCACTTCTCTCCTATCCCCAAGATGGCAGGTAATATGATCTAAGTTGTTCATGTGTTGTGTTAATTATATTGTAAAAGACACATATTAATACTAGAGATAAATTCATGGAAGAAATATGGTATGCGTCAATCTGCACTCAGACTCCATTAGTTCCTGCTATGTTTGGTAGATAACCTTTTTTCATTATGACTCCCTTGGAGTTGACCTGGATCTTGCATTGTTCATAATAGTTAAGTCACTCACAGTTGAATATCCTATATTATTGCTGTTACTGTGTATAGTTTTCTCTTTGTTCCATTCACTTCACTTCGCAATACTTTATATAACCCTTTAACTCAGGGGTCCCCAAACTTTTTACATAAGGGGCCAGTTTACTGTCCCTCAGACCATTGGAGGGCCAGACTATTTAAAAAACTATGAACAAATCTGTATACCACTGTCTGGGTTAGTGGAGGCTGCAGAGCTGGCTGTGATGGGCCTGTCACACCTTGCACAGGCCCATCAATGCCACCACTATACCAGGCAGCAGTATACACAGTGCAGAATCCCCTCCCCCAGTTCGCCACTCACCATGCTGACATTTTCCATTGTGCAGCCACATAATCCTTTGTGCGGCACCTCGTTCTCATTTAGTTACTCTCAGAACAAGGTGTCATGCAAAGGATTATGTCACCGGAAGTAGTACTGTATGTGAGAAACGCTGCTCTTTGCTGTGGTGCCACCACATATAGTGCTCCTCTCACTGACCATTAAAATACCCAAGTCAGTTTTCTAATTTATGGTGGTTTAATTAATGTAGAGGGAAGGAATTAAGGAGAAGGGAGAGGGAAAAGGTGTAGGATTTCTCCAGCCTGGCCTGTGCCAGGGGGAGTTCAAAGTTCTCTGCCACAAGGTCCCTGAAGAAGATTAGTGGCTTTTTAAGAGGATAGTGTTTGGAAGGTAAAGGAGAAAGAATCAGTCTAAACTCCAATAGAGCTCAGTAAAGGCACCTCACCTGAACTAGGCTACTCAGCTTCCTCCAGTATGGTATCAAAGAAAACTCACCCCTAAACCCGGACAATAGCAGACACCACCCAAAATGCCGAAATGTTCAGCACACTCTGCCAAAGAGAGCCGGAGAAAGGAAGTGACCTAAAATATATAGACAATTTTTTACATCACTTTCCTGTGTCTCACATGTACCAATGGTCTGTCAGTTGTTTCTGTCATAGGCCATCCTCCTAAATACTTAATCCTTAAGTATGTGTGTAGACATTCCTGCTTTTGTTAGACTAAGTAGGGTGGAGTAATCTAAAGTTCACACCACCTTTGAAAGAGGTACCCCTTCCAGAAGTGCAGTGGGGGCTGGATAAATGGCCTCAGGGGGCTGTATGTGTCTCATGGACTGTAGTTTGGGGACCCCTGTGTTAAAAGTTGTTGGGGTGTTGTTTTTTTTTAATTTTTTGTGATGATCTTGTTCATCATTTATGGCACAACCTCTTTTCACTTTTAACCCATTTCCATCCTCAAAAGTTTACATTCCCCTTTAGATGTTGAAAGACAAACATTTAAAAAAGACAAAAAATTAGTTTATATATATATATATATATATATATATATATATATATAAAATTATATACTTAAATGTAAATGATCCTCTAAGAAAGGAAGAGGACACTATGAATTAGGGGAGGTGAGAGAGTGATAGTTTCTTCTGAGAAAAAAAAATGTGAACTCACAGAGGCCATTATCAGAAAGCTGAGTTTGGGGTTAATTTGGCCTAGATGTAGAGGAATATTATTAGGGGTGTATTGACAGTTTGTACTTTTTATAAATTCTCATTATATAAATTCAACTTTACAGAAAAAATTCTGAAAGAAATAAAAATTCCAAAAAAACAACTGTTAACTTTACTATATTGTACTATATTCTTTCTCTCTCCAAAGCCTCCCTCTATTACACACACATGCACACACACACAACTTCCATGTGAAAGCAAAAGAATCTCAGAGATTTGGCCCATGTCTCCCTCTACTTTTGTCCTCTCCACTCCTATATGTATCTTGCCCTCACATGTCACTTCTCACTCCCACCCCCTTCTTTCTTTTTATTCAATCAAGCTCCCACATGGCTAGCCCATGCCTGTATGTTCCTCCTCCTGCTCTCTCTTCTATTTCCCAAGTCCCCCTGTATCCTTGAGCTATATGCTAGCCCTTTCTCTCCACAGGAACCACCTTCCTGCTTTCTTGCCTCTTTTTCCCATGTCCTTGGGCAAATTAGAACTATGTAAAAATAACTTTAAGCCAAGGTCTCTGTAGAATGGTCAGCTTATGTAAACTGTGAGATACATAGATATGAGAAGTATCTAAAGTGTGGAATGAGTCATAGAAGATTGAGTATAGCCAATTTAGGAAAGAAGGCAAACTCAGTAGTTTATATCTTAACATAAAGACAATATGGACTCATGGAAAATTTTTAAACAGACTGTGATCTGATAAAACTATATTTTGACTATTTTAGAGAGGAAGAACTTGGAAGGTGGGAGATCAGTTGAGTTATAAATTGCATATCTATATTCATCTTTGAATGGAATAAGGTGCTTTTAAAAATAATTTTTAACAGATTGTATGTTAAATATTAATCACAAGTTGTCCTGAACCCTCCCGCTGCTCTATCTATGTAGATCATTGCATTTCAAAGACGAATATGCCAGGATGGATTATGTGAGTGAAGACTACTACAGAGGATGCTTTCAAGTGTTTTTTTTTTCTCCTTTATTTCATTTCACAGTCAAAGATAGGTTAGGACAATCTGCAAGATGGTAAATTAAAATTGAATCTCATACCTTAATTTAATGGTGATATTGAAAGGTTTTTTTTTTTAATTGTAATCCTTACTGTTTATACTTTGATTACTGTAGAAGTTATAGACTGTGACAACAAACACTAATTAGCTAATAGCTAACTGAGAAAAGATTTTGTTGTGTTTGGTATAAACATTTCTTAAAATACAAGGTCAGGTGCTTCTATTTCTTCAGTGTAATTTGGATTTAATCTTTTTTCTATTGCTTATCATTTTTCATCACTTTCAAATCTCATGTAGTACATTAGTTCTTTTCAATTCAGAACTATGTACATTTTTAGTCAACTCATGATTATCCAAATTCTCCATGATCTATCTATCTCCTTCTTTGGCTTAATAGTCTGCCCCCTACTCCCTTGACTTAATAGAGCCCAGGAATCTTCATGTACCCTTTATATTTTTTTTCTGAATTGTACTTCTTTCATTTCTGTTTCAGCAAAGCTCTATTTGCTATTTTTCATGGATTTTCTCTTTTATCTGTCCTACTGGAGTTTCTTCTATATTACTGTTTAATATATATCTTTATTGTCCTAAACTATGTCTGGTAATGAATTCTTCCATCATCCATAGTTGTGGAAGATATAGGATTTTTCTCTTTTCATAGGTAGAACATTTATCCATTTGGAATATATTTTGATGTATATTATATTTGCTGATCAACACCTCTTTTCCCTCAAACTATTTTCCAGTTTTCCCAGCAGTTCTTTGTCAAATAGAAAATCCTTTCTCCCATAGTTTTAGTTCATGCATATCTAAAATGTTAGCCTACTGTACACATGTACTTCTAGATTTTGCTTATCTAATCTTTTTATTTTGCATTTAATACTAGATAGTTTTGATAATTACTGGATTTATTCTACAAATTGAGAAATGTAATACCAAGCTCCCTTTAGTCATTTATTTTTCCTATGGTATATTTCCCTTGATACTCTTGACTTTATTCGTCCATATGAATATTTGTAACATTATCTAATTATATAAAGTAACCCATAATGGTTTGATTGGTATCACTCTAAATTTCTAGTATAATTTTGGTAGCATTGGACAATCTTTCCTCTCTAGATTTTCAAGACAGTGATATCTCTAGGTTCATCTACCCATCCAAAGAGTCTATACTTTCCTTTGCTGAATCATTGTCATGGCCATAACACTAATTACTGGTGAAACAGAAGATTCTTTCCTAGTCCCTCTTCTTTCTTTTTTCTCAATAAGTGAAGTTCACTTAATTCATCAGCCCACACAGATTAAATTATCAACTCTATGCTGATGCTTCTTTTACTTGTCTATTCAGGTCTAGAGTTTCTGAGCTCTAGTTCCATTAATGAATTTACACTTCCTTTTCCAAACTAAACATCTTAGTACACATTATTTTCTCCCTGAAATGATCCCTACTTCTGAAATTCTATGTTATCATATTATTAACTTTCCTGAGCCTCACTTAACACTCTAATACTTAACTAAATTATAAGTATGCATCTGAGTTGATAGCAGTTCCCAAACCTTTGAAATGAGAGATTCTGGATTTTTAACATATTTTTAAAAATTATTTTTGTCTTTATTGATCCACTTTTTTTTAAACTACAATGCCATCACTTTAGACCCATTTATATCTTTATGTTTTAAGATTACTTCTTATATGCAGCAAATTATTGAATTGTTTTATAAATCTTTAATTCACTTTCATTTAATGAGTGAGTTTATCTCATTAATATTCAGATTATAATAAGTAAGTTTGATTTTCCCCTTCAACAGATCCATATATTATTTGAGTTATACTTCCTGTTGTCTGATTACAAGACTCTTTGATACTGAAGCTCTATTTATACCATCTGTTCAAAATCAATTGTTTGGCTTTTCTGATTCTTTAAAAGCACCTCTTAAATTTTCCATTCTTATGTCATATTTTAATTCCTTTATTAAGCTTCTCTCTTCTGGGAATATTGGCAATAATTTCATCCTCATTTTTTTGGTAACTGGTTGCTGTTTGGTGCAGTAGTGTTTTCTTTTGAAAAATCTCTCTTCACTTCCTTTTACCATATATGTTAATTGTATGAAATGTGTGACCTATAAATGTGTTTTATGTCTTTTCAAGTTTTGTTGCTGACTTTTGTTTAGTTTCTGACATGTTCCTTTCCTACAGCAATAATAATTCAACATCCAAGTTCTTATTATTGCTAGATACTATAATAGGTATTGGGGATGGAAAAAATTTACAACACAGACCCTGCTTTGAACATAAATAAAAATTTTTATTTAATTGAGAGAGACAAAATGTACATGGAGAAATGTACATTTTTCCAGATTACATGTCCATATAATTTTTAATAATTGTTTTCTGACATTTTTCAATCCATGTTCTGCCCTCTATCCTTACATATCCCCTATCCCCAAGATGGCAGGTAATATGATATAGAGCATATATATGTTATCATATAATACATTTTCCATGTTTATCTAAAGCAAAATCCATGGAGGAAATAAAGTGAAGAAAGTATGCCTCAGTTTGCAAATAGATTCTATTGGTTCCTTCAATGGTTTTTTTATTCATGAGTTCTTTGGAAGTGCATTGCTGATGATGCAAATCATCCTCATATATTATTGCTGTTACTGTGTACAAAGTTCTCCTGGTTCTATTCATTTCACTTTGAATCACTTCATATAAATCTTTTCAAGTTTTTTTTGTGTTCAACTTGTTTGTCATTTCTTATGGCATAATAGTATTCCATTACAATCTCATACCAAAATTTGTTCAGCTATTCTTAATTGATGGACGTCACTTTAATTTTCAGTTTTTTGCCACCACACAAGGAGCTGCTATAAGTATTTTTGTGCAAGTAGGTTCATTTTCCCATCTTTGATCTCTTTTGGATACAGACCTAGTAGTGGTATTTCTGAGTCAAAGATTGCACCCTTCAGCCTTAAGTTCATGAACTCTTAAATGACTAGAATGTGGAATGGAAGAGGACAGAGACAGTTAGTAGAAGGAATAAGTGGTAAAGAGAATTGATAAGATGATTATGGTGATACAACCATTCTGGAGAGCAAGTAAGCCAGTGAAATTTAATTGTAGAGTGTATGAAGAGGAGTAAAGTCTGAGACCATAAGCTGTAAAGGGATCACCTTGTAATGTACTTTAAATACCAGACAAAAGACTTTATCTTTGCTGCTAGAGATAATGGGGAGCCAACACGTCATATTGATTTGGGAAGGGGCATCATAATCACACCTCAGCACTCTATTCACTGTGCCATCTAAATGCCCTATTTTTATTTTACCCAAAGGAAACATGGAATCATTCAATTGTCTTAATCAAAGTAGTGGCAAGATCAGAGCTACATTTTAGGAATATAAATTTGACAGTTATATAGAAGATGAATGAAAGAGGGAAGAGACATGAAATAGTGAGACCAGTTTAAAAGCCAATACAGTTGCTGAGGAGATGGGTGATGAGTACCTGAACTTAGGGGGTAGCCAAGTCAGTAGGAAAGCACAGCTTCAAGAAATGTTAAGGAGGTGGAATAAATAATAAGACTTGGAAACTCGTTGGTTATTAGAGGTTAAGGAGAATAAAGAATTGGAGATGACTCTAAGCTTGCTTCATTGTATAGAATATTGTATAGAAATGGAGTGTTCACTTATGTGAATTTACCAAATGATTAAACCTAACTCTTTCAGGTACCCAGAATTTACTTTAATTATTTTTGTACTCAGATAATGAATCTTTCTAAAATTGGCTTAGCCACTTCATTGCCTTCATAAACGAAATATCCAGGAAAAGATATCATCTTGAGGAAGTGAAATTCATGATTCTGTAAGAGAGAATTTCAAAATGTATAGGGCTAAATTTTCCCTTTTCCTGAATTTTACTCTACTTCTGTCCTATTATAGTAGTTAGTGTTTTTTTCCTCCTCCATTGATTTCAGTTCTCATTTCTTTTTCTTTTTTAATTTTATATTTAATTAATTTTAATTTAATATATTTTAATTTGTCCTACCTTTTCCATTCACTGTCCATATTGTATGCAATCTTCCATAATATAAAAGAACTGAAGATTATCAGAACTCAGAGATAACATTTTTTTTAAATATCCATAACTTTTTGGACTATGCTATGTTAATAGATTCATGCATGTGACCCTGGGGGGTTTTTGGTAAATAACTAGCCTAAAAGATTAATTTAATGCAACCAAAATCTATTATTGAATGATTCATGACAAATTTGTCATTAGTATATTTTCTAGTGGGAAATTCTAGGTAGATATAAAATATTGTCAGTCAATATAGGGATTTCTGGAAAATGTTCTTCATAAATAGAAATTAAAAGTAAAAAAGAAGCATTACTTGTTATAGTAACCCTAACAAATTGAGATTTGGACACTCATAAATTGGGAAAAGAGTATATTGCTCAGAGTATTTAGTAATGAAAAAAGAGCCCCAATAATCATTTGCTCCTTTAAAATACAATCACCAAAATATTATGTGCATCTCTAGGGTTGACCCTGACATAGACATCTTATTTGAGGCAGTTCATTTTAGTAAAAAAAAAAGTAAACCATTTTATCAGAAAACATTTGATTAGAATCATCATTGCCTAGATGTGTGTTCTTAGGCACATCATTTGACCTCAGCATCAAAGGATCTCAAAATTTGAAGGGACCTTCATCGACACCTACTGTAACTAATTCTTAAATAGGAATATTCTCTACAATGTCCTCAAAAATAGTCATCAAACTTTGGCTTAGAGACAGAAAATGAGGGGACATCTACCACCTGCTGAGGCAACACGTTCTACTTTTGAGTAATTCAAAGTTTTGGAAAAAGTTTCCTTACATCAAAGCTTAATTTTCTCCTCTGCAACTCTGACCCTTTATTCCTAACTCTGCCCTCTGGAGCTAAACAGAATTAGGTCAAATAACTTTTCCCTATGATAGCCCTTTCAATACTTAAAAGCTCCCCTCAGAACTCCCTACTTCAGAAGCCTTCTTTATGATTTTATGCAAATTAGAAAATAATTTATTAAGTAATAAAGATGTAGTCTCTTGTTGAATGCTGCTGAGAAAACCTGCTTGTTCCCTTCTAATCTACTTAGTGAAGATGCCCTTGACTCATATGTAGATAATCAAGAAATATAAAGACTTTTCAGACATGAAAGGATACATACATATCAGTAGTTACTGATATTTTCAGAGTGACCTAATTTTGGTTGTGATCAAAAGGTAAAACCAGGGGGGTAGCTACAATGTCTCAGTGGATTGATAGCCAGGCCCAGGAAGTCCTGGGTTCAAATGTGATCCCAGATACTCTCTATCTGTGTGACCCTGACCAAATCACTTAACTCTCAATATCGAGCCCTTACTGCTCCTCTGCATTATTTTCAAAATAGTGATGCTAAGATGAAAGGTAAGGGTTAGAAAAAAAAATATGAAACTAGATAAGTTTTTAAACAAGAAGAATCTGGGTCATGCCATACAATGGGCATTTATTTATTTAACCCATTACCAAATGTATAGTTTGTAAGTTTGTTGCCTTCAAGATATCTATTTTACATTTTTGTGTTTTCTTGCTTGCTTTAAAAATCAATCTTATCACCTGGCCTCAAGAATATGATTGATTTCCTATATTTAGGACAGACCAGACGAGTCTATTATTTTCAGCAAACCACACTTTAGCCTCTTGCTGGATTAAGAAATTATCCCCTCTTTATTTACTGGAACCAATCAAGGTGAACTAAGAATACTTTTAAATATCTCAGCATGAATAAGGTCAGTCTTTATGTTGATTGTGTCAATAAAGTTGATAAACAATGAATTGGTCTCTTGTGGTTTCAAAAGAGTGTCTTAATCAGGTGATAGAAAATTTTCTTTTTCATTGTATGGTAGAAAATATTTACAAGCACATATATATTTATTATTTATGTTGGATATAAATAAATCTATATGCATAATTAATGCTTGGCATTTGTGTCATTATAACTATGGTTAAAAATAGTAAAACTGATTTGATAAATGAGAGATACAATATAATAAAGTCAGGAGAGCAATGACCTCGGAAGTCTGAAAATCTGGATTATGACAATGACTGACATTAACATCTAATAGCATTTTAAAGTTTACAAAATTCTTTGTAAACAGGATCTCCCTAAATTTAGGACAGTTTTAAGCCACTCAAGCTATTTATATATTTGTTTTATTTAAGTTATCAAAGCTTCAAACTGCCCCAAGACTTTTAGGACACCCTCTATCCACTTCTGTTCTGGACCCAATTCATATTCTTTCTAAAATACCACATTAGCTCTTTTATGGTTCTGCCACTAACTTGCAGTGTGATCTCTAACACTTAGTTTCTTCTCTCAAATGAAAATATCAAATTAGATAAAAATTTCTAGTATTGCTTATATTTCTATAATTTTATAAGGGATATTTTGCTTTTAGAACCTGATGATTATTTAGCAGGATTTTTTTTTCATTTGAATAAACATTTTATCTGTTAGTGAATGAAAAAAAAATACTACTTAAAAGCAGATAGAAATGAATTCTTTATGTATGATTTTGCTTTGATTTTCTCAAAGTTAATAATGATCCCATCTTCAAATCAAAACAGTTCCCCACTAAACCAGTTTTCCTTTTGGACTTAATTATTTCTAGTAGCATTACTATTCCACTAGTCTTCCAGAATGGAAATCTCCAAATTATTATTTTTTATTTTAAAAAAATTTAAGCCCTTACTTTCTATTTTAGAATCCATACTGTGGATTGGTTCCAGAGCAGATGAGAGGTAAGGGCTAGGCAATGGGGGTCAAATCAAAAAATCAAAAAAAGTAATTTGCCAAGGGTCATACAACTAAGAAGTGTCTGAGATCATACCTGAACTCAGGACCTCCAGTCTCTAGGTCTGGGTCTCAATCCATTGAGCCACCTAGCTTCTTCCTTTCCAAATAATTTTAACTCTTCCCTCTTTGTCATGCCAATCTTTCTGTTTCTGCTGGACCTGTCTTAAGTAGTTTACTCAATTCCAATCTTGTCCCACTCCAATTTCTTCTCTATATATGGCTTTCAGATTAATATCCTTTAAGTATATAGTTCATATTTTGTCACTTCCCTGCTATGAGATATTGAATGGTTCCCAGCTGCCCACCAAATTAAATACAAACTACTTAGCCTGGCACTTGAGACTTTTTATGCTCTGGCCCCAGTCTACCTTTCTATATTTATCTCTTAGTATTTCCATAACCTATGTTTCAGCCAAACTAGTGTTGACCTGCATTTTCCCAATTCTCTGCCTCATTGTTTATTGTTCTTAAAACAGGAACATTGTCTCCTTCTGGCTTACTTCTCTCTCATCTTGTTGGAGTCCTTAAATGGAACAGTTCCAATGTCTCCTCCTTTATTTTTCATTCTCTTATTGCCCCCATGTAGATGTGATGATAGTCTCACGAAATCACAGACCTCGCTTGAATGACAAAGAATGTTTAGAAACCTGAATGAGAATCACTCCAGAGTAAGCAGTTTCTTAAAAGGGTCCATTGAAGGAATGCACTGTCTACTGCAAAAGAGCATTCCGATTTATGGGCAAATTTTTTCCTTAGTTGGACTTTAACTCTTGTTCTTTCCAATTTCAACACCAACGTTTTCTTGATCTTTTCTCTGATACCAAGAAGAACAAGTTGAATTATTTTTCCCTCTGAAAGCCAGTCTTATACTTGAAGAGTTATCAAATCCCACCTCCAACTTCCCCCAAATCTACCCTATTCCAGGCCATGTATACCTAGTTCTTGCATCTGACCTTTTTTTTTTCTTGGTCTCCAGCTCATTCTACCCTTTACGTGTTCTAACTCTTCCAAGTCTTCTTTCAAACCCCTACAGCCCTTTCTTTGCACTGCCCTCAAGGCCTTTATCAGCACCCACCTGGTAATGATCTATGTACTTCTCCCTGGTCTGCACTATCTCCACTAGATTAAAAAGTTCCACTAGGTCAGTCAGTGTTTCGTTTATTTCTGTATTAGAGAGCATGCGGAGTGATGGCTCCTTGTCCTTAGGAAGACTTCAATAAAGATTTGTTGAATAGATACCAGAATATATGAGTCCTGAAAGAAAAAAAAGTGTTGACATCATTGTTTTTATCTCTGTCAAACCACAGTAAATTGTGTTGTTCATTTGAATTTACAGGAGCAAATTCTGAGTTTCACTTTGTTCACACAGTTGTAAAACTGTTCAGCTCTGCTCCTTTGGTGAAATGATATCCCTCAAGTATCCCTTTGCTTTATCTCCATTCAACAGTATTAACTTCAGCATATGCCCCTGGCTGATGTAAGCTTTGAAATAAATGTATTAGGATAGGAATTAGAAAAGATACTCAACTTAACTGAACATTTAAGAATTCACATTTAATTGGCTTGACAACCAAAGGTCCAACCTATCCTCTCTGCCCTGCTTTAGAGGCTATCCAAGAGACTGGGTCATTTGATGTGCCTGGGGCCACAGGATGAAGAGATTCCCTAGGAAATGGTTTTGAAGGGTAAGGGAGAGGAATATAGCATGAATGTTATGGGTCAAGCACAATATACCACATACTGATTTGTATTATTATGAAGGGAGCAGCGTTGAGATTAAAATAAAGGGGGAAATATGCATCTTGCTTCTGAGGAAAAAAGTAAAATTATAAAACTAGTATAGAACAAGAAAAAAAGAAGTAAAAGGCAAGTAAATTCATAAGCAAAAGTATTATTTTTCTTCAACTGCTTTGTTCTTCCAGCAATTTGCAGTGTTTTCTAGTGCATCAGACTTTTTAATTAAGAAGATCTTTCAAAAATGCCGGGGATGATACGCTTTCTGATTTTCACATGGATTAAACTGATCTTGTAAATAAAAAAAAAAATTTCCTAAACAGATTATTGAAATCAAAGCAGAAGTACAATGTATAATTATAAATTAAGCATGTTATAGATTTTTACAAAATCCTCACAGAGAAAAGCATTAATTCTTTTTATTAGAAGATTTTAAATGTGTAGTTTACCACCCCATCCCCAAAATGTTTCCTTGAAGTTTCTTTCTAACAAGGGTTAAGATTCATGTTATTACACTTTCTCTTGAGAACACCTTATCACCAAATCTTTCTATTTTTTCCCCTCTTAGCACCTTGTATAGCCATCATGGTTCCTAATATCTAGTTGAGTCTGGTCCAGTAATGGTAACAAAGATACTTTAAGCTGAGTCAAAAGATTGGCACAAGAACTTTGAGGAAAGACTCAGAATAGTCTTTGTCTCTTGAAAATATTTCTATATGAAGACACAAGGGATTTTTTCATTAAATGAGTCAGCTTGACTATGCCTATTAAGTTGCCATCCTTGTACCCAAAGAGATAGTTATGAATGTTTCAGCCATATAGGCAATCTAAATTTGAGGTGGGAATTAAGATAAACTGATTTGCAAAGCATATACTTAAATAGACGTTCTTCATTATGAAATGAAATAGTTCATCCATATCAGGGTAATGTTATAGATCAGTGAAGGAAGTTTTATTTTTGTTGATTTTTTTTTACAAGACCCTGAGCTAATCACAATCTCTCAGTGCTTTGGGCAGCTTTCTAAGACTCTAAGTTGTATAACAGTTGTAGGTTTTCAGAGCAATGGCAGGAGTTTCCATATCTACACTGATGAAATCATAGGTTCAAACCAAAAATCTAAACCAATAAGAGAAAATCAGCTTGGGTTTCTGTTGCAAATTTGGTAAAGTTGCTAAAATTGAATTTCATTAGACTTTTTGTTATAACTGTCATAATAGATTTGAAAAATACAACAAAACTCTATATAGTCTTTTAGATGAACTTGAATACAGTGATCCCTCATCTATCACAGGAGTTACTTTCCAGAGACCCCTGTGATAGGTGAAAATCCACAAAGTTTTGGGAGAGCAAACAGACTGATGCTAGTCATTGAATAGATCACCACCCAAGATATAGAACATAGCACCTTTGTGCCAGCGGTAGTGGTGTACTGCATTTCCATTGTGTACAATATGATATTCATCCATAAAATCCCATGATATAGCAAAAACTCTACAATACAGAATTAAAAAAAATATTTTGATATAGTGAAGCTGCAATAAATGAACTGCAATATAGCAAGGGACAACTGTATTTTTCTTGAAAATCTTGTGTCACAAACTTTAAATTTACTCACATTCAAATTATTGTTGGCAATCCCTTATATTGATATAACAACTTTCCTTTGAGGAATTATCAAATATTTTGAATAAGATACTTCAAATGAATCATCAATAATCAGAAAATAAGCACATGAGATTGGTTTTTTTTTTTGAGAATCATATTAACACTTTCTTATCTACAAAATTCATTTTCCTTCCTCTCTTTCAAAACAATTAAAATCTGACTAAAAGTTTGCTATTAAAGAGCAGAGAATTTTAAAAAGGTAGGAAAAGGACCTTAGCAACCATATATAGCCCAATACATACAGTAAAAAGGATTCATATTATAGCCAACATGACAAATGGTCATCCAGCCTCTGTTAATATTCACATTGACCAATTTCTTTAATAAATGAAGACATAGTTCATGTGGACTAGGTGACAGGAATTTATACAGGACAAGACAGGGCTTTCATGTTATCTCCTAATTCCTCTTGATTATCAGTTCTCCATTAGTATTGTTGTCCTGTCATTTCTAGGACAAAGGTCATTCCCCTTGCCAGAGAAAAGAGTAAGAAATTATGAATTAAGTACCTTTGCCTTCTCTACTTGATCAGTTATCTCAAATAACCCAGGCAAAAACCCTATCCCTCCTTTCATCTTCCTTTTTTAAAACCATTCATTTAAGGTGAATGAATTCACTTCAGTAACAGTATAAGATTATTGAAACACTTAAAATCCTAGGTCATGAATATATTTTCAAGAGATCTTACTTCATACATTTAAATTTCTTAAGAGAGTTTTCCAGCCTAGCTTTGTATATCTTAAGACAAATCAGTGAAGATTTTAAACTACATGTCATAATATCATATAACAGACTTTCAAAGCTCCTTTGTATATACAAATTTTTATTATTTTTTGAGATTACATTTAGATGCACTATTTCATAAACATTTTCTGATATTTTTTGATCCATGTTCTCTTCTTCCCACCGACCTCTTTTCCCTCAAGACAGCAGGCAATATGATATAAATTAAATATGTGCTATCAAGCAAAACATACTTACATGTCATCATGTTGTAAAAGAAGACATATATGCTTATACTAGAAAAAAAACAAATTATGAAGGTAATTAGATGAAAAATGGTAAGCTTTAATCTATAGTCAGACTCTTTCAGTTCTTCTGTGAAGATGGATGGCCTTTTTTCATCATTTCAACATCGTAGTTGTCCTGGATCCTTTCATTGCTTATAATAGTTAATTGATTCACAGTTGATCCTCATAAACTATTGTTTTTACAGTATACAATATTTTCCTGGGTCTACTCACTTCCCTTTGCATCACTTCATAGATTTCTTTCCAGGTTTTCTGTGATCATCCTGTTTCATTGTTTCTTATGGCACAGAAGGTATTGCATTACAATCAGATAGCACAACCAGATAGCACAGCAAAATTTGAACTCTGGAAGACGACTCTAAACCAACCTCTTTACATTATGTCACCTAACTGCTCACTATTATTATTTGATAGACATCTTTGACTTTTATTTCCTGCATTAAATTCTTTTAACTCTTCATACTACCTTTTATATCTATCTCTTCATTTTTTAAAAATCTCAGATGTGCCCAATCCAGGTCAGATTCTCATCATCACTGTGCTAAATATTATATTTTAAATGGTTTCTCCTGTTTTCATTCTATCCTTTCTTTCCTGCATGCTCTTTTCAGACATCTTCCTAAAACTCCATTTTCATTACATCATTCTCCTGGTCAAAAATCCTCCATAGATCCCAATAAACTATTGATTAAAGTCTAGACTTTACTCTGAAAATGTAGGAATTGGTCTTAAAGATTATTCACTGTGACATTCTTCTTTGTTATGACATTGTTTTTTTTTCCTATAAATCCTTTGGAAACAGTCATCCAAATCCTATTACTAGAATAAATTTATATTATTATCAAGAAATGAATTTAACTGAATTTTTGTCTTGCAATTATAACTGAATTCATTTCTCTGTCCTTCTTAGTTCCTATGTGGCAGATGTAATGATTAATTACTTATTTCTTAAATGCTAAGTGACTATTTCTCATTTCAGCATCTTTCAAAAGATATTATCTGTACATTCATAAATAACCTTGGTATTTAATTTAAACCATAATTTTATTTTATTTTTAATTCCAGTTTCCCCATTTCCTAGGCTGAAGGTTGCCTAGTATGCAGTTGTAAAAGTTGCCACACCTGAGCTACATTCCCAGCTTCCTTTTAAGTTACATCCTCATTTTGAGTAAGGAAGCTTGGGAGATAAATATCGCTGCAACCCGCGCTGTAGGTCTTTTTTTTTTTAATTATTCATTTTTACTCCTTTACTACACTAGCAAACAGTCATAACTGAGACCCACCACAGATTGGCGCAAAAGTTTATTTCTCCCATTTCTGACTTGGGACTGTTCAACCTTCTGTAGGCATCCTAGTGGCCCACCTATTCCTGTTAATTCAGCATACTTTTGTAGGACTCAAAGCAAACAACTAATCCACTTCGCTCCTGTGAGCTCAGAACTCCAGAGCCCAAGAGATCCACTACGCTTATTCTACCCTCTTTCCTCTAGTTACAGATTTGGGCCATCATGGATAGCCATCTACATCTTCACTTATTATTTCACTTTGTCTCCTCATTATCTCAGGAACACATCTATCCCAATGAAGGAGATATCAGGACCAGAAGGAGAGAGAATTATTTATTTTTTTCCAGTACAGTATTTAAAATAAAACTGCTTTTGGCCTATGAGGTCTCAGTGGGGGCGAGGCAAAATTCAGTGTGCGCACTCATCTCAAACTGAGTTTAATAAAGGGTGTCCTATAAAAAGCTAATTTCTTGCTGGTAAATTGCTTTTTAAGTAATGCTTGCTGTTGCAAGAGAATCTTTCAGAACATCGAATGCAGGAAGCCATGTTTGAAGCATCCAATGGGCTCCCTATGATAAGGTATTACCCAGGTAGAATTCTTCTTCTTCTTGGATGACAACACGTATAACTAATATTGCCTTTTGGGACTAGTTTGCATGCAGTTGCTGGTATGGCACTGTTCGGCAGCCTGCTGTAGATAAGAATGAATGATGATGCCCTAGATTATAATGGAAATTTTAGAGTGCATGCAGCAGTAGGGTGCAGTCTTCAGTAAAGAAAAACGAGCTGACTTGCAGGCATGAGAGGTCATCAAGAAAGATAAAGAAAAAGGACATCCACTCTAGGCTAGGCAAGGCACTTTAAAGGATATTATGGAAATGAGCAAGAACCAATTTAATTTTTATAATGCCACTCCATTTAACTTTAAAATACAAGGTCAAGGTACTGTGTTTTTCATAATGATTAAAGATTTGGAAATGCCCTTTCTGGTGAACCTTACTCCATTTGTTTGGTAGAGACTGAGTGTGACAAGGAATTCAATGGGAATCAGAAAACAACAGAAGGATGTTCAGTTATCTCCCAAACACAAATTTTCAAAGGAAAGAAATGAAGATTCTGATAGACGTCTTTATTCTTACCTTGACAGAGAAATATATTTTCTAAGGTTCTACTCTGAATTTAATACTATCTCCAGATGGTAATGTAAGTTATAGATTGATAGATAGATAGATGGATGGATGGATATAGATATATACATACATGTATGTGAGTGTATGTGTGCATATATGTATTATAAACACATCCTATTTACGTACACATATTTACCCCATATCTACTATCATTCTTTGTGTAGCTTTAATACTTCAGAAGTATAAATGCCTCAAACTTACAAGAATGCCTTGAAAGTTCCATTATTTTTCCTTTCTTTCTTTTTGTTTTCTAAGTTTTATATACTGAAATTTTAATTTTAACAATATGATGCATTCTCTAATAATGTAATATGCATGCAATGATCTTTTGATAAAACTTTATCAGATCAGTAGATCTGTAGTGAGCAACCTCTTGCTCAGTTATGTTGGTCACTGGTTCTCTCTCCATTGACATTTCTTTGTGGGGTTGCATCATAACTATTATGTTTGCATCAAAACCTAATTCTTTGGTTGTGTTTGAAGCTACGATTATAAAGGCTACCTTTTTGGTCATGGAACATCAGCTGATGAAGGATTTTCATGAAAATTACATTATAATTAAGTTCTGTATAGCAGACAGTGATTAGGTTGAATTTCAATAAGAAACATTAATATTTTAAAATATTGAATAATTAACATTCCAAATGGGGTTTTTGGAAAATTGAAGCTTTTGTACTTCTGAAGTAATCAAATCTTAAAGCTATAATATGTTTGGGATAGATATACAATATACTATATATATGTATATGAATATATGTGTATATTTTTATAGATTCTAACATAGAAATAAAGAGGAATCATCTATATTGTTTTCCTTAGAAACGTAGTTATTTGTTTTGCCATTTCTTTTGCCTGTTCATTTTACAGATGAGGCAAACAAGGCAAATTGTATTGAGACTTGCCCAGGGTCATATAGCTAGTAAGTATCTGAGGTCACATTTGAATTCAGATCTTCCTGACTCCACTGAGCTATGTAGACATCTTTCAGTATAGTTATTTGAATAATTAATGTTTCAAATCTTGTTTATAAGGTTGGTTTTTACTTCTAAAATTTTCCAAGTATCAAGATTGAATTAAGATGTTTGGGTTCTTCTCCTTATGTATGTATATGTGAGTATATATATATATATACATATATATATATATATTTATGAGATATATACATTTACAGTTCATATGTATTCCTTAAGAGAGAGAAAGACAGGAGAGTCTATATCAATTTGCATGGCAGCATATTTTATCAATGACTCAAAATAGATCTTTATAAACTTTAAATCCTTGTTTCTATAAAAACTAAATTAATGAGTTTATGAGGTTTTATTATCTATAGTTTCATAAAACTATTCCTATTGTGAAGTAACATCTTCATTATAACTAGAATGGTCATAGTGTAAAATTAGTAAAATTATATTTTATTTTATTTTTATTTTTATCAGTAGTACAAGCTCCCAACACAAAACCTCTTGTATACACCAGCAAGGATTTTAAGCAGAATAATCTTAATAATATGTCACTGTATATGTTGGCTGGTGCTGCTGAGATAGCTTAAGTCTGGAAGTTTCATTAGACCCATTTTCTCTTCTAGCAGCTGCTACTATAGATGTCTCTCCTATAAGCAGTTACTTGAATTTGAGTCAGGCATGTTTATGTCTTCAAAAATCCTAATTACATCTAGGTCACTCTGTAGCAAAGGTCAGGTTTTCAATTTGCTAGATAGTGTTGAAAGGATTAAGGGTGAGTAAAATGGATTAAAGTACAATACTTGGAAGGGAGAAAACTAGAAAGTTTAAATGGAAACAGAAAGTACCCAGTTGAACCTCCAAATATGGGAATCTTAATTTTGAAATCACAATAGCAGACAAAATGTGGGATACCTGGTTCTTATAAGATTTTTGCCCACAAAGACTTTGAAATGTCCTCTAAACCAATGAGACAGACAACCTTCAAGTGTTTCTTCCAGCATGAGATATCTAAGTCATTACTTAATGGTTTCTTGCAATTGGAAAACTCCTGTTTATTTTTGCCCTCTTCTTGACTCTCTTGTCTACATTCCCATGAAAGTGGATTAATGACTGTTCTAAAAACAGAACTCTTTGTCTCCCACCTTTCTCTTTTCCTTAACCTTATAGCTTATACCTAGAAGTATTTCCCCTGGCTTCTGTCTCTTGACTTCTTACCCATTCTTTAAAGCCAAACTCAACTACTCATCTTCTCTAGGAAGCCTCAGCTAGAAGCAAAATCTTTTTCAACTAATAAATATAACACTTTGGCTCCCTTTTGCATTTATCACTTTATATTTTTATTATTTTTTATATTACCCCCATAAATGTCCTTTTCTGATACTTTATTGTTTCATAAAGGTGAGACAAGATTGCCAAAGTTCTATTGTCAGCAGAAAACAAATTCTAGCATGTACTATCGAGGTACAAAGCCTTCCAGGCTGGACTTGTTCCTGCTAATTAAGACAAGTAAGGAAAAAGACTGATCCTTATAAAGTTAGATGATACCGTTGTGGTTTGTTTGTTTGTTTGCCTTGGCAGAGTTGGATGAGTTTAAAAACAATCAATTCAAGGAATATGTACAATTGACTCCTCTAAGGCTTTGGGCTTCTGCTTAGAGTTATAAAGATGGGAAAATGTAATAGTCTGTGCCCTTAATGAAGTTACATTTTATTTGGAGGCTATATGAACACAAATACATAAATCCAAGGTAGTTAGATTATAGACAACACTAAAAAAGGGATCTGCAGAGAGGGAGGGAATCAGATAGTTTTGAAGAAAGGGAAAATAAAGATTCTTGAAACATAAGGATTCTGAGAGCCAGAGAGGAAGAGAAAATGTGCTCCAGACATGGAAGATGGCTTGTCAGAAAGTGGCAAGAAATGTCACACTGAGGTCAAAGAAAAACTAGTAATCTATTTTGGCTTCACAAGTAGGACTATTGAAAAATATGACTGGAAAAGCTTATTGATGGCTGATTGGAAATGGCCTTGAGTGTTGAGATAAGAAGAGTATATATTTCCAATCCTATTGTGGCCTCTTTCTGATTCCACAGTTAGATTATGGAATTATAGAAAAAAGAAGTGGATCAATCATATAGTTTTTAAGCTATCTATAAAGATTAATTTGCAGAGGCTATGTGCTATAGTAAATAGAGTGCTGAACCTTGGAGTCAGGAAGAGCTGAATTCAAATCCAGCCTCAGACACTCACTAGCTATGTTTTATAAATATATATGTAGATATAGATAAATAGATATAGATACCTAATAGAATCACATCTTACTAAAAATGGGAAAGACGTCATATTTCACCTAGGAAAAACTTTTCTTTTTTTAGAGGAAGAAAGTGATTAGAGTTGAAATAACTTGTTCCAAATTGCAGAGCAGAGCTTGCAAGGCTAAGATCTGCCATTATTATGTTTGCTTATCTTTCTGACATTCAATGTCATTCTGGAAGGCAGAGTTAAGCTAAGGAGGACTTTTCCTTTCTCCAAGGAAAAAAGAATTTAGCTGATCCTCCAAGAATAAGACTGTCTCTGTTGCTAGGACAATTCAGGTTATTAATAACAATCATCATAGTTCAGAGCCCTTTGATTAGAACTGAAGTTTGATCACTGGGACAAAACTAGTTGGTCACCTATATAAATTGTTGTTCAATCTAGTCATTTGCTCCCCCTATTTATATTCTCTGTATGTAATTAAAGATACACAGAACTTAACTGATCTTATTTTTATCTGAACAAAACTGATTTAATTCAGCAAATAAATATCTTAGAAAGAATGGAAAATACAGAATTTATCAGTTCTTTGGTATGAAAGGAAAGAGGCAATAAAGGAAGATTCTTGTGTAAAGTTCATCAGCAATTGAGCATATTCTGTACTCAGGGGATCATTTTCCAATCCACCTGTAGTTGGCAAAAATGCTGACTGGCTACCTTTTGTAGCCTGGAGACACTCACCACCATTCTATCTCTGCCATCTGCCTCTCAGTGAATGTCTGTCTGCTTGTCCGATTTCAGAAGTATTTGTGTCCACTTCTTAGTGTATCTGTGCCTTCCAGCCTGTGTTCATTTATCTTCATTTACCTGGAGAGTGATTCAAAAGATCTATGGCCAATGGAAGCCTCCCTAGTCATCCCCCCAGTGGTGGAAAAACCTTATAGCTCGTACCTGGAAGTCTAGTGTCTTCACAAGCTGGGAAGATTACAAATTCCACAAACTCATGCAACTTTCTGAAATCTTACCTATAGGAATTGGTCCCAATATAGGAAGAGTATTATTTGTAGACTGCAATGTAATATCTGCTTGCTGAAATGAAGGGTTGTTCACAATAAAACAACAACAACAACAAAATCTTGAATTGAATTACAATAACTCACAGAAAGGCCTTAGGAAAACAAAAAAAGATTTAACCTCCAGGGGTAGTGAACTACAATACACCAAGGAATTTTTTTTTATTCCTGGAGAAATAAATATTATTTTAATAAGGGAGGGCAATACTTATTGCTAATGTCAAGGCAAGCAGAGCAAGATACTATTCTTTCAACTTCAAGGAGGTGGGAGAGAAGGGGGGGATATTATCTCCTGAATTTAATGGCATTAAGACAGCCACTATATGGTGAAATTATCTCTAGGTAGAAATATGTCCAGTGAAATTACCTTCACTATCTATGCACTAGGGCTCACACCCAAAGAAAAATTCTACTATTTCAAGCATGTATATTGGAAAATACTGAATTTCATTTTTAGAGAAGAAATATGGTAAAATGGAATTGGAAATATGGTAGAATGATGTTCAGAGAAAGTATCTAGTCATTTGTGGTGATTTCCCTATAAGAGATGGCATTGAATATTATGGTAAAAGCACTATTTTTCTAAATCTTGCCCTTTGTCTTTGTAAAAAATCACCTTAATGAACAAATATAAAACAATGGCATTGAGTTAAAGTACATAAGAGTAGGCAGAAGTGACCAGCATATATTAAAATAAAATGGCAATTTTAAAAGATATGCTTTGCATCATGCACAAAAGGTTAGCAGACTGGGTCATGTTTCCTCATTCAGGGTGGACAACAAGTCCCACAAATGGAAATCAGCATTCAAAGTCTCTGTGTCACATTGAAGAATTACTTTGCAGAAATCTTCCATTAGTATGGAACACCAAACTCTTCCAAAAGGCTAGGTTTCCAAGGAAATAATGAAGAAGTCCTGAACATAAATTCTTAGTTAACATTCAAAACTTTTTCACAGTGAAAAGGGCAACATAGACAGTTTTTGATTGGGTATAGTGTAGAACACGAATATGTGTGCCTGGATAATAATACCACTAGTGTTATCCTAATCCTAATATAGTATATTCAAACTTCAACAGCCAAAGTTCTGTATTAGTCATTTTCAGTCATCCTTTGAGACCAATATGCCAAATGAAACTGACTTAAAGCCTATTATATGAGGCAAATTGTCACATTATTTAATTAACAGTTGATAAACATTTATTAAGTGCTTACTATGTATAAGGCACTATGCTAAGTGCCAGGAATGCAAATACAAAAAAAGGGAAAAAAACAAAAGACAGTCCCTGTTCTTAAGGACCTTACAATTTGATGGGTTGGGGAAAATGAAACACAAAATGAAGCTGAAAGCTGGGTGGGCAGCAAGGGGAGAGGAGAAGAGATGGTGGAGAAGTCAGTCAGAGAAGTCCCAAGGTAATGAAACCAGGTGCTAAATGAGGAGATGTCTGAGCTGAAGATAACTACTAATTATTCAAATAGAAGTTTGAAATGCCAGACCCCTCACTCCAATAAGTAGGACAAGATCGAATATAAAGGTTGAAGAGATCTTCCAGGATGAAGAGGCTGATTATTATAATAATGAACTTATTGAGAAATGGCATAGAAATCATTCATCAGAGAAGTCCCAAGTTAGTGCAGCCATGTTTCTCAAACTATATTGTGTTGCCAAATTAAATAATTGATTTCTTTATTCATATCTATGATTTCTCATCAAAATAGTCCTACCAAACATTAGAAAATCATGTATTTTCTTCTCTGACCAAGGAGTTGAAGCACTGAATTGTCCCACTAAGACTCTATCCTTCCAATCAGCCCTTTGTAGTTCTATGAAATCTTATTCCCAAGTTGAGTGGTTCATCATTGATTGAACTATTGTCTTTTTTAAAATTAAAATATCTTTTGATAAATTTAATCAGCCACTTTTCCATGGAGATTTTCATTTTTCATGTAATCATGTAAGAATATTTTTTACATCATCCTTTCCTTCTGATTCAGAGAGATTACATGTTTCTTATCTTTGAGTGTTGTTCTGGATCAGCCTTCACTTGGTTAGTTCATTGCAGGACATATGGTTAAGTCAAATATTTCTACTTTTATATTCAATTTCTTATCAATCATTTTTTGTTGAATGGAACTAAGCCTGAACCAGACTGCATTATGTCTCCTACTACATTTTGCTATCTGAAGTTTCTGACCAAGGTTTGTATATTCCATTTCCTATTCAATTTCCAAGCCATTTATATATGCCTTTCCTTGTGAGTAGTGTTCATTTCTCATCCACTTTGTTTTGTCAAGGTTTATCTCTAAGCCTATCAGCATAGCAGCACTTGACAGCTGCTGCATATTTTCTTGGAGCTTGGAATGGTTCTTGTAATTAAGATGCAATCATTTGCAAAAAATGTTTGCATGAAATGTTTGACATCAATCATGACTTTATTTTTTTAGTCAAGGAATCAAACAAATCCTTTGAGATAGCCACAAATGGTTTAAGCGAGATTATATCCCCTTATTGAACTCCTTTGTGGTTGATAATTTGAAAGGCTTCTGAGAACAGTCTGATCTCAATGTTGCAGTCATAATTGTTTATTCAAAAATATTAAAAAGCACAAGATTGTTCCATTGTTTTGGAATATGTTCAAGACTGTCCTTTCTTTCCACCCCCAAAATAAAGCAGCCTTCTAGTCTATAAATGCATAGCATATACCATAGAAACTTGATGATTTTTTACATTTTCTTGTCAAAACCAGACTTTGTCTACATGAAAGATCATTTAAAAATTGGAACAAAATCTTCCATGCTCACAAGTGGTAGAAGATGAACAGATGGCATGACAATAAGTGATTAAAGATCATCAGTGGGGGCTGCCAAGCAAGACCTCTAAGGTTCTTCATTGATTGATATATAAACCTACTTTCAATTATTCCTGTCGGTTCACCTTGAGCTACTTGACATCCCAAGATATACTGGACTATTTTGTTTATGCTTAGTAGATTTTTTTAATACATCCATATGACTTCATTCATTTAACTTCAAGTTTCTGCATCCATACATGAAATAGTTGGACTAACATCAGAGAATCTTAAACTAGGTCCATGAGTTTGTTCTTGTTGAGTTATTTTTATATAGTTTTATGATAATATTTCAGTATAGTTTCCTTTGTAATCTTGAATATTTTATACAATTTTAGGTATGGTGTCATCCCTTATTTCTAAATCAAATATGCATTGAACTTTATCCTGTTGTAGGGTTTGAGATGTTGGCTCATGCCTAATCCCTACCATACTGCTTCCCAGTTTTCCTAGCAATTTTTGTCAGGGAGGTCTTTCCTCAAAAGCTTGAATATTTAGGTTTATCAAACACTAAGTTGCTTTTGCCATTTATTACCACACGTTGACTACCTAATCTATATCATTGATCCACCATTATATTTCTTAGCCAGTACTAAGCTGTTTCAATGATTACCATTTTATAGTATTGTTTGATGTTTGGTAGAGCCAGACATCCTTGCTTTAACTTTTTTTCATTAATTCACTTTATATTCTTGGCCTTTTGTCCTTCCAGATGACTTTAGTTGTTATTTTTTCTTGTTCTATGAAATATTTTTTGGGTAGTTTAATTGGTATGACACTGAATAGACAAATTAATTTGGGTAGGGTTGTCATTTTCAATATATTGGTTCAGCCAGGCCATGAGTAATTAATGTTTTTCCAGTTACTTAGATCTGACTTTGTGTGAAGAATGTTTTGTAATTGTTGTTTGTAAGATTATTTTGAATGAAATTTCCTTTTTTTTTGTCTCTTGCTGTTGGATTTTGTTGGTGACAAATAGCAGTGCAGATGATTTATGTGGGATTTAGTTTTTATCCTATGATTTTGCTGAAGCTGTTAATTATTTATATTAGTTTATTGATCAATTCTCTAGGATTCTTCAGATAAAGCATCATGTCATCTGCAAAGATTGATTACTTCGTCTTTTCATTTTCTATTCTAATTCCTTCAGTTTCTTTTTCCACTCATATTGTTATAACAAGCATTTCTAGTAAAATGTTTAAAAAGAAAGGAAATAATGAACATCTTTGTCTTATCCCTGATGTTATTGGAAAGAGTTATAGTTTCTCCCAAAATCAGAAAATGTTTGCTGATTGTTTTGGATAGATGCCAATCAACACTTTGAGGAAAGTTCCCTTTATCTCAATATTTTCTAAAATTTTTTTTATAAGGAATGAGTTTTGTTTTTTGTCAAATGCTTTTTCCTGCATCTATTGAAATAGATATGTGGTTTCTGTTGCTTTTGTTATTGATGAAATCAATCATATTGCTGACTTTTCTAATATTGAAACATCCCACCATTCCTGATGTAAAACCATCTGATTGTGCTATATGATGCTTGTGATATGATATTGTAATCTTCTTAGTAATGTTTTATTTATGATTTGTGCATTAATATTCATTAAGGAAATTGGTTTGTAGTTTTCTTTCTCTGATTTAATTCCTTCTGGTTTAGGTATTGATATCATATTTGTCTCAAAAAAAGTTTGGAAGGATTCCTTCTTCCCCTATGTTGTTAAATAGTTTATGTAGTATTGGAGTTATTTGTTCTTTGAATGTTTAGTAGAATTCACTTGTAAATGCATTTGACTTTGGGACTTTTTTCTTAGAGAGTTCTTTGATGGCTTGTTTAATTTACTTTTCTCTGATAGGTTTAAGTATTCTATTTCCTCTTTTTATTTCAAACTTTTTTTATTTATGTCAGCCCATTTTATTTAACTTCCCTCTTTCTCTCTCTTTCTCTCTCTCTCTCTCTCTCTCTCTCTCTCTCTCTCTCTCTGGATGTGTATATGTATATGTATGTGTGGTTTTGTGTGTGTGTGTAGGGCTTAGGGAAGTTGAGTGTCCTTTACTCTCCTATCTTAGTTCCCAGTATGCATCTCCCTATTTAATGTATTTAAATAATTATTTTGAGAAGCTGGTCAAAGAGGACAAAGTACTCAAAATACTTCCTGCACTAAATAATCTCTTAAGAACTATTCAACTCAAAATCCATGATCCTGTGATCTAAAGACTCTTCAAAATCATCTTTCCTTTTGTCATTTCACCAGAAAACTCTGGTACCTAATTTCTGAAGAAAAATACCATATTGAAAATATTTCCTTCTAAAATGTGAACAAGAGAGTTTTCCACCATAAAATTTCACTTTTAATAAAATGAAACTTAAATTTACTTATGAATATTCCATTGGCCTTTAATTCTCAATTATAGTTAATAAGTTGCATAATTTCAGTAGTTTTTTAAAATTTATATTCAATTACATGTAACTAAATGCAAAACACATAAAAACATGAGTTTCTTGAACTCTTTACACTTTGTGATATACAGATTCTAAGGCATTCTTAAATAGTTTTTCAAGGCATTCTTTTGTAGTTTTTGAAGATTTATCAAATTCCATTTGTGTCTTTAATCACAATGAGAAAATCCCATAAATGGAATATTTTTCCTATATTTTTTTCAGAAATATATATAATTCTGAAAAATATATTATATGATCTATATTTTATATATAAATTACATATATATAATGTATATTCCATATGTATGGAAACTTTTTCCTGTCATTTATATTTCCTGTCATATATATATTTATATATTTCCTGTCATGCACACATACACACACACACACACACACACACACACACACATAAATATATATATAATTTTAAAAACCTTACTTTCCATCTTAGAATCAATACATTGTATTGGTTCCAAGGCAGAAGCATGGTAAGGGCTAGGCAATGAGGGTTAAGTGACTTGTCCACGATCACACAGCCAGGAAGTATCATAGGCATGTTTTAAATGCAGGAGCTCCCATCTCTGGAATTGGCTCTCAATCCACTGAGCCCCCTATGTGAACCTTCAGATTATATATTTTAATCTGAATATATTAAAAGCATATTTAATTGTTTTAATTTGTTATATCAAAGTAGATAGCAAGTTGAACCTTGAGGATTCATGGAAAGGAAAAAATAAACACAAAAAACAGCCTACCCCCACAAGGAGATCACATTCTAAGGAACAAGCAACCAACAAATAAATCAAGATATAGCCCGAAGAGATAGAAGGCAATCTGAAAGGGAAAGAGGGGAATGAAAAAAAGAATTAGGCAGAAGTAGGATTTCAATTTAATCATTGAATGAAGTCAGGAAATTAAGAGGCAGAGGTTGGGGGGTTGAGCATACATTCCAGGATAGGGGATAGCCTGTGCAAAGTTAAAGAAATTAGAATTGGTGTGTTTTGAGGAATAGAAAGTAATCCAGGAAAATTAAGTGTTAGAAAGACTAAAAATGTTGAAAGGGTCATGTAATGAAAACTTTGAAATATTGAACTGGAGAATCTGTATTTGACCCTAAAAGTTATTTATTTTTGTTGATAGGTATAGTTCAATGGATAGAGAGTAAGGCCCAGAGTAAGAAAGACTCATCTCCACAAGTTCAAACCTGGTCTGAGTGACCTTGGCCAAGTCACTTAACCTTGTTTGTCTTAGTTTCTCATCTATGTTAAACAGAAAAAAAAATTTCCCCCCCCTGATTTTGGAAGTAATAAAGTGCTATTAAAGCCTACTTGGTTTTGTAAGGTCTGACTTTTAGGGAAAAAAAATTCCCTTGACAGGTGACTAGAATCTAGAATCTTTTCCTTCCTCACTTTTGATCCCTGACTTAGCTAGATTCCTTTGACATTCAATTTAAATTTTACATCTTATATAACATCTTTCTAGATTCTCATTGCTCACTCCTTACCTAATGCCTTTTTTCTGAAATAGACTTCCAACTAAATTGTATATATTATAAGATTAAAATTAACATCCAAAAACTCCAAGTAGTATATTTTATAAGATTTATTAAAAATCACTTGAAGTAGAAGAAATAGAAAGAACCCGTGTAAATAGAAGTTTCCCCTATCATGATTAGCAGGAGAGCAAGCATGAGGGTGGGATTACAGAAACTTTATTCCTAAAACTTAAGGACATGATGTGAGGACAAAAGAAGGATTCTGGAAAATGCAATCCTGGGTACAAAATTCTAATGATACAATATCTTATATGTATGCAATGTAGTTGTTATTGTCTCTTCTATCAGAAAATGAACTTTTTGATGACACGTCTCTATATTTTTACCTTTCTTTGTATCACTACCACTTAGCTTAATGCCATCACATACTAGGAACTTTATTAATCCTTGTTGATTGACTGGAGAATAGATTCAAATGGGGAGAGATCTGAAAAAGGGAGACTAGGTAGAAACCTAATGAAACAGTCAAGGAGAAATGAAGAAGATCTTAAACTAGAGATGGAGAAAAATCAGCAAGTTCCTCAGAGGAGAAATTACCACTGTTAATAGTTCTAAGAACTCAATGAAAATTCAATCTTTTAAGATTTTGCATTCGACAAATAAACATTACAGAAAGGGGTGCATTAATCATAGCTATACTTCCCATTTATATATCTTTAAAGTTTGCACATTTCCTTAACAATTCTTTGAAGCAGATGTTAGCCCTCGTTACTTTATTGGAGAAATGCTCTTTCACAATTATATCATGTAGACACCCCAGTCAAGTAAGTAACAGAAAAGTTAATCATCCATTTGGCCCAGTTTTGCAGGTATACAACTTTCTTGCAGGCTACTTCTCTGAAAAGAAATCTGGCAACCTTACCATCTCTCTCACCATGATTCAGTTCTTCCAGATGCTCTTTTAACAATAATTCTTCCCCACCCTATCATAGCTATTTTTAATTATGTTACTTTCTTCTGCATGATTATTTATATCATCCCATGATTTGTTTTTTTAAATATATTTTTATTGTGAACTTAATCATCCACAAACACAAACATATCAAAAAAAGAACAAGAAGAAGAAGACAGAGGTATCCAAGGATTTTTTTTTTCAGGGAGTGATTGTCAAAGAAATAGCCAAAATAGTTAGCACTACTTTTGTTGACAAGATCATTTCACCATCATGGAAGAATCTTTTTGACAGCCTTGTGGTTGTTCTTTTGTCTAGGTAGTTCATTTCCCAGACTTCTGATTGTCATTTAAAATTTAATGCCTCAATCCAAGAGCCAAACAGTTCTTTCCAGATTCCTTGGATGGAAAACTTGCTCTCCTCTTAGAATCCCTAAGTGCCTCATTAGTTAATTTTAAAGGATACTTCTTCCATAAGACCACCTCCTAAACGAGAAGCTACTCTATTCCATTCAGTTAGTATTTAATTTACCTTTGTGTTTCTTTATTTTTACTTCATACATATTTGTATGGGTACATATTGTTTCCTCATAAAAGAGATTTTTATTTTGATCCAAGGAGTTTCATTTTTATCTATCTTTATCACTTAGCATTCAGTAAAGACTTATTGAATAAATGAATGTATGATTTTTCAAAGTTCATATTTCAAAGACAGGTTTTTGAGACCTTGGTGATGACCACTATTTTTTAAAATACCAAAACATCTGAATTAAGAATGAAAAATAAAATAGATCATTTATCATAGAATTTTGGATGTTGCATCATGGAGATAGAAAAATGTAAATGATGGAGCAAATTTTTTTTTTATGTTCTTCTTAGCATTGATGTTGAGAGACACAAATTTTGATATAGTCAACTTCTCTATAGTAGACTATCTAATAAAAAATTTTATTTGTAAGATTAAGAAGGCAGATTAGAGATAGAAGCCCAGCTGAAATATCTCCACATTCCCCTCCAAATAATTTTAAAACAATGTTTCAAATCCAATTTTGGAGTAGCAAAACCAACAAAAGGCCAGAGTGAGAAATTTTTTTTTTCCATCTAAGAAAACTCAAGAGGTCCCCAAGAGAGAAACATTAGGGTGGAAGTGAGAGCAGCTTGTAGAGCACTCAGCGTAGAGATGTATGGGTCAAAGGTCTAAAGCAGAAAGAAGTGTTGATGGTTCATTGGCCACAGAGAAACAGGGTCCCTGGTTGAAGTTTCATGGTCAGAGAAGTACTAGTGCTTCAGGTCATGGGGTTTGAGGAACCCTTCTTGGGTAAAGATCAGAGCAAAGACCAGAAAAATTAAAAATCATGCCTCTTCCAGGATCAGAATATGTTACTTACAAGAAACACATTTGAAACAGAAAGGCATACACAGAGTTAAAATAAGGGGTTGGAACACAATTTAATATGCTTCAGTTGAAATTAAAAAGTCAGGGGAAACAATCGTGATCGACTCCAACCAATGAAATGATCCAAGATAATTTCAATGGATTCAGGCTTAAAAAAAGTTATAAGAGAAAACCAATGAACTCTGAGTACATATTGAAGTCTAAATTTAGTGTCTTTATTTTTCTTGCTTTTTTGTTGAATTGAGTCATAAAATATGTTTTGCATGATTTCACATGTATAATTGATATTATATTGTTTGCCTGAGGTGGTCAGATGGAGTTTATCTTTATGGAGAAATATATATTTTTCACACTCAGCTATACAACTGATTCCACTATATTAATACACTGTAACTCCACTTGAACTCTGTCCCTTGGTATCTATTGCCTCTTGACAGATACTGTGAGGATTGATGTAATATATTCTAGAAAGGGCTTAAAGTCTTTTATAAAATATATTATCTGAATAATTACCCTTAAATCTCAAATACACTTAGGATATGAACTGCTATAAAATTATTTAAGCATTTATTTAAAATTAATCTTTCTATAAAAAGCAGGTTGAATATATACCCTTCAACATACTTGAAAATATGTATCTTAGAGGACCAGATTTGAAAGTGTTTGAATCTTTAATTTTAGAGACACAATCATTTGCCACTTGTTCAGCCATTAGTGCTTCAATTTTGTTATAGCCCTTCCAAAATGTGTTCCTTTTCTGTCATATAAACCAATCTAATAGATGTGAAATGGTATTTTAGAGTTGTTTTCACTTGTATGTCTGTAATCAATAGTTTTTTAGAGCATTTTTTCATATGACTTGAGATAGCTCTGATTTCTTCTTCTGAAAACCACCTATTCATAACATTTGACCATTTATCAATTTGGGGTATTAAATTATTAAATTATATAACCTTCAGCATTAAAATCCAGTAACCCTTTATTTTGGTTTTTATAGGTATGAAATTAAGTTGTGTTTAATTTATGAATTAACTAGTGGACTTATTTAAAGAGTTAAGAAAATGAATCTTTCAAAATTATATAAATTAATTTAGATTTATTAATATTAAGCATGTACCTGTTTTCTCCCCAAAAAAAATGTGAACTATAATATCAATAACAAGTACGAACAATTCATGACCAAGATAATAAAAAAAGGTGGTATATAAAATGATAAATCTATTAGATGTCATTTGATTTTTATATTTGGTATATTAAATTTAATATAATAGTGTTAACATTACCTAGCTTACCTGTGCCTTTTTGTCCTTTTCTTTCACCACCACTTTAGATTATATACTTAATAATGGCATCGCTAGGATAAAGAGTATGCTGAGTTTATTCACTTTCTGTGTATAATTCTGAATTCCTTTCCTGGTTGGATCAGTTCATAGCTATATCAGCAGTATATTAATCTGCCTGTCCTCCCACATCTACAACACCAACTGTTATCTTCCATTTTTGTCACTTTTTGCCAATCTGATGGGTATGCTGTGGAACTCCAGAGTTGTCTTAATTTGCATTTGTCTTATTCTTAGTAATTTGGAGCATTTTCATATGGTTATTGATAGCAAGGATTCCTTCCCCTGAGAACTGCCTTCTCAAATCCTTTGATCATTTATCTTTTGTGGAATGAATATTGTTCTTATTTATTTTTATCACTACTAGTTATATTGGATGTTATATCTTTAATCAAAGAAATTACCCAGTTAACTGTTTTCCTTGTAATTCTAATTGTTTATAATTTTCTGTAATCGAAGTTGTTTCCTTCTCCAAGTGATCATCTCTATAATCATTAATTTGTCAAGAATTCTTTATCTAAAAATAATTTTTAACATTGATAAATTGTTTTTTTAAATATCCTTTTAAATATGTTTCCCATTTTAAACTTATTATGACATATAGTATGAAGTGTAGATCTAAGCCTAATTTCTCTGAGGCTGATTTCTAACTTTCCTAGTTTTGTCTAATTCTGAGTTGATGACACAGTTTTTGTCCTTACATGGCAGGTACCTTTTCATCAGAATCTCTCAGGTTTTCAAGTTATTGTTTTTAACTACAGTTCTTTAAATAGATGTTTCTTTCTCTGATCCCATCAGATGAGCACATTTCACATGCATTGCCTCATTTGTAAGTGCTACAATTTCAAGCTGATTTGTTAGGTAGTTAAAGAATACTGTAAATCATGAAAAATCAGTTTGGTAAACACTTATCTGCTACCTCCTTTATGAAAGGCTCAGTGCACTATGGTATACCTTGAGAAAGCAAAGTTGAAAAGAAATTATAGTCCCTATCTTTATAGAATTTATAGTATAATACCAGGGATAAGATAAGTACACAAATATGTTGAACATACAATAAAATGTGAGATAGCCAAGGTGGAGAGTTAAGGCAGAAGGTAGCAGGAAAACTTCAAAAAGGAAATATCACATTTGGCTGTAAGAATCAAAGCAAACTTCATAAAGATATTACTTGGCCTTGAAAACAGAAAAAGAGATCATCACATTGAGAGGAGAAAGTAGTGTAGTTCAGGCATGAGAGATGGCCTTCACAAGGACATGCTAATTTCTTAAATTCTGAATAAAGAACAAAACAGCATTTTTGAAATCTATTGAAATATAGAACCAATCTCAATTTATTTGAAAGACTGAGAAGTGGTTTTAGAGTTTTTTAAATTGCTTTTGCACCCTCAGAATAATCTTTCAACTCCATTATTTTATAAATATTTTTAACAGAGATGGAAGTGCTGACAACAGTTGTCCTAAAAATAAAAAGTATGGGGGATGATAATGGATTGCTACTTCAATATATCTGTAATGTGATGTAGCAGTCTAAAGAGCTAATGTCATCTGGAGTTGCAATGACAGGAATAGGGAGGAGTTAGTCCCACTATTTTCTCTCCTCACTGGACTTCACCTGGAATATTGTATTCAGTTTCAGCATCTCAATTTAATAATTATACTGATAAAGGGAAGAGGGTCCAGAAAAGGGCATCCAGGATAGACTTTGAGTCCATGCCATAGGGCAGTTGGTAAAAGAAACTAGGTCTGAGCAAAGAAAAGGAAGAACCAAAAAGATATAGTTCTCTTCTAATATTTAAAGGGATATCATACAGGGGTAGACTCCAAAAGAGAGAAAAAGTAGACCTTGCAAAAAAAATGGCTATTTAAGCTTCCTATCTGTAAAAAAACAAAACCAATTTTGTTAGAAAGGAGATTCTTTTCATACATGATCTGGGCTGGAAAGTTGCTGAGGTCCATTCTAACTCTCAAATTCTTTAATTCTGTGATTATACAAATTTTGATTGAAGAAATTGAGACTAATGGGACAACTGATGCTTTTATATTACCTTAGGTAATTATGATTTCTGAATATTTGTGCAATAACCTTTAAATAAATTGAAAATATGGAATCTTTTGAAGGCTCATAAATGTAAAAATGAAAAGGACAGGCTGTTCAATCTTCATTTTACAGATGAGGAATCAGACACAAAAAAATGAAATAAATTCTTTTAAATGACACAGGTATCATGTGGCAGAGCCAGGATTTTTGTCCAGTCCTAATTGACAATCTAACACTTTCTTTTGATCTGATTTGATTTTGTATGAACCATATGATTCTTACTTATGCTTTCTTATCACCCTTTCCTTGACACCAATCTGTCATGAATGGAATCTCAGTTTTTGATTTATTATAGTTTGTCTTTAGGAAATAACTAAAATAAGCAGTAGAAAGAGATCATATTTTTCCAGAATGAAACATATTTGATCAATATTCTTCAAATATTCATTGTATTATCTATCTGGTGATTGAGCAACAATTCTACATCCCTCTGCCCCATTACTTAACTCTAAGCAACAATCTAAAACCATAAATCTCCCTATCTCAATAAATAGAATTTATAAAGCACTTTAAAATCTGAAATATTTTGCACACTTTATCTCATTTGACTTTCCTATTTTGTTGTGAGTTAACTACTAAAGCCTAGGGTGGGATAGAGTGCTACAGTTAGGAAGACTCATCTTCCTGAGTTTAAATATGTTATCAGATACTTCCTAGCTGTGTAACCTGGGGCAAGTCACTTAACTCTAACTCTGTTTTCCTCAGTTTCTTTATCTGTAAAATGAGCTGGAGAGGGAAAAGGCAAACTATTTTTTTTTTTTGCCAAGAAACTCCAAATGCAGTTAGGAAGACAGAACAGGTCTAAAAAAACCCGAACAACCAATCCGTTTTTTTATGTCCATTTTGCAAATGAATAAATTGAGGGTCAGGGATGCTGAATATCTAACCCAGTCATTGTTAATTATCAGACAACAAATGGAATCCAGGTCCTTCTGACTGCAAATTCAGCATTCTATCCACTGCAAAGAGGCATCTCTCACCAGGTAATCTGATAAAGCTAGCTGTGGAGAGTTCCAAAACTGCTAACTACTAAACAAAATCTTAAAAAAAAATAAAAATGAGAGAATTCAAAAGGACCGAGATATGGAGGCCAGTTCATACTATTCAGCTCAGTCAACATTTATCACTGTCACCCAATAACTAATCCAAACCCCGCCATTCTAATTTCTATCTATTTCCTTTAATTAGTTCTTGTGTTTTTGGAACCCCCTTTTCATAAATATTTCACTAAACTCAAGGGAGGAAGGACAGTTCTTTCCATTTTTCTTTCCAAACTTTTAAGGCAGGTATTAAGATCCTGGGATTGGTGAGTAGAAATTTAAAGAGGTATCTCCATAGCTAAAGTCCTTCACCACTGGAAACAAAAGCATTTGCCCCACTTCAATGCTAGTCCAGTGCTGCTGTGCAATTGGTCCAAGGACAATGTCAGTCTGATTTTCTTTGAGTTTGTCTGAGCCATTGGGAATGCCATCCCTGGGGAACCAGCTTTGGCAGGTGCTCTGCTTTCAAAAGGTTAATGAGAAAAGAATGCCTCTCACCAGAGCATTTTCTGGATGATACATGAGTTTACTGGTTTTGGCTCCTTAGGGAGATTCTTCTTACCTGTCCTACCAACTTAAGTGCAGTTTTATTGATGGCAGCAAGCTAGAGTAGGGAAGTATATTTAAAGAAAAAAATAGTTATGGGAATTGTTGTCTAATCTTTTTCCTCCCAATGGAAATAGCAGCATATTTCTCTCTTACTACATCTACTTATTTTAAGATAATATATGTAACTTCCATTTTAAACCTTAAAGCATTATATTTTATAGCAGTTATTTTTCTAAAAATAGCATGATGTTTTCATTTTTTGCTTAGAGATAGAATTATTTCATGTCTACTTTAACTTTTACACACAATTGGAAGGAAAACTTGCTTCATATGCTGTGAAAATTCCAAATGCAAATTATGTACAATCTTGAATTGTCACCCATATCTATTAAATGCTGTATAATTTACTAGGCAATTTGCTAAGTAATTTGGCAGATAAAACTAGAGGCATCTGGCTGCTATCTTTTTTCCCTCAGTTTCCTTCTGTTGTGGGGTGTAGAGGTGTACCCCTGGGGTTCAGGAAGGATACCTTCTGCAAGAATGTAAGACTCTGATACTGAACTTAAATGTAAAGAGAGATTTATTAGTAATGTTGAATTTTTGGCAAGCAAGACAGCATGAGTGGAGAAACCTGGGAAGTTGCTCCCAGAATTCTTTTACAGCAATGAGGACTTGACTCTGGGGCAAGGAGTTGGGGAGGAGGTTTCCCTAAAGGCATGGGGGTGATTTTCATGATTTGGAAGACAGATGGATCAGGTGTGTCCCTTTGTGCATCTCAAATCAAAGGGACAATCTAAGGAGGATAATCCTCTCAGGGCCAGATGTTTTGGTTTGGGAGTCTGAGGGGTAAAGGAGCAAAGGAATTTCCCTGATAATAGTTTGCCTGAGTTTCTGGGGGTACAATGCCCATGACACTTCTTTAGTTTATTTAGATACCAGAAAGTAGTAGCAGATTTTTAGCTAAAATGATCCTGCAATAGACTTTGGCCCCTATTGTTTCTTGAACTCTGGTAGAGTTTGCATTTTCTATCTAGGATGGATTTTAATTTTAAATTCTGTTGGTTCAGTGCATATTGTCCTTCTTAAAAAAACATTCCAGTCAAGATCCTGGTTTTGTCTGCTTGCTCCTATTTATTTTCTGAAACAGCCAGCTGAACAAAGAGTTAGGTGGCTTTTGTTCAAATAAATCTTCTGCATTTAGCTATCACAAATGCTTCCTGACAAAGTTACATTTTATTTTATATTTTACTACCAGATTTTGTACAGCTATTATTATATTTTGTAGATTTTTCTCTTGTTGAAATGGAAAAAGTCACCTCATAGTGCCAAAAAAGAAATATCAGGAATCATTGCCACTTGAATGCCATTAATAATGAGATTTTAGCTACCATTCCTGCTTGTAAATTCTTCCTTTCACATAGAATAGACTCAAAAGACCTCAATGAATTCAGCTTCCCTTATCTCAGTCATGCAGGTGATTGTTTCTCTCCTTACCAGATCCTAGTATAGCTTGTTTGTCCTCCAAGAGTGGATTTGATTTCCATTCAACATTAGCATATTAAAAAGATGGGAGATTGACAAGCAACAATGTTCTTATTAGAAAAATAATCAAGATTTGGAGCATGTCTGTCATGCACAATACAATGCTTGAAAAGGCATTCAGGTTGGCTATCATTGACCCAAGTGCCTTTTTAAGATTCTCCCAAAGGACAAGGAGAGTAAAGTGATTAACATACTGATAAGATTTTCTTAAAATAATCTATTTCATATTTTTTTCTTTCAACTCTTCAGCGCAGCACTTTGCTTTCCCTAGAGAGAATTTTTTTTTCTTTAGCAATACACTTGGATTCCCTAAGTAATAGTCTAAGCTGGGTTTTGTTTAGTTTATAGTAAATTTCAGGGGTCATTTATTGGAAGAATGGCCTTGAGTCCCATCATATTCAATGAATATCCATTTTGACAGTCATATTATTAAATTACAGAGATTTTTAAAAATCTGTGCTCCTCCTTCTTTGATATAAATGCAAATCTGTCCTTCACACATTGGGATTGAATTAGATCTGAGAAACACAGCCACATTGATTTCTTCTACAAATAAAGTATAATTAGGTTTCCTCCCAAACTACTCACTCTCTCCCCAAGAAATGCAGTTTTTGTTGTCTTCAGCTAACCACTATATCCATCCTCCAGTTTTAAATACTAGGAAAGTACATCATTTTTCTTAAGCATTTCCTAGGTCTCAGATACAAAACCCAACACATACTCATAAGAAAGCAAAATTTAAGGAGGAAAAAAATTAAGATTTATTCTTATAAATCTCTGTCATTTTGACTTCTAAGACATAAATTTATAGTTTTAAAATAAGCTGTCTCAGTATTTCCAAACTAGAGCTCGATACCAGGTTTGATACTATGTAAAGTCCAGTCTACCTGTGTATTTGATTGAAACCTAGAAAAAATCTTGGGCACCTACTATTTCAATACATACCTATCATAGAAAAGGAAATTGAGAGTCATAGAAGTTAAGTGTCTTATCCAAGGTCACATGGCTAACAGAGATGATATTCTACATAATCCACATTCTCTGGCTCCAATACCAAGTTTTGTTTTGTTTTGTGTCTCATTGAATCCCAATGCCTCTATGTGGATCAGGAGTTCTAACACAGGGTTCAAAACATTGGGGGCCTATGGATAGATTTTTAGGTATCCTATGAACTTCCATGGGGGTTAGTAAGGGAATTCTCTCTTTTTTCAGTATCACTAATTTATGAATTTTATTTATGTATGTGTGGAGTGAGAAATTAGTGTTATTCTCTAGTTATTCATTATTAATATCTCAATGTAATAGTAAGTTAGTAAAGCTGGTTCCCCATCCCCATTCTTCTCCCTGTAGTTTAGAGTTTGTCTAGGAACTTGCCTTAGGGAGATGTCCCAGGCACATCTGTTCCCAGACCCTGAAAGTGCCCAATGATCAAATCTTAAGTACTATTTTGGTTTAGAAGTCTCCTCCATTGTCTGGGAGGCTTCTTCCAGTAGATCAACCACCGTGCCTGGAATGATCCTATTGACAGCTGCTCCTGAACTCCTCCTCTCTTTGTATAATATTCCTGTCCTTTATTTCTGGATCAAAACCTTTGTCTAAACCAGTGCAAAAATGGTATAATCCCTTCAGGGAGGCCCAATGATTTGAGGCAGTGCCCCACATTTTCCTCTCTCTGTCTCTCTGTCTCTCTCTGTCTCTCTGTCTCTCTCTCTCTGTGTCTCTCAGTCTCTGTCTCTGTCTCTCTCTCTCTCTCTCTCTCTGTCTTTCTCTCTGTATCTATCTTTATCTATCTATCTACACATGTACATATACTGTGTATACACATATAGATGGAGTAGGAGAGAAAATACATGCATGCTTTTGAAAAAAACAATACAAAAGAAAGAAATGCCTCAAAGCTTTTGCCTATGGGGTTTGGGGTAATGACAGTCATCTTCACATAGGAAGGACAATGTCATAGCTATTTAGGGTGCTCATGAAACTGCATACTTGATAGAAGAAAAAATATTTTTCACACTGCTTTTAAAGGCTTGTTCAATTTCTTAGAACTGACTGAAGTATCTGTAAAAGGATTATAACAGTATTTTTTACTAGTACCTTATTTGTTAACAAATAAACTCATGCAGCCAGATCATATTCCTAATTTCATTCTTCATTTGCTCTTCATAGGACTTCATAGGAAAGTTAATTTTCCTATTTTTTCAAGGACCGTGGAAACTTTATAGTTAAAAGTCTAAAGTAACTTGTCATCTTGACTATCACAGTAATTCCCTATAACAAGGAAACCACTTTCACACGTTGAATGTTGCTTAGGATAGATTTACTCTTTTATTACCTGCTACAGTTGAAGCCAAGTCAATACAAGCAGGGAGCACTGGCATCTGGCCCAGGCCTTTTGGGCCATTAATTTTCTTTATTAGGGGACACAAAGTGATTGCCTTAGTACAGCACTGAGTTCTCCCTTTTGTCTAATAGGGAAAGAGTTTTGATTTTTTACAGAAGAAATAAACACATTCTGAGACATTACAGATGTCTGTCGAAAAATCATCATCTACCACTCGTGAGATAGGAATAGGACAAACATTGCCTATCCCGTGTGAATATTTTTGATGGAAAAATTATGTAGAAATCTTAAAGTGTTAAAATAAAAGTCAAGTATCCCAGATTTACAAAAGAGATTTTAGAAAGGCAATATCATTTTTCATACCCAGAAAATGATTGAAGTGTAATAATGTAACTATGACAAATAAGTGGGAGTGAGTGATATTCAGTAGGTGGTAGATCTAGTAGACATCAGAGATGGATAAAGATTCACTGATCTGTGACTGGTTTCCATGCATTTAAAAACAACCTATATTTACATTTATAATTGATGATTTCAAAATTCCTCAAATAAATCAAATTTTTGTAGTGAATACTTTAAATAGTGTAGAAAATTCTAAGCAAAGGAAGTACCTGAAATACCTTAATTCAAATAATAATTCTATTGTTTACTACCAGCATGTCTTTGGACACTTAAACTGTAGGCATTGGTTTCTTCATAAATAAAATCAGAGAGCAGGATTAAATGACATGTGAGGTACAGCCTATGCTGTATGAACTAAATGACATGTAAATGAATGAATGGAAATATACTTGCATAAGAAGTTTTGAAAGATGATCACAGATTAAACAAACTTTTTGAAGACAAGAACTGTTTATTTTTTTTTAACATCATCTCACTTAATACCTCATAGGTATGAGGTGGTTGATAAATGTCTTCTGATTGACCTTTTTTCAATATTATTAAATAGAGATATTATAATATAGCATATACGGCCCTCTCAGGCAACTCTAATACTTATTTGCTAGACCTCATAAGGACTGCCTACCCTTTTTTCCTAAAAAAATTTTTTTAAAGTTCCAGATTACATGTTAATATAATTTTTTAATATTCATTTTTTGATATTTTGCCAGCTATGTTCTCTCTTCCCCCTCTTCACCAAGAAGGCAGGTAATATGATATAGTTTGTACAGATACTATCATATAATATATATTTCCATGTTCATCATGTTGTGAAAGAAAGGGTTGCAACCTTTATCTGTACCAAATCTTTCTCAGTCTTGTTTCTCTGTCTTTAAAAATAAGAATTGAAAAATTACCCAGATTTCATAATTGAATTTTTCTGATAATTATCTTACATAATATGAAGGAAAACATTTCAAAAACTACAAGGTTCTCTACAAAAGAAAGGTATTCTTATTTCAATTCAATACAATATACATTAATAAATTAAGAGCTTTCAGTTCCTCATATATATTATAATACTATTTCAATTTTCATTCAAAGTACTTGGGATTGGTTTTTATTTGTATTTATTTTCATAGAGATAAAGACTAGACTTATGATAGCTAGATAGATAGTTAAATAGCTAGATAGATAATCATTGGTATAGAGAACACCACAGAAAAGAAACATCCTCAATAAATGCAATCATCTGAAACTTAGGGTCTTAGAAAGTTACCTAAGGCAATGAGTGTTAAAGTGACTTTCCCAGGGTCCCAAAGCCAGTGTGAATCAGGCGTGACTTAAACCAGAGTCTTCCAGGACAGCTTTCAATCTACTAATCCACTATCATTTATTATTAAAGAATATCCATCATTGTGAAGTAGGGCTAAGAAATTTTAAGTTTTGTTGTTATTCAGTTTTGTCTAAAACTTCATGACCCCATGTGGAGTTTTCTTGGCAAAGATACTTGAGTGGTATATCATTTCTGTCTCCAGCTTGTTTTATAGATGAGGAAACTGAGGCAAACAGCATTTAGTGACTGGTCTGGGGTCACACAGTAAATGTTTTAGCACAGATTTGAACTCAAGAAGATGAATATTCTTGGCCACTTCGCTCTCCAATTTTATAAGCAGTTTTTAAAAAGAGTACTAAATTGTTTAAATATACTGACAATTTTATTTCTTTCTTACATATATGAGAAGCTGTCAAGGAATGGATAAAAGAGTACTTTTGGGACAAATACAAACACTAAATAGTGATATGAATATTTATATTCAAATGATTTCAACTATTGAAATTTGTCCTTAAACTTGTGAAATTATTTACTGAACTTTTAGTCTTATAGGCCAATTAGTCATTTTAAAAAAAGTTTTTACAAAGAAATTTCTACTACTGAAAAGATAGCTTGTGTCATCCTTTATGATGAAAAGATTGCTCTATACAAACCAGTAAAATCTTACTTTAATTATTATTTGAATAAGCAGAATATTTTATGTGTATATATGTATAATTGAACAATAATGCTTACCCTGAGTCCCTTTTTTCTTTTCAAAATGTAAGCAATTTCCGATGTGTTTGTTTTTCTTTCAAAATATTTGTTTTAAATTACCAACTCCTTGAAAAGCAAATACAGGTTTTCTATAAACAGTTAATTTCTGTTGGTTGGTTGATTGGTTTGTTTGTATTATAATGGTAATGGGTTACTAGTGAAAAGAACTTCAGAGTTACTGAAAATCTCAAGACTTGTCTTCTCTTTTTGTTTTATTCTGTCTACAAACAGCTTTGGCCAAATCACTAATTGACCTCTATGAGCCGCAAGTTCTTGATCTATTACATGAAATGGATTATATTACCTCCAAGGTCCTTTCTAATTCATTACGCTTATGCTCTTTATGTTCAGTGTTCTCTTCTGTTTATCTTTCTTCCCAAGTAATTTTGTGAATTATCTCCCCTTAACAGGAAATAATAGTAATATATTTAGCTGTTTTTGAAAATTTTCCAAGTCGGCTGATGACTAATAAAATAGATGTATAGACTTTAACTATTAGGATATGGAAAATATTCTGGCTTATTATCAGCAGAAGCTTTTATGTATTTATTAGGCAAAGAATTAACCCTAGAACAGCAAATATCTGGTTGAATAGATGTGTCCAGATTTGATTTTGAAATGCTCTTCCTCCTTTTCCTTCTATCATCACTAATACTGCTACCTACCTACCTACCTACCTGTAAGATTTGCAAAGTACTTTATATATGTTTTTCACATTTGGTTCTCATATCAACTCTATTAGTTAAGGGCTATTATTTTTTCCCATTTTACAAATAATTAATTGAAGTACTGTTGTGGGGGTGAAGAGGTGCACCCCTTGGGTTCGGGAAGGATATATTTCTGCAAGAATGTAAGATTCTGAAGCTTAGCTTAAAAATAAAAAGAGAAATTTATTAATTTAGAGAGTAGTGTTGAGAATGGCCAGGAAGATAGTACAGATGGAAGAGCAAGATGGAAACCTGCTCCTTGGGAGGACAGCATGGGTGGAAAAGCTGTCCCCCAAACGACATCAGTTCTGGGGATTTTATACTTTTTACAACAGATGCTGTGTTATGGTGAGGATGTGACTCTAGAGTGGTAAACCCTCAGGCATTCGGTTAGGGGTTTGGTCATCTGAATGGGGTCTGCCTGGAGACATAGGGAATGACCCTCATAAAAGATTCTTTAGTTTTAGGGAACAGACAGATGTCTGAGATACAGCCTGACAGTATGGAAGTGTAGCCTGGAGGTGCATCTCTCTGTCCATATTAAATCTAAAGGAGGATCAAAGGAGGACAATCCTCTGAGAGTACTATAAGGGTCATTAGATGTTTTGGGTTAGGAGTCATGAGGATGTAAGGGAGCAAAGGAATTTCCCTGATAATAGTTTGCCTGAGTTTCTGGGGGTACAATGCCCATGTCAGTACAAAGGGGTTAAGTGACTTGCCTAGGATCCTATATCTAATAAGGTCTAAGAGAGGATTAAATTTCCCCAAGTTTTCCTAAATTCAAGTTCTATTCTCTTTCCACTGGGCTACTTAGCTACCTCTAATTTTTCAGATTCTGCTTTTTGCTCTTCTTCTTGAGGCTCTCTGTAGAATGTCTGGTAGAGCAGTGGGTCTAGAGACTACAGACCTAGACTTCAGTACTAGCCCTGCTGTTACTTGACTTGAACCTAGATTCCTTCATTTGTTAAATGGAAATAATTATACCTGTTGTACACATACCATGGAATTGTCGAGAGGAAAAATGAGATAAGATAAGGAAAGGACACTGTAAATTATAAAACACTTCATGTCTGTAAAGTAATGTTGTTATTGTTGCTTTGTTTATTTTATCATCTCAATAGATATATTCATCACAGTTAATGAAAAGAAAAACACTCAAAGCACTTACCCTGCTGATGGTGTGTTATTTTCGTAATCTTTCTGTAAGAAGTCAACATTACAGTTATTTATAGTGATTGAGAAAGCACATCTTTATTGGCAAGAAAAAAACTGGTTTTTAATAATATTTTAAATATGTCTTCTTAGCAATTTCCTAAGAGAAGCTAAGGGAAGCCTGTGACTACAAAGCTACTTAGAATATAATGATAATAATGACACTCCATATTTGTGTAAGATTTCACTGTTTACAAAACCCTCCCACATCCATTATTTTTATTTTACCTTCCCAGTGACTATATAAAGAGTTATATTAGAAGTGGCACTACCATTATAGTTAAAAAGCATTTCTCATTATAGAAAAATGAGGAGAAATAGGTTAATTACTGAGCAATAGAAAACTAGCATCTCTTGAAAGATACAGACTCTTAAAAATTATCTAAGAGGTTTTTACATAACATTATTAACTGGAGCCATCTGAAAAGTATCTTCACTCTTTCAAAAGATGCATGTTCTCATTAGTGTGGAATAATACATCAATGGAATCATGAAATAACACAGTTTTAAGATTAGAAAGGACTTCAGCAATAATGTGTAGTCTATCCATTCACAAAAGGAACCCTTATTTTGAGTGCCCTGAGAAAAATAGCCATGCTCCAAAATTCTGTTCAAAATGGATGAAGACCCTGAAATCTCTTAAATAAGCCTTTTCCTCTTCTAGAAATCTCAAAGAATTAGTAATTTTTCTGTCATCCAGTCTAATTCTTTCTTTTTGCGATTTCTTTTCCTTCTGATTCTGCCCTTTGGAGCCAAACAAAGGAAATCAAATCCCTCCACATTATTGCCCTTAAAATATTTGAATATACTTATGTCCTTCAATCTCATTTGCTTCAGGAAAAACATGCGCAATTTCTTCCACCAATTCCTGCAAATCTGAGTAGATGGTCCCAATAGACAGTTGGAGTTAAAATAAAAATACTTCAGCTCATGGCCAACATTCTAAACTAGCCTCTTCTGGTGACAGGGATTCTCTCTGTGGGCCTGAACTCAAAGCCTTTATGGGGTTTCAGAAGACTGGTCATAGAGTAAGCTTAAATGGCTTAGCTTTCAAGAAGGCAGCATAAAAATATACACTATGATGGCTCATCAGAGCAGGACTTCAGTAAAGTATAATAAATTATATACGTTTAATAATAATAAAAAATTATTTCTTCTGCACTCCATGTACATCTTGCCAGTAAGGGCATCTGAAAGAAATTAGAAACTTGTTTCTATTATTTCATCATGTTAGCACAGGACTTTTCAATAAAAAGTAAATTACTCTTGAGCATATTTGTTTGTACCATAAAAAGAAGTAAGATCTGCTTGATTGATAGTAGACAGATTTTTCATTAAGCTTAACAGCAAAAATACCACAATTGCATAATTCAACTGCTTGTTTCCAAGGAAAACAGAAAATTAGATGCAATGAACTCTTTAAAAATGCTCAATACGCATTCTTTAACTGTTAAATACATTATCAGGTATCATGTCAGGATGACATTTTAATTTAGATACTTCAGGACAAAAAACAAAGCATATTAGTCAAGTTGGGGTTTTTGTGTTCTCCTTACCATGCATCCTAAATATATCCTTCATATTTGATTTTCTGTCTTTTTATTACATTAATTTTGTAGATAATGATTACATTTTGTAGGATAGACAAGCTTTGTACAAATGGAAAGACAGAAATGAAAAGGCTCATAGGAAAGGACAATACCATCTTTAAATTCAGTTTTTACTTACTGATGAGTAACTATTCTATTTTTTATTTCTCCTAAACATTTTAGAAATATTGACTATAAGTTACTGAATTATGTGACTTCTAGTTTTTGATGACTACCCATTGACAAAAGGCAGAGCTACCTATGTGATTTAGGACTGCATAAGGAAGTAGGAGTCAGAACCTTAGTTTTCATCTCTGATCCTTGTATTCTTTTCTTTCTTTTTTTATTGAATGAAAAAATTTTATTTAATTAATTAATTTAGAATATTTTTCCATGGTTACATGATTCATGTTCTTTTCCTCTCCTCCAACCCCTCCCCTCTGTAGCCAATGAGTAGCCACTGGGTTTTACATGTGTCATTGATCAAGACCTATTTCCATATTATTGATATTTGTACTGGGTTGATCATTTAGAGTCTACATCCCCAATCATATCCCCATTGACCCATGTGATCAGGCAGTTGTTTTTCTTCTGTGTTTCTGCTCCCACAGTTCTTTCTCTGGATATGGATAGTGTTCTTTCTCATAATCTCTCAGAATTGTCCTGGATTATTATATTGCTACTAGTAGAGAAGTCCATTACATTCGATTGTACCACAGTGTATCAGTCTCCGTGTATAATGTCCTCCTGGTTCTGCTCCTCTCACTCTGCATCAGTTCCTGGAGGTCATTCCAGTCCCCATGGAATTCCTCCAGTTCATTATTCCTTTGGGCACAATAGTATTCCATCACCAATGGATACCACAATTTGTTCAGCCATTCCCCAATTGAAGGGCATCCCCTCATTTCCAACTTTTTGCCACCACAAATATCTGCTTCTCATTTTCTAACAAAAAGATGCTGTCTTAGATAGTTAATCTTTCTAGCCCTCAATTTCTCTATCTATAAACTGAGAATAATACTACTACCTACCATCCATTCCAGGGTTTATGTGATGACTACATGAGATAATGTAATAGCCAACATATTGTAAGATGCTCAACAAAGGCAAGGAAACATTTCTGTTCCCAAACAATAAATGTGCATTATTTAGCTGTTTCAGCATGTTAGTGTATACATATAATTTGAAAACCAGGACAAGGGAAAAATATTAAATAAAGGGAATAGAAAGGGCTTCTAGTAGGAAGAAGCACATAAGCTGAGGCCTTAAAGAAGCTAAATATTTATAAGAATTATCAATGAAAAAGGGAGAACATTCTTGACATGGAGAAAGCTTGTACCAAGCATAAAGAAGGGAGTTGAAATGTTGAGTTTGAGGAATAGCAAATCAGTCAGTTTAGTTAGAATACAGTGTTAAATTTATTTGTGGTTGGACTCTGAATACATAATAGGTAGTCGCCAGTGATTTAAATTTCTAAATCCCAAATGAATTATTAAAGTAAAATGAATTTATGGTAGTTTATTTATAAAAGAGGGAAGATATTAAGGAATGAGAGAGAGAGAGAGAAAACTCTGGCTTCCTCTGAGCCAGTTAGAAATTTCTAAGCCCCAGCCAGCAGAAGAGAGTCTCAAGACAATGGGGCCTTTCCTGAAGGCTTCATGCCTCCACAAAGGCAGGGTCACTAAGTCAACCTTTCACTCACCCAGGATGACCATCTAAATGAAAAGAAATCTTAGTGTCTGTCTTCTGGTCCCTCCTCAAATCTCTGTCTCCAGTCTCTCCTTTGAGCCCAACTCTGACTCAAAGATCCTTCATCCAACTGGAAACTGGAATCGAATATTCTCCTCTGGCCTTTTGTCCTCTTTTTAAAGAATCTTTTTCTCTTATGTCACCTCCCCTAAATTTCACATCTACCAATCACAGCAGACTCTTTTCTCCAGGGCTGCCCACTCTTTAGTTCTCACCTTCTTTGGTTAGAATATATCTTTTTGGGTTACTTAACACCTTTTTGTGGTTAAAATGGGTAGATGTACTTAAAATACTGAATTATCACTTTTGTAGATTAAAATCTAATAATAGATTGTGGATTACAATTCTTGCTTCACTGTAAAGGAAAAGCTAAGTACCTTCATTTTTACAATCAGGAGATTACAATTTTACCTTTACAATAAAGGAAGAGCTAAGTATATTTTTTTTTGCTACAATCAGGAGATAGCTAAATCCAATCTTCACAACAGTAAATGAAGAGCAGCAAAATTCTAGAAATAAGTCTGAAAACGTAGACTAGTGATAGACTGTGAAAGTCCTCCATTATCAAAGTGCCTCTATTCTGCCAGAAAAGTTTGTATTTTATAATAGCAATTGGAAGCCAGTAAAGGTTCTAAAACAAGCGGGTGACATGGCTAAACTAAATAATTACCCTTTTCAGCTAAGGAGTTTGAATTCTATACTAATGGCAATAGGAGTTATTAAAAATATCAGAGCAGGAGAATAGCATGATTGGACTTGTATCTTAAGTAATTTTGTGGTTGAATTGAGATGTGTGAGAGTAGAAGAAAGGAGACCAATAAAGAGTGGTAGTAAGTTCAAGGAAGAGATGATTAAGGCTTAAATTGTGTTTTAGTGTATGATTAAAGGGAATGGGATGGTTAGAAGAGATTTAATAATTTGACTATGAGGAATGATAGGGAGGGAAAGGTCAAGGAGAAGAACATAATTATGAACCTAGTTTACTGGAAAAATATCTTTCAGATGCCTTTAAATTGACATCATGGCTTAAATTCCTCTAATGTAGTAGCTCTTAAGGTGTATCCTTTAGGATTTTTATTAGATGTGCCTTGAAACTTCTCCCCCAATACCCAAACTTCCATATTCTCCAACCTCTCCTGCTACTAGCAGCTTGTTTGTGTCTTTCCGGTTAAGAAGTTTGGATAGCTATCTTGGAGGCATAATATTCTGTTGAAAGTCCTAAGAAAATTCTTCTGACAAAGAACAATGATGTGAACAAAAAAGTTTCAAAAACACTATTCTACTTACTTTATTTCATAGTATTCTTTCATAGAAATCTCCCTACAGAAGCTATAGGTGAAATACTATTTGTCTACAAAAGAAATGTTTATTGATAAAGTATGTTTAGAAAGAATATTTAAATTTGCTTAAATATAGCAAGTAGGAATAGAAGTGAGATAATAAGGGAAAAGAATTATTCTCTTAAAAAATGAATAGAGAAAATTTGGACCTAATTTCCTCCTCAGGCACTATTTCCAAAGGTTATAGAAAATCTACTACACTATCATGGTCTCTATTGCAATATGCAAAATATTAATTACCTTTATTACCTTTAGCCATACTATTAAAAAATAGTTTCTTCATTGATGGTATCTTTGTATTGTTTAAAAGTCATTGTGTGTGTGTGTGTGTGTGTGTGTGTGTGTGTGTGTGTGTGTGTGTGTGTATTTGGAGATGTAGATTGGGTAGAAGCAAGTGGGACAAGCAATTGAATTTGTCTATTCATATGTAGATGTGGTTTTGAGGCTTATCCCCATGTCTTCTAGTTCTATCTTTCTGTATCATGCAAACAACTAAAAGTGATTTGGTGGGAAGCATTTACATTTGATAAATTAACATACTTCTGGAAATGTTTTGCATATTCTCTAAAGAATTTGTTTTCTCTAAAGTCATCCATAACTAAATCCAATGATGATTTCGAGTCTTCATCTCTCTGACTTGTCTATAACATCTGTTACCTTTGATCATTCCAGCCTTTACTCTTTCCTCCTTTCGCTTCCATGATATTACACTCCCTTGGCTCTGTTCTTGTTTCTTTGAGCATCCCTTTTTTTCTCTTTTCCTGGTTTGTCTTCCTTATCTGGCTCCACCAGCACCTCAGCATTAATATATCTGCATTTTCCCTGGAGTTAACTTTACTATTTGCATCAATGACTTCATATTTCACACATGCTCAAAACCTCTGTTCTGTCTTAGACTCCTACCTTTTATTCATCTCTTGTGATCAAGGGTTGATTATTCCACCTCTTACTTGCTCTCAGATGTGTTCCCTTCATTGCCATCATTTTTATATGTCCTCATTACCGCATGGCTGTGCTACTTTTTTAGAAGCATAGGAAATTATAAAATCTTAGAAGAGGAAAGGACCTAAAAAAATCATCTATTCTACTTATATGTTGAATGAAAATCCTTTTTACAATGCCCCCCACAAAATAGTCTTCTAGCCTTTCCTTGTGTCCTTGTGAACAATTCCAATATTTCTGATGCATGATTTCTCTCATCTTTTCTCTCTAACTCTTTATATGAAATAGTATGGGCAAATAAGGAGATTGGGAAAGTGAGAAGACAAGTTTGAGTGAAAATATTGAGTAGCTTATATTTAGTTCTTTTGTCTTTTGGCAAATAGTGTACATAATTTTAAGGTTTAGTGATATCCAACATGTACTTAGATATATAAATTATCTTGAGAATCAATCATCAGAGCTAACATTCCTAAAATGAAGTTAAACCAAAAATATCCTTTTTTTAAAACTATAATCATTGGGTATTCACATTCCCATATTCTAGACAAATCAATCAATCAATCAAAAAGCCTCAATTAAAGGTATTCTGTATTCTAGACATTCTACTAGGTGTTTGAGATACTAAGAAAAAAAATGAAATAGTCACTAATCTCAAGGAATTTATATTCTCATAGGAGAAATAATGCATGTGCATTATGCAATACATATTTATTTTATGAAAATAATTATATAGCCTTAATACAATTGAATTAGGAAAGAGGGAAGGAAAGATAATTTGGGGTGTGTGAAGGGAATCCTGTAAGGAGCCTTGGAGAAGGGAGATATTTTATGAGGTAGAAGTGAGATGAGTACATTCCATGTGAGGGACACCAAAGAAGAAACTTGGAAATGGAAGATGGAATTTCATATGTGAGAAACAGAAAAAAAAAGAAAGTCAGTTTGGCTAAATTGTAGAGTGTGAAAAGAGGAATGAGATTTTATGCAGTTGGAAAGATAGGTTGAGACCAGTTTACAAAAGGCTTTAAATGCCATATGGAGAGTGTATAATTTATCCTAGAAACTATGGAGAATATAGAAGCAATAAAGTTTATTGAGTTGGAAAGTGACATATTCAGAACAGCACAGAAAATCACCTTTGCAGCTTGTGGAGAATGGAATAGAGTGAGGAGAATTTTAAGGCAGGGAGACCAATCAAAAGATCATTGTTATATTCTAGGTGAGAGGGGAGAAGAACATGAAATAAGGATTTAGATGGATGACAAACAAGGAGAAAAATGTAAGAGATATCGTAGAGGTGGAAATGGGCAAAATTTGGCTATTGACTTGTTGAGAATAATCCCTGTTACAAAATTGGGAGTCCAGAGAGTTGGGGAAAGGAATTTTTAAAAAATAGAGAAATTTAGAAAAAAGAGACCTTTAGGAAGAGATGGAAAATAAGTTCTGTTCTCAACATGTTAAGTTTGTGATTACTATAGGACATCCATTGTTCATTTACCAACAAGTGATGAAAGTTCAGGAGACAATGGCTTTGAACATTAGAGTCTTGGGAGTTATCTGCAGAGAAATGGTAAACAAACCCATGGGCCTTGATGAGGTCACTGAGAGAAGCATTTAAAGAGAGAAGAAAAAGAGAGCCTAGGACAGACAAATCTTTGGGGATATACCCATTATTTGAGGTCTGGGGTTGTGGGGTGTAGATTTGGAATAAAATAACAAAAGAGGTTGAGAAGGACCACTTGGGTAAAAAACAAAACAGAACAAAAAGAAACACACAAGAATTTAGTATCACAAAAAAATCCAGAGAGAAATCAATATCCACATGTTTATGATAATGAACAAGATGACAAAAGAGAGGTCAAGAATGAGTATTGGGAAAAGACAGCAACTATGCTTTAATATGATATTTTATAAAACATAGTTTGATAGATATATTGTTATTCAAATATGTATAACAAGTAGTTATCCAGATTTTGCTGGATATTATGATTTGATGATGTCTGTGAGGCAGTTATCTGGGTATTAGAGACAGGAGTTCAAATATGGCCTCTGACACTTCTTCCTTTTAGGACTCTGGACTAGTTACTTAACCTCTTTGCCTCAGTTTCCTTATATGTGGGGAAAATAATAACATACTCAAAGTTGTTATTTTTAGAATCAAATGAGATAAGATAATTGCCCAAGGTCAATGTGAGGATTAAATGAGCACAGTGCATGATATATAGTATGGCATATATTAGGAGCTATATAACTCAGAATTTCATCTTTTCTTAGACCTATGTATTATGTAAGACCCACAAACATTTTCAGAGTCATCAATGAGATCAATGAATCTCAATGTTGAAGAAACCTCAAAAGCCAGAGAATCCCATCCTGAACACAAATGCCATGTACAGTAAAAGAAGTTTTTGTCAGATATTACAATTTCAGGATGTATTTGAAGTACTCAAAATGTTTTCAGTGAAAATAGTATTTTGGCACATTTAAGTAGTCAAAATAATTTAGATGATGACTTAACTCATTCATCAGGCAGTTAAGACAGTTAACAAGCAATTTTCACTTCTATACTGTAGGATCAGAACTGTTCTAAGATAAAAAAGAAGGAAATATTGCCTCTTCCCTCAAGGAGCTCTCATCTTTGGGGAAAATAACATCATAATTATGTATATTCAAGGGATATATGGAGTATAGATGGAAGGTAATACCAGAAGGAAAGAACTAGCAGCAGGAAGCACCAGAAAAAGCTACTTGCACAGGTAGAATTTAAATTGTCTTGATAAAAGCCAGAGAATCAATGAGGTAGAGTTAAGAGGGAAAGCTTTTGTTTCATGCTTGAGGGGCACTTGGTTCAAGGGCACAATGTGGGGAGATGGAAAATAGTGTGGAAAGAACAGTAAGTTGGCCAGCATAACTGGTTTCATGGTGGGGAATAAAGTGAAAGATGACTAGTTTGTAGAACTGTTTGCTAAAGTCTGTCAGATGGGTCAAGCCCCAGTAGGGCAGGTTATAATGATGGAAAACAACGTACTTAACCTCAAGCAACCCAGATTGCTTTCCTAGGCTGCATATCAAAAAATTTCAGCATGCTTACAAAAGTACCTACAAAACAATTTTCTTGGTTTTGAATGGCTTTTTTGTTACTACTTTATGAAATAGAGCTGAAACAAAAAATAAATTCAACCAATCATTTAATTTAATGATTCTATTTAAATGAAAAAGGCTGTTTATAACAGAGTCCTGAAGTCAGATGAAATACAGAATTGTCCATCAATCCTATCAGGATATTCCACCCTAAATATTGATCATGGTTACTTTTATTCTATGGTCTGTATTATTTTCTGTAACTCTCTGTTGGTCTTTGGCAACTACTTCCAGCACATAAGAAATTAACTACCATTCAAGATGGAATATCCCAACCAAAAAAAGGGAAATGAAGAGTTTGGGACTAGTGTGAAAAAAGTTAGAGGGGGACAGTGATGATGCTCCCTCCTTCCTAACCATCCAGGGGAGGAGTTCAAATGTAGTTTTATATTATATGAGCAAAAAATCATAGTTCCATTTAGTCGACACTAAGCTGCCAAGGAAATTTTTCTGAAGAGTAGGCTTGATTGTTGCACCTCTCCTCAGAGTCCTCCAGTGGTTCTCTAATTATGCCCAAGATCAAATCCAAAGTCCTTTATCTAATTTTTAAGCTTCTCATTACCTGCCCCCGCCCCCCATTTATCTTTCCATCCTTCTTATTTCATGCCCTCCTACATGCATATTACCATCTAACTGCATTGATCTACAAGTAGTTAGTCAAACAAAACATTTCATTTCTTAAATCTTGTCTTTGTACTGTTCCCTATAACTGCAATGCCCTGCCTCCTCCTCTCCACTTCTGAGTTTTCTTTGGCTTCCTTCAAGACTAAACTCAAACCCTGCCTTCTGCAAAGGGCTTTCCTGCACCTCCCTCCCCCAACCCTCTAATCAATGCCTCCTTTGCATTTTTTTCTGAAGATACCTCACACATGTCCCAACTATTAAAATGTAAGCTCCCAAAAAGCAGAGACCTTAAACTTTTCTTTCTATCTCTTCACACTTGATCCAGTTTCTAACAGAGAGTGGATGCTGTTCATTTGTTATAGTCAAGTCTGACTCTTTGTCCCCTCCCCCCATGAACCATAGTTATCCATGGGGTTTCCTTAGCAAGCATACTGGAGTGTTTAGCCATTTCCTTTTCCAGTGGATGTTTTTGTGTGGCAATCAGAGGCTAAGGATCTTGTCCAAGACTGGATTCTCACTAAGGACTTTCCTACTCCAGGCCCAGTGCTTTTAAACACTGAGCCACAGCTGTGGAGTCTTGTAAGGAGTCAACACTTTTCAGTTAGAAGTGTTCTGCTAATAGATTTGTTTAAAAATGCTATATCTCCATCTGAAAATCAGACAAAATCAGGATGACTAGACCAAGAAGGTGGAAAAAGTGCAGTGACTAAGAACCAAGTTTAGAGTAAAAGATAGCTAGCTAGCTACATGTTTTTCCAAGTTGCTAAACAGGTCTGAATTTTTTATATACTATGAGGAAATCTGCCACTAGTCCAAAACATTAGTCCCAAATGTTCACCCAGATGAATAATGAATAATTTAGAATTTAAGAGGAAGGACTATTAAATAATTTAGCATTTAAGAGGAATTAAAGAAAATCTAGAATTTTGCATTTTGGAGTAGAATATGGCCAAAATGATTTACTCTGGGAAACTGTAGACTTTAAATATAAAGCTGTTCGCATTAAAAATTAAAGATTATAATGTATTTGAAGGTCAGGTTCCACCCCACAGTTAGTTGGCACAGTGTCTTAAACATGTAGTCTATAAAGACCCAAGATTTGTAGGGGGGCAGACTTTCATGCCTACTATGCCAAATGTAAGGGGATGCTGACATGGCAATGATAAAGTGGCATATCTTCCAGGGCACAATGAGACCAATGAAAGAGGAGCATGTGCCAGCTTGGTTATTGATAGGTTTTATTAGGGATTAATTGGATTAATTGGGAGAGTTTACTCATAAGAGGCCAGTCCTGGGAATATGGAAGCAGATGCCCTCACCAGCTCAGGTCAGATCAGATATTATGTAGAAAGAACAAAGTGTCAGAGATGGCCAGGATTGTGGGCATGGGATAGTTGGAGATTCTTTTGCTGTCTACTTTTACTCCAGGTAGTTTATGTTCTCTGTGGAGTCATAGGTCATGTTCTCATTCTGGTCAGCACCAGAGTCGATAAGAACTGAGTTTGAATCATGCTTCAGACACTTTAGATGTGTAATTCTGCAAGTCTTTCTGTCTCAGTTTCCTTGTGTGTGAAAAGCTTTTAGATCACAGTTCTTTTATAAGCTCTTATCTTCTATTTAAGTATTGGTTGCAACTATTCTGTTGCCCCTAGATCACAGTTATTGTGATTATCAAATGGACCATACAGAAAGCATTTTGCACACTTATAAGTGGCATATATACACTAGCAATTACATAATGAGCTAAAGGTATGTATTTGTTATATATATGTATATATATATATATTTGGGGGGAAGAGAAAGATAGGTAATATTTATCTTATAATTTTCTACTTCAAAGAAAACGTATACATTTTTTGAAGTTAGGATTTTTTAAGCCCTTTATCAAATCCTATTTTATTGTCTCTCTTCTACCATGGAAGTGACCATGGATTTACCAAAGCTATACAAATGTACAAATGCAATGTAGGCTCTGGTCAATCCTTTCAAGATAAGAAATGCTTTGAGTAGTATGGAAGAGACATGAAGGAAGAGAGAATTTCAAGCATGTCAAAGAAAGTAAAGGACCTCAGCTGTCAATCAAGAAAGAACATTCAAAATAGAATGTTCCCAGGAAGGACAGTTGGAGAGTCAAAGCTGGGAACAGGTCCCCTGTTAGCTTCTGTCCTAGGCTGAAGGACCCTTGGGGGGCTTCTGGAGCCAGGCTGAGAAGAAATTAACTTTTGTTGGTGGCTCAGGGTGTGAAGAACTGATTGTATATTTGAGATTTGAATTTGAAGGAAGAAGAAAGAAGATTAAACAGTTGTCCTACATCTCCCTGACAGATTTTTGTGTCACAGTTGTGACAGGACTGACATTTCTCAAAAATCCTCCTAACCCTCCTTCTAGACGAGGGACAACCCTATCCCTCTCACCTCAATTTCCATCCTTGTCCTATTTTTCCCAATAAACCCCCTTACTTGAGAAAAGAAGAGAAAGGAGTTTTTCTTCTCTAAACCTCACAGTACACCTTTGAATTACTTAGAAGGGTGGCTGACTAATGGGGGATTGGGGGAGAGGCAGGAGGTCATGGGTGGAAAACTGGGAGGTAAAGAGTGGAGGGTAGGAAATATCTTGATCTATTAGCCATCAGTAGTGATAATAGGCTACCCCAGAGTATCCCCTCTAGTAGTATCTCTCTATCTCTCAGAAGTATCTCTATCTCCATTACAACTGGGCACCCTGAGGTTTTCCCTAGTATCTCTCTAGTTACTGCTGGAGTATCTTATTTATTACTACCAGAAATATCTCCTAAATTATACTTCTAATACAGTAGGAAAGACCAGCATAGCCAATTTTGGAGGGAATCATCACCAACTTGTGTACAGAAAGATGTTTTTTTGTTTTTTCTTTTTTTGGTTGTTTTTTTTTCAATCACAGAAGTTCTTAAAGGCTATCTTGACAATTATAGAAAGGTTGCAATTTGTCCTGGTAGAGTGAATTCTCACACAAACAAAATAACAGATTGAAATGTTGAAGTTATATATATTTTTTTTTTACTTAAGAGAAAATATTCATGTATTTAATGTATTTAGGTTAATATAAATTCATTTGGTAAGCACTTTAATACCAGTGATCATTATGGATTTATATGGTGCTTTATTTTATAAGATAAATACTTCCAAAGGAAATTACATTATGATTTGATATTCAGTAAATGTTCTATTAAAATTAACTGCTACTGTATGTTATTTTCTTTTAGTTCATTCACAGGGTGTTTTTATTTGAAACTGAATATTATCCAAGTTGAGTAGATGATTTTATTATTCTTTTATAGCCTCCACCTTCAAGAGCCGTTGGGGAATTTCACTAACACAGAGTTCTAATGTAGCACACATGTAAAAATACTCTAGCCAGACTAAAACAAAACCTTACCTTTTTTAGTTCTATTAAGCAGCCAACAAACCAAAAAAGCCTTTAAGATTTTAGAATTAGCAGGGTTTAGCTTATCCTTAAGTATTTCAAAATACTCAGAGAGCCTATGCAATACCAATTCAATGAATTATATAGTAGCTGTGAGTCTTTAGCTATGAATGGGGCAATAGTACATATTCAGTTTTTTGGTCATCCTTTAAGTTCAAGGTCAGAGAAAAGCTCCTTTTTGAAGCTTTTTATAGAATTTGTTAAATATTCTCCTTTATATGTGTATGTGTACATATGAAGATTCATCTATACATTTCTTTACCTGTATCTCTTCATGTATGTATATGATATGTATATATGTATCTATACATATAGAAATATGTATATGATGAGTATCTATATGTATTGTACTGCACACATATATGTATGTACATGCCTACAGAGTGATATATTGATATTAAAGCTTTTATTTTAAACTATTAAAGCTTAAAACTGCACTAAGACTTTGGGTACAGCCTATATATACAGAAATGTAAAAAGAAAATGGAGTAAGAGGGAGAGAGAATGAAAGAGTCAATGTGTACTTCTGGGTTGCTTCTAGCAGATTTCTGCATTCTCTGCCACTGCCCATCAGAAAATGTACTGATGCATTAGTACACTTAGAATACAATAATATTTCCATGTACTCCAAATCTGATCTTTACTTTCTTTTCTTTACAATCACATCCTATTAGTTCATATCATACATAACCAGACCAAAGTCAAGTTTGCTTAATCTGCCTTCCTTTAGTTCTAGAACTCTGCAAACACTTATTACAGACCTACATTTACACAGACCACGAACTTCAAGGAGGAAAGACTGTGCTCACTTCCATAATGGAATTAGAGTATAACTGAAACAATTCTGGCCTTGGAGTCAGAAAAATTCAGTCTCTCCTACTTAGTAGTATGTAATTTCAGGTAAGACCCTTAGCTTCTCTGAGTAAAGCTGCCTTACCTGTGAAATGGGGCTAAAACCACAAGATTGTGTTAAAGATCAAATCTTATCAAAATACATGCATTAAACATTTTGTGAATGATAAAACACTTTGTAAGTGGAAGAATTTGTTCCTCAAGAGTCTGGTAAGAAGCAAGTTCACTCATTTTACCTCTACATAGCAAATCACTCTTAAGAGATCAGAATAGGAAGCAGCATCTGAAAGCTCGGAAGAGATTTCATCAATCTGTGAAAAATTTAACTATCTAAGAAAACATGTAACTATCTTCTCTTCAAAATTCAATTCTTATGCACTGCAATTTTAATAGTTACATGCACTAGTGATCCTAATTTTATTGGACTTGTATCCAGATATGGACTTCTTTAAAAATTACTCTTAATGATATTATTCTGAATATCTGATGTCAAAGGTTTTAAAAAATCTTATTTCATTTATCTTTTCAAAGAGTAGTGAAAATAATCAGCTTCCTTGAGATGCAGTAAAGTACAAAAATGATTCCGCAAGAATGTTTGGGTTTTGTTTTATAAAGGAGGAAAACAAGACTGGACTAGAAAATAATGCATTACATATTCATGGGTTTTCAGTTTACTTTATATCAATCCCACTTATTTTCATGGCTCCCTGGGAGGTAGATATATTGTTTCCATTTGACCTGTAAGTAAGCCAAATATTCCAGGTCCCAAAATGTCTCCACAGTAAAATGAGGACTAAATTCTAGATCTTGATTCATCTTGCTCCATTTCGTCAATGAGCTCAGGGAAGATTAGGTTCCTTTTCCACCTACTTTTCTCCATTTTCTCTGCTTATCTCTTTTCCCCATTCTCTTTCTGTAACTTTTCATTTTCCTATTTCTGCTCCATTCAGTTTATGGATATGTACCAGTTCCTTTATCTACTACAAAACTCATGCAATTTATCATTGCATGGTTTCCAAACATTATTCAGTTCCTTCTCGTTCTTTCTCTTTCCTAAATCTGTTTCATTTCCTTCTTACTGTCCAGTTCTGTATTTTTAGAAGATTTTGCAATTTTTTTATTAGTGCAATGTTTTTGTATTTTCCCTTACTATAAATAATGTAATAAACAGTCTCCTTTATAAGCTTCCACCAACACAGATTAAATCCTTCCAAACAAAACTAGACATTGTTGCTTTCTTTAATTTAGTGGAATTTGTTAGCTAAAAAGATAGAAGGCAAACAGGTAGCCTAGTTTGTGAATGCTTTGTGAATAAAAAAATGAAAATATTTAAATTCATGATTTTCTTAAACTGAAACCAGGAACTATGCTAATAAATATTTATTCTATTTGTTAACAATTAATAATTAACAAATATTTATTATGAAGTGCTTTCAAAATACAAAGTGTCATCCCAAAATTGCATAAATACTTTTCAGACCTCCTGTATCATGTACCAGGCTAGACCTTGGGTATACAAAAATAGATATGGCATAGATTGTGTTCTAAAGGAATTTATAGTGTGAATATAGAGGGAATAGAGTGAATAAAGAGCAAAAGAAATACCCACAAATATAAATTGATAAAGGGATTGGGATAAATGGAAATGAGAGATCTAGGCAGAATCTAGGTATCAGAAATTTGAACAAGGATAGCTCATTTTTAGCTTGGAAGCATAAAGGGGATAGATGGTAAGGAAAGGCTTAATGAAGGAAGTGATATCAGGTGATTAGAATCTATTCTGTGCATGAGAAGGAGAAGAACAAGTTATAGGAAGTAGTCCAATTTGGATAGAACAAAGTAAGGGTAGGGTAGTAATTCATGAAATAAATAGAAAGATAGAAATGGAAGAGGATAGAGAAAAGAATGTGAAAGTTGCAAAGTTGGGGGTTTAAATTTTATTCATTAGGTAATGGAGAATTACTGAAAGTTTTTGAGTAGAAAAGTAGCATGAGATAATTAAGTGATAAAAATTGTGCTTTAAGAAGATGGCTTAATATATTGTGAAGCATAGGTTGCAAAGAGAAAGGACTAAAGACAAGAATGCCAATTAGAGTCTATTACATCCTGTTAAGTCCTGATTATTGCAAATAATGAATCCCATTTATTCAAATTCTCACTGATTATTTCCATTGGGTTGGAACCAAAGATCATATTTAACATAAATTAACTTCAAATATTCAAAATTCAAAGTGTGAATTCAAATGCTTGTGACCATAGGATTCAATATTCACACTAATCATGACCTGGAGATAATAAAGATAAAAGGAGACGAGGGCATAGTTGCATTGGAAGTGGAAAGGAAGGACTAGTTCTAGAAATAAGATGGAGTTTGTACAATTGCTGGATAGCAAATATTTATTAAGCACCCACTATGAGCTAAAGTTACTCTCACAGACCCCTAATTGATGATATCTTTTTGCCCTGAAAATGGAATTACTTCATTAAAAAAGTCTCTAACCAAACACTTTTCTGTCTTTCTATTTCACCATAAGTAGCCACAGGTCATTTTTTCAAACATATCTTCTCTGCCAATGAGCTGTGAAGACAATGTCCTGGCACTCTTATCTGGCAGTGAAGTGGAGAATGGATTACTGTTCTTCCATCTTTTCAGTTGAATCTGACACTTCAAGACCCCATTTGGGGTTTCCTTGACAATGATCCTGGAATGATTTGCCATTTCCTTCTTCAGCTCATTTTACAGATGCAGAAACTGAGGAAAACAGGGTTTGGTTTGTCCAAGGCCACACAGCTAATTAGTGTCTGAAGTCAAATTTGAATGCAGGTCTTCCTGACTGTGGGCTTGGAATTCTATCCACTGCTCTATCTAAGTGCCCTAAGAATGGATTACTAATTCATATCCATGAGTATCTGTAAAACTTTATCTTCAAAGTCTAACTGAAAGGACCTAAGGGGCTCTCCAGATCAGACTATACTTAAAATAGGAATTTTTCCTACAAATCCTTGACTTGTCATTGAGGCTCTGAAAATCTTGGTGGAGAAAGAAGCATTAAACATGGACCTCATAGTTGCATTGAGGAGGTGAAAACTGAACCCAAAAGACTTGATAAAATCATCAGAGAAGTTAATAAGGGCCATAACTAGTACTTAAATTTCGGACTTTGGGTTTAAAGGTGAGAACTCTTTCCACCACATCCCCTTGCAAAAATGCAAAAATACAAAAATAAAATGTGAAAGTGCAGGAAAATTATTCCTTAACAATGTATTGCCTTAGACTTTGGGAATGCCTTTCATTAGTGGCCAGTTCTCCTAGGAGTCTTTCTTACCACCCAGGAGAATATAATAGCACTGATTGTTTACTTTTTAATTTGTTAAGTACTTGTTGGTGCAAAATTGGGTCTTTTGTCTTTTAAGCTTTTTGTGGTGAAGGAAATAATAAATAAGTAAAGTAGTGAAAGGAAATTATTTCTGTAACTTCAAGAGGAAACCAAAAGCAACTTCAAGAAAAAAAATCTAATATTATTTAGTCATCTGGGGAGTAGCAGCTGTTTTGAGTTACTCACTGTTCTGAAAAAAAATTGATGTTTTACTAAACTTTGCTTTATAAAATCCCAAAACTTTCCATATTAAAAAAAAAAAATCTGTCATCTCTAAACCTTATTAGTTTTCAGACTGAGGAGATAACTTAGGAACACCAAGTACATAATTTTGCTTTCAGTTTTGATCCATTAATTTATTATCATGTTTTCTATCTCTAATAGTTAATCCACCATGCCTCACACAGAGTAGTCTCCAAAATATGTATTAAATAGATCTGCATAAAGAGGTTCATTATGCTTTGCTACCTAATCTTTGCACACAAAAGTAACAAATTAACAAGTTACTCTTCCCCCCAAAAAACCCAATCCCTTTAACTTAGAACTTCATATAAATCAGTTTTCAATCACCTTTTAATTGATTATTTTTGCTGATTCTTATTTATCTATGAAATATAAATACTCCCCTAGTTTCTTCATCTGTAAAATGAAGGGTATCATAGACTCAGTGGCTTCTGATGTCTTTAACAGTTCTAAGTCTAAGGCTTTATATAATTCAACCCAACTACCTTTTCCTATATGGCATCTTCCTCATCCTACCAACTGTGAATACTTCCCTAATTGTATTGATTTTGCATCTGCTGGTGAAGACAAGCTCCATGAAGGAAAGATGTTTCCTTTGTGTCTCCCTAACACAGTTCCTGGCACCTAGTAGATATTTAATGAAAGCTAGTTGATTGATTTATTCATTGGAAAATTTCTAGAGGATCTTGAAAGTATAAGATACCCTTGCTGAAAAGGAGATAGAGTAAAGACAAATAGGGACAAAAACATCATTTGTTTATTTATTTCTAATACAAAATGCTTTAGAGAGCATCCACTTTATTTTCCGAGTTCCTTCTTTGTCATTAGTCTTATAACTTTATACAACTTGTAAGTTTAAGACCTTATAACTGAGTAAAGAAGTTTAGGTGCATCTTTTAAAAAATAAGCTATTAAATTTTTCAGTGATAAGGGTAATCAGAAGGTTCACTATTCAAAAACATTATGGCTTTGTCCATCTAGGAGGGCAGTTATTGCCACAGACACAGGAGAAATTCTGAATCTTAAATCTAAACTAGGAGAGGTTTTTAATTAGTACAATATTCTAATTCAGTGACTTAAAAAGCTAAACCATGAGGCTTTAAGGATTACAAAACACTCTGAATATATTAACTCATTTGATCCTCTTAATAACCCTGTTTCTTTTGTGTTATTACGAGCTCTATTTTACAGATAAGAAAACTGAGGCTGAGGGAAGTTAGCATTAGAATCATGGCTTTAGAAGTTCAGTAGCACAGTAGTTTTTAAGTTTTCTGGTTTTGTTATAAAATAGAATTATTTTGAAAAGTATTATTTCTAATATCAACTAATAAATGTTTATATTTATTTCACCAAGTCAATGGATTAGTGAGCAGAAAGGATAGTAGATATGGAGACATAAATAAATTTGAATTTCATGATCAAAGGAAACTTTCTTATTTTCATAAGCAGTGATCCTTATAGACAAACTTTCTAAAGCTAATTCTACTTTTTGACCTTTAGTTTTTTTCAGGATAAAAGGCACAGATTACCTAAATACAAAGCTAAAATAAATTTAAAATAAGCATTAATACTTAAGCATGTATGTTGGGTGCCTTCAGGATTTCATAATTTTATACAGAAAAAATTAAGATAGCATATGAGATAACTTCCTTTTAAAATTATATATTCATTAATTAAATTCAGCACTCATGAAATGCCTCATATGTATGAGAATGATATTAGAAATTAAGTCTTGTTATATTAGTTTAGAGATAAGAAGTAGAGAAGCTGGCTAGAGAAAGAATTGGAGTTTCAAATAGAGCTCAGACAGAGTGTCAGTTTCAAGACTAATGTTTTTTCTGTGTGGAACTTGGGAGAGGCATTGACTGAGTCTCTCTCTCTGAGGGCTTGGGGAGGTAACATCTTTTTTTCCTCTCTCACTGTCTGAGGTAGAAGAAAAAGAGGGAAAGATCTGATGGAGCTCAGTGTTTTCTTTTTCCAACTTTGGAAAAACTATTGGCTATTGCTGTTTTTATAGATTGTTTATATGTAAGAAAACCAAATGGAGACCTGGTTTTTGGTTTCAACTCTGATGTTAAGGCTCAGAGTCCTAACTTGGTTCTTGCAGCTAGCCTTTGTTATTTTTATAACTTGGAGGTGAAGTTAAGAATTATTAAGGATAATAGTGTTAGTTTATTGAAGAATAGAGAAAATTTGGGTTAGTCAGATTAGGAAGGATTAATGTAGCCTGTGGACACAGGAGAAGTGATTCCTTGTGGAATCAGGGAGTTTTGTTTGGGTGGAGTTAGAATCCCTTAGAGTTAGAAATCCTTTTTTATCCTTATATTTTCATTAAATAGTTTATTTTTTATATAACAAGAGTCTCCATAGTATCCTTGTACCTGGCTCTGAAGAGAAGTTCACTTATGAGCTTCACTTCATTTATATAAGCTGAGGATACTTTGTGAACGCAGCAAGCAGAGTATATAAATCAGTTTATAAATAATAATCAATTTAATGACTATTATTTTTACAGCCTGCCTTTTATTTTTACATATGTAAGGTGCTGTACAAGGTTCTGGACAGAAAAAAGAAAAGAAAAAAATTACAGAATCCCTACCTTCAAAGGGAATACAATCTATTTGATGTGATATGGCATATATAAAAATACATATGTGCATCACAGGACCCCTTTGTACTTCCAGATTCATCCTTGTGGCAGTAAGACCCATAAGGAAGCAAGTCTCTGATTCATTTTGCCCTATGCTCAAAAAGAACTCTAAAGGCAAATATCTGTAACAAAACTTAAGTATGGATCTTGTCTAAGGTCTCTCCAAAGGGATAAATATAATTTTTCCTAGGAAAAGTTATCAATGTATAAATGTCCAGTATAAGGCAATGATTTCCTTTATTATAGAAGCTATACTTAAAACAAAACAAAAGAAGCCTCATGTGTGTCTATTAACAAAGACTTAAAACATAAAACAATTGTTCTTCAGACCTGTTCTGAAATATTAAGTTATTAAAGCTTGAAAGTGCCTTAAGATTTTGGAATATAGTCTCTAAAGATGAAGAAAATTTCATGAGCTATAGAATAGGTATTTTATTTTCATATTAGAGATTTCCAAGTAGATCACACATACACACATGCACATACGTGCATACATACACATATATGAAATCTAGGTCGTCTGGCCAATGAGGTGTGATGTAACTTTTTCAGTTCCTATAGGTTCAGGATAATCATGCCAGTGATTATCTCCTCCTAGAAGCAATGTTTTTGAAGGAAGTGCCTCTTTCTTGAAAGGGAGCTAGCTAGATGACACAATCGAGTCTGTATGCAGAACCAGTAGGAGCTGAGTTCAGATTTAGCTGAAGACATTTTTAATACCTACATAAACTTAGAAAAAAGTGGCTAGGTGGAGTGGTGAATAGAGTACTAGGTCTAGAGTCAGAAAGACTCATCTTCCTGAATTCAAATCTGGCTTCAAGGTACATACTGGCTATGTGATCCTGGGTAAGTCATTTAACTCTGTTTGCCTCAGTTTCCTCATCTGTAAAATGAGCTGAAGAAGAAAATGCCAAACCATTCCAGTGTATTTGACAAGAAAACCCCTAATGAGGTGACAAAGAGTCAGGCATGACTCAGACAACTGAACAACTATGACCTAGATAAGTCATTTAACTTCTGCTTCCTTCAATTTCCTCCATTAGTAAAATGAATACTAAAAATACCTACTTCCAAAAGTTGTTCTGAAGATCAAATGAGATAATATTTGTAAATGATCTACGATAGTCCCTGGTACAGAGTAGGCACTAAATAAAAGTTTACTTCCATCCTTCCTTCTAGAATCCTGGCACTGACTCAGAGACTCCCTGCCAATTAGAACTCATGAGATTAACACCCAGGTTGGAAATGTCCAAGTCTCAAGGTCACTGTTCAGTGATATTGGTCCAAGAAAAGAAATACAAAGTGGAAGAGGCAGCCAAGACCAGGGGATCAGGCTTAAGCATATATTCTCAGTACTGGGTCCTGGAGTCACAGCCACCATTGTTGTTGGACAAGGGAAAAAAAAAATCCCTCCCTTCTTTCCCCGAAAGACAAAGGAATAAATAGTAGGACAAAAGAAGGTGTTCAAAAAGAGAGAGTCCAAGTCCAAGTCAAAACTTAGCCCTCTAAGTGGAGTACAGAGGGAAATGTCCTTCATGGCTGAGAGGCCAATATCAAGCCAAGACATTGTACATGTCCCTTAACAAGAAGCCAATGTTTATGTCCATCCCCAAAGAAACACTCTTCTATGGATCATCTTTGTTATGAGTATAACTATAATAATATATATATAACTATAATATACATATATAATATATATATATAACTATAATAATAATATAATAATATAACAATAATAGCCAACATTTATAGATGACCTTAAAGTCAACAAAGTGGTTTACAAATATTACCTCATTTGAGAGGCAAGTGCTATTGTTATCCTTATTTTATAATTAAGGAAACTGAGGAAGAGAGAGGTTAAGACTTATCTAAGGTCATACAGATGGTAAATGTCTGATGTTCAGGCTAGATTTAATCTCAGGTCTTTTTGATTGCTGTCCAGACCTCTACTGAGTGTGCCATCTAGTTTTGGTAGCATGTTATAGGGGAAGAAAAGAGAATCAAAGAATTTAAGAAGAGAGAGAACTAATTTTCTGTGGGGATGGGGATTGTCAAGTGAAAAATGATGAATAATAAAAATAATTTATTAAATAGAGGCATGCACCTTTTTAAAGATTTAAGAATAATTTAGCTAAAAACATTTTTCTTCCAGGCCCTATTTTTATTTCATATTAGCAACTGATCAGAAATTCAAAAATATTGCTTACTTTTCAAGTTTACAGTACTTTATAGACTAGTAAATACCATTCACAGTTGTGGGGACAAACAAAATTGCTCTTGAGAGAGTTTTCCTTGTAAATGATTTGTAGAACATTATATTATTCCTTAGTAAGTTATGTTGTTATTTATTTTTTTAAGTCTGACCTGGAGCTGAACTTTAAAGATGCTTGTGAAGAAAATATTAAAAGATATCTTTCTTTCCTAATTCCTTTGGGCCTAGGTGTTTTAGTTTGCCAGCCTCCACTCCCCCCAAAAAATATATATTTGTCTATGTATATGTGTACCTCTACATATATATATGTGTGTGTGAACTCTCCCTTGAGATTATGTTTTGCTCCCAGTTGTCCTGCTAAATTCTGTACCTTCTACCACCTTCATAAAGAAAAAAAAAAGTTGCATTTCATCTTTCTTTGTTTTCCTGTCTTCTAGGAGCTCCAGGATGGCATCAATCGTCAGCAAACTGTTGTCAAGGAATTAACCGTAACTGGAGAAGAGATCATTGGTCAGTCCTCAAAAGGAGATGCAAGTATTTTAGAGGATAAACTGGATTACCTGAATGTTCGGTGGCAGGAGGTCTGCAGACAGTTGGCAGAGAGAAAAAAGAGGTAAGACAACAATATGGACCTTACAATACCAGTGGTTGGTTAACTTAATCTATTGAGAAGTAAGAAGATTAGATGAAGGAAAACCTGTGAACAGTTAGTCCTGAAACAAAACAACATTAATCCTTTGGTAAATAATCGATCAATAAGAACAAGAATTTGTCTATTCCTTCTCTGTATATGTTTTAGACCTGTAGTTACTACTAACTAAATGAGTTACATGTTCTTTTACTAACAGATTTGTTAAAAATCTCATATATATAATCTGTCAAAGGCAATGTTTTCAAGGTATTCCAATGGGCTCACACTTTTAAGAAAGTATGCATGCAGTAATTTTAAAAGGAAAACCATTAGCTTTTATTTTGCCAATTTTCCTCCTAATTTTTCATAGTTGAAATGATGGTAGTAAAAAAATGATGATTAGGATGATAATGTTTTAATGTGAATACATTTCATGTTCCTACCAAGTTTGCAAGAATGTAGCCTTTGCAAACTATTAAGGTACCAAGGAAATAATAGATCTGCTCACTTCTAGTTCCATTACTGCACTAATAATGATCGTTTCTTGCTTGAAAATTTTTAAGAGGGAATAGATAAAAACATTTAAAGGGAAAGGAAACAACCCTAAGAGGTTATTACTGAATTTAATCATCATTAAACTTTCCCTTGGAATGTATTTAAAGTTGAGAAAGCCAACAGTAAGCATAGCTACTTGGAAGCCTGGGATAATGTTATAAGATGGGTTTTGTGTTAAATTTTCTGTTGTTAATTCTAATGTTTCTTGATTCAAGAGAGACGGTTTGGCCTTTATTGATCAAATGAGAATATCATTATGTATATGTAATGGGAAATCAGCTCTTTTTTTTTTTTTCAAGCTCTTGCCTCATACTTCTCTTTTACATTAAAGGAAGTTTTTGATATTTTTAAACCTGGAACAACCCCACAGAGGGAGGTCCTAGGTTGAGAGATATTTAAAAATGAAGTTTCAGAAATATGTTCAATCCCATTTTTCAACCATTTATTGCCTATACCAGCAGTTATCAAATTGTGGTCTGCCTGAAAACCCTTTCAGGTGATCCACAGTGTCAAAATAATTTTCTTAATAATATAAAAGTGTTATTTGCTTCCTAAAATACTCCACCCCTTTCCAAATATATATATTTTTGAACCCAATTTTATTCACCTACATCTGCCAAAAAAAGGTTTCTTTACATACATTTTCCAGAACTAAATATCACAATAGACTCAATGCAGAAGCAGTTTTGAGAATCCAGCTACGTACACTAAACCAGACATTAAAAAGATTTGCAAAGCCATGTAAAATAATGTGGTCCTCGCTATTTTTAGAAGATACAGTTAATTTTAATAAAAATTATTGCATATGTTTATATATGTGCTAGGATTAATAGTAGTTTTAAATAATTAAATAGTTTAAAAGCTCATTTGATTAAATTTCCAACATGATGAACATCAATAGGTATAACCCCTATAAACAAAGCAGAAGGTCTTTCGAATCCTCAATAATCTTTAAGGAGTTTAAAAGGATCCTGAGACCAAATTGTTTTAGAGCACTGGAGTACATCATCTATAATGGCTACGACAACAAATCAAACTGCATTATTTCTTTCTTACTTTTGTGTTCCAGACATATGAATTCATTGTTCTTAAAAATTCTTGAAGAACCTTATTTTACTAATACACATTAGCAAGAAATACATTGTTTTAGAGTCCAATAGAACACTAAGATTCAGTGACTTGCAATGAGATCACAAGAAGCTGAGCTTGAATTCAGGTCTTTTGGTATCAAAACAGAAACTACTAAGTCGTGGTGTGTCTTTATATTGATACCCCTGCACAAAACAGGTACACTGACCTTTAAAAAAACAAAAACAAAACCTAGAGGCAGAAAGGTGGTTCAGGGGATATAGAGAGACAGGCTTGGAGACTGGAGGTCTTTGAATTCAAATCTGGCCTCAGGCTTGTCCTACTGTGTAACCCTGGAAGTCACTTAGCCCCAATTAGCTAGCCCTTATTACTCTTCTAAGACAGTAGGGAAGGTTTGTTTGTTTGTTTGTTTCAACAGATAATAATACTATCTGAAGATATTTCCATTTCAGAGTTCTGGTTTATAAATTCTGTAAGAAAATTATTTCTGATTAGAGATTGCGTCCTAAAAAAACACATTATTTTTTCTTATTAACACACTTTCCCCCCCAAGAGCCATGAAATTAAACAGAAATCATTCTATCTAGCCCAGAGATATTTCCGTACTTTAACAAGAAATACATTTTTAATATATTTTTACTCCTAACAGGTTTGAACTTGTATGATATCATTTTTAAGCTCTGCCCAAACTTGTCCAAACTAAAATATTAAGAGATATAAAGATTGAAGTAAATCTGATAAGTTTTTCAAAGTTTGGTAGATAGTTTTTCATAATTATTATAAATTAAATGTTTCTTTTTTATTTTTTGAAATCAATCAAACTACACTCATTTATTAAGTACATCTCCGTGCCATTCAATGTTCTTGGCACTGGAAACCTAAGGGAGGCTTTGCCCTCAAGGATCTTACTCTTTATTAATAGAAATAACATACATGCATATAAATATATGCAAAATAAATACAAGGTAATTTGGGAGGGATCAGGGAAAATACCAAAAGATGGGAAGGATCACAAAAGATATCATATAGAAATAAACCTATTAGCTATGTTTGGAAGGAGTTTATGGATGCTTAGAGGCCAGCCTGTAAGAGAACACATTCCAGGCTTGGGGGATAGCATGGAATACCAGTAGAACAGAAATGAAATATTATATGAGGAGAAATAAAGTCTTAAGTTTGGTTTGGCAGAACCAGATTGTATATATATATATATACACACACATATATATCAGCCTACAAGTGGGTTAGTTAGATGGTGGAAACATTTTTATATTTTTTTATATTATAGATATACTAAAAAGCCATTGAAACGACTTGGGCAGGAGAAAATAACCCAGCTATACCTGTATTTAGACAATATCAGTCTGACAGCTATTTGAAGGACTGATTAGAGAGGGGAGAAATTTGAGATAAAGATACTAAATAGGAGGTCATCGCAATAGCCCATGAGAGAGGTTATGGCAGCTTGATCTAGTGGGGTGGCTATATCAGTGTAGAGCAGAAAAATTTGAGAGACATTAAAGTAGAATTAACAAGACTTGACAACTGATTGAATATAAGTGAGAGTAAAGAGTGAAAGATGACTGGAGTAATTTATATCACAGGGCAATGAGGTAGTACAGAGGATAAAGTGCCAGGCCTGGAGTCAAGAGGTTCTCAGTTCAAATTTGGTCTCAAACATGAGCTGTGTGATCCTGAGCAAGTCAATTAACTCTATTGGGTTCATTTTCTTCATCTGTAAAATGATCTGCATATAGAAATAGTAAAAAACTCCTATATCTTTGACAAGAAAACCCCAAATGGATGGACACATATGAACAAAAATTAATACTACATAGTTATAGCATAATATCTTCCTTTCTAATTATCTGTGGTCCCCCAATATCCAAACTTTTTAACTTTTCAATAACATGAGTTGGCATTTAGATAGCACTTTTTGATTATAAAACATTTTACAAGAATAATACCCAATATTGTCTTATTTGATCCTAAAAAAAAAACCCTATGTGGGAGGCAGTATAAACATTATTATTCCTATTATAAAATGCAGAAACTGAATCTCACAAAATTAAACTGCTTATCTAAGGTCACAGAGCTAATAGGTGTCTGAACTGGAATTTGCTTCTCTCCACAGTGCAAATGAAGCAACAATTTCTTCACTATAAGTATATTTTAATATCTTATTCCTACCGGTTTTTAGAGAACCAATACATGCTGACTAGCTTTGGGAAGATATGGTGAAAACCAAAAGTTAACTATGTCTAGGATGCTGCAAGAATTCATTTTAAAATTTCTCACATTTTAAGATTTTTGGCTTTAGAAAGAGTTTTTTTTTTTAATTAGCCTTTAGAGTGCATTGTTTTAGGGTCTTAGAAAGTAGAAAAAGTATTTGTACTATGTTAGATTTTATGGTTGGACTGACTATTTAATTTGGTGATCACCGGGGATTTAATTGAGAGAGAGAGCTTCCTCTGAACCAGTTAGAAATTCTATAGCACCAGTAGTCAGGGAAAAGGAGTCTCAAGATGATGGGCCTTTCTCAGAGGTTCACACCTCCAGAAAAGGCAAGGAACTAAGTCAGCCTTTACACTCACCACAGTGACTGTCTAAAAAGAAAGCAGTCTGAGGTCTCCTGCAGGAGCTCCTCCAGGGGTCCAGTTCCACAGCCAAGTGTCTTCCCTCCAAGTCTGAGTGTCTGTCTTCCAGTCTCTCCTCAAGTGTCTCTCTTCACTCTAACTCTGAGTGACTCTCTTCACTCCATCCAAGAGTCTGTCTTCCAGTCCAGCTTCCAGTGACTGATAGATGATCAAGTCTCTGTTTCCACTATTTAAAGACCTTTTTCTCTTGTGTCACCTCCCCTAAATTTTATGTCTACCAATCACAGCAGATGCTCCTCTCCAGGACTACCCATTCTTTCATACCTGGGTCACAGACCTCCCACTCAATGTATAAAATGCGTGTTCATACCTTTTTGTGCTTAGTTCACAACTTTTTATAGTTAGTTCCTACCTTTTTGTGGTTAAAATGGGTAGATCTACTTTAAATACTGGGTTTATACTTTTGGGGATTTAAATCTAAAAATAGACAGGGGATTACAATTTAATCTTCACAATAAGAAGAGGCAAGTACGTTCATTGTTACAATCCAATTGTTACAAATCCAATCTTCACAGTACTCAAAAGTTGAGACAAACCAGCTATTTGTGTCTTTCTTCATTTCAGAAGCTGTTGTTATGACTTACATTAATAGAAATTTGTAACACAAAAATAAACTCAATATCATATCTACTGATAGACATAATTTGCTCTCAAATCCAAAAGTAAACCAATTCTCAATAAAAACAAATATTTCATTAATGATACATTAAGCTATCAGCTATAATAGAATTGTAATCTTGGAGCTCTTGTTAATTAATGTTGCACTCCTATTACAACCTAAGCAGAATCTGATATTAAATTCAAATCTTCAATAAAAATGCCACTAGTTTCAATAAAGCCCTTGAAAGTATTTAATATTCCACATGGAATCTACATACACAAAAGTATATAATTGAAGAAAAAACCTCCAGCATAAATTATATGGTGTTAAAACTATGGAATCTTATATGTGATTCATTACTAATATCAACAGGATATTGAAAACTTGCAACAATGATTCCCAGTGTATTTTAAATGTTGCTGAACATTTTCTAAGATTGACCTATAGAAACCAAGGAAGTAGAAACCAGAGTCATTAGTTGGATAATCCAAACTAGAAAATCTAAGGTTACCTCACTTATCTGGCATAGAAGCTATCATCATCTTGGCATAATAGAAATTAATTCCAAAATATCTCATAGTCACAAAAGAAACTTTTTAAATGAATATATTAAAAAAGAAAGCTTCAGAGAAGAATTAAATTGGAATGGTAGAAGTTATATGAAATACCTATAGTAGATTTCCAATTAACTGCCTATTCATCTGTCCACAGTTTGATCTATTACAGTCTCTTATGTAATGCCCAGTCAATACAAATTGTTTAAACAAAATCAGCAAAATAAATATTTACTAAATACTATATATAAGACCAAAAACTAGATACACTAAAACATAAACCAGTCCCTGGATTTTTGTAAGTACTTATTAGGTAGTCACTGAATCATAGTTTTGTCATCTGTAAAATAAGAAAGAAAATATTTCCACTACCTATATCATAAATGAAGACCAAGTGACAGCCATGTAAAATGATTTGTAAATTTTATATACATATACATATATACTAATCTTTGTTTATATATATTTATACCCAAAGTATATATGTTATTTTAAAAATATAATCTCATAGCAATGAATACTGAACACAAATAATATGCCAATCAGAATGTGATATACAAGAGATTCAAAAACCATACTTTGTGCATTTCCTTCTATATTTCTTGTTTTCTTTTTAGTTATATTTTTATTGGAAAAAAACTTTATCATTGAACCATACTGACTTCCAGGTAGGATAAAATGGAACAGAGGTATTAATGAGTTATTTAGTCTTTAAGAAAGTGCCAGTTTTAATAATGTAAGGGGGAAAAAGGTTGTGTTTTTTTTTTAATAAAAGGTTGGCCTGGATTATTCAAAAATAGTGTTGCCAAGAATTTAGTTAATTCCAAAGAGATCTATTCAACAATTTATTTACAAAATATAGAAAGAGTGAAGTTAGAAAATCAGAGAGAGGATAGGGTAATATATCTACTCTAAGCACTAAGTATTTTGCTCCAAACCCTGGCTCAAAAACAGGCAGGGGAGTTTAGTACTTAACCAGAGAGGCCTTGGCCCTTGTAACCAAGGACCTGGGGATGCAGGAAGCCTCTCTCAAGTGGATAGGTCTCTCCTGAGGCTTGTCTCTTCAGAAAATCCAGGAAAGGTGTCAGCTCTTTCACTCATCACATGTCAGTTGAAAAGGAGAGATTTAAGAACAGTCACACCAAGTTCAAGGTCTCAGGTCCAGTAAGCAGATTCTTCACCAGCCTCCAATTCAACCTCAGAAGAAGTCAAAGTTTCTGAAGATCTCAGGCCTATCTCAGATGAATCTCCTCCACAGGAAGTTGTAACTCCCTTTAAAAGACACTTTCTTTTGTGTCACTTCCTGCACCTTCCTCCAATTTTTACATCTACCAATTACTGTTGAAGCTTTGCTTAGGACTGCCAAGGGGGCAGTCAGTTTGATTCTGATTCATCACCCACTATTGAACATGTGGGTCACAGATCTCTCTCACTTAATGATTAAGTGGAATGTTTATACTTTTGGTGATTAAATCTAAAAATGGGCAGGGGAGTTAATTTAATCTTCACAATGAGGGAAGAGTTAATTTCATTTTCACAATCAGGGGAGAGTGAAATTTAATCTTTATAATAAGGAACTAAATGGATATAAAATAGGAAAAAAGATCACTAAAAGTAGAATATATCAAGAATCAAGAAGAAACCTAAAAATAATCACTAAATATTAGAATAAAATATGGAATATGCACACTTATAAGATTCAAATTATCACATAATTTGAGACATTTTTTGAAGAGCTATTTTTTGGCTGTCATATAATCTTTCATGTAGTAGTAATAGTAATAGGAGTAGTTGTAGTCATCGTAGTGTAATCATCATACACCATGAAGTCATTGTCATAGCTGTTTGCAGTGTTTATAAATATTTCATTTGGTCCTCATAGTTCCTCAGGTAGAGAGAGATTATTATTGTCCTAATTTTACAGGTGAGAAAATTGAGGCAGTTAGCTGATAAGTGACCTGTCCCCACATAGCCAGTAAATATCTAAGGCCAAATACAAACTCAAGTCTTCCTGAATCCAAGGCCAGAGTTATGTTCACTGAACCTCCATTTGCTCATAATAAGTGTTCATTGCTTATTGTTGTTGTACCTTTATAGCCCTTTATTTTCTATTATAAATAGCTGTATTGTGTCACTCGGCTTGATGGAGAGAGAGCTTGTCAGAAGATTCTAAAGTCTTCTGTATTTGAACACTTGGTAACTATGTGATCCAGAACAACTATCTTAATGTCTTTTTGCCTTAAATTCTCCATTTTTGCCAAAAGGTAGTTAAGTAAGTGGTTAAGTCCTTCTGTTCTTATTGGTTTCTTATAAAGAGAATACTTTAATATGAACTTTTAAATTTTAGTGGGTCAATGTTTTATTTAAAAGCTCCTTGAATCCAAAAGATTTATTGACTGAGGCTTTATATATTGAGCAACACCCATGTATGTCTTAAAGAAATATTGGCATACCTTTTAGCAGTTCAGGCTTGGGCCTTAGTTTATCTCTGCCTTCAATGCTTAAGCAAGGGTTTACAAAGTAAATTAATAGTGTAAACAGATTGGCAAGACGCTTACTTAAATCTTCCTAAAAGAAGAAATTGTTTTTAAGGACTTTAGCACATTAATTCTTCATATGCAAATGAATTCTTTTAATTTTATATTAACCATATCTGATTAATTGAAGTAGACCTAACTGGGCCACCATTAGGAAGCATTCGGCTAACAATTTATGTCACCCTCTACATTGGGCATCAAAGTGGCAGTGAATTGAGTACCAGGTCTGAAATCAGAAAGACTAGTGTTCCTTAATTCAGACCTGACCTCAGATGTTTGTTGGCTGAGTGACCCTGGGCAGGTCATTTGACTTTGTTTGCCTTGGATCTTCAACTGTAAAATGAACTGGAGAAGGAAATAGCAAGCTACTAGAGTATCTTTGCCAAGAAAACCCCATTTGTGGTCACAAAGAGACAGAAACAACTTAAAAACAAGAGCAATAAAATTCTTTCCAATAACAAGATTCTAGAACCCTGGGGCCTAGAGTCAGGAAAATCTGAGTATAAATCCAAATTCAAACACTTTCTATCTGTATAACCCTGGGCAAGTCACTTAGCCCTTTCTCCCTCAGTGTTTTTCCCATAAAATGAGCTAGAGAAGGATATGGCAAACTGCTCCATTATCTTTGGCAAGAAAATCTTTAAAAGAATCACAAAGAGTCATACACGACTGAAGAATGCCTAAATAACAACAGCAAAATACTCTGGAAAGTAATGAAATTGCATTTTAAAAAATTATTCTTCAATTTTGTCTTTAGCAAATCTAAGTACCATTGATGTACAAATATTAGACAGTGGTTACACAAAGACAAGAAATAGAAACTGTCCATGTCCATAAAGAATTTACATTTTGCTAGAAAATTGAAATCTTTAAAGTTGATTAGTCTAAACATATTTTTAAAAAATGAATTTATGCCATAGGAGTTGAATTTTCTTTCTTTTTGAAATGATTAACTTTCTTCCAATATTACACTTTTAGTTCTGGGAAATTAGGCAAAGACCTTTCTAACCTTAAAATTAATGGGTGAAATAAGACTTATAATTAATCAGTTCATTCTAGCTTTTCTTCAAGATTTAATACACTTAAGAAGTTAATACCATCAACTTTCACAGCTCCCTTGAATCATTAATAAACGATCCCTTGATTAAAACTTATTGGACATTTTGCTTCATTTTGCTCTCTATCAAAGAGGACTTAATAATTATGACACTTGCTAAAAGCTGAGAACAAATATATGTATAGAAATAACTATATAAGACAAGTGCCTCTACTTAAGCACATATTCAAGGAAAAAGAAAAAATTACCTTTCAGATATTACATCAATGTAATTAACTCTAAAATTTGCCCAAATTTTAAAAAGATATAATAAACCATCAGAAGAAACCTCATTTTTCTTAGTCATTTTGATGATAAATTATGAATGTCCTTGAACATTTTACCAGACCCATAAGAGGACAGATGGGTAGAGATTGCTTATCCTCATACACCTGTATCTGCATGCATTTTTTTCCTGGTATGACGAAAAAAAACCAAACATTTTGTTGTATAAAGATTTAGTATCATCTTTTATAATTATAAAATGATTATAATTTATAAATATAATGAATAAGATTTAGTATAATAATTTAGTATAAATTTATTGTAACTGTAGCATAGATACATACTCTTTCTGTTCCAGAACTTGTATCTATTGAAAATAATACCTTTCATCTTTATGTGTAGGGATGACCTTATTCTTTAAATAACTTACTTGTCCTTTTAAGATTCACCTTGTTTGATAAATAGAATAGAATTTATGATCTATCTGTTATTCAGTTACTGATTGCCATTTAGGTACCGGAATTCATGTGTCTCTCACAACCTAAGTAGGTGGTTGAGGATACATTAGTTGTATGAGCCAAAGTGATGAGTTTAATACCCAAATGTCAATTTCTTCCATGGAGAGTGACTCTAATTCTAATTCAGCTACCAATAAAACAGATGCTTGTTGTTAATTACAAACATTGACAAGTTGAAGACTGCATGGATCCATACAATGTTACTTTATCTTTCTACAGCAAGTGCCTAATGCAATGCTTCGTATATAGTGCTTACAAAATTTAGATTAATTTGTTGAAACACACCTAATTGACTCTGTATTGAAGAGGTTGATATAGAAGGTCAGAATAAAGATGTGGAAAGGGAAATAGCCAATTAGTTGGAAATCATTGAGATCTACTTTGGAATCTGGGTTTCCAGTTATTCTCCTTTTCCCACTAAATAGGATTTATTTAAAAATCTTTTACATCTCTACTCAGCAAGTTGGAGTGGGGAGGCGGGGTTTGAAATCTCTGAGCATGTAGAGAATAGAACAGCAGGTACCCAACGAGGCTGCCCACCTCACAGCTCTTGCTCTTATATTCCATCCTAGAGAAAGAGAGGAACCCGATTTGTATTTTGTACTACTGTACTTTCAGAGATTAACAAAATATAAACCCCCAAATTTTCTCTTTCTTTTTTTCCCTACAACACCAAGCCGGAGCAAGATTGTAACAGTGTTCCACAGCTACTTTCCTTTCTATCTTTCTTTTTTCTTGCCACATACTCTGCTAGTCACTACCCTTCTTTCTGGCTTGCTAGTTACCATAATGGAATACATATGTCAGAATCTGTTGTGATCAATGACTTTTTCTAAATCAATGACCATATTTAAATATATGCAAGGTATACGTTGTGTTGGTAAACAGTAGCATTGTCATCTACCTACATGCATAACCATTCCTCCATATTCTGTGATGACACTGTAAATTAGACTAATGACTGGTCAAATTGATGAAATCTTTCTGTGACTTGAGGTATCTGGTCCTATACCTGAAAAAGATACAATCTAGTCTTAATCCTCATCAGAACTAGAGATCTGCCTAATATTCAATACTCCAAGTATTATCTTTCATAATATTTACTAATATTTAACTTGAAGCAAAGGGAAAGTAAAAAGCTAGAGTAACCAAGAGAGCTTTCCATGTGGAAAATGGGAGTTAGAGCAAACTTAAAATAGAAACAACATAATGACTCAAGAACACGAAAGGGAAGAGGGAATTTTGGGAAATGTAGTACTGAGTACAACCTTCTAACTACACACTTTCTAAACCTGAAGTGTGTTGGCTAGCATCATTAGTATACTCTGAGGAATTTAGCCATATCATGGGAGCCTGTACATTGAAGTACTAGTCTTTTATCTAATGGTTTAGTTTCCTGCCATTATATAAACTGGTTTGGGGGTTATAATACATAATGGTATGGAATATAGTCTCCTTCATTTGTAGTACATGTTTCTAAACCCTTGTCTAGTTCAGAAAATCTTTAATCCAGTGGTAGGTGGATTTCTATTTGCTTAAGAGTCCGTCAAATTATGTGTCTATCAGTATACCTATTTATCAGAAAATGCAAAGAACTCATCTATAAGGAATATGTGATTGAGTTCCCCACCCTCTAATATGTACACAAGTGAACTGACCAGACTTTCAACAACTAGTTCTATACCAGAAATTTACATGTAAGAACAGTGGAATTGTGGGGGAGGGGAGAGAGGGAAAGAATATGATTCTTGTAACCAAGGAATAATGTTGTAAATTGACTCAATATGAAGACTAGGCTTTTTTTTGTGTGTGTGGTGTGTTTTTTTTTTTTTTGGCATAGCTCTTTCAGTTTGTTGAAGGACTTAACAAATAAAGTTCAGCATCATATCGGCTGAGATTATACCTAAGTGATAAACTTCTTTCCATTTCTCCTTCAGCTGAGAGCTGTATAGGTTTTGAGTATCAGTAGTCTATCCCCAGAAACTACCAAACAAAAATCAGTAGGCAAGTATGGCTGATACCCAAAAGTCAGAGGGAGGGTAGAAAGCCTGTGGCATTGCTCACGGCAAAGTTGTACATATGTACAATAAAAGCCAAATGTTAACTCCTCTGAAATTTTTCTTCTGATCTGCCAATAATATGTCCATCAGTGTGCTAATGAAACATTCAAATTCGGAGTCCCCCTCGAGAAGGGGTCAGGTGTAGTACTAGACTTCTTACTGCCAGCCACAGCTAAAAGTTCTTTGAGGAATGTGCTTAGAAAGTGACTTGTCTTGGTCTGCATGGATCCTGATCAGAAAGCTGAATATTATATTCTCAAAATACTTCAGCGATTATGGAAGATCCTGGTTAACTATGATTGTATTTGTCTTATAAAATAGTCACCAATAATTTTTATTGCAAAGCCTACTGGTTATTCTGCCTGCCACAAGTCTCTGCCTACTTCAGTCCATCCACCATTCAGTCACCCAAATTATTTTCCTAAAGCACAGGTCCAATCATGTCATGCAACAAACACATCTCACACTTAATGTTGAAGTCTACAGATATCTTGGGCAAGCAAAATCTATTTCTGGCTAATTTTTGATTGTCTCTTGACTCAAGTCCAAAATTATCCATTACAATTATCATTACCACAAGATGATATGGACTGGGTAGTACAAACCACTTACTAGAACCCATTGAGGGATGTCCAGTCCAGTACTCCATTACACAACTCCAACTTTTATGATTTTAGTGGTAAGCTACTTTGTCTTAATTGTAAGTAATTATCTTGACAATAAGTTTCCTTCAGATCTAAAATTTGAATTGTTGCTATCACTGCCTCTTATTTAACATTTAACATCCTCAAAATCCTTTGACTTTTCATTAATCATCTGCAGACAATTTAAATGTAAAGGGCTGATTCAATAAATTGAGGTTTACATATTTTATTGGGATTCTCTCTTCTCTGATAAACTAACTTCCAAGTTTTAGTTGCACTACTATTTCTTGTAACTCATTTCCTAGGTTTTCACATGCAGCTTTCATACTTCCTTAGTATATCATCAGAGTTTTGTTGTTTCATAAGCTTTAGGACAGGATATTAGTCTTTCTTGGCTGCAGTATTATATGATGAATTCATAGTTGCTAGTGCAACTGCCCATTGCTGGCAAGTAGCACTTAATTTGGCATGAGTGAGAATATATCAGTGGATTATTGCTTGTCCACATTCACAATTTCCATCCATATAAATAGTCATTGAAATCAGTGACAATCCACTTCAAAGCCAAAAAGCTTATGTATAGGATAACAATTTTCATTGTCACTTACAGCCTTAAATGACAAAATTCAACTAGTTTCTGGTAACCATCTTGGTACAAAATTCATCTCAAGCTCTAGGCATTTGCATATGCATTCCAAGACAAAAAACCCTTTCTTGGGACTACAAAGACCAACAGTGGTGTATGTAAAAGACAGTTGACTAAAATTTTAGAAATGTATTCATACCTGTCAATTGGATGATCTCAAAGGATCTTGTGAATTTTAAGACATCCTAGTATTTCTCGAGATTAGCTAGGTGGCTCAGTGTTAGACCTCAGAGTATTAGACCTACAGTCAGGAAGACATCTTTCTGAGTTCAAATCTGGCCTCAGACACTTATTATTATTAGTTGTGTGACAATGGACAAGTCACTTAACCCGGTTTGCCTTAGTTCCTCATCTGTAAAATGAGGTGAAAACATTTTCCATTGAAACTCCAAATGGGTTTACATTGGTGAAACAACTGAACAACAACAAAAACATTTCTTACTTTTCTAATTCTTTAATATTTGCCTAAATGAAATCATTTAGTAATTTAGCCAAAGCAGCAGAGTCCATAATAGATTTGCTATTATAGCTTACCAAATATTATATTTTGAAGGTTCTTTGAATTTGGCCAACTCCAGAGTGTTTCTATATTTTCTGGCTTTGTGCTTATACCTTACTGTGATACTGTCACATATATTTGACAGAAGCTCTAATAAACAGGCCCTTGCCAATTGAAAATTTGATACATTTGCCTCTAACCAAGTCTACATTTTCATTCATCTTTCCTCTTGTTCTATCAAGAACCTTCCCAAAGATTATGATTTCTTGAAAATACTCCAAACTTTCAGGTAGTTTTCCATCTACTTTTCCACCAGTTTTTGAAAAATGGTAGGTGCCACTGAGATGCTTTGGGGCTCATGCTATAATTGGTAAAAATCCAGTCCAGTAGATGAACTTTCCCTTGTCTTCCTCTCTTATAAGAATCTGATAAGAACCATTAAATAGGTATAATACTCAGAATTATTTGGAAGGGCAGTCTATTCCACAATGGTTCTTTTGTTCAAAAACTGGTAGTCTACACATATCTGTGTCTTTCCATTTTTCTGTGACCTGGCTACTTCAGGTGATACATGTGGTCTGCTGAATTCTTTGACTGTGCCATTGACCTTGAGGTTTTCTATATGATTTCTAACCTTATCCATGTTAAGCAAAGGGATTTTTTTTAAATTTTATTGAGTCAATTTAGAACATTATTCCTTGGTTACGAGGATCATATTTGTTTCCTCCCTTCCCTCCCCTCTCCCCTTCCCATAGCCAATGTGCAATTCCACTGGGTATTACATGTGTCCTTGATCAAAATCTATTTCCATGTTGTTGGTGTTTGCACTGGGATGTTCATTTAGAGTCTACATCCCCAATCATATCCCTTCAACCCATGTAATTAGGCAGTCATTTTTATTATGTTTCTGCTCCCACAGTTTTTCCTCTGGATGTAGATAGTGTTGTTTCTCGTAAATCCCTCTGGGTTGTTCAGGATCACTGCATTTCCACTAATGGAGAAGTCAAAGGGATTTTCTTAAATCATTCTTTGGATTATTAGGAATCTGTAAAATGAATGCTCTGGGAGTTCTCCTCAAATATATCCTACATGCAATGAGAACTGTCCTGAACTCTTGCTGAGATTCTGCCAAAACATCATCTTCTAATTCTTACAGTTCTAAAGCGTTATCAAAATTAGATTTCTTTGGATCCACAAAGTTTGAGGATTGTTAGTGTTGTTGTGGAGCTCATTGTCACTTCTTTACTCTACCTGTCTCTTTACAAACCATATGGGGATGGCAAACCATGAAATATTTAATCATAGCTTGTTATTTGTATTATTTTGCTAAATCTGTGAACTCCTTGTAATTGGCAACAAGTATAACTGTGACTCCATTGATGATTCTGTATCATTGTTTTGTTGATACCAACAACTTCCTTGGGAAATTTTAAGATTAGTCAATATATATCAAGTATGAGTAGTTTTCATTACCTCGTCCTCCCAGACCAAAGCTTTCTAGATCATGTAAAATGTAGAGCATTTTCCTCAAATGACTCTTATCAGATGATCTTTTCTGTTTTACTGTCCAGAACAATAGTGCAATATATATGTATTCTGCAGTTGTCATAACATCTCTATAAAGTTTTATAAGTTAAAGTCGAAGAGAAAGGGGCATGTGGCCTATGTGTGACTATTTTCTCTTCCTATCTAGTTTTCCCTTAATGGTGATTGTGTCAGGTCACAGTGGGCTACATTTTCTTGTCCCATAATCTCTCAATTTATCCATTGGTGCATATTTCACCAGGTTTTTGTTAGTCTTTTTGATTGACTCTGTACCTGCAGGACAGTGCCCCTGCTTATTTTTCATGACCATATAAAATAAGGTATTACTGAAATAATTAAGATTGTAAATTCATGAGAGGAATTTTCTTGTTGGATGATTGCCAACCATTAAAATGTTTTTTCTTGTTTTAATACTTCATTGTAGGGTCAAGGTTATTACATTGATAGAGCAGTAGTGGAGATATGCTCCAGCTTGACTAGCCATGTAGGTCTTTGTCTATTTGAGTGACCCCAGTCATTTTTTTTAGTCTTCTTCCAACCAGTCTCATTTAGTATCTTTCTACTCAAGCCAAAAATTGAAATGATATTGCCTAGCCAAAGTCATCACGAGACTCCAAAAGTTTTAAGTATCCCTGACTCCAAAATTGCTTTAGACTCAAAGACATCTAGAAATTTTGATACTTCCCTTCAAATTACTAATTTTGTCTCTGTCAGCCCTTTAGTGGCTCTCTTGCATAACTGACCTAGATATCAAAGGATTCTTCCTCAGCAAAGGATACATCCATTTCTGAGGAAGCTCTTATATTGGGGTCACTTGTATTCTCTGAAATGTAGTTATTTGTTAAAGAGCTACCCTTTTATGCTGATATCAGGGAATCTAGATTCTATCTGACATAGTAGAGCTATATCTTCCCACTGACATGGATCTTGTTTGGGCCCTTTTCATAGGTAACATTTTCCTGCTTTGTTTAGAATTAATCCTCTATCTGTTTAGAGGAAGAGCTTTGATTTCTGGCATACAGAATGAAAGATCACCTACTTCCCTACATAAAGTTATCCCATTTTGATGGCTTTAGCATTATCTTAGCTTCCTACACAGGTGATAATCCAAGCATTTATTGGAGTTTGTACCATAATTCCTGTGATATGCTCTGACATATTCTACTCCCCTAAAGAGTTCTTTCATTTCCAAAGGATAATTTGGAGTCAATTTCCTAATACAGCCTCATACTTGGATTTTTTGCAAGGAATTTTTGTGGTTACTTGGGTCTGGTAATTCCTGAACTCACTCTATGATAAACTTCTACAAAAGACCAGTTCTTACATATATGATATTTGCTCCAAATATCATGGATTGTGGATTTTTTATCCATTATAGACGTAAATTTATATACAATGTAAATATAAAATAACTATTAATATAATACAAATTACTAAGAATAATTAACTAGTAATTCAAATAAATATAACATTATGGGTTTTAATATGCATTAGATAACAAAACTTAAAATTCTACACGTATTTTTCAAAATACTGATTCATAATGTCAAGAGTTAACTAACAAGTCAATAGCCTTCTGGTCAGTTTCCCTGCCACAAGGCTTTTACCTCTCCCACCCATCCTCTAGTCATTTGCCAAAGTAGTTTTTCTTTTTTTTAAGCCTTCTGTCTTACAATCAATACTGTATATGTCAAGATAATTTTAGGGTTGTGACTTAAAATTTAGATTTAATTGGTCACTGGAGGAAATCCCAAATAAAATACCTAAGTCAGTCTGGAAATTTATGGTAATTTAATTAATATAGAGGGAAGGAATTTAAAGTGAAGGAGGGAAGAGGATATAGGATTTCTCCTGCCTGGCCTGTGCCAGGGGGAGTTTTAAAATCCCTGCCTCTAGGTCTCTGAAGAAAATTAAAGGCTTCTTTAATTTCTAAGAGGATAAAGTTGGAAAGTAAAGGAGGAAAACTCAGCCAGAACTCACCTCTGAAATGGACAATAGCTTGTAGCTAAGATGCCAAAAGGCCCAGCATGCTGCTATGAGCCAACTCTCCACCGCAAAAGGTACCGGAGAGAGGAAATGAGCCAATATATAGACCTTTCATCCTTGTATACCCTCCTCTAAAGCCCATTCTTTTAGAGTTTTCATCTTCTTTGATTAGATTATATCTTTAGAGTTACTTAACACTTCTTTGTTAAGCTAGCCTTTTGTGAGTTACTTAACCTTTTTGTGATTAATTTAACCTTTATAGTTACTTAACACCTTTTGGTATTAAGATCTTAAAATAGACTTAACTTAAAGTTCTAACTTCACTATAAGGTAAGAGTTAAGTACTTTCATTGTTCAATCAGGAGATTACAACTTTATCTTCCCCTAACATAGGTCTAAGTAGGGTGGAGTAATTTAGAATTCCTAAGACATTCCTGATTTTGTTAAACTAAGTATCTTCATTGTTACAATCAGGAAATAGCTAAATACTATCTTCACAATATTGTTCCCAAGGCAGAAGAATGGTAAGAGTTAAATGGGGGTTAAATAACTTGCCCAAGATTATACAACTGGGAAGTATCTGAGGCCATATTTGAACCTAGAACCTCCCCTCTCTAGGCCTGGCTCTCAATCCACTGAGCTACCAGGCTTCCCCCAAAGTAGATTTTCTAAATCATAAACTTCACCATCTCACTTGCCTACTTATTTAGTGCTAGTACCTACCTATTACTTCCAGGATCAAATACAAAATACCCTTATCTTTAAAGTTGTCCCTTTATTCTTTCTAGTTTTCTTATTCTTCTTTACATACTTAATGATGCAGTAATATCTGCCTTCTTGCCAGTCATGATATATGACATTCCACCTCCCTACTCCATGCATTTTCTTTTCTTTTTTTCTTATTAAAAAAAAAAAAAACTCTTATCTTCTACTTTAGAAATTATCAGCTCCAAGACAAGAATGACAATGGCTAGGCAATTGGAGTTAAATGACATCTGAGAGCAGATTTGAACCCACATCTCCCCATCTCCTTGACTGGCACCCTTTCCACTGAACTACCTCACTGCCTCAGTGAAAAAATTCTTGTTTTTTTTTGTTTTTGCGGCTTTTTTTAATTCTTTACTTTCTGTCTTAATAACAATTCTAAGATAGAAGGGTATGGGCTAGGCAAACAGAGTTGTGACATGCCCAAGGTCATATAGCTAGCAAGAATCTGAATATAGATTTGAACACAGGTCCTCTGGCCTCTAGAACTCCATGCATTTTTTCAATGACTTTTGCTCCCTGTCCACTCCTATTCCTTGTTTCCCTGCCTTCTTTCAATCCTCCACTTAAGAACTGTTTTCTAGAATTGACCTTTCCCAATATGCTTCTCCTCCAAACTCGTAGTATCTTAATAGTATTAGTGTTCCTAGTACTACTACTATTACTTTTCTCTAAGATTGCCTTCCATTTACTCTTAATATGTATTTTAGGGATTTAGTTGTTTGCCTATTCTCTCCCCCAGAAGAATATAGGCTCTTGAGGGGGAGGGCCTTCATTTGGCTTTTCTTTTTTATCCCCAGAGCTTACAACAATGGTTTACATATAGTAACTGAGTTAATAAATGCTTGTTGACTGGCTGACCTGAGGAAAATGAACACATGATTTAGTCTTATATTATACAAGACTGTAAAAAAGAAGTGCTCTAAAACAATTGAAATGTAGCAAGAAACAGTAGAGGAAATGTGCAAATTTGCAGCAGTAACAGCAACTGCATTATGCTCCCTCATCTAAATAACCATTAGCATCATAGTTAACTCCATTAAATAACAGGTATTTATATGCTAATGCAACATAGGAATGCAATAAATTCTACATAGTGAAGTCAATACTCAGAAAGCTGTGAAAACCCAAATATAAAACAGCTGGATGACAGGATCCAAAAAAAATTGACAGCCTAGAATATTTAAGATGGTGAAATTTATTAAGGATAAATATAAACTCTTTCACTTGGGTTAAAAAAATCATTTTCCCCCAGAAAAAAAGATAGGGAAATATGGGAGGACAGTTATTTGTCTGCAAAAGATCTGGGGGTTTCAGTTGACAGCTAGCAAAATATGACTCAACTATGTGGTGTGACAGCAAAGAAAAACTAATGTGATTTTGGGCTGCATAAAGTAAAATAGTGTTCTCAGGAATAAGGATTTGAAAGTCCTGCCATGTTCTACCCTAATAAGGGCTTATTTGAAGAATTATATTTAATAATTAGGTTCTACATTTTAGGAAGGATGTTTATAAAATTGAGAATATCCAGAGAGGCCTAACAAGATGGGAAAGTATTTGGACATTATACCATATAAAGTTCAATTCAAGGTCCTGGACATGTTTAACTTGGAGAAGAATTAAGTAGGAAATGATAGCAATATTCAGGTTATCTGAAGAACGTCTAGGGTAGAGGGATTGGACTTGTTTTTATCTGAAGGGCAGAAAAAAGGAGTTCTGGGTGAAAATTGTGAAATGTCAAATTTAGGTTTGATTTCAGAAAAACAAGCAAACTTCCCAAAGCAGAACTTCCTGGCAGCTCAGGAAGTTGTACTTCACGAAGTGGCCTTCTTTAGACTCTATGACTTTCTGTAAGGTCTATAGTAAAAGAGATTCTTCTCAGTTACTGATTTTGTCCTTGATGTTCTCCAAAGTCTCTCTTAGTTAAGGTTCTTATTCTATAAGCAGATTTAGCTGCTCTGGGATGGCCTTCAAGATAGAACATTTTGTTAAACATCTCATTGACATCATTTGGTTTCTGGAGTGCACTTAGTGATATAGATCCTAATTGACAGGAAGGAAGAGGAAAACACCTATTAAGCACCTATTATGTGCCAGAATCCATGTTAAGGATGTCATTTGGTCATTACAACAATGCAGAGAGTTGCTACTATTTTCTAATTTTATAGTTGAACAAACTAAGGCAGACAGATATTAAGTGAATTACCAAAGTTACTACTCTAGTATGTGTTTAAGGCTCGATTTGAAATCAGATCTTCCTGATTCCAAGTTCAACACTCTATCTACTGTGCTACCTCCCTCCCTCCTATGATAAAATCAGAAGGCAGTCTCTATAGCTTCTAGTGGCTTTGAAAATCCATCAAAATCCTTTTATATTTACTAGGAAGAAATCTGCAGGCAGGCCTAATACTCAGTGAGTATGAGGTTCATTCAGAATTAGATAAGGGAACTGTAAAGGGTGAAAATTATGGTTGAGACTGAAAAAAAATCTAAATTTAAATGGTTGCCAAGGGAAATACCAAATAATAAAATACCCAAGTCAGCTGCCAAATTTTTATGGTGATTTAATTACAACAGGAGGAAGAAAATATTAGAGGGAGAGAGAGAGGGAAAGAAGGAAAGAGGGAGAGAAGGAAAGAAGTTTCACTCAGAACCACTCTAAGAGCTCAGGCTGAGCCAAAGTGGGCATTAAGGCCTTGGAGAGCCAAGGCAGGGAAAGTCCTTATCATTCACATGACCCGTCTGAAGGAAAGCTGTCTGTGGGGCTTCTCCAACCTCAAGCTCCCTGATTGAACTGACTCTAGCCCTCCTCACAGGAAGTCCAGAGAACTCCAGAGGCTGTTCTCTACCTCACTTCCTGCATGTCACATGTGCCAATGGTGGCACAAACTTGACTTAGGACCTCCCAGATGTCTGTCCTTTTTTTGCACATGTCTGTTGAAGGCCATTTTCTCAAATAATTAAATCTTGAGTTTGATGCAGCCCTTCCTAATCTTGTTACACTGAGTAGGGTGGAGAATGTGGGTTTCCAAGATCTGATTCTGTTATTCCAAGTATCTCTATTGTTATTGATCAGGAAATAGCTAAATCAGATCTTCTAAAGAATGGTCTGATTAGGGTGGAATAGTTTTGAAATTCACAGAACTGGTTGAGAATGGGATGCTCTATGTGATTACCAGAAACAACCTTCTTTTTGTTTTGCTTTTTTTTTTTAATTTAAGTTAATTTATTTAGTCAATTTAGAAGATTATTCCTTGGTTACAAGAATTATATAATTTCTCTCCCTCCCCTCCCCCCACCCTTCCCACAGCCAACATGCAATTTCATTAGGTTTTATGTGTGCCCTTGATCAAAACCTATTTCCATGTTGTTGGTGTTTGCATTAGGATGTTCATTTAGTCTACATCCCTAACAATATCCCCTCGACCCATGTATTGAAGCAATTGTTTTTTCTTCTGTGTTTCTACTCCAACAGTTTTTCCTCTGAATGCGGATAGTGTTTTTTCTCATAGATCCCTCCAAGTTGTTTGGATCACTGCATTGCCTTTAATGGAGAAGTCCATTGCATTCAATTGTACCACAGTGTATCAGTCTCTGTGTACAATGTTCTCCTGATTCTGCTCCTCTCACTCTGCATCAATTCCTGGAGATCATTCCAGTTCCCATGGAATTCCTCCACTTTATAATTCCTTTGAGCACAATAGTATTCCATCACCAACATATGCCATAATTTGTTCAGCCATTCCCCAATTGAAGGGCATCCCCTCATTTTCCATTTTTTTGCCACCACAAAAAGTGCAGCTATGAATATTCTTGTACAAGTCTTTTTTCCTTATCATCTCTCTGCCTTACAAATCTGGCAGTGCTTTGGCTGGATCAAAGGGAAGACAGTCTTTTATTGCCTTTTGGGCATAATTCCAAATTGCCCTCTAGAATGATTGGGTTAATTCACAACTCCACCAGCAATGCAATAATGTCCCAACTTTGCCACGTCCCCTCCAGCATTCATTACTTTCCTTTGCTATCATGTTAGCCAATCTGCTAGGTTTGAGGTGATACTTCAGAGTTGTTTTGATTTGCATTTCTCTTATTATAAGAGATTTTGAACACTTTTTCATGTTCTTATTAATAGTTTTTATTTCTTTAACTGAAAATTGCCTATTCATGTCCCTTGCCCATTTATCAATTGGAGAAAGGTTTGATTTTTTTTGTAGAATTGGTTTAGCTCTTTATAAATTTGAGTAATTAGACCTTTGTCAGAGGTTTTTGTTATGAAGATTGTTTCCCAATTGGTTGCTTCCCTTCTAATTTTGGTTGCATTGGTTTTGTTTGTACAAAACCTTTTTAATTTGATGTAATCAAAATTATTTATTTTACATTTTATGATTTTTTTCTAGCTCTTGCTTAGTTTTAAAGTCTTTCCTTTCCCAAAGATCTGACATGTATACTATTCTGTGTTCACCTAATTTGCTTATAGTTTCCTTCTTTATATTCAGGTCATTCACCCATTCTGAGTTTATCTTGGTATAGGGTGTGAGATGTTGATCCAAACCTATCTCTCATTTTTTTTCTTTAAATATTTTAATGCACCATATAAGTCTATTCTATGCAACACTCATTTTCAAAACCTACTGGATATTTATTCATCAATTTAATTAGTATTTATCAATAATTAAATAAAGTGCTCTGCTAAATCCTGAGAAAAAAATAATATTTCCAAAGAATAATACATAAACACAGATGACTAATTCACAGAATCAATTAGCCAATGAACATTTGTTAGATATTTGTTATGTACCAGACACTGTTTTAAGTGTTAGGATTATAAAAGAAAACAACAACAAAAACAAGCAAAAGCCAGTCTTTGCCTTCAAGAAGTTTATAATCTATTGGGAGAGACAACATACAAACAAATATATACAAAACAAGCTATTGTTAAGGGTAAAATTAGGGGTTAATGACTGAATATATTATACTAGTGGTTGCCAGGGATTAATTCAATCCCAATAAAATTACTCAAGTCAGTTTGGGATTTTTATGTTGGTTTTAATTACAATAGAAGGAAGAAATTAAGAAGAAGAGAGAGAAGAAAGGGAAATTGGACTGATCTGGCAAGCCAGATAGGAGTTTGGAGGAATCAGCCACCTCATCAAGGTGACTCAGGGAAGATGCCTCACCTAACCCATGCTACAGAGGTTTTCCCAGTCACCTCACCAGCAAGCCACAAATGGCAAACTGCAAAGACACTGTATTGATATAGAATTTTGAACCCTAGAGAATACATTTCCCAGAATCCCCTTTTCCTTTTCCTGTTTGTGCATCTCTATATGTGGAGGGAGCTTTCAGTTTCTGTTTTCTGCCCACACACTCTCTGGTTCCATGAAGGATGAGGGAGGAGCAGCTCTGGTTTTTTGCTAGCCTTACTTCCTTATACTTCAAGATAAGTATTTAATAAATGTTATTACATATAATACTTGGAGTACTGGATATTAATTTTAATCTCTACATTTTTGGTGACCACAAAGAGACTAATTTAGAAAAAAAAATAAGAATCATTTCCTCCTTGACTTACCATGATCCACAGTTTGAGTTCAAATGAGGTAGACAAAGCAATAACACATTCAAAAAAATAAATTAAAAAAAAAACATTAAAGGCACAAAATGTTACAAAGGCACATCAGGTCAATATACGTCATTAATACAGAATTTCTCCTATGAGGTAATACATGTGTTGCCCTATAAGGCAATTTGTGCAAATACAAGAATCAATCAAATAAAGTATTACAATATAATACAAATACAGCAATAAAGAAGTGCAATCGCAATCAATAGTCAAATATAATCAGTGCAAGCAATTATTCACCATCAATAGAGGGTACTTGTTTTACATGACTACAATGAATCCATGAGTCCTTCTCTCCAATTTTTATGACTGTTGGTGCAGTTAATAGGATCTGGAATGGTCCATCATAAGCAGGTTCAGTTGACCCAGTACATTTGAAATTCTTTATGTACATACTATCACCTGGGTTTAAATCATGAAGTGAGAAATCAATGGGGCCTGCTTGAACAGCAGCTCCAGAGTCATGGAGTTCTTTCAATTTTGTTTTTAATTGTCTGATATATGTAGCAATGGTTGTATCCCCTCTTAACAGTGAGATATAGGCAGGGGCAAATGGTTGTACCTGAATAGGTGGATGTCCAAATAGTATCTCAAATGGTGAGATGTGTAAATCACCTCTGGGTCTGCTTCTAAGATAAAATAGGGCCAGAGGTAGAATTTCAGGCCACTTTAAATGAGTTCCTATGCATAATTTGCCAGTCATGGTTTTAAGTTCGTTATTTATTCATTCAACTTGGCTGGAGCTCTGGGGATGATATGGTATATGAAATTTAGGAGTTATCCCCAGACATAAATAAATTTGAGATAACACCAAATTGGTAAAATGAGTTCCTTTATCCAAATCAATATGTGCAGGCAGGCCAAAATGAGGAATAATTTCTTTCAAAAGGATTTTAGCAACAAAAGCCATTGTGGCATAAGCAGTAGGAAATGCCTCAGACTACCTGGTCAATTGATCAACTATGATCAGACAAAATTTATACTGTCCAGCTTTTGGCATTAAGAATCTCAAATGGTGTGTAAGCAAGAGGACATCCACCAAAGGCTTTTCCTCAAAAGGCATGTTGATTAAAGGCCTGACAGGTAGGACAAACTGTATATACTTTGGAGGCAATTATAGTTATTCCAGGTGCTACCCATACTCTTTTAACAGAGTCTATGGTGCCTTAAGTGCCAAAATGACCATGTTTATGAATACAGTGACAAATCTGATTATAGAAGGCTCTAGGGAGTAAGGGTTTGCCATCTAATGATACCCATACTCCATTTATCTGTTTTACTTTACATTTCTTCTTCCATTTTTCTACTTCCTTGTCATTATAAGAAATGGATAGATCCAAATCATCAGTAATTGTTAGTGGCATAATTAATTCAGGGCCTTCTAAGGCTGCTAGTTTTGCTGAGATATCTCCTTGGTTATTTCCCCTGGAGATAGGGTCAGTGCCACCTGGATGTGCAGAGCACTGAACAACAGCTATAGCTTTGGGAAGCTTGATGGCAGAAAGAAGTTCAGTAATAAGGTTTTCATTGGCAATACATTTTCCAGGTGATGTTAAGAATCCCCTCTGAAGCCATAGCATGCCAACAGAATGACATATGCCAAAGGCATAGCTGGAATCTGTATAAATTGTGACACTTCTTTCCTTTGCAATAATACAGGCCTGTTTCAAATCTGTGAGTTATCCACCCTGTGCAGACATTTGAGGACAAGGAAGCTAACCACAGAGTATCAAATTCAGTAAATACTGAAGCTCCTGTATAGCATACACCATCCCTCATAAATGAAGAACCATATGTAAATAATATTAAATCTGAATCATCCAAAGGAGTGTCCAATAAATCATCATGAGGTTTATCAACAGTGGACACTAAAGACATACAATCGTGTAAAGGTTCTCCGGAAATTAGCAAATCAGGGAACAAGGTTGCAGGATTAAGAAATCCACAGAGCTTTAATGTGATATATTCGCTATTTAATAGGGTTATCTCATACCTACCAATCCTTTGGTCAGTAAATGCCTGTGTCCTATGTCTTAATAAGAATGCCTTGACCTTGTGTGAGCACATTATGGTCAGAGAACATCCCAATACCAGATCGGTAGATTTGGTTACCAGTAAAGCTGTGGCAGCTACTCCTCTATGGCATGGTGGTGATCTGGCAACTACTGGGTCAAGTTGGGATGAATAATAAGCTACTGGATGTTGAGCAGGTCCCCAAAGTTGAGTTAGAACACCTGAAGCTACCCCTTTTTGTTCATGGACATATAAGGTAAATGGTTTATCATAATTTGGTATGCCTAGATCAGGGGCAGACAGGATAGCTTGTTTTAAATTTGAAAGAACTGTTAGGTGTTCTATTTCCAATTTAAGTGGTTCAGGGACCGAGTTTTTTGTGAGTGCTACAATGGCCTTAGTGATTTCCCCATAGCAAGAGATCCACTGCCGACAAAATCCTGTTCCTACAAGAATAGCTCTCAATTGCTTTTTAGTGGTAGGAGTACTTAACTTTTGGATATTTTCAATACGCATGGGAGAAATTAAATGGGAACCAGCAGTTAAAATAAAGCCTAAATATAGTACCTTGGGGAGACACCACTGAACTTTGTCCTTGGAGACCTTGTGGCCTCTCTTATGTAGCTCTAAGAGGAGGTGTTTGCTATCCAAGTGGCATGCTTCACTGTTTGGTGAGGCCAGGAGTAAATCATCCATATACTGAATTAAATGACTGTATTATTAGCAGTTAAGAATTGTGTGAACAGAGTATGGCTATCCATGAAACCTTGGGGCAGATGAGCCCAGGTCCACTGAGAGTCTTTCCAGGTGACAGCAAATTCTCATGTATGGGTATAGAGAAAAAAGCTGAGCACAAGCCTACTACTGTAAAGTATGTAGCCGTGCTAGGAACAGAAGAAATAACAGTATTTATGTTGGAAACTACAGGGTGTCTCTTTATAACATGATTATTCACAGCTCTCAAATCCTGGACAAAGCAATAGAGATGCTTGCCATTGGGCCTCAGTTTTGGTTTTTTAACAGGCAGGATGGACATATTGTTTTCGTATTTACAGGGAATGATGATGCCTTGGTCAATTAGGGAATTTATTACTGGTGTAATGCTATCAATTGCCTCCTTTGAAAGAAGGTACTGAAGAATGGAAGGAGTTGGGATAGATTTTGTTTGAATTTGGACAGGGATAGCCAATTTAAGTAGGCCAACATCAGAAGATAATGTGGTCCAGAGAGACTCGGGTATATCAGTTTGGATCTCAAAAATAGGAGTCTCCTTCATTTCATTAGTATCTGAAAGAAGTACAGGGAGTAAAGTTAAGGATTCCTCAGGCAGTTCCAGTGTCATAGAACCATTTGGAGATCAAGTTATTATGGCCCTAAACTTGCACAAAAGGTGTCTCCCCAGCAAATTTAAAGGGGAGTCAGGTATTAAGAGGAAAGTGTGTTCCACACTAAGGGGTCCTATGGACACTATTCTAGGGGAAAGCTTGGGAACCTTTAGGGGTATCCCTGATACCCCCCTGACATTAACTGAGCCAATGGAACTTCAATATGAATCAGGTGTACTCTTCAATACAGACTGGGAAGCTCTAGTGTCCAAAAGGCAATCATAATAGGTGTTACCAACCTTTAATGTTATATGGGGCTCATTAGTATGGGGAGGGCAGTGGATAGGGACAATGGGCAGTAAGACATCAAGGTCTGTTAAATCAAAGGTTGTATCCTCTGATTGCTGTGCCCCAACCCCCTTCCCCCATACACCTTTATAATCTTTGGGTAGTAGCTTTGGCTCTCCCCTGAAGGGCAATAGCTCCCTGGGTGGTTTGGAGGTGAGATCCACTCAAAATATACTGCTGTGGGGTCATTTGGTATGAGTTGTCAGGTGCCTGATTTATCTCCCTAGGATATTATTAGTCCTAAAATTATGATTCCTGAAATCACCATTATAATTATTATTCCTGTAATTGTTCCTAGAAGAATTCCTCTGGTTGGTTTAGTTCATCAGTACCTGGAAAAAATTCCTACAGTTCATCATTTTGTTGCCCTTTTTATGACAGAATTGGCAGGTAAGGGACTGATAGTTAGGTTCTTGGAGAACGGCTAGTGCCATTGGTTCATCATCATGCCCTTTGTTTTGTTTATCAATCTTTTCCTCCAAAATGTTGATGTGTTTTCTCAAGGTTTCTATGATATTATTAGCCTCTTCCTGTTTTTCCTTTTGGCCTTTAAAGACATAAGAAGCAGTGTTTTGCAACTCTTCAAGGTCCATCTGAGGTCACCATGGGTGATGCATCTTAAAATAATCTTGATAATAAAAATAATCTAAACCTTGCAAGAGTTATTGACAAAATGTCTCATTATTTGCTTAATATCTTTGTCTTTAGAAATATCAAGGTCTAGATATCGACCCCAACCTCAATGAGCTCATCCATGACTTGTGAGGGTGTCTCATTTCCTGATTGCCTAAGCCTTTCAAATTTTGACCATGCTTCCATATTCTCAGAGCATTCTTTCATAGCTGTTATAATGGCATCCCTACAATGATGTAATTGCAACCTGTCCTTGGTACTGTTATAACCCCATGCAGGATCCTGAGCTGGCCAGTGTGATGCACTATGCCTCCGGGCCTTGTTAACATGAGAGATGATTTCATTTTTCTTACGTTCCGTTAGAAAAGCATGGAGCAAATTCTCAACATCCATATAGGATGGGTCATATTGATAAAAAATATCAGCCATCTTCTTGGTCACAATGAAAGGTTCAGATTCAAATGAAGGTATATTATGTGTCATTTCCCTAATTTCTTGGGGAAAAGGGAATATGGTGTCTTAGGGTCACCACATCCCCATTACGTCTTAGTTTGGGCACTTCCCTTAATGGGAAAAGGCCTTCATAGTAGTCATCTTATGTCTGTGATTCCTTAGAAATTGACTGTGGGGGTGTCGAGGCAACACTGGTAGGAATAGGTATGGTAGCAGAATGAGATTTCTTTGGAGTTGGGGCTGGTCATGAGGTCAGAGAAAGGGCAGGAGATGGGGGGTTAGAAAAAAGATCAGGGCAGGTAAGATCATCCAGGAGTTGCAGAGCATGAGATAGATGTTGCAGAATAAGAGAGAGAAGGGTCTGTACCTGATGTATATGAGAGGGGTTTCTCATCACCATTTTGGGAGAAAAAGGTTCGTCCTCTATTTGTGGTTCAGGAACAGGCTTGCAAAATTCAGACTTGTTTTGGGTGGGATCAGTATTTTTTATTAGGTCATGTAAGTGTTTGAAATTTTTTGATTGAATTTTCCTGTCGGCCTGTGTTTCTGCTTTAATCTCTCATATAGGGGTATCTTTTGTCTTAAGAATGAAGATCAGAAAAATAAAATATCCTAGGATTACAAGTAGGAGGGAATTTGGAATTTTACATGCTTCTAATTGGGCAAAAAGCAAAAGGCTTTCCTGCATGGTAGCATTTATACTGTTTATCATTTTGATCAAGAAAGGAAAAGAAAAAAATGATAATGTATGTTTTTATTGACTTATTTTAAAATTATTATTATTATTATTATTATAAGGGGTGGGGTAGAAGGTGAGGGTATTTAACTAATTTTTAATGATTTTATTGGATTTTTTTTAAAGGGAAAAATATATTTTTAAATTGTTTATTTATTGCTGCCATCTAGTGGCAGCAAACAACCACTGTAGCTAAGCAGGAAAAGGAGAAAAAAGAAAAGAGAAAGAAAAAAAAGGAAGAAGAAAAAAAATCAGTGCTTAATATTGACCTCTAGTGGCCAAGAGGCAGCACAACAACTGGGAGGGGTTAGGGACATGGTTAAAAAAAAAAAGAGGTCTAGGTCTCTCCCAGCCAAGACAAAGAGCCTGGTGGAGCCTAGGGGGAAATCTGTCCACCAGGGAAAGCACCTTCCCTTGGAGCTGGCTGGGAAAAGGGAAGCTTGTACTCACTGGACTGGAGATAGGGCAGCAGAAGCAGCAGAAGCAGCAGCTATGTGGGAGTGAGGGCTAGGCTGGAACTAGCTCTGGCTAAGAAAAAAAACCCAGCAGTGGCTTTTGGGCCAGGGGTAGGAGAAATCAAGCCAGGTGTGACTAGGCTTCAGCACCAGGGTGGGCCCAGGGTGCTGTGGCTGAGGCAGTGGGGGAGTGGCTTTTCCACCAAGTCCCCTAAATTAAGGCAGCTGGGGTGTAAAGATACCCAAATACTCACAGCTGCCAGAGGCTTGGAAGGCGGGAGGAGAGCTAGAGGAATGAGCCACAGCTGGGTGGCTGGAGAGAGGGTTGAAAACTACCAGTAGAAAAGTGGCTTTGCTTGCAAACCAGCAGGTTTAAACTGCCAAGTTGCTCAGCTGTAGCCAGGCTGCTGGCTTTAAAGAAAAGGAAAAGGAAAAGCTGAGTTCTAGAATCCTTTCATGGATATTAATTTTAATCTCTACAACACCAAGCATGCTGCCACAAACTTCCAATGCGGAGAAAAAGCCAATGTCTCTGAGAGACAGCAAGCAAGAGCGAGAGAGCCCTAGAGAGAGGAAGTGATATGAAATATAATATATAGAACGTTCTTTACATCACTTCCTGCATTTCACATGTACCAATGGTAGCTTAAGCTTAACAGGACAACCCCATGGTCTGTCAGTTGTTCCTAATTTGTCATGTGCTAGTACACATCAGTAATAGGCCATCCTCCTCAACACTTAATCCTTAAGTAGGGGTGTATACATTCCTGGTTGCTAGAATTTCTAAAGGCTAAGCATGTTTTAGTAAAACTAAAATTCACACTATATACTGTAACAATTAAATTTAGGTTTTGACTCAATATGAGAGTTAAAAAATATTATGGTCACTATTTATAAAATATTAGCCTCTAAGTCAATTTGACTGTTATCAGCTTCTATTTACAGTAAGATAGAGATATTGAAAGTGGGAAATGTAGGAAGGAGACAGAGCCTTGTCTAGTCTACCACCCTAAGTGAGTCTCTGGTGATGTTTGGCTCAGTTTACCTGCAGGAGCTTCCCCAAGTCCCAATATCTATATGGATTTTCCAGTAGTCTTCAGTCAAAATTCCACCACATGACTCCAAGGAAAAGTGTGCTTCTTCAGCTGTACTCACCAAAACAGAATCCAAGAAAAGAGTCTCTCCAAGTAACCAGCCTCTCCCAAACCAAGGAAGCAAAAAGGCCAGAGCATGTTGGTCTCTTCTTTTATACCCCCTTTTCCAAATCATTTCCTCTCTTCCCCCCCCCCCCCCCTTCACAGGAACCAATTGTAGTCTTTCAATTTGCCTAGCACTGCCCACAGAGGGCAGTGCTTGTGGCCTTTGGGAGTGTGAACTAGTAAGTGACTTGTGAGTTCTCTTACCAAATGGTTATATAGCTACTAAGTAGAGGTACTTTAAGTTCTTGATTTGATTAACTAAAAATAGACAAAGGAAGAGTTAACTTTATCTTCACAATACAGGACAAATAGGATAATTGACAGAAAGAAGGCATTAGAATTAAGAAGAGTAGGGGAAGACTTCCCAAATAAGGTGAGTCTTAAAGGAAGGCAGGAGAATCAGGAAGTAGCGATCAGGAGAAAAAGCATTCCAGATATGGGGGAAACAGCAAGTGAAGATAGCTGGAGCTGAAACATGGAATGTTTTATTCAAGGAATAGCAAGGAGGCTAGTGTCACTAGGTCAAAAAGTATATGACAGAGAGTATAAAAGAAGACAAGAAAGGTGAAGGGGGAGTGTTATTTATAAAGGGCTTTTGTTGTTGACTTTTGGATTTCTATAGTATATCCAATTTGAGATATTTAAATGGCACTTGGACCTAGAAGACTATATAGTCCAAGTAATTAGGACAGGATGATATGAAAATCATCAGCATAGAGATGATAATTAAATTTGAGAGATTAGGCAATCATCAGGTAAAATAATATAAAATAGAGCCTTGTGTGATACCATGATATGGATCTAGAGCATGATCTAGATAAAGATACTGTTAAGGAGACTGAGAAGAAATAGTTAAAAAAAAGAACTTAGGAAACAATTTTGTCCCAGAAACATAGAAGAGAATATAACTGAGAAAGTGATCAACAATGTTTTGACAGAGAAGTCAAGAAGGTATAAGATTGAAAAAAAAAAGGAATTGGATTTGACAATGTTGAGGGTAACCAACAGGCTTTGAATGCTTCAGTAATTTGGGGGGATGTCTACACCAGGCACGTGAAGACTTTCCCCTGTGGAAGGGACAGATGAGAACTATTTGTTTCAATGGCCACGAAGGCCATATAAATGTGGCAAAGTGCTTAGCACTTGGTTGAACATTGAAGAAGCTAATGTCATCCAACAAATTCTGGGCCATCACTAGTCATTCTCACTTTTGTCTTTCCACTTAACTTCAGTGACTGTAAAAGAAAGAATGAGGCTAAGGACTTTGTACAATTTTGCCTTACCTAAATCCAATTTATTCATGCATCAGAAGACATCACTAGTGATATCATTTTGGTCCTCTTTGAGAACAAAGGGCAACAACCAACCAAGAGACCATTGATAACTTTGGAGAGAGAAGTTTCTGTTGTAGATTAAGTTGAAAGTCAAATTGTAGAGATTAGAAGAGAGTGAGTGGAGAAGTGAGGAAAATATTATAGGTGGCCTTTTCTAGGAGTTTAGCAAAAAAAAAAAAAGTTAGGAAATATGGGATGGAAAAATTGAGTGAGGGGTTTTTGAGAATGAGAGACTTACACATGATCATTACTTAAACTTTCTGGAGCTGTCCTCAAATATAAAATAGAACATTAGACAAAATGACCTCTGTTGCCCTTTCAGCTCTAAATTTTTGCTCCTAGGAGCTATAATCTTTCTGTTAAATTTTAGTTCCACATCGCCAACAGTCTATTAAACATCCCTACATAGATACTACATTGCATTGTACACATATGTATGTCTGTGTCTTTATACATATGCATTTTTGCATAAATGATAATAGTGATAGTGGAGTAGAAAGGATAGATGTAAACACTATTTTTGAGGGGAAATTGTTAGGACTTGGTAATTGGCTGGATATAAGAGAAAAGAAAGAGGGAAGAAACAAAGAGCTCTCAGGTTAAATATATGGAAGACTAGGTCATTGTGGGTAAGAATAGTGTAATCACAATGCCATTTAAAGGAAAAGAAAATAAGAAATCATTTGGCACATGTTGAAATTCGAATATATATAAATAGACACACACACACACACACACACACATATATAATTTCAAGGCTAAACCAAGATTTAAGGAAATTATCTATATAGATTAGTGGAGATAAATAAGATTGCCATTAGAGAAATGATAATGGGGAAGAGAAGAGAGTCAAAGAAAGAAAGAAAAATTTTATATTGAAAAAAGACAGAGAACTATTTATAAAGGGAAGAGAAGAACCAGAAAAATGTAACACATAGATAAGACTGGGGAAAATATCTACTTAAGAAGAGGTTGGAAGACAATGAAATGCTGCAGAAAGATCAAGGAAGATGAGGACATAATAAGGTCTTGGTCATTAGGAAACTACTGATAGGCTTTGATAAAATAATTTCTTATAAAAAGGGCAAAAGACAATTGCAGCTAGTTAATCCATTTGATCCTCTGAGTGATATTGTTCTATGGGAAAAATTTCATGAATTTGAAACAAGAGGATCTGTGTTATCTTTAGATTATTTCTATGCCCCCTTTTAGCTCTTTCTTTGATTATATGCATGAATTAAAGAAGGTGTTCTAATTCTGCAGATAAGGCATTAGATGCTTTGTTTTCAGGAAGTTCTGGGTTGAGGTATTGTTCCTGCTTTATACTAGAGGTGTTACCATGCACAAGCCACTTAACTTTTCAATGCCCCAGGTACTGCTTTAAGAGTACAAATTAGAGCCAAATTGCTTATCTACATGTGTGGGGAGAGTTTTGTGTCACTTCAGTAAAATTGCAGGTCTGGACTGGATTTGGGCTAATAGACTTATCCTCAAAGCCACAGATGTGATAAGTAATAGAGAATCAGAACTAGAATTTAAGTCTTGGCTCTTCCCACCATATAATGTTTGCCTCATGATTTATTCAGAACTTTTTGATAGAGCCTAGAAATTTAGAACAAATTAATGAATCAAGAAATATATAGCATCATGTTTCAGTGAAGCAGATGAGGCAAACATTTGGTTGATTAGTGGACTTTCCCCAGAAATCAACTATGGAAATGATTGTAGATTCTACTTAGGCATATGAATAGCCTTTTAGACATAAAGCTGTGACTCACACTGTAATAATGATAAGCACACTGTACTAGATGATATATTTGTAGCTCTCCTTTTCTAGTTATGCAAATCTTTCACCATAATGCTTTTCTACTTCCTGAACCTTCATTAAGAACATTTATAATGTAAATTATAACATAACCAATACTTCAACCAGGAAACTACTGTTTTGGGGGGAAATAGCTAAATGCATTGCAATGACTTTAAAAATAAAATAGCTCAGATTTAATTGCAGATGGGTAATGTTAAATATCCCATTCATTATTATTACTACCACATGCCTGAATAAATCCTATCATAAACATTAAGCCAGTAGGTAAACAAAGAAATAACACTTCATGTGATGAATGCTAATATATAAAGCATTTTTAAACAGTTCTGTCAAAAGACAGCTTTCAGAATGTTTACTATATTATTTTATTTTTTGATTATCTGAAGACACACATACAAATTACAGCTTTTAAAGTTTCAAATCAAGGCTTTTGAAATTACTAGAAAACATGCATAGTTTGGGGAAGAGCAGAATCAGGCTAAAGTTAAGTTGGTTGTATCATATATTTGTACTAAAAAGTACAAAAACTTAAAGAAGACTTCAAAAAAGTTATTTTTTTTAATTGTATCATTTAAAAATCATCAGGAAAAATTGCTCTCATGAGCTCAATGTCAGTGACAATATTATGTCAAATACTTTACTGAAACTATTATTAAAGAAAAACTACTATTTAAAAGGTGCTTTACATTAGGTATTTAATTCTAAGATTGCTAGGAAAGTAGATCATTAAATCCATGAAATCTTATGAAAGCCTCTAACTTTTATCTGAAGTTATAGAAAGTAATTAATTATAAATCAATTATGGGTAAATACCTACTGCATCCTATCTTAATGCACTATAAAAGAGGAAAATATAGCACATTTAGGAAAAATGTTTTTTATGGTGTTTATGAGTTTATTGCAACAGGATATATAAAAATAAAAGACAGTTGAGCAGAGTATGTGTGCAAAAACACATACATTGAAAGCTATTCATCACTAACTCTTGATTTTAAAAGCAGTCTTTACTTTTGTGGAATAAGGTATTATGTTCATTTGCTCATCTGCTGATAATGTTTGATTGCTCCCTGAAATAATTATGGCTCCCTGAAATGACTTTGCAATGGCATATAGTTTTATAAATCCGTCTCTTCCTGAATTCAACATTTCAAATCAAATTTCAGAGCTTACAATTTTCTTTTAACTTTATAGTGGGAGAGAATAGTGGTTTTTTAAAAAAATTATTCACTATAATGATTAGAAGTCATCATTAAATTTTATATATTTACCTCCATTAAGGGGGGGGGTGGGAAGCCAACAACTCACACAGAGTTCTACTGCAATCAAGGATTTAAACATTTTAGACTCTGTCTGTTCTTTTGTTCAGTACTCAAAACAAGTGACTTTTTATTGAGATTGTTTCTGTGAGTATGACAGGGAGGAAAATAAGAGAGAAGATTTTCTATTGTTTTAAAAGCAGTCTTGATTGCAAGGTAGGACTGACATTTAGGATTTCATTTCCAAATTTGTGGGTTTTAATTTAGCATGACTTTTCATTTTCCTGATCATTCATTTTCATTTTTTATACTACTTCCTGAATTTGAAACAGAACTCATGGTCCTAGACAGATGTTGAAGGAAGATAAGAGCTCATGACTAACAGGCCTCTTCCTTTAATAGGATTCCAGAATAGTGTTACAAGAATTTAACTGTTTGTGGAAAGTTCAATGGTGAATAAACACATTCTTGGAATAATGATATAGTAGAGAGAATACTAGACTTTGAGACTGGAAAACCTACGTCTTTTTTTTATCTATAGAATTCCTTCTTTAACTCTGATCTGCTATGTAACTCTAGACAATCATTTAACCTCAATCAACTTTAGTTTTACTCATCTGGAAAATGGAGATGAGTATCTCTTAGAGTTATCGTGAGGATCAACTGCAATGATATTGGGTAAAGTGCATGGAAAACTTTAATATGTTATGCATGTGATAGCTACTGAGGCAGCAGAAAATAGAAAATTTAGTCAAATGACAATTGAAATAAAACGAACTATTAAAAATTTGCAAAGAAAGTCATAAGGAACTTATTAAAGAGGAGGTATAAATGAAGCAGGTTGGCAAAGGGCTTAAAAACAGAAAAGAAAAACTATAAGAACTCAAGTATTATAGAAAATGACTCCGTGATCTTGTCCCAAATTCTGTTTATATTAAAGTGCCCATAAAAGTAGCCTAGAGAATTTTATGCTGAAAAAAAATAATGGTTGGAAGAAGAATGATTCAATGGAAATGATAGTTACTTTTATCATAGGGCTTTTTTTCAAATTTTTGACAGGAGTCAGTTCACAAATGATCTTTAAAATTAGTTTGCTTAGAGTTTTAAAATGTATTATATGAGAAATATTCTTTAAAAGTATTTGACCTACATACTATAAAAGCATTTTGTAACTTAAGATATTCCTTCTTGACAAAATTATTTCAGATATTGTAAATCAATTTCTGTTTCTACTCAATCAAATTACATTTACCATAATTTAGAAAAAGAATTACACTTTAATTATTTAATGGTTATTGCACTGTTAATTTGAAAGAAAAATGTAAAAAGAATAGCATTTAAAATGTATTTCACATGTTTTATTGCCTTTCTGGTTATTATATTTTATGCTATTATAATTTTACATTTAAAAGTCAAAATCCATATATTTTAATCATTTTAAAAGTAATGAAATTCAGCTCAAGTATTTATTAAGTGCCTAAATGCATATCTGTCCACTAGTGGGGATGCCAAGAAGAATAAAATATAGTTCTTCTCTCCAAGGACATTCCGATCAACAATGGGAAATAAATGAAATTCTAATAACAGAAAGAGTATGATAAATACCATGAGAAAGGTACCAAAGGCTCTATAGAGAGCCATAGAGTCCTAGGTAGGAAAGGGTCACCTCCCACTGTGGGGGTTAGAAAAGCCTTCCTTCAAGAAGTATATTTTAAGATGAATCTTAAAGGATTAAAAAAGCATTTGAATTGATAGACTTTAGTTTGAGGTGCTGACAGAGTAGAATTCTAAACAGAGATAACAGCATGACAAAAACATGGCATCAAGGACTTGTTTACTCAATTGGACTGAGAGAGAGGGGGTTGGGCCAAGAAGTATGACATATGGGAAAAAATAAAATGGGGCTACAAAGATAGGTCAGGGTCTGTGTTGTAAAAGACTGAATAATGCCGTGATGAGGTGTTCAGACTTTATTTGGCTCAGAGTGACGAACCACTGAATGTTTTTTTGCATAGAGAAATAATACAAAAATTATTTTAATCAAAATGAGTAGTTTTTTCTTTAATAAAATTGTGACCTTTTTATTTGCTTTTCAAATTATTTGTTGAGAATATTATTTTAATAGTAACTTTGTTTTTTTATTTCTAGGTTAGAAGAACAAAAGAATATTTTGTCAGAATTTGAAGGTGATTTAAATGAATTCATTTTATGGTTAAAGGAAGCAGAAAGCATTGTCAATACCCCTCTTGAACCAGGAAATGAACAGCAACTAAAGAATACACTGGAAAAAGTTAAGGTAAAATTTGGCATTTTAAAAAGCCCCATTTGTTTATACTTTAAAAGATTCTTATAATTTCCCCCCTATTTTAATAGTTTTAATAATAATTATTTTCATGTTTTTACACTAAGAAATTTGGTCAACATTTTACTTTCTTTTAACCTTTTGTTTACCAGCTTTTTTAGAATTACAACTTCCTTTCATTTGCTTTTGTAACATTTCCATATTCCTGAAGGTGCTATTCAATGGCACAAATTTATCATTATTAATGGTAATAAAATGAATTCAATATTAAATTTAAAATTAGTTTCATTTTGAGAATAATTATCATGAATGATGGAGTGTCACCCTGTGGGAAGGGTGACAATCAAATTTCAATATGTTTTGAAGTATTGCTTGATTTTGTAGACATGAGCATCTTATTGCCAGATTGTTTCAGTCTCAACTCAAAAGGGTTCCAATTGACAATGATAGACTTTAGTCTGGTTGTTCATTTTTTCTAAGCTAACATAATGACTCTGAATAGAGTCAAATCAATTTACAGAATTTCTGTGCTCATGTTTTTTTTTTTAATATTCTTATTATTTCTTAGATGTCCCAACACAGGCAAATGAACAGGTCATTTGAAAAAGAAACTTAAGCAGATTCTTTTAATTTTAAAACCAATTAAATTTGAGCTTACATATGCTTATAGAATTCAATATATGACATATTACACACAAATGCATATATCCACATATTATATACATGCATGAATGTATACATGCACACATATATAAGAACATGTGTATGTTTTCATGCATGCATGATACCTTCTAAGAATAGGCAGAAAAACAATGTGGAGTAATTAATAGAAAAATTACCTCAGAGTCAGTAAAGCTCATGTTTAAGTCCAACTTATAAAGAAAGAGAGAGAGAGAGAGAGATGAAATAAAAGACAGGAGAGGGGGGAAAGAAAGAAAATTGAAAATATTGTACCAGGTGCTAGTGTCACAAAAAGAAAATCAAAATAGTCCTTTACCTTAAAGGTCTTACATTCTCTTAGTGGAAGAAAGGATAAACCTTTATTTAAAGATATAATTTTTGTTAACATAGAGGAAAGTTTAAAGGCTATTGAAATTAAAGAAGGCTTGAAGGTGAGACCTTAGCTGAATCTTGAAAGAAAATAAGAATTCTGAGAGATGAAAAAGGTATTTCATTGAAGACATGGAATTCAATTTATGTAAATATCCAGAAAGTAGAAATATAGTGTCCTGATTGGTATATTAGCTAATAGTCAAAATTGACTGGGTTATATAGAACATTAACAGGAATAATGTAGTGTAATTCTGGAAAAGGAGGTAGAACAAGATTGCAGAAGACTTCAAATGCTGGACAGAATATTTTATAGTTTATCCTAGAGACAATAGGAAGCCATAAAACCTTTGAAGAGGGCAGTGACATAGTCAGACTTTTGCTGAGGAAGGTTGTTTTGACACCTATATGGAGTATGGACTGAAGCCAAGAAAATAATTTGGAGCCTATTATGGTCCAGATAAGAGGGAATAAGACCTTCAACTATGGTGTTTACTGTCTAAATGAACATAAGGCAGTAGATGTAAGAGATATTATGGAAGCACAATTGGGAAGACTTGACCATAGAGGGGATGGAAAGATGAGAGAGGACAACTGCAAGTCTACAAACCAGAAGACTGGATGCCCTTGCAGGTATAAGAGAATGGTAGTACTTTTACAGAAATAGAGAACTTTGGAAGAAGTCAGTGTTTGGATGGAAAGATGATGAATTCTATTTTGTATTGATGGATTTGAGATATAAGTGGATCTTGCCAATATTGACTTTTGTGTTCAAAAGAGTTTTAAATCTTAGGAAGGCTAAAAACAAATAAACAAACACCAAAGGGAAATAGAACTCTTGGTAATTTAGTGGTCCTACTGGTTTCAATATCTAGATGAGGGTGTACTTAGAATCATCTCATTCTTAAAAAAATGTTGTGGTACCTGAGAAAGAAACAGCAGTATATGATCAAACCATAAATTTAATTTTCACATTTTATATCATATAATAGTTATCCTATTTCTCCTTGAAAATGTTTCCTGCATATACTTAGATTCAGATAAAATAAAAGAAATATCTGGTTCAAAAATCATATTTTAGAAGATATTGATCATTCAATTAGCAAACATTTTCTAAAAAAATTTACCCATTATACCAAGTACTATGCTTGGTAGATAATGAAGGACAGAAAAATGAGAATAAGAAACAATCCATTTTCTTGGTTAATTTATAATCTAATCAGTTAAATAAGAGACTCATTAAGATAACTATGACAGTTATCAAAATAACAAATATGTAGTATGTACTGGTGGCACAGATTGCCTATGACTGAGACAATCGGATAAAACGTTATGGTCATATTAACGATGCATTGGATATGGACAGTTAGAGATTATGAGGAGATGGAAATTCTAAAATGGATGATGCAAGCAATAGAGTACAGGATATATTAGAGGACTAGTGGGTAGACCAATATACCTATAATAGAAAAATAAATAAGAGAACTGGAAGCTTGTATTGGGGCTGAATTACTGAAAATCTTGACTGCCATTCAGAAGAGTTTGGAAGATGATTTGGAAGCAGTCAGTTTCATATAGAATAAGGGCTATGTAAAGCCTAAGACAATCCTACCAATGCAAGGGTTGAACTAAAGGACCAAAGATTGGGAGTTGTCAAGTAGAATAATGCTAATATGTTGAAAGAAAGAGATTTAAAAGATATCACAGAGTCATAATCAATAGAACTTGCAAGTGATGGTGTAGTGGGAAAAGGATAAGGATTCATAGATAACCATGATCTTTTAAGCTTGGGAAGATTATGCTCTTCAGACTTTTTTTTTTTAATATAGGAAGTATCTTACATACACACACACACACACACACACACACACACACACCATTGGTATGTAAACTGTAATTTGGGAAATTTAAATTACAAATGTTGGGCCATTGTTGTAATATCCTCTCACTTGGTGGTCCACTATCAGGATGTCTTCATCCTCTGGTGAATATTGCTTCCTGGACAGAACTACACACACTGGGATTATCCTAATTCCCATCTTTGAGGATCACTTGACTGCCTGTGTTTAAAGAATTATTATTGAAATTTTCATTTGTGTCTGACTTTCTATCACCCCATCTAGGGATTTCTTGGCACAAATACAGGAGTGGTTTGCCATTTCCTTCTCCAGTTCATTTTATAGATGAGGAAACTGAGGCAAACAGGTTTAAGTGACTTATTCAGGTTTATATATCTACTAAGTGGCTGAGGCCAGATTTGAACTCAGGAAGACGAGTCTTCCTGACTCTAGGCACAGCATTCTGTCTGCTGAGCCACTATGCCTTTGTTTAAGGAGTTACTTAAATTTAGAATTTTGAAAGCCTGTTGATATAAACACATGTCACAACTACAAAGATCAGTAATTTTCTTTGTTAAAAACATGTTTTCTCTGTTAGATAATAGATACGTCCACGTAATTTATTGTAAATGTTGTTCCATTTATTGGTTTTAGTTACGAGTGGAAGAATTGCCTGGACGCCAGGGAATACTGAAACAATTAAATGAAACTGGAGGAAAAGCTCTTATAAGTGAAACCATAAACCCAGAAGAGCTAGATAAACTGGAGAACAGGCGCAAAGAGGCAAACCTTCAATGGATAAAGGTCAGCTATATTGATAACAGTTACTTCTCACATGTAGAATGTACTACAAATGTCTACTTTTTTTGTTGTGAGTTTGTGTGCTGAAGATCTGGCTCAGATGTATGATTTGTCACAGATGGATTTGTGGTGATATTAAAAGAAAGTGTAAGTACTGAAACATCCAGTGCTATTCTTCAACATAAATTATTTTCAAGAGTTGGCCTGAAAATTGCCTAAGTAATTAATTGGATGTTCAGTTGTGCATGGAAAGCCTTTAGAAGAGATGAAGGTGACCCATGCAAAAAGTAAAATAAAGCAAAATCCCTAATTCTTACCCAGAAGATTTACTAACTAAATGATGGATGCGTGAAATTTATGCAACTCCATATGCACACAAAACAAAGTCACCAAAGAAACCTATAACAATTGTCCAAGCTCTCTTGGGAGCCCTCAACTTGCCATAGTTCTCATATTCTCTTCAAGTCTCCATTTGTTTATTTTTATTTGAGATTTTAGGAAAGTAAATATGGTCTTAAGATTATTAATATGCAACATTGTTCTCATTGAAGGATATTAGTTACATATTTAAAATATATTTTCATTTAAAATCGTTATTAAGCAATACCTGTTCATCAAGATATATATATATATACATATATATATATATAAATATATATATATATATATAAAGCTCTTTAAATGGAATCACAACAAAGAGATTTTGCAGTACTGCAATGTTCAAGAGAGATTGTCAAAATAATGTTTTCATTCTAAAATAGAAACACTAGAGGCTAATCAACAATTGTTTGTATCTTGATTAGTCTCCAAAGTAATTGAAAGGTGTGAAGGATGTTTCAGAGAAACTTTTTTACACTTAGGCAATTTTAATGATAAAATTTAGAAATGTGTCAGGTTATTTATCTCATTATTTAAAAACCATAGTGCTGAAGTTTATCTAACAGTGTCTAAGTAATAAATGTAATAAATAATAGATTCCAGTTTTATGAAAGTATAGTAAAAGTGTATAGTATACGAATTAGTTTCATGTAGCAAGAATAAATTAGCAATTTGAAAAAATAAAATATGCTAAATAAGAATCTTCATAAAATAATGTGTATGAAATAAGGGGCAAAATGTTACAGAAAAACCTTGACCTTTTAAAACAAGAAAAAAAGATTAAAAAAATAAAAAGGTATTTTTTAGAGAGCATAGACATAGAGATCATAGAACTAGAATTGACTTATTTTAAGGAAGAGGAAACTGAAGTTCACAGAGGATAAGTGACTTGTTTAAGGTCATACAGTTAATAAGTGACAGAGTTGGAATTTGATTCAACATCGAGATCTTTTTATCCCCAATCAAACTTTTTTCCCCTTTTCAGTTCTGCTTTAAAAAAATTTTGTCACCTTTTAATAATTTTTTCTTTTTGAAAAAATATAGTTATCATATATAGTTCTTAGCACATAGTAATTGCTTAATAAATGTTTGTAGATTAACTGTCAATATATAATATATACATACATGTTTCTTATAAATGTGTATATATGTATATATGTTTCTATTCTGCTGGTTTCCATATTCCCTTATTTGTTTCATAGTTATCATTTTATTGCACCATCACAATAAATATTTGTTAAGCCACCTCCAATTGTTGAACCTATATTTTCTAATTGTTTTTACTATTATAAAGAGTATGCCCATGGATATTTTATGCACTTAATTTAAGGGTAGGTAAATAACAGTTCATCCACATTGATCTAACTAGTTAATCTGCTTAAGAAAATTTTAAATCAATTTTATATATTTCTATTTTCCTCATCTTTAAAATGAGAAGATTGGACCAGAAGATTTCTAAGGTCCTTACTGAGTCCAACATTCTATAGTTTTTTAGTTCTGAAACCCAAGGTATGAATGAAAAATTTGACAGGGATCATTATTAAGCTATCATTTGTGCCTATTGCCTTCAGCTCCTATTCTCTAATTATTTTTGGTTGTCATGTCTAACTCTTGATTAGACTGACTTAAGTCTAATCAAAGATAATAGAAAATGATCAGTCCAGTATGTAACTTACTATTTTTGTCAGTAGTTACATGTGTGGTCTCAAAGAAAGGTGTTTCATCATCTTCAGGGGGATTTTCTGAACAGTCACTCTGTCTAAAGAACGAGAGAATGGGACCCTTCTTTCTTTTACTCTTCTCTCCTCTTGGTGGTTGTGATGACACATGCTTAGAATTAGTGACTAATCTGAAAGTATCTTAAATATTTATGGTACCATGTTAGTCCCATATTTGGGTTGTTCACAAGATAGAACTTTTGGATAAAATTTATAGCATGTTTTGTTTGAATATTTGAAAATATTGTTTCAGAAAAATGATGCTGATCTTATCATTTCAGATTAGCAGCTTATTTTCTCAAAAATGTAGACTTATTTTTCTTCATAAATCTATAAATATTACTTACATATTAAGCTATAGTTTCACAAATTTAAAAAGGAATGAAAGAATTGTAACCATGCCAGAAACTATTGTGATTCCCATTTTCTGTATGGTTTAAGTAAGAAAGTTTGGGACCAGCGATTTGGGATTGACAACAAAAGCTTCGGCATTTACTACCTGTGTCATCCATGTTGGGCCGGTCATTTTAAAGTTTTAGGACTTCTTTTTATTTAGATAAAAAATATTTCCATATATTTTTCTATTTAACCAAGCTAAGATCAGCATTATGTGATATTGAAAAACGTACCAACCCAAATAGTCCTTAATGTTAAGAATTAAGATGTGCACCTAACATTAAAAGGATCCACATACCAGAATAATATTAGTTGTAGTTAGATAAAAATAAAAAATCCACTTCATTTCTTAAAAATCTTTAAAATGCTGTAAGAATACCAAGATAAAGGAAATTTATAAAAAAAGGTGCTCTATCAAAAATAAATCAGTATCTATGCATATGACATTTTGTTTCTATGCTAAGTGAATGTAATGGAGATGGATAAATGGAGGGAGGCAGTTTCACTGTATAGAAGTTGAAACGGCTGATTCCAAGGAGGAAGACAGTATACTGCAACCAGGTAGAATACTGGAGGAGCAAAGACAGGACCAGAAGAAAGGTACCATAGAAGAATTCTAAAGAGGAGAGGAAGAGTTTTTCCCAATCAAATCTTGCTGGTCTCAGGATAATGATGGGAAAGGTTAGTCTCCTCTCTAGTAGACTTGGTAACCTCTGCTGACTTTATAATTGAAAAGTACTATATTATTTTATTAAAAAGAGTAAGCCAGAAAATGGTGGATTGTTTACTTCTATTTTGCATATAGTTCATGTTCCTAATATTCTAGCAATTACTTCCAAAAATCATGATTTCAACTGGCACAGTGTACTTCACATTAAGGCAGCTTAATCAAATTACATCTAGCAGAGGAGTACCAACATTCTAATTTTGAACTTTCTTATTCAATTATATTAATAACAACATACTCAGTGGTTTCAGTCATATTTACTTTAGTTTTTATTTTTTCATTGTTACAAACTTGATAGTTGTTAATTTCATATATAATGAAGAAAACAGAAAAACATGATTACTTGTTAAACTATGCATCTATTTTAGATAGCTTGAATTTTTAAAAAGTATATGTTAAATCCATTAGCCACACTACCTTGTTTAGATGAAAATATGAAATTCTGTCTATTCTGTTATTTTAAATATTTCAATAATATTTTTGATCATCATTCTCAATGTTCTTTAAAACCATAAGCAAATAAATCTAGACAAGAGAAAAAATTAATCATCATAATGTTTCTGGCTGAAAATGTTTATCCTATGGTTTGTGAAAAATCATGGACGAAGAAATTACTGCAGAAGGTTAAAGAGCTAAATGTCACTAGAATCTTCCAGTATCAAAAAATTAGCCTCATTTTGGTTTCTGATAAAATTCTGTAATGTGACAGTAAAGGGATGGTTTTGGACATTTGGAAAAGAAAGGATTTTTTTTTCTTAAAAGTTAGCATGTCTTGCTTTATTGAAAAAAGGTCATCGCAGATTGACCTGTAATATAACTGTAATATAAGGGCAAGGAGAGAATGGAGTCTTTCCTCCCTGTTGGGTCAGGACCAGCATGAGGTAAAGATAGTTAAGTAGTGAGAAAGAGAGGGGATGGATTGTCTTCCCTCTCAGCTCTCCCTGACAAACCCACTCTGGTTGCCTTTCAAAGACCTTAACTTTGGTTCCCTCAGAGATCCTGACTAAACAAGCTTGATACAGCTCTCCCTGGGGAGAGAGATATCACTTTCCTCCCCCCAACTTCAAGTCTCTCTTGATGTGATGGAGTCAGTCACCTGTTCTTATTAAACTTTTATTCTAAGGGATTGGGCAGATGAGTTTAGGAATGAGGGAACAGGGGGTCCCTAGAATAACTGAAAGCCCTTCTCCCCAAAGTCTGGCAGCTCAGCCTTTGTTGATCTGAGCCCCTGGGTTCAGTCAGTGAAGAAGCCCTGGCTCTCAACTGCCTTGGCAACTGTAACCAGTCCAGGACTTTAGGGAACCTGGAGGAAATCTTTCTTCTGGTGAACAGCTTCCAGTTGAAGTCCTATTCCCTTAATTGTCTTCTTGGGGTATTGGGTCAAGCTTTCACAGGAGGATATGAGTGCCAGTTCAGAGATCATCCAGTCCACCTTCCTGGTAGCTTCTCAGAGAGGAGAAGAATCTTTCCAACTGTCCAGCTCAGCTCACTTCCTCTCCTTTTCCCAGAATTCTTTCTCCTTCCTGCCCTTTCCCCATTCCTAAAGAATTCTCCAGCTTGCCAGATCTGCTTCTCTCTGTTCTGCTGGCAGATTAAGTCCAGTTCCTCTCTTACACGTTTTTTTTTTCCTTTTTTGAAAACCAATTTCTTAAACTGATAGATTAAACTAATATTCATAGGATAATAAGATCATCTATCATAAAGGACCTCAGTAACCATCTGATTGCATTTATATTGCATATGAAGAAACTGAGGTCCAGGCAGTGTTTCCTTTATTATTCTTATGGAAGAGATAAAGTGGGCTAAAATAAAGCCTAGTTCTATGAATTCAATTAAAACAATAAAATTTTCTTTCCACCCAAAATGGTCATTGGATTGAGGAAAATCTGGAGGGAGATTTCTTCCTTCCTTTCTTCCTTCCTTCCTTCCTTCCTTCCTTCCTTCCTTCCTTCCTTCCTTCCTTCCTTCCTTCCTTCCTTCCTTCCTTCCTTCCTTCCTTCCCTCACCTTCCATCTTGGAGTCAATACTGTATATTGGTTCCAAGGCAGAAAGAGCAGTAAGGGCTAGGCAATGGGGGTTAAGTGACTTGTCCAGGGTCACACAGCTGAGAAGTGTCTGAGACTATATTTGAACCCAGGACCTCCCATCTCTAGGCCCGACTCTCAATCCACTGAGCCACCTAGCTGGCCCCTTGGAGGGAGATTTCTAATAAAGACTTTCTGGGGGAGGGTTGTTTGTTTTTGTTTTTTAGGGTGGGAAGGGTTGACTTTTTGTTCATCATTTTTATAAATAATTTGGAAGAAAGTATAGATGATAGCTTACTGTGTTTTCAGTCACATAGCGGCAAGATCTTTAATATATTGAATGATCAAGTCTAGTAAACAAGAAGACAAATGATAAGGTCAAAAATGATACTGATATGATGAAATTTACTAAGATAAATTTAGAGTTCTATACATACATTGAAGGAATGAAATTCATACTGAATTCATTGATGAATGTAGGAAAGGTGAAACTAGACAATAGTTCCTATGAAAAAGATACAAGTCTTTTGGCAGACTTTATGTTCAGTATGAGTCAACAGTCTTCCATGGTATCCTAAGAATATAATAGTAGCTTAGGCTACATTGAAAGAATTATAGTATGAATAAATGAATAATAATAATGATGGTCAATATTTATATAGTGCATTCATATCTATAAATGCTTTATGAATAATTCATTCGAAGTATGAAGGAGGCAGTGGTCTTAGTATATGCTGCTATGATGGCTATGATCAGTCTACATTTAAAGCAAAATGTTCAGTTCATGTTAGTATATCTTAGGAAGGTCACTGACAAACAATAATGTCCCTGAAGAAGAATGACTTAGAATAATGAGAGGATTGTATGCCATGTCCTATGAGGCTCAGCTGAGTATTGCTGCCTATAGAAGAGAAGACTTAGAGCAGAAAAGGAAGTCTTTGAAAGGCTGTCATGTTGAAGAGGCATGAGATTTATTCCACTTGGTCTCAGAAAGCAGAACACAAATTAATGCATTTAAATTTTACTGAGAAAGATTTTAGCTCAATCTAAAGAAAAACTAAGACAGTGAGGTGACACAGTGGATAGATCATCAAGCCCAGAGTCAGGAAGACCTGAGTTCAAATCTGGTCTCCAACATTTGATTGTTCCCCATTTTTTAACATTAATTCTACTTTATTAACAAACAAAACAATAAAGGAAAAATCTTACTTTATAGCCAGAAAACACATATACTTCCAAACGTGGCTTTGAGGTAAATGGCAGAACCAAAATAACAGACTCTAAACTGACAAATTGAATACATTTTCCAATCCTTCATTTCAAAATTTTCCCATGACACAGAATTGTTGTTAATGACCATTAGGGTTTAATTGATACTCATTTCCAGAGATCTTATCATAAGGCTCCTTTTCCAGTCTCTGAAATTCTGAAGTAGATGGCCAACAGGTTATCAGATTTCTCTAAGTGACTTCATCTATTTGGTCCAGGAAAGGTTATTACCATCTGTGTTTTCACTGGCTTTTCACTCCATTATTGAGTGAACTCCTTTCTCACTCTCTCAAATAAAATATGGAGATGGGATTAACAATTTCTTTTTTATAGGAAAAAATAGCATAGTAGGAAAATCTGAAATGCTTAGCTGAAAAAAATAATTTTCAAGTAAAGCACTGATTCCTTTACTCTATTCATCATTCAATTTTCATGTTAAAATTTTACAAACATGTACTTTTTTAAAATTAAAAAAAAAAGGCTCAGTGGATTGAGAGTCAGGGCTAGAGATGAGAGAGGTCCTAAGTTCAAATGTGGCCTCAGACACTACCTAGCTGTGTGGCCCTGGGCAAGTCACTTAATCCCCATTACCTAGCTGTTACCACTCTTCTGCCTTAGACCAATACATAGTATTGGTTCTAAGACAGAAAGTAAAGGTTTAAAAAATAAAAATATCTATTAATTACCCTACATTACAAAGTCTAGTAGGTCAAAGATACTAAAATACAGTATCTTTTCAATACAGTATCTATTCAAAGGGTCTTTTCCATTTACTTCTAGTTAATTACAGTGATTTAAAAATGAGTAAAAATGTAACAGTCATGTGAAAAAAGGAAAGAAATACCCAATAATTCTTGGACTTAAAAGAAGTACGCTTAAAATAACCTTTTTTCAAGCCCTTTCATATGCATAGAATTTATTACCCTGTAGCAATGAATGTGAGCATAGAGGAGGAATCACCTACTAAAAGGACATTCCTAATATAAAATAAAGGTTTGGCTTTTATTTCTTTCTGCATTGCTTTTGCTTTGGGGTATCCTAATTTCCTGGCATTGACCTTGTGAATAGAGGGGTTTTCCTTCCTTTCCAGCCATAACAATAACAAAATGACACATTTTAGTATGCTACTACCTTAAACTGAACTTGAAAGAGGACAAAGATTAAATACCATGTTGAAAAGCAGGGATTGCAAATTCTAACCTAGTTTCATTTCTTGCTGTCTTTTGAGAAGTCGATATTTTGTGCAAAAATGAAAATGATGGCATTTTTATTAAAGGTCATACTAATAGGGAGAATAAAGTTTTCTGTATTTGAGTTTATTCAAATAATTAAACATCTGCTTTTATATCCAGGTAAACTGCTCACCCATTGCTTCAAAGCAGAGAAAAGAGATCCTGAGCACTGGGTTGGGTGATATATTCTTTTTTTGTCATATACCACCTGCCAGGACACATAACAGATCAGTAATGGGTTTCTTACCTTTTATTGTGTAGTAAATGGATTGATAGATTAGACCGAGGACCAGTGAACCATGGAATCGGAGGTTTGGGGGAAGGACTTTATCACTCTAATGTTATTCTTGTCTGGTATCAGCCAAGAGGGATGAGCTAGATTATCAGAGAGTAAGCTGTATGCCAGAATCACCATTGCTCTCATTTATTCACTTTAGACTTTAAGACAAGGCTACAGTATGGACTGTGAAGGACTAGTGATCGATGTCTGATGGAGACATTTCATTTTGTTCCCTTTTAATTGGGCTGTTGGTAGGAGAACTAATGACAGAACATTGAAAAGATAATTCCTTGTTTGTTAGAGCATATTATCATGTTCTAGGGCAGAAATACAAAATTTGAGTGGAACGACATCTTTAATTTGGGAACATTTTCAATATCACTAAGAAAAGTATAGCTAATCTTTGGCTTGATGGGTCAGAAATGGAGAAAGTTGACCAGAATTAGGGAAAGTACTGGAAACCACAGTCATGACAAGGTTATGGTTCAGGCATCAAGTTGACCTTGATAGTTTGACCAATAGTAATATATATTCTATATTATACATACATATATTAAGATATGTAAATGTGTATATCTAAATATGATTACTAAATATACATTTTTCCATAAAAATCTTGAAAATTATTTTTTATGAAAACAACATATTAAGCAATTTCCTGATTTAGGTTTTATTCATTAGGAAAGTAGATTTATAAATACTTAGACTAAGTAAGTCCTAATCTCTTCCTCCACTGGTGCATTCTTCCTAGTCTCCATTTTGTGGAAATACCTAGATCAGCCTTCATCCTTCATTCCTCTTCTACCTCTGGTCCTGGCTTCTAAACATTCAGACCATGTTTTCTTATTCTGCAACTTCCCTCAGGGCCTAAGCCCTTCTCACCCTAGAACATCCAAATATCTGTCTCTGAGACTTTCTCACTCCAAACCTCCCCAATTATGGTCTACCTTATACAATTGGTGAGTTTCTCCTGGCCTCCATTTTGTAGAGGTCCAAGTTGCTTTGTTTCTGACTTCAGGACTGCCATATTGTGACTCTGCACTAGGGAACTTCATCTCATCCCTTTTTAGCTTGCTCTTTTTGGTCTTTTCCCCTCTTTAGAATATGCTTGAGGGCAGGGATGCTCTTTTTTTGCTTGTAATTATATCCTCAGAATTTTGCACAGTGCCTGGCACATAGTGAGTACTGAATAAATGCTTATTTCCTTTTTTTTCTCCTAAACACATCAATACTTAAATTCTTCCATCATCTCATGGATGTTGTCAATCTTCCCCCAATGGTACAGATTACAACCCATTTATACCTTCCCCTGCTGAGTGACCTTATTTATTTTATGGAATAAATCCTATAATGGGTCCACTCAACATGTTTCAGGGCTTTTAATATTACTTGCAGCACTAAAGTTGTCTTTCTGTTGTCCTTCAGTCTTACCATGTGACTGGTCTACCTCCTTTTCCAATTGTATATTTATCTCCTGTATGAAACTGGTTATTCATATCCTGCATATATTTCTTTGTTGGAATGTGCTATAAACTCTTGAGTTTATCATGTCTCTCTCTCCATTTACTTTTCAGGGACACACAATTTTGATTCTTGGGTGATTAGAGTGCTTCATGATTCTTAGCCATGTAAAGGAAAAATAAATAAGTAACTTGATAATAATAGCAGATATGTATATATGATACATCTGTCAGGCCATCAATTCACTCAAACTACCTCTCATTCATACCACCTAACACCAAAGGGTATTCTCTAGTAGCTTGTAGGATTTATGTGGTGTTTCTTTATTCTTTAGGGGTGTTTCTTTACTCTTTGCCCAGGACTAGGCTCTAGTGTGAATTACTGCCCAATCAGATTTCAACTTGGAGCCCCCATTCTAATGGGTAAAAATCTTCTTTGGATCCCTTAAACCAGAATGGGCAAAGGAGGACAATTTGTTTCAGCAGCCACCATAGTGAGTGAATCAGGTACTGTGGAAATTTAAAGTTTGGTCAGCTATCAAAGACATCAGGATCATCCACTGTATCCCAGGTTGCTAGCAGTCACCCTGATTTGTTTCTTTCCCCTGGACTTGGATAATTCTGGAAGAGAGAGTGAGGTTGATCCTTCATGCAACTGAGCCTCATTCAAATCCAATTCCTACACAAGTCAAGACATCAGCCTGTGATGCTATTGGTCCTATTCAAAAATGAAGGACAATTAAAAATTGAGAAGAAGAAAATGGGTAATGATGTCAAGATCTTTTGATATTTGGAGAAAAACAGAACTCATATTGTAGGATTTTTATTTTTTTAGTGAGGTATGAGGCAAGAAATTCATCTTAGACTTTGGGAGATGGAGGTGTTATGGGAGATTTGAAGAGAAAATAGGTATAGGATGATCAATGTAAAAGACTTCATTACTAACAGCAATACAATAATCCATGACAATTCTGAAGGACTTCTGAAAAGAAATGCTTTCCACATCTAGAGAAAGAGTTTTTGGTACTTGTTTATTTGGGTATATGATGTGGGGTTTTGGTATTATAAGATTACTCTTTTTTTAAAAACATTATTTTATTTGGTCATTTTCATACATTGTTCATTGGAAACAGATAATTTTCTTTTCCTCCCTCCCAAGGCCCCCCCCCCCCTTTCCTGGCCGACGCGCAATTAGTCTGGGTATCACATGTGTCCTTGCTCTGAACTCATTTCCTTGTTGTTGGTATTTGCATTAGGGCGCTCATTTAGCATCTCACCTCGATCATGCCCCCTCAACCTCTGTAGTCAAGCAGTAGCTTTTCCTCGGTGTTTTTACTCCCTCATTTTGTCCTCTGCTTGAGGATAGTTTTTTTTTTTTCTCATAGATTGCTGCAGGTTGTTCAGGGACATTGTAAAGCCATTACTGGAGAAGTCCATTACATTCTCTTGTACCACAATGTGTCAGTCTCTGTGTACAATGTTTTCCTGGTTCTGCTCCTTTCACTCTGCATCACTTCCTGGAGGTCGGTCCAGTCTCCATGGAATTCCTCCACTTTATTATTCCTTTTAGCACAATAGTATTCCATCACCAACATATACCACAATTTGTTCAGCCATTCCCCAATTGAAGGGCATCCTCTCATTTTCCAATTTTTGGCTACCACAAATAGCGCAACTATGAATATTCTTGTACAAGTCTTTTTCCTTATTATCTCTTTGGGGTACAAACCCAGCAGTGCTATGGCTGGATCAAAGGGCAGACAGTCTTTTAGTGCCCTTTGGGCATAGTTCCAAATTGCCCTCCAGAATGGTTGGATCAATTCACAACTCCACCAGCAATTCATTAATGTCCCTACTTTGCCACACCCCCTCCAGCATTCATTACTTTCCTTTGCTGTCATGTTGAACAATCTGCTAGATGTGAGGTGATACCTCAAAGTTGTTTTGATTTGCATCTCTCTGATTATAAGAGATCTAGAACACCTTTTCATGTGCTTATTAATAGTTTTGATTTCTTTAACTGAAAATTGTCTATTCATGTCCCCTTCCCATTTTTCAATTGGAGAATGGCTTGATTTTTTGTACAACTGGTTTAGCTTTTTATAGACTTGAGTAATTAGACCTTTGTCAGAGGTTTTTGTTGTGAAGATTGTTTCGCAATTTGTTGCTTTCCTTCTAATTTTAGTTACATTGGTTTCGTTTGTACAAAAACTTTTTAATTTTATGTAGTCAAAATTATTTATTTTGCATTTTGTGACTCTAAGTCTTGCTTGGTTTTAAAATCTTTCCCTTCCCAAAGTTCTGACATGTATACTATTCTGTGTTCACCTAATTTACTTATAGTTTCCTTCTTTATCTTCAAGTCATTCTCCCATTCTGAGTTTATCTTGGTGTAGGGTATAAGGTGTTGATTGAAACCTAATCTCTCCCATACTGTCTTCCAATTTTCCCAGCAGTTTTTATGAAATAGTGGATTTTCGTCCCAAAAGCTGGGATCTTGTTTGTCAAAGACTGTCTTACTGAGGTCATTTACCCCAAGTCTATTCCACTGATCCTCCTTTCTGTCTCTTAGCCAGTACCAAATTGTTTTGATGACCGCTGCTTTGTAATATAGTTTGAGATCTGGGCCTGCAAGGCCACCTTCCTTTGATTTTTTTTTTCATTATTTCCCTGGATATTCTTGATCCTTTATTCTTCCAAATGAACTTTGTTATGGTTTTCTCTAATTCAGTAAAATAGTTTTTTGGTAGTTCAATGGGTATGGCACTAAATAGATAGATAAGTTTGGGTAGGATGGTCATTTTTATTATGTTAGTTCGTCCCACCCATGAGCAATCAATGTTTTTCCATTTGTTTAGATCTAGTTTTAATTGTGTGGAGAGTGTTTTGTAGTTGTGTTCATATAGTTCTTGTGTTTGTCTCAGCAGATAGATTCCTAAGTATTTTATATTGTCTTGGGTGACTTTAAATGGAATTTCTCTTTCTAATTCTTGCTGCTGAACTGGGTTGGAGATATATAGAAATGCTGATGACTTATGTCGGTTTATTTTGTATCCTGCAACTTTGCTAAAGTTGTTGATTATTTCGATTAGCTTTTTGGTTTATTCCCTGGGATTCTTTAAGTAAATCATCATATCATCCGCAAAGAGTGACAGCTTGGTCTCCTCCTTGCCAATTTTGATGGAAAATATCTCATTCCAACCTTTTATCGGCTCTGCTATTCCAGAATATGACTTAAGGTATTATTTTTAAAGACATTTGGAGAAGAATGTTGGAAGAGCTCAACTACCCCCTCTACCCTTCCATCTTGACTTGACTCCTGGATGTATGGCTACTTTTCCAATGACTATTTTCTGAACAGTCAGGATTAAAATTTTATCCCCATTTTATGATGATCAGATGCTTCTGGCCACTTAAAAAAAAATAAAGAGAGGGAAGGGAAGCAGAAGTGCAGGAGGGGACAGAAATACAAAATGTAGGTACTACCTGGACAAGTATGTATACACATAAACAATATGCATATAATTATATAACAGATACATATATCCATAAATATTTATGTATATAGTTATATTTGTGTATATATATATATTTAACACTGGCTAAGACAGAAATTTATAGTTTCTTATGCAATTCTCTTTCCAGTTCTTTGTATATTTTACTATTTCTGATTGTTGAATTCACAGTTAAATTTTAAAGAAGACAAAAGAAAACTCTTTCCTATTTCTCCTCTGTTCTCAGAAGGGCTCCAGGGCAATATAATTTCTCAATCTTACGTCTGCAATTTTTAGTATAATACTAGACTGAGTTTACTTGCTGACTAAACATCTGAAGACACTAAACCTTTTCTAAGCAGTTTTGAGTGAAAGATTCTACATAAAACAGAACACATTTATAAATAAATGTGAAAGCTCAAATGATATTCTCTCTTTTATCAATTATTGATCATGTTACTAGAAGAAGTATTGGCCTAAGAGCCAGGAAACCCAAGATCCTACCTTTGCTCTGCCATTAATTAGTTGGGTAACATTGGGCAAATCACTAAGACTTTGTGTGTATGTACACATATCCTGGTGTAGGTGGGGAAAGGATTAGACCTATAGACAAATTTAAGAGACTGCAAGGAGCTAGAGATTTATTTTTATTCCTCAGGAAAGAATAGATTATATACCAATATGCCACCAGCTTCTTCAGGGCAAGAATACTATGTTTTTTATTTTGTTTTGTTTTGTTTTGTTTTTGTATCCCTAGATCCTATTATACATGTGGCTAATAGCTAATATTTTATATATTGCATTAAGAATTGCAAAGCATTTTGTATGTATTGACTCATTTAATCATCAAAATAACTTGGGGAAGAATAAATATTATTATTAATCCTATTTTTACAGATGGGGAAACTGAGGTTGGCAGAATTCAGAGCCATGCCCAGGTCCATGTAGCTGTTATATGTCAGAGGCAGGTTTCAAACTCAGGTCTTTCAGGCTTCCAGTCTAGAACTCCATCTGTTAGATCACTTAGAAGTACAATGATGGACAATTAATAAATATTTGTTGGATTTTAATTTGAAGAAAAGAGGAAACTAGCCTCTCCCTACCCAAATAAGAGCAAGAAAAAAAAGAACATCCTACTCTCAAATAGATTAAATAGAAAACACATTTATTAGATGCTTATTGTTGCCTGGTGTTATGTTAAGCTTTGGTAATATGAATACAGAATAAAAGATGGCTGCTGCCTCAAGGAACTTATATTCCAAAGATACAAACTAAAGTGACTGGAACCAGAATAATTTAACTGTAACGTCAACATTTAAAGGCAAAGATCTTTGAAAGATTTGAAGGTTCTCTTCAATTTTGTCACCAACCATGATGATTCCAGGGTATTGATGACGATATCTACCTCCTAATTGATCGAATGGCAATAAACTCAAGATGCAAAATGAGAAAAATACTTTTAAACCTGGATCATATGGTAATTTTGTTGCTCAATTGCATATTTATTCTAATGGGGTGAAATTGGAGGGAGAGAAAATAAACACTCATTAATTTAAAAAAAAGGGAAAAGAAAATTATTCCTCAGTTTAGCAATTATAAATCTATCACTCAAATATATTTGTGTGATTCTGCCACCATATACATCTGAATACAGGGGAAAACTATCACGATGAAGTTCAAATTATTTATTAAAATGAATAAATTGCAAGAAGTTACATTCCAAATTACTGGATTTAGAGATGAAATAGATGAGTTATACATTTCATTTTTTTTCTCAGTAATCAGATATTTTTATTTTGTGCTGTTTCTTTTCTTGGGCAGCTTGGAAAGCTAGGAGAATTTTGTTTAAATGATTAGATATCTTAGGTAAAAGAGATGAGGATAGCTGAAGGGTAATTGCTACTTTGTGGCAGGATAATAAAAAAGTATAAATAGCTGGGTTGTAGTTCGGCTCTTTCTTTTCCCTTCAGATAGGAATAGAAAAATAAAAAATAAAATAATCAGATTCTTTATTATAGAAAATGATCATTTCAGTTGACCAGAGAAGGCCCTGGAATTATTTATTTCACAGATTTTGCTATAAGTGAAATGACTGCAAACTGCATAGTTTCCAGAGCTTATCAATAAGAATAGGAATTTTGTCATACATTTCTCTTTAATTTTCCTTGCTTCAATGTGGAATTTGCTTAAATATGTTTCTCTTTATGCTTTCTGCTTTTTTAGATTTTTCATCTATAAGCAGTTTTAAATAGATTTTAATAGAAATTTTAGTATATTTTATATGTTTTATATATTTTATATTTTTATAGAAATTTAATCTATACTCTCATTTAAAAAACACTGAGGTTAACTTTTTGAGGGTGGGGGCAAAACATCTATATCTTTTAAGGTAAAATAGATAGAGAATGGATCTGTATCTAGCATTTTTTAAAAACTGTCATAGAAACTATCTTATAAAATCTATATCTAGGGCTCTTGTGTAAAGTATATAACTATATTCCATTTCATGCCCCTTTGGAAGAGTGCTTTCAACCAAATTTAGCGAGATGCTTTGTTTTTCTTCATTTAGTAGTACAGGTTCAACAAGTAGGACTAAGTTATCCTTTCCTTTTATCAGAATTCTCTTGAAATGTGGAGCCACTTTTGCTAAACTAGGGCTCTGACTAAAACATATGTGTTTAAAGGGTTCATTCTTTCAGGAAATAATGGCAATCTGTCATAATTGTACACTAAATATCTAAAAAGGTATGTTTGCTATTATTACTGCACTAACCTAACTGGATATTCAGACATTTCACAAGGGTGGGAAAATATTGTGAAATCTAATTGTGAATTTGAAAAATTGTCCTCAGGAGACACTAATGTAGGAAATTTCCTTTCTTGGGAGTTTGTGCAGGCATATATCAGGTTTGGAAGACACAGAGATGTTCAGTTGGAATTTAGATTTGGAGAGAAGGGAGCGCCAAAGTAATTGTAAATTGGGAGAGTAAGAGATTAAGAAAAACTTTTGCAGGCTTTGTTTTATGATAGGAAGTAAGGATTTAGGATCTGAGCATCCTGGTCTTGGTTCAATGGCCATAGCCTCTACTCATTAGGAAAAAGACTAGATGGAGAAGATAAGCTGATCTCTTCTTAAGATGAGCAAAGAGAACAGTGAAAGTTTAACCTTTCCTCTTTGCCTCTAAGCTGCAGGAATTTTTGATGCATTTTCTTTTTTTCCCTCTTAAATTATTTCTAGTTCTAGTCCCATCTTAGATCACCAATGATTTCTTAATTGCTAAATCCTGTGACCTTTAATCAACATTAATCTATTTTTAACTCTTTGAAAATTTGATTCCATTGACTGGCATCTTTCTTGGATACTTCTCATTCCAAAGGCAGTCTTGAAATTATTCTCTGGTTACTCTCCTATGTAATGGGCTATTCCTTTTCAATATCATTTACTCGTACATTAAAGATATTCTTGCTTACAACCCAGAATATCCCCATTTTTTCTTTTTACACCTTTTTTTTGGTGAGATCCTTAGTTCCCATGGGCTCAATTTAATATCTGAATGTAGAATGATTCCTTGATCTTTATATCTAATTTTATTATCTTAATCAACACATTCACATCATGAAATGTTTGTTTGATATCTTGAAATTGGATGCCCCAGAGGAATGTCAAGTTCATCACTTGAACTTCTCATTATCTTCCCCTCTAAAACCATTCTTCTTCAAAATTTCACTCTTTCTGTTATGGATCCCATCATCCTACTAAACCTTCAGGTTTGCTATGAGAGAGTACCCACTGAGGCTATCCTTTTTCATCCTCCATATTCAATCAATTTCCAAGATTCACTTCTAAGTCTATAACTCTTAAATGTAACTGTTTCTCCACTTTTTTGCTACCATCTTCATTCAAGTCCTCCTCAGCTCTTGAACTATTGAGTATGAACTATTGCAATAGCCTCCTAATTGATGCCTTGGGTTCCAGTCTCTCCCTCTCCAAACTTCCACACATCTGTCAAATATGTCTTCCTAAATGACAAATCTGATCATGTCTTTCTCCCACTCAAGAACCTTTCAAGTACTTCCTATTCCTTCTAGGATAAAATATTCAGCCTAACCTTCAAAACCTTTATTATATGACTTCAGCCTACCTGACAAATTCATTACATATTATTTCTAATTTACCCTCTATACAAATTGGCTTATTAGATTTTCCTTAAATTCTTTTTAGCATTATTTCTCTTGCCTCCATCTTTGACATATGCTATCTTCCATATATGAAATGATTTGAGGTAATGAAGTCCTGCAACAATATGGTAGTAGTATTAGAGGAGAGAAGTGGGTATATGCAATGATGTTATCAAGGTAGAAATGATTTGCCTTGACAACTGATTAGATTTGGAGTGTTAGAGTGAAGAAATGAGGATAACACATAATTTTCAAGTCTGGATAACTGGAAGGATAGTAGTATATTCAATAGTAATAAGAATGTGAGGAAGAGGGGAGGGTTTGAGGGGAAATATAATAAATCCAATTTGGTAAAAAATTACATTTTAGTTTTCAGGAAGATAAGGACTAAGTTTTTCCTTTAACAAATAGTGATCATGTGCCTCTAGGAAGAGTCCAAGATCTTTCAATGCGTATAGGCATCTCCTTAAAGACAAAGATTGAAGAACAATTTACACCAAAGTTGTGGGAGAATCATTGGTCTATACTGGTAGTAGGAATCACCTCACCCTGAGTTCTCAATGCCAAAAAAAGAAATCACTAGTTTTTACCATCTCCTTCCAAAAATAAATTCCTGTAACTTAAGCAATCAACATTTTTTTTGAAAGCATCATTCACAAAACTTTGGGAGAATACCTGCAGTAATATCAAAATTATATTTGTGATCGAAATAAATGATGCAAAATACTGTAACTTTCTGCATTGATGGGTCTATCTCACTCTTTTTGAATTTTCAAATTAAAATTCCTATATAGGGGGTTAAAAATGGAACTGAGCACAAATGAGGTAAGATAGATGACTCAAGATTTGGATCTGAGGTAGGAAAATCTTTGGATCACATCTTGAATAAGTCTGGGAATTGCTACAGGGTAAATTAAGGATTCCATCCCTGTATTTATTCTTCTAGGTCACATGTCCAGTTTGACTTTATTATGAGAATTTCATTTAATTATGTATGGAGAATGTGTTACAAATATTTCCTAAGTAGAAACCCAGGAAAGTCTACTATAAGGATTTTTCTATTGTTTGGCAAATAGTAATTGATGAAAACATATATTTTTAAACTAAGGTAATTATCATGATGATTTGTATTTAAAGAATTAAAATGAAATACATATCTTAGATTGAATATTCAAATCATTTTTTTTAATTGTTATTTGTGGCAAAATCTCAGAACATATTTTTTAAGTCTTAAGGTAAAGGAAATTTCTCCACTATTGTCAAGAGATAGAAATACACAGACTTGCATTGGAAGGAAGATGGAATCAGACCAAAATAACTTTCACAGAAAATTCATCTCTCTCAGATGTAATGTGGAAAGAGTAGAAATAAAAAACAATAAAACTTGAAGCTTGAACAGATATTAATATATTTAGCTTCATAAAAATTAAAACTTTGTTTTTATTTTGACCTTTTGATCCTGAGATATTACTGCCAGACATTTACTCAATGGATATGAAAAACAGAGGGAAAGTGGCCAAATATCTCAAATATGTGTCAGGTGATGAAAGGAAAGTTCAACAATTTGAAGATCAATATTCTATAGTAAGATCTATGAGCCAAGGTAAGCTGGATGTGGTCAAACAAGACATAGGAAGATTAAAAATTGACATCTTGGGTATCAGTGAACTTAAATGGATAGTAATGTGTGGATTTAATTTAGGTCATAACACATACTACTGTGATCAAAAATTCTTTTAGAAGAAATGGAGTAGCCCTTATATAGTCAATAAAAGGGTTAGAAAAGTTGTACTGCTGAATAATCTCAAAAATGGCAGAATATCTGTTCAAATACAAGGCAAACCATTAAACATCACAACAATACAAGTCTATGGTCCAACCACGGATGCCAAAAGACCAAAATTGATCAGTTATAGGAAGACCTACAACATCTTATAGAAATAACACCAAAAAGATGTCACATTAATCATAGGAAATTAGGATTCTAAAGTAGGAAATCAAAAGGCAATTAGAATAATAGGCAAGTTTAGCCTTGGAGTCCCAAATGAAGCAAAGCAGAGACTAATAGAGTTTTGCCTAGATAACTCACAGGCCATAGAAAATACTCTTCAAACAACCCCAAAGGTAAGCTTTACACAAGGACATCAACAGATGGTCAATATTAAAATCAGATTTTAAAAAATCAGATCTTTTATATGCTTTGCAACCAAAGGTGGAGAGGCTCTATACAGTCGTTAAAAAAAGATCTGAAATAAAAGACCTGGAGTTGACGTGTGGCTCAGATGATGAACTTATTGCAAAATTCATACATCAATGGAAAAAGTAGGAAAAACCATCAGACCAAATAGGTATAACCTAAGTAACATACCTTATGAATATGAAGTAAAAGTGGTTAATAGATTTAAGGGATTAGATCTGGTTGATAGAGTGTCTGAAGAGCTATGGAAAGAGATTCACAATATTGTACAGGAGGCAGCAACAAAAGCATTTCAGAGAAAAAGAGGAGCAAGAAATCAAAATGGCTATGTGACAAGGCTTTACAAAAAGCTGGATAAAGACAGGAAAGAAAAATAAAAAGGAGAAAGGGAAAAACATGTTGAACCAAATGCAGAATTACAGAGAAGAGAAAAGAAAGATAAGAATGTTTTTTTTTTTTTTAAACCCTTACCTTCTGTCTTGGAGTCAATACTGTGTATTGGCTTCAAGGCAGAAGAGTGGTAAGGGCTAGGCAATGGGGGTCAAGTGACTTACCCAGGGTCACACAGCTAGGAAGTGGCTGAGACCAAATTTGAACCTAGGACCTCCCATCTCTAGACCTAGTTCTCAATCCACTGAGCTACCCAGCTGCCCCCTAGGAATGTTTTCTTAAATGAGAAAATATGTAGCATAAAAATACAATTATAGAAGAAAATAGTAGAATGAGAAATACAAGAAATATCTTCAAAAAAATTAAATCAGATTCAATTTATCAAGAGAAATTTTCATGCAAAAATATGATAAAATATAAAATTGCTAGGGACCTTATAGAAACCAAAGACATTAAGAGGTGGCAAGAATACATATCATAATTATGCAATATAGTTCTTAATATTCCCAATAACAATGGTGATGTGGTTATTGATCTAGAGGCAGGCATCCTGGAGAAGGAAGTCAAGTGAGCATTAGGAAGCATTATAAACAAAAAAGCCAGGGATGTGACAGAATTCCGTTGGGATATTTAAAATCCTAAAAGTGTTGCACTCAATTGCCAGAACTGGAAAACTCAACAGTGGCTAAAGGGTTAAAAAAGATCATTTTACATTTTTTTTGTAATTTTTGTAATTTAATGTAGTTTTTGTGAATGTACATTTACATTTTACATTTAATCCTAAATAAGGCAATGCCAAAGAATGTTCAGATTAGCAAACAATTGGGCTCATTTCATATCCAGTAAGATTATTCTAAGATTATATGGGCTAGACTTTAGCAATATGTGAATTGAGAATTATCAAAAGAGCACTCTGTTTTTTCAAAAGGCGGAGGAACTTGAAACCAAATTGTCAACACTCACTGGATTATAAAGCAAGGAAGTTCCAGAAAAAAAAATCTACTTCTGCTTCATTGAATATGCAAACAATTTTGACTTTGTGGATCTCAATAAAATTAAGTCTTCAAAAAGATGGGAGTACCAGATCATCTTACTTGTTACCTTAGGTTATATGCTTGTCAATAAGCAATCTTGGAAGAAATTATTAGTTTTAAGATTGGGAAATTTTTTGTCACTTTTTTATTGCCACTTTATTTACTTATATAAAAATAAGTATTATTTATTTAACTTATGTGCAGAGTATATCATGTGAAATGCTAAGCTGGATGAATTAAAAGCCAGAATTAAAGTTAGTGGAAGAAACATCAACAATCTCAGATATGTAGATGATATCCTTCTGATGGCAAAAAGTGAAGAAAAATTAAGAAGCCTCCTGATAAGGGTAAAAGCTGGTTTGAAGTTTAAAATTCAACAAAACTATGACCTTGGCAAATGTTCCCAACATATCCTGAGAAATATAGGGAGAAGAAATGGAAGCCACTTCAGATTTTATATTTTGGGTTCAATGGTCATTGCAAATGGTGACTGCAGCCATGAAATTAAAAGATGCTTGCTCTTTGGAAGGAAAGCTATTGCAAGTCTTGACAGTACACTAAAAAGCAGATCTGAGATATGAACTTGTTGACAAAGGTTCATATAGTCTGAGTAGTTTTGTTTTTTTTTAGTAGTAAAATGGCTGCAAGAGTTATACAATAAGGAAAATTGAATGCTAAAAAATTGACAACTTTGAAGAATAGTGCTAGAGAAGCCTTTTGAGAATCCCTTTGACATCAAGGAAATGTAATCATTCAATATTTAAAGAAACTAATTCACACTGTGAAGATTAAACTGTAATCTCCTGATTTTAACAATGAAGGTACTTAGCTCTTCATTTATTGGGAAGATTGAATTGTAATCCCCTATCTATTTTTAGATTTTAATCCCCAAAAGTGTTAACTCAGTATTTGAAGTAGATCTACCCATTTTAATCTATATAAAAGTAACTAACCCTAAAGTTGCTAACTAACTACAAAAGGTGTGATCTAACCAAAAAAGGTATAATCTAACCAAAAGAGGTGTGAACACCCATTTATATATTGAGTGGGCAGTCCTGGAGAGGAGTGTCTGCTATGATTGATAGATATGAAATTTAGGGGAGGTGACACAAGAGAAAAAGATCTTTAAATAGAGGACCACAGAGGCCAGATGATAAATCAAAGAACTCTGACTTGGAGTTGGACTGGAGGATCAGTCTCTCAAAGATTGGAATACAGACACTTGAGGAGAGACTGGAAGACAGACACTTGGACTTGGCTGTGGAACTTGACCCTGGAGGAGCTCATGCAGGAGACCTCAGACTGCTTTCCTTTTAGATGGTCACCATGATGAGTGAAAGGCTGACTTAATTTCCCTGCCTTTCTGGAGGTGTGAACCTCTGAGAAAGGCCCATCCTCTTGAGACTCCTTTCCCTGATTGAGGCCTGAGAATTTCTACCTGGCTCAGAGGAAGCCAGATCTTTCTTTCTCTCTCTCCCCTTTTCTCTCTTCCTTAATATCTCCCCTATATTGTAAATAAACTACCATAAATTACATTTTACTTTAGTAATTCATTTTGGGATTTAGAAATTAAATCCCTGGTGGCCACCAATTAAATATTCAGTCCAACCACAAAATAATTTAACAACACTATTCATTGGGAAGGACAAGTATTGAAACAAACATAAATAGTTTGACTACATAATGAGAGGATATGACTCACTGGAAAAGACCTAGATGTTGGTAAAGATTGAAGACAAGAGGAAGAAGGAATGACAGAGAGTGAGATGGGTAGATGGTATCATGGAAACACAATGAACATAAGAGGAACTTGGACAGACCAGGAAACACTGCAAATTTGATATGCTTGAAATGCTGTGGCTTGATATGCTATGGTCAATGGCATAAAGAAGAGACAGATATGACTGAATGGCTTAACTGAATAATAATAATATTAAATTATTTGTTGCAGTTCCTTTTGTAAAAGAAAAAAAGGAAACAAAGTGAGTGCCCATTTACTAGGCAAATTTTACTGGACAAATTTTAGGATGTGACTGTAGTCAAATATTATTGTTCTTTGAAAATGATGAATATGAAGAATTTTGAAAAAACTTGAGAAGGTTTGTATTTAGTTGATACAAAGCAAATTAATCAGAAAAAAAGAATGTATATAATGACCACACAAATATAAAGGAGACATGCTAAACAATATTAAAACTTCTATCAGTACACCAAATGCCTTTGACTACTGATGACTATTGATAATTTTAGTATACTATGCTATAGAATATAATTAAGAAGTTCAGACTAAGGTATGTACTGCCAAACCAGATCAATGAATTTGTTCTCCTTAACTAGACGTCTTTGTTACAAGAGAATGTTCTGCAGAAAGAAGGCAAAAGGGCTTTGGGAAATGAAAGGGGGGGGGCAGGGAAGGAAAGCACAATTAATATAGATTAAAATTAGATGCTTAAAAGATTAACACAGTCAATTATTTTCAAATATTTTTAATATTTTAATATATTGTTTTAAAATACTTGTCATGTCTTTGAAAAATAAAAATTTAACAAATAAGGAATGCTTATTGTCCATGTCCTATAGTTTAGTTGAAACAAAAATTGACTAAAGAGTAAGAGTAGGCTGGATTGCATTTGGGGAACTGTACTATTTTCAGCAAAGAAATATTTTCCTAATGGTAATACTAATATAATATGAGTTGGAACATCACAGTTAGAGCATAGTCCATCCAATGGAGAGTGTATGATGGCATTATTAAGTCTATGATCACTTAAATGCCTAGCCAAAAAAAAAAAAGGTTTTGCAGTCAAGTACTGAGAGTACGAGATAAAGGATAATAGCTTTAGTAGTACATTGCTTCATATGAAATATAACAAAGACAGAAGAAGACCTTTGAATTGAAGTCCTCTGCAGATCTCATATGAAACTATGAACATTAGTCATGCAAACTAAATAGTCGTGCATGATGTGCAATCTGTGTCAGTGGAGGGAAAACTCACATTGATGAGAACCCAGAATTAGGACAAGGTTTTTATAAAAATAAACATTTTACATGGATTTAGCAATATTTGTTTACTCATAAAATTTAAGCTACCCTTAAAAAATTGGGGAGAAAGATAGAAAGCAATATATTCATTTTTAAAGTTTGTGAAAGTCTCATGACTCATTTTGTAACATCCTCCATTTTTATCCTTCCATTCATTCTCAGCCCTAGCATTCATAATTAATTCTCTTATCCAATAGTCTGGAGTCTTTTCTTACTTATGGTACACCTGTTTCATGACAGCTTAAATGAACATATCACACCTCATCCTTCTGGTAAGTGAAGCAAAAGATATATATATATATATATATATATATATATATATATATATATATATATATATATATATATATACTAGCTCTTATGCATACCTTTTACAAACAGACGAGGAAACTGAGGTTCAGAAAAGTTTAAGGGTAAAAAACTATAAATAGAGGAAACAAGCTTGTACTCAAATATTTTCAGACTCTATATCTAGTTCTTTTCACTAAACCATGCTACCTCTAAAATTTATCTCTACATTTTTGGTTTTATTTTAAAGTGATGTCTAATAAATTCATGCAACAATATTCTTCTGCATATTCTGTTCTGGAAACATTACTACATGGTGCCAGTAGAACTGGGTGTTCCTTGCTCTATCTATTCATTATTAAGTGCCACCTCTGTGTCAAGGCATTGTCCTAGGTTCTAGAGTTAAAAATACAATTGATGAAAAAAATATGTTTGCAAGAAGCTTACATTCTAATGGGGAGATCTCAAGTACATTTAAAAGTACATACAGGATTTTATAAAAAGATTGAATGCAAATAAACAAAAAAAGCTAAATAAAAATCATTTAGAGAAAGGCAACTAGGTGTTTAGGGAAGTAAGGACAAAATCAGTGAGTGTAGAGTGTAGACAAAGCATTAGTATAGCTTGTACCAAGGGATATTACCCAGCTTTGGCTTCCCCCTAGATAGTATTAAGCAAATTCTGAAAATTTGCTGAGGAAGTACCTCAGGAGACAATTAAGGGAAAAAAGACCCCTCACCTTCTGTCTTAGAATTGATACTGTGTATTGGTTCTAAGTCAGAAGAGCAATAAGGGTTGAGGGTTAAGTGACTTGCCCAGGGTCACACAGCTAGGAAATGTCTAAGTTCAGATTTGAACCCCAAACCTCCTATCTCTGAGTCTGGATTTCAATTCACTGAGCCACCTCGCTGAGCCAGTTGTTTGTTTGCTTTTTTTTCAACCACAACTGCTTTAGACTGAGTTTATACAGGAGGTACTGCTTCTTACCTAAAACAGCTCTAGAGATGAGGAAGGTACATAATGTTTCAGTAAATGCTCTCACCCATATGAATAAAATTGGAACACAAGTGACTGACTTCTTTTCTCTTTTGTGCTTTATCCCTTCCAGGTAGACATTCCCCAGGGACCTGGGTAGAAAAGTGTCTGGATCCCTATAGTCTAGACCTAAGATGCCAGCAGGCATATAAAATCTCAGACATTTTCTGGCATATTACACTATGGCATGTGTGTCTATAGTCCAGAATAATCCATTCACTCTTTGATTCCACTTTGGATCTTATGGTACTAAAAAAAGACTCCGGACACACTAAAAATGTGGGTTAATGATTAGTGCCAATATGATGATTTATCTATTAATCAGTAACTTATTTACATAGGGATGTAAAAAAACATTATGAAGATATGTATTAATTGTTAATTTCCTATTACAAATTGATGTGGTTTGTTCTAAGAATATGTTTCTCAGATAACATCTTTTGAATCCTTGAGGATAGGTAGCAATTATGTCCTGATAATTTGAATGTAGACCATTTAAGCTGAGAAGATTACTTAATAACATTTCATTGTGAACAACTCTGAATTTAAAAGAAATAATTACAATAATGCATTTGGATGCTTTGTAGCATATAAAATAGCATGCTAATATATACTCTTATAAATAAAAAAGAAAGTATTGACCTACTACCAAGTGAGACATTTTCAGTTAATTTTCTATTAATGGTCATCATTCAGTCCAATTCAATCAATATTTATTAAACACCTACCTGCCTGGTATTGCACTAAATGCTAAGAATGAAATGAAGAAGAAAGAAAAAATCTCCCTCACAATTACAATGTAAAAGGAGAAATGACACACAAAAGCAAGCAGATTAATGAAGAAGTGTGAAGATAAGGGTGATCTTTTTTCTGGAGTTGAACCTAGCAAGACAGGCAGGTTCAAAGTATTTAGTTTCTGCCCCCTAAAAAGGGAAGTCATAAGAGGGAATCAAGAAAAACTTCATTTGGAAGTGGTGCTTGATCTAAGTCTTGAAGGAATTTAAAAAATCTATAAAGCAGAAGAGAAAAGGGAGGACCTCTGAAACATGTTTGGAACCCAACTAGTGCAAAGTCGCAGAATGGAGAGAGGGAAGGATGTGTGTGACAAATGGCCAGATGAATTGTGTGGCTCAACTGGAGTATGTGTGGGGAGAGGTAGGCAGAGGTCAGGTTGGAAAGGACTTTAAAAGTCACTCTATTTCTCTCTAAAACAACCAGTGGCACATATATGCAAATCACCTGACTAAAAGAGAAATAGAAGTCTCTGGCTATATGATATAACTTTTTTTGTTCTCAAAAGCAACCTGGCTCATGTGATTAAACCTATAAACTTGTGTTAAGATTAAAATTTTTAGTTTCTCTGCTAAAAGTATTATATATTTAGAAGTTTATTAAAGATTAAGAAATAAAGAAAATACAAAAATAAGATAGTACGTGCCTAGGAGGGCCAAAAGGCCCATTTAGTTTCACTTACACTACATCTTGAGAGACGCGTGTGCTCGGAAGCGGAAGCAGGGGAAGAGCAAGCCTAAAGTTGGAGTCCGTTTAAAAACCCCTCTCTCCTCGTGGCCCAGGTGATGACCTCACCTGGGATTATGGGGAACTCTGGGAGCTACCAAGGACTCCTGGGAATTGAAGTCTGGGCTTCAAATCTCCATTTTTACAGTTGGCATCCTTTACTATGGTGCTATAACCAAGAGTGGTAACCAACTCAGACGAATATTGATAACAGATACTTATGCTAGCTATTGTAGAAGAGAATATCATTGTCCAGGCTCATTTTGACCACTAATTGCCTATTTAAATGAGATCTATATCTCAACAAGAATAATTATAGTGAAAAGACTTGTAAAAATATATGGGAAAGAAAAGTCACTATACAAATTCCTCACACAATCACTTAAACTTTGACTATAGCTAACATATTATTAGTGCTCTAGTAAATCCAATTATGTGTGTGTGTGTGTGTGTGTGTGTGTGTGAATGTATATGGCAATGAATTGTCTTTATTAGGGAAAGTTGAAGATAATGATGGGCTTGGAGTCAAGAATTTTGGGTTCAAATCTTGCCTGGGGTGCTCAAGCTGTGTAACCATGGGTAAGTTAGTGAACCTTCATAAACTGAACTTAAAGCAGTTCCAATGATTTATTTACAAAGTTATTAAAAGTATTCAATGCAATTCAACTAGCATTTATTATATACCTACTCTCTGTGGGTCCTTATAATAGACATTGCTGCCATAATCAACATACATGTACATACACACACATACAATCACAGATCTTTATTTAGTATGTGTGTGTGTTGGGTTGAGCATTTGGGGTACATAAAAATTCTCTATCTGTGGGTACACTAATGCAGGGAGTTTCAATGAATTAATCCCCTTTAGTCACACAGCTGACCTATTCCTATATAATTTATAACCTTAAAATTTAAAAATTTATAGTCCTAAAAACCTGGAAGACCAAGGGGTTGATGCCAGTCACAGAGATAGTATGTGTCAAAATGTAATACTTAAAATTAGGTCTTACTGATTTCCAGGTTGTTCTTCTATCTGCTAGGCTGTTAATTTAATATTAAATCTGTTGAATGTGAAATATTCCTTTAACAAAATAAATTTCACCACCACATGAGGATTATGTGGCATATTCTCAGGCTTTGATTTCTTGAATAAAATATAGTTATATTCATTCAGCCAATAAACATTTATTGTATAGATGCTTTTACTATAAGGTATCAGCATCAATAATATTGCTATATTTAAAAAGTTATTCACCTAGACACTAGGTGGTACAGTGGTTAGAGCCCTTGACCTACAGTCAGGAAGACCTGAGGTCAAATTGACATGAGACACTTACTGGCTAAATCACCCTGGGAAAATCACTTAACTTTCATTCATCTGAGTTTCTTCAACTGTAAAATGGAGAAAAAAATAATCTAGAGTCGTTTTGAGAATCAAAGGAGATAATATTTGTAGAGTACTTAGTATAGCATGTGGCACATAGAAGGCACGTAATAAATGCTTGTTTCTTTCATTTCTTCCTCCTTTCAGATTTAAAACCTTATATAGTGAACAGTTGTTAAAGTGGTTGATAAAAGATTACAGAAGAGATAATGCAAAATAACGAAGTTTCGCTCACCTGAGATTTTTCATCATATGGCAGCATAGTACACTTTGCCTTACAATTTCAGAGGAGTAAGAAATTTCCCATTGTTACAGACATTTTCATTATCACCAGTATTAAGGATGGTTCTCCAATACATTGCCTCTGTCCTAGATTGTATTGCTGAGGATGCCTTTATAACCTTTCCTAAGGTAAATTCTCTTTTCTTGGGTTCAGTCGTTAGGACTGGATAAGTTTGTTGTTTTCCCTAGAAAGTTCTGCTACTAGACCTTAAAGATGCATTTCTAGTACTTTGTAAATGCAAATGAATTCCAAATGAATTTTTGGTAGAGGTGTTCTTACCCTAACTGACTTTTAATGCATTTTTTTTTGGTGTTATTAGTAGAACAGGAAGTTCCAGAATATGAAATATTCAGTTGAATGTTTTGGATGAAGGGAACATTGTTCAAAGATATTGTGGAAGAGCAGTGTGATTAAGTTGGAGTCTTGGATCCCATACTAATTTACTGTGTAGCTTTATACAAGTCACTTCATTTTGTTGAGCCTCATTCCCTCATCTATGAAATTACAGACTATCAGAATTGGAATGGAATTCAAAGTCCATCATTCTTTTTCCTATCTAAATTAGAATTCCTTTGGCAAAATTTCCAAGAAATGGCCAATTAGTTCTACCTCGTACTCTTTATACACTGTATTTTCCTCCTCAGAAGAAGTTTCTCTTCAAAGTTCCTCATTTTGTTTCTCAATCTTTTCCTATTTCTTGAGCTGATTCATCTAGTATACATTTAGAACATAAGGTCCTTTAAACTATCCTTCCTATGAAATCCAAATTCCAATGTTTATATCATGCTCTTCTGAGCATTTCTCTTCTTTATTATAAATTCTAAAGTGAAATGGTCAATTTCTTCCAAAGCTCCTCCTTGTTCAGGAGATCAGCTCCAGATAGAAGTTCCCCTCGTTGGTTTTCTCCAATCCATTGGTTTTCCAAGAATTCAAGAAATTATTTCAAGGAAATTATTATTGAACCAAGTTAATAGCTGCTCTGCTTTGGACAGAGAAACCCCTGAAGCAGTATAGATTGGGTTTGAGTCTTTCTCAGCTTTTGAGCTGAGGGTAGGTCTCACAGGCTGGTGGAGGGTTTCTTTTATTCCCATCTGTGCTAATCTATGCTAGTTTTCCTATGTTCAAACTCTTTAGCAGTAGACAGCAAGAAAAAGAAAAGATTCTGACCTTTAGAACTAGTTGGGCCTGTCTCTTTGAGCTGATCCCCTAAAGACCAACCTTAAAGTTCAAACCACTTCCCTTTAATCCTTTTGTTAGATGACAGGATTACAGGAATCCAGTTAGAGCACACAGTGGGAAAAATTCAGGAATAGAGGTACTTCTATCCAGACACAGGGAGAGAGTGCTCCTTTCCAGTCTGAGGGCCAGGAAAGAGAGTCCCCGAGAGCAACTGTCACTCTCCAAGTTGCCCCTCCCCACACCAACTGTCATTACTGTCCATCAATTTTCACTCCAACATTCCAACTCCTGTCTGCTCCACCTCAGTGGCAGAAATCCAGAGCTTGATTGAGATCAGTCCCAGGCTCCTGATCTATTTCCTCTGACTTCCAACATAGTCTTTAATCTACCCTGATGACAATCTTATTTTTCTTATTACATCTGTTGAAATTAACCTATATGTAAAATCTACTGTGCATCTTCTCTTTAGTTTCTAGATTTTCTCATGAGTGTGTTTTCTTTCTTTTGTTTTTTTAGTATGTCTTTGTAATACACAATGCTATTCTGTTCCACTCCATCCCTCTTTATCTGTTCTTTTTCTTTTGAATTAAATATATCATTCCAGGAGCATTTTTCAATCATAGATCTAATCCCCCAAAGTCTCAGTGATATTTTTGAGATCAAATTTCTTTTAGGGTCTCTAGTTCACCTTCCTTGCTAGCTATGTTTTGTGTATGAGATCTTCATTATTTTATTTAATACAATATGCTGACAAAATAGGCAAAGGTAGATTTTGTTGCTCTCTTTTTACAGATAAGAAAAGTTAAATAATTTTTCCAAAGTTACAAAGTAAGTAGGTGAACTGAAGTGGAACTTTAGTCTAGGGCAGTGTATGTACGTGTTAAAATGTAAAATTGTACAATAATTTTGTAGCATCATAATATTATATATACATATATATTATTTTTATTCATAAAAATCTTGAGGTAAAGAATTCATTTCAACCTATTATCTTATCAAATATTATATGAAAGTATATAGTACAAGTGAGGTTATAGAAAATACAACTCATTCTAAAGGGTACTCAGAAAAGAATAATATGTATTTTTCCTTTTCTTTTAAAAAAAGCTTTAGGAAATCCCTTGTATATAAGGCAGCTCAAGAATTTGAACATTCCCATGTTCTTAAAAGCATATAGGACTATGTAGTAGAGAGCCACCATACACTAGAATAATGATATGATTTGCATATCTTTACTACATATTTCCCTTATGTGATTTCCTGGGGCCAAAATCACATATTCTTCGTGATATAGAATATTTTAGTGTATTGAACTTCAGAATTTCTTGCACAAAACTGTAACTGTCTTCTAACTTTCAATATATTATTCCCTGAGGTCCATAAGAATGTATTTTATTGTTTTTAGAGGGTTTATTTTAATGTAGAAAATGGTACAGCAAAATGTTTTCTAGTAAAATTTATAAATGTTCTAGGGATCTATTTTTTAAATTAATTTCTCCAAGCCTTTAAATAGTGTCAATTTTCTAAATTCATTTTATTAAATTTTTAAAACTAGAGATGCTAAATGTTTTCATTCTAGAAATCAAAACACTCCTTAAGGCCTTACCTATTTTATTGAGAATTTATTGCCATTAAAAATGTCAGGATATTAAAAAGATTAGAGCACAACTTTACTTTCTTTTAATGAGTGGTAGCATGTGCCATCAGCTTTAGTTACTTTTTATTGTTATTTTGCTTAAAATTTTTCAAGGAATTTGCCTTATTTTTATAATATTATTTTTAAATTTGCTTAATTAGTCCAAAACATATTTCTTTAAAGCAAAGTAAATAAAAGAAAAACCTTAGCAAAATAGTGGGTGTGATAGAAAAATAATTTACGGAACAACTAAAAAAATGTTAAAATAAGAATTACTGAAAAAAAGCATAAATAGTAAAATTGGAAAAAAATACTGTTATCTCTATTGAAAATCAATATTGAAGTCAGGCTTTAGATGCTAAAAGTTCAGGAAATGTGTGGTGTCCTAAAGAATACTGACTTTAGAGTCTGATGACTAGGTTCAAATATTGTCCCAGACATTGTCTACCTATGTGAACTCTGCAAAGGTGCTCCAACTTTATGGTCTCAACTGTCAAATGTGATGATTGGTTTACATGGCTTCTGAGGTCCTTTTCTCCTTAAAATATATACTTTATAAATTTATATCCAAAATGCAGAATGTATAAAGCCTGTATGAGTCAGAGGCAGGACTTGAACTAATTTTACATATTTGGATATAAATCTTTGGGATTAAACTTCTTTGTTTCATTCTTGGAAGAGTGTAAATTCTGTGAGTTCTAATATTGTGTAGTTTTTAATCTTGCTCCTAATTACATCTTGCATTTCATAAAGTTAATATTTAATTTAAATCACATTTTCATAAATACTTGCTTTATTGCGCTATGAATTGACATTTAAAGGGCCTTTGAAAACTGTCAAAGTAGGTAAATTATTTCATTCAAGCATCATGACAATCTTGTTATGTACTACAAGTGTCATTATCTTCATTTTACAGATCAGAAAAGTGAGGACCGAGGAGGTTGAGTGACTTTCTCTAATGGCAGGACTAGTAAGTTTTTGAGGCAGGATTTGAATTCAGGTCTTCCTGACTTTAAGTTCAACACATTATCCACTATGGCATGATCCTTTATATTTGTTCATTCTATTGTCTCCTCTAACCACATCTCTCCCTCCTCCACTCCAGTCTCTGACACTTTATTACATACACATAGAGATGACATCAATTCAGTGTTACTTATAGACATCTTGTCCTTAAAATAAATCATTTAGGAATCATTATGTGAAGGGAAAATCATAGCTAGTTGTATTTTCAAAAACTGTTTGTATATTTTGATTCCCCTATACTATTGTTCAATTTCAATCATATATTTGTACATTAGTTGTTTGTGGCAGAATCCAGATTCTTTATATCTAACATATCAGATTTCTTCCACCAAAAGGATCAATGGTCATCTGATGAAGTTTTATTTTAATATGAAGGCACATAAAAGGAATAAAACCAATAAAATGAACATGCTTTTCAAAAGACTAAATTGCCAATTGAAGTATAAAATTATATTCGATGTGTCAGATTATGCATTGTTTTAGCCTTTTCTACCAAGTTAAACATTCTCTTTCTTCTAAAAAATCAGAGTACTGAGCAATTGAAGGAATATTACTTCTCTTCCAAGGTCATATCTTGAGGGTCTGGAAGGAGATACTAAAAAAGAATAAAAGGTCACTGAATCTACTCCCAATAATTATCTGACACATTTTCAGTAACCTGCTTTTATTTTTCTTATAGTAATATCATCTTAATTTTTAACTTTGCTATAACAGTGTTTCATAAATATTCATTGCTTAAAATAAATTAAACAGACTTTGTTTTAAAGTCAATATTGAGTTTGCTAATGAAAATGGTTTAGTTAATTAAGTAAATGGCAGCCCTCACTGAACTTCTTCAGAGCTATTTCCCCTAGTGATGTTATTTTCCTGAAGAAATGATGTGTAAAAATTAAACCCTTTTTACTCTCCATTGTTCTATCTAAGCTTCTAAATTGTCACTTTACATGTAGCAAACTGTTGCATGATGTGTAATTATGAGAGTACCATAATTTGATGGTAATAGGTAGGAGATAAAGTATTATGAAATTAGTTCATCTTCTTTTTTAATTTAGGAAGAGGTTGAAGTAATTTTAACCTATAAAAAATTGCATAGATATAACATCCAAATGCTAGAGCAGCATCAGTAAAACGATACAAAATTGTATGTTTTGTTTTGCAACTGAAGTTCTAAATGTAAATAAGCATGTTCTTTTTCTTCTTATTTTCTTCTCTTTTTTGAGTATTCTCTTTTCATACTCTTATTTTTCATCCTTCCTTCTTTTGCTCTCATTCTTTCTTGTCTCTTACTGTCCTTGTAGAAAAGAGGGAGAGCTAGAGGCCATAAAGTTAGGTGAATTCCAGACCCAAAGAATAGTCATTTATAGCTCAGTGTCAACTTGACTTTAGTGGAGTGCAAAAGGGATAATTCCTTGACCCTGTGATTGTATAATACCTATTAGTGACATAAATACATTGATGGAATCATGCAATTCAATCAAATTGAAATTTAAATAAGTCTGAGAGAGATTGCTAAAACAATAGATAACAAAGGTAGGATCTAAAAAAGAGATCAATAGGCAAGTTACCTAATAAGATTAAAATTTAATAAGACTAAATCTAAAGTTTTCCATTTGGCTTCTAGAAAATAAGCGTGTAATCACAGGATCAAGAAGATGCAGATTGAAACAAGGGGAAGAAATTTTACGAAATCTCATTTAACAGAGATTTAATATGAAATACTGTATTTGGATATTAAAAATGAATGGAATAGTTAATGATAATAAATAGTGTTTACATATACTTTAAGGTTTGTAAAAAACTTTACACATACCTATTTTATCCTCACAACCACTCTGAAAATTAGGTGTTATTATTATTACCATGTTACAGATGAAGAAACTGAGATAGACACAAGTAAGTGACTTATAAGCTTGCACATTTCTCCTAAGTGTCTAAGGCTAGATTTGTACTCAGGTACAAATTCATACACTATGCCATATTCAGGCCTCTAATAACAGGATAAATGAATAATAATAATGATAATTTATATGGTATTTTATGTTTGCAAAGGGATTTGTGTGTATTCTGTTTTTTGAGCTATCTCCTTGTGAATTAAGGTTAGTATTTTTATTATGACAATTTTACAGATGAGGAAACTGAGACTCTGACAGATTTAAGTGACTTATCCATACTATGGCTGTCAGAAGCCAGATCTGAACCATCATCTTCCTGATTCCATATCTGGCATTATAATCATCTTACCGCACTTCTTCTCCTAAATGGGAAAGATATAACTAAACATTTCCTCTGCAAAAAAGAGTTGGGATTTTAATGTACTATAAAATCAATAGGAATCATCAGTGTAGCATGGCAGCAAAACACTAATATTCTAGTCAATTTGTCAATTTCCCCCTCCAATCCATTCTTCTAACTAAAGATCTTAAATGCTTCCTATTTCTTTGTGCTATACAATTAGATCAGCCATACTAGAGTACAAAGCCTCAATGGATCTGTTTTAATTCTTGTATATTATTTGCCTTTTGATTTCATTAACAAATTCTCTGAAAATAATCTCACCAAGTGGAATGTCACATCACTATGTACTCCGGCTTTTCTTTTTCCTTGACTACTTTTCTGTGATTTTCAAGGTGCGATCACTCATATATTTTTGTCCTACTCTGAAGAATTTGGCAATTGATCTTGCCATGTCTTTAAATTTGAAAACTTCATGTGGAAGAGAGTGAGCCTTATTGTCCATGGCGTCAGACTAGAGAACTGAGAAGCATAGGTTGACAATTAGAGTGAAACAAACTTTAATTCAATTTCTTCCAGAAAGAACAACTTCCTGACAATCAAAACTGTCTAAAAATAGAATAGTCTCCCTGAAGTCTTCACCCAGTGGCTAAATGACCTCTTAATGGAGGTATTGTAGAGAAAATTAGGAGCAGATTAAAACTCCTGCCAACCATAAGATTCTCTGATCAGTACTGGTGCTGGGAAAACAATAGCTAAGAGTGGAAAGAAGAATGCATGATCTACCACTTCATTAATTAACTCTCATTGACACCTCATTAATTAACTCTTCCTTCTTGATGAGTAATTCCTCCCCTTCATATTCTCATATGCTGAGCAGATAGCCTTGAAAATGTCAGAAGTTCTCATTAATAATTCCATCTTTTCTATCAGTAATTTTCATGTGGCACATCATCTGTTTACAAATTCCTGGGGAATAGTGAGACCAAAATGTAAGAGTCCTCATTTCTAGAAGGAGGGGGTTGGACTACATTATTTCAAAGGTGCTTTCCAGCTCCAAAGCTATTGATTGTTTTGAAGCATGTCTGTAAATCATTCTTAATTTCTACATGGGGCTAGGCTGTGTTCCTGACCTACCTTTAAACATGACATTTTCCCCTAAGATAAGAAAAAAGCAAATCTTTCAGTTAGAGTCAGCAAACTACTTGAGCTGAATGCAGCTCTGTTCGCACTATATTGTTGAGATTATATGCGTTTGAGATATCTGTATGTGTATTCTACTGTTTCAGCTACCTCTTTGTGAGGTAGGGAGAGTATATTTTATTATGCCATTTTGCAAGTAAGAAAAATGACATTGGCAAGTTAAGTGATCTGTCCGTACTGTGGCTATCAGAGGCTATATTTAAATCCTCAACTTCTGATTCTACATCCAGCATTTTAGTATAGATAATATATATTATATATGATATATGTATATATATAATATATGTGTATATGTATCATACCTATATGAAGAGAGAGAGAGAGGGAAAGAGAGAGAAGCTATAAATTCTTGCCTCAGGGGAAGAAGACATCAAATGGATAAAATGCTAAAATGCTATGAAAATGAACTCTGTGCAGTCTGTACTTAAAAAGCATTGTTAAACTAGCAAATTTCTGGGCAGTTAGATGGTGCAGTTGATAGATGGCCAAGCCTGGAATTAGAAAGACTCATCATCTTGAGTTCAAATCTGGCTTCAGACACTTACTAGCTGTGTGACTCTGGTTAAGTCACTTAAACCTGTTTGCCTCAGTTTCTCATCTGCAAAATGACCTAGAGAAGGAAATGGCAAACCATTCCAGTATCTTTCCCAAGAAAATCCCACTCCAAATGGAGGTAATGAAGAATGAAAATGAGTGCATATCAACTAAAGCATATGTACTCTCTCTTTCCCTCTCCTTGTCCCTCTCTCTTTTTCTGCCCTTCTTTCTTTCTCTCTCTCCTCTGTCTCTCTTTATCACTCTCTTTTGTTTTTTTAAGAAAAATCAAGGTCACATCAGCTTTGTAAAACATGTACTTTCCTACTTTTTAATCTTGTATCATGTTCTACCTATCTGGGAAACCTTTGATGATGAACCAATAATGCGTGTCTGTAGCCAATGGACCAGATTAGCTAAAATCTTCCATAGAAGAATCCCATATCTAGATTTCTGACCAGGACAAAATGACTTTTTAAAAAATATATTTGCAGAGGGACATATGAGAAATAACACTATCCTCATCCAGAGGAAGAACTGTGGGAGCAGAAACACAGAAGGAAAAAACTGTCTGATCACATGGTTCAATGGGGATATGACTGGGGATGTAGACTCTAAATCATCATCCTAGTGCAAATATCAATAATATGGAAATAGGTCTTGATCAATGACACATGTAAAACCCAGTGGAATTGTGTGTTGGCTACAGGAGGGGGGTGGAGGGAAAGAAGGGAAAGAACATGAATCTTGTAACCATGGAAAAATATTCTAAATCATCTAATTAAATAAAAATTTCAAGAAATATATATATATAGATAGCAACTCTCACAGACTTTCTGCTCAGGCATGGAAGTCTTGCAATCTACAGTGGCAAAGGGCAAACTATATTCAGAACATCTAGATCTTTTGAAATATTAAAGCTGCTCTCTGTCTTTTAGCTCTCTTGGGATGCCGATTATATTTACACACATTTATATTTCAGGTGGGCATGATATTTTTTCACATTCAACTATAATATACTTTTAGGACAGGAAAGAATACCTTTTTCTTGTGGTTTCGGTCCTATTCACTGTTAGAGTTTGTTCATCGCCTCTAGCATTTAGCACAATGCCTTGTACAATGTAGGGGCTCAGTAAGGATATTTTGAATTGATTTGAATGGCCTATTTTTATACCCTAATTTTTTCTCTAAATAATTACATGTGGCTGTGGGTGGCCAAAATATACATTTGACTTTCCAAGGAGCCTAAAGACCCATCAACTATACAGAACTGGGCCAGCAGGTGGTGCTCCCTGGTTGCTTGAGACATTGCCCATAGGCGAGATCTGGATATGTTAGGAATCTAGCAAAAGAATAGCATTCACAGAGATTCAAAGTAGGATGCCTGTGCAGCATGGGCTAAAGCCAATAGATAGTCATGGGGTCCCTAGATCATCCCAGAAAGACATGGCGGAAGTCATTCCAGTGGAGCAGTAGATAGAGAGTTTGGCTTATGTTTCTGGAAGAGCTAAATTCAAATTCTGCCTCAGATTTTGACCTGCTCTTTCACCCTTTAGCAAGTCACTTAATATTATCTGAAAATGGGGTTAATACTACTACCTGGCTTTCAGAGTTATTGTGAGGCTCAAATAAGGTAACAAACAAAGCATTGCTAGGTATTTAGTAGTAGTTTTAAGGTCTGAGACAAGTTGTTTAGATGCCTCCCAAATGCAGAGGGAAGAAGGGAAGGGAAGAGAGGGAAATGAGGGGCCTTTGATTTTATTTCTGACTGGGAATTTGGAAATCTGAAAACATAGCTTAGCTTATGTCCTCATAGCACTCATATCAAGAAACTTTGCTGTCTTTTGGACAGCAAATTGAGATTATTGTGGATAAATGACTTCAAACTAAAATACATATTTAGTCACAAATATTTATTACTGTGAGATGGTTGTGTTTTGGGAAAACAAGTTCTGCACAGGATTCAGGAAATCTTAGCTCTTCCTTTTACCAGCCATGGAACCCTGTATAAGTGACTTGATCTTTCTGAAACTCAATTTCCTCAGCTATAAAATGGGGATGATATTACCTACTCTACTCTTTTGAGTTGCTAAGGAGATGAAAGAATTGAAAATATTCTGAGAAGTATAAATCCTTACACAAATCTAAAGTTTTTAAGGATGGAAGAGAACTAAATTATTTCTTAGACATTTCTGGTAGCATAAAATTTCTTAACATTCATTTTTTTTAATTTCAAGTTTTAGTTTTTCTTCCTGCCTTTAGCTCCTCCCTCACTGGTTGAGAAGATAATCAGTATGATATAGTTGGGCAAAACATATTTCCATATTAGTCATCTTACAAAAAAAAAACAAAAACAAGAAAATTAAGTGAAAAAAAGTATGTTTTAATCTGCACACAGAATTCATTGGTTCTCACTTTGGAGATAATTGCATTTTTTCATCAAAGGTCCTTTGGAATTGTCTTAGATCATTGTATTAACCAGATAGCTGCCTTTCACAGTTGTCATTATTGCAATGCTTCTATTACTGTATACTGTTTTCTTGGTTTTCCTCACTTTATTTTGCATCCATTCATATAGATTTTCCAAGGTTTTTATGAAATTATTGCTCAAAAGTATTCTCTCATAATCATATGCCACAATTTGTTCAGCCATTATGTAATTGATGGGCATCCCCTCAAATTCCAATTTCTTTTGTACCAAAAGAGCTATAGCATAACATTTATTACAAAATCAGATCCCTACAAGTAAATAGTATGTATGTATATATATATATGAAAATTAAAATCTGCCTTATTGTGTTCTAGACATTTACTTCAACTATTTAAGAACTTTTAGTATTGTTTTTAATATTTCTTTGAGATCTCTGCTTTGAGCCCCACCAGAGTTCATTTGTAGACTCTGCCACTTACTAGTAGAATAGCCTCGAATAGTTCAATTTCACTTCATTAAATATCCATCTTTTCATTTTAAAAATATGATTGAACAATCCTATACTAGCCAATTCACAGGGTTGTTGAAAGTATCAAATTAGACATTGTACATTAAGTGTTTTTAAAAGCATGAATTGATATGTAAATATGATCTAAACTTTTACCAAAGTATTTTATTAAATTTATTTTAAGTATTTTTTTCAAGGTTACATGATCCATGTTCTCTCCATCCCTTCTTCTTTCATCTCTCCCAGAGCTGACAAGCAATTCTACTGGGTTATATATATGTGTGTGTGTGTGTGTGTGTGTGTGTGTGTGTGTGTGTGTGTGTGTGTATTATCACTCAGTGCCTATTTCTATATTATTATTTTTTGTAAGCATTTTGAAACCAAAACCCCAAGTCTTATACCCATATAAAGAAGTGATAAATCATATGTTTTCCTTCTGTTTTTCTACTCCCACCATTCTTTCTCTGGAATTGGATAGCATTCAAAGTATTACTTTTAGAGATCAATGAATTCAACTCCTTAATTAAACACAATTAACAGAGGTAGCATAGGGTAGTAGAAGGAATATCGGATTTAGAATTAGAGCAAGTAGATTCGGATTTTATCTCAGATTTGATCTTTCATATTATCAGGGTGACTTAAATACTTTGCTAATCTGTAAAATTAGAGGACTAAACTAAATAATCTGTAGTCTGGAAAAGGTTTAGTAAAGAAGAGAATACAGCTAGGTGGTATAGTAGAGTGCTCAATTTGAGTCAAGATAACTTAGATTCTTATTTTGACTCAGATACTATTTTCTCAACTGCTAATGGGGGAATTGTAAGCAATTATGTCCATGGTTCCTTTCACCTCTCAATTTATAATCCTGTGATTGAACCATTAATCAAAAAGCATATATTAAGCAACTAGTGTGTGCCCAGAAGAGAAGCTTGTGGATTAATGAATAAAAGATTGATCTGTGAGTGGAAAAAAGACCATCTCATTTTACAGATGAGTAAATAGAGGCTCAAAGAGACTAAGTGATTTCTCTAAGGTCACAAGGTAGTAAGAACTCATTTAGATGTTGAATATGTAGTAGCTGCATTGAATCGAATTGAACTAACCCTTCATGTTTCCATATTCTATGACATCTCTTATGCAGTTTATAACATCAATCATGGAAGATGTATCCACAGGAAACTTATGTATATTTCTGGGGGACATCGTATGGGACGGATGGAGAATGGGATAGAGAGAGCTCTAAAGTCTATGACCTAATGACAGAAGCAGTTATAGAATCTAAGTCTCCCAAATCCTAATCTATGGTTCTTTCTGCTGATTTTGCTCTTGTACCATAGTTATTCAAGTATAATTAATGTAATTTGTACTTAGTGGTTTGAGAAGATTCCTACTACTCAGAAAGAATGGCTCATATTGAAAGGAAGAAAAGGAAGTAAAATTTGCTTTGATTTTTAGATCTCTCAGCTTTCCCTTTCCAGGTCAAACTTGTTTTTGTTTTTGTTTTTCTCTCCAATCCTGTGTGGCCCTGCTTCAGATATACCACAACCCTTGCTTGTACTGCATTTCAAGATAGCAGAGTAGACCCTAAGAAAACAATAGAAATGGTAGTACAAATTCCTTTTTTCAGAATTTTTAGCTTATAGATAACCACTATCATAGAATATTAGGATAATAAAATTGGAGGTAGAAGGGGCTTTAGAAGCCACCCAGTCTGAGTCCCTCATTTCAGATATAAGGAAACTAAGACCCAGAGAAATAATGTGACTGATAGATGGTCAGCTGGTGACTGATAGATGGTCAGCTGGTCAGTGACCAAGTTGGGATTCAAACTGAAGTCCTCTCACTACATATCCAGCATGCTTTTCATTATACTATCTTGCCTTTCTAATACTAATCTCATTATCCTATCCTACATTTCCACCCACAGTTTGACAGGTTAAGACCACTATCATTAAGGAGAAAATTAGAGAAAAAAGAAGCTCAGATATGACCTGAACGTTGATCTAATCAATTGCCCTGCAATAACCTACAGATGAGTGATTTGAGCACATTTAAAAAGTCAATGTGAAAATTTCAATATAAAAGTCTTTAATTTCTTCAGAAATACAATTCTGGGCTAACTGCACTCAGCATAAATTAGAGGAATGCCAGAAACATAAAATTCTGATTTGGAAGTTATTAAAACACAAGAATTATACTTTAGCATTCCCTAGCTTTTGTGATAATCCTCCTTCAAGTGAAAAAAAAAAGCTTATGTTCTCTAGAAGGTAACAGTATAGGTATGATAAAAATTAAGTTGTAGGAGAGTCAGGAGGAGTGCTTTAGAATGAAAAGACAAGGAGGAGAAAATTTATGGCATGAGTTCAGAGAATGAAATTTGAGGAGGAAGAACATACTAACTATCTTATCAAGTTTCATTATTGTGACATATAAGGTGAACCTTGAAGAAAGAAAATTATTTAAAAATAATTTTCAGAGAAAATTAATGTATTCTTTACATGGGAGATAAGCCTATATGAATGCATGGAAGTGAGAGATGACAAATTGAATTCAGAAAACAGACAAAAGTCCAGGTTGCCTGGAATGTGAAGTATGTGAAAGAAGGCAAATTGGACTAAGAATCAAATGGGCTTTAAATGTCAAGCAAAGCAGTGGCATGGCCAAGTGTGCACTGGGAAGATATTTTCAATAATAGGACTTAAATGTGGGAGAAACTAGAGACAAAGAATTACAAGGTTATTACCTGTCAAGAAATGAAAAGTCCCTTCAATAGAGGGTTATCTTTGAGCAGAAAGTTGTGAGATGTTAGAGACAGACAGAAACTAGTAACAAACCAAACATTGTTGATTAAAGGAGATGGAGAACACAAGAATGACTCTACCATTTAAAGACTGTTGATGAGAAAGATTTTAGGTAATGTCATCAGCAGAAGAAAAGTTGGGTGGAATGGGATGTTTTGGGGAGAGAAGATATTGATTTCAATTTTTAGACAAGTTATTTTGGAAGTATCAGCAACAAATTTAGTGATGATGCCATTGTAGGGGTTGGAGTAACTCTACCTCTAGTTTTCTTTCTTTTGGGAAATATGAGTTTTAACAATTCTTCCACAAAACTAAGTTGCTTTTGCCACTGACTCCTATCCCATTTTTTCTCTTTAAAAAAATAATCTATTTCCTCTTTTAAAAACATGAACTTTTTATCATTGCTTCTTGTTTTTACATCATAGTCACTTTGACATATTTATCACACTTCCCAGAAAGTTTTCCTCTATAATAAAGTAAAAAAAAAAAACTAAGCAAAATCACTTGACTCTAAGACCAAAAGACATTCTCTAGAAGATGAGTAGTCATGATTAGTCACAACTATAATCAAATATTTTTCAAAAAGAAAGTGACCAAAAATTTAAATGTTCCTTTTTTATTATGAACTTGAGTGAACATCAACAAACATGAATATTTCTATACAAAGAAGAACAGGAAAAAAAGTACTGTGTATTAAAGTGAATTTGACCATGTGGGACTTATTTTTGTATATGTCAAATTTAGTAAAGTAGTTCTAATACTGTCCTGCTTGTCTATGTTCTCTTCTGAGTTCTCCTTTTCTCTCTTCTGTGTGATTTTTTTTAATAAAACCCTTAATTTATGTCTTAATGCTTGAAGTAGAAAAGCAGTTAAAGGGCTAGGCAATGGGGATTTAGTGACTTGCCTAAGGTCATGCAGCTAGGAAGCATAGAAGTCAAAATTCAACTCAGGACCTTTATCCATTGAGTTATTTAGCCCTTGTGAAATTTTTCTAATTACCCATTGATATTTTTATTTTCTTAATTTCCCTGGAATTTTCTTTTAGTATTACTATCACAACTTGCCCCCACGTAATAAGGGACTATTTTGATTGGTAATTGATAACTAAAGATCAGGCTGTTACCTACTTTCTTCCTCCCTTCCTCCCCTCCCCCTTCCTTCTTCTTCATCTCTCTTCTTCTAAATCAAATCAAGGTGAGTCTTATGATATCTCAAATGACATACTCTTTCTCCTCTTTATCTTATGTAAGGGGTTTATCAGGGAAGACAGGGAAGGATAAGAAATGGAAGTAAGAGGGTTGGGGATTCCCTAATACTACAATGAGTCTTAGTTTGGAGGATGGTGGAATATTTCAATTGGGAGAAATGGCTGATAGGTCTGGAAGTTAGCAAATCAGAGAGGGAGAGAGAGCTAAACTTTTGTCCTTCTTTCTTCTCTCTTCAAAGCCAAAAGACAACCTCTCTGTCTTCATAACCCTTCAGTGCATCTGTTCCTTTCTTCAACTGCTTCTCCCGGTAACATTCCAAATAGAACAGTCGTTTAAATGACAGATCATCAGTTTCAGCTACTCCTGTCTTGTTACATGCTTTCCCACTTTCTCTCTTCCACACCACCCATCTTCCCAATCTCTACTCACTTAAAAAAAGAGCCCATAAAAAGAAATTGTCTTGCAAAAACAACAAACAAAAAATGTCTCCTACTGTTACCATGTGTGAAAGCAAATACTTTCTGGCAAGAGGTGGAAAGCATCAGTCATCACTGCTCTTTTGCAGTTGTGATTCATCTTTGCTTTGATCATAGGTCACTGGTGGCTGCTCTTTATCATAATTTTCTTGAGGACAAACTAAAACATGCATTTCACTTTAGAGGGGATTGAAATATACATTTATTGAACTAGATAAATTATCATCTTAGTCTTCAAAACACTAAAACATCATATAGGGACTTATATTTTCCCAAAAAAAATTCCTAACTTGAATTAAAAACATCATTTTTAAATCATTCTGTTCAGAATAAAGCAAAGAAGAAGAATTTTATGTCATAAAAATGATGTTCTGCTCTGGTAGATGAGCTCTGGAAACAATAAAGTTGTTGGCTAGTAAATAATGAGAAAGAAACACTTCAGTATAATACCAATGCAGTAGTCAAGTTAGCATATGAATTTTAATATCTCTACATCATTTAATTTCTAAAAATAAATCCCATCTGCTTTTTGATAATTTTGATTAAAAAACCTTTCAGATAATGTTGCATTGTCAGAGTTTTCTCTATGCTTTGAGGGGAAAATATATTTTTATGCACAAACCAAAGTGACACTGAATAAGGCTAGAATTGTTGTTTTATTTGTTCTACTGCTATATGAGACTGGGTTTTACATTTTCCTTTGCAATGATATTGCATGTGCATGTGTGTGTGTGTGTGTGTGTGTGTTATACACTGATTTCTATGAAATTACAACTGAGAAGAGAAACAATGTTATTTAGAAATTAATTTTAAAGAGCAGAGGAGTATCGTAAAATATGACTATGGTGTTTAGTTACTGAATATTGATTGTAATATATTAGTACCCAGTAACTTATTTCTAGTTATGATGAATTTCAACAACTTTGATAGAGGTGTATACAAAGACAGTGCTCAGATTTAACCTTTTTCTTTTTCAAGCAGGCAACTACTTAAGCAATTTTTTTTTAAAGAATCCAATTTTAAGGATAGTGTAGACATCTTACATAACATATTCTTTATGAAAGGAGAGCTGGGTAATAGGATTATTTACATATATTGGAGCTTCTATTCTTGGAGTGACCATTGGAAAGAGGAAAATTGAATTTGAATAATATCAAATATATCTGATCTCAGAAAATTCCATATTTTATTTCTCTGAGATTTATTAGTATTCTCAGGAATGTTGAAGAATGAAATAGAAGCCACACTGTTTATCAGTGAAGTGCTTGTAGGCATGTAGATGGTCATACATGCTTACAACCCTGTTTTTGAAATGAAATGATAGCTATTGAAGTGTCAATAAAGAAGCATGTCCAAATTTAACATGTCTTAAATCTTTGGTAGATATTAGAGGACATAACTTCAAAACTGATTGGATGCTAAAAAATACTAAGAAGTGCCTAACAAGTATATGTACTAAGAAAGTTAAGAATTATTCTGCCACGCAGTTATGAGTTGCTTATGTTTTAATAAGCTGAGAAATTAATTACGAGACTACTGCTTATGGCCATTAAGCATTATTCAAAAGCTGACAAGTTTAGTATGCTAATAACAAGAGAATACCCCAGTGGCTAAAAAGATATTATTCATTCTCTTACTGAGTGAAAACTCTTCTGGAGTTTTCATTTATGCCACTCTGCATTAGGTCTGGAATAGCAACCAACAAAACTTACCTGTGATCATAGAAGGTAAATAAAGGGACAACCAGTAGTTCCTAACAAGAACCTTCTTTTTAGTATTTATTTGAAAAGAAAATGTGGAAAATATATTCCTGCGATTAATGCGAGTTAAGTACAAATTCTTTTTCTATAAATTCTAAAGGAAATTTTACTTTGTGAATTGCAATTAGATCCCAAGTATTAACATTTTAAATGATTATCCTCTAGCTATGCTATTGTGAAAGAAAGACCCTGTCATTCAAAAAAAATGAATTATACATGATCACTTTTTAAACCATATGTAAACATATTTTAACCTGGTTGCATATAATCACATGCTTTTCATTTTTATATTCAAAATAACTTTATTAATTTTCCAGAAAAAAATGAGATTAGTAGATTCATTTTTTGGCTAGGAGACAAGTGGTTAAAAAAAATTCACTAATATAAATAGAGAAATATCTTTCCAATTTTAGTTTCTTTTGTAGCTTTTATTTGTGAAAATGGGAAAAAATAAGAAAAATTACATCTTCAAACAAAATTTCTTATTTATATATGGTACACGAGAAGAATAATGGAATGGTACATATACAAATATATATATTATATATATAAAATACCATATAAATATATGTATACATACAAGAACCTGTATATATGCATACAAATATTCATTTATTTTAAAATTATATACAAATATGCAAATGCATGTAGAATTTGATGACAAATTTATGCATATACATATTTTATATATACATATATATAATTTAAATCTATTTCTACATATTTTTACCTTGGTCTTTAGAGTTTAATGACCAAACCAAACAAAGAGCAGATAAGAATCTTTGTTGCTGATGACTAGGTTCAAAGTTATTTGGGGGATCTACTAGAGCACAAAACACTGTGTTCTTCAGGAATACTTTTGTGTAAGATATGGCACTTGAGTTGCACTAAGAAGCAATGGGAAGTCAGTTAAGCTTCTTGAGCAGAGGAATATCATTACTAGATCTGTATTTTAGGAAGACTCATTTTACAATTGTGGGAAGAATGGAATGCAATAAAGAATAAAATCAAGGAGAACAATTTGGATATTATTTCACTGGTTCCAAAAGAGAGATTTTATGAAAAGAATATTCTGGATAGTAGCAATAGTGTGGACAAAATTTGGCAACTGACTTGATACAGAGGGTGAGGGAGAGTAGAGAGTCTATAATATGAAAGTTGTGAGCCAGGGATACACAAAGCATAGTGATACCATCAACAGAAATAAGGTAGTTAGGAAGAGGAAGAGGAATGTGTTTGAGAAGAGCCAATGTTGCATCGAAATGAAGATGTCGAGAAATGAGAGTAAGATGTATAAATTTGAAAGTTATTATCATTCAATAATGATTTAGAATCCCAATCCAACCTGAATCTTCTCCTTTTACCCTCCATTTCCATCTTTTTGTCAGTGGTCAATCCTTCAGCAGCATAGGACTAGATTCCAGGAGGTATTTCACCCTTTTCAACTTTAACCTTTATCAGTATTTATCAAACCTTATTAATTATCCATCTCCATCCTGGCCTACTACATCTGGGGCATTCACTGTAACTGCTTCAGCCCAAATCCACCATATTGCTACTCCCTAGCCATCTTCGTTGTCCTGTCCCTCCACTCCATGCTGGCCCTCCAATTCTTCTCTAAAACCAGACTATTGATTGTTGAATGCTCACCATAAGTAGCCTGATTCTGACCTACCATGTTGCTACCTTTCTCTATGTTCCTATTATGTTATTACTTATATTTACTTCTCTCCTGTTGCCTTCTTCATCTCTTGCCCATGAGAACAATAATTAAATCAATGACATTTACATACGTACACAGCCAAGTGAAATACAAACTGGGGAGTAGGGAAAAACTTTTACAGTTGTGGCGAATGGGCAACTTCTTTTATAAGACACAATGGGATCTGAACTTATCTTTGTATTGACCTAAAGATTCCAAAACACTAAGTGCTGTGGTCATGAGGCAGTGCCCTTGTGGACATGTCAGTTCATACATAGCTCTATCAATGCATTCACCATCCCCAAGACCAAAACAACCCTACCTAGCCACCTTGCTTTTCCATCAGTTGTCTTCCTGCATTTTCCTCTGTCTTCAAGAACAATGACCATCTTCATTTAGAATTTTTATCTCCACTCCTTGGCACAGTACATAGTATATAGTGAGTATTTAATAGATGCTTTTTAATTCTATAACCCACTCTGTCATGTTCAGTGGGACACGATCTAGATTAAATAAGATACAGTCTCTTGTCTCTAAGAGCTTCCAGGTGTGGTGAAAATTTATCACACCAATATAGGAGCTCCAAGCTAAATAACAGGTTTATTGAGAGGAGGCCCACCTCACAATAAAGCTAGACCCTGGTCCCATCAGAACCAGAGACCCTGAGCCTTAGAAATGGTGTCTTTTTATAGAGAGAAATCTTACAAGTGCTGATTAAGCTAGTGAATGCAAAAGAAGATCACTTTGGTTGGTAACTTAAGTCCCTTGTTATTACTGTATTTTCAATGGCCTTTGCAATCTTGGTGTCTTTTACTGACAATATGAGTCAAGAGTTTGGTTAACACATTTGGAAAAACAAGAGTGGCCCTCTACTTCCAGTGTGATCATCTTGAGCTTGCACCCAGCAGGGTGTGGTGGGCTTGGTAGTAACTTTCCATTATAGGCTTAAGGTCAAAAGATATAAACAAGATTTGATACCACACTAAACTATAACTTTCTTAGCTAATCCCTATAATTTTATAAAGCAAACTGTATCACTTTTGTAACACTAATGACTGTGTTACAAAAATAATCATAAAGGCAAATACTGTTATAATCATAAAAGGGAGTGGGAGTTTCACACTTACACAGGCTAGTAAGGGAGATAGGACAGAGTGAGAGAGAGGGAGAGAGACAGACAGACAGACAGAGACAGAGAGACAGAGACATAAAGAAGTATTACAAAATTATATTGGTTAAATGTACAAGAGCACAACCAAATACTATTTAAATTATGAGTGAGAGGGAATTAGTAGACCAAATGCTCAGTGATGATTTCATACAAAAAGTTGTCATTTTGGCCACGACATAAATGACAAATAGAATTTCATTAATTGGAGTTAGACCTGGCAAAGGTGGACATGTAATGTCTGGGAAACTATTTAAACAAATACATGGAACTAGTATGGCTTGAAATGTGGTCAGGATATGCCAATTTGACTACAGTTTAGCTCATAAAGAATGGAATAGTACAAATCAAGGCTAGAAAGTTATGGGAAGGATATATTATAGAGAACCTGAATAATGCCTAAAAATTTGAATTTTATTTGGTGAAAAATGGGGAACTACCAAAGGGTTTTGAGTGTTGACATGATATGATCATATTTATACATTAGAAGAAATAATCTTGAGGCAAGGTGAGCAAGGAATCCAGACACATGGCATCAAGAAAATTAGTTGAGACCATCAGAATATAAGTTATATGAGGCATTGGGTTAGATTGGTGATGTTTGAAAAAGACAAGGGGAGTAGGGCAGCTGAGTGACTCAGTGATTTGAAAGCCAGATCTAGAGTTGGGAGGTCCTAGGGTCAAATCTGACCTCAGACATTTCCTAGCAGTGTGACCCTGGGCAAATCATTTAACCCCCATTGCCTAGCCCTTACCACTCTTCTGCCTATTGGTTCCAAGACAGAAGGTAAGGGTTTAAAACAAAAAGACAAGAAAAAGACAAGATGGAAAAAGACAAATATGGGAAGTAGGATGTTTCCAAAATGGTGGATATGTGAACATAAGGAATTAAATGATTGGATCTGAAGACACAAGATGAGAGGTAATCAAGCATAATTTTTAGTTATTACTCTCCCAGTATCCACTCAGATTAGTAGGCTGGGTCCTCAGAGAATATCTGTCACATAACCCCTTCAGAGGTTTGTGGGTAGCCCTAAGGGTCTGGGAGTGGTCTCACTATTTACTTCGGGAGTCCCCACTTCTGTACTTGTGTCAATAAAGATTAGTGAGGCAATCTTAAATCGTTTTCAGGAATGACAATATGCTTAAGTATGAAGTAAAAATAGTTGGGGCAAAATATCCTCACCGAATTGAGGGGACTCACATGTGAATATAAAATTGAGAAGGAAGTGGATTTAAACAGAAGGGACATGACATGGAAAAAGAGACAAAGTTCCTGGAAGTGTTTTCCTGCCTTTCAAGGGATTGTTGTTAAGTTCTCTCTGGGCAGGATACAGCTTTCTTCTATGGTCATTGTTGAACACCTTGCATGTTTCCTTAGTTCTTGCTCCCACTGATATTTATATAAGTTAATTTTGGAATGGGGAAGGAAGGTGATATACAAAAGGAGAAGGTACAATTAAATAAAATGAATTTATTAACAAAGAAGAGATGAAGGGAAAAGGACAAGGGAAAGGATTGCATCTGACTCTTATCCCAGTTATTAAACCCACTATCTAACTACTGTAAACTAAATACTTAAGTTTCCTAAGGGTAAGTCCAACAGAGAACCAGATTTCTCACACACAGAGAGTCCTTGGTGGATCAGGTACAGGAATCCAGCTGAGTCCTCAGATGTCCCAGGAAAGAGAGGCTCCTCCAAGTTTCCTCTCTGTTCACCAGAATGTATGGGAAAATTACTCTCACCCATGTTTGATGGTATTCAAGGCAGCTTACAAGATGTCCAGGAGAGTCCAGGAGAGCCCAAATCTACACCCTTCAGGCTTGACCTTTGGCTCCGGACAGACAGCAGGAAACCTGTCTCTTCAACAGCTTGGAACTCTCACCCAGCCAGCTCAGGGAGAATTCTGAGCCTTGAGGGCTGTCAATCAAACTCTTGCTACATATTCCAGGAACTCTGCTATGATGCTAATAAGCAGTTCAAATTCTTCAATTCTTCAGTACTTATAAGGTCTCATATCTCACCCACGTCTCACTTGTGACTCCAAAAAACTCTATCACAATTCAGTAAAACTACGTTAGAAGATGGGTTAAACCAGTTTGAGGATAACTGACCAACCTTAAAACTATCTGAGAATTAGGGGCATGTCTGCCCCAAACACATGAAGACTTCCCCCAGTGGAATGGATAGATGAGAACAATTTGTCCTGATGCATAAAGGTGAAGCAGTTGCTCTGGGGTGCTTAGAACTTACATGGAAGCTGTCTAAGTCATCTACTGTATCCTAGGCCCTTTCAATTCATCTTGACTTTCTCTGCCACTGGACTTTGGTGACTCTGGAAAAGAAAGTGAGACTACAACTTTTCCTTTCTTAAATCCAACTCATGTTCAAGTCAAGATATCACCCATGTGATGGCATTGGTCCTGTTTTAAGATGAAAGATGAAAAGCATACATATGGAAGGTCAACATCTAATCAATGGAGAGGAAAGGGGGGAAATAAATGCATTTCTCTTTCCCCATTTTCCCTATCCACCTAAGAAATAGGTTTTTAAGGGTTTGACTGGAATGGCTTCTCTTGCTCAGCTGGTTAAGCACTCAAAGATGATTGTCAAACTGGTTTTCTCCTTTATGTAATCCACAGGGCATGAATGAATCTCTTCAGTCAATCTCAATATTCTTTCAGTGAAGTGTCACTCCATTTCAGCCAGTGGCTTTCAACCCTTCCATATTGATCAAGGACTACTCACAACCAACCTAATGCCCTTAATTGATTATTTTAGTAGACATTCTTACTTGAAACATATATTAAGGCATAGTATCTTTTTAGTTACTTCAGTTGGAATGGAGTTGATAAGTTCATTAATTTAATTGATTCTCCATCATTACATGAGCTAATTTTATTAGGGAAATGGTAGTGCCATTGACAGAAGATGAGATGTAAGGATTTAGGGGAAATAGAAGAAAATTGATTTGGGACATGCTGAGTTTGGGGTGGAAATTATATATATATGTGTGTGTGTGTGTGTGTGTGTGTGTGTGTGTGTGTGTGTAGGTAGAAATAGAAGATGGCCTATAAGAAGATGAATTAATTATAAATAACTATTCATTATTTAAGCTATCTTATCTTATATTCTTCATCTACTAGATTGGATAGTTGGTTCTTATTCCAACCAAACATTATTTTCCTATTTAAAAAAAAAACATTCAAATGTCAGCTTTTGATGTTTACTTATATAGCTCTGTATTGGAATTACCACAGAGATTGTACAGGCTTGCCTAAACTCCACCAGCCACCGATTTTGTGGGAGTGGGGGATATATTGGAAGAAAGAAAAAGAAACCAGGTCCAGAAATGGAGAATTTAAAGTTCATCCTAAAATTTGATGCCATATGAATCTTCCAAGACTGAGAAAGCTTGTGCCTTCATTCTTCTCACAAAGACTCTGAAATCCAACTTTTGGAGCTGTAGTTCCAGCTGCCAGTAGAGAGACATACATTTCATGGGTGAAGCCTGTCATAGACTGAACAATGATTGGTGATATTCTTTTCCTTTCTTCCTTGATTTTGAATGGCAAAATACATGATTCTAGTAATATAGCAATTCCAAAGACAGTTCCAAACAACCATCAGGGTCAGAGAAGGAGAATCTTTTTGTTTGTTCGGTCATTTTTCCATTGTGAAAGATGCTTTGTGACTCCATTTTGGGTTTTCTTGGCAGAGATATTGAAGTGGTTTGCCATTTCCTTCTCCAGCTCATTTTGCAAATGAGAAAACTGATGCAAATAGGGATAAGTGACTTGTCCAGGGTCACACAGCTAGTGCTTGAGGCAAGATTAAACTCACATAAAGGAGTCTTCCTGATTCCAGGTCCATCATTCTATGCACTGTGCCACTTAGCTGCTTTCCAGAGAATCAGAGACACCCAAATGCTCAACTCTGAAAATTTTAGATATTGCCATGATGGAGAATGTATTCTGAAACCGTCACCTCTTGACCTGGCTTCTTTTCTGCCTTTTTACCCCAAACTCTCAGCAAGCAGTCCCAGATATCCTAGCCACCTGATAAGAGTGATTGGTGAGTTTGGGAGAAAATCATTTTTATCTATGTATTGATCCCAATGCAGGGTTAAATTCATTAAAATATTTTCTGTACTCTTTTTATGTAAATGATATTTCACATGAATAACATATTTATACTTTTATCTAAGAAGAAATTATCTAAATAAATATTTGTTATCTATAGACTTTACAACCCTTTTTCAAAATTATATGATTTTAAAGTATAAAATAATTTGAATAATTCATGATCTTTCATTGCTTAATCTCAAACCATATTTCTAATCCAATTAGTTTGAGCTAATATAAATTACTCACAGTAGAGTACACATTACTCACAGGAAAGGAGCTTGGTCCAAAACTGAATTTTAAAAAATGGGCTGGATTGTCTTTAGGAAATAGTGTAGTGCTAGTTGTGATTCCAAATTGTTCCTTGCTATCAAAACACATCTTTTAAAATATATTCTCCAGGTGACATTATATAGCTGTGAATGAAGAAAAAGTTAAATTTCAGAAGAATAAAAATTGCAGGTTGCACAATGGCTGCAGAAAGACATTTAGGGAGTGTTTATAGGCTATATTTAATAATCATGATTAGCTATAAAGATGAAGTGGTATAAAAATCATCATTTCGGAAGTGTGACTAGAAAAGGGAGTCTATGCTGCCTTTAGCTAATAATATCGTTTCATTAACTACCTTACTTACATTATCTCACTTGATGTTCACAACAACCTTGCAAGGTAGATGCTATTAATTATCCTTATTTTAAAGAAGAGGAAATTGAGAATGAGAAAGTTTAAGGGACTTGGTCCAGAAGACATACATAGTAAGCATCTGAGACAAGATCTGATCTTGGGCTTTTTAATTCCCAGTTCATGAAACCTAGTTACTTCATATAACAAGAATAAGGGTATAATTCTTGGACAGGCGACATGCTGCTCTGTCACCCACAAAATATTAAACACAATTTTTTAAAAAGCTTCCAGTATATTTGCTGAACCCTGTGTAGAGAATATATGGGAAGAAATAAGCATGAATCAGAAAGCATCAGATAGTGTGAATATGATGTGATGTAGAGTTGTGATCGGAATAATATGGAAGTTATAGGATTTGAAACTAACACCAACAATGGTTTACATTGGGCATAATATCCATTTTTACTAGACTTACTTTTTTTTGGGGGGGGGGGTAAGTGACTTGCCCAGGGTCACACAGCTAGGAAGGATCTGAGGTCAAACTTGACAACCCAGGACTTTCCATCTCTGGGTCTGGCTCTCAATCCACTGAGCCCCCTAACTGCCCCCAAAATGCACTTTTGAATATTTTGACACTCAGATATATCTTTGACAGATCTATCATCTTATTAATATAAAGACTGTGATCTAATTAATAGAACATTTATTATAATGATAATAAACAGTTTTTTCTCCATGACTGTACATGCCAACCTATCCAACTGCTAAATGGATGTGCTTTTACATATATGTGTTGGATCAGAAGGGAAGAAAGAATCACTTACCCAACTTGAATTACCTGTTTATTCTGAACAAAACATTCTGTTTATACTGATATTAAAACTACTGGGAATTTGAAATTAACATTTAGAAATTACAATAATAATGGAACTAATCTAGTGTGAAATTAGGCCAAGGTTTGGATAGATATTGAATTAACACAGAAGGGATTTGAATGATTTTTTAATTGTTTTTCTTCAACATAGGGTGGAGTTCGGGGGGGAAGAGATTTACAGGCTATACTTTGTGTTGAAATGATTTTGTTATGTATTTAATAATATTAGATAGCATGAAAGTTTCTTTACTAGTCAAGTTTATATGTGTCTTGGCATGTGGTTGGAAATTATAGTAAAAAAATTTCAAAGCAAATTATTTAAGAACATGTTCAACTAAAGGGCTTAAATGACAACTTGCTGTTATTCAGTATAATAAATCACTTGCACATGTTATCTTTCCCCTTGGGCTGTATTGAACAATCCATCTATTTCCAACGGACCATTATAGGAAAGAAACAAGTGTAGTTATGTGTCAGAAGGTCTCAATTTCTCCACCTCCAACTGAGTGTTGTTGTCATGGAAACCATCAGAGCTTTTCCATCTAATGACTTTAGATATATTGTCTCCTATGAATGATTCATCATTAGAGATTAGAATGGTGAAATTCATCACTAGCTCTATGGAATAAGAAGAAAAGATAGCATGTCTCATTAATGTTGTCGAACTTAAAGGGAAATTTACGTTTTTATTGTGTTTATTAGTATGCTATCATCTTATGCTGCTCTAAGGTCAGGTCTGCTTTTTGAATCTCAAATTTAGAAGTAATGATCAAAGAGGTATTCTTAAATGGTTCTTAATCTGAAAACTACCACTGACCGTCCTGTGTGTAATCACAGAACATGAAAATTATTTAGCTACTACAAAACTTCTTATTTGATTATGATTTTCCTTTAGCCACTCTTCTCTATGTTTAATAATTTGGGGGTGATCTGGTAAAGCACTGTCCCTCAATTCCAAGTGTAGGCTTAGGTGTAAATGGAAGTTTGGGAGAAAATAAATTCACTATCTTATTTCTGTCTTTTATTTTGCTACTATGCAACTTTTTCTGCTTATCTTAAAAAATCTGAATGGATCTATTAGTAATTCTCTATGGACAAAATTCTAGCTTCATTTTAAAGATGATAAAAATGGTAATTTAATTCTTTCTAATCTATTTAGACTCCAGTGATACTTTGCCTCAAAAATCTTAGTAAAAAAGTGTAATAGGAAATGCTTTGTTGAAAAATAGACTAGCTTCATGTATTTAACAAGTAAGAGAAATAAGATTATTATTATTATTTTCAGTAGCAATAACAATAACACACTTATAGAACTCTTTAAACTTTATTCACAATCATCCTCTGGAGTAAGTAGTACAGAAATGAATTCCTTTCTGCACTGAGGAAACTTAAGTTTAGCTAGGTTAAGTGACTTGTCCATTAGTTATACAGTTAATATATGACAGGAATACGTTTGAAACCTAGACTTTTACCTCTTATTTCAGAGCCCTTTCCATTATTCTCAACATTGTTTATAACAGGTTTACATATCATACATATAAATATATAATGTACATGTACCCCAAAAGATAAGAACACATGTGTGTTTGTATATATGTGTGCACACATATGTGTTTATACACATATTTTGTATGTAACATAGGTGCTTATATTATATTTTCCCTTTCCTTTTACTTTACCATATGGACTGTGCCCTCCACCAATCTACCACATCCTGGGTATAACCAAGAAAAGAAGTTCTTGCTACTTGCTATCTTAGAGATCTTGTTTGTATATCCAGGGGTAGGATAAACCTGAAGTTAAATCTTGAGATGACCCTGACACTTGAAGATGCACAGTCTCCAACCTTGAAGCTGTTGTGGCCAATTAAGTGGCTGTTCAATTTCTGGAGGTGTCACAGAGAGACACAGCAGGACTGAGGGTTAATAATGGATTTTACCACATTATGGAGTTATTAAAATAGTTATTAGTTAAATGAAACTGTTTATGTGTGTGTTGTACTCTGGATATTAATTGATTCTTATAAATATATTTATTGTTTATTTAAATACACTCTGGGGGCGGGTGTTGATTTTTGTTACTTGGGAAACCTGAGAATAATTGCTACTGTTATTATTCTCTGGGTTAGCCTGCGTTTACCTTCGACCACTATTTTGTGTTTCTAATCCTGAATTGTCTCTGATTTTCAGAGAAAGATGGAAGAGAACTGTAAGAATGTATACTTTAAGCTTCCTGCATACTATCTACCTCATTTTCATTATGCCTTTCCACTAAAGAATAATGAAAGTAGCTAGCTGCCCTAGCAACACATAAGAAAAATGTGCATTTGATTTACTTTTCATTTAAAGACACTGGTTTGGCTTAATAGTATTCATTTAGTAGTGAAGAGATTTATATTTCTCTTATTAACATCAAATAACTTGTCTCTAGCAAGGCATTCATTGAACCCTTCAGTGTTTAATTTTTAATTTCTGAAATTGGATCAGTATTTATCTACCTTGAAGTTGTCCTGAAATAGGATTAATGAAAGATGCCCAATACATGAATATCAAATGCTAACTTGGAAAATATGTTCATACTATTCCAATATGTGCTATTAAGATGCTGAGTAGTATTTGACTACTTAGTAAGTAAATATTTTGATAAGGACTTTAATTTTGAAATGTGTTTTTCCAGTCAATAAATTACATTAAATTAATAATACATTAGGTAACCTTTAACATAGTGTTGAAAATTGTTGCTCATGCTCTATGGATCTTATTTTCTTTCAGATTTCTAAAGATTTACCTGAAAAACAAAAAGAAATTGAAGTCCTATTAAAGAATTTTGTGCAATTTGAAGAAGAATTGCATCATTTGACACTGTGGTTGATCCCAATTAAGAGTCAATTGGAATTTTATAACCAAGCAAATCAAACAGGTCCCTTTGATATTAAGGTAAGTTCTGCTACTCTCTTCTCTCTTTAAAATGTTCCTTAAACTCTTGACATTTACCTTTTCAAGATCTTATCTTCTTAGGGCCCAATATGTCAACAAGTTAATGTGACAAACTACCCTAAATTAATACCCAATCCAATAATGACGCTAAAGATGGAAATTTCAGACCAAATGAGAGAAAGTCAAATGTTTCTGGCAATTAGTGGCATTGTGGGTCAAGAACCAGAAAGACTTTTTGAAGACATCCACTTTAACTCCTTCAATATACAAATGGGAAAAGTGATGCGCAGAGATATTAGGTCCATGGTGGCAAATCTATGGCATATGCACCAGAGGGGGGCACACAGAGCCCAGTATGTGGGCACATGCCCATCACCTGCCAGAGTTCGTTACTAGAAAGGTAGAGGAACTCAGGGGAGCTTCTCCCTTCCTTCTCTCCACTGTGCCTAATGGCATTTCTCTCATCACCTGCCCCTCTAGCCAGAAACCCAATGGAAGTGCTTCCTCTCTCCCCTGTCTGGAGTAAGGGGGAGGGGTGAGGGGTGAGTGGCATTTAGTCTCAGGGAGGCATGGCATGCGTTCTTTAAAAGGTTCATCACCACTGGATTAGGTAATCCACCCACGGTTACCCAGATATTATGTAGCAGAGGTAAAACTTAATTCAATCCATCTATTTAATAAACATTAGGCACCTATGTGCCAGGCACTGTGCTAAGGTCTGGAGATACAGAAGGAGGCAAAAATAGAATCCCTACCCTCAAGGACCTTACTGAGGGACAACATACAAACAAATATCTCCAAAGCAACATAAAGAAAAATAGAAAATTAATGGGAAGGCACTAGAATTTTAAAAGGTTGGAGAAGTCTTCTGATAAAAGATGGAGTTTTATTTAGGATGAAAGGAAGCCAGGGAGGTCAGTAGTTGGAGTAGAAGAAGGAGAGTGTTCCAGGCATGGGAAACAGCTCATGAGAATGCCTGGAATGGAGAGATAGAAGGTCAAGAGAGCAGTGTCATTGAATTGAAGAGTACTTTGAGGGGAATAAAGTATAAGAAGACTGGAAAGTAAGGAGGGGGCTAACTTATGAAGAGTGGGTAGTTGGGAGCACAGTGAATAGATCACCAACCTGAAGTCAAGAAGACCCATCTTTCTAAGTTAAAATTTAGTCTGATACTTAACTAGCTATGTGACCCTGGGCAAGTTGCTTATCCCTGTTTGGCTTCAGGTAGACCAGCCAGTAGGTTATTGCAATAATCCAAGCAAAAGTTCCTGGGTGTCAGAGGAGAGAATATAATATATTTGAGAAGTGTGACAAAAATTAAATAACAGCTATTGGAAGCAGATTAGATATGGGGGTGGAGTGAGGTTGAGAGATAGTGAGGAATCCAGGATGACTTAAAAACTCAAGTTGTGAACCTGAGGGACTTGAGAGGAAGATTTTGCTCTCTACAGAAATAAGAATGGTAGGAGGTTTAGAGAAAAGATAATGAGTTCAATTTTAGACATGTTGAGCTTAAGATATCTACAGTATATGCAGTTCAAGATGTCTGAAAGATAATTGGAGAGGCAAGATTGGAAGTCAGCAGAGAGTTTGAGTCAGGATAGGTAGAAATCATCAACTTAGAGATGGTAATTAAATTCATGAGAGCTGATGAGATCACTATATGAGGTATTATAAAAGGAGAGGAGAAGAGGACCCAGGATATAACACTAAGGGGAACCTATAGGTAGAAGATATGGTCTAGAGAAGGATTCAGCAAAGGAGACTGAGAAGAAGCAATTAGATAGGTAGAAGGAGAACCAGTAGAAAGTGGTGTTCTGAAAACCTAGAGAAAAGAAAGAATCAAATTGGAGAGAGTCATCAACAATGTCAAAGGCTACAGAATGGTCAAGGAGAGAGAGGTTTGAGAAAAAGCCATTGGATTTCCCAACTAAGAGACCACACTAGTAACTTTGGAGAGAGGAGTTTCACTGGAATGATAAGACTCATTATACCATGTTCAGTACTTTCTCACATTTATTAATAGATTATTTATGATGAATTATTACAACCTACTTGGCTTTTATCTAGTTGCTATTCTACCAGGAAATGGAAAAAGAAATCTGGGGAAACAGGAATAGAGGAAGAGATTGTTTATTCCTATAGAAATTCAAATGTAGAAGCCTATAGCTCCCAGGAGATCATGCTTTACATTTTTTAAGTGAAAAACCCTCATGTTTCTCTAGAAATGACTACTTGTATCTCAAAGATAAAAGCATATTTCTACTTTCAAATACATTATAAGTGAAAAGTAATACAAGGTACATTAAATTCTGTATATGAATATGTTTTTAACAAATGCCTATACTTACATATTTAAAATAAAAGGTGATATTTGAAGCTAGATTTGAAAGCAAAGAAAGCACCTACAGACCATGAGGTGCCTCCTAATTAACTGAACTTTGATATTTTTCCCAAATGATGTAGTTTACTGCAGGTACTGAAATGCAATCATTGGCCTCAGTTCCTACATGTCCTGATAAACCACTTCCAATGACCCATTGCTGCTTTGTACTAAGAATCATTCTCAACCACTTAGTCCCTTCATCTAATCCAAGCTAGAAGAGATATTATAATTTTAAAGATGGAAGTATAATCATTTTTTGTTTGTTTGTTTGTTTTACCTCTTTCACTCATACCTTCATTTACCTATAAAGGAAAAACCTGGAGGCCTGATCTTTAATCTCAAGTGCTAATTCTCTAAGCTTCTATTATTTTTTCTGGCTTTTTTCAACTATAACCAGCACAAATTTTAAAAGTTATACTTGTAGACTTTTCCAGCTGTTTCCCTATCCGGGTCCAGCCGGATACAACTGTGGGGTCCGTGAAGCAGCCACCTAAAAGACCATAGGGGGAGATAGGGGAGACCAAGCACGCAAGAAAGACAGAGTCTGTCTAAGAGTGCCAAGGCTCGTTTATTGCAGGCACAGGGCAAGAATATATACACTTGAGGTGTGTGTGGGGGGGGGGTGATTAAGGACGGGTTGTAACAGGAGGGAATGTGAAGAATTTTTATGGTTTGTGGCCGTTGGTCTAACGACGCCAGTTTCCAGGTGGTAACTTGTTTGTTCAGATTCTTTTTTTTTTCCATATTTATAAGAACTTTTATTTCCATGTATAGTTTATATTCTATACACACAAACATATACATAGATATCATACAGGCATATGGACTATGCTTACTTCTCATCCTATACACATATGTATTCATATATGATTCTTATAAATATATAGAGGAGAGAGAGAGAGAGAGAGAGAGAGAGAGAGAGAGAGAGAGAGAGAGAGAGAGAGAGAGAGGGAGAGAGAGGGAGAGAGAGAGAGAGAGAGAGAGAGAGAGAGAGAGAGAGAGAGAGAGAGAGAGAGAGAGAGAGAGAGAGAGAGAGGGGAGGGAGAGGGAGAGTTTTAAGATTATCTTTTGTTTTATTAAAACCTTTACCTTCTGTCTTAGTATCAGTTCTAAGACAAAAGAGTGGCAAGGGCTAGGCAATTGGTGTCAAGTGACTTGCCCAAGGTCACACTTCTAGGAAAAGTCTGAAGCTATAGTGAAACTCAGGTTTTCCCTGTTCCAAACCTTGTATTTAATTCACTGTGCTTTAAGATTTTCAAGGTGTTTGTTCAGATTCTCAGAAACCCTTATCTTGTTCCTGGTCATAAGTTTTTCCCCACACATGGTCTCTGACAATTATCTTGTTCCTGGTCATAAGTTTTTCCCCACACATAGTCTCTGACAATTCCCCCTTTCTTTTTTATTAGAGGGAAGGTTATTAAGTCAGGACCGCAGCGACGGCCCCTGTCTTAGGCTACACAGGGGGAGTTACTCGATCATCAGGGGTCGAGGACCTGTGCTATTCCCGTCATTGGGTTACCACCCTGCTAGTGAATTGAAGGCGGTCCGAGTCAACCGAGGTATGTGGTTGGTCAGCATCTGCTATTTCAATACGATGGTATTGGACCATAGGGAACTTAGTAAGGGCTGAGTCAATGTTTGATTTGATAAATCCAGTCAGGCGTTGGAGAGCCCAAGGGCCAAAAGTAAGAATTAGGAGAAAGATAATAAAGGGAACTAGTATCGTAGGAATTAGGGTAGAAAGTCAAGGGGAACTTCTCAAAAGGTTATTGTACCATCCTTCGTGGGCCTCAGCCTCCCTTTTTCTAAGGGCTAGGCGTTCTCTCAATTTTGCCATTGACTCTCTGACCACGCCCGTGTGGTCAGCATAAAAGCAGCATTCTTCTTTAAGGGCTGCGCACAATCCCCCTTCTTTTAAAAAAAAGCAGGTCGAGGCCACGTCTGTTCTGTAGTACAACTTCTGAGAGGGAGGATAGGGATTTCTCTAAAGCAGAAACAGATTTTTCTAGGGCTTCAAGGTCAGATGTCATAGCAGAATGTAGAGCTGCAAGGTGTTGGGTCTGTAGGAGAGCGGTGGTGCCAGTACCAATGCCGGCAGCAAGACCCCCAATACCTAGAATGATGGTGAATTGATTAATAGGGTTAATGAGTTCCCATGTTTGGTGTACGAGAAGATGAGGGCTCTCAGGGCTCGTTGACGAGGGGCAAATGCTCAGGAACAGGATCAAGCAAATCAGGATCATTCTGTACTTTCCTGAAAACAAACAAAAGAAATCTCAGGAGCAGGCCCCTGGAGGGTGTGTGTTAAGAGAAGGGGCAGGGGAGTCAAAGGTCTTTATCAGACGGGAGGGAACCCAACGGGCGTTGTTCGCCTTGGCATCAAAGATACAAGCTGAGCCTTTTCCCCAAGTGAGGACAGGGTCAGGGCCTTTCCAATGGCCAGTGAGGGGGTCACGCCAAAGGACTTTTGCCAGATCAGATGTGGTATGTGGATGCCAGTGGCAATCAGCAGCAGAGCGCCCCTCCGCATCTAGCGTGAACAAAAACAAAAAGTGCATGTGCAAGAAGCAGGGTCTGATTGCCACATAATGGGTAAAGGGTCTCTTGGGACCTAAGTTTGAGAAGGGTGTTCTTGAGGGTTTGGTGTGCTCGTTCGAGGACTTCCGGTTAAGATGGCGGCTTAGAGAAAGCTAAAGTTCAGATCTCCGGAAAACCCTTCCCAACCGATCTCAAACTATAAACTCCTAAGGTGCCAAAATTCAAAACGATCAACAGCACAGACCCTGGGAATCCTCCTCCTGGACCTGGACCCGGATCAAAAGGTACGGCTCCCCTCAAAAGCCAGAACCCGAGATCGCTCGGACCTAAGGGGTAGGAGCGCAGAGTCCAAGGCTCCGGGAAGCCGCAGCCCGGCCCGGCTCAGAGAGCAGGGTCCTCGGAACAACAACCCTCAGGGCCTTCTATCCGAGTCCCAGTGAAAGTCACTGCCTGGAGCAAGACAGCCTCACGGGCTGGATCCTGCTATCCAAGTCTCAGTGAAAGTCCCTGCCCTCGGAGCTTGGGGAAGCTGCAGCCCATCCCCCGCAGGCCGCCGAAACAGCCTCACGGCCAGCGATTCTGAAGGCAACTTCCAGAAAGCAACGTGGTCCGACCCTTCTATTCCAGTTCCAGTGAGGCATATTCAGTTTAACCCAGGGAAAGCTCATAGAACCGACAATCTGCCCAGGACTAAAGCCTCTGAACACCAGACAGAGATAAGAAAAGCTAATCCTCCACATTCAGAGATGGCAAACTCCACAGAAGCACAGAAGCCACAAAATACCAAGAAAAATAAGAAGAAAGGGGCGACTTTGGACACATTCTATGGAGCCAAAATACAAAATACAGAGTAGATAGAAGAAGATATACAAGAAAATGGTGTGCTCGTTCGACAATACCTTGTCCTTGTGGGTTGTAAGGGATACCTGTAATATGTTTTATGCCTAACTGGGAACAGAATTGTTTAAAGGCTTGGCTAGTATAGCCAGGGCCATTATCTGTCTTGATGGAGAGGGGTTTCCCCATCATGGATATAGCAAGGAACATATGTTTGATAACGTGCTTAGTGGCTTCGCCAGATTGCGCAGATGCAAAAAGAAAGCCGCTAAACGTATCAATGGAGACATGGACATACTTGAGTCTAGCAAAAGAGGGGACGTGAGTAACGTCCATCTGCCATAGGTGGCCGGGGAGAAGACCTCGGGGGTTGATTCCTAGATGGGGCTCAGGCAAAAGAGTAACACAATTCTTACAACCTTTAACAATTGACCTGGCCTGTTCTCTGGTAATTTTGTAGGCCAGGCGAAGGGTTTGAGAGTTGAGGTGGTGAAGTCTATGTGCCTCTGTTGCAAGGGAGACAGGGTCAGTTGAGGGATGGAGAGAGGGGGTAGTCGCGGAAACCAAGGCAGCTAAGCGAGTGTGTTGATCCGCAAGATGGTTCCCGAAAGACAAAGGGCCCGGGAGGCCAGAGTGGGCATGTATGTGACCCTCGAAAAAGGGACAGGACCGCAGTCTAATGGCTTGTTGAAGCTGGGAAAAAAGGGAAAAGGTAGCGGTTGTTGGCTGAACAGCAGGAACAATCTCGAGCCGGAGCAAGGATTGAACAACGTATCTGCTATCCAAGTAGAGGTTAAATGGGGTAGCAGGCAGGGAATGGAAGACAGTTAGAGCAGCATAAAGCTCTACTAGCTGTGCAGACTCATAAGGGGTTTTGATAGAGCGGGGGTGATTATTCATAACTATGGTGGCAAGGCCAGTTTTAGAGCAGTCCACGAAGACCGTGGGTGCCCCCAGGATAGGTGAGGATCGGGTTTGGCATAAGAGTATGAAGGGGGTAAGAGAGAAAAACTGCAATAATTTATTACTGGGCATGTGGTTGTCCAAGATGCCCTGGTAGGTAGAGATGAGTATAGCCCAATTATCATTTTGAGATTTGAGCCAGTCAAGTAGCTCCTTGTTATAGGGGGAAACCACATGGTCAGGGGAGCGGCCGAAATGCCGGGTAGAGAGATGGATGCCCATCATTGCTAATCGGGCGATCAGGTCAGGATAAGGGGCAAGGATTTTTCGGTTATACATAGGGAGGTGGATCCAAATGAGGGGAGTTAGCCATGCCCTGGGGGAGAACACGCCATTGGAACCGAGGGTTGGGCCCTATGTGATTAACTACGGGGATGGAAAATGCGAAGCGGGGACTGTCGGCTGGGTCAAGGGGAATGGAAAAGAAACAGTCCTTGATATCGATGACTATTTTACTAAAACCTTTTGGGATGGCAGTTGGAGATGGAAGGCCTGGTTGTAAAGCCCCCATGGGAAGCATAGTTTTATTGACCTCTCTTAGGTCCTGCAAGAGCCTCCATCCCCCAGATTTCTTTTTGATAACAAAAATGGGTGTGTTCCAAGGGGAGGTAGAAGGTTCGAGGTGACCCAAGGAAAGTTGCTCCTGCACCAACGTTATGGCAGCCTGAACCTTCTCAGATGTTAAAGGCCACTGATCAATCCAGACAGGGGAGTCAGATTTCCACGTGATTTTGTCAGCCTGGAGTGCAGGGGGATCAGTGACCCTTATGAAAAATTTTGTGAAAAACTTTGCAACCCCAGACCTTCCCTGTCCTTATGAGGTCGAAAGGAAATGGGGTAGGGGAGGCCTTGTTCCCTTTTTCCAAGGCCCTTCCCTGGAAGGTATCCAGATTTTAACATCATGGTGGTGACAGGATCGCTAGGGCTAACCATGAGAAGTCGCATCTGGGTTAGGATGTCTCTGCCCCGGAGATTAACAGGAAGTCCTGCAACTACATATGGGCGGGTGGTGCCACTATTGCCCTCAGTATCTTGCCAAGTAAGGACCTTAGAACTCTGAAGGGTGTCTTGGACTTGTCCTATTCCTGATAGATGGGTGGATGAAGGTTGAAGGGGCCAGGAGCGGGGCCAGTGAGCCTGAGAGATAACAGTGGAATCCGCCCCTGTGTCCAGTAGCCCGGTAAAGGTTTTTCCTTCAATGTTTAATCGGAGAGTGGGCCGGGACTCAGTAAGTTGCTGCACCCAGTAAATATTGGAGGAGCCTGGAGAAGAAGGGCCCCGTGTGGGGGTTATTGCAGGGAAATTGCCAATCATAGGGAGGGGGAGGGCTTGAGCTAAGCGTTTGCCTGCAGGGATGGTGACAGGGCCATGTGAGGATTCTATGATAATTTTTATTTCCCCTGTGTAATCATTATTGACAAGGGTGGGATGTACTACGACACCTTGCAAAGTGGTGAGCACTCTACCGATGACCAAGAAAAACATACCAGGGGGTGGTGGTCCGAATTTGCCAGTAGGGAGGACTATTGGGCCCTCCTCAGGTGTCAATATTCTGGTGGTGGAGGCACAGAGGTCCAGGCCTGCGCTACCTGCTGTGGCTCAAGTAAGGGAGCTGGACAGGGGCTCCCGAAGGAGCCCCGCATCCCGTTTCCCTGTACCGGGGGAAGAATTTGCCCATCCAACGTAGTTCTGGATCGGCAGTCTCGGGCCCAGTGCCAGCCCTTCCTACACTTCGGGCAAATGCTAGGTGGAGGTTTGGGGGGGGGGCTATTATTGGTGCGGGGGCCTGCCTAGGATTTGGTCCGGAAGGGCATTGACGTGCAAAATGGCCAAGTTTCCCGCATTTAAAGCAGTTCCGAGGGGTATTGGGGCGAGAGGCCTGAATGGCTGCCCTGATGGCTAAAGAGATGGACTTGTTTATTTTGTGATCATAAGCGTTAATATCATTGCATAAGCGGATCATCCCATCTAGATCAAGATCTCTTGCTTTTCCTCTTAGGGCGGCTTTACAGGCAGAATTAGCATTTTCGATTGCCAAATGTCTCACCATCGGGTTATCTGCTCCATCCTGGCCCAAGACCCTTTCGGCGGTTTCTAAAAGTTTGCAACAAATTGAGCGTAAGGCTCATTGGGTCCCTGGAGAATTTTTGAGAGGGGTGCCGTGACTGACCCAGCGGCAGGAACTGCCCGCCATGCAGCCATAGCAGCGTGTGCAGTTTGCATGAGCAAGCCAGGGGGTAGTCTCATCTGCTGGTTTTCTAATGCAAAGCAGTCACGGCCGACGATTTTGTCAATCGTCCAAGAGGCTGTCTGGGCATTTTTTGAGTTAAGTTTAGCCTGATTTTCTGCCCTTTCAAGGAATTCTGCCTTCCAAATTAAGAATTGTCCCCTGGAGAGGACGGATTGCACTACCTTGGACCATTCGGAGGGGAGCATATGTCCTTCTCCTCCAAGCCCTTCCAGAATGGAGAGCGTAAATGGGGCATTAAGGCCGTAATTTTTAACTGCTGAATGGAGGTCTTTAATGTGTTTTAATTTTAATTTTATATAAATTGGGGTACGGGACTGTGGTGAGCCTGAAGTGTCAGCGCCCCTAGGGCATTCACCATCGGTCTCATCTCCCTCTGCCCCTTCGGAGTCAGAGGAATCGCCAGAGGGGGGGAGGGAGATTTCCTCGGGGGGAATCTGAGCAGCCTGTTGTTGCCTAGTAACAACCGGGAAGGCGAGGGCAGTCTTATCTTTTGATCGAGGTAGCTTGGACTTAGGGATCAGAGGCCGGAAGATATCTATTTGCAGATCATGTAATTGGTTAGTTAATGTATGCACCTCCTTTTGAAGTCCTAGGAAATGTTTAAGGTCAGCAACTTGCCAGCTGAGTTGTTTTGTGGCCTCTTTAAGATTCTCAGAGCCAGGGAGTACGGGGAAAACAAGAGGAGTGAGGCTGCCACCAGCGGGGTTGTACAGGGGAAGCCTGTTTTTACACTGCGGGGGAGGCCTGTTTTCCAGGCGATTACTGTCCTGATAGCGAGCGGCCTCTTCTTCTAGCTCTGTCTGATAAGCGGGATTAAGTGCGTCCTCTGAATTAGGGTTCTTATATAGAACGGGGTAAAGGCGGGGTTTGGGTTTGGAAGGGACAAGAGGTTCCCTAAGGGAGGGATTTTCAATTGGTTCATCTAAGAGGGAAGGAGGGCATTTGTCCTTTTCTGATGGTACTTCCTCTTTCTCAATTTTTGTCTTATGGTCTAAGATAGCATCTTCAGCTAGGCTGAGGAGGTGAGATACCTGCTTGTTGACATCTGCTTCTTTAAGAATGTCACGGATCATTCCGTAAAAGGAAAAGTAAACATCGGGGATCTCTTGGCCGGATTTTAGTAGGCCGTTCAATTCTTTACCTACTTTGTTCCAAGTAAGGGGGTGGATTCCTGGGCCATGTAGAATGAGCCAGGGGCAACGCTCCTCTACAAAGCAGAAAAATTTAAATAGGTTTTTCTTTTTTTACCCTAATACCTCTCTCCCTGAGACTATTTTTTTAACTCTTTAACAAATAGAGCTTCTTTTGAGAGTGTCTTCCCCATGTCTCATTCACACAGTTATCACATCTGCTTCCCCAAGTTCTTGCCAATCCTCTCGCGAGGGTATAGAAATGGATACTAGTGGGTCCACACTCGTAAACTATTCAAGGGCTCAATCAAAGTCGGTCCGGCCAAGGCCATTCACTCACCCCAGAACGGGATGGACATCGCTTGAGCTTAGACGGATGGTATAAACCCCCATCAGGAAATCGCCCTGTTACTCGTATGCGAAACGTGGACTGAGTTTCCTTTCCTCTCTGCAATCACACACACAGTCACACATACAGTCACTCTGGGGTAATCACTCTCAATTTTTTATGCCTATGGGGGATGGGACGACTTACCCTGCCTCAAGGCTGTCTGTCCAGCCTCTACCCTTCCTTTGTCCGCGGAATTTGTTCCTCAGACGTCCGGTAAGCCATCTTACTACAACTGTGGGGTCCGTGAAGCAGCCACCTAAAAGACCATAGGGGGAGAGAGGGGAGACCAAGCATGCAAGAAAGACAGAGTCTGTCTAATAGTGCCAAGGCTCGTTTATTGCAGGCGCAGGGCAAGAATATATACACTTGAGGTGGGGGGGGGGTGATTAAGGATGGGTTGTAACAGGAGGGAATGTGAAGAATTTTTATGGTTTGCGGCCCTTGGTCTAACGAGGCCAGTTTCCAGGTGGTAACTTGTTTGTTCAGGTTCTCAGAAACCCTTATCTTGTTCCTGGTCATAAGTTTTTCCCCACACATGGTCTCTGACAATTATCTTGTTCCTGGTCATAAGTTTTTCCCCACACATGGTCTCTGACATTTCCCTCTGAGCTCAGAATAAGAAAAAGCAAAAACTGTATCTATTAACTCCTGTGTTTCTCCCTCAACTACCTGAATGTTCATTTTCAGTCAGTATGTGTCAGATGAGGGTCTCCTTTTCTAGCTTCTGGCTTTATTCTTCCTCCAATAAATACTTAATTCTGCACCAAGTCTTTGCTATTATGAGTCCTATAGTGTGTATGTGTGTATAAATATGCATATACATATGTATATACATGTGTGTATATTTTTTACATTTTTCTTTCTTTTTTCTTTTTTTATTCTTTTTCATGGTTACATGATTTTTGTTATCTCCCTCCCCTCTTCCTTCCCCCTCCAAGAGATGACAAGCAATTCCATTGGATTATACATATATTTGTGTATATATATATATATATATGTATATATATATACATATATATATATATTTTTTTTTTTAATATTTGTCCCTGGAGTGTACTTGCTGAGTCTTTCTATCTGAAACATTGCTTTAGTCTACAGAACATAGAAATACTAGTTTAAAGAGTTATGGGGAAAATGTATCATTTCAGGTTGAGAAGAGAAATATACTAATTTTAAATCTTGGATATTGATTATCGTAAAGAATATAGATATTAAAAATAAACAAGTTTGTCATATGGCCCCTTCCATTTTATCCCCAAATATAAACAATCTGGCAACTTTTAATGGGGAGAAGGGGGCAGTAGCTGGAACTAGGGAATAAAAAGCTTTGTGAGATGCATCCCGAGGCATTTCCAGGGAGACCATTTTTTTTCTCTAGTCAGACCCAAAGTACCTATTAGAAATATATGTCATACCTATGGTTAGCCTCAGCTTTGTCTCTTTGGCATTTCATACTTATTGATGAAATGAATCTAGTTATGTCATAAAATACTCCTAGTACCCCCTCAAAAGCCTTTCGGCCTATGCTCTAATACATTTTTTATCCCAAAATGAAAACTGAACTCCCATCTTAAGATTTATACAGTTTGCCCCTAAAACTTTCCTATTCGGGAAATTTATCAATAGACATGATGAAAATTGGAGAATTTGCAATAAAGTGAGCACCCTGATGCAGAAGATCATGAGTTTAGCAATTAGTTGTAATCATAACAAAAACATATCCATCAGAATGCTGAAGTCAGTACTTTACATTTTGGTTTCAAATATATATTCAATTTAGATGTTGATTTCATATTTATGAAATGTTAATTGATGAATGCTACAATCTATGGATTGCTTAAAATTCTTAAAAATGAACTTATGTTTTTATTCTTTACTAAATACTACCAACAATCAGTAGGAGTTGGTATTTAACTGGCATAAAACTGTCTAATTACTGCTTTCCTAACAGTATTAAAATGGATTTTGGGGGGATCACATAATTTTAATGTCAGATTCACTGATTGGGATTCTTTCATATTCATGCCAGTGAAACCTTTCTTCCCCCTCCTCCTTGTATAGTGATTTTCCCTCTGTAGTATATAAATAAAAATGACATGCTGCCCTGCAGGTTCTCCTTTTGAATGTGAGAACAGTAATTACACATAACTGCAAATGCTCCCTGAAAATCACTAAAAGGCATGATTGTAGTTATTGAAAGTCAAAGCAGCTTGGTAATATGAAGCAACTCCTCATGTTTTCACATGGATGTGAACATTTATGCCATTGACTTTTCAGAAGTCAATGTCATCTCTTTGATGGTTTGCCATAAGGTAACTCATGAGCAAGGAAGATTTGATAGGCAAATATTAGTGATACCATAAACCAGTCAGAGCTTCAAATTTGGTACCTTAATTTATTTATCTGGGATAGGGGGAACAATAAATGAATCAAAAAAGTCTTTAAATATATTCAGAGAATCCCCTTAGAGACATATGTGTGTGCATCTATGTATATAATTTCTATTTTTATTTTATTTGGTCAATTTCAAACATTATTCCTTGGTTACCAAAATCATATTCTTTCCCTCCCTTCCCTCCCCCCATCCTTCCCATAGCCCATGTACAATTCCACTGGGCATTACATGTGTCCTTGATCAGAACTTGTTTCCATGCTGTTGATGTTTGCACTAGGATGTTCCTTTAGGGTCTATATCCCCAATCATATATATATATATATATATATATATATATATATATATATATATATATAAAGCACTTGTTTTTTAAGGCAGCAAAATATGAAGGTATGTTTATAGACAATGGGAAAGGATTCAGTAAAGAGAAAATTAAGATAACAGAGAGAATGATTAATTGGACAAGTTTTCAAAAGAGTTGAGTTGATAGAATCAAGGGAAGAAGTAAAGGACTTATTCTTTGAAGGGAGACATGGAGATATTGAAAAATTTATCAGTGTACACAAGAGAAAACCAGGCAAGTAATAGCCCTGCTATATCTTGTTCTAATAAGATTATATTTGGTGTAGTTATTTCAATTCTAGGCACAATATTTTAGAAAATATATTGATAATTACAGCAATTAAATGGTACAGAGAGAAGAGCACTGGACTTGGAATCAGGAAGATTCATTTTTTATGAGTTCAAATATGGCCTCAGACACATATTAGTTGTGTGGCTCAGGGTAAGTCACTTAACTTTGTTTGCCTCAGTTCTTTATTTGTAAAATGAGGCTTTCTTTCCTTGGTCCAATATTGAAGAATTATTAGTCAAGGATGGAAGCTAATTGAAATTTGGGGGGAATATGATTGTTATATTCTAGGATTTGTCAGACTGTTACACAGAAGAGGGGTTAGGCTTTCTTTCCTTGGTCCAATATTGAAGAATTATTAGTCAAGGATGGAAGCTAATTGAAATTAAAGCTAATTGAAATTTGCTGTTTCTGGAGGCACAAATTTCTGCAGACCAGAAACATTCAAGTGAAGGCTGAAGGTCTTCTTGTTAGGAAGTACATGAAAGCCATTCCCCATCAGATTTAGATGGATTTTCCATTTGATTCAGTAAGTTATTATTAATATTCCTGAATTTTAAAAAATCGGAGTAGTCATTTTTCTAGTTAACAAACATTATTTAGTAAGTGGAAAAATTTAATGTAAAATTTTTAATAATTAAAGATTTATGCAAAGATTTAACTATGTCAAAAATCACTGACACTGGGCAAAGTTAGGTGGCTCAGTGGATTGAGAGCTAGGCACAGAGATGGGAGGTCCTGGGTTCAAATCTGGCCTCAGATACTTCCTAGTTATGTGACCCTAGTCAAGTCACTTAACCCCCATTGCCTAGTCCTTACCACCCTTCTGCCTTGGAACAATACACAGTATTGATTCTAAGACTGAAGGTAAGGGTTTGGAAAAAGTCAATGGCACTCAATGTTGTAGCTTTCATGTGAGGTCCTGATTAACTTCCAGCACCTGAGCTGTATTTGGTGACTGCCTATAATGGCCAAAGTGGAACACCTATTCTAAGATAATGTATTTCTATTTCATACCATGAAAAGCACTTTCTTTGATGACTCAACCGTGGTTGATCTTTACACTGCTAGTATATTTTTCATGTATAGTTATTCCCATTGTGTAGTGCAACTCCCATGAAGAAATTAAGACAGTGAGAAGTGAGATTCTGAGATCACTCAGAATCACAGATTCATAGAACTTTAGATTTGGAAGGAATTTTAGAAATCATCTACTCCAAGGGTTTTTAGCCTTTCGGATGTGTATCATGGTTACCTTTGGAAATTGGATAAAGCCTATGAACCTGTTATTAGAATAATGTTTTAAATGAATAAACTAAAATACATAGATTATACTGAAATACATTTACCAAAATTTTTTAAATCAAGTTCATGGATTCATGATTTAGTCTAATTTTTAGACTGAAGATAGCAGCCCTAAGAAATGATTCTATCAACTCCATTTGATGACCTCTAGTAATGAACAACACGATAACCTATCAGTTACATTTCTGAATACAGTGGCATAATAGGACATTTTTCATTATGCTAAGCCAAATTTACCTCTATGTAGCTTTACCCTTTCATTAGTCTTTACTCTGCTTTTCTAGGAAGAGGCAACATCCACATTACATAATCCTATATTACAATCCTTCTTAAATATTTATTTATTCCTAAAATCTCCACTTTCATGGGTTAACGGTTCTGATTTCTTTCATCCAATCTTTTTTATATGATGCTATTGGATACATGCCTCTGTAGCAAGTTAAATATTCCTCTGTGCATCTCAATATGTTTTGTAATCTTTTACAAGGGTTACTAATTATTGAGTATGTGAATGGGAAGATGTCAACTCTTGAAAACAACCTATTGTTTTCAAACAATTCTGGTAAAATAACCATTGAAACCACTTCTTTCCCAAATCACGTGACTCAGGAAGTATATTTGACCAACAAGACAAAAAAATAGAATAAGAACAGTATGAATTTAATAAAGAATGCTTTGAACCAATATTTCTTCCAAAGAAAGGAGTAATACAGGAGAGGAGAAGCTCGAGATTTTAAAGTTTTTTGAAAGAGTTTTTTAGGTTACTATCTGAAAATCAATGTGGATAGTAGTGTAATAGTTGGGGCCCTACTCCTCCCTTGAATATGGGATCATCAACAAAACCACCACCAAATATTCTGTGGGTTCTCCTCCACTCAAAACCATACTTACGAGCCTCTTCTGATGTTATTATGCATCCACAGAATAACGTTAGTTCAAATGAAAGATCCCTAATGAAACAATGTAAGATTACTTTCAATAGATCTATTCCCCTCAAAATCAGGACACACTCCCAAAATGCAGTGTGTAAAGATTTGGAATATACAGGGAGGCACATACAAAGAAGGAACACACATAAAGGGGTCACAGACTTGCTTCATTTGACTTCAACTTTAGTTCTTGGCTGAGGTTTTAGCTCTTTAGCACAAGAAGAATATGTTCTAGTATTTCTTTTTTTTTGTTTTGTTTTAAAACTCAAGTTTAAACTTCAGTTCATTTAAAAATACAGGCCCTTCTCATAACTACTTTTTGACTAGGGAAAATCTAAGTATCACTTCTACGTTCTGACTTTCCCAAGTATTTTTGATATATCATGGATTGGTATAAAAAATTAAAGGGAAAATTTGAGGGAGTTTAGGGGAGATACAGATGACACAGAAAAGTTTAGAAACTTAGTAACACATAAAATATATGTATAGTATTTTATAGTATCAACATAGTTTGTCTTTCAATAACATAAATAAATACACAATTTCTTAGTTAAAGTCAAAATTAGTAAGAAGTTAAAGTTTGCGAAGAGACTGCAACAGCCAGCAGATGACACTCAAAGCCTAGAAATGTTAACACTGACCTACATAAAGCCTATGGTCAGATGCTCAAGTCAAATATTATAATAAGGAATTGCAAACAAATTCAGACTTCTTCTCTGGTATGAAGGGAAGACCAAAAAGTTTTATGTGGGTTTTCCAGATCCCAAACAGTGCTACTTTCCTGACTGCCCTCGGTGTAGAAGAGATAATAGTCCTCCAGACACTCTTTCCCAAGAATCATAAAGCCATTCGTTCTTCATCTTTCTCTTCAGTAAGAATCTGCTTCCCACCCCAGCCTCATAATCAGGAAAGACAATCTTCTTTACCTCCTGGTGTCAAACTTTTAGGACAGAGAACAGAGCCAGATTAATTAAATACTTAATAGTACTTTATTTACCTTTGAACCATACTTTTTTTCTACCAGGAGGTAATTATAAGATTATAGACTTAGAGATAGTTAATCCAATCCTCTCATTTTTCAGAAATGGGGGAACTGAGACACTGAGAGTTTAAGTAGTCTATCCAGGGTCACAAAGCTAGTATGTGGATAAGGATGGATTTCACCTCATGTCTTCCTGACTCCAAATCCAGTACTTTACATACTCTGCCACTTAACTGCTATGTTATTGTTCCAGTCCTTTATTTGATTTTGATTCAGAGCATAATTACTTAAAATGGCAGGCTAACTTTTGATGGTAATCTGCACCTTTTCCAATTCATTTCACTGACTTCCTTTCCAAAGAACAGATTCCATGAATATGGAAAGAAAAAGTAGACAAGGAACAAAAACAAAGCAAAAAATCCCTTCATGGAGTTGACTGGGATCATTGACTCTATGTCAAACCTTTGTTCCATTACAAATTTTGCCTTTTTGATAGTACTTGTAGCAAGCCTCCTAAACTTTAAGCAAGTTTATGGAGGGGGTTGGGGGCAAGAGAGCACTGGATTAGGAATGGCTTTTCTTCCACTAATTAATTGTGTGACCTTGGGCAAACAGCTTAACTCAGAGGTCGTCAATCTTTTTTACACAGGGGGCCAGTTCACTGTCCCTCAGACCATTGGAGGGCTGGACTATAAAAAAACAAACTATGAGCAAATCTGTATACCCTGTCTGGGATAGAAGAGGCTGCAGCACTGGCTGTGATGAGCCTGTCACATCTTGCACAGGCCCATCTATGCCACCACTATACTGAGCAGCAGTATACATAGTGCAGAATCCCCTCCCCCAGATCACTGCTCACCATGCTGCCATCTTCCATTGTGCAGCCACATAATCCTTTGCACGGCCCCTTGTTCTCCTTCAGTTACTCTCAGAACAAGGTGCCATGCAAAGGATTGTGTCACCAGAAGTAGTACTGTACGTGAGTGACACCACGCTTTGCAGCATCACCACATACCGAACTCCAGGAGCACAGGATGCATGTGCATCCTGGAAGTGTAGCATAAACAACCTCAGGGGGCTGCATGTGGCCCATGGGCCACAGTTTGGGGACCCCTGGCTTAACTTCTCTGTTTCAGTTTCTCCAGTTATAAAATAAAGGTCTTAGTCTAGATTATCTTTAAAGTATCTTTTTACTTTGGGATTCTGTGATTTTTTTATAGCTAAAGCTACTGAATTATCATGTATATTTTTAAAGAGCCTCTCTTAACACTTGAAAAAGAAAAGCATTACCAGAATTCTTGTCTTTTCTCTAAAATTATTTAGATTATTAAACACATTGATTATGTGAAAGTGGTACTTATAAGGGTCATGGTTGTCTGTTCCTCCATTGTTTTATTCGTCTACAATTTAAATGTTGAAAAACCTCATTGTAGCATTACACTGGGGAAAGAATTTGTCATATATCAGGAAATGAAGTGAATAGAGTGCTTTACATCTTTATATATAAGGCCAAATTGCTGAAAGATAAATGTTAACACCCCAAAAAAGTGCTATAAGCATGAACTACTATCCAAAGATTGACTTAAAAACAACATATAGGCCAAGGATATAGTAAAGAATCTATTCTTAGGACCTCCCCCCCACCCCCATCTTTCTCTCTTGCTCTTATGCTACCTCTATTGCTCACTGTCAAGTCTGGAAGTAGAAACTTAGCTAAAAATATAGAGATTTTAAATCTTATGCTTTTTATTTGTCCTAATTAAATGAATATACTCATTAAAAATAGTTACAATATATCTATCTATAGATACATATATATTGGTTTCTTGGTGTTTTTTCCATTTTGTGACTCTTTTTGATCCTATTTGGGATTTTCTTGGCAAAGATACTGGAATGGTTTGCCATTTCCTTCTCCAGCTCATTTTACAGTTGAGGAAACTGAGACAAACAAATTAAATGACTTGCCCTGAGTCACACAGCTAGTATGTCTGAGGCCCTATTTGAATTCAGGAAGATGCATCTTCCTGACTCCCCTGGCACTTAATCCAATGCACCAGCAAGGTGCATCCAATGTACCATATACATAAACATATATCTGTATATGTGTGTACACCTGTGTATGTATTTGTACATATAATGCACAGAAATGTCAAGATAGAGATAGCCAATAAGCAGTTGGGAGTGTAGAACTGGAGTACAGCGGAAAGATTATAGCTCAGAGGAACATAGCTATAGTGCTGAAAAGTTCCACAGAGTTCATCTTATTTAATCCCCTTATTTTACAGATGAGAATAGTTCCAAAGAGGTTAAGTGACAGGTATACCTATGTTTTCTTCATCTCAAAAAAATCTTCATTTGATCTTTTCATTACCACTAAATACCATCTCATCTGTCTCCTGCCTCTTATGGCTAAATTCTTTGAAAAGTCTATCTAAAATAGATGCCTCAACTTCCCCTCCTTTTACTTTCTTCTTAACTCTTCTACAATCTGACTTCTGACTTTTTTCATTCAATTGAAGCTACTCTCTTCCAAAGTTACTAGTGGACACTTTATTGCCAAATATGATGATCTTTTCTCAACCTCACACTTCTTGACCTCTCAGTCACTGACTCATCACTTATCTGTCACTGACACTGTCCATTGCCATCTTCTCCTTGATCCTCTCTTTTCCTTGGATTCTTAGGACAGCATTCTCTTCTAGTTCTCCTACCTATCTGTCTGTTCCTTCTTCATCCAGTTTATGCCTGAGAAGCATGGGTATTCCACAAATGCATCCCTCCTCTCTGATACTAAAACCACCTTGGGATATTGGTGGAATCTCATCACACATGGATTATTATAATATCCTGTCACAAGTCTCCAAATTCTAGTCCATACTCTATATAGATATCAAAAGCATTTTCCTAAACTCAGGTCTGACTATATTATTCCTTTTCTAAATGAATACCATTGATTCCTTATTAGTAATTAGATTGGATTAAACATTTTACAAATATTCCATTTGACTTTTAACATCCATTATATCATTCTTCAGCCTGCCTTTCCTGATTTATTATATATGTCTGCCTTTACCACATTCTTTGTTAGAGTCAAATTGGTCTTCTTGCCATATTCCTATGTAAAATACTTCATGTTCTTTCTGTAGGATATTGTATTGACTATCTCATATGGCTGGCATGTACTCCCTCCCCATCTCTGCCTCTCAACTCAAGCACTATGTTATTTGTGAAATCCTTGCTGCTACTCCCTAATTCCATTGTTTTATTCTTGTATTCCCAGCTAAGTTCACATTTTCTCTCATGAAGGAATTACAAGCTTCTTGAAGACAGGGACAATTTCATTTTCATCTTTGGATTCGTAATGCTTTGTATAGTGCCTGACATATGGGTTATTTTTTAAAGTGTTGGACTTGATTATTTAAGAGTTTGGTTGCCAGGAATTTAATTAATACTGAAGAGATTATTTATAATTTATTTACAAAATGTAGAAAGAGCGAAGAAATCAGAGAGAGGTTAAAGTAAGCTATCTAGCCTGAGCACTACTCCTGGCCCCTCTGGGCAGGGAGAATTAGTTTCAGCCGGCCTTGGAAAAGCCAAGGACCTGGGAAGTCTGTTCAGAAAATCCAGCAATTCAGTCAGCTTTTCACTCACCAAGTGTCAGTCTAGTCAGCAAATTCTACTGCCCCTCTTCACCAGCCTCAACTCAATTGAATTCTCACATGAAGTTCCACTCCAAGATTCCCATCTCCATTTCCAAAAATGAAGAACTGAGTCTCACAGGAAGTTATAGCCCCTTTTAAAGATATTTTCTCTTGTATCACTTCCTGTGCCTTCCCTTAATTCCACATCTACCAAACATAGTTGGTGCTCTGCTCCAGGACTGCCCAGAAGGCAGTTAGTCAATTCTGATTCGTCATCTACTATCACACATGTGGGTCACAGACCTCCTACTTCATGATTAAGTGGAATATTTGCACTTTTGGTGATTAGATCTAAATGGGTAGTTCTCCATACTTAACTTTTAAGTACCGTGCTCTAAAAATAGACAGGGATTACAATTTAATCTTCACAATTAGGGGAGAATTAAGTATTTTCATTTTTATAATCAAGGGAGAGCCAAATCCAATCTTCACACTTACAAATTATATCTCAAACACACTTCATTAAATATATATGTATATGTACATATATATATATATACACACACATATATATATATTTCTTGTTGGACTGAAATTTATAGAGGACTTGGAAGTGAGAGCAACTTTTCAAGAGATTTTAGAAATGTGAACAATGTGTAAGATAAGAGTGTTTAGATGACCATAGTGAAATGACACAGAAATATCTGTGAAATAAAAACAACCTATGGCAGCCTGGTTAGAGTCCTTAAAGTGAAACATAACAGATCCACATTTAATGTGAGAGAAAGAATTTTAAAATATTATTTTTTCTATATTCTTTTCCTAATTGCAGAAACTATGAGGTTTGGGATTTATTAGCTGTACTTTTTAAATAATCACTATGTTTAGTTGATTTAAAAAAACATTAATTTTATCAACATTTAATTTTTATTCCAGTTACCAAGTGGGAAAGAATTTAACAAAAATAAAATGCTTTGGAGAATAATGGACCATAAATTCAGTATGGTAACAAATGTTCATTCAATAATAATAAAAATAAACCTTGAATTGATCTAAAGTTGGATCACTCTTGAAGCCATAGAAGTGATTCATAGTTTCCTTTATTCAATCAAAATATCAATACCCTAACTTTTAGCCTAAATATAAAAATATAAATTTACTTTGATATGCTCTATGAATCATCATTATACTGTATATTTCTAATACCTGCATAATACATTTCAGGATCTAAGTTTAATAGCTACATGAAGAATACCAGAAAATGACTTAAATCTTTATCAGTATAAGCTTCAGAATAGGACAAATTTGACCAAATACGATAAATGGGCACTATTAGAAGTGTGTCAACATATAGTACCAAAAATGATTGTCTTTCCATGGGAATCATACAAAGAAATACTACCTTCATTTGACCATACCTCTCTATATATCTGAGTTCTCCACATTTTATTAAGGATTGCTACCTTTCCTTATTCTACAAGCTACTTTATCAGTTTCTTTAGAAACAAGGCACATAGTTACAAACCTATTTTTATCTGGTAGTTTATGTACCATTTAAAAATTCTAGAATTATACTATTTCATCAAAAAAGCAATATTTTTTTTCCAGCAATAGGTATTTGTTTTTCTATTTTTTCCCTCCTCCTCAACTTCTGCCAGCCCAGACTAGAATCAATGAATTTTGATTCCTTTTTCTTTTGTAATCAGTACTCTATATAAGCAGACTTAAATAAGACTTAAGAGGTCCCAGCTCACTTCTATGTTTGAAAGTTTTCTATTGTGTATCTCCTTGTTTTTTAAAAAAATGAACTCCTTCTTCTTCCCCTCTTTTTCTTTTGTGTCTTTCTGGCTTATTGATTGACCATTTTTGTTCTGAATGCCCAATATTTAGTTTCCCTTATTGACCCTCCAAGCTGGTTAGACTCTAAAAGAGTAAGCCTTTTTTTTTTAAATTTAATTTTATTATATATTTTTTTCCATGGTTACATGATTCTTGTTGTCTCCCTACCCTCTTCTCTCCCACCTCCTGCAGTTGACACACACTTTTACTGGGTTATACATATATTCATATTCAAATCTTATTTCCATCTTATTCATTTTTGTAGTTATCTTTTAAAACCAAAACCCCAAATCATACGTTTTCTCCCTCTGATCTTTCTCTAGATGTGGATAGCATTCTTTCTCATAAATCCCTCACATTTGTATTAGATCACTGCATTTCTTTTAGTAGCAAAGTCAATTACAATTGATTGTCCCACAATATTTCAGTTACTGTGTACAGTCAGTGTTCTCCTGGTTCTGCTTATTTCACTCTACATCAGTTCATGGAGATCCTTCTAGTTCTTATAGAAATCAAGCAGTTTATCATCCCTTATAGCACAATAGTATTCTATCACCATCCTAAACCATAGTTTGTTCAGCCATTCCCCAGTCAAGGGATACACCCTCATTTCCTAATTTTTGGACACCACAAAAAGTACAGCTATAAATATTTTCGTTCAAACAGAACCTTTCCCATTAAAAAAAATCTCCTTGGGATATAAAACCCAGTAGTGGTATTACTGAATTAAAGGGACATGCATTCTTTTAAAGTTTTTTGAGCATAATTCCAAATTGCCTTCCAGAATAGGAAAGTCTCTTTTCTATCTAGGATGCAATCACTGCATCTTCATTTTACCTTTTCTTGGTACTCAAGATTACTTACCTTTCTTAGTTTGCCTATTGAAATCTGTAAAAATTAAATTTAATCTCTAGTAATAGAAATATGTTTCCCAAGAATGCTTCAGTCATCATTCTATTAAAAAGTCCTTTCCCCCCTCTTGTTTAAAAATAAAGTCCCTTTTTTCCCCCTCAGAGGATCTTGAACTTTGAATAATAAGTTATTATAAGTTGATGCAAGCTTTGGCTTTTTAGAGAATTGTATATTTAGTACTGGAGGAAAACTTGTAGTCTATTTTTTTCAATTCCTCCTTTTATGGATATGTAAATTAAGATCCTGAAATGGTAAGTACTTGCCCAGGGTCAGATATATAATGTAACAGAGGCATTATTCAAACCTATAGCCTATGCTTCCAAAGACAATGATCTCTTCACTGTCTTTCACTTATAGTTCAGTATTTTCTTTACTTCATCATGGTAGAGAAGTCCAGCACATTTCTAACTGGAGTTTCTAGATAATGTGACTGTTCTTCCAGTCTCTTGCAATATTCTGCTGACCTTGGAGCTCAGAAGCTTTGCAATCACAGTTCTTCATGCATTATATCTAGTGATCCTATTTTGTCAACTGTGGAATCAATCAATTTTCAGTGTATTTTCTGCTTGTAATACTTCTGGTAATACTACTTTAATTAATTCTTATAACATGAAATGTGGTATAAAGCAAAAGAAACTAGCTTCGTTATGTTATGACCACTCAGGCTATTTCTGTTTCTTTTCTCCAGGTAAGATATATTTATCTGTGATTCTAACTATGTATATATATATATATACAGAAATATAGTATCTGCGATTCTAACTATGCTATCTTTTTATTTTTCTCTACTATTTCCTATTGCATTTTCTTATATAGTATTTTATGTAATATTTCCTTTATCTTTTTTTTCCTGAAGTGTCCTAAATAACTTTTGTTATAGTTTCCTACCTTTAATGCAAATACACTATTATTTACTTCCTTCTTTAGTTTTTTTTTTATGGTGTCTTCCTACCACTCAGAGTCCTTGAAGGCTGTTCATATTAATACTCTTGAGGTAAACAAAAAAACCTTTGATAATAGTCCACCTGACCTATAGAGAGTATCCAAATTTCTTTAAATTAGCAACTGTTGTAGCAGCTTCTAAATGGAGCCCATGGAACCAGGTTTTGGAAGGAAGTGTGGGACTGGTACTTGCAATACATTTTAAAGTTGAAATAAGGGATTTGGAGTATGGAATCAATAATATAGTCTGTCCTGGATTTCCCCCCCTTTCTGCAGAGATTACCTTGAGAAGATTTATTTTGAGTATTATATGCTTGTTTTTTAAGACTTTCTAAATTTCTGGAATAGGGGTAGAGAAGTTTGGTTTTTATTTAAAACTTTCTGTTGCAACATTTTCCAGTTGAATTTTATACATACTTTATAAGTATTTTCTTTTTATCCTAAGACTAAAACAAACAAACAAAAAAATGAAGGCAAGTATCACCTCACTTCTCTGAAGAAATCCAGATCACATTTTAGTCTTACTATTTTGTCAATATCATCAATGACAACAATAGGTAGTATTTATATAAAGTTTGAGAAGTGCCTTATATACATTATCTCCTTTGAATCTCATAACAACCATGGGAAGTGGCTATTAGTATTAGCCCAACTTTCAGATGAAGAAATCATGTCTGAGAAATTAAATAACTTTTCCAGCATCACAGAGTTAGACAATGCCTATATCAGAATTTAAACTTACATCTTCCTGACTACATGTTCAGCACCATAACCACTTTATGAAAATAATGGGAGTGAAAACATACTTTTGTTCTACTATCTTAATAGAAATGTTAACGATGGTTTTAAAATGGTTGCAATATTGTTTGTTTGTTTGTTTTTAATCTCAAGGGCAGGACTAAACCTCAACAAAGTTTGGAAGTGGGTAAAATTTGTCTTTACAACTCCAGCCTGTTCCCTCATTCTCTTTCCCCCCCAAAATTAGACTCATCTGTCTTGACTCCAGACGGCAGGCCTAGGTACAGTGAGTGGTACTTGTAGAGAAACTGATCTGTACTTTGTTAAAGGGGAAAAAAATCACATCAAACATTTAAATCTATCCACACATAAGATTGCCTTCCTCAAAACATACCAAATTCCCCACCACTGAACCTTCAAGTGAATGCTAGACAATCATGTACTTGTCTGAAATCTTGTAGAGGGGATTCCTACCTATTTGATCTTTTAAGACCCTGCCATTTCTGAAATTTGGTAATGCTGGTGAAATTTTAGGACGATATGTCTTCTTTTCCAATAATAATTATCATAGTAAATACATCATAGTTTAAGAAAACACTTGATGTCTATACGTTTTATAAGTTATTCTATTCTAGTCTGTTATTATAAATCATTAGTTAATAATCTGTTCACCAATATTTAACAAATTTTTGATTCTAAGCCCTAAATGTGGAGGCATAATAAGAAAGCCTTATGTGAGTGATTTGTAACATTTAGTAATTTTTAGTTCTATATTTTACTTAGTGCACCCAATTATCAAGCTTTGCAGATGCTACATATGTAACCTGGTTGACTATTATTTAGTATCATAATATTGGACATTTAAGAAGTTAATATTATATTATGCAGACAATATTTTAAAAAATCTATAAATCTCTACATTATAAAAATTCTCCTTTTTGTGGCACAGCCTTGATTAACTCAGGATAGAAATAGAGAACCTGCCAGTCCTTTTCAATCAATTTGGTATGTGCTTGACAGCCTGAGAAATACCAGCAGAGCAGTGGCTGAGCAAACCTAATTGTAGATAAATAAAAGAACATTCACCTGGCATGAGGAAAATGAGGGAGAAACTGAACTAAGGAATGCAGTATTTTTCCATCCATCAACCTTCATTTGTCAGGAACTGCTTGACAATCTAGGCCAGAGAAGTCAGGTTTTAACACAATATTGATTCCATTTCAGCTTTAGTTTCTTATTGCCCTTTGTAGCAAACAATTTGTATATAGGATGAGAGATAGCCTGAGCGCTCTCTCTCTCTCTCTCTCTCTCTCTCTCTCTCTCTCTCTCTCTCTCTCTCTCTCTCTCTCTCTCTCTCACACACACACACACACACACACACACACACACACACACACATACATACATACAGAAGAAGAAGAAGGGAAAAGATCCCAAAGATTGTTTTGGTAATTTTTATCTGTAAATTTCAGAACACTTAAACACTATTATATATGCACTGAATATATAGCAGTTGTCAGGATAGACAAGTAGTAGGAAAATTTCATTTAAAGTGAATGATTTGGGTCAGGTAGCTACAACAGTGGATAGAGAACCAAGCCTGGAGTTGGGAGAAGCAGGGTTTAAATCTGCCCCAGACACTTCCTAGCTGGGTGTCCCTGGGTAAGTCACTTAACCCCAATTGCCCAGTGCTTGCCACTCCTCTGTCTTAGAATTGAAATAAAGACTTAAGTTGAGAGTTTAATAAATAAATAATAAAGTGAATGAGCAAACCCTAAACCACTGACACTTGGGAAAATGGAGTCTGAAACTAAACTGAGAGAGTTAGGGTGTCCTTTCTCTTGATGTGTAGAGTGAAAATAATGACCTCATTCAGACTTGGTTTTCTGAATGACAAAGTGATCATTAGGAGAATCTTTTAGTCATCTTAGCTATACTAGAACATTTGGGGAAAGACATCATCTCCATTAAGATAGGCTGTTAATATTATGCTTATGAGGGAAAAAAATAAATCATCATAGCAGTACAATTACTAAATTACTACAATGTACAAGATAAAGTTATATGGAAAATAGATTTAAGGTCACATTTCCATATGTGTCCATTCCCTCCCATAGTACCTCCAAAAAGGCTCATCAATATATTTTTTAAGACATTAGGTCACATGCTCCTTCTGAGATCAGCAAATAATGACTCCAAGATGCTGAATGTTTGCTCTCATTAAAATGAAAAAATGGTGCCAAAGTCAAAAGTAGAGTACAGGACTTACCCTAGTCAGTATTAATGATAAATTATTACATATTACCTCATGAAAACAAGCCATTTCTTTAACAGTATGGCATGGAATTCTAGAGAACTAGAGATTATCTTTTTTTCACCTTTTAGAGATTTTTTATCTTTTAGAAATTTTATCTTTTAAACTTAGATAAAAAAGCATAGAAATATGTCTTTTGTGTGTGGATAGAGTGCCAGGCCTAGAAAAAGGAAGACTGAAGTTCAAATTCAGCCTGTGTGACTGCGGGCAAGTCACTTCACTGTATTTGCATTAGTTTTTTCTCATCTGTAGAATTGTGCTGGAGAAGAAAATGACATCTAGCATCTTCACCATGAAAACCCCAAATAAAGAGTCAAGCATGAGTGAAATGACTGAACAATACTCTTATAGTATATATATATATATATATATATATATGATCCTGATGTTAACTTGACTTAAGAAATCCAGGGCTGTTTAGGAAATTATACATAAGTCATGTTCCATTAAGAGGGAGGTTCTTAAGATGATAGATTTAAAACTAGAAAGAACCTCACAGGTCAACTAGTCCAATCTTCTCATTTTATAAGTGAGAAAACTGAGGACCAGATGGGGTCAAATGATTTACCCACTGACACACAGGTAGTAATGACTGAGAAGGGATTTGAACCAAGGTCCTCTGACTCCAAATCTAATTCTCTTTCCACTATATCACATAATTATCTTCAAAATTCTTTAAAAATTCCATTCTGGATGTCACTGAAAGTTATACAGGCTGTACTTTAAAAAGACACTTTTAATTGTCTATTTTCATAGTTATATTTTTTATAGTACTTTATAGATCACATAATGATGGACTAGGAAAATGGATTTCCAAAGATGTGATAGGTAATTTTCTGGAACTCTTATCTCATTAATGTATATATTTTGTCTAGCAGTGAAAGTTACAAAACGTCCAGGCCTACCCAGTTTTTGTCATTACCCCAACTTACTCTTGGAAGTCTGCTCTAACACTCTACCAAGGATGCTTAAGGCTTTAATCTCTATCTCTGTTAGGAAAATATAAACTCAACTGTTTCAGGATCCTGCCTTTATTTTGGGGTTAGGGCACTTTTGAAGACAAAAAAAAAGACTTTGTCTAGTTTTTAATTTGTAAATTCTGGCCTGCTGGTCATAAACCCATAGAGAAAACTGATCCATAAGATTGAAGTGGATGGTAGATTTTTTTTTCCCTGCAGATATGGCAGAGATTGGATTTCTCCCATATTATGCTCTAGAAGTTGCATAGTTGCACCAATAGATCATAAAATAAATAATCAATATAATATATTTGCTTCAAGAATTTTTTTTTTATTTCTTCAGTGTCCACGTATAATTCCTTCATGTTTGAGTAAGATGGTTCATGAATTTCTATGACAAAATTAGTTCATTACCTGGCAGCCAGCCTGCTAGTTAGTTTCTCTCAACTCATCTGTGTGGATCCTGAGACAAGAAACTTGTCGTCTATCTGTAGACTTCATAGTTAAAATCTGAACTCCTTGAGAACAGAGGCTGTTTCACATTTTCTATTTACATTCTCCAATGCTTGAGCTATGTGTACACAATGCTGGGCACATAGTAAACATTTCATAAATGCAGTTTCATTTATTCATTCATTCAACAAATATTTATTGAGCAACCCTCATATGATAGGAACTAGGTATACAAAACCCAAATTTTATTTAATTTTGTGCCCTCAAAGTGCTACCTTTTTCCTATTCTCATTTGGTAGGATCTGCCATAGCTCACAGTCCATTGGCATGGCACTGTAGAACCCAGTAACACCTCTTCACCATGGAAAGGTATCTTAGCAGTTCCTTAGTTCAGGAAGGCTTAATGTACTTTTAGGAAATGTGTTTTATGATTCACGTAGAGAATTCATTCCTGATGATTTCTTCACAAACTATCATCATTACCAAAATACTTAGTCTAATTTTAGCAAATATGTTATTTGGGATTTTCTTCATGCTCTTCCAAAAGTACTATTTCTGTAAGTTGTAAGGATTTAATGAGAAATATTCAGAATTCTAAATGCATCAATTCATTTGGGTATAGAATAGTCTGAGGCTACTTCATAGCATATTTTCTGCACATTCAGTTCAAAGAAACCTACTAAAGAATATTTTAAGTGCAGTTAATGTTATTTACAGCTGCTGACCCTTTAAGCAATAATATCTGGTCCCAAGTAGCTGAACAGTCTTTTAACCAATAAATTCATAAGGCAAATAAATGTAGTAAGGCAAATTGTAGAGATACATCTTCAGAATGGCTTTTCTAACGTCATTTATCAAAGTTGCATGAAATTAAATATTTCTCAAAAAATCAGCCAACCAAAAGTATGTACAAAGAATTAAATCGAGAATATGTTTCATATCACTCACTCCCAATCTTTGCTACCAAAAGTAAATCTCCCAAAAGTAATTAAAACCTCCATTATATCATAAAAGAAGGATTATTAAAATAATGGACATTTTAATAGGATAAAGATTCACAGAATGTGAATACTTATTTATTTGATCAATAGGTTTCAGAGTGTTAATTTAAGAAATATTTTTGCCATATAGTCAAATTTGTAAATATTAACTACAGTGCTAATTTGGCAAGCACACCTTTTGCAGGTGTGTGTACTTCATTTGCTAAGTGAAGCATGCATCTGCTCAGAGCCTAACATTTTCATTGATACCTGATCTCCACTCATGTCAGTCTCCAGGACATTCCTGTTGATGCCAAATGGCATTTATGAACATGGATAATTATGAAGGCAGTTCTCTGTTCTCTTCCAGGAAATGGGGAGGAGGTACATGGTTGGGGGGAGGGATCTTTTAAAGTTCATTCCAGTCCCTTTTCCTTCCATTTTCATCAGCCTTCTGAAAAATAACATTATTCTTTTTTCATTTGTACATTAAAATACCCATATTAATTAACTCCCTCTCCCCTCCTCCACCTGAGAAGGCATCATTTGATAAAAATATATGTGTTATATAAAACTGTCTTGCTTATTTATATTTATCATTTCTTTCTCTGGTAATTAATGACTCCTCACCCAGGAACCAGTCTGGAGTTCTTTAGTCATTTTCAGACATTTCTGTTTCTTTGTGGCTTCAATTAACATTTTCTTAACAAAGATACTGGAATCCTTTGCCGTGTCCCTCTTCAGCTCATTTTATAGATGAGGAAACTAAGACAGAGTTAAGTGGCTTGTCCTGCATCACACAATTAGTAAATGTCTAAGATCAGATTTGAACTCAGGAATATGAGACTTCCTGACTCCAGACCCAGCATTCTATGACCCATTGACCCCTAACTTCCCAAGCTAGAATGGGAGAAAGGATATTTGCTTTATTCAGGAAAAGCTAGGGATTTCTCCAAGGGGTTCATTAAGGAAGCATTTCAAAAACAGAAAAGAGAAGGAAACAGACTTGTGACTCTCTTCTCTACTCCCTAACATCTCATTTGAGTTAGAGCAGACCATTGGAGGAAAGCATTCCCCAAACACAATCTAGCTCCTTGTTATATAGGGTCACATAGCTAGGAAGTGTCTGAGGCTAGATTTGAACCTAGCACCTCCCATCTCTAGGCCTGACTCTCAATACACTGAGCTACCCAGCTGCCCCTGACCCCCTCTTAAATGAATATTAATCTTACTCTTCCTTCTCTATCTTCAAAGGTGAGGGGTGTCAAATCACCTAGAACCACTAAATGTTATATAATTACTGCCAGGGTTCTTCCATCTCTGATTTTCTAGTCCAGAGGCATTTAACATTGGCACACCCACCAAAAAGAAGAGTAAATGGCTAGCAAGGTGCCATCAAGGATGCATTTTTGATGAACTTCTAACATATCCATCCCTGATGTTTTAGCATTCTTTCAGCTTCAGTCATATTATATATACATTTTTACAAGATGTTCTCAAGCAATTTACAGCATAATCTAATAATAAATTCTTCCTTAGGTGCACATATAATAAAACACAAATAATTACAGACAAGGAAAACCATAGAACATCTTGCCATTTTCATCAAATTTCTCCAGCATTGAAAGGGTAAATGGGGCTATTCTTTAAATTCCAGCAATGAAACTCTTGTTTTGCCTTGTTGCATTCCATGGAAGTCCCAATAAGGAAAAAGACCTTTTTCACGGTTGCTGGCTATAGCTACTCCTTTCCTCTGCAGATAATTGCTTCTTCTTTCTGATTATGGTAACAAATATTTTTTGTCAGATAATCCATAATGCCAAATTCTAAATTTCCTTGGAATAACTTTTTCTTGCATAATGAAAGCTTCATTTCTATTACCTTTAGAAGAAGTTATTTTTATATTCAAAATGTATCTCTAGTGGAAAATAGAGTCATCACCCTCATATACATGCCACCTTTTTTCCTCTCTATATCATTATTTATCCACAGTAGCATTCCTTTATTAATGAAAAGTATATATTGTAGTGGCATACTTTATTATCAGAAATTTTGTTCTCAAATATAGAAGTGTTATAGGTGCCATGAGACAAATTCTGGATCAGAAAAAGACATTTATGATTGGCAAATATCATTAAAATCTATCTAAAATAATATAGGTTTTGCTAGGAAGTATGAAATTTGCATATGAGAATCTCAGGGAAGAGTAACAGAGGATTGCTTAGAGAAAATAATTTGTGTTATTGAAGGAAGAAGAAAGATAACTTATAGATGAGTGTTTTGCAGGCTAACCTATGTTATGATGTCAAAGGCAAAAACAATGATGTACTTTCCTGTGTCTCCCTGCCAACATCCAATTTTTCTTCCTTAGGAGAGTAGTGATTAATATAGGGAGAATGAGTGATTCCCATCTCTATCCCTCACCTTGTACCACCATCTTAATTTGGTTGACTATGATTTCATTGACATAGGTAATTCTTGGATGAGAGAACTTTCTCTACCAGCGGGAAATCAGTTCATGCTTTGACTTGAGGTCTTAAAACGTTTGCCAGGGCCCTGAGATGTTAAGTGACTTGCCTAATCTTCCTAGCTTTAACACCAATACTTTAAGTTGCCTCTTTCACTAAATCACTTTTTAAAATCCTATCTTCTATCCTAGTATCAATTCTAAGACAGAAATGTGTCAAGAACTAGGCATTTTGGGGTTAAGTGATTTGCCCAAAATCACACCACTAGGAAATATCTAAAAGGAAATCATTTTAAAAGAAGTAAATCTGCTTTAATTTTAGGGAAATTTACAAGTAATTTTACTTTTGCCCCAGCCCTACCCTATTTTCCATGAGCTACTTGATGCTAATATTGTCTTCACCATAAGCAAAGGCTTTAATTTCACATTTGGGGACAAGGGGAGGAAATAAGCATTTATTAAATATTAAATTAAATATTTTACACATATTATCTCATTTAATCTTCACAACTCTATGATGTAGGTGCTATTATTACCCCATTTTGCAGTTGAGAAAAGAGGCAACTTCATACAATTAGTGTCTGAGATTAGATTTGAACTCATCTTCCTGACTCCACTTCTAGTATTAAAATGCAAATGTAAATGATTCATTGGACTTTCAATTAGACTAAACTGTAATCAGTTAATAAACATTTGAGTTTGGCATTCTCTCCTCAAAGATATCAGAATGATCTGCCATTTTTTCTCCAGCTCATTTTTTCAGATGAGGAAACTGAGATACACAATAAGTTAGTGTCTGAGGCCAAATTTGAACTCAGGAATGAGTCTTCCTGACTCTAGTCTTGGAACTCTATACACCAAGCTGCCCAAATAAACACTTTAGTGACTGACATTGGCTTCTTTGGTTGTTTAAGAGACGTGGGGAAGAGAAGGAGTCACAGAGCAAGAGTGTACTTGGAACCGAGGAGGTAAATCTATCCCTTCTAGGAATCAGAGAAAGAACTTAAAGGGGAGTCTTAAGGTCAACAATGACACGTCACAATTTTTAGATACCTCTGCCTATACAACAACAAATCAAACCAAGGTATAGAGAATGTACCACCCAGTAGGAGCATCACTTTCCAGCCAAAGTAATCACATGAGTCAATGTTTTTTTAAAGTAGTTTTATTGATCTAAGGAATCAGAGCTGGCAAGGATTTCAGGGGTTAGCTAGTTCAACCCCCTTATTTTACCTGATATATTTTGTTATTCAAGAACTTTGTTAATGGAGAATTATTGGTTAACACATTACTTTTGCATTCTCATAGGTCTAAAGAAGAAGAGTATCTCAGAGACTCTTCAAATCTCCCTCCTTTTATAAAAGAGAAAATTGAGAGCCAGAGGCATTAATCGATTTGCCTAAGGTTACCTGGGTAGTTAAATGTCTCTCAACTAAATGATTTACAGAATAGCAGGAGAAAAACAATGCCCAAAGATTATGGTTGAGAATTTTCCTTTACAATTAAAAAACATAAAAATAAGGAATTATTATGCCCAAGAAATTTTCTTAGATATCATGTATTTTCTTGTAGGATATAACATAACTCTAAATATCTTCTTAATCCTTCACCAATCCACCCAGTACTTGGGTTATGGAATATAGCATATGCTATGGGAAAACCAGAGAGCAAGATGGATAAAATCTACAGGACCTATAACCGATTAGACATGAAAATGAGCAGAAGAAAGGGTCAAATATAATGCCTACGTTTACAATGTGCAGGTGTGGTTCAATGGAATCAGAAAGAGGAACATATTTAGTCAGGAAGATGATATGCTCAGTTTTGTACATATTGAATTGAAAGTGGTGATATCCTATGGACATTTGGAGAGATTGGTCAGGAGTTCATATGAGAGGTCACAGCTAGAAATGTGGTTTTTAGAGTAATCTGTATAGAGATGGAAAATGAAGGCACAGTAATAAATAGATTGTTAAAGATGAAAGTACAGAGAGAAAAGGCATCTTTGAAGTCTGTAGAAAAGACACCTTTTGAGGGGTGGGAGGAAAATTAGGAAGAGAGAGTAGTCAGAAGGACAGAATGGCCAAAATGTCAAATTGTTCATCAAGATCAAAGACAAAGAAGACTAAAGAAAATTCAGCAAGTGTGATAAATAAAAGTTCATTGATAACCTTTGAGAGATAATGGTGGGGACAGAAGCCACATTGCAAAGAATTTAGGAAAGCTATATTTTCTACTTATTTAGTATGGTTGTGGATATTTTTTCTTCCCTAAATGAAGATTTTTTAGTTAAAATGGATAATGTAGGATATATCTATTAAGATTCAAATAAGTTTAGTTTTTAACAGATGATTTGATTTTTTTTAGCTTCAGAGGCAATTCCTAAGACCTTGTTCACAAATTTATCAAAAACAGAAAATTAGAAATGCAACTTGTTAAAAATCAATATTAACTAAGAAATTTTGGAGAGTAACTAAAATAAAAACTTCTTAATTATTTCAAAATGTCCATGAAACATCAATATGAGTATTCTACTGAATGAGAATTACAATTCTACACTTCAGTGTATTGGTTATATTTGAAAAAGGGGGTCACCTGGGGGCCAAACTTTGGATCTAGGCTGACTTTCTGACAATATACACCATATAAATTCAGTCCTACAGCCTCAAAAAAGTCTTTTCAATTTATTAATACTTATTAGTTCAGTTTATTAATACTTGATCTCAATAGTTTTGGAGACTTGGAGAATCCAGGTCATCTCTCTGACATACTGAAACATTCCATTTTTACTTTGATGTTTAACATGTATGTTTTAAATTTTCCTACCACCAAATTTAAATTATGGATTATTTACTGGACTGCTTATTAAGCCCTTAGTAAATGTTTGACACCAAGTCCAATTTTCCTCACCCTCTTTGTAATACAAAAATCTCCCTTTCCCTATTAAATGCCTACAGTCATGAACTTAGCTTAGTTCCCTGGGGAAATAATAAAGTTACATAAATATTTTAACAAAGGTGATATCTTGGCAAATAGATAAAGTGGTTGCTGACTAATGAGTTTGTAGGCTTTTTTGGTCTTCTTGTTATGACATCTTTTTTATCAGTTAATCATTTATAGAAAATTGTGATGCTTAGAAATATCTTTTCTTTTTCCATTTTTTGTCAATGAGCTCATTTAAGGTTCTTTTCATCTTTATCTTTAATCTTCTAAATGTTACTGATATTGACTTTTATTATATCTAGTTCTGATTGCATGCAGACAGATGACCCTGAAATGATTCCTGTATCAATCATCAGTTATATCTTGTCTGTTAAGATAAATTCAAATTCATTTTTGGTGATGAATAGTTCTCTGAAAGGCAGTCTACCCAACAGAGAATAGTTAAATAATCCACACAGTAAAAATCAATTGAATTAATATAAATGATCTACACTATTGAATAAAGTTGGATAATGATTCCATAGAATTAGTCTATCAGTATGTATATACTGAACATTGTAGTAGGAGCATTTTCCTTTGCAGTTTAAGTGATTTTTTCCCTTAAAAGATGTTGAAACATTCCTTGAGACTTGGTTGACTTAGGAGACTATAAGAACTTAGACTGTCATTATCCCTTCAAGTTGTCTGGTATTTCAGGAGAGCAGGAGCAGTTCTTAGATGCTTCACTAGTAGATCTTGAAGGGAGCTAAGCTCAGATGAATCAACTCAAGGACTTCTCAATGTATATGAATTTCATGTCAAATATTATTCTTCTGCAATGACTAAATACATCTCACTTTGTTAATTTTTGGATGATCTATGAGTGACTCTTTTTGTATCAGTATCTAAAGTATACTTCTAGAGGACTGCCTTGAATTATGTCTATCCCATAAAAGATAATTAGCTAGTCTCTAGTCAGATCATATTTGTATGGTAGTTTCAATAACCTTGTGCTATTACCTTTAAGTCTTTTTTAAAAAATATTTTAAAATATTAAAAAAGAATACCAATAGTCTTCCAGGGATGTCATACAGTTGAAGACTATGAAATACCATTTTCTCCAAAGAACTATAACTGTAGACAACCTCAAAGGCAACATCTGTTATTCAGGCAAATAGAATTTGAATTAAATCCCATAGTCTCTTAAAAATTCAAATTGTAGGACATCCAAATGACAGTAGACAAGTTAATAGTGTGTATGATTAGGCTGCCTAATTGGGAGACAGGAAACCACAATAACACCCCTCTTGGAGAAGAAGCTGACAGCCCCTAAGATTATGGGTATTACCTGACTACAGGCTGTCCAATACAGAGTTTAGACCAGGAATACAAAAACATGTCAACACTTTGACCACTGATACACAGAGTGTAAATAAAAAGGCCATTGTGTTATGGATACCACCATCTTTCCAGTTATTTTTGACTTTTTGTCAACTCCCATTAATAACAAAATCTTATTGATTCTTCCCCTCCAGTAACATCTTTTAATTTCCTCTACTCTCAGCTTAATTTAGATCTTTATAGTTTTCTGCCTATTCTATCCCAGAATCTTCTATCATTCACACAATTGCCACATTAGTATTTCTAGAGGATGATTCTGATTTTTTCAGTCCTCTGCTCAAGAAGTTTCAATGGCTCAAGATTGTTTTTAGAAAAATATTCAGGATTCCACTCTTATATAAACCCCTTCTTTGCCCCCACATTTTTTAGCATTCAAAGGTCCCCACTGTCTGGTTCCAATCAGTCTTTCCAGACTGTTTTTATATTACTCTCCCTTAAATATTCTCTTTTCTAGCCTATCTTGTTCCCCACCCCCACCCCCACCATAAGTCTCTTTCATACATACTTGAAATATGCTCACACTTTACCTCTTCCTCTTACAGTTTCTCCTTTCCTCATAGATTCATGCTATCTCCTGTGTACAAAGCCTTTTTTTGGTGTGATCTCCCCATTTATTAGAACACCTGTGAAGTTATTTTGGGTTTATTTAGTTCACCTTTTGTATTGTCTTATCTATCTGCCCATTACTTTCTCCCAATAGAATGTAAGTTTATGAGGACAGAAACTATTTAATTTTTTGACTTTGCATTCAAGAACTAACCTAGCACATTGCCTTGAAAATAATTTGTCCTGAATAAATGTGTGGATTGATTACAACAAAGAATTTTTTAAAAAGTTCTTTATCTTCTTTTCTAGGTTGTCCTTATCTTATTCCTTTAGATCAAGGATTTTTAACATGGGGTCCATGAACTTGGATGAGAAAAAAAATTTGCATTTTTATTTTCACTAACCTTCATTTGAAATTTACCATTTCTTTCAATTATTTAGAAACATGGTTCTGGGAATGGGTTCATAGACTTTGCCAGACTGCCAAAGGGGTCTATGATACATACAAAAAAAGTTAAGAACCTACTTCAGACTAGTTTATAGCATGTCTCTAGATCCTGGATTGGATGTACTCTGTGAATTTGTTTTTATCTGCCTTGCCTCTGTCTACTTGGTTATAAATTAAAACTTCCATATACTTTGCTGCTTGTATACATCCTGATTCTGACTCATCATTATTTCGCCAGGGTCAGGGATACCTGACAACTCATTTTCCTGAAGAGGAAATATTGAGTCTAGTCTTCTATTATTCATGACACTCTACAAAGCATTCCAGGATGCATATAGTACCCATAAGAGGAAATCCTTCTGGGGGGGAATAAGAGACACATAAATCAATTGAACAGAATACATACAGAGGGAGCACACATTTTAAAATAGTGTGTATATATATATGTATGTATATATATATATATACATCCATATGTGTACATGTAATCATAAATGTTTGTATTTGTGTGTGAATGATAATGAGGCTATGATGATTTCTACATGATGATTGAAAGTGAATAGTAGATCTTGACTAATCAGGAAAAGTTCTCTAATGCTTCTCATTGATTAATGATTTCTCTAGTGTTCTAATTTTTCTGGTGTTTAAAGAGTATTCTTTCCAAAAACCCCTTTAAAATATTTAACTTTATTTCCTTTAACTTAAATGTATGCCCATTTCACTATGTTCTTTCTTCAGTGGGGGGTCAGAAAGCTGTTCTAATGAGCTACCTCATAATCAAATATCTGGACAAGGCATTCACTTTCCCCAATTTTAAATCACCAAAGAAATTCACTTAAACCTTTTCATAAGGCTGGGCAATATATGGTTTCTTAATTAGTAAAAGAACCAGCATGTTGCTGTAGAAAGAGGATCAGCCTAAAACTTGAGTAGATTTGGAGTCAAGTCCAATTTCTGATATCTTGAGCAAATCACTTACAATTGTTGCTGGGGCAGGCATCTAGGTTAATAGAGAGCCAAGGATAGAGTTGGAAGGTCCTGGGTTCAACTCTGGTCTCAGATATTTCCTAGCTATGTAAGCCTGAGCAAGTCACTTAACCCCAATTGCTTAGCCCTTACTGCTCTTCTGCCTTAAAGCCAATACTTTGGTATCGATTCTAAGACAGAAAGTAAGGATGAAAAACTTTTCTCACTGTTTGAGATAATTTGGAGAAAATTTGATAATCTGCACTAGTAGAAATAATCTCCTAACTGGGAATTCCCTATATCCATGAAATCATAGTTCTGAACCCAAAGAAATTACATTTAAAGCATGTACTCATCCTTTTAAAAAATTAGTGATACAAAATGAATTATTTGATTGTTGCTTAGAAGTTCATTATGACAATCTAAAGCCAAGATAGACTTATACAAGAGATGGAAAATCAAGTTATTCTTGCTAATAACATAACTGAACTATGTAGAAATGGCATATTTCATTTGTTCTCAGAGTGATATATGAAAAAGCAATAAATTATATTTATGTGCAAATGATACTATGTAAAGAACAATGTCATTGGAGCCAGAGGACATGGTACAAATCCCACGTCTGACAGTTGCTACCTGTGTGACCTTGGACAAATCACCTAAGCTCCCTGGGACATATACAAAAAGAGATGGGATGGCTTCTGAGGTCCCTTATTTCTCTATATCTATTATCCAGGGAGATGTATGATGAATAGTAACACAGAGTTAACCAACGGATATATCAAGGAACATAAGAAAAACAAAATAAGCAGGAGCTGAATATTAAAGAGTATTTCACAGGGACTGGCATGACCCACCTATTTTGGGTAATTTTTTTCTTGTGTTTCTCTGTCAATGTTTATTCCTTCTCTTACCCCCAGATGCTATTTTTTTAGCACCACATGTGGAGCCTCCAAGAGGATATTTAAAGTTAGTAATTTTATTGGCACTGTGAAGTTAATCTGTACTATGTGTTTTCCCCCCAGGAAATTGAAGCAACAGTTCAAGCTAAACAGCCGGATGTGGAAGGAATTTTGTCTAAAGGGTGGCATTTATACAAGGAAAAATCAGTCACTGAGCCAGTAAAGGTAATGAAGCAACCTCAAGTAATATCCATTACCACCTAATGGGTTATGCTTCCCGTGTTGTACACTTGCCACTGATGTGGTCTATTTATAATCAATGAAATAACCTCAGAGACAATATTGGCTGTTCTGCAATAGCAGAGGCAGGACTGTTCTTTAATCTGTCTGCTATTTATACATTCTGATCCCAGGGTTATTAATATATCATTGCAGCAAAGTATTCATTTCTGTATCGGTGCTTTTCTGTCAGTGGGAGGAAAGGGGAATCCACCTTCCAAAGAAATTTAATTCTTTTAGTTTTTATTGGGTTTTTTCCAGGCTCAATACTTTTCATACTGTTTGGCTTCATTCAAATCAAGGCACTATATCATACTGTCTGTCTCTGACAGCTGGAGGAATTGTCTTCCCTATTGCCCTTTCATTTGATGAAGAAAATCAGTATGTTATTAGAGCAAGATTTTTTTAGGGGGAAGAGGGAATGTTCTATAATTAATTATTGCTTCTTCTTTGAGAAAGTTGACCTGGGGGAAAGCTTTCAACTCCTTTTTCTTCCTGGTGTATATCTTCAAGTTCAGCAAAGATGTAAATTTCCAGACCATATTAGAACAGAACAAAATTAATTTCATAGAATTAAAGGTCTAGATGTGAGAGGAACCTTAGAAGCTATTTGGTCTAATCCACTCATGTTACTAACCAGAAAATGGAAGGTTGAACAGGGAGCAAGTATCAAATACAGTAAATTGCTGTAAGAGCTGGCTAACTAGTATTTACTACTTCATGGAATTGTAGACAATGGATATTGGAGGTCAAATTAATCAAACGCCACCATTTTACAAATGAATAAACTGAGACCAAAAAGATGAAGTGATCTAACCCACAATTTTCCAATGGTAGCAAATATGATAGCAAAAATGATAACACATTTTGTTTTTGTGCCCAACAAAAATTAGAACTCTAAGTTTTGATTAGAGGTTTTTGAGAGTACTTAATGGTGGTTTATTGATCAATTCTGATTTCTCTTGCTATTATTATAGGGCTGAAATACAATGGGACTCACTCTCATGCTTAAAACTACTCTAAAACAACTCAGGTCAATAACCTCATTATACAAAGCCAGTTTGTCCTTGCAACAAACATTACTGTGACTTATACTCCATCTCTAAGGTCATAATGTTTTCCCATTTTGTTCTTTGCTTAAACCACATTTCTGTAAAATGTTTGTTTTTCCTACAGTTTACAAGAGATTTCTTTAAAGGAAATTTTGACCTGTAGAGAATGTTCTAACTCTGCCTGTTAATAAGATAGTCTGTTTGCTGTAGATGCTGATATATATTTGTTTAGGAATGCATCATTTCTGTTTATAAAATCCGTAAAAATAATTTGTTACCTGCTTGACCAAAATTGTATCTGTAGCTTTCATAAACTAACAATATTTCTAATGCCTTGGGTGCTATAAAAGCATGAAAAAAAGCATGAATAAAATAGTAAGAGAAGAATTGAGGACAAGTCTATATTTTTGCCCTAATTCAAAGCAAGAGGGAGCTTGTCAGTCATCATTCCTGGTTTAACAGTTTAGGCATTATGCTAGAGAATAGAGTAAGGCCAACTATGTACCAGCCACATGAAGAAGCAATCATTTAACTAGGATGGTTGGGTTTTTCCACTTTCTTAACATCAATAATGTTTTTTTTTCAAAACTTACAAATGCCAGACAGTTAACAATAAAACATGCCAGGTACTGTGCTAAGAACAAGCATCCCTTTCACGTTGTATCTATCCATCACAGTTTCAATATATCACTGGTTAGCCTGGTTGACCTAAGAAATTAAATTAGAATTTGGGGGGAGTTTTGCAGAAGCTGTAGGCAATTCCTGATGGTCAGCAGACAGCTCAAAAAATGTTTAGAAACTATATATCCTATGACCAAATACTTGACCCAAATTTTACAATAAGATACTATAAATATCCTATAAGAAGAAAAGAAAAAGTTCAAATTTCTGTTACAAAGGGAGGGCCAAATTTTGAAAACTAATTTTCCAGATTGTGGGGCTGTTGCATCCCTAACCCCTGTGATGTGGACAGTATCTTTATTTGGGATAAAAAGGCAAAAACTATTTATTTACTGAAATGAGCTTATATCGTAATAGTGAAGACCTGAAATTAAGTATGTAATCAGAACATATGTGAAAAGTGGAAGGAAGGTAATCTGAAAGCTGAAAGAACTAGAACCTGAAGGGATAGAGGCTACCTTACAAAAAGGAAAATTTAAACTGAATGAGATGAAGAGGAAGAGCATTCTAGATATGGAGAATAGCTGTTGTGAAGAAATAGAGATATAGATAAAATTTCATGTGAAAAGATTAGCAAATAGGCCAATGTAAACAGATCAAAGCATATGCAGAGGAGATTGGATACACTATCAATTACGAATATTGAGAAGAAATAAAATAATAAGCAGCAAAAGTGGTACAGTGGCCTGGAATCAGGAAAATCTGATTCCAATATGGTGTCAGATACTAGTTGTGTGACCCTGAGTAAGTTACTTGATCTCTGTTTGTCTCATTTCCTCATTTATTAAATGGGAATAATAATAACACTTACCCTGCTAGATTTGTTGTGAGGCTCAAATGAGAATAATATATGTAAATTGATTTAGTTCAATGCCTCACATATTTAGGTAAATGTTATCTATTATTTTAATTATTAAGGAAAGAATTTTAAGTGCCAAATAGAATTTATATTTGATCCTGGAAGTTAGAGTGAGCCCACTGAGGGGTTTTGAGCATGATTGGACCAAAGGTTTAGAAAAAAATCTTTGGCAGCGGAAGGATTTGTGTAAGGAGAGAGAGTTAAGGCAAGGAAACTAATCAGAAGGCAACTGAAATAGTCCAGAAACAAGGTTATGATAATCATACATAACCTGTGTGAAAAGAGAAAAGGAGATTTATAGAAGAAAGATTGTGGAGGAAAGAATGACAAGATTTGGCAATGGTCTGTAAAATTTAAAATTAAATCTTAATAATAAAAATATTATATTTTAGGAGGTTTATTAAATGATCATTAGAAATCAAGGAATAAAGAGGACACAAAATAAAGATCATGTGTCAATGACTGATTAGTCATTTCAAAATCCCCACACTTAGGTTACCACTGCGACCATGTTCGCTGCATCATGCCAAAGAGAGAGATGGGACCCTCCCCATCCTCACCTAATATCCTCTGTCTACAGGAAGTATGTTACAACAGGAAGTCAGTGGACTCCCAGGAAATGTAGTTCCTTCTTTGAGGGGAACAGATTTTCAATTAAACAGGATTGAATATTTGTGGGGAGGGAAATTGAGGGATTGAGTAAGACATTAAAAAAGGAACCCCTTCACTAATAAGGAAAATTAGGATATAATGAGTTCTTTTTGGAAATGCTGATTTTGAAATGCTTTTAGTTCAAAATTTCCAAAAGGAAGCTGAACATAATAACAGCTGACATTTCTATAGCACCTACTAAGTGTCCAGTACTGAACTGAGCATTTTACAATATCTCATTTTATTCTCAGCAACTTTGGGAGGTAGGTACTATTATTATCCATATTTTACAGAGGAGGAAAACTGAAGCAAACTGAACCTAAGTGATTTGCCCAGTCACACAGATAGAAAGTATCTGAGGCTAGATTTAAACTCAGGTCTTCCTGATGCCAGTCCTGGTACCCTATCTCTAGTACCACCTGGTTGCCTCCAACACAATGAATAAAGAGAGAGAGAGGAGAGCTAGATAAAGAGACATGGGAATCCTCTGCATACTCATGATAATTGAACCCATATCAGCAGATAAAGTCACCAAATGAGAAATATGAAGCAAAAGGAGAAAAGGGTACAAGACAGAGCCCTGAGGATAACCTGAATCATGGGTGAAACATGAATGAAAGTCATAGAGAGGAAGCCAAGAAGCAACAGTCAAATAGACAGGAAAACCAAGATAGAACAATGTCATAATAGCCTAGAGATTGAGAGGATGCTCAGGAGGGAGAAGATAGGATTGACATTGTCAGATGCTTCAAAAAGGTTAAGAGGGATGAAGATTGAGAAAAAGCTATTAGATTTGATAGTAAGATACTGCTGGTATCTTTGGAGAGAGTAGTATCATTTAAATAGTGATGTCAAAAGCCAGAAGGCAGAGATTATAGAAGAAAGTAAAAGAAGAGTGGGAAGAAGACCTGGGATTTGGACCCAGCTTCGACACTATGAGTTGTGGAACCATGAATAATCACTAAGTGCTATAACACAAAGTTTGATCATCCCTAAAATGAGTATAAAAATAAATATACTACCTGCCCTTCTGAAACTCTTAAGTTCCTGGTATTTCCTCTCACCCAACCCTAATGCCTGGAATGTTTTCCTTCCTAATCTCTATTATTGACTTCTTTGACTTTCTTTAAGTTCCAACTAAAATTCCATTATCTAAACTATGACTTTTGTAACCCCTCTTAATTTTAATGCCTTCCCCTCCCTTACATACTTCCTATTGATCCATTATATAGTTTGTTGGTGCATATTTATTTGTTTGTTGTCTCCCCCATATGGAATATAGGGAGAATTGAGGACAGGTACTGGGTTTTTTGTTTGTTTATCCTCACTTTCTGTTTTAAAATTGATATCAAAGGTTTGGCGCTAAGGCAGAAGAGCAGTAAGGGCTGGACAATTAGGGTTAAGTTATTTGCCCAGGGTCACATAGATAGCAGTCCAAATTTGAACCCTTGTTTTTGGACTCCAGATCTTTTTTTTCTCCACAGAGCCACTTTCAGCTTCTCTTTCAAATACACATTTGCTCCTCAGCCAAATTAGTTTTGGAAATGCTTTGGTAAAGATTTATGTTTCACATTAATTTGCCTTTTAAAAATCACTTCCAATACTAAAGCTACAATCTCAGGACATACTTAAAATATCCCCTTCTTGTAATTAATTGTTTCTTATATTCATAAGAGCAGTAATTGCATATTACTTTAATGTAGTTATTTTATCAGTTAATATTTCCAAGCAAATACTCTGAAAAATAAATAACGAAGCACTGCCAAAAGCTAATTTATCTCATCAGTGCTCTGGGAGGGAGGTATTTAATATGTATTTGGTCTTGCAGACTGATATAAGTACAATTAACAATTTCCTTTAGAAAAAAATTCCAACTTCTTTCTAATCATTTTATATTTAGTATTAGAAAGTTTGAGCTAATGTTTGATCCAATCAGAAAACCTTCACTTTCGCTCTATTCCCATTCTACTTTCAGTTCATTTTTCAAAGAAATTTTTTATTGGTTTTAGAATTAATTATATCATCATATGGTATGTTTACTTGATAAATGACTGTCTTATAACATCATTTTGTACTTTAGGATTTAGAAATGCATCTTTATTTTGTCACACAGTGGAAGAAACTAGAAACAAAATGGTTGCCCCTTATTTTAAATGGTTTATGGATCACTTGTTTGTTTTGTTTTGGTTTGGATTTCAAATCTAAAAATAGGGAGAAATGTAATCACATTAAGCAGTTGAATTCCTTAGCTTTGAGGAAGTATGGCAGAGTGTATAGGGAACTTGCTTTGTAATCAGGAAGATCTGAATTCAAGTCATAGATGTGATACATAATTGTATGTGACACCTGAGCTATGTCTGGGTATGGAAGCAAGTTTCTAACATTATATATTATAAAGTGTAAATACATTGTTAGATTGAGTTTTATCACTCATTGGATGATCCCTATACCAATCACAGGTCCAGAAAACACCTACCTCTTTTCTTTTCCCTGACCCAAACATTTCCTGGGAGAAGGGTAAGGGAGTAGTAAGGAATAATATTATAGTACCAATAAGATAAATAGTGTCACATTCATAACTAATATTGAACAGCTTTATCCTTTTTTTTCAAGTATTTAGTGAATAGATGAGTATATTTTTTACCTCAACAACCCCCTTGCTCCTTGATCTCTAATCCAGGGGACACTTTCCATTTCTAAAATAAGACTTTGTGACACTTGATAAATATATATCCCACCCTAAAGTATTCAAGTTTTATTTTTCCTTCCTTCCTTCCTATGATCCTGTCACTGGCTTCTTCCCTTCTTAACTTTATGCTAATTATGCCAACAGGCTTCAGCCCCCACTTGTTGTGTCCCCAGAATAATAACTGGGATCCACCCCGCCATTCCCAACCCAGTATACTTGGGCAGAATATTGTTGGCTTCCCTGCCTTTAATACTTTAAAGTACTTTAATATCATTATGGTTGAAACATCTGGACAAAATATCAGGGCCTTTTGGATTTGTTTTGGTTTCACATGTCCAGGTGCTTAGTCTTTTGGTAGAATTTTGGTCAGGATATTTTGAAAAGATTTATTAAAATACAGAACTTGAAAATGTCATATTAGAAATACCTGAATATTGTCCATTCATTTACATCCAAAAAAAGGGGGGGAGGGGAGGCTGAATCTGAGTAACTTTCGTTTAAAGCTTTACTTGATTCCACTAAAAAGAACTATTTCTGAGCTAGGCGATTGCAAAAGCCCAAAAGACGATTAGTGCTCTGGCTTTATTTTTTTTTAATTAAAAGGGAAATGAATGTAAAAATAACCTTCCCCCAATGAAACTAAAAAGTTGCCAATTAAAAAAATTAAATAGCTATAATCCTCATGGCAATACAATGCAGAATGCTGGTTTTGCAGATACTGTTTTGAAGCCCTGATGTACAGAGGAAGGGGGAGCACTCTTCGCTGAGTCCACTAACTTCCTAGGGTGAAATTAGAATGGAAGAATTAGTTAGCAAGAAAGAGAGACTGAGATCATGAAACTGAGTCAGGGGAAAAAAAAAAGTCCTGATATAAAGAAGGCTAGCACAGCAGTTTAAAAAGTAGGAATCAGTCATCTTTTGTATGGTGATAATAAAACAAGAAGCTCCAACATCTTTTCTTTAGGGTATACATTTCCAAAATCTTAACCACTTCACTCTTTAGATTTGTTCACTGGGAAGGATAAATGGACAGGATCCCAAAGTGCTATGTATCATCTCCTCAGGCAGTTCAGTAGCACAATGTAAAGAGGGCTTACTCTGGAATTGGGGAGATCTGAATTCAAATGTGGCTGCAGACTTTGATTAGCTTTGTGACCCCGAGCATGTCACTAACCTCTGTCTCTCAGTTTCCTCAACTGTAAAACTGGTACCTCTCAGAATTATTGTGAGTATCAAGTGAGATTGTATTTGTAAAGCACTTAGCACAATGCTAGCACTTAGTAGGAACTTAATAAATGCTTGTGCCTTCCCTCTACTCTTCCCACTCTGTTTTCCAGTGTGTGAGTAATTAACATTTCATTAACAGTTAACATTAACAACTGGAATCTCTAAGAGGAAACTCTTACCAATGTAGATAAACTATTATTCTGCAATTTAGGGTCTCTAAAAAGTTGCCTAAGGCAGAGAGAAAGGTTAAATGACTTACCTTTGGTCTCATAAGCAGTATGAATCAAAGATGGAACTTGAAGCAAATATCCCTATTCAGACTTCAGGTCTGTTCACTATCCACTGTCCCACACCAGCTTTATGCTATGTTTCTTGGGGACACAAGGAGGAAAAACTTAATTGAATTAATAAGTTCACAAGAAATAAATTCACATGCATTTTATTTGGGAGGGGAATAGGTTTTTTTTATTTTTTAATCTTTATTGTATTCCAATAACAATTTTTATTATTCCAAAAATAATTTTTAATCTTTATTGTATTCCAATAACAAATTTACACAAAAATTTTCCAGAGTTACATGATTTCTGTTGTCTCTCCCCTATTTCCTTCCCCACTCCCCTTGGAGGTGCTAAGCAGTTCCCCTGGGTTAAACATGTATTTTTTTGAGAGGGGAATCTTTTTATTTTTATCTTTATTTTATTCCTCACAAGCATTTTAAACTGTACAGAGTTCCAGGCTACCAAGGTGTGTAATAATGTAAAGATGTAATGTAAGAAGACACATGCTGCAGCCATTTAAAAAATGATTTTATTTACAAAAAGAAAAAAAAAAGATATAGTCCCTTTTATAACATGAGCTGTATTTGATATCTGACCTTGAACAATGAACTTTTACATTATAGTCTATTGTGATCTAAACTAAAATTCATGTCTACTCTTGAAACTTCAGTAATAATAATTTGTCAAGATATATAGGGAAGCATATATGGTTGGGTAAAATAATGACTTCATTTCTGCATTTTATATATATATATATATATATATATATATATATATATACTTTTTGGTTTATTTTTAAAACCTTACTTTCTGTCTTCATAATAACTAAGACAGAGATGACAAGGGCTAGAAAATTGGGGTTAAATGATAGGACAAGAATCACACATCTAGGAAGTGTCTGAGACTACTAGATTTGAACCCAGATCCCCCCTGACCCCAGGGACACTCTATCCACTGTATGACCTAGGTGCCCCCTGGAGTGTATATACTATTAAAAGGATAATAATTTACAGAAATATTTAGGAGTACATGGTCATTTTTTCCTATAGAGATAATTTGCCTTATTTTCTCTACTCCATTCCATCTCAAAAAAAAAAAATGCCTACACTTTGTGTCTTCTCTTCTATCTACTTTATAAAAGTCTCTTAACTAGCCTTTCCACTTCCTGCTACCCTGTCTAAGCCAAGGATATATTTGGTCTTAAGTAAGGTTGTGTCCCCAAACTCACAAGGTAGGTAGGTCAGTGCTAGAGCTCATATGGTACCTACAAGCACGAGAACCAAGGAAGGAATAGCAGTTGGAAAAGATATGGGAATCACTGGAAGAAGCAGGTTAGGGAATGAAGAAGCCTTTACGTGTTTATCCTTGGGCTGGAGACACATGCAAAAGTGAAACAGTCCATCCCCTCTAGAAACTTTCCTTCTCATGAAGGGAAAGAGCACGTATGTTGAAAAGGTAGCCAGAGAACATCTAGATAATTAGTCACAGACTTAGTGAACTGAAAATCTAATATGGCCCAGGGCCAAGGTCAGAGCCAGGGAGCCAGATAAGGCACAGACCACAGATAGTAGAAAGGATTGTTTCCAAATAGGTTGTCCCAATGCTGACATTTACTCTAGGACAGGATTACTTAACCTCAGCCCCAGTTATCTCTTTTTTAAAATGGGGATGATAATCCCTATCTCACAAAGTGATTTTGAGGAAAAGTTTTAAGGTTTAAGTAAAAATGCTAGGAATTATTGGTCCTCCTCACAGAGATCTATCTCCAAGTTTGGCCTTCTGAGGATACTGTTTTGGGAATTTCCTCAACGGCTATAAATACTGAGGAAGTCTCATTCATCCCCATGTTGAAAATCTTCCTTCAGGCCCTGGGTCTATCTCGAATACCAGTTCTATGTCCTCTAGACTTAGCAGGAACCAGATGGGAGCCAATTCATCCAACATGCTGCTTTTTGTCATTCGGTTCTTTTCTCAAAGCAGTAACTGAGACCCTCACAAATGAGCTTTTGCCCAGGGCCTTGGCACACAGCTTTTTTTTTTTTCATAGATTGTTAAGGTTGTCTGTCAGATGTCTTACCTCAGGATAAGTTAGAGTACTATGTTTTGTAGGGAGGAACTGCAAGTAGAATTGAAATTTTTTGTGTCTGAGCATCTTTATAGTCCACAACTTTTTCCAGTTGGAATTTTAGATGTATTTAAACAATTTTAACATTTAAATATAACTTTTTAAAATATTAAAATAATGGTCCTCCATCCTACCCTACCCCCATAATCCCTTTACCCTTCTTTAGCTATCTGGTTATCCTGGAAAATTATATGCACAAGAAAATTTAATCTATTGGGGAAAAAGCAGCAACATTTCTGTAAGCAAAATGGCTCTGATGAAATTCTTTGAAGGTGTAAATGCATACCTAGACTTTAAAAAGACTTGGAAAATGTCTACACAAAATACTACTTTAAAAATGGAATGATCATGCTGATTGGAAGGCTTTTGAAAAATCACTGCTAACTTTGTAGCTATCTCAGATAGCTGAGATCTCTAGACAACTAACCAGTGTATAAAGAAATTTACTTGATTTGCAGGCACATTTATGTTAATACAAACATAAGTAAATGCAACAGGATTTCATTTGTTGCACTGGGTCATGTGGAAGAAATCGCAGCAAGAAATCATGGCATTCAGATCCTAAAAGAAACTTAAAGGAGTGTGGTAGAACCCACTGGTCCCTGCCTCCTCAACATCTATAAAGAAATATTGAAAGAGATTTTTCATCTAAAATAAAAACAGCTGAGAGATTTTCTATATAAAATAAAAATAGATGAAATGGGCAAATGTGGGTTTCTGGCACCTAAGGTAAGGCTAGATCACCCCCTTTGTATTGTCTGATTTAATAGATGCAGTTGGTCTAAGAAATTAGAAAAGAAAAAATGGATTTATGGAAATGGGATGGCTTTGGGAATGATATTGGGGAGAGAAAGAAAGATCACTTTACCAGGGAAAGAATGTACAGATGGTGGCTAAAAGAGCCACTGTTGATGGGGCAGGTTCTTACCTGCCTCCTTTTGTAATATATTCCACAATAATCATTTTGAGAAACCCAGTAAAAAATCACCCATCTGACACTCAGGGCAGAATCCAATATAGGTACAATGGAGGTCCAGTTCAACATTAAGTAATTAAACTGATTATAAACAAAGTACTGATATTGTCTGAACAACTGCTCCCTGGCCTGGTGGTTTAGAATCCATGATTTTGGAGTACATAGGTCCTTTTAGGAGCTACATTTCAAACCATTAGGGGTCTATTCTGAATATGTGCTACTGAAAAGCTAGCTTCCATCTCTCTGGAATCTGCTGGGAGTCTTTTCTCCTGTTATAGAAAATGAAACAATAAGATTGATTTACAGTGGTGTCCCATGGAAAGGGATTTAGCTCTGGAGCCAAACCCCTTCTGGTGTACAGAAGTGATTTAAGGAGAGCTGCAGTTGCTGTGGTGGTGAGGATAATTAGCTACCATCTTGCCTGAAGCTATAACGACCTCTCAGCTACCCATGAGATGATGAGAAATTTCCTAGCTGAGGCACTTCATGTTCGGTGGCCCCACATCTCTCACTTTCTGGCATCAGTGGTCTGCTCAATCCTGGGTCCCAAGAACTGTGCCCAGATTGAGTTTGGAGTCTTGGGAAGTTAGTGAAGTTGTTACCCCTCATTAGAGAGACTGAGATGGAAGAGGCTCATGTTAGAGCAGGAAAGAAAGGTGGAAAGGGGAGAGGATAGACTCTCCTGAAGGAAACCAGGTAGCTGGCTTTCCATGCATGAAATGCCAAAGGAGGAAATAGACAGGGAACCACTGGTTACCCAATGCTCATTTTCAGAGACCCAACAGGAATGGAAGGGGGGAGGGGTATTTCAATTAATTCCACCCACAGCCCTGTACTTGAATCATCTCTGGGACTTTGATCAAGAATTCTCACAACAGGAGTTCTTCTAATTTCAAGAAGTCTAAGTTGCATTGTAGACAAATCAATAACAATCCCACTTAACAGTTCCCTCTGAATGTCTTTGCTTGCTTTCTGAGAATTAATTAGGCAATTTGCAGAAGTAGTTTATCAGCTGTTGGTCTTGTTTTGTTTTGTTTTTCAAATTTGCAGTTGCACTTTCCTTTCCCCCTGATCCCAGTCCACAGAGGCCTTGAATATTCCTTGAAATGATTGACTTCCCACATAAACAATCACTGCAATGTCTAACCGTAATTGAAGTAGGCTTTTTAAGAGCTACTAGTTTTGTACATTTTCAAGGAGTAATGCTCACTTTTTAAAACCACAGAATTAAGAACAGAACAAAACAGAGCAATGAAACACGTGTATGATATGAAGTCTAGCATTTAACAGAGAGAAACTTCTGACTTTGAGAAAATTCAACTCAATAAGGTTTCTACCACAATCAGACTTCTGATTCAGCCTAGTCATAATAGAAGCACCTATCCATGAACAATAGTGCCATGAGATGAAATCATATCATAATTTTTAATTGGCCCAAGTAATTCAAAGTCATATTCAAAAAAAGTCAGCTTTCATCACTCTGGAACTTCCTGGGAGACCTTTCTCCTGTTTTAGAAGGTAGAGTAGTTTATATATAATTTAGAGTGGTGAGTCTCTATCAGCCTTAGGGTGAGTACTGGAAACAGGCAAGGCCAACCCCTATTTCAGTGGGAAAGGCAATCATGCACAATCGAGGTAAAGAGTGGGAATTAGTAGGATGCCTTATGTTGTTACTCTTAGCTTTTCCAGGCTTCATCCCTAGGAAGGAATAAACAGAAAGCCAGTTAGCAGTGTGAAGGTAGGAATCAGGAATACAAGAATCTGGTAGAACTGTATATAATAACCAGCTGACTCTTCCTGATTGGAAGGACTAGGTAACAACTTCAATAAGTAATGTACAGGAAGAGTCTTTCCACTGGTCTCCATCAAAGGTTATATAATCCCGTAGTAGGCACCACATACAACTTTGATAGGAAGATGGCCCCGCTGCTCACCTCCTGAACCTTGTTGCCATCATTGGTTGTCAACTGTACCACTGGAGCCTGCTGGCAGATACCCCAGGATACAGATGTAATTGAGCTCATTTGAAGAAGTCATCTTGGAGCCAAAATAAATGAAAACGTTGATAGGGCATCATCTTACAGTTATGGCCCAGCTCTTATTCATGGAGGAAAAACCTATCAACTGAGGGAAGAAATACCTCTCCCTAAACCATGAAAGCAGAAGAACCCTAGATTGTGAGTGTGACTTCCACAAAGGCTAGAGGAAGAGATGGGGAGCTATGCCCCTCTATCTCATATCCTTACTAAATGTTTTGCAAATACTCTTTAATTAATCATTTGAATGATACTTTGGTTCCAAGTCCTCACAGTGGTAAGCCTGGACCAGATTTCATATCTTTTCCAGTCACCATAAAAAATAGCTTTTTTCTTCCTATATATACATAATATATATTATTTTCTTCCTATATGTAATAACATAATATATAGTATACATATATCCTATATAATATATATATATGTCAGTAAAGGTAGAGCTTTGTTTTTTCTCTTATTGAAAGCAAGTAGCACATTGCAAATCTTATGAGATGTGAAACTAGCCACATTTAAAATCTTTTAGGGAAAGACCTAGTTGACATATTAGATAAAGCAATAGACTTGGAGTCAAGCAGATCTGAATTCAAATTCTACCTCATATACTTACCAGCTCTGTGATCTTAGGCAAGTTAATTAATTACTGTCTATCCCAGTTTCTTCATCTGTCAAATGAGGTTAATACCAGGTTTGTTGTTATGAAGAAAGGGAGATAAAATTTGATAATATTTACAAAGTGCTTTTGTGGAGGAGAGGATTTACAAGGCATGCAGCAAGGCAAGAAGCTGAAAGGCTTCTGAAGAGGGAGGAAAAAGGAGAGGGTAGACAAACTTGATCCATTAGTCATCTAGGATCAACAAATATATACCCTTAAAATATATCTATTATACTTTGCAAGCATTAAAGTACTATATAAATGCTAGCGATTTGCTATTGTTGTTATTTATTATACTTAATTATTACTAATAACAAATTATTAATATTATTTAATATTATTATTCAGTGCTCAACACTAATTTAATGCCTCTTTGGTCATTTCTCTTCTGTTAAATTGATTACACCTAAAATTGGGGGGGGGAGTTTCCTTATCTATATTTCTAATGTATCTTTCTATCCACATAAATCTTTCTCAGTCCCTTATAAAGCCAAAGTAGCAAATATAGATCATTTTCATGTGAAAGCTTTTAAAAATGAAAGTTACTATGGCTGCCTTCTGCTTTATAAATCAATTCCTATATAAATCTAGGGTTCTTTGGAGAACCCAGCTGATCTCTATTAATCATCATTATTTTAAAAATTTTGCTCTGGAATCTATCTAGCTCATGTTTTACTTCATTTCTTAAATCTGTGGTTTACTTACTAATGTTTGTATTTTGAGAGTGATTTGAAAAGTAAACCATTTAAACCAAGATTTTTGTGGGAAAAGCCAACAAAATGAATAAAGTTTTTAATATTATATCCCACATCACAATGGCATTTACTCAAGAAATTATCCATTGAGTTCCCATTATTTTAAGGCCCAACTGTCAGAGAAAATAGCTAATATTTCTAAGACCCATTTCCAATTATAAAAATTAGTGAAAAATAATCTTCAAAAAAGTAAAGTTATTTAGATGGTATGAAATTATATTCTCAAAAAAAGACAACTTTTCAAAAGAATTAACTCTTTTAAGATCAACTATTTGCTAAACTTGTCTTTTCATTGTCTGTGATTTATATTGTTTCAAGATGATTAGGTTCATATATTTAGAGCTACAAGGCGACATTAGAGGTCATCTAGCCCTAGCCTCTTGTTTCTATGGAGCCTAGGCAGCTTGAGGGACTTGTCTGAGGTTACTAAACAATTACAGAGTAGGGATTTTAACCTACATCTTTTGACTCCTTACCAACTGTTCTTTCGAGGCTATCAGTGTAGTATTGCAGTTTATCTAAGAACATCTTTCTAATTTATTATGAAACATTTTGTCTGTTACGTATGTAGGCATCCTCCATTTCTAAGTGTACATGTCTTTTAATTTTAATAGTTATTGATTTCTAGTTATGTAGTTTTAAAATATCAAAATCCAAATCTAAATGTTTAATTTTACTAAAAGGAGCTATGATTGGAAGTAGTTACAAAGAAAATTATGACCCAAGTTTCTTTTTAAAAAACTTTAACGAAATCATAAAAGATAAATCTGCCTATCATCAATTACCCAGTCAGTCAGCTATCATTTGTTAAGTATCAGCTTTGTATCATATACTGTGCTAAATTCTGGGAATACAAAGAAAAACAAAAAAGTAATCCCTGCTTTCAGGGACCTCATAGTCAATTGTGAGAGAAAACATGCAAAAAATGGTATATTAACAAGATCTCTTTAGGAAAAAGTGGAGACATTTTCAAAGGAAAGATGATACAACCAAATAGGAATTAGAAAAGCTTCTTCCCAATGATTGAACATTAGCAAAGACTTGATGGAAGATAGGAAATCCAGAATTTGGAGATGAAGAGGCAGAGAGTTCCAGGCATGGGGTACAGCCCATATGTAAAATTACCAAAGTCAGGAGAAGAAGTACCATCTGAGAAGAAAAACAAGAAGGCCCATATCAAAGGTCCAAATGCAAAATGGAAAGTAATGTAGAAGAAGACTGGCAAGGTAGAAAGGATCCAGGTGATGAAGGGCTTTAAAAGCCAAATAATGTATTTCATATTGATCCTGAAGGTAATGAGGATTTAATTTAATTGAATCGGGGATACATGGCAGAATTTGGACAATACACACACATGCTTACACACTGTTGAAGAAGCATGAAGAAAGAGATGATTTGCAGGACAAGCCAGGCATGCAGACCAAGCTGGGGACCTGATCTGCAAAATCAAGGTGAAGATTCCAAATGGAATGTTCTCAGGAGGAGGCAGTTGAAGCTGGCCAGGGGGAGGAACAGATTCTCTCTCTCTGAGGTGACTGACCAAGAGAGAGAAACCTCTTCTCTAGGTTCCTGATCAAAAGAGACTGGCTTTTTCTGGCCTAGGCAGAAAGAAAGAGAGAGACCTTTGGGGTTTTTTGACAGAGTCTGGACTTGAATTACTCAAGCAGAGATTATCTGACTAAAGAAATAAGAAAAGAAGAAAAATACTTGTCCTCCATCTCTCTGATTGTCTCTGTGCCATAGCTGTGGCTGGACTGACATTTCCCATAACCTCCTAATTCTCCTTGTAGATTAGGGACAAACCTCATCCCTCTTACCTCAATTCCCATCCTGTCCTATCTTTACGATAAACCTCCTTACCTGAGAAAGAGAATAAGAGCATCTTCTCTAAATCTCACAGTTCACCTTTGAGTTACACAGGAAGGTGGCTGATCAACAGGGGAGAGGGGAAAGGGGGCAGGAAGGCATGGGTGGAAAGCTGGGAGGTGAAGGGTGGCATTGAGAGAGGAAGGATAGAAAATATCTCGATTTATTAGCCATTAGGGATCAATAGGCAGCTCCAGAGTTATCCCCTCTAGCAGTATCTGTCTCTCTAGCTTTATCTCTCATCTATCTCCATTATAACTAGGCAGCATCAGATGTCCCCTAGTAGTAGCTCTCTAGCAGCCAGAGTATCCAGTTACTGTAACCAGAAATAGTTCCCCACACATTATCTCATTTATTACAACACCACCCCCCCCCCATAAGCAGATTTTAGCTGGGTTCTTTTTTTCTAGTTTTTATATGAATATTTTATAGAGCAAAGGCAAGTACCTAGATTTTATCAAAATAAAAATTGCCTTTAAATCTCCTATTCTTTCTATTCAAGACTCTATTCAAAATACCATTACTCCTATTGGCTAATGTAGAATTGAATTAGTAATCTTTAAAGTTCTTTATGGATCAGCATAGAACACTTGAAATTTTCATGAAATATTTTTCATTATATTCCATGGATTTAAAAATAAAAGATTTTTAATTGAGAAACTTATATGAGAAATAGTCTGTATTGTGATTTCAGCTTTAATTCCTCTTTCCTCTCAACTTAAATACAAATGAAACTTTTAAAGATTATTTACAAGAAACCAAACTTACTTGCAATTTTTCATTCCAAAAAAACCACATGTTCCTGAATATACACATATATAGGTGTGTTTGACAAAATTAGAAAAACAGGCATCAATTAATTTAATGATGTAAGAAGCAATTTAAATGAAATGTAAAAGACTTATAGGCATTTGTCTCTTAGAAATTCACTTGCATCTTGCTGAATAACTTCAAAATAGGACCAACCACAGTTTAGATTTCCCACTGTTCTCTACTCTATAGAGTTAATGACTAAAGAATGTATTGGAAACTGGGACATTTGAGAGTTTGGATAGCAACAAGTAGCAAAAGCATCACAGAGCTAACACTCAATACAACAGTATGGAGCACTTCAGGGTTTGCAAAACATTTTTCTAATAATAATTGGGTTACCTAACCAATAGATAGTACACAGTATGCTAGATATTGTATAAACTATATAACTGTACAATGGATTTCTATGGTATTCTTTGAAAGAACTGAAAGGGCTTTTATGTAACATTTTAATTATTTGTTCCCTGTAGTAGATCTCAAGAATTTTTGATCGCCTGATGACGGACATTACTACAGTATTACACTAGATTTGTAATTTCATCCATGTAGGTAATTCCTGCTATAATACAAATCAGAGGTGAACCATGATTATCCATCTTGTACAACTCTTATCCATCCACAATCTCCTACAAATTTGACCCAGAGGGTTCACTCAATCCATTTTAATTCCATACAAATTTATTCAGAACCTATTATATGCTAGGCACTGAACTATGAACTAGGAATTGAAAAAAATAAAAATATAAACAGTTCTTTCCTTCAAAATAGAACTAATTTTCAGAATAGCAAAGTGATTTTTTTTTTTAAAACTACCACTAAATACCACTGTTAATAGCTGACACATTTATAGTGGTTCACAATTTACAAAGAAAGGCATTATTCTACTTGATCCTCATACCAATTCTGTAATGTAGGTACTACAAATATTTTTGTCTCATTTTTACATGAAGAAGATAAAATCAGGAAGATAGATACAATCAGGAAATCTTATCAATTCTGTCTCTGTAATAGCTTTCATGTCTGTCTCCCTCCTTTCCACTTCTATAGAAAGTTTCTAGTTTGGGTCTTATCTCTTCTCAAGACTACTTTGAAAGCTTCCCAAATAGTCTTTCTGTTCTCATTCTAATCTGTTTTCCATGGTGCCATCTATATAACCGTCCTAATGCATCTACCCAAAAACCTTCAGTGAGTCTATGCTACTAGCAAATAAAGTAGAAAACCCTAATCTTTGTGTTCAAGACCCTCAAAAAATCATACTACTCTCAATACAATTTTTATGTTGCCCTCTCTTTTCTCTATGCTTTTGTTCATGCCAGCTGCCATGCCTTAATACACTGCTCTGACCACTATACCCACCTGTCTCCCTTCAAGACCTACAACAAGCACCATACGCTCTACAAAGGCGTCCTTGACACTGTGTATCTGAAACTATTTCCAATCGACTCTGTTTTCTCATTTACCTTTGCCTGAACTTCTTTGCACTGATCACATTCTGTCTTAGAGCAATTATTTGTACATGTGTCACTATATCACTTTCCCTTCCTCTACTACATTTTGTAAGATTTGCATGACATCTTCCCCAAACCCACGATAGGTTCTTCATAAATGATTGTCTAATGGAATTGAAATGTTATTTGCTCAAGGCCACACAGCTAGGAAGAGAGTTGTGACTTCTGAATCCACATGCAGCATACTTTCTAGATGACAGATTCTTAACCTTCTTCTCTGGATTTGGTTTTTCTTTAAAATATTTCAACATTAATATTTAATATTTTGTAAATATATTTCAATATAATCATTTTTTCTTTGTAACAATATGCATTTTGTGATAAACCTTTAAGACCATTCTTCTAAGAAAGGATCCTTAATGTTCACCAGACCACTAGAGGGGTATAGGACAAGGGCATATAAAAAGGTTAAAAACTCTACTTTTCAGGGCTCTGATATGATAGATGAGGGATGATGAAGTGACTTGTTAATGATAAGGAGATAGAAAATTCATTAAGCACCGTGCTGAGCATTGGGAATAGAGATATAAGCAAATAAGATAGTCTTTGCCCTTAAGATTAAATCCTAATGGGAAAAACCCAACAATATTGAGAAAAATTGTTATACATGTTAAATGTTAAAACAAAAATCAACAGTAACAACCCACAAACATTTAAAAGTGCTTTAAAAATAGTTGTCCAAAAACTGTACTGCTTTCCATTCCCCATTCATATAGTTTGCAAATAGCCCTAAGCAAACCCACTTGTACAGCTTACAAGAAACCAAGGTTACCTCTGCAGAGGAATCACAGGAGAAAATTTTATTGAATATCAGCAAGCTTAGGAGCATTTTCTATTATAAAATAGTATAGATTTTCTTAACTTTTTCCTTTGTTCTCATCCAAAAATAATAGAATTTTGTTTCGTAACATCATTTAATGTTATATTCCCATTAAGGTGATTTGAATAAGTGTAAGAAATGAAATTTCATCACTAGAACGTATTCCCTTCTTGTCCTGAAGTCTGGAATTTCTCACTGATTTAGCGGATAGTTTTCCAGTTACCATGGCCTAAAATTTCATCAGCTTCTCATGAAGGCAGTAATGAACTTTTCCAACTTTGGTTAAACAAGTCTTTCTTTAACATTCTTTCATAACCTGTACCCTTATCATGAATATTCAAGGAGAGAAAGACAGACAGACAGACAGACAGAACCAGAGACAGACAGAGAGAAAGAGAGAGAGAGGTGATGGAGAGAGGAGGAAGAGAGAAACAAATAATTCCTTTGATATTCAGATATCTCTATAAAATGCATATCCATATACAATTAGATTGTGATCAAATGTTTGGGTCACTACATCAAGAAGTAGGGGACTGACTCTAATCCTCACTTCTATCATTTAATGGCCTTCCCATCCTAGTCAAATCACTTCCCTTCACTTCTTATTTCATCTTTTGAATGGATTTAATGGTAGCCTTTTCCAGGCCATATAATTTCTTGCAGTCACTACAAGTCCTAAAATCTATGATTTCCTATGTTAATTTATACATTTTTTTGTTATTCAGTCAATTTTTCAATTCTGTCTATTTCTTTCTGATTCCATTTGGGGTTTTCTTGGCAAAGATCTTGGTATAGTTTGCCATTTTGTTCTCCAAGTAATTTTACAGATGAGGAAACTGAAGCAAAAAGGGTTAAATGACTTGCCCAAAGTCACATAGCTAGGAAGGGTCTGAGACCAGATTTGAACATAACAATATGAGTCTTCCTGACACCAGGCCTGGCATTCTATACATTGTACCAATTGCTCTCAATTTTTATAAGTTTATATACTAAGGTATTGGAGAAATATAATTTTTCTTTAGTTATAAAAATAATACAATGATAAGAATCATATATAACAAAAATATTGCTATCTTGATAGATAGGCCACAGTAACAGTACTTTGCTGATATATTTCATTATACAGATGAAGAAAATAAGGCAAAGAGGTTACATGACCAGCTAGGAAGTATTTGCAGCCATCTTTGAACTCCGTTCTTCAGACCCAGTGCTTTATCCACGGTGTCACATAGGTGCCCCTATATAATCTTCTGTTAAATACGTATACTTATTTTTGCTTGCTATAGCAATAAAAATGACTATAATTTATAATATAAGCAGAGATGGGAAAAGAAGAACTAAACTATTTGTTTTTGTTCTTTTTCCTTTACTCTAGAATTAGCTTTTTTCTAACTCCTCTCAGAACATCCCAGCCAACTACTACAGTCTTCTAAAAAAGCAAACCCACAAAATAAACCATATAGTTCTCAAATGACTCACACAGACAAAACAACAATATAGAAAATATTCTGGTTTATAAGAGGAAGAAAAGAGAATGAAGATAATGTATAAAACCACTGAGTTAAAAAAATTACATTTCCTAACTGTAGAAAGACTGGTTATAGCTGTAATTTTATCTCTAATTCTTACTAAGATTGTGGCTTCTACTCATAATAAATTTTACTGCATTAGAACCATTTGTACATGCTAGAACAGTTAAAGGCTTTTACTATGCATAGAATATGAATTAACCCAGTGTCAGTAGGACACGCATTTGAGTTCAATTTTGTTATTTGTTTAATCTTTTGGTGCAACTCAAATAGGAGAATTCTCTTGAGTTCAAATCTGATGTTGGGGCATGAGAGCCTTACAAATATCAGACATTAAACAAAGACTTATTTTGCTCGGATATGCCCTCTGCCCCCCCAAAAAACAAAAAGTGTACAGATCCAGCTCCTCTCCTTTCCATCTGAAACTCAGTAACCAAAGTGGTTTTAGGCATCAAGTCTGAGAATTCTCAACTCCTGACGACTAGGATTTTTATGACCTAGACAAAAAGGAAGCTAAATCAGGGAAGTCGGGATCAATCAGGTCATAGAGCAGCTTTGTCCTATCACAATTAAAATTGGGACTTGATCAGTTACACTCTGGGTGGGGGGGAATAGCATGTGATTAACGGTTGAGGTAATTCCTGTAACTCACCACCAACAACAACCAAACCTTACTTTTCCCCCTCCCTCTAATTAGGAAAAACTAACTAGAGAATCTGGAGATAAAACTATTAACATTGACTTCATATTCTAAGCATCTAGCCAACCTAGATAAATTAATACAATAGCTGAGATCTGTTGTTTACATATATCCCAATGAGTGTAAGAGGCAATGTTTAGGGGATAAAAAAAAATACACTGTTGGTAGAATTGTGAAGCAATCCAACCATTTCAGAGAACATTTTGGACCTTTGTCCCAAGGACTACAAAACTTTAGTTACCAGTCTAGATTAAAGGAGAAAATTTCTTATATTAATTACATAGCAAATTCAGACTCTCAAAAAAAGGAAAATATAAATGATTAGCAAATCATTATTCTAACTTGTTTGGAAATCAAAATTTACCATTTTAAAGGCCCTGAGGCCAGTGGGTATTTAAGGACTATTTGTAGAAGCAATGAATGATTAAATTTCGAACAGTACCTCTCAAGGTATGAAAAATACTTAAGGTCAATTAATTTTAACTAAAATGTATTAATGTAATAATGTAATCCAAAGCAATGAATAAGATAATGCAATGAATGTCTTTAAGGTGTTTATCTAATAAGTAAAATGCATTCTTTTCTGTTAAAGAGAAAATTAGAAGACTTGAGCACTGACTGGAAGGCAGTAAATCATTTACTTGAAGAGGTAAAGGGAAAGCCAAAAGGATTAGCATCTGGACCTACTGTTCCTGGTGTCTGTAAGTACAATAGAGTGAATTATCTTTGATTCTGCAATTAAATATGAAAAGAGAAAATTATATCCAGTTTTTATTAATGTTACATGTGTGATTAGTTTTTTAAAGATATCTAAATATAGTGGATTTTTTGAAAATATAGGGGAAATCTTGATCAGGGAGTCACAAAAGCCTTTCTTAAAATTAATATTAGGAAAACCTAAAGAGAGCTTCAAAATTTTTTGAGAGCAATAATGAGAAATATAGCGCAAGAGAGAAAAGGAGATAGAGACAGAGAGAAGAATAAAGAAAGAGGATGAGAAAGAAGAGTAGGAAAAGGAAGAAGGGAGGAGAAACATACTAGTCATCCAAGCAGACATGGATAGGGAAAAAAAAGTCTCCATTTACCTATGTTGTAATCCTTTCTCAAAAACAAAAGACAACAACAACAACAAAAACAATTTCATGTGGTTAGTCTTTATTTGACATAAAATCCACTTAGTGGGTAGATTTGAATACAATATTGGCTCTGGTTCACCAGGAGAAAGAAGCATTAATATAGTAGTAAAGTTGTGGAGGGATGGGAGAAAAAACCACTCAGCTTTGACAATGAAACAGAAGTAAAATCATTTTGATATTGCCATGCTTGGTCATCAAAGATCTATAGCATGATTCGAAGTATGATGAGAAGAGAAAGGTAAATCATTTTTATCTTTCATTGCTAATATTCTAAATTGGCTGGATTTTTATGGCTATATTAGCCAGAAAACATTTTAGCAGCAGATACAAACACTACTTGAATTAAAACTCACTTTACAACTTAAGGACTAACTTCTGTTGTTTTGCTGGGGCTTTCTGAACAGTCAGAACTATCTTCAGTGACATAGGAGGACTGAACATGATGTGCAATTATTTTTCTTTTTCAGTCTGAGGCACTAAACTTGCTATGTCAGAATCTGTATTCATCTGATTATGTCAGGTCCATTTCTTTTTATGAGCTGTAAATTTGTGTTTCCTCAGCACATAGGCATTCATTTTCGACTACATTGTTGTCCACTTGAATTTGTTTTCCAGCTAGATAATGTTCATAAGCCAGTTCCATTTTATGAATGGGTCATGTTCCAGAAGTTCATATCAGAGTCAATTGTTGGTATCTCTCAAGCTATTTTATCATAGAAATTCTGAAAATAGTAGTTTTGCTCTCAGTGCATATCACAAATGTCGATAAACAGATGAAGAAACTGAGACCCAAAGAGGCAATTTAACTTCTCCAAAGTCTAATCACTTGAAGATACAGGACTAGGGGAAAAAAAAACTGTCTCTTGATTCTTAGTCAGATGTTTTTTAAACACATGTGGCTTGTTTCCTCCAAAATTTAATTTTGATAAGTTCATCCAGTGTTCTAACAACTAGGCATCTCTTTTAGTTGGCATGTCATAGATACAGGGTAATAACAGTTTATGGCCTAATCATATCCCTAAGGCATTGCAGGAGTCTGAAGTATGTCCTGAGTTATTAAAGAAAGATCAAATTATATCCAGAATTTTTTAATATCAAGCCAATATTATTATAATTGTTTTACAATTGGTAATTCAACATATTATGGTCAATAACTCCCAACCTTACATAGTATAAAGAGTGATGCACTGAATGCCAAAAGATTTTGTTACAAGACTTAGTTTCTAGCACTTTGAGGTGATGGGTGAATTCCTTAACAGCTAAGTCTTAGTTTTCTCATCTGTAAAATGGGAAAAAATATGTACATTATTGCCTTTAAAGGAATGTCATGAGAAAAGGGCTTTAAAAGCTCTAAAAATGTTATTGCCTCTTCTGTATTTCAATAAATGAGATATTGAAAAGACTATGCATATTTTTTGATGCTTAGCAAAAGCCCTTCTTTGCCTTAGCAAGAAGCCTTCATGAGTTTTAACAAGCAAAAAAAAAAAATTCTTCCCATGGCCAATATCACCTTTCTGGTGAAAAATTTGAGAAATTAGCTAATCTTGTCCTTGGATAATGAACCTGAACCATTTTCCTATCACCTTGGACAGGATAACAGTATATTATTTAAGGAAGCAAGATATTTTCATATCTAAATGTATATCCTGTTTAACTTTAAAGTTTAAAGTATAACTTTAAACAGATATTCGGTAATAGGTCAGCTCTATTTGTAATACTGGGTTCACAATATATTGTCTGGAAAGTGGAATTAGGAAATAGTACCCTACTACACATTAGGATTCAAATACAAGAGACATTGAAAGGAAAACAAAATCCGACAAAAATATCTTTATCCCTGGTCAGTGACTTGTGAACTCTAGATTCAATTCCTTCATGTTGCTTCATCTTGAGAATAAGAAATTCTAATGATTCTTTTTCTGCTTTGCTAAATCAGGTGCATAAATGATTCAAAATTCTGATGCTGTGAACCATCACTCACATATTTACATTTAAGAGAGAAAAGAGAATTTCTGAATACTGTAATCTCTACAGCTGCCTCCCATTTGCCTTTAATTCTTTGCATTTTGTTGAATGAATGGGTGAGTCAACATCCATTTAAAATCCTTACCATGCACTCAGCACTGTGCTATAGGCAGCAAAAAGCAGAAGACAACTTAGCCCCTGTTCTAAAGACTGTTAGATCTTGCTGGAATCATGGAAATGGGCAAATACAGCCTCATGTACAGGAGGAGGAGTCAGGGAGTCCCTGACTGGTTTATATACAAATGGCTTTCTTCAAATCCTTATGTAAGGACCTAACACATCCTGGCAGAATGATTCAGAAACCAGAGGAACTCTTCTATATTCTATGATGCTGCCATTTGGGAATTCCAATTCATCCTCCATTTCCTTTCCTGTCCTCTCTATTCCATTGTTGCAGAACCAGGGACTACAAAAGATAACCACTGAGAGTTCCCAATTCAGTTCTCTGCTTCTTACCTTGGGATTATTACATAAGAAACTTAGAAGTGGAAGGGACCCCACTTTAAACCATACTTGTGGATTGCATCCTCCCAAATTCAATTCTGATAAACATAGATTTATCTGGCAATCTAGCAATTAAGCATCTCTTGTTGTTGGCATGACATAGCTATAATGTAATATACTGTGATCTAATTTTGATAAAATGGACCTATTTGGTATTCTTGCAAGCAGGAGACAATACGGTAGAAACTAAATGCATTTGACATAGAAGATTTGAGTAGGAATCCAGAGATTGAGGATTCCAGTCTTCACTCTGAAAGTGATTAGCTGCATGACTTTGAACAATCTGAATTGTATCTCTGTGCCTCAGTACTCTCATCTTTAAGATGAGGACTTGGGAAGAGATCTAGGAATCCAAGGGCTTAGCCAGTAGATTTCAAGTATCTAGGAATTTAGATGGGGGGGGGGTGCAGAATTTCATCTACATATAAATATTGTTGATTTCCTCTGTAAATCTAGGTATTTTATTTTATTGATTTAATAATTCTCTGAAAAGGGGTCTATAGCCTTCACCAAATGGACATAGGGGTCCATGATGCACACTCAAATGTCTAAGTACTCCAAGAGTAGATAATTTCCCTTGGTCTTTGGTCAGACAGGAATCAGTCAATAAGCATTTATTATGGACCAGCTTTTCACTGAAGTATAATGAAATTAAGGACAAAGGCACCATGAAATATTTCTCATATGGCACACATAAGGAAAAGCTTCAGTTCTTGGAACTAATAAAAGTATACTGTACCTAAAGCTGCCTACATTTCTCAGAATTAATTAATGCAGAATCCATCGACCTTGAGCAAGTTGCTTTGGTTTTTGTGTCCCTCCTGGATAGAGTTCAAAATCGTGCCCCAGTTTTTAACCATTACCACTATGTAAGCAAAATGGCAAGATTTATCAGCCTACAAATCAAAAGGAAAATTATATGTTTTAAGTAAATTTAATGATGATTATTTAAAAACACACAAAATTATAAAATAAAGATTAAATTCAAATCCAGCCTTAGACATTTACTAGCTGCATGATCCTAGACAAGTCATTTAATCCCTTTCTTTCCTATTTCTCTCACCTGAAAAATAAGGACAGTAACAGCCCCAAGTTACTCAAATTGTTGTGCAGAAAAAATAAAATAATATTGTGGAGCCCATCACAAACCTTAAACATTATATAAATTGTAATCACTATTTTTCAAATTTATCATCTTTCAAGACTGAATTTGAAGGTATACCATACTCCTAAAATGGATAATTTAATTATATGTTTCTTATAAAATAAAAAGAAAGGGCCTATTTCCAAATAAAGAAAAAAGAAATGTCTAGTTGCTTTTATAGTAGTCAAGTTTCAAAGCCTCAATAGTCAACTAAACACTTCAGTGCTGTTACTTTGATGCACATTGTTTTGTACTGTTACAAGAGGAATATTTGGAAAACAAACAAACAAGAAAAGGGGAAATGGTAGATAGTTGCAGACACTTTAGATTTATCATCTTTGGCTAGCTTTAGATGGAAATCCTTCAAAGATCAGGAGGCACTTTCTCCTGTATTTGTGTTGTTTACATTATATATTGCCTGGCACAAAATACAAAGAGGCATTCATAAAGTCCTATTTGGATATTCTATGAGCATGGCACCAAACTATTAAAGAGTGGAGGAGGTATATGGGAAGATATTAGAGTATGTTTGTGTATTATGAAGGGCAGGGAAAGTGTGCTATCAAACCCTTAATTGGAAAAGAGAAAAATGAATGACTTTGGATGTAATTTATTTGTTCCCATTTGAATTTTTAAAGGTGATTTTCATTAAATTTCAAGCTATTCCCTTGAAAAAATCTTTTCTCTTTCACTATTAATTGAATTTTATAAAAGCAAATAAAGAAATCTAAGGCCAGGTCAATTTGTTGGGTTCTTGTTTGTTTTTACAGAGGTTAATTTGGGTTCAAATGTTACATTACTATATGTTTTCCTTCCTGTTTTTAATTGGACACTTTTTATATCATGGAATTCAGGTTATGTAAACTGTACAGCTCCTAAAAATATGGGAAAAGACATCCACTTGTCTGCATACTTTTTCTTTCTTCCTCTAAATGCAAACCCTTATTTACTTGAAGAACAGAATACCCCCAAACTAAGAGAGAGCTACTCCAATCCCAGGACAATCTCCTATTTCTGTCCCTACCAATGACAGCCTTGTTACTGTCACTGCCAGACTGGGTGAAATCTGGATAATTTTTAAATAATCTCGGCTGGATTAGACTGTGATGACAATTGTTAGGGGTGGCCTTAATGTCAACACCATATTTAAGTTCCATATTGAGAAGCAATGAGACCGTCACAAGTAATTGAACAGTTAACAAATCGAAGTTTACTTTGTCCTAAAACAAGGAGGATGTGCAAGAAAGTTATAGTGGGACTTTGCTTCTCTGGTTACTGCCTCTGTCATTTCCATACTGGCCAACAGGGCAGAATAAGATGACTCATTTGTTCTTTAGAAATCTCCCAAGTCCTGAAGAAGCTATTTGGCTCAGAGGATAAAGAGCCAGTCCTACAGAATTGAGATCCTGGGCTCAACTCTGGCCTCAGACATTTCCTACTGTGAGACCTTGGGCAAGTCATGTCAGTGCACCTCCCTAGCCCTTACCCTTGTTCTTCTGACTTGGAACCATTTCTTAGTATTGATTCTAAAATGGAAGAGAAGGATTAAAAAAAATTAACCCTCTAAAGAAGAAGGACTCAACTCCTTGTGGATAGGACTTTTTCATACCCTTAGGTGACCAAGAAGATGCTTGTTGAGGACCAAGAAAAATCCCTTGGACAGCTTTGCTTCCTTTTAGGTAAAATTCATCCCTATTGTAGAGAAATAGGGAGCCCAGGTCCTACCATCACAATGTAGTGAGTGAAATCCAATGCTTAAATAATTAAAACAACCTAATTTATCCATACTTTTGCTTATTTTTATTAACTAGATATAAAACCACTCTGAAAATACTCAAATTTCTCCAAATCCATAGTTGAATATTCTGCAACAGTCTGTGAAACCACATAATGAGAGAAAGAAATTAAATCTATATCCTGTGTCTGGATATCTTATAGCCCTGAGCATTGACAGAGATATAGCCTGGGATTTGGCAGCAGCAAAATATATATGAAACAGTGTGCAATGAGGTTTCACAATCTGATAGAACATATCATGCCACATGATAGTGGTAAGAGTCATAACTGATAATCGAATACCGGCAGGCTGAAGTCATCGTTAAGGGGGAAAAAAAGTCGTTATATTCAGGCAGTATATATCAGTCTTTTTAATCAGTCTCATGTATGAGAAATCACACCATCAGCAGTATCATTTTTTCATATGAAGGACAGTGATATACAGTGAAATCTCTATTATTCAGAGGTTAATTATCCATTTTGTAAATTATGCAGGTTCTTTTTTTCTCTCCCTTCTGACCTTTTGACAGTTTTATTGCTTGATTATTAATTCTATGAGAGAGAGAGAAGGAACAGGTAAAGAAGAAAAAACTCCAATTAGTCAATTTTTCAATTGTCAGTAGCTACAGCAAAGAATTTTATGGAGGAGGAGGCTGAAAACTAATGACTAAATGAAGTTTTCAGATTATTAGAGGATTTCAATTATCCATGCCCTCCATTACCACAGATAATAAAGGGCGCGAATGCCTTCACCTTGGTAGATTATAAAGTTTCCCTAATCGAGTAGCCTTCCATGGAATCCTCAGAAATCTATCACTGGATGATAGCATAGGAATTAAAGCATTTCAAGAATTATTCCAGGCCACATTGAAATCAGCTCCATTGTGACTTTGAGTAAAGGCAAGTATGATAAAAATGAAAAACAGTACCAAGAAGTGACAAATCATTGTTGAAAAACTGCCTAGTTAATCCTTAGAAAACAAGGAAAGACAAAAGCAGGTGGGACTGTTATGAATTCCTCTATAGTGTAGTTTGAGTTTCTTGAAGTTGGAGAATAGAAAAAAAAGCCAAAAAAATAATAATAACAGTTGCTAATCATTGCTATGAAGAGCAAGGAAAAAAAAAAACTTGTTATATGGAAGGCAATACAAAGATTGGACACCAAAAATAAAACTTGTAAGAAGCATCCAGATGAGCCTGTAGCAGCTGTCCCTCTTCATCAGTCTGTTAAACAATAAGTCACAAAATGTTTTAGAAATGTTTCACTTCTAGTGAGCCTGAAAGACTCTTATTGAGGGAATGATGAATTTTGATGGATAATCAGAGAAGCAGTATATTGAAGAACTACAGAAATTCCCAAATGGATATAGGGTAATACAACATGGTCTTGAACCATGACATATCATGAAAGGTTAAAAAATATGTTTCAGAAAAGATAAACATTTTTCAGTGACCTAACAATTCACTGATTCAAACCCTAATGAAAATCCACTATGGCTATGTCTACAGCTAGACTTAGAAAAATGAACCTTCCATTAAAAGTATGTTTAATATTCAATATGATAAATGATTTCATGACAAAAGAATTAGGAATGTGTCAAAATCTTTTTAACACAATGACAAATCTTGTATAATAAGTGATTGTAAGAAAAGGAGGCTATACTAATGATAGTGATGGATACTACTGTGCTATAAGAAATGACAAGCAGGATAATTTCAGAAAAATCTGGAAAGACTTACATGAACTAATGCAGAGAGTTGTGAGCAGAAACAGAAGAGCATTGTATATAATGACAGCAATATTTCTTGAACTGTGAATGACCTGTTTATGCTTAGCAATTCAGTGATCCAAGTCAACCCCAGAGACTTATGATAAAAAAATAATCTGTCCTCAGAGAAAGAACTGATGGAGTCTTAATAGAAGCTGAAACATATCTTTCATTTTCTTTCTTCTCTCTTTTTAATTTGATATCACTTCTTCAAAATGACTCACATGGAAAAAATGTTTTTATAAATGCATATATAAAATTTATATCCAATTATTTACTATCTCTGGGACTGAGATCAAGGAGGGAGGATCAGAAGAGAGAATTTAAAACTCAAAACTGAAAAAAAATGTTTAAAATTATTTATACATGTAATGGGGGAAATAAAATGTTATTTTAAAAAGGACATGCTATATATTCAACCATTCGTAAAGATGTAAAAAGTTGGAATGTTTCTTCTATTAAGTAAAAATGTAATTATTTTTCTTTTTTATTTGACATAAATTTCTAGATGTCACATCTTTGTTTAACAATGTGTCATTGTGATTTCAGTCGGGACAATCTTTCTATAGGCTACTACAAATTATGATTGCAATTCAAAGCCATTCCCTCTTGCCACATCATCAATGAAAAAAGAGAAATGCTTCTCCATAGACCTGAGTCCCCTGATCTGTAAAATGAAGGCATTGGGTTCCGTGACATTAAAATCCCTTTCCAGTTCTAAATCTATAAATCTGTGTTTTCTTCTATATAGGAATGTACAAGTCTTGTTTAACCATAAATATTACCTTTAAGTTGTTTCTCATCAATTTTACTTCATTCATATTAGTCCTCTTTTCCAAAAGAACTTTAGATTCTAGTGTGATGTTAGCCAGCTCATCACAAATACATTTAGAGATAGAACCTATCCTGATATATGTTGATGTGGAATTTTTAGAATAGGGGCTAGATTTGTTCTTCAGATAGAAAACTCCTGGGAGAGGAAACTCCTTCTACCAATGTATCTCCTCTTAGAGATAGCCAATGGGGAAATTTGGTTTGTGTGATTATATGTATTTGTTCAATTGAGAGTTGTCTGGGCAGGATAGTGGGATTAGAGATAGGATAGGGAAAAAAAAGGAAAAAATAGAGGGTCATGGAAGCATTTTTTTTTAAAGAAAGAGCATAAGACAGGACAGAAAGAATTATTGAATCAGGAAAACTTTGAAATGTATAGCTTGAATTTATAATGCTACATATTAATAATATATATAAAATGTTATATATACTATTATAGACTATATATTAAAATTAAGCTATACAGAATGGAAATTCCCAACTTCACATAAAATCCATATTTTTAAATTTTTATTTTCTATGTGAAAATACTCATTTTATTTAGTATTTGTAAAGGGTGAAATTATGGTTGAGACTAAAAAAATTTTAATTTAAGTGGTCACCAAGGGAAATCTCAAATAATAAAATACCCAAGTCAGCTGCCAAATTTTATGTTGATTTAATTACAACAGGAGGAAGAAAATATTAGAGGGTGTGAGAGAGAGGGAGAGAAGGAAAGGAGTTGAACTCAAAAACCACTCTGGCTCAGGCTGAGCCAAAGAGGGAGTTTAAGACCCTGGAGAGCCAAGGCAGAGAAAGGGGTCAGTCCTTATCACTCACGTGACAGGTCTGAAGGAAAATAGTCTGTGGGGCTCCTCCAAGCTCAAGCTCCAGGATCAAACTGAACTCTAGCCCTCTCCACAGGAAGTCATGAGAACTCTAGAGGCTGTTCTCCACCTCACTTCCTGCATCGCACGTGTGCCAATGGTGGCTTAAACTTGACTTAGGACAGCCCAGAGGTCTGTCCTTTTTTTGCACATGTCTGTTGAAGGCCATTTTCTCAGATAATTAAATCTTGAGTTTGATGCAGACCTTCCTAATCTTGTTAAACTCAGAAGGGAAGAGAAATGTAGTTTACAAGATCTGATTCTGTTATTCCAAGTATCTCTATTGTTATTGATCAGGAAATAGCTAAATCAGATCTTCTAAAGAATGGTCTGATTAGGGTGGAATAGTTTTAAAATGCACATATTTAAGATCAGAATAAAAAAAATAAAAATAAATTAAAAAACATGCAGCCTTAATTGGCTAGAGCGTTGAAAGTTTAAGTGACTTGCCTATGTCCACAAAGCTGTTATATGTAAAAGGCATGACCTGAACCCTGATCTCCTTGCTTTGAGTCCCATTCTAATTGTTCTGCAATATCTTGATCAGTGAGTTACTTCTATACTCAAAAAAGAAATCAAGATTATACCATTCTCTCTTTTTTAAATGTCTCTGCAGTCATTATCACAGCTATTTAATGAAACCACAGTCATAACTAAGATGTGGCAATCAGAGCTTAGCTCCAGGGCACCAAAATTCAGAAAGCACTGATAGTACTTGTACTTTATCAGGTAGAAAACTGAACTTAACACTGAACAAAAATAATTAGTTAAAATCGTAATTACACTCAGCAATAACCATGTTATCACAGGTTCCTCTTGACTGTTAGTGACCTGCATCAGGGGGCTTCTCTTCAAACCCTATCTTAGGGTCTCTTCAAGTAGCTCTTGAAGTCTGGATCTCTGTTTAAAATCTCTCACCTTACTGTCTCCTGAAACTCGAAAAAATGATTTAGGTAGCATGGTAGCATAGGTAGAATGCTAGGTCTGGAGTCAGGAAGACTCGTCTTTCATAGTTCTAGTCTTATTAGCTGTGCAACCAGGAACAAGTCTTTAATGCTATTTGCCTCAATTACCTCACTTGTAAAATGAGGGGGAGATGGCAATAGCAAAGCACTCCAATATCTTTGCCAAGAAAAGCCCAAATGAGGTCACAAAGAGTCAGACATCACTAAAATGACTGAACAACAATAGCAATATGGGATTCTTGTTCCATTTGGTCCTTTCCCTAGGTGCAAAGATGACTAATTATGGCTCTGGAGAGAAACCTCAATACTACCTACCAGGAGATAAAAGCATTTCACTGAAACTTCAGGAGAGCAAAGACTATATTTTTTGCCCTTTCTTTTTATCTGCATCACTTAACTTGATCCCTGGCCCATAACAAAATAGAATTATACAACCTCATACTACTGTATCTAATACCTGAATTTTTTAAAGGAGTTACCTTTCATCCTTGGGTTTTACACCTCCAAAGAGCTGCTTACTCATAAAGGCAGATTTTTTTTTCTATAAAAGGGAGGAAGTATTAATTCTAGTACTGTTTTATTTTTAAATCAGTCTATATTTCACCTAGATGAGAAGAGCAGTCAGGTTATTTTTCTGAGTAATTCTTTTTTTCCTTCTCCAAGGAAGCATATGCCTTTGTCTTTCACTTGTGGTCGGTGTTTAACAAATAAAAGCTGAGTTCAGAATTTAATCTTACACGTTGATTGGAGATATTTTCAAGGTCAGGACTGAGTTTCATAAGAAGTTTTATTTTTCAATACAACTGACATTTGCCGCTATCAGCCGAAAGACAAACTTGTCTAATAAAGCTTTCAGATTCAATTTACTCTCTGCATCCAGCTTGAGGAATCTCTGGAGGTCACACACAGCATGTAGTGCAACCCCAACAGGGAGAAGTGATGAAAAGAGCCTGGGCAAAAAGCTGACACTGTGCCTTCAAAGCTGCATGAATACAAATATAATAAGCAAGTTTATAGACATAAATCTCTGTGATTCTGGGGATTTCCATCTTGATCTCTGACTCCATGGAATATTTGAATTCATGGATTGGTAGCTATTATCAAAGTAAATAAATACGACAGATAAGGAAAATATGCTTAAACAACAGAGATCTGATGTAAATCGGGAAAAACAAGGTTGCTGCTTTATATTTAACTCAGTTATAGGGTCTCAGAGGCCTCTGAGTCTGATATGTTTCCAGTTATGAGACAGACATTTACAAATATATACCTGTTTCCGTTTCCATTTTCCCCAGGTTCTTGTTGAAAATGCTTAAGGTTCTTTAGGCCCACTGGCTTTGGGGCATGTGATTCATTCACCAGGAGAAGGGGACTTGTAGCTTTTGACCTAGACTTTCAAAGTGCTTTGGGAAATGATTCTTAAAAGTGAAGTTTAATTGAATTCTAATTCTCGTCTTTCTTTGCATGGCCTGAAATCCCCAGCCTAAACTAAAGTGGTGAACATAACCACAGGGTAGAAATGAAAATGCAGGTGGTAACCTTTCCAATTAATGCTCACCTCTGACTCTCTATCTGATTCCAGGCAAATGAAATTTACTTAAAATCTATTTTTCATTCCTCTGGAAGATATTGGTTCAGAAAGGCCAAAATAATGAGAATCTTGATATTTCAACCCTGTTGGTCCTTAGCTATACCACTGAAAATTCTTGACCTGTCAGTCAAGTACTGAACAGTCACTATAACAACAAAGTCATAACAAGAAGTTCTGGGAAGGACCAGGAATTATTTTAGCGCAGCGCCCTTATCAAATACAAAAATAATTGTTGTTGCTCAGTAGTTAAGTTGGGTCCTTCTACCAATGTAGGTCTGTCTCTTCTCCACAACTACTCTTAGACATAGCCAATGTGGGGATTTGATTTGTGTGTTTGTATATTTGTTACAAGAGTATTTTTTTTTGGTCCTTCAATTAGGATTTGGCTGGGAGGAAGACTGTAGAAATTATGGGGGTCTTTGCGATCGCACGTGGGGTTTTCTTGGCAAAGATCCTGAAGCAGTTTTCCATTTCCATCTCTGGTAGATATAGGCAAACAGTGGTTAAGTGACTTGCCCAGTCATGCAGCTAATAAGTGTCTGAGGCCATATTTGGACTCAGGTCTTCCTGACTCCACACTTGCCTAGTGCTCAATCCACTAAGCCAACTAGCTGTCTAAGTGTAATTAAAGAAGTACAGTCAGGGTGCTGGTTACTTACTCTCTTCTGTCTAAATGGGCTTCCATGGGCCTCCTTTCCAAGTAATTCCCTCTTGCCTCTGGAAATCTACCCTAGATGAAGTGCATAAGACATCATTACATAGTTTATCAGCATGGTCCAGTCAAAGGGGAATCCAAGTTCTGCTGTTTCATTTGGATTTTAAAATGTCCATTGGGTGTTTGCTATAGCAGGGAGTGCAGGGAGCCCTAGAGATACAAAGACTAACAGCGAAAAAGACACTCCCTGCACTCAAGGAGTTTATATGCTACTTGTAGGACAGAATCTGTAAGTAAATAAGTAGAGTAGAGGGAGAAAAGTAGAGAGAGTGTGAGAGAACCACCAGAGAAGGTAAAGCCTCACCAAAGATGGACACCTGAGACAAACCCTGAAAAAGTAATAGTCTGTGTGAGAGGAGAATTGAGAGAGCCAGTGCAGCCATGGAGAGTGGCTTGTGCAAGTGCATGAAAGCCAGAGGTGAGACTGTACATCCTTGGAATGGCTCATAATCCAGCATGGTTTTTCCATATAGTTTTGAGGGGCAATGATGCGAAATAAGACTAGAAAGGTAGCCAGGAGCCAGACGGTAGAGGGGTCCAAGTATGAGGCCAAGGAGACTTTACTATATTCTTATGGGCCAGTAACTGTGAATTGGGTTGTATAAGATAAGCTGTAGGGATGTGGAAAGAACAACTTAGAACCGAGTAGAGGAACTGAGCTAATGAGTATGCTGGCACCTCTCTGCCACTCTCCATTTCCTTGTAAGCATTCAGGCTGTGCTGCATAGTTGGTGGAGTATCCTGCTTCCCCTGTAGGCAAGCAAGCCTGTGCCATCTGTCCTTTCTCCTCCTCCGTCATTCAAAGTAACAGTATATACTATGGCTTATGCTCAGCAAGAGACACAAGAGTCTAGGATCTCCTCTACACCCTCCTCATGAGGAGGAAAAAAGGAAACACCATAGAAAAACCCTTAAGAGAAGCAGGTCCATAGCAGTTGCAAAAGCTACCATAGGAATGGTTCTATAGGAAGTAGCAGCAGCTACAGTAGCAAGCTTGATTCTAAGAAAGCTCCTGAAAAAATGAAAAATATACCACCAGTTAGTCCCACCATCCAGGCATCTGCTGTGCTCCTAATTGGTTCCTCCTTCTAGAAACAATTACTCCTAGGGACATGCAGCCTCATCCCATGCTACCCCAAAACCCATATTCATATAAAGGAAGAAGGAAATGTATTAGCTGAATTTTGTTAATTGCATAATTGGTAGATAGGATTAATATATATATATTTATATATACATATATAAATATATATATTATAATAGAGGCAGCCAAGAAATTCACTTGATCCATTTGGAGCTACACATATTTGTAGGGACATAATTTTCAACTGTAACCACCATTAAAACTAGGTATCAAAATAAAGTGAACTTTGATTAAATTTACTTCGTTAAACCATTAGAGTAAAAAATAGAAACAGAACCAATGAGCCTAAACCTTATTAGCATATGTGGTGTTTGACTGTGTCTAGGTTCATTGGCTAATTCCTTGTCAGTATTAAAAATTAGGATACATTCAATCACATTACATTCACTAAATATTATTAGTTATGTGTTTAGTGAGAACAAAGAGGGTGAATTGGTGGTATGCAGCCTTTTTCTTTTGTTTAGAAATTATTTCGGGATCAGGCTTGCTGATCTGAGAGAATTCTGAGGTTGTCTACCTAATCCCTAAGTCCATTAGTAACAATAAACACAAATGTCTCATTTTACCTGCTGTTATAGTTACCATTGCTTACTCTAGAACCATTCCAATGGTAGCCTAAATAATGTTTATGTCATCTTCGTAATACTTTTTAAATCCTTTTACACATCATTTTCTGACATTATGTGATCCATTTTCTCTCCCTCCTTCCTCCACAAACCCTTCCCCAAGATGGCATAACTTGTACAGATGGTCTTCTCCTACAATTCATATTTCTATGTTCATCATGTTATGAAAGAAGACACATAGCACTTACTCTAGAGAAAAATTCATGAAGAATTGTATGCTGTTTATTTCATCTTCACCTCATCCTTTTTTAGTTTGTTTGGGGTTTTTTTGGTGTCATTTTTAAATGTACCCAAAATATCCTAGTAGTAAATGTGTTTACAAATGCACACACATTCACAAACACAAACATATGATGTTCTCCATGCCTCCAGCCTTTTCCATTTTAAAAGCTATCATCTTTCTAAGATCTTTCTAAATCAAGGGTCTGACTATATTCAGATGCTTCATAAGAATTATAATAATGAAAATAGAAAGAAAACTTATAGATCACATAGATACAGAATAGCCAAGTGTGTGCTAGAACATATCTGCCAGTAAATGCAACCTATACTCAAGAGAAATCTCTACTACAACATATCAAATACATTCTTATTCAAACTATGATTGAAGTCCTCCAACCAAAAGGAACCCACTATTGAATAATATGGAAATAGATATCAAGTGATAACAATTTATAACCCAGTGGAATTGCTTGTCAGCTCCAGGAGGGGGAAGGGGGAAAAGGGAGGGAGAGAAAATGAATCATGTAACCATGGAAAAATATTTTTTTAAAAAGAAAAAGAACCCACTACAAACCAAGATAGCCTGTTTCATTTTTGGAAAATTCAGATCATTAGACAGGTTTTCCTAACATCAAACTTATATATTCCTCTTTGAAACTTATACCTATTATTTCAGGGGCCAAACAGAACAAGACTCCTTCTACATAACCTCTTTTGAATACTTGAAAACACCCTTATGTTACCCCCTAGGCTTCTCTTCTTCAATCTAAGCATCCCTAGTTCTTTCAGTTGATACAATTGTGGCATGGACACAAAGACCTTCATTTTCCTGTTTACCATCTGTGGTACAATCTCCACTTTATCAGTATCTTAAGATAATATCAAATTGATTTAGATCTAGAAAGCAACTTATAGGCTATTCTAACTCATTTTTTTTTTTTAAGAAATTGAGATGTAGGAAGGTTGTCACTTCTCAAAGGGACACAAGTAAGTAAACATTAGATGTGGGTTTGGAACCCAGGGTTTCTGATTCTAAAACTACCTTTCCAAAACAAAATTACCTCCCTTCTTCCTGTCTAAAGATAATTTATCTTGTTAGCTATCTTAGTTTAATCAAATTTCAGGAAATTCTATTCCTATTAGCTCTTTTCCACTCACTTCACACTTCTATTGTTCATCCTTTTTATCCCTTAACTTATTAATTCCTTTTTATTTCTAGTTATCTAATTTCTCTACCCCCCCCATTCATGTAAAACCCTCCTCCTTGCTTTCAGCCTATTTAGTTTATTAGGTATTAAAATGTTGTTTTCTGCACATTTTTCTAAAAAGGATTTCTTTCTATTCTTTTCATTATTTTTCTTCCCTTTCTGTTTATTTTAGCCTTTTTTTAATTTGATCTACAGTCCTTATATTTTTTTCTTTAATATTTTTTCTCTAATTATATTTTCTTTAGTTCCTATATTTGTCATAGAATTTCTTTTGTTTTGGAGTGTGTGAGAATCAAATAATCTGCTCAAATCTAGGTTTCTTTATAGGATTGCCTCAAATACAGTATTCTTATTGAACATCCATCTCTTTTTATTAATGGACAGACTCAGGTTTGCAGGATATGTCATCTTGTTAAGATCCTTTTTTTAAGCATATTATTTCATTGACTCCTTCCATTTTTTGTTGATGCAGAATACTTTTGTATTATTCTAAGTTCCTTTCCTTTATAGTTAAATGTCTTTCTCCTAGATGCTAGTAGAGCTTATTTTTTGTTATTTGAATTTTTCAATATAACCATTTTGTGTTTTGAAGTTTGTAGCATAGAGTTTTTTCATAATTTTCCTATATGTATTTGATTGATTTTCAATTTTCATTTTGTTTTCTGTGTTCAAAAGTACTTATAATTTCTTCTATTACTTCTTGCACTGTGGTGTCCAGGTTCTTGTTCTTCTGCCAAATGTATAGTCCTTAAATTGTCTCTTTTCATCCTGTTTTAAAGATGAAAAATTTTGTTTGTATCAGGATCATGTTTTCTTTTAATGTTATTAGTATTTCCTTCTCTTCTTTCCGATTTCCTTTTATATATGTACATTTGCATTTCTAAACAGTTCCTCTTTTTTTCCCTCAAGTGAAGTTTTCCATTGTGAAAACAAATTTTTTTTTTCTGTTCTGCTGATCATTTCTTCTGGGCAAGTCATAAATTCTCCTTTCATGATTCTAATTTCTTTTTTAAATCATTTGGGAACATTCTCTTCTTGGACTGAACTCTCTAGGGAATCCACAAGGTCCTCTACCTCATTAGTTGTTAATTCATTTTCCTTTGTCTTACCATACTTATTTATAGGTATCTGGACTTGTATAGCTTATTTGGAGGCTATATATCTTATTTGTGTTAACATATTCCCTATTATATTTCCTTTTGCTCATGATCTTTAATTGAAGTTTTCTTCTACCTGAGACCTTTGGTAACTTCAGTATTTATTTCATTATATTTCTCTGTTTTTCACTTCCTGACTCCTTCCCTTTGATTACAGGTTTTCTGAGAGCTGTACTTCAAAACTATCTCATATTCCTCCTGCACTGGCTTCTGGGTTTTTTGAAGGTTATGGAAAGGAAAGAAGTAGAACTGAATTCTGTTATAATCTCATAGATATCCTTTTGCACACTGGTGTCTTTGACTATGCATAGCTGAAATTACTTTATGCAAATTACTCCTATTTTGGGGAGATTTGCAAGGCAGAGTATCAGAGAAAGTTTCTAATCTTCTGGTCAAATGGTCAAATGACACATCATGCTAACTCTTTAATAGAATATATGATGTATGTTAATGTTATACATTGAATAATTTGATTAATTACTTATTTCAGTAGAATCTTGGATTAGAGGTAAATAAATAAGGGACACAACCAGTACTATCAGAGCCTAAATCACTGATCTGACATAGCAGTATTTATACATCTAATATCAAAGGTTAGCATCAGCACAACTTGGAAAGGAAAGGAGACAATGGGAAAATAGCAACTAACTCTTTCTTAAAAGTCAGTGAAAAGTAGAGACAACTAGATGGTGCAGGTCAATAGAACACAAAGACTAGAGTTAGGAGAACTTAGGTTCAAATCTAACCTCAAATACTTCCTAATTGTGTGATTTTGAGCAAGTCACTTAATTCTAATTGCCTAGCCCTTAATGCTCTTCTGCATGGAAAGGATACTTGTATATGGTTTTGTTTAATTTTGTTTTTAAGGAAAGAAAGAAAGGTAATGGTAACTTGACAATTACTCCAAAGCATCAACTTGTATTGGGTGGTAGAAAGGTGGAACTGTACCTTTAATTGGCAGCACAAGAATGAACCAATTTTAAAAGCATTTATTAAGCATTTACAATATGCAAACCAATGAGCAACGCAGTGGAAATACAAATGCCAAAGTAAGACAATTCCATCTCTTAATTTTTTTTAAAGTCTTACCTTCCCTCTTAGAATCAATAACTGTGTATTGGTTCTAGGGAGAAGAGCCATAAGGGCTGGGCAATAGGGGTGAAGTGACTTACTGGGTCACATAACCAGGAATGTCTGAGGTCATATTTGAACCCAGGACATCCTGTCACTAGGCTTGGCTCTCAATCCACTGAGCCACCCAGCTGCCCCCTCCAGTTCTTAAATCTAATAATGGAGAGAACAGTTATGAAAGATTTTAGCTGCAATTAAAAGAGAAAGGTTCTATGATCTTTAAATAACAACAGCAAAACAAATAAACAATATAGCATAAATATAATTTCAACTGTTAAAATCATAAGTCTCATATTGAACCATTATTCAACAGTGCCTAGAATTTTAGAGGCAAAATTTTCTTTCCTTGATCATCAATAGCTGTGACTTGAACATCTGCAGGAACAGTTGGCAGACTGTATCTTCATGAGGGTTGTTTCACAGAATGATGGCTATAGGCATTTTTTTTCAAAAACTCTTTAGTTGAGGGTTTGAGGCTATTTCCATTAGGACTGAAGGGAGATGAGTTCAAGGTGGTGGTGGTAGTTTCATTTGTTAAACACATGCTACTTCTTTAAGGATCTTGCTATTTCAGCTAGGCTAGATTGCCTGCCCTAGGGGTGGCAGTTGGTTGATAGTTGTTGAAGATGAATGACTCCTTATTTATAGGAGTTAATTACCCAGATAATGGATATTAGAAAAGGCTAGAAGCAGGACTGGTGGTTTTGGAGGTACTGTTACTCCTTGGGCTCTTGTGTTTATCATATGGTACTATGAAAAGATATATAGATACAATTATCTACATATATATGTAACTAGATAGACAGCACAAGTACTTACACACAAAAACAGGTAGTCCCAGCACCTCATCTCCACCAATATCTCCCAAACTAATACAACAACTATAATCTTTAAGATTCTTTCCAGAGCTGACATTTTCTTTTCTTTCCTACTCGATGGGAAACTTGTGGCTTCCTTCTAAATAATGATCCCAAAAGTGAACAGAATATTCCAGATGTGGAATCAACAGAGAAAAATAGAGGGACTTATTCCTGAAGGCAACTCTTTCCAATTGCTAACTCATATTGAGTTTATGATTTACATTTATCTCTACTAGATTTTATCTTAATGATGCACCCCAAAGCTCTAGATTGTTAAAAAACTTTTTGGATTGAAACTTGCCATCCTGTGTTTGGCTCTCCCTTTCATCTTTATGTGACATTCAGATTTAATATTTATTTATTCCATCAAGGTTTTTATCTAATAAATTGATAAAAATTTTAGTCAGTGCAGAACAAAGCACAGATCCTGAGGCATTCTAGTAGAGACCTTACAAACTAACACACACACAAAAAAAAATTAACAAGTATTCTTTGAGAAGGAAGCTAGGTGACTCAGTGGATTGAGAGCCAGGTCTAGAAATAGGGTCTAATCTGACCTCAGATGGTTCTTATCTTTGTGACCTTGGGCAAGTCACTTAACTCCCCACTGACTAGCCCTTACCTCTCTTTTGCTTTGGAACCAATACACAGCATTAATTCAAAGACAGTAAAAAAAAGGTTTAAAAAAATCTTTGAGTCAGTTATTTAACTAGTTCCAAATCCATTCGATTTTGCTAAAATTTTGCTATTTTGCCACAAGAACTTGATATTTTATCAAATGTTTTGCTGATCGTGATTCTCTCCTATTATACCACACTGTCCCTTCTAAGCTTTTAGTCTAATTACTCACTGTTCTAAATAAATTGGTACCTAAGTAAAGGGGAAACATAAATAAAAATGGAAAGTACTTTATAACCATAATGAGTAGGTTCTTGAATGCTATGCTAAGAAATTTGTAGTTTATCCTCTAAACAATGCTAAAAAACTAAAAAGGAGTGACACGATTAGATTTTTTTTTCTGTGTTTTCTTAGCATTTTCATCCTAACTACATTTCAACTGTCTAAAAATATTTAGAATTAATGTGGGAAAGGCACTTAATCGTATCAGTTTCTCATGTTAAACCATTGCACAGTACCCAGAACTTTAGTGGCAAGAACTTTCTTTTCTTGGTCTTCAATAGCTGTGATAACATCTCTATAAGGGTTGCTTCACAAGACGATGGCTAGAGACATTTTTATTTCAAAAGCTTTGGGGTTCATGTTTTGAGGTGATATCCATTAGGAACTGAAGGGAAATAGGACTTTTTAAAATTTTGTTTTGCTTTCATTGTGCATCTGAATTAGTTTCCCCCTTATTAGGATATGCATTTAATGCATTGTAACTACTTTCCAAGAAGAAATAGGAGTCAGCTTTGCTGATACATGGTGAAATTTGAAAGCAGCCCAAATCTTATTCAAAATAAAGGCCTACAAATTAGCTTTTGGCCACTTTTTCTAACAATTACAATTCAAACAACAGAATTAGCTTTCATGAAGAGAGTATTATCCTTAAAGCTATTACTGAGTTCTGTGACATAAAAATTGCTACAATAGGTTTTAAATGGATCACTTTCAGACTGGTTCAAAGAAACTCGTGTGTTTGGGGACAGTTCTGTAAATTAGACTGCCTCATTCAATTGTTTTTCCTTGTACTTAAGAATGATGCATAGGCAGGACCATAAATTTTCAGATTCAAAAACAAAAACCTTTTCCCCCTCAGAGAATTAAAAAACTGTACAATGTAAATAATTTACTAGCAAAATGTTCTTTTTCATATGCCTGTTTGAGTCTTTTGTAAACTTTGTGAAGTGGTCCAGAAAAAAAAATGTATATTCTCTAGAACTAAGTAAATAGGAATCATATTTTCATGTGGTTAAATTTTTCTTCTACAATGAAATGCTATAACTGTCTCATTCTCATCCTATCCATTTTATCCCCTTCCCCAATAATTGACTTATAAACTATTGCTGCAATCGAATGGCACCTAATTGGTAATAGGATATTCCTTGGGCCTTATATACTTTCACAAATAATTTGTGTATTGAAAAATGTGTATAACACCCTCTCACCTATGACTTCCCCAAAATTGTATTTATCCTGTTGAGTTAGGTTCCCAGGAGGGCAATCCCTATCCATTCAAGGTGTCTCTGTCTTCCTAAAATGTTAGCTCATAAGCTAAATTTACAACTCATTTACAACTCATCCAGTACACAGAATTCAAAACAAAATCATTCACTAAGATGGCATAGTGTGAGTTTTATTTTTCATATGTTATGTTATTTTTATTTGAGGGTTCTGGATTATCAATGCCCAAATCACTCTCTGTATTTTAAGAATTCCTGAATCAGTTTTTAGACCTGGTTCCATCCAGTCTATAGATTTTTACATTAAGTCCAAGGAATATGTCCCATTCACAAAGCCTAACAGGTAAAATAGACAATGATTCTTTTCTAGCACATGTGACAAACATCACCTGTCCATCTCTTGGTGTGGAAAAGGGCTGAGGGTTGGATGGACCACCTCCCAGTCATCTCTTTTCTAACAAGAGATGTCTTTGGGATGTTCCAGGGAGGACCTGAATAATGAGTTCTCAGAAGTGAATATAAGTACTTGGACCAGGAATTTCATAGTTATTTAGAGAATTTAAGAGAATCCTTTGACCATAATTAGGATGTCTTGACCAGTCTCTTAATAAATTATTTAAAAATTAATAAAGACTTGAGAATATCCATCATTAAAATAATAAGAACAATGATTACAAAACATTCACTAGGATAAAATTTCCAATACACAGAACATCTCTGAAAAGAGTGGGAATATACATAGAGTACATTCATTGTGAGGCATATCCATAGGGAGGCCAAAGCAATACCTTGGAACCTGTAGGGAGTGATGTCCTGTCTCTTTTTCATGCTGCTCCCAGAGGTGAAACATGGCTGCTGGGAATAGTACTAGTAGCAGTGTATCTGAATCTACTTACAACTCAACTCTTGACTGCTATGGATACTTCTTTCTTGAATACATTCATGACAGTTTCTCTCCTCTGCTCCAAGGTGTCACGACGTCTCCTTAGAACAATCTCTATAGACTATTTTTTCTGCCAGGAGATATATTTACTACCAGGCTAGTAATTCTGATACAAATGGTTTTGCGATGGAGGAAGGCAAAAGAGAAGAGAGAAATTCCCTCACCTCTTGGTGCTTTTGGTAAAGGTCCAAAGGAATGAGTAAAGAGCATGTCTGGGTTCTTTCACATTTAGTTCTCCACTAGATTGTCAGAAATCACATTTCTTTAAGATTCTTCCTACCCCAACTATCTCTAACACTGAGAAGCTTGCTTTTTAAAGGTTACTCTCCTGATGTCCCTGTTTTGGGGCTATTCAGCTATTCCCTCTTGGCTCTGTTTCTGACTCTCCAGATTTCAGCATGCCCTTGGCTCAAGTACATTCAGTATTTCTTCCCTGACCTTGATTTCAAGTCCCTTTTATATATTGTCTTCCCCTATTAGAATATAAACTCCTTTAGGACAAGAGCTATTTTTTTCTTTTTTCACATATTTTTTATCTCTAGGATTTAGCATAGAATATGACTCATAGTGAGCACTGTCTATTGCCTGCCTGCTTCTGGGCATGGCCAAATGTTTGTCAGTCAAGTAGCAAGCTACCCTTCTAATTTTATCACTAAGGAAGTTCTTCACACTTCAAAAAGTAGTAACAAGGTAAATGCCCTTCTTTGTACTTTGTTCAAGATATTAATACTTTGTTTTCTCTGTTACTTATAGCTTTTGCAATTCTACACAATGGAATTAAAAAAAATGTATATATAAACATATATAGTCTTCCCTAGCTATATTGTGATTCACTTATCACAGCTTCACTGTATTCAGGGTTTTTTTTTTTTTAAATATCTAATTCTGTATTGTGGAGTTTTCACCATATCACTGGATTTTGCAGATGAATACCATACTGTACCCAATGGAAATTCAGTACACCACTACCTCTTGTGCAAGTTTGCCAATGTGAGATTGTACATGACACACTATTGGCTGAAGGAATAAAAGGTGACCAATCACAGCACTGTATTATGTATCCTGGGTGGTGATTGGCTCAGTGACTGAAGCATCAGTCTGTTTGCTCTCCCACCCTGTGCCCATACATCTCTCCTTGTCCACTTTACATCGAGGTCTGATCTGATTGCTGTGTAGTGTTACTCTGCAGTGAGTTTTTGTAAAAGTTTGAATTTATTTCAAGCCCTATGCCAACCAAATGTTCTGCACCTTCTAAGGCTTTTGGAAATGAACTCCACTGCTTCACAGATTTTCACCTTTAATGGGAGTCTCTGGAATGTAACACCCACAATAGGTGAAGGATCACTGTATACAAATATATAATTATATATATGTATATGTATATAAACAGAGAGAGAGAGAAACTAAATCTAAGAATCCCAAACTATGATCCATTACCACTTATGATATTTTTTATCTATGGATAAAACATGAGGATTTCTTTATGTTTATCTAATCTCAAGTGCAGTTGAAGGAGTTGTTTTTTATAAATGGTTTGTTTATGATACTTCAGTTTTCCAGCATCCATCCTATGAAGTAGATAAGGAACTATCATTTTTTTCTATTTTACAAGAAGGTTGAGATAGGGATGTCATATTTCTGTTATAAGAAACTATACTGGGGCAGATAGGTGGCAAAGTATATAGAGTGCACTTCCTGACTCTGGAGTCAAAAAGAGATTTGAACTTGGATACTTCCTAGTTTTGTGACCTTAGGCAAGTCATTTAATCTCTATCTCACTTTCCTTACATAAAAAATGAAGATAAAAATAGCATCTCAGGTTGCTGTGAGGATCAAATGAGATAATAATTGCAAAGCACTTAATATAGTGTCGGACACATAGTAAACACTCTGTGGGTGTTGGTAATTAATAGTAGTAGTAGTAAATAGAATTAATTATAGCACCTATCTTATAGAATTGTTGTAAGGATCAAAGGAGATAATATTTGTAAAGCACTTAACATGGTTCTGATATATAATAGACATTTAATAAATGCTTACTTTACCCATCTATTTACCTCTACCACTAGAAATCAGCATCTTTTCTAAGAACGTTGCATAGACCAGTGAGGTGTTAAATGTCTTGCCTCCAATCACATAGCTAGTATATATCAGAGGCAGAATCTGAACTCGTATTTCCCTGACTCTTAGACCAGCTCACTATCTAAAAACCATTCTGTTTTTCATCTCCCATTTTATAGATGAGGAAATTGAAGCTCATAAGGATAAAGTCCATAAATACATAAAAGAAATTTTAAAAGACCAATCCAAATTGTCAAAGTCAAAAATAGACTCAGAGAATCCCAAAGTTGGGAGGGTCTTGTGTGGTTATTAAGCCCAAGTCCATCTTGCCAGATGATACCTGAGTCCCTAAGGAACTAGAACTCCCTACCTTAAGAGTCAGCCTATACCCCTTTGGGGCATGTAAAAGATCTCTAAAGATAAGGCAGTAAAATTGGCTGAAGGTTGACTAAAGATCTGACTGGTTCTAGGGATCAATTTTACTTTCTAGGCAAATTGTCTCCTCTGTGATGTTGAGAAATGTTGTTAGATCAACAGAAGAAGTAGAAAGGACAATTCTAAAGTATGAATTGAATTCAATAAAGGTTAAGTGCCTACTTTGGAAAATAAAAGATAAAAAACAAAATATCTGATTTCAAGGAACTTATATTCTTCAGGGGGTGCAATAAAAAATCTGTACAGGCAGTAGATTTAATGAGGTACAAATAAGATTGGTGGAGGCTTGAGAGAACCTGGAGCAAACTTTGAGGTAATTGGAAATCAAAAAAACAAAGTATGGGTTCTAAAAGAAACAAAAGAATACCTGATCTATTGTATTTACAGATAGAAAACTATTATTGGATATAGAAAATGACGACAAGCCCAAGAGGAACAAAAGCTAGTTTCAGCTAGATGAGTTCAGAGGCTCAATGATGATCACAATAAAGCCTGCTTACGGAAAATTAATCCTTTAAAAGGACCTTGATTCACTTCTGTAAGCGTTTCTGTCTCATCTTGAATTGGTTACTCATAAAAATTCATCACTCCCAGTCATCCTTCTGGTGATGAGCATTTCTGAATTTAGCTGGGCCGGTCCCTTGATGGTCATGATGCTGCCTATCCCTGGTCTGATTCTTTAGCCTTCTCAGTGTGATAGATAGAACCTATCTTCTGGAGCTTGCACTCCACTTACATAGCCTATGTGGTGGTATATCTAAATCATTTTATAAACATTAACTTTTCCATAGATCTTTAAGCCTTAAAGCACAATATAAAATCTATTATTATCATAACTCACACTTCCTCAATTCATCATGGCTTACAAAGCACTTATTTCATAACAGCGTTGTAAAGTAGATAATTCAAGTATCATTATCATCATTTAATAGACAAGGAAACTGAGGCTTTCAAAGATTAAGTGATTTTCCCAAGGCCACTCAGCTAGTAAATTCCCAAACTGAGACTCAAATCCTCTTGACGAAAGCTTTATTTGCTTTGTGCATTGCCTGGAGATATGGCCAGCATAGTTATCTATTGAAAATGTTTGGGAAAAACTGAATTATTTGCCTTGGAAAATCCGGCCCTTTTTTTTTTTACTTAAAAATCAAAGTCTTCTACAAAACATAATTTAATAATCTCAAATTTGTCCTGACCACATTTTTGTGCTTTTCTTCTATCTTTTGTTAATTCATCATTTGCAATATGCATTTGCTATGATAAACAAAAAATAGTGTAATTTAGCATGACACTATAACATGACATTATATGATATGGCATCACATCACATCACATATAGAGAGAGCTAGGTAGTAAGAACATTAAGAGCACTGGACCCTGCATTAGGAAGACCTGAGTTCAAATCCTGCCTTAGACACTTACGAGCTATGCAATACTCTGCAACTTACTTAATAATAGCCTTATTTTCCTTAGCTGTGAAAATAAGATTAACAATACCACCTACCTCACGGGGTTTTTGTGAGTATTAAATGAGTTAACATATGTAAACTTCCTTAAAAACATTAAAGCATTATGGAAATGCTTGAACTTATTATTAATCTTTTATTCATACTTTTCAGTTGCTGAAGGAAGATACAGTAACATGGGGCAATAAGTTCAGAAGGGTGAAAGAGAAAGTTATAATTCAGCACTTTATATTTCTTTTCTTAGAAAAAAAATGTTCATAGGACATGTTGGTGCTCATTTTAATTGTATTAGTTTATTAATTTATTTTTATTAATTCACTTGATTAATTCGATTAACTTTTATAATTTTCTTTCATTGCTATATACCTGTATCTCTTCATATTTTTCTTTTCTTTTGAATTTCTTTAAAATCCTATATCTTCTATAAATTAGAAGAAGAACCATTTGGAGAAGTCTCTTTATTAAATGGAGTTGAAGCTATCTGAGGGTCAATTCCATTATGAAGCTCCAACAAGTATAATGCTCCCCAGCCCAACCCTGCCTTCCTTCCTCCCTCATCAATACCATCGTCATTGATCTTATGCTAGTTGGTAAATTTATTTTTACCTGGAGAAGAATCTCCAGAGAACATCTGAAACAGAGGACAATTTGTTTGCCTTGGTTTAAAAAAAAAGGTAATACAGCTATTTGAAAGGAGAACAGTTGAGATTTTAAATTATTCAGCACCACTCATAATTGTATTTTCTTTGTAGTATGACTGTTGAATGTACTAAGTGTGTTTCTAATGTATTCTCATCCATATCATTTTCTCCTATAAGAGAGGGATAATGAAATTGTCTGAAGAGAAATAAATTGCAGTAGTCAAAAACTTTGGTTGAAATTGCTGTTTTCCCCAGCATCAACTCTGTTTACTAGCCAGCTATTGTTTTTCTGAAACCTTACCTGTTACCCATTTCCCCCAACTACTCTGTTTTCTTTATTCTGTTCAATCATATCTTTTAAATGCTTTTGGGATCTTTATATTCTCTGACATTTTTTCCCAGAAGTAATCTTCTACCTAAAGATTCTCAGAGACACAAGAATGTTGATTACTGTTACCTTTTGTCATGTTCAAATATCTTGCTCTTCTGGTCTTTCCATGGTTAAAACCATATCCATTTATGACATTAAATCATTTGTCAGTGATATGGACTTTGGGGTAGGGGGAGAGGAATAAAGCTTTAAAAAAAAAAACCTTACTTTACATCTTGGAATCAATATTTGGAAACCAATGTATTGGTTCCAAGGCAGAAGAGGGGTAAAGGTTAGGCAATGGGGGTTAAGTGACTTGCCCAGGGTCACCCAGCTGGGAAGTGTCTGAGGCCAGATCTGAATTTAGGATTTCCCATCTCTAGACCTGGCTCTCAATCCATTGAGCTACCCAGCTGCCCCCAAGAAATCTTAAAAAAAATTTTTTTTCTATGTCTTATGTGACTATGGTTGCTTAGGAAGTTGCATTTGAAGGATCTGCAAAGACACCAATCCAGGCGCATCTCTACAAGGTTTGATTCCCTGGATGATGCTGTGGGATTGAAGTGAAAGTAGAATCAGTAGTCTGAGGGATGACACTTGTATTGACTTGATAGCAATCCTTTCCTAGTAAAGGACCTTTTTAGGAAACCAAAATTATTTTAGTCACTTAGTTGAATAGAATAATAGTTCTAAAAATACTACTAGCTCTCACTTAAACATTACTTTTAAGATTTAAAAAGCACTGTCCTCACAACTGGAGATAATTCAAATTTTACAGATAAAATGATAACAGAGACTTACAGTAGCAACGTAACCTGATGTGGTAGAAAGAATGCTGAACTTGAAGTGTTTAATTCTAAAAGCAGCATTTTGGGCTCTATGGAATATAATCTAAACAAAGGAGATTGGGTGATATTAGTGATTTGATAACCTTAGTAAAAATGACAGCAATAATATTAGCACTTACATAGCCCTTGAAGGCTTCCAACTCACTTTAAATATGTGATTCTATTTCCATCTTAAAATAACTGTGAGGAAGAGATTGTTATCCCCATTTTAAAGATGAGGAAACAATCCTGTAAAGACATATATGAAGTGATGCAGAGTCAAGTTAGCAGAACCAAGAGAACATTGTGCACATTAACAACAATAATGTGTGATGACCAGCAGTGAATGAATTAACTCTTATCAACAAAGCAAGGATCCAAGACAACTCCAAGAGACTCATGACAAGAAAAAGGATCTCCACCACTCTAGAGAGAATAGTCTGAAAGCAAATTGAAACATACCATTATTTACTTTATTTACTCCATCAACTTTTCTTTAGTGAAAGCAATGTATTTCTTCTTTCACAACATAATGATCATGTGTGATAGAGGGTTTGCACACAGAAAAAGTTCCAGGCTGAAGAGTTTGTGGATCTGCTCACCTCCATGGGGGAGGGGTCCCAGGAAGTCTGGAATGTTGAGAAGAGAGAAGATTCTGGTTGGAATTTCAGTTGGATCTCTCTCAACCTCGAGAAGCTGAGGAGGAGAGGTCTGGCCAAGCTTTTCTCCTGGGATATACCCATCTTTTTCCATCTCCTGGTGACTGGACATTCTTCCCCCCCTCCCCATTCCCAAACTGAAAGAACATCTGAAGAAGACATTTAGAACCTTTGTCAAAACTTTACCTCACAGCTCCTGGTGACCTGGGTCTGAACTGTGGCCAGGGGGCCAGAGCCCAGGGTCAGTCAACCTGGCTATCTCTCAGGGGGCACAGGCTGCCAAGGTCCAAGTTCACCAAAACTCAAGGAGGGAGGGAAAATGTATTTAGAGAAGGAACCCCTTTCCCCATTTTCCTCACCCATTCTTTCCCTACCAGTCATTTTCTTTGTGTTACCCTAGTTGACTTAAATTATATTAAAGTGGTTATCCTTTCCCAAATTTGAGTCAAGTGTGAGTGGGACAGCTTGAAGGGGGAGAGACATCTTCCTAAGAAGAAACCTTTTAGACTCTAATAGTCCAGGAAGTCAAGAGCCAAGCTGTGAGAGCAGTCACAGCTGAGGAGGGAAGGCTAAAGGGGGAAAATTCTTCAAAACCTCTCTCCTCTCTCTGAGTCAACCTTAAAACATCAGCTATCTCTCCTGGATCCTGTTTTCTCTTTTCCACACTAACCAACCTCTCCATTACACATGGGAATATGTATTCCATGATAATATATGTACAAACTATATCATATTACTTGCCTTCTTGTGCAGGTAGGAAGGGTGGGAGGGAGAGAATATTGCCTGAAAAAATTAGAAAATAATTTTTTTAAAATTGCATTCAGGAAGGATCCAGGACAATTATGAGGGACATATGAGAAGAAACATTATCCATATCTAGAGAAAGAACTGTGGGAGTAGAAACACAGAAGAAAAACATATGATTGATCACACAGTTCAATGGGGATATGATTGGGGATGTTGACTTTAGATGATCATTCTATTGAAAATATTGATAATATTGAAATAAGTTTTGATAAACGATACATGTAAAACCCAGTGGAATTGCTCATCGACTCCAGGAGAAGGGAAAGAGGAGGGTAGGGAAAGAACATGAATCATGTAACCATGGAAAAACATTATCAATTAATTAAATAATAAATCTAAACAAAAATTGTATTCACATATAATCTGGGGGGAAATCCTATGATTTTTTAAAATACAAAAAAAAACTGATAAGGAAACTGAGGCTGAAAGAGGTCAGGTGCAGACCCAAGAAGTGTCTGAAACAGCCATCAAGACAACCTTGGACTCCATCCAAGACCCTCTCACCCACTCAGATACCTAGCTACCTGGGTATCTTCATCAGAAGCCAGAAATTTAAAACTTCCTTTCCACGAAGATAAGGATGGTTCTACTCCCTTTTTAGTATGTCTTCCCTTGTCTGTGCTGGAGATGTACCTAGAGAAACAGTTTTAGAATGGAAAAGAATTTTAAAGATTATCCAGTCCATTCACCTTATTTTACTGATGTCATTATTGAGTGCTAAGATGGCTTGTTCAATTCCATACTTCTAGCAAATGATAGTCTTGAGGTTTGAACTCATGTGTTCTGACTCCAAATTCAGTACTCCTTCTGTTTTGTCCAGTTCTGGTTCAGATTCCAAGGAGGAGACACACACAGTAATGCAATACACAAGAGGTATTTTATTCAAGCTATAGCTTGGGCCTCCACAAGAAGCAGAAGACCCTGAGCATTGCATGGGCCTAGGTTATATAGTGAGGCTAGGGGTGGGGGTCATCTTGAGAATCAGGCACCAAAAATGAAGACACATCAATCTTAGTCCCAGATGTTCCCTTTCTAACATTGGTCAGTCAGTGACCTAGAAGACTTGAGATAACATATGGCAGGACATAAATAAGGACGTGGTCATTTTAGTTCTTGGGACAAGGGATCCTATTGGGGCACTGGCTGGAGGGCAACTTCCTATGATATTGGTGTGTTTCTTCATTCCCCACTTCTTTTAGGACAATGAGGAATCCTACTCATGGGTACAGCGTCCCTATAGGGGTATTAATGTCCTTTAGGGGCAAGTATTGCTGCCTTAGGACCAGGAGCTGGACTGTGTTAATGCGCTTCTTTACAAAGCCACAAGTCTATTGATAATACAAGGGCCAAAGGTCAGCAAAATAAGAATGAAGAGGGGGCCTGATAATTTGGAATTGAGGGTTGTCAGCCACAGGGGTTTGTGAAAGAGTTGCTCATACCAGGATTTCTGGGCCTTGCATTCTTTCTTCCTGATGACCAGTCCTTCTCATAGTTTTATCATGGAATCCCTAACTAGACCTGTGTGGTCTGCACAAAAATAGCATTCTTATCCTAGAGCAGCACAAAGTCCACCCTGCTGGAAGAATAGAAGATCTAGCCCTCTCAGATAAAGACCCTCGCTGTTATAGAGTAAGACCTTAGGATAAACAGTCACTAGTAAGCAGAGATCTTGGTTGGAATCTAAGGAGCCTTTAGCTACACAGGGGGTCAAACCTGAGGACACACACAACCCATGGGTGCCTTTGGGTGGGAGAAGGTATAATAGTTTGCCCAAGTTACTGGGGGCACAATGCCTATGTCATCTCCCCCCTCTCCAAATATCTAGGGAAAAGAGGTGATCGTCTCAGTATTCTGTGGCTTCTTCAGAGCTGAGAATGATTGTAGAGCTGTCCCTACCTATTTTCAGGAGAGAGGTATTGACTGTAGGCAATGTCCAGGGCTTCAGGCTAGAATAGTTGCCAAGGATACAGTGGCATCTGGGTGACTCCCATGAGTGCTTCTACCCTAGAAGCAACTAGAGAAGTGACAAGGTTACAAATGCAAGGTCCACATATCCCACAGGGGAGTAGCCAAAACTTTAACAGGGAGGGAAAGACTGGACACAGGGTCTTTAGGGACATGTCCTCGTGAATTCCTGGGTCCTAGGTAGGTGGGGACCTGGTTGGAGACCTGAAGGATGTCCAGTGACTGCTTCCCCTGATGGGCAGACAGGTCATGAGGGGGAGAATCAGCCCCTAAGATAGAAGTGTAGAAACCAGGACTGGGGCAAAAACTAGAACACCAGATTCAGACAGAGAAAATTAGTACAATAGTAATTGATATTACACATTTGCATTTGGGTATCTTAGCCAATAGAATTCTTCAGAAATAGAAAATTATTATAATGATATTTGATATTACACTTTTGCATTTGGGTATTTTAGCCAACAGACTCCATCTTCAGAGATCATCTTCTGACAGGAATAGACCCCTTTAGGAAATCTGATTCCTGAGTGGTTTGTAGAGTTGGTATGTGATGTTTCTGTTAAAGAATATCCTTTTGCAAAGTACACATTAACTATGAACATCAATAAACACTTGAGTATTCAAGCTCAAGATCCAAACTTCAACTGTGGTAAATTAAGGCTATAAATACAAGCCATCTATTAATAAACTTCACCTACTTTTCAAATTATGTTCCCTAACCATTTAAGAATTTTCAATTATTAATCTAATAAGTTGTTTAGGGAAGTGGAAACTTTAATTTAATTTTACAATTTGCATTATGTGCTGATTATGGGAATTTGTCACAAAGGAAAAGGCCGACAGGGAAAATATTTCCTCATGTCCCAAGGGACCCATAGTGAGGGCTTCACATATAGGCCAAAGCTATCACTGGCTCATGTCATCATTGTATCACTCAAGGATTAACAGCCTAGATGGTCAGAAAGGGTCCATTCTCAGATGAGCCCAGAATATGCCTCTGTAGCCATCCCAGGACATTCTCTGTCCTTTGTGTACTTTGTCACCATTAAATCCCAGAAGCTTTCTTTTTCCTTAAAAGACAAGTCTCACCCATTTTAGCTGAGAGAAGTTCTAATTATCAGCAAATGAGAATTTCCATATGCCTCAAACACACCTTTCATATCCCTACAAGGCTGATCACTCACTTATTCTTATGTATTTTGGCAATAATTTACATATCACACTTTAGTCACAAAACCTGAAATAAAGAACATGAGTGCTGAATTGAGTAGCTTCATAGTAATATAAATCAAGGCTGTATCATCTCTTGGACCTAGGCCATCTGAAAGACTAAGACAAGGCCATACAGGAATCACTTCAGGGTAACTGCCCAGAGAAATTAAAGAATCATATGTTATTTTCCCACAACATATACAATAATTTCAGAAATTATACCAAGGTCAGGGATCCAATTATATGAGTAGAACATCTATCTGTTCTCTTTCACCTCCCTATGTGTCTCCTTCTCCTCCCCTCTCTCTCTTCCTTCAAAACCCTCTGCTTAAAAAGCAGAGCAAGATTTCCATTCTTCCTTCTGTTGGTATTACTTCAATAGCTAATCAGTAACCCAAAAGAATTCTGGTTTAAAGGATTACATCATTGAAACACTGCATCTTTAGCATAGTGCTCATCAGTTATAAATTTTTGATCATTTTAGCAACAAATCACATAACAATCATAAAATTCTGAGCAAGCATTTTTCACATGTATGCAATTTTAACATCCTACCCTTTCCTTGGCTACTGTTTGCAACATATATCTTTATGCAGATCAAAATGTAATCAAAATATCAACCAACATATTCCCAAAGTTCGTGTGAAATAACTTATCAATTACATATCACTCAATTCATTTTATCATTCTGGACGTGGAATGTTTGCACTAAGATTCCACAGCTTCAAACAAGCCACTTGAGCATCTTAAAACATCCGAAGTATACAATTAAAATATACTCATCTTTAAGTTCTATCACACAATGATTGTCAACTCTGTGAGGTCCCTATTTCAGTCCCTAAGTATCAGTGTGGAACAATTATAAGCACTTCTTTCTCCTTCCTGTGTGCAAGGAAGGGGTTAATAGCTTCTGAGCAATTTATCCTAAGGCTGCTTGGCTCAATTTAAGTTTTATTACTTACAACCTTGTCCCATCCTTCTTTAACAAGTGAGCTAACTAAAATTTAAAATTTTGAATGTATCAAACCCCCTTCATAATAATTTACTCTCAGTGGATTTTAGTTTGAACTCCACAACTTTCAAATAACTTTGATTAAGTCCTTTAGCAATCCTTCAGTATGTAACCAAACTGAAGTTCAAAGCATTTACCTGTACTCTTCTCAAACCTCTGTCTAATGTAGAATAGAACCTCCAGTATATTTTAGCTCAAAACATTGCTTCATACCTAATTAAATTCCAACAACATTATTCCACTTTATAATTTGTTGTATTTATTTCACACTAGAATTCATAGTATCAACTAGTATCTCTGTCCATTATTCTTATTTCTTCTGGCTTCTCCTCTTTACCATTATTTTAAGTAGAGGAAAGGTACTGTACTGAATTGTAGTTAATCTTCATGACAAGCCCTTCTTGATTTCAAGGCTGGTCAACTTTGACTTGTTAAGGACATATTGTTTATATATCATGTACCCCTTAGCCTATTTAGGTGGAAAACTTAATTCTCTCTATAGTACAAATGAACACATAATTTGTATTCACTCCATTACTTTCCAGGAATTTGTATCTGAATACATGTTCATCTCTAGATCACAAATTCCTTCCTATACATTGTGCACATTAAAAAAAATTAATATAACCTTAGTCAGAGACAACACCATTTAGAAATTCCCTCTTTTGCAAAATACCAAATTCTTTGTACTTGTATTATTAAATCCCATGCACAGATTAGCCGCTTTAAAAACTTCTTTGTGTGATATGATTTCTTGTTGCTAGTTCTGACATACATTAAAATAACATCTGATTTTTAAAATCCTAAGTTCAAATTCTAGAATAAGTTCTTCTCAACAACATAACAACTTTTCAGGATGACTTTTACATCTATAAAGTAGCCAGTACAATTTCGGTCCTTACAGAATAAAATACTCCCCTTCTGTGTCCCCTGGCTATTAATCACATTGAGACAATCCTCAAATTAACTGAAACCATTATGCATTGCAAGGTTTAACAAAACAAACTTCTAACCATTAGTTTTGTTGTGCTCAATAAAATCTGGCAAACATTTCACATTTAACTGGCAAACAGTTACCACAATACATGAAATTACATTTGTACTTTCGCTAGGTTTTGGGGCAGGCAAGAGCACACTCCCCCAACCCCAGGGGCTTATCTTAGAGATCTATTCCTCAGCATGTCTACCAGCATGGACATTTTTCACACTCACCATCCTTAGAATGCATTGGGTCCTCAGAGGACTCGAACCTCTGTTCCCAGGACCGGTCCCTGTCCCAAGTCCAACTTGGGCGGGAGGCCTCTAACCACCCCAAAGTTCCTATTGAGAGCTCTTAACAAATCCTCTAGAAGGGAAATCTCTCAATCTCTCGAAACAACTTCCGTTTTCCCCGCTGTTCCAGCCCAGCCCCTCACAGACAGGTCATCACTCAGAAACAGGTGAAAGAGGGTGTTAATGGATCCGACTTGGCAATAGGCCATCTCCATATAATCTGCGGAGCACAGAATCTGCCATCCACTTAGCCATATGCTGCAATCCAGACGCTCCTTTTCCCTTACACATTCACACAGATTTCCCTTCAGGGATTCAATTACCTTTACCACTGTGTGGTCCAAAACCTTTGGAATCCAGGACAAGCACCCAAATGTTCGGTCCGGTTCTGGTTCAGATTCCAAGGAGGAGACACACATGGTAATGCAATACACAAGAGGTACTTTATTCAAGCTATAGCTTGGACCTCCACAAGAAGTACAAGACCCTGAGCGTTGCATGGGCCTGGTTTATATAATGAGGCTAGTGGGGGTGGGGGTCGTCTTGAGAATCAGTCACCAAAAGTGAAGACACATCAATCTTAGTCCCAGATGTTCCCTTTCTAACATTGGTAGGTCAGTGACCTAGGTCAGGTCAGTGAAACCTGAAGACTTGAGATAACATATGGCAGTGCATAAATAAGGACGTGGTAATTTTAGTTCTTGGGACAAGGGACCCTATTTAGGGTATTGTCTGGAGGGGAAGTTCCTATGATATCAGTATGTTTCTTCACTTCCAATGTGCTGCCATCATGTAGTCCTCATGGATGGTACAGTGAACAGAGTGTTGACCCTAGAGTGAGGAAGACCTGAATTCAAATCCTTCTTCAGATATTTACTAGCTCTGAGGCCCTAGACTAGGCATGTAAACTCTCTAAGCCTCAGTTTCTTAATCTGTAAAATGGGAATAACATCTACCTCATAGGGTTATTGTGAAGATCAAATCAGATAATTGTAAAGCACTTAGTGCAGTTCTTGACACATAGTAGATATCTAATAAAGTTTTTCTTCCTTCCATGGTAACAATCATTTTTCTAGCTGAACGTATTGACATAGCATTTTTTCTTTTAAAATACTTTAATATCATGTTAAAATTCTCATTTTTTTCCTTATGTTACATTGAATGGCTTTCTCTTTGACTTCTTCTAGGAAAGCAGTTTAATCTCATCAGGAAACTATCTCTAAATCACAGTATAATGGGTTACTTTCAGGAGGTTTCCTGGTTATAACTCATCTCATCTGTGGTATGTGAGTTCTTAATAGGTTTTAGTCCCAGAGGGTGGCCCATTGAGAATTGACTGCATTGTCCTCTATCTGACCTTTGCCTGAATCATCTATTGTCCCAGATCTTGAGGTCTGTAGGGAGCCTGCAGCCCTTGCTCATCTCCTCCAATTGGTTTAACATCTTATGATGTTTATAAGTGGTGTGCCTACGCAAAACTGAACTCAAATAAGAAATAGTTTAACTAGAAGAAATAATGATATCTTTATGCAGCATACATTTTCTGTTTCCTTATATATATCCAGATTCCAAAGAACTAATAAATTGGGTCCTTTCTTTCATTATCAATGTGATTTTATTTTTCAAAAAAATGAAGCTCTGAATAGTGGAAATAATTTCTTTACTCATATAAAAATGCAACATAGTTTAATCAAAAGTTCTTAGTAGTAATCAAGGAAGCAGAGCAAAAGGATTTTGAAAGAGGGTCTAAACCTTGGCAAGATTTGTAGGAGATTTCTAAACCATTAAAAGTTTTTTCAGATGCTATTTAACGTTGACATCAAATTGTTTCTTTTACTTACAACCAACCAACCAGTCCTTAGTCACATCCACTTTGCAATGTTTAGTGGTCCTATCAATCATCTTGACCATGGCTCCAGGAAAGTTTGAGAGAAACACTACAATAATAGTATATTACTATTGGGTGCTGAATTTTAAGATAGTTTATCTTTCAAAATGGGTTTGAATAGAGTAATATGTCCAAACAGTCCAGTATGGCCAAAAAGAGCTTTATTAATGATGCCCTCAATTTCTAATATGGAATATAATCTTTAACCTGTTTTAACGCCATTTCCTATAACCTAGCTTTGTCTTAGACCATTCCAAAAATGAAACATGGCCCCTAACACAAACATATATCCAAGGGCATTCAAGTTTGGAAATGGAAGAAAGACTACAAATAGAAGAAAATAGAAAAGATTTGCAAAAAATAAAATTCTAACAAAGAAAACTATTAAAGATGAAAGAACAACTTCACCAGACATCACAGATTTAGATGTGTTGATAGAAGAAATAGAAATAGAAATAAAGGGGATTAAGATTGGAAAAACAGATTGTATAAAATTTAGAAATATGTTTTGTTGGTCATTCCTTTTAGTCATGTCCAACACTTGGTAACACCATTTGAAGCTCTTTTGGGAAAGATAGTGCAGTGATTTGCCATTTCCTTATCATGCCCCTTTCACAGATAAGGAAATTGAGACAAACAGGGTTGAGTCTTGCCAGGGGTCACACTTGGAGTAAATGTCTGAGGCTAAATTTGAACCCATGGAAGATGAGTCTTCTTGATTCCAGACCCTGCACTCTGGATACAATGTTCTTCCCAGATGCCTAAAGTGATTGCCTAAGCTAAATAAGTAACGTAAGACAATTGACGTGAACTTCTATCAGAGATGGCTAAATAGCAGAGTAGATAGAGCACTAGCTCCAGACTCAGAAAAACCTAATGCCATATACTATTTCTAACATTTACTAGCTTTGTGGTGACAGACATATCACTTAACCTCTGGTCTGCTTCATTTCTTCATTTGTAAAATGGGGATGATAATAAAACCTGAAGCCTAGAATTATCAGGATAAAAGGAGGCAATAATTGTCCAGTGTTTTGTAAATCCAAATGTTATACATGTTAGATATTATGGTTTAAAATATGTAAACTCCTTTAATTTAGACTTGTCTTATAGGAATAAATATATGTAAAGCCCCTTACTACTAGATGTCAGCTCTAGAGAAGGGATCATTAAAAGACCAGAACATGGAATTACTCAAATTTGTATTTACTTTTACCAAATTAAATGCACAAAATAAATTGATCCTTTCAGGAGCAACTTTTAACTTTTATGACATCCATTTGTTTAAAAGATTAGGTGACAGTTTTTCAACACAATAACTTATTTTTACTTTAGCAGCTGTCTAGTTAGGTAACTCAGTGTCATTTTTTTTTTCAGTATCCAATATCAGTTAGAAGCAAAAACTATATAGGAAAGATAGTTTGTAGCCTTTGATAAATAACCGAAAGGAATTCATCAAGGCAGAAACTATCTACCCCTGAAACGGAGAAAAAAGGAAAAAGAAAAAGACATCATTTGGCACTACTCCCATCATTCAAGGAATTCTCAGAATAATATAGAAGCAAAACAGGACAGAGTAAATCCATAGAGAAGCAATTCATTTAAGGAGCTGTTTCACAATTTAATTAATTTAAATAATATAAAAGTGAAAACAATATAGTTCCAGCCTTTCTTCAGTCAACAAACAAGACAATTAGAGAAATAATTATGCTGCATTGTTAGAATGTAAAAAGTGTAGCAGCAGCATCATCATCCCACAGAGAGGAAGTATAAATAACAAGCTAAACTTGGAGACAGGAGGATTGTGAACAAGCCCTTTTCAGGCATTTCAACTCTTTTTACCCCCATTTTGGGTTTTCATGGCAAAGATAATGGAATGGTTTACCATTTTCTTTTTCAGCTCATTTTACATAGGATAAAACTGAGGTCAGTAGGATTAATTGACTTGTCCAAGGTCATACAACTAGTAATATCTGAGGTCAAATTTAAATTCAGGTCTTCCTAACTCTAGATCTGGTGCTCTTTCCACTTTATCCCTTAGCTGCCTTGGTTTAAATGTTGGGGGAAGGGGTCCATATTAACTCGCTCCATAATCCCCAGGATATAGTTTGATCTCTCCGAGTCTTAATTTTTCAGTTATATAATGGTTAGAATAATACCTCAGAATTATTATGAGTATTAAATGAATTGTTATTATCGAGGATAGAGATAAAGATAAATATCAGATGTGATTTTATTAGTGTAAGATCCTTTCTGATGAGGAAATTCACTTTACCAATGCTGGGTGGCAATTTCTCTAAGTTATAGATCTAAGAAGTTGCCTAGAGTATGAAGGGATTAAGTGACTTGCCAAGTGCCAGAGAGCCAGTATATTGAAGAATCAATATTTGAACTCAGCTGTTCCTAGCTGTGTAAACAGCTTTCCATCTACTAGGCAGCACCATCTCTTATAATCATCATCATTACCATTATTAACACTCCTTCTACAATAAAAAATATAATCTTCTGCTAAGGTTTATAAAATCATTTATAAATATGTCACTTAATTCTCAAACAATTCAGCAAGATCATAAGTGTATCATTACTAAGTAGCTAGGTGGTTCAGTGGATAGAAAACTAGATTTTGGAGTTCAAATCCAGACACAGGCACTTAATTGTTATTTGAGTCTGGGCAAGTCACTTAACTTCACTTTGCCTCAGTTTCCTCAAATAAAAAGGGGTGATATCTCAAAATAGCTAAATTTCAAAGTTGTTTTCAGGATTGAATGAGAGAGAATTTTTAGAGTACTTCGCACAGTGATTGGTCCATAGTAGATTCTATATCATGGCTTGTTCTCTTCCCTCTCATTCACTATTTTAATCCCCCCATTATCATTTATAGATGAGGAAACTCACTCTAAGAGGTTAAGTGACTTATGTCATGTGACTGGTAAGGTACAGAGCCAATATGCTAGTATATGATGTGCATTAGAAGATAAAGTATAAAAGAAAAGAATATATACTTTGGGGCATCCAGGTGGCATAGTGGATAGCATCAGGAGGATTTGGGTTCAAATATAGCCTCAGATGTTTCCTAACTGTGTAACCCTGGGCAAATCACTTTAACTACATTTCCCTAGCCCTTGCCTTTCGAAGGAAGGAAGGAAGGAAGGAAGGAAGGAAGGAAGGAAGGAAGGAAGGAAGGAAGGAGGGAAGGAGGGAAGGAGGGAAGGAGGGAAGGAGGGAAGGAAGGAAGGAGGGAAGGAGGGAAGGAAGGAAGGAAGGAAGGAAGTTTAAAAAATATATATATATATGCCACCTAGCATTACCATTTTGACATAACAGATTTCTTGATCAATATGTTATAGATGCCAGACACATCAGTATTATTTTTTCTTAAACCCTTACCTTCCGCTTTGGAGTCAATACTGTGTATTGGCTCCAAGGCAGAAGAGTGGTAAGGGCTAGGCAATGGGGGTCAAGTGACTTGCCCAGGGTCACACAACTGGGAAGTGTCTGAGGTCAGATTTGAACCTAGGACCTCCCGTCTCTAGGCCTAGCTCTCAATCCACTGAGCTACCCAGCTGCCCCCCCCAGTATTATTTTTAAATGTACTCTTTGTACTTATAATAAATAATTTATACAAATAGTTATAATATTCTCCTATAGTTAGTTAACTAACATTTATTAATTAAGCACCTACTATATTCCAGAAATTATAATTACATTTGTTTCTTTGTTGTACAGTATTTGGTTATTGTATTTCTAGTTATGATATTTTTCTCTAGAACCTAAAATAACAAATTCATTGAATCTGAGACAGTGATTTTCACCATTTCAGAATCTAAATTTGACATAGCTTGAGCTCATAATATGTTTATCGATCCAGAATTTAAAAAGCCAAATTCAATCCAGTACGGTTGTTTAAAACTGAGAGTCGTGTTTAAATTTCCAAACATGTTAGTAAGATAGAGTTCAGAGTTTGACTGCCTGGGTTTTTCAAATTCTTTGTACTATACTTACAAGATATGTTCAGATTATGTTTAAGAAATGAGTTACACTGTCAGTAAATTGAGACTCATGTATCACCAAGAAGCCCAGAATTGCTTCTAAAGATCCTTAGACAATAAGCATGCCATCAATCCTCTGCATATTTTCTTTATCCCACTAGTAGAATATCAATGGTATATTGATCTGTATGCTTGTAACACTATTAAATTTGTCCTTTTGAGCAAGACTGTTTCAGTATAGTATGATTGGAAAATTTGTCATTTTACTTCTATACATTAGCAACAGATGGTATTGTGGGAATTATGTGTATATAGAGTACAAATGACATTCTAGGTTTTCTACTCCATGAAACATGCCCGGCTTAGTTTAGGGACAGACATTAGTTAGTATTGAAAGTGGCAAGAATTAAGTCACTTCTTCACCACATTGAAATAACCCTAATACCATGTCTTTCTAGAAATTAGAAATTTCTAATTCTTGATTTTTGCACAATAAAGTAAAAATCACTTAGAGATTTCCTGTTTCACCCAAAGGAGATAGGGGTGGTGGGGAAGGGATACTTTGCTAAATGAAATAATCATAAGGACATCATATGCTCTCCAGGATAATCTGTTTCTCAAAAAGAATCCACTATGGAACATAGCCAACAGATAGTCATTTATCCTTTGCTTGAAAATCTGTGGTAAGAAGGAAAAAATCCTATCTCCTGAGGGAGCTTATTATAATATGAGATAGTTCTGATTGTAAGAAAGTTTTATTTTGTTGTTGTTGCTATTGTTTTCCTTCATCAGGCTTAAATTTGGCCCTTTATCTTCCATCCATTGCTCCAAAGTTTCTCTCTGACCAAGCAGAGCAAGCTGAATGCCTTCTCTACATGGCAGCCATCAAAATACTTGCACAAAACTGTCAGCTAGCTGTTGCTCTCTCCCCGCCTCCTCAATCTTCCCAAGTCTTCTGCATTTGGCTTCTGGGGCAAACTCAATTCAATTATCCTCACTTTAACACATTGAGGGATCTGCAATTTATTTCTTGTTACTCCTACTTCCAAGATGCCAATCACAACGTATCCATTCCCTCTCATTTTTTGTGAATTTTGCCTGTGTCTTATCACAAATTTAACACATTTCTTCTAGATCTCTTGACACTGCATGAATATCTGCACAACATATAGGCTGATGTATGTTATACCTGCAACTTTAATTCCTCTGAAATTATGGTATCCCTTGCTGAATAGCATCTCAAGAAAGATAGGTCCTTTATTTAAATGAGAAACTTGGAGACTCATTAAAAGCATGGTTTCCCAAATGTATTCCAATCTATTCTCCTATTTATTTGTGAACCCAGATCATTAACCATCTTCAGTCTCTGGCCAAGATTAATACTGATGGATATTTATTTTATGGACTTTTCATTGAGCTAAAAGTGATAATATGAACTCTAAGCACAAGCCTACCTGTATACCACTAGTTTGGCCACAGGCTGATGAAATTTTTGACCATAGCACCCTTGAATGCTGTCTACTAAGGCAAAGAGGAGTTGCATTTTAAGGAGTTTCTAGGTTCATAAATCCTCAGAATATTAAAAATTACCTCAATAACAATTCTCAAAGAAATAAAAATAATCAAACAAAATACAGAATAAATCTCCAAATAAAATCTTAAAACTATGCACTTGGCTACCTTGAATCAGCCTCTATTATTGAATACCCTCAAAACATTTTAATTACTGTTCATCTTTTTCTCCTCAAGGGATTTATGCATCTTTGAATATGCACTGGTGCCCTCAAATGATCTTAAAAAGGAATTTTATCTTACACAATCCTTTTCCTATCGTATTCAATAACTTCCTTGTTCAAACAGTTTAGGTATATCCCTATTGGCAGGAAAGACCCGATTTCAAATCTTACCTGAATTATCTGTTGTGTGACCTTAGATAGATCACTCTCAGCCTCAGTTTCCCCATCTGTAAAATGACTTTTTTAGCACTTAATTCTTAGGGTTGTTGTGGCAATCAAATAAGATAATTTTAATATGTAAAGCAATTTGTAAACTTTAAATCTCTATAAATTAGCTATTATTCCTTCTAGAACAAAAAATTACTCTGTTTAGCTTTTAAAGCCTATTACATCTAGCCTCAGGCTGTCTTTACCAACCTTGTCAAAATCCCCTTTTGAATTCAGCAACCCAGCCAAACTGGCCTGTTCACTATGTCTCACACAAACCACTCCAGGCCCTTGCACTGCCTGTGCCCTATGCCTACAATGCACTACCTCCTTAACTATATATTAACCAGTCCCTCTCATCATTTAAATAAATTCAGGCTTCAACAATGAAAAAAAAAATCACCTCCATCACCCCCAATAAGAATTCAACTGTTGACCAAACTCTCAAGGGAGGTTCCCCAGTGAGATGCTCAAATTATGACATTTATACTTTTATTGCTCATTTCCTATCCATTTTAAAACATTAAATAGAACAGTAAAAAGAAACTCTGGAGTCATTTGTAAATGAAAGATAACACATTTACCCAGAAATGGGAAAGGGACATTGGCTGAAGGATACTGATGCTTTTCTTGAAATGAAGTAGTCCAAATAAGGGAAGGTAATAAAATTGAAGTAGATAAAGCAGATCAATTCCTTCCAGCATTTTTTAGGAAATGGAAACAGACCAAGCCCCTTCCCCTCTCCCCTTTCAAGCAGCTTTTGCAGGTGAAGACTAGACTCTAATTATCCTAAGGATGAGAATTAGGAAGGATGGAATGCAAGATAACACTTCACTTACTAGGGATAAGTGAATTAAGTACAGGTGAAAGTAAACAACCCCTGAATAACCTGAGGATGGTCCACTTATCTCTGACCACACATACCTGTGTTTTGGATAAGGTTTGTTTGATTGTCAAATAAGAACCTGTATGTGAAAGGAAATAACTTTGTATCTTGTAACCTGTATAAGCTATCCTGCAATGTCAGTCTGATGCAGCTCCCACTAGGGAAGTTTGTCCCAGCTGGTAGATGCTTTATTAATCAATAAGTAATGGTCCCAATAATTGAATTTTGGGGTGTTCAGACTCACTTTATGAAGTACCCCACTTCAGAATAAAATTTTAAAAGGTACAATTCAGGTATCACCTTCTTCATGAAGCTTTTCCTAAATCCTCTAATTTCTAGTGCTTTCTCTTCCCAATTACCTTTCACCTAAACTACTTGGCATATATTTGTTTTTATTTACTTTATATTTATGATATTTATGTGTACATATTGTCTCTTCCACTAGAACATGAACTCTTTATGTGTAGAAATTGTTTGATTAGTTTTCCTTATGTCTCCTTTAACTAGCACAATGCCTGGCAAGTTGTAGGTTCTTGATAAATATTTGTTGAGTAATTAAGAAGCTCATTTCTGTGTTTCAACCTCTAGTTTTAGTTAGCTTTTGTGTGTCTTTAAAAAGGATATGACATTCTAAATGACTCTGTCTACTATATCTCACTCTCTTCCCCCTGCCCAATTCTATATTGTTAATCCTCTCTCTGACCAATTGGGTACTATGTGAAAATAGAAATTAAATTTATTTAAAAGCAATTTTTAAAATTAATTTAGTCCTTGCCATATATCAACAATATGCAACTTGTCTATATACCTGAGCAAAAGGAAACACTAACAAGGATATGCATGTAATAGGTAAAATATAGAATAAGTACAGAGCAAATAGAAAATTCTTAAGTTGTCCACAAACCAGGGAGTGGTGGTTATGGTTTAACAACTGGCTCTCACATGTTCATGACACACCATTAAATTTAATCTGCATTAATATTTTTCTCTATCACTTTAAGTCCAACTAATCAGCAAAACAAAAAAAGCAAGCACTGATTTATGTATTCCATGGTGTAAATCCTGGTCTGAACTGACTCCAGCACATCCCTATCACAACCAAAGAAATTAGGAGAGACAGATGGAAAGGAAGCTATGAAGTTGTATATCAAAACAAGGAAGGGATATTGACTACCACTCCTCAAATTAATGAGTGAAGTATTTATATTCATTTGAAAGTCATACTAAGTTTGAGATGTTCCTTAGTTATAAAATTGAACTTTGGGGAAGGAGAACATTGCTGGGTATAATTGAATCTAATATTCATGTGATGAACTCAAGACATGGGAAGAGAGGACCATTTTCTCTGAAAGACATACTATAAGAATGATTGGTTATTAGTACAATTTGGCAAGGCCTGTATTCTGGAAGTCAAAGTCAAATAAACTTAATGATGTTATGAACTTAAAAAATTAGGAGCACGTGAAGCTAAATACTTATTAAAGAGCATATTAAAAAATTTGAGAGAGAATCATAGAATGGTAAAATCCAGAAGAGGCCATATTACAATTATTCCTTACCAGCATAACCAAAAAGGGAGGAGACAACTCAAAATTGAGGACCTATGGAGAACTACAGCTCCTGTTGACCTTGAGGCACAGATTCATAGCAGCTGCTTCCCTTTAGGCATTCTCAGAGCAGCTGCTCCAAACCTTTTCTTCTTTCCTTAAGCCTCCCACACACTTCCTTCTCTGCTGATGACCTTGCCTCACAATACACTGAAAAAATTGTGGCCATTTACCAATAACTCCCTTTTCTCTCATCCTAGTCAAATGATACCCACCCCTCCACTATCTCCTCACCCACTCCAATTTTCTATAATGAGGTGGTCTTCTGCTTGCCAAGGCCAACCCTTCCTCAGATATAATTGATTTCATCCTTCCCTCTTTTCCAGCAGTTCATCCCTTCCATCATCTTCATTAGTCCATAAATCATCCAACTTCCTCTATCTGCTGAAGCAGGAAACAAGCAAACAAACAAAATTTAATCTCATGCAATGTGCTAGGTAGACACTGTGCTAAATGTTTTACCAACAGTACCTCATTTGATTCTCACCTCAACTCTGGAAGGTAGGTGCTATTATATTCCCATTTTGTATTTGAAGAGTCTGAGGCAGACAGAAGTTAAATAACTTTCCCAAAGTTAGTGTATGAGATCACATTTAACCTCAGTTCTTTGTGACTCTAGGTCTAATGCTTTATCTCTTCTGTCCCTTGTCCATCCTCATAAACTCCTTTCATGCTCCCTATAACCACTTATCCTCCATGCAAAAAGACAAAAATTTTAAACCTCACTGGACCACCAGCATTCATCACATCTCACCTAAGTTCAGCTAAATTATTTGAAAAAGTAGAATACCTTTGATATCTTTATTTATTATTTCTCCTTTCTAAATCCTCTATAATCTGTCTTGTGATCTCATCATCTAGCTATAACTGCTGCTCTTTCCAAAGTTATCAATAATCTCTGTTCATTGCCAAATCAAAAGTTCTTTTCCCAGAGATTATTTTTCTTTTCTCTTCCCAGTATCTGTCACCATTGGACCATGTTCTCGTGGGCCCTCTTTCCTTTCTGGGTTTTTGTCACTCCTCTTTCTTAGTTTTCTCCTTCTTGTCTGACCTCTCCTCCATTTCTTTTACTGGTTCTTTGTCCTTATGCTCACTGTGGGTATTTGCCTCCACGAATGTGGGCATTTGTCCTCCTTCATCTTCCACTTCTCTTATCTTTTTTCTCTATGAGATCTTATTTTTGTCAACATAGAATCTAGGAATCCCAAACTTGTGACCTAGTGAGATCTGATGGAGACCCCAAGGCTTGTGCTCTGGGGGTAATCCCAGGCTGGTAGTTTCAGACTGAGTGGGGGACCCTCTAGGGAATAGACAATGCCCCATCTGGGGTCAACTGACTCTTCATCTACAGAAGCCTCTCCCAGTATACCTCACCCTCCTTCTGAGGATCTTGTGAGACTGATATGCTGTTTATAGCACCAAAGAGTCCCTCCTAGATGTGTGAACCCAGGCAAGTCATATGACCCTGATTGCCTAGCCCTTGCTGCAATTCTGTTTTAGAATTGATATTAGGACAGAAGGCAAGGATATATACATATAGGTAACATATTATGCATGTATGTATGTATGCATATAAACGTGTTCTGTAATTGATGGCTTGCTGATTGCTTGTTCTTAGCTGTCTGTTGGGAAGTGAGAGTTTAGGTAGGAGTGGAGACTGAAGAAATAAGTGTTATAATCATCACTTTAGTTCAGATGTCCATGAAGCCCTGCTCCAGGAAATAGGCATCAGGCTAGCATTTGGGCATGACACAATAAAGGCACAAAAGGGAAAGTATCCAGAGTTCCCAGTTGCCTCCACTACATCAGTCCTGATCATGCTCTCATTTCACTTCTAAGCAATCTGTAATTTTGTAACAATGGAAGAATAGGTAGTATTTATTGGTGGGTGAATTTTCAAGATCAAAGCAATAATATCAACGATGTGAATTGCTTATTCCAACATAAAACTGCTGACTGATAGCAGCTGTTGCCAAAGCAGAGCCAGAGAAAATATCCAAACATTCTGGCTCCTTATTATCCTTAGCTACACTGTTTCCACGCCTTAGTAATAAAAAGGACAAAAGAAATTGTTTAGTCCAAAGCTTTCTTTTTACAGAGGAGGAAACTAAGGCTTTATGAGGTCAACTGACTTCACCTAGCTATTTAGTGGAAAAATTGAATCAAGAGTTCAAAGCTCTTAAATCCCAATGTAGAACCTTTTCCTTTAGTCAAGAAATTTGATTACCAAATTACTCTAAGCTTGTGGAACACTACCAACTACCAGTTTATCTCCATTTGGGTAAGGCTGCAAAGGGAAATGTCATGTCAGAGGCAAGGAAGCAGAATTGTACATAGTCAATACTCCATATCTTAAGTCTATTCTTATATCTCAGAGTTGATTTATATAGAAATATTCAACCTATTTGATCATCAAAGTTTTAAAATGGTGAAATTTAATTGAAAATTGAACAATGATTTTTAAGATATTTATTTTTATTTTATTTTTTTATAAACCCTTACCTTGCATCTTGGAGGTAATACTGTGTTTTGGCTTCAAGGCAGAAGAGTGGTAAGGGCTAGGCAATGGGGGTCAAGTGACTTGCCCAGGGTCACAGGGTCAGCTGGGAAGTGTCTGAGGTCAAATTTGAACCTAGGACCTCCTGTCTCTAGGCCTGACTCTCAATCCACTGAGACACCCAGCTGCCCCCTTTAAGATATTTAAAGGTACACAAAATGTCTTTTGCCAAGAGCACTTTTCTTATGTTGGAATGCAAATAGCTTAAAATATCTTGAATCAGTGAGTAACCCAAGTCAGTCAAAAAGACATTGCTGTCTTCTTAAATTAAGAAGCTGTTTATAGGAAAGCAATATTAAAAATTGCTTTATAGAGTTCCCTTATGTAGTCTCTTCTGTGAGTGTATGATTCTAATACTCTGCAACTTAGGAAAGTAATTTTTTATTTTAGGAAAGTTTTTTTAAAATACATGAAAAAAAGGATAAATGAATCCTTTGCTTTAATGTAGCAAAGCCAAGAGAAGAATATATGTTTTGTTTGTTTTTTCTCTCAGCAAATAAGCTTGCAAATCAGAGAAAACCTAGTCGAGGAAACTTAATGAAAGAATATAGAATGCAGTGTGTATTCAGGTTTTACAAAATGAGTTAATAATGGATTTCAAGTTCTACTGTAAGTGAAGATGCTTGTCTGATAAATCATTTTTGTGCACAATTATATTTTCTATAAACTAGAGTAATATTTTGTAAACTATTTTTGAAAAAAAGAAAAATGTTCTTCTAATCTTAATTCATTTCAATGAACAAAAGCAAAATCCAAGATAATTGCTCTTACACTTTAGTCCATATTACCTGATTTTTTCATATTACTATTTTAGTTTGTTAGTCACTCCATGTTATTTTTATCTTGATTTTATTTCTTCAACTGGAAAAATCAAAGTCCTTGAAATTCATTATTTTCATTTTAAAATGGCAGAATAACAAAGTATTGCTTTGTACTGTAACTGGGTGGTGACTTCACTTTCATCAGTGCAAATTACAAATCCAGGCAACAATCATAATTTTTTTAAGACTAATGATAAAATTTGTTTATTACATCTTTAAAATGTGACAAAACAAGAAAAGAAACTAGTCTATTGTCTGATCAAAAACCTTACTTAAATGCAAATACACTATGCTACATGCCCATTCTTTACCAGTCTACAAATGTTTTGTTTTGTTTTTAAACAGGAAAGAAAGCTCATTTGGCATGAATTGTTCTCTTAAAAGTCTTGCTAGTTCTTAGAGACCATTGCTTTCTTTTCATGAGACAAGCACTATGTTTAATCATTCATTTAATAATTTGGCTGGGCATTGATGTTGTTTAATTGTTTTGCTAATTTTCAAAAATTTCAAACAATTTTGTCTGTCTCCAGGCTTCTAGAATTCATCAAACATTGTTTAATCACATTCTATATACAAGGTTTGGTAAATATAAATGGGGGTGGTGGGGAGAAAAACATTTAGGCACTTTAAGATTTTTTTTTCTGGATTATCTTTTATTTCTCTTACTTTCCATGATATTCTAATAATTCTGGGTTCACATATGAAAATCTTTCCATCTCCAGGAATTTATCTTAATTTGCAGATGCAAACTCATGTTAAAGTAGCTATGTGCTCTCTTACTAAAAAATTCTCAATTTAAACTACATATTTGTTCTACCTTGTCTGGTTGAAATATCATTCTTCATGATGGAAGGAGAGTGAATTTTGTGTTTTTTATTTACAATATTTCATAAGCTTTGTATCATTTTTGGCCTTATCCTTCAAACCAACTAGTAAGTACTTATTGGGAATGCAAATACAAGTAGAAAGAAAAACAGTGGAAAGACAGCCCCTGTCTTCAGGAAGCTTAGATTCTCAGGGTGGAAAATAATGCATTAGAGGAAGCTGAATAGTGGGGTGAGGGAGAGAAAGTCCAGAAGATAAGGAGTTCAACAGTGTAGCCTGGAAAGGAAGGAATACATGGCAGACCTAGATATCCTCCATTAAAAAATAATTTGCTGGTTACATTAATATTCCCAGTTATCTTCCTCCCATCTTCCCCTCCCCACACTCATTTGCTTATGATATTCTCTGAATCCTCTTTAAAATGGTTGTACTGGGAAGAGCTAGACAATCAGAGAAACAGTCCAAGGATGGAATATGTATATTCATAGCACTAACAAGATAGTAGTGTGCCAGTCATTCCACAGAGCTTACAAAAACTGAAATTTTCCTTTTTTGTTATCTTGGACTATGGTCCAAAGTTCATGTGCCACCTACTCAAGATTGAAAGGACCTGAAGTTTTATCCTAAATTTCTTCTATCAAACACAATGAGTTCCAGTATAAAACACCAATGGCCAGATTGAGAAAAGTGGTTTTGCCAAATCTTGACTAATTCTAGTTTTCATCTCATACATGTTGAATGATAGCATATCTCCCCACAATAATTCTTTATGTGCTACTTTTTATAATCTTCATTTAAAAATCACAAATCATTTGATTGTAATAGAAATAGCACAAGACTGAAAGTTGAGAGACCTAGGTTCAGAGGTTTGCTAAAGCCAGCTTGAATAGGTTGATAAGAGTCAATTATTAAATTTTCATTTTAAGTATTTCTACCTAATACATCAACATCACTATTGCCAATATATCATTGTCTTATTGATTATCTAGACTTAAGAAATTAGAGGAAAAACATTAATAATGCAGATTAAACATAAAAATGTTTGTCTACCCTGTAAGAGAGCTGATAGTTAAATATTTACTAGCAAACCACTGCCTAGTTTTTACTTCTTGCTAGCTTTATATGACCTTGGGCAAATTCTCCAGTTGGTTAAGCTTATAAAATGAAGGAATTGTAATAGAAGATCTCTACTAACCTTCAGTATTGAAAATTCTTTAATTCTGTGCTTCATCAACCATTGAACATCTCTTTGTCTCAGGGTCAATGAGATTCTGCAAACTTGCTGATACCTGGGAATCTTTTTTATTTTGTGAAACGTAAGATGTTACTTTTTCTTCCAAAGATCCAAATTCTCCTTCAAATTCTTTCCTTTAAAGAAAGAACATTGGGGGCAGCTGGGTAGCTCAGTGGATTGATAGCCAAGCCTAGAGATGGGAGGTCTTAGGTTCAAATTGGCCTCAGCTGTGTGACCCTGGGCAAGTCACTTAACTCCCATTGCCTAGCCCTTACCACTCTTCTGCCTTGGAACCAATACACTGTATTGATTCTAAGATGGAAGGTAAGGAGAGAGGAGAGAGAAGAGAGGACAGAGGATTTCCTTTGTATTTCTAGGTATTTTACTTTATGCATTTGAACATGTGGCTAATTTGTTTCACCAATCTGCCAACTGGGATCTCTCTCTCTCTCTCTCTCTCTCTCTCTCTCTCTCTCTCTCTCTCTCTCTCTCTCTCTCTCTCTCTCTCTCTCTCACCCATCAGAATATAAAGAATTATTTTGTTTTGTTTTTATTAAGTCCATCTCCCTTCTTTTCACCTAGAAGATCAGATTGTATTATAGTACTATAATTGATGGCACCTCAGGCAGAGAGATAAATGGAGCATATATCCTCAGGTTATTGGGTTTCCTTCAATTCCACACCTTTTTATTTTTATCTCAAGTTTAACTGTGGTCTACAGTTGGCTCTACTATGAAAAAAAATTCACGACTGTCCACTAAGTTTCTCTTCCCTCAGATGAGTTACTAGCAAAATTAGTTTTATATAGGTTTTGGGTTCTTATTAAACTAAATATTTTAGGAATTAACACTGATTTGTTCCAGTAATTGTCCAATTACCAGGTTTCCTGTCCCAAACCTAAGAAATGAATAACACAGTAACAACTCTGAGAACAAAGAAGAGTAGTTTTATTCATTTATGCCTCTGTGAAGTACTATATTTGTATAAAAGATATTGTTTTGCTTCCCTAGTGTTAAAATTAGAGCAGGGTAAATGTGCCTTTGTCCAAAGACACAAAATCTGGAGGAAAATTACAGCATTAGAATACTTTCCAAATGTAGAAAAACCAAAATGTAGAGCCTAGTTGCCAAGAATAATTGAAATACAGCATCTAGAAGTTCTTTCTCGCTTTTTAGAGTCTTCACATAGCTTCCCTTGGGTGCTGGTGTCTTTACTGGACTGGTTGCTTAACTGATTTTTCAAGATCTCTCCATAGCTCCATTCCCAGCTACCAGTCAGTCCTCTCTTGAGTCCATAGAGAGTTCTATTCTCTGCTTCCAGGGATCTCATTCCTCAAAACTACTTCTTTGAACTCTTTCCAACTAATGAACACTCAAACTAGTAGAGATTGTCCCTCCCTCTTGAAAAGAGTGGTAAATTAAAAGAGAGTGAAAGGAAAGAAATCCCTTTCCCTCCCTTTAAATATCTCTTCTACGTGTAAGTCTTTCAAATTTCCTAGGGTTTAGCTATTTAATAGGTAAAGGGGAGAAGTATTTTTAGAGGTTTTTCCCCCCTCTCTGATCTAATCAGAAATGTATTTATACCTTGTGAAGAGATTTCCTACGTGTTAGCACATTGCTGTAAAATTAAAGGGTTAGACTCCATGACCTCCTAGGTGCCTTTCAACTCTGACGCCATGATTTTATGAACTTCTTCATGTGTCCACATTTCTTTGGCCAAATCTATTGACTATGATACTTACTGTCAGCCAGCTTTGGTCATACAATTCAAAATAGTAAAGTAATGCTTATTACACATTTGTTTTTACTCACTGGTTATAAAAACAGTATTTCATGTCCCAACAATAATGGACTTTGTTAGCTCTTGTTCACAAAGATTAATGATACCCATTTCCCCCTACTGCTAGCCATTTTTTATTACTAGTTTAAGTGGGAAAAAATGTGATAAACTGTTCTCAATACAAATAATACTGCTAACATTAAGCAGTTTTTGTTGACCCATGAGTCCCTTGGGGTTTGACCTCTGATTATAATTTACTCCTTACTAAAGGTAATGATACAGCAAAAACTATATATTATCCTTAGTTTTCCCTTCACTTTTTTTTAAGTTTTAAGTAAACTTTATTCTTGTTTTGATTATTTTTGTTTATCTGATCAATTTCTCATTCCACATAATTGTTTCTGAAAAGAAACTATTTAGAACAATATTATTTCTGATTTGATAGGCAAAATCATTTTGAAAATTGAACTCTCAAATGTGTATAAATGAAAAATGAAGTCTGTGTATTGTCCTACTATATGTGATATTATGTAAATACATATTTGTTTTGTAAACATATAATATAAATAATAGCCCATCTGCAATAGTTAGTATTTTATTAAAATACATATGTTCTCAAAATAAATGATTTAATTCTAGCTCTATGTTCCTTACATTCTTCTTTTTTTTCCCCTCAAAAATGTTTTAGCTCCTGGTCAAACTGTTACTGTGGTTACGCAAACTCTGGTTACTAAGGAAACTACCATCTCCAAACTAGAAATGCCATCTTCCTTGCTGTTGGAGGTACCAGCCTTAGCTGACTTCAACAAGGCGTGGACAGAGCTCACTGACTGGCTTTCCTTGCTGGATCGTGTGATAAAAACTCAGAGGGTGATGGTGGGTGATCTTGAAGACATCAATGACATGATCATCAAACAAAAGGTATGAAGAATAAAATATAAGAAGCTGACACACATTTGTTTTTGTTGTTGTTTTTTCTCCAAGTTAGTGATGGAGGCAGAACAGATCACTATTGTGGATTATCTACAGTCGGTTTTTAGTCAGCTTTTCCCTGTCAACTATCTCTTTCAGTTCATCCTCAGACAGTTCAACTCAGACTCTCCTTCTAGTCAGTCTTTATGTACTCAGGAAAAATCAAAATTCTAATATTAGCTAAAGCAATGCAAAATTAGGAAGGCGTATGTCCAACAGAAGGGAAATAGCATTTCTAAGCACATCTAGCTTGATAGAGTTCAGTAAAATAAATTGGGGAGGGGAGAGGCTTTCTGCCTAAATGAAGGCAAATGGTCCATTTGAAGTTTTTGCTTTTTAAATGTTGTTTTGGCATTATATACTTATCATGAATTCCCAAACCAGATATAAACAATCTAGGGCTTACCCACCAGTTTGGTTTATCGTTGGTACTTTTTTCTTTTCATTGCTAAGGATAATTGAGAGTTGGATATAAATGTAAAAGAAGGAAATTACTTGAATTGTAACTTATTTGAATTACTCTAGATTCAAAGATTTAAATTTATACAGCAGTAATGTCCTCCAAAAAGAGATTCATAAACATTGTATTTCTTAGATTCATAGAACTGATTTTTTTCAGAATTACTGTTGAAAAGAAATGTAAGAAAATGATGATAGTGTGCATTCACTTATTTAAAATGAATCTGCAATATATCTTTTATAATCTTGGGTGTTTAGGTAGAATATATCTGAAAGCCATATATGTTGTCATCATCCTACCCATAAAGATCTTGAGCCGAAGAAAAAAGAAAGCAAAAAGTTGTATTAAAACATTGCATTGTTGCTGAACTATTTTCTGAAAATAAAAGGTGTAAACTATATAGAAATGGCATTTAAAAAGTTGAAAACAATAGTCAGTAGTAATTATATAACAGTGAGTGATTTGATAGGATGCATAGTTTAATTAGATTCCAAATACAATATTATATTTTTATGTAATCATTTGAGTTTTCATAAAATGATTTCTAGCACTATCATGTTTTTTTTTCGAGTGTAAATAAGCTGTCACCCAAGTAAGGGAACATTACTAACTTTAATTTTCTGTCAAAACTCATATGCTAACAGTTGAGGGAGAGTAGTATATCACTTCATTCACATAATTCTTTTTAATGATATTATTTAAAGTATTATTTTATAAATATTGAAATTTATGATAGTATAAATTGTCCTAGGAATTTTACATAAATTTTCATTCATGTGTAACTTGTTACATTTATTTATTACATTTATATTACATTACATTTATTATTTATTACAATTATATGTTTGTTATTCACCAAACATTAAGCATCTACTATGTGCCAAGCACTACACAAGTCACTGAGCTTGGAAAGAATAAAATGAAATTGTCTTTGATCTCATCAAGCTTATATTCTAGTAGGAGTTAACAACCTATATACAAATGAGGTACTATATAGACTAATTAAAAATGAGGGTTGGGAGGACTCCTCTTGATAGGGCTTGAGCTGAGCTTTGAAGGAGTTGGGGAATTCTGAAAGATGGAGATTAGGTGGAGCAAACACTTAGGAGAAAAGCTTGCAAAATATTGGAGAAAAGAGGTGGAATGTTATGTATGAGGACCAATGAATAGGCTACTTGGGCTGAAATTTAGAGTGTGTGAAGATGAATAATGTGTATAACAACTTTGGAAAAATACACTAGTGTTAGACCATGGAGGGTTTTAAATTCCCAAAAAGAGTTTATATTTCCTCTGGACATTTCTGAGGGTAAGAAACTTGGTTGCATATGTTCTTTAGGATTTCCTGGCACCTGTGTGGAAGACAGATTTGACACAGGAAATGTTTCAGGTATTAAACAAATCAAGAGGCTAATTATTATAATTCAGGCGAGAAATAATGATGACCTAGACTAGGATGCTTGTATGAGTAGAAAAATGTCAAGGTAAAACCAACAACTATGTAGAATAGTGGAAAGAGTGCTAGATTCAGAGTTGGAGGGTTGAGTTCAAATCCTGATTTAGCTGCTAACTACTTATGTCATACTGGGCAAATCATTTCAGTTCTTTGGGTTTAAGTTCTTCATCAAATGAGATATTTAGACTAGACAACCTCTAAGGTCCCTCCAGAGCTAAACCTTTGATCCTTTGTTCAGATTTGAGGGTAAACAAGAAGGAAGAATCAAGAATGACTCCAGATTATAAAGCTAGTTGACAGAAAGGCTGGTAATTCCTTCTACAACAACAGGAAAATGAGGAAATGAGATGAATTTGAGGGAGAACATAATGGATTCTGCTGTGGATATGCTGAGTGTGATGAGTCTACTCCACATCTATTTAGAAATGTCCAATGGGAAATTCGCAGTGCAGGACTGGAGATCATAAGGGAAACTAGGACTGGATATAGAGACTGAAAGCATCTCCTTAGGGATAAGTGACCTTATGGGAGTTGAGCTTGCCAGAGTATTTCGGACTGCCCCCCCCAAAAAAAAAGGCAGCTGTAGAGAAAGACAATCATATTTAAGGAGTGGGTAGAGCAGTGAACAGTGTCTGGAAGACTTGATTCAAAAACAACCTGAGATACTTACTGTCTCTGTGGCTTTGGGATGGTCTTGCAACTTCTGTTTGCTTCAGATTTTTTTTTCCTCTGAAAAATGGGCATATTAATAGCACCTAACTCCCCGAGGTGTTGTGAGGATCCAGTAAAGTCATATTTGTAAAGCAGTTAGCACAGTGCCTGGCACAGTTAGTATTAAAAAAATGTTGTTATTTTTAAGAGGAAGCTAGGTGGCTCTGTGGGTAGAGCATCGGGCTTAAAGTCAAGAAGACCAGAATTCAAAACCAGCCTCACACACTTACTAGCAGTGTCACTCTGGGCAAGTCACTTAACCTCTTCCTTAATCCATTGGATAAGAAAATGGCAAACTACCACAGAGTCCTTGCCAAGAAAACCCTATGGACAATTATTGGCGTCAGACACAACTGAAAGACTGGCATCATTTCTGTTATTCTTACTATTATCATCATAAGCCAACAATGGAAGCTGAGGAGCAGTCAGGTAGAAAAAGAAGCAAGAGAGAGCCACATGACAAAATCTCAGAGAGGAAAATATGTCCCAGAAAAGATAGTGGTCTGTGTCAGATTTCTCAACAGGTCAAGAAGTATAAGAAATGTTTAAAAACAAAAAAAGGTCTCTTGGATTTGGCAAATCATTGATACTTTATAGATACTTTAGAGATAGGTTCTAATTTAGTGATAACATCAGAAATCAGATTTCTAGACTTTCAGAAGTGAGTGAAAACAGAATATTATAAAATATGAAGATATAATTATAAGTCATAAAAATAGAATATAAAAAATTCTACCATATGACATGTCTTCCACCTAGAAGAGTTGCTTAATGACAAAGCAGATAATATAATTTTTTGAAAATTATGTAATTTAATATTTTTTCTCATTTATATGTCTATTTTTCTCTAATAAAGATTTTCAAAAATGTCTCTGCTGGGGGCATCTAGGTTGCTTAGTGAATTGAGAGCAAGGTCTAGAGATGTCTTGGGTTCAAATCTGATCTCAGACATCTTAGCTGGGTGAACCTGGGAAAATTATTTAGCCCCATTGCTTACCTTTCTTACCTTTCTTCTGCTTTGAAAACTTCACAGCATTGGTTCAAAAATAGAAGATAAAGGTGGGGAAAGTGTCTCTTCTTTGCTTTTATCATTGAAATTTTAAAAGCTGACCCTGAGAGTATTAAACAACCAAGACTAATTCTATGGATATACTACCTGAGTAGATGGGTAGAACAATGGACCTGGAGAGAAGAAAACATGAGTTCAAAAGTGACCTTAAATATTTCCCAACTGGGAGCCAGTCATGACCCCATTTTCCTCATCCATAAAATGGGGATAATGATAGCTTCTAATTTCCAGAATAGGTGTAAGGATAACATGAGAATATTTATAAAGTTTTTTGCAAACCTTAAAGCCCAGCATAAATATCAATATTATTATGACCTCTAAATCCTTGTGAAGACATCTTTTTATATGATTTGTGTGTGTTGTGAAGACATTCTTTTTATATGATTTTTAAAAAAACTATTAATCCAGGTGAATTTTCATTCTCTCCCCAGTCCTACCTTATCTCCTATTCTCACTAAAATATTTCAATAGTATGATTAGTGATTGCATCTTGCATTTTTATAATGCTCTCGGTTTTGGAAAGTATGCACATTACACCTAATTGATATTCAAAACAATTTGGGTTTTATACTTATTTTATAAATGATACACAGCAAGTTCTCCATGCTGAGAAACTCAAAGGCAAGGCAACACCCCAGTGCTCCTTCCACCATGCTGCTGCTTCCTTAGAGACATTAAAGCTATAATGATTTATCAATTATTTTAGTGCTTAATGTGAAATCCAAAATATCCCTTTTTTTCTTTTTAATTAACAAGAATACTAGCTAGCATTTATGAAGCACTTATACATGCATACTTATACAACCCTCACGTTCATAACATAGCCCTTACACACACACACACACACACACACACACACACACACACACACACACACACACACACGGGTATAATGTATGAATAATATAATATATTATGTATTAGATATTTCCACCTACTTCATACCTATATGCATATACCTATATAACACTTATATATTCATTTGAGAGAAATAGTTTCTAACTGAAACTAAAGTTTGAAAAATAATCATAATAGTATTTTAAGATTTGCAAAGCACTTTCTTTGTATTCTGATTTGACCTTAGTAACAATAATGTGAGGAAGATTATTATTATTATCTCACTTATAATCATAATTAATGTTATTCTCCATATTTGAAATAAGAGAAAACTGAGACAGAAAGATTAAGCAATCTGCCAAAGGTCACAGAACTGGAAGGTATCTGAGGCACATTTGAACTCAAGTCTTCCTGACTATAAGTCCAGAAACATGAAACTGCCTCATAATGGATGAGGTTAATCTAAAATAAAATATTTTATTTCCTTTTGTTTTAGAAAATCAACACCTAAAACATTTCCCACAAAGGTATAAGACAGATATCTCTTTTGTGTGGTAGGTGCTTAATTCAATTAACTACTTATTGATTACAATGAATTGATTGAAATTTAATAAGGAAACATCATTCTTAAGAGAAAGAAGTGTACCAATGTTCCCTGACTCCTCAGATCACATTATTACAGCCTCCACAAAGCAACTGAACCTTAGCCAAATTATTCAGGGGTGTAATCAGTAACTCTGCTCATGAAAAACTTAGTTCTTTTTGTTTGAATGGTTTTCAAGCCACAGGCATAGTATGATTGAAAGACTGACCCCAGAAAGCCCATTTAGGTTGTAAGGACATGACATTTAAATAAATCAACCTTTATAATCACCCTTGAGTTCCTAATTTCAAAGGATTACATATGCAGCTAAAAGTTTCTTCTTTCCTCAAGCAGAGTTCTTATTTTTAGAAAATGGAAAGCTAATACTGTTTTAAAGGAGTCATTTTACTCAATGAATTTTATTAAGATGCTAAAGAGGAACTATATTTGAATTATATATTTTCTCTATGGAAGTGCTCAAGACTTTAAAAAGAAAAAATTAATACCATTAGCCTTTATATAAGAGAATAGAACTCAGGGTTTCATATTTAGAGCCAACTTCTCCAAGAACATCCTCTCCACCCACCTCACTAGTTTAAGTTTTGACTGTGCACATCGAATATGCATATATGCAACTATCAATGAATTACATGTACTAATGATCATCTACATACACAGCTTAAAAGAGGAAGTTAAAAAGCCATGTGGTATGAAGGACAAATTGAGATATACATTTTCATACACAGTCAATATGAGACTTTGCTTTCTTTGATTATTCATATTTGTAACAATAGAGGTTTTCTTTTATTTTTTATGGAACTGGGAAAATATAGATGGGAGAGGAGGATGAATAATAGGGATGCCAAAATGTTGACTAAAGAAAGGTCCTTGAAACATTTTTTAAGTACAGAAAAGTTTGGGAAATTAATAGGGCAGCTTCTAAAACAAAATTGAGTTTATTATATTCTTTTAAAATACAGTCCTCTCTGTAGTATGTATTTGGGAATGATTATATTTGACGATGTCAAATTCTTGTCAAGTTCTTGTCAAGTACAAAAAAAAGTTAAGTAAAGTAAAAGGGGGAATTACATAATGGGTCCTGGAATGAACAGTGAGCTACTGGACTTTGTTGGGTGGAAGAATGATGTGATAAGATGATCTCTGTTTGGGGGGAAATCACTTTGGCAGCTTTGTGGAGAATGAATTAGAGAAGAAAAAGTTTTGAGGGGAAGAGGAACTACAGGAGGATTTCTGCAATTGTCCAGGTGAGAGGGAATCCAGACCTACCTGTAAACAACAAGGATAGATGTTAGAGACATTATGGAGGTAGAAATGATAAGATTTGGCCATTCCTTAGATGAAATGAAGGAAAGTCTAAAGTTTAGGATACTATTGGGATTATAAACCCAGATGCCTGGAAGGATAGTGGTGCCCTCAACTGTATTAGGACAGTTTGGAGGAAGAGGCATGTGTTTAGGGGCAAAGATAATGTAATAAATACTGTGATGAATAGTACAACCATTCACACTAAATCCCTATGAAAGGAAAATAGAGAGTAGTGGCTCTAAGCCATGATTACTGCTCCCAACACAAAACCAGCCCTCCAAGGGGATCAGCTACAGCCACAAAGGGATCTTTTCTAGAAGATCTAGGGGATGGCATATATATCCATATACCTGGATGGAGCAATTTTTCCAGTGGCTGTAGCCATAGATGCAGAGACGAAGTCATGTAGGAGAGGATTCTGAACACAGGTGTAATTGAACAAGTGTAGATGTGGTTGTGCTAATGCCTAACCTGTCTCATGGGGGAGGGGGAACCAGTTTTTCATCCTCTAATTGATTAATCATACACTCTTCCAGGTCAGCCTATGGCCCAGACTTTGTAGAATACAGTTCTAGAATGAATGGACTATCCTTATCTCTATCAAATGAAAATCTTTGACTTCCTTCTGAATGCTAGAATAATTCAGACTTAAATGTAGACAGATTTCTTCTTTAAAAGAAAAACACCTTAAATTTACAAGTAAATTATTTGTGATATTAATATGACACATTTTATTGTGTTTTGTTAAAAATCATTATAAATGTTTCCTATTTACCTGTATCTTAAAAATAAAACATCATTAGAAGTCAATAAAGGGAGCAGAGCCAGACCCAGAGATGGGAGGTCAAGGGTTCAAATTTTGCCTCAGACACTTCCTAGCTATATGACCTTGGGCAAGTCACTTAACCCTCATGGCCTAGCCCTTACCACTTTTCTGCCTTAGAACAAATTCCAAGACAGAAAGTAAGGGTTAAAAAAAAAAGAAGTAAATAAAGCTTCTTAGCAATTTTTCTTCTGATTTAAGCACTTGTGGAATAAAACAAAGAGAATATTTGCCTCAAATGTACATTTCATCTCATCCTGCAGTTACTAAAAATAAAAATAATAAAAATTTGTTCTGAGAGTTTTAATTTTGTTTTCTTTAAGCTGCAGGGCATCTGGTAGATTTTGTTTAATGAATTAGGAGTCACTGTATTAATTTTGGTGCTAGGTGTTCTGCATAGTGAAATAGAGAAGGTAAACTGAGGGGAACTGTTTCTTTTGTAATGACTGTTGTCCTCTGGCTTGTGACTAGAGAGAGCTGCTGAGGGAACCTGAGGATGCTTATTTGTAATGGAGGTAGAAATGAGGGATGCTGATACACAAGGATGCTGGTATACAGGGGAACTGCTACACAAGGGAACTACTCTGGGGCTTGCCTACTAATCCCTATTGATGGCTGATGGATCAATATATCTTTTTAATCTCCTCCCTTTCACTCCTTCCCTTCTCCAACCCTCTTCTTCCTGCCACCCTCTCCTCCCAAGTCTTCTTGAAGCCTTTGGCTTCTTCTCTCCCCTTCTTGGTTGAACTATAAAGATACTCTTTTCCTTTCCTTTTCCAAGGCAAGGGGTGTTTTTGGGATAACAAGATGGGAAACTAAGGTGAGAGGGATGAGGATGTCCCTAATCTAAAATGAGGGTTTGAGAAAGTAGTCCAGTCACAAGCTGTGACTCTAAGACATTTAGGGAGATGGAGGACAACAGCTATTCAAAATCTTCTTCCTTCTTCACAAAATCAGCAAGGTCTCTCAACTTAATTTCTGAAGCCCCCCAAGGGTCCTTCAGTCTGAGACAACTCCCTCAAGAGAGAAAACAAAGTTCAGAGTCTCTCAGTTTCTCCTGGCCAGCTCAACTCTCAAACAGACCATCAACTCAAAAGCCAAGTTTCTCCTTATCAACTTTAACTATCCAAAGCCAGAGAACCCCCAAACCAAGTCAGCTGAAAGACCACAGGGCTTTCAGCCAGGTTCAACCTCCAGGGAGAGTGACTCCAAGTCCAGTCCCCTCCCCTTGGTCAGCTCAACTACCAACTCCTGGGAACATTCCCTTTTGGAAACTCCTTCCTGATTGACAGCCTTGGTTCTTGCATCTTGGTTTCCAAGTCCTCTCCATGCCTCTACCACAATAGTCCAATTTAATTGATATTTACACAAGTAAATCAAATCGTTGAAATTGTGTCTAACCTGCCCTTTCTCCTAATTTGAGTACCTATTTATATTTTTTGTTCCCAGACACCTGGGCTGATTGGTAAAATAATCTGGAATTCTTCGTTCTCCTTCCTTCCACCCATCTTGTCACTAAAGTGCTGTATCTCTCCTAATCCATCCTTCTTATCTAATTATGATGCAACCCATCTAGGCCCTTATCTCTTTTTGCCTAGACTATTATAAAATTTTCCTAACTTGTCTTTCTCTTCAGTCAATTCCTTCCCTGATTCATTCTTCAAGGCCTGAGAGGAATGACCTTCTTTATCTATTACTCTGTATATGTTAGCTCTCTATTGCATAGTGGTTTTCCATTTTTCTATTGGATAAGACATTAACACCTGATTTTTTCCATTTAATGCCCTTCATGATCTGGCTCCCACCTCCTTTTCCAGCTTTATCTTTTTCATAGACTTTTTATTCTAACCAAAGTGTTACATTCTTTCTATCCCTCATTTTGTCATAGAATCTTATCTCCAGAGTTGAAAGGGATCCTAGAAGTCATTTGTACAACCTCTCATTTTAGATAAGTAAATTTCAACCCAGAGAGAATGTGACTATCTTTTTTTTTTTTTACTTAAACCCTTACCTTCAGTCTTGGAGTCAATACTGTGTATTGGCTCCCAAGCAGAAGAGTGGTAAGGGCTAGGCAATGGGGGTCAAATGACTTGCCCAGGGTCACACAGCTGGGAAGTGGCTGAGGCCAGATTTGAACCTAGAACCTCAGTCTCTAGGCCTGAGCGAGTGTAACTATCTTAAAGGCAAAAAGATATTAAATGGTAGAGCTGAGTTTTGAACTCTGATCCAGGGGTTCCATGTTAAATTCCTTTTCTATTTTTCTTGCTTTTCTCCTTTTCTTTACCCTTGTTTCTTCCAGTCTCCATGCCTGGAATGAACAAATTATCCTTTCCCTACCATTTCTCTCTCTAGTGAAATTCCTTAAATCCTTTAGCCCAACTTGGGTATGAATTTATATAAGAGTCTTTCCCTGAGTCCTCTATTGAAAGCGATCACTCATTGCTGGGCTTTCTTTTTTGTTTTTTAATACCTTGTTAAGTTACCTATTCATTTTAAAAAAAGAAATGTTAATAGTTAAATAGTTTTATATATATGTATGTATATATATAGTTAAATAGAAATAGTTAGATCCATTTCAGCAAATTTAGTAAGTACTAGTCAGTAACTTTGCTAGATGCTGAGGATTACAACGACAAAATGAAATGCAGTTGTTGGCTTGTATTCTCTTGGGAAGAAACAGCAGGTTGTGAATGGGTGAGTATATATGCGATCATTTTAATTTTTTAACTACATTTATTTTTTTAATTATCAGACATTTATTTTCTCTCTTCTACAATACACCAAAAAATAAAAAATAAATGCATATATTGGTCATGTCTAAAAATATGTATCACTTTTTTTTCCACGTTAGTCCATCACCAAGGATGGAGGAGTCCATCACCAAGGTGGATAGGGAGAAGTAGCAATGGATATGAACTTTGGATTCAGCAAATGAAGATTCTGCAATATAATCAGAGAAATTTGAGGATTAAGAAATAGGAATTTACCAGCTATAAGATGGATTAGTTCATTAAGTTCCCAGTTCATTAGATCCACCTATTTTGGATGACTGTATGCAACATCAGAGTATCTACTGAGTTAATGCTCAGGACTTATGTCATCCAGAACTGAGGAGTGGGGAATGGAACTTGGGGAGTAGATTAATGTGACAGGTGACAGCAGATATTTAAAAATGTTGATTGAATGGCATGTTTGTGGAGTAAAATTAGTGTATATATATATATATATTTTTTTTTTAATACAATGAAAAGAAAACTAAGGTTGTATCCACAAAAGGAAGGTACCTTTTGCCCTTAGTTGTCTCTTCTTGTCTATGGATTATTTACATAAAATTATTTACATAAAAATAGTTTGTTCTTGACAAAGATCTGAACTAATAAAAATTCTTATTATTTCCATTATGTTAATATCATTAATACATTAATATCTAGGAAAAAAAACGAAACATTAGCTTAAAATTGAGAATTCTGAACAATCCAGAAGATTGTCTTCAGTGGGAGATGGAGGATTCAGAACCTGGCAAAATACAGACCAATCCTTTCAGTACAGAGTTCAAAATAACCAGACTGCTATGACCCTATGTGAAATGGCATCTTTGGCGCTCACCAGATCCTCTTTTGAGCATACCTCTTTTAGTGCCTCTCCCTGCACCACCATCAAAACCACAGATGTCCTCATTCTGGATCATCTCTGAATGAACATTCCCTGCAGCACCTTATAGCCCACGTGTTAATCCCCACCTATTCTATGGCTTACTACTTTGGGATAGTCTCTCTACTAGTTGGTGTTGGGTGGCAATGGATATTAATCAGACAGGATGATCTAGGCTAAGCCTACATATAATAAAATGGATATTTTTGTACACCTATCTATATACAGTGCCTACTACATAGGAGGTGCTTGGTAATGGATTATTGATTGACTGCCATGGGATTTCCCCCTGGAAGGATGTAAGCTTTTTGTGGGACAGTCTTCGTTGTTGTTTTCATCCTTGTATACTTAAAACATAGCAAAATCCCTGACACATAATAGACTCTTAAATGCTTTTTCTTAATGAATGAGTTGGCTAAAACTGAACCTTTTTATTGATATTCTTCAGTAAAATGGATCTGTGAGCTCACTGATGTACTTCCTCCAGCAGTGCTCAGCAACACCTTAAAACATTGTCACCTCATATATTCTTAAGCATATGCAAAAAAATTGGTGTGGTAATGTCCTTCAACAACACGGTTCACAGTTCCTGTATAGCTCCATAAGAGGTCTTTGTTTTTGTGGCCAAAAGAAAAAAAAATCATTACCCTGAAGTGAATCATACAATAAGCTTCTTTGCATTTAGCTTGGCTGGTGCTCAAGCAACAGTTATAGTTCGTTGCCAGGTCCATACTTCCTTTATAACTCAGTTAAATTTAAACATATGGACCCATTGGATGTAAAGTTTGAAGGGATTTGATATGATTTATCCCAGTTCCTCTTATTTTACAGATCTGAAAAATGAAGTCTAGAGATGTTAAATGATTTGCTTAGTTATATGATCAGTGGTCTTTAGAGGCCATCAAATTCAACATTCTTCTTTTATGGGTAAGACATAGAAAGTGACTTTTCCAAGCTCACACAAGGAGTAAGCTGGCTAGGATTTCATTGAGGATCTGGGACCTCAAATCCAGTATTTATCCCTGAATGAATCTAAGAAATTCTGTTTATCTCTATAATTTCACAAACACGGCTTTTATAGGTTTAAAGTTAGCCCATTAGAGATGGTTTATTTCCTCAGAGGCATTGAATCTGAAAATCAAGTAACTGCCACTAATTTGTACTTGAATATGTTTATAATAACCAACTATTTTTACCTCCCTAACGTATGGAAAACTGAAATTAGAAAGAAATACAAAACCCAATTGGAATAATCATAATTTTTAATAATAAAATTGTAAAAATAAAGTTCATAGATATCAGTAAAATACCAACATTTATTCAAGCACTTTAAAGCTGGTCACAATTTAGAGCCAAATTTAAAGGAATGTAATTATGTAGGTACAGTTTAATGTTCTCATCACTAAACTTCCAAATTTATCAATCACAGTCTGGCATCTATTTTATAGAGAAATAATGTTACTTTAAGGATTTTAGGTGTTGAAAAATCCTCTACTTATAGCTTTATTATAAGGCTAGTATTACTAATTTCCTTAGCAAAAGAATATTATCTGTGACTACTTTCTGTTCATCTCAGGAAAGACTTTGATTATCTTGTTCTACACTCCTATCACTCACCTATGTTCTTTACCTTCTTTTTTGCATAAGGAAGGTTTGTCCTGCACAGGTTTATTTTTTCAGTCAGAAAAGGGATAGGAAAACCACTGTATGTGTCTGCAAAGTCACAAGGCCTTTAACTTTTCTTTCTTTTTTTTTTACTTCTATTTTTTCCTGGTTTTTAAAGCTCTAACTTGTTAATTTTCACCAGAATGTTAAAAATTATCTTTTAACCAGTCCAGCATAATTTAGTTCACTCCTCCTACTTTTGAAACATGCTATCTTTTTTGTTTCCCTCCTTAAGAGAAAAAAAAAACCTTTAATAGAACAGTTTTCAGAAAGATATTGTTTTCTAACAATCTGAAGGCTTTTGAGAAAAATTTATTTATTAGTGGGAATTTTAAGCATTTGTTTAGGACAGTAGAGGGAGGGTTTTTTATAAATCATACATTCACCACCCCATAAAACAGACCTAGTAGGCAGCTGCCTACTCTCATAGCCTTAGGAAATTCTGATTCATAGAGATGACACACTCCATATTGTGATATGATACTTCTCTGCTTTTTTCTTTCTTTCCATCACTGTCTAAAAAAATTAGATTAAATCCAAATGCTGCAGCATCAAATTATCCTCTTTTATTGTTTGAAATAAATATGGTATCTGCCCACATAGTACCAAATACTTGAGTAATGCTAAAAAAGTTAAATTACCTCATTATAGGATTTGTTTCCCTTACAAAATAATGAACATCCAGAAATATCAAAATGATCAGCTCATTTTTTCTTATTTTTCTTTATATTTTAGAATCATGCAGTCTAACATTCCTCAATTTCTAGCCCTAGTTTCTGAGCAAGTAAAGGAAGTTCTCATAGATAATAGAAGTTTTGTCCTAGTGATCAATTATAACTTTTCCTTTGAAAAGGTTTCCTTGGATAAAAAATAGGTCTACTCTCCAATCTGCCTGCCACTTGCTGAAATTGTACCATTAAAAATTCACTACTTTGTGTTAAAACATTAAATCTTAAGAATTTCTCTGTTGAAATGAAAGTACCTGGAGAGGTATAAAACATTAAGGTTTTTTGTTTTTTTTTTTAACAATTAATACTCTTAAAAGGAACTAATAGTCATAGTAGGGATAGCTTTATTAGATTTCTTTCTAAAATAATTGCTAACTCCAGAGAATATGTACCAAAGGCACATGGCATAACTATAGAACAGCTTGTATATACAATTTTTCTGATATAAATCATGTATCTTTCACACCAAAACATGTACTAATGCCTCAAGTCTACAGCTACAATGCTTAGATTTCTTTCTAAGATAATTGCAAACCCTAGAGAGTATATACCAAAGGTCCAAAAACACAGAGTGGGTAAATGAAAGGATATCACTGATAAAGGAGATTGTAGGAATCAAAAACTAACATTGAATAGTATAATGGCAAGTGTTTAACAGTTAATTCTCCAATAAAAATGACATACACATTATATACTTTTTTGTTTAAGCTGTATTGTTAACATTTTATTCATCACTTTAAGTCTAGATAATAAAGTAGCATACCTGATTTCCTGGTTGTAAATACTCATTCATATTGAAAATTTAACTATCAGCTCTCAAGGGCCAATTTAAACTGGCTCCCTCATACTCCTAATAGGTCAATTTCAAATTTTGTCTGATTTCTTTAAGGAAATTCTCCTAGGGAATGTACCAAGTACAATTTATGTTATATCTAGGCCAATAATCTCAAAGGACAAATTCATTTTAAGATTCCTTTCCACTTTTTCAGCTTCCCCTAAGGTCTTTGCAATTAATTATGAAGTTTAGAAACAAGGAGATATATGAAGAAAGGCAGAATATCATTTCTTGTGCCACTTTGAAGGGAAAAAAGTAAACTAAAATACTTTTCAGCTCATTTTATATCAAAAGAAAAATTATATATTTTATAAAATGTGTGAAAATATCTAACATTCATGAAAAATATTATATTTTAAGTATTAACTTCATTATTTTTTGACAAATATAATTTTGTCAGTGGATGATTCTTCAAAACATATTAACTTTCAATAACAAGAAAAAGTTATAAAAATAAAATACATTGCTACAATAATATAGTTGCTGTCTCCCCCCACACCTTGCCAATAATCATAGACAGACAAGCTGGAATACTGGGTAAAATCAGTTGTGATTTATTCTCCTTTTCTAAAAATAAAAGTTGTCTATAAATAGTTATGTTCCTCTCAATATAGTCATGCTCCTCATGGATTGAAGTTAATAGAAATAACTACTCTTTTTTTTTTTAAACCCTTACCCAACGTATTGACTCCAAGGCAAAAGAGTGGTAAAAGCTAGGCAATGAGGGTCAAGTGACTTGCCCAGGGCGCCACAGAGCTGGGAAGTGTCTGAGGCCATATTTGAACCCAGGACCTCCCGTCTCTAGACCTGGCTCTCAATCCACTGAGTCACCCAGCTGCCCCCAGAAATAACTACTCTTCTAAACATGGTTTCCATGTCTCTCTGATACTGCACATTGGGTGAGAAGGAATATAAATTGCTAACTAATGGCACAGATACCTACTAACTGTCCAAAAAAATGGAACTGCCATTTTGCTTTGCTTAGATCAGTGATGAAAGTAATAAGAAAAGTTGTTGAAATGGAAGACATATCAATCAGTTTGGATCATTGAATCATAACTTTGGAGCTGAAAAGAATCCCAGAAGCCCTCTAGGCTGACCTCATTTTTTTTTTTTTCAGTAAAAGTGATCTGTTGAAGGTCAGACAGGTAGCAGGCATAACAGGTGTCATAATTTTGCTGAGTTTTTTTTTCTCTCCTGGTGCAAAGCTTCTCAAGTGGTCCTACTATTAAATAGGGAGAAAATGTATGTATTCATTTATTTTTAGTTAGACAAGGTATTAACTACTTACTACATGACAAGTATGTTGGCATATGCTAGATTTACCAAGGAAAAAATATGACAATCCCTTCCCTCATGAAATGTACATTCTAACAATGAAAGGAAATTACATATTAAGCCTTTATATCCTAGCAGTACTTGAACATAGTACCAGTCAACTGTCAATTCTTTCTAAAACCATGCCTTTTGTGTATTATTCTGCCAGTGCAATAATTATGGTGGGTACTTAACGGCTTGTTTTCTAGGGAACTGAATTTCTCAATTAGTTCTATGGGATCCCAAACTCTCATAAATATCCACTGCACCTCAGCATTAGCCTGCCATTTGCACTTTCTAAAACTTTGCATTCAATTTTGTCCTACTACTTGACTAAAATTCCAAATAACAAAGGGTCAATGATTGTGCTAAATTTTAGAGAGCACCGAAGACAGATGTTCAAAAGGTAGACATAATAGTTATTAGTACCTAATTTTTGTTTATTTCATTTAGATCTGTGATTATATTCATGTAGATAATTCCCACTGGGGAAATTCCTTCTAGAACTATAGATTGGGAGTTGTTCTACAATTTATAAAAAGACAGCCTTGGAGTAAAGAAAGAGTAAGTGACTTAGACTTGGGGTCACAAAACCAATATATATCTGGGTTTTATGAACTCAGGATTAGTAAATATGAATAATTTGTTTAAAAGGAGGTTAGTAGATGGGAAGAGCTCTTCTCCTGCCCCCTTCTCATCCCTCATCCCCTTTACTCTCAAACCTTCTTCACACCAGTGATGCAGAATCTTCTCTTTTGCCTCTCAGATATTGGTATTTGCATACATACACACTTACATGAGAGCAAATTTGTGCTACTTCTGGACTCAGTTTTGATTTTTTGTTTCTCTCCTTTTTTCCAGATTATATGTCATCTCAATTTTCAATAATCATTTTCTCACATTTTTGCAATTCATGTTCTCTCCCTCCTCTCTGCTATCCCTCCAACACAATAGGTATTATGGTATGGGTTGTATATGATCATATAATACATATTTACATCTTCATCATGTTGGGGAAGAAGATATATTGCTTACACTATAGAAACATTCATGGAGAAAATAAAGTGAAGAACTGTCCATCATTTCCTTCTAAGCCTTTTTCCTCATAAGTCCTTCGGTGTTGTCCTAGATCCTGACTATTGATAAAAGTTGTCATTCACAGTTGATCATCATACATTATTTGCATTTACTATGTACAGAGTTTTGTTTCTGCTCACTTCCCTTTACATCATTTCATGTCTTTCCAGGTTTTTAGGGGCTATTTGTCTCAAATAAAAAACTCCCAGTCATGGTTCTGCATGCTTTTGAGTGTACAATGCTGTAATATAAAAGGACATAGTTTTGATTTTATTATCACAGGATATACTGAGAAGCTTCTTGATTAAAATATATTTAGTCATAAATACAGATATCATGTACTAAGTAAAATGATAGACTTCAAGTCAGAAAATCAAAGGTTCAAATTCAAGCAGACAATTTTTAGCTACATGATCTTAGGCAAGCCATTTAACTTCTCTGAATGTCTCTCTTTCATCTGTAAAATGATGGTCATAATGCCTGGGCATCTAGGTGGAACAATTAAAAAAGTGCTGGGACTGAAATCAAGAAGACCTGAGTTCATAGTTTTTCTTAGACTTACTAGCTGTGTGACTTTGGGCAAGTCACTTAACCCCATTTACCTGGTTTTCCTTATCTGGAAAATGATCTGGAGAAGGAAATCACAAACCACTTTAATACCTTTGCCAAGAAAAGCCCAGAAAGGGTTACAAAGAGTCAGACATTACTAAACCATGACAAATACTTGACTGTATAGTTTAGAAATGCTATAAAGCAAAATGAAATAATATATGAAGCATTTTGAAAAATTTAAAGTGCTCTTTAAACTCTAATCATTATTATTAATCTCAAGAAGTCTACATGTGTGCTCAGTACACATGCATATTATGCATATCCACATCACAATATCTCATTTGAATTTTCAAGAGAAATCTGTCACAAAATTATAAGTGTTAGTAAAGATTAATATTGACTATTGGGGTAGAAATATCCAATGGTAAAGAGATCCTGCTTGTACTGGCAAATAAGAAATTTCTGTTTCAAAGAGATAAGAAATTATCTAATACTTTCTTCTCTCTTTAATCTATTGTTCCTTATTAAATAGGATTCTGGCTTTTATACAAGGACTTCTATGACATAAACAATTTTTATGTCAGTAAATGACAAATTGAGAATATTGTGATGGGAGATAATAATCTTCAGGAGCCAAGAAAATCTAGGTTTAAATCTGGTCTCTGACACATTCTGTTTGGGTCTCCCTTGGCAAAATACTTAACCTTTTCATGACCATAAGCAACTTTCTAATGCTATTAGTCGCAAAGCATTGATGTTATGCATTGGTAAAAAAATGAATAAATAAATAAGTTTAATCAATGGGAACAGCTTAGACTTTTTTGGCCAAATTATGTAATTATAACAGTTTCTGAATAAAAAGTGCTTTTGCTTCTATTACCTCAGTTGATACTAACAATAAATATATTAGGTAAATAAAGAAAGATGCCTGTTTTACAGATGAATAAACAGGTTCCAAAAATGAGATGCATGGCCCAAGATCACATAACTAGTTAATGATAGAACTATAATAAAAAAACATTTCTTTTGCCTCTCAGTTCAGTGCTTTTTCCACCAAACCATACTAAGCCAGCATAACATTTCTATTCTAATATCCCTGAAATTAGAAATGAGCCAATGTTTCTTTGTTTTTCAGCTATAAATATTCAAAAATATGTTGAAGTATTTTTAAACATACTTTTCCTTCTTAGATGATCTAAGACAAACAATATTTAATCATAGAGGTTCACATGGAATGCTTTGTTTTGATAGATGAGTAATTCCCTTACCTTCTCTTCTATAATTTTGGGTCTTTAAATCCTACACAGGGTTGACCCAACATCCCAGGGTACTTTTATGTTCTTTTATGTTGCTCTTTATATGTCTCAGTAGCCACACAAAGATGCAAGCATTACAGGGTTGTACAAACTAGAAAGAAAATATCATCAGCACCCAAATGGGTGTTTGCTCCAGATTCATTGATTTTCACCAATAGTTATGGGGACATGTCTGTATGGCTCTTCTTTAACTTTTCTTTCCGCTCTGATTCAACAGAAGTCTCTTACCCTATTATTTTAAAGTAAATGGTGAGAGAGGGACACTCTTTAAAGTAAATATTAATTTTAAATGATTGGATGGAGCTACATGTTGGCAATTTAAATAATTATTCTTGGTGAAAAATGATGGACACTTGAAAAACTGATTAACCAAGACAGCTATTTTTACAGAACAAATAAATAGAACCTTCAAAACTGACATGAATTACAAGTGACTAAGGAGAGATTTGTTGCTATTGTTTTTCTTCATCCTTTCCAGGTAATGAATAGGACCAGAATGAGGAGATTCTTTTGTGCTATTGTTTTCCAAATATGTCAGAAAATGTGGATTTTCTGATAAATGATGGCTCTCAAGAAGACAGGGAGTTCACACTTTTTATAAGTCTGAAGATTTGATAGTTTGGTATAGTAGATAAAGTGCTAAGTATAAAGTCAGGAAAAACTGAGTTCAAGTTCTACTTCTTACATTTCTCTAATAATCCATGACTGCATTATGATGAATAAGTTCTTTAAACTCTAAACCACAGTTTCCTCATGTGAAAAATCTAAAACCAATTTTTATATTTCTTTTATTTAAAAGTCTGAGCTCCAAATTCTTTCCCTCACTTGCTTCCCTTATCCATTGATAAGTCAGGCCATTTGATATGTTATACATATATAGTCATGTAAAACACATTTCTGTCTTAGTCATGTTGTGAATGAAACAGACAAAACCAAACCAAGAAAAATGAAGTTAAAAATTTATGCTTTGACCTGAATTCAGACTCCATAGGTTCTTTCTTTGGAGGTAGATAGCATTTTTCTTCATAAGTGCTAGTTGAAACTTTAAAAATAGAAAGTTTTTCCTGAATAACATTCATCTTTACCTAGGATGCCAGATAAACAGCCCAAAACTCTCATGTAAATGTAAAGTAAATATTAAGGAAGAGGTCCCTGGAGAACCCAAGATCCTCTTGGAAATAAAAGAAACTCTTCTTCCTCTCAGTTCTGCCTTCATAAATATATAGAAAGAAAATAGGTTACATTTTAGTTCCTTGCATCCTTCATTCCTCTTTCTTTTCTTCCTTCTCTCCTTGTTTTCTTCTTTCCCTCTTTCAAAAACCTAAAAGTACCAGAACAAATTTGCTTGATTTTACATATGTCAGGAGTTATTACCATGTGCTCACAAGGAGATTTAAGAGGGTCCATAAATTTGGATGAGAAAAAAATGCAAGAGTTGACCATTGATTGGGGAATGGTTAACCAAGTTGTAGTATATGATTGTGATGGAATTCTATTGGGCCAAATGACAGGCAAAAGAAACTTGGAAAGATTTATATGAAGTGATACAAAGTGAAATGAGCAGAACGAGGACAACATTGTACACAGTAACAGCAATAATGTATGATCATCAACTATGAATCACTTAACAATTATTCAAGGATCCAGAAAATCTCCAAGGGACTTCTGAGGAAAAAAAAAGGTTATTGATACCCCTTATCATAGAGGGAATTGATGAAGTCTGAATGCAGATTGAAGCATACCATTCTTTACTTCATTTCCTCAATGAATTTTTCTCCAGTGTAAGCAATATATGTCTTCTTTCACAATATGTTGAATGGGGAAATATATACTGTATGATAACATATATACCTTATATGTCATACTACCAGCCATCGGCGGAGGGAGAGAAAGAGATTATTGATTGCAAAATGTCAGAAAATGGTTAGTAAAAGTTGTAACAATATGTTGAAAAAATGCATCATTATTTTCACTAACCTGTAAAGAGAATTTAGCTTTTCTGTCCTTTATCTATGAAGGAAAACAAAATATTCTGAAAGGGTGTTCATAGATTTTCTCAGTTTGTCAAAGAGTTCTATGAAACAAAAAGGTTTAAGAATCCTTGGTATAGATAATGGTTTCAAAATTAACATGCAAGGGCAGCTAGGTAGCTCAATGGATTGATAGTCAGGCACAGAGACAAAAGTTTAGGGGTTCAACTCTGACTTCAGTCACTTCCTAGCTGTGTGACCTGAGCAAGGCACTTACTCCCAGTTGCCTGTCCGTTACTTCTCTTGAGTCTCACAATGAATATGCAATATTGATGCTAAGATGTAAGGTAAGGGTTTAGAAAAAAACTTAGTATGCCCACAAATTAGATCCTGTTTATATTTTTTTAAAGCATAGTGCTTCACTCTTATAATAATATTTAGCAACCATTCTTAAAGCACTTACTTCATGCCAGGCACTGCACTAAGTGCTTTATAAATGTTATTACAATTGATTCTAACAATACCCTTAAAATATAGATGCTATTATTATCCCCATTTTGCAGATTAGGAAACTGAGGCAAATAGAAGTTAAATGACTTGTTGAGATTCACACAATTAGTGAGTGTCTAAAGCTAGATTGGAATTTGGGTCTTCCTTAATCCAGTTCCTTTGCTCTAGTCATGATTGGAGTTCATTAGAATCATTTGTGCCTCTTAGAAACTGATAATAAGTTTGAAGTGCTGTCAGCATATTTAAATTCTATATGTTGAAATTTAATATCCATTTCATACTTAGGTTAATATTTTAACAGACTAACACTGTACAGCTTAGAAACTTACTTAAGATAAAAAGATTATAGTTTGCAATAGAACCACTAATAATAATTCAATCAAAGGTCTTCATTTTTGAGATTTGATACAATTCATTTTTCACTATGATATGAAGCATGAACTTTTGATATTGCCAGGGGTGGCGATGGCAGGGGGTGAGAAGGTGATTTCTGTAGCTTTGAAACAGAGATAATAGGAGACATTGTAGCTATCAGGACAGACAGATTTCGAAAGACAAACAGATCTTGAGAAGGGGAAGCCCTTCCAAGAGTAGAACCTCTAGGGATCTGTCAGAGAACTCAGGTGAGGGATAACTTTGGGAATCGAGAATTGTGCTACATAGAAAACTATCTGGAACGATTTGTAGATCATATAGTTCTGGAGCTGGGAGTCAAAAGCTTAAATTCCTTTCATGTGAGCCTCACTACTTGTACACTTTATGTTTGCTCCTAGTCTTCTCACAGATACGCTTGATATTTCTTAGAAAATGAATTACAGGCAATTATTGGCAGGGAGTAGGAGAGTAAGAGTTTTTGTTTGCTTTTTCCTTTTACTGTGCCATCTTAAATGCCTTTGTGAACAGCTAATTGTGTCTACTGGCTGACTAGTAATGGGAAACACACTAGCAGGAGCTGCTAAGCTCTGACATTAAGCTTCAAGACCCATATCATTAAAACCAAAACTCAGGTAGAAGAACCCTAGTATTCTAGCATATCTAATTTTTGATACAAATTGGGAAGATTGCTTACAAGAGATAACTACATAAAAAGAAAGTAGTGCCGGAAAGAATATTTAACAAAAAGGACTGAAAACTGAAATTCTACCTAGAAAATAATAATTATCCTTAAGGATCTGATTCTTTGTAAGCCAGAGACTATGAATGAATAAAGAAGTAATACATGATACTACCTCAAGCTGAGAAACTTTTGGGGGCAGCTAGGTAGCTTGATGGATAGAGATCAAGGCCTGTAGGTAGGGGGTCCTGGGTTCAAATTTGACCTCAGACACTCCCTATCTATGTAAATCACTTAATCCCAATTGTCAAGCCTTTAACACTCTTCTGCCTTGGAACCAATATTTAATATCAATTCTAAGCCAGAGTTAAAAAAAAAACACACACAAAATAATGTATTGACCCCTAGTTGAGAGAAGGTTACAAACAGTTTTATGCCTTAATCTTAAATGCAGCCCATTTCAACAAACATTTCTTAGAGAATGAGTTACAGACATTTCTTGGCAGAGAGAGAAAAGTTAGGTTAGGGCTCATGACTAGAGATTTTGAGTGAATATAGTCAAAGATGAAAGAAGACTCTCTCATTACTAAATTAACTAAATTAAGTTCTAGTGACACAAACATTAATTGTTCCAGTGAGTATGACAATGGGGAGATAGCTAAAGAATCTCAAGTGGCTGCACAGGAAACTGTCTAATGAGCTCATATTTTGCAAGGTTTTGAACAAAAGTTGGAAAAGTGGTGAAATGAAGAAAACAAAAGAATGGCATAGATATATAAGAATAGTGTCCAGATTGCAAAAACCAAAATAATAATGATTATTAATAATCATAATAGGTGATATTCATATATATTAAGTCAAGGGTTACAGAGTACTTACTGAAAATCCTATTTGATATTTACAACAGCATTGTCAAAAGGCAATCAACCATCCTTGGAAATAGAGGAGAATAGAATCTCCCTTCAGTTAAAATACTATGGCTGTTATAATCTTCAATTTACAGCTGAGGAAACAGGTTTATAGTGTCAAATATAAGATTCGAATCCCTGTCTCTTCTGATTTCAAGTCAAATAGTCATTTTTATTATGCCATTCTAATGCTCAATGAATCAGCTAATACTTAAAACAAGTACTAAACAATAACAATGACTTTTTAAAGATCTGTTTGGAGCAAAAACATGGTGGTGCGATGGAGATTTGATTAAAAAACTGGGGCTCTGTGACCTTGGACAAGTCACTAAACCTCAGTTTTCTCATCTGTAAAATAAGGAGGTAGCCTCTACCATCCCTTCCAGCACTAAATATGTGAGTCAATTTTGGGTACTCTGAAGGAATCAATATGTCCCATGTTTGAGCCTGATGGCATATTATTTCCAGAGAAAGTATTCAACTTCTTTATTGTTTCTGTCTTTATAGTAGAGAGACAACATGGTTACGTGGATTTGGAACTCCAGGAGAAAGATAAGGAAAAATACTTTAAAACATAAATTACATAATAGCCAAGTCACCTTCATCTGGTTGAAAAGGGGTTCTTACCAACGTTATAAAAGGACATTTCCTTTGGCTGCTTCTTTATGTGGTAAAAGTTATTGTGCTAAACAATGTTTGCTTCATTTCTAAGCTACTTTCTTGACTTTGGATCTCCTTTTAATCAGAACTCATTTTCTTGCCTAGCTCCCTGACTGGTTGGTTACTCAGTCATTTTCTTTCTCTGGAAAGGAGTGATGTGTTCAATTCACACTTCCAAAGCTGGCTGATTGCCTTAAGCTCTATTAACTGGGCTCATCCAAATTATTTGCAAGATACACTTTACCTCTACCCTTACTGACAAAATGTCTTAACAAACTGCTTCAGATTAGTCCACTTCTCTACTTCTACTTATATTTGATCCCAGCATACTGAAAGCATTTGCTGACATGATCACCAAACTACTGTCATGAATTTTTGAAAAATCATAGATAAAAAGAAAATTGCTAGAGAAGCAGAGATTGCAATCCTAATTTTTTGAAAAGAGGGTTTTGAAAACTATAAACAGGTTAGTTCATCTTTTATTCTTTGGCAAAATTCTGGAGCATACTATTAAATAGTGAATATATGAAGAATCATGATTACTAGAAATCACCACAGGTTCACTAAGAAAAAGAATGCCAAACTAATCTCACTCCTTTCTAAGGGATCATAGAACACAGAAGAAAATTACTATCTTGATGTATTAGTCTAAAACTATAGTTGGATTTTAATAAGGCATTTAACAAGGTCTCATATTCTCCTTATAGAAAAACATGAACTAGTTTATAATATATTTAGATATTTGACTAATCATACTAAAAGGCATTAGTTATTGGGTTATTATTACTTTTTATTTGGAGACTCTTTAGCGAGATGCTACAAGGCTCCATATTTTTCTTTGTTCTAACATTTTTTTTTCTGTTACAGATGAGGTCCTATCAAACTAGAGGATAACAAAAACTTTTGAGGGTCAAATCAAGATAAATCAACAAGTATTTCTTAAGGACCTACTCTGTGCCAGATACTAAACTTAAGCATAAAGAAAGGCAAAATCAGTCCCTGCTCACAATGAGCTCCCAGTCTAATGGGAAATAACATGCAAAAAACTTCTGTGAAGCAATATAGATGGCATAGTTATAGCTGTTCTATTGTATGGTGGAATCAGAATCCCCAAAGACCTTGATAAACTGAAATGAATAACATGAAGGTTAGTTGGGGAAGTTTTAAGTTCAAAATAAAAGAAAATATAAAAAAGAAAGACAATTAGAATAAATATACAGTTTTGAACATAGGCTCCCAAAATCAATCACTCAAATCCAACATGTGAAAAATGGAGTGTAAAGGCATTTCATGTGGAAAACTCTTGAAGGTTTAAGTTTTCTTTTTGTTTTGTTTTGTTGTTTTTTTTTTAGTCTTATTATGACTACCAGAAAAGGAGAGTAAGAACCATTTATGGCTAATAATTGCTCTAGAATGCTTGTATCCGTTCACAGCTCCACCAATGGTGTATTAGTCTCCTAATTCTCCCACATTTATCATTTTCCTTTTTTTGTCATGTTAGTCAGTCTGATAGGTGTGAGGCAGTTGTTCAGAATTGTTTAATTTCTCTAATAATGATTTAGAGATATTTCATAAGACTGAAGAAGCTGAGTTCCTCCAGTTCACTGGAAGTTCTTTATGTGTATCTTGTATTTAAAATTGTGTTTCAGAGACTTCTTCACTATTGGGAGGGGAACAAACTGAAATAGTTAACATCAATAGAGATTCTGAGAGAGAGGTGGGGTCACACCACACCAAAACTTTATCCTCCCTATGTTTGCACATAGTGTAAACATGCAAGTGGGATTCTGGGTAAGAGAGTCCTGGGAAGCAGACTTATTTCTTCATCTGAGAATTATGCATTCATATATTTTGATCACTTGTCAATTGGGGTATGCTGTGTATTCTTATGTGACTCCATTCTCCATATATTTGAGAAGTCAGGTCTTTGTCAGAGATACTTGCTATAAAAAATTTCCCTCAGTTTGTTGTTTCCTTTCTTATCTTGGTTGCACTGGTTTTATTTATGCAAAACCTTTGTAATTTAATGCATTCAAAGTCAAAATCTAATTTTTTCCTGGATCCCTATCTACTCAAGTCTAGGAAATCTTCCCACCCTTTTGGAATTCTATGTATATCACAGGAACTGCTCAAATCCCAATAATTTATACAAGTCCTATGATACAGGGAGCAATATTTTGACAATATTAAACAGCCATTAAGCACATTAGGAATATGTGTCTAGTTCTGGGGACAACAATTTAAGAGAAACTTTACAAAACTAGAGAGCTTGGAGGATAACAACTCTAGAATGGTGAAGATTCTAGAAACTCTAGCACATGAGGAATGACTAAAAGAACCTGAGATGTTTATCTTGGAGAAGGAAAGACTTAGAGCAATATTAAAATTTTCAAGTATTTTTCAGAACTATTCTTTGGAACAATAATACTAATAATGGTCCACTGCTGTAAGATTTGCAAAGTATTGAAGGTATTATAATTCATCACAGCAACTTAATGAGCTGTGTAATTCAGGCATTATTATCTTCATTTTACTGTTAAGAACACAAAGATTGACCCAGGCGAAAAGACTTTTCTAAGAATTAGTGCTAGCATCAAAACCAGGATTAGATGTATTCCATGAAGATAACCCAAAGGGAAGAATTAGGACAAAGTAGTGAACATTATTGGTAGATGAATTACATAAAAACTTATTTTCTAACAAAAATAAGTCTCTAAGTTTAAAACAAGTTGTCATATTAGGTAATGGACTCCTTAGACCTGAAAGTCTGAAGACAGAGGCTGAATGACTATCCTTAAGGGATATTGTTGAGGAAAACAAGGAAATTTTTATATTAGGAGGGAAGTTGAACTAGATGATCTCAAAGATTCTAATTTTTTTTGTCTGTAACAATGAAAATCATTACAGTTTTATTAATGCTGGGGTTTGACCCTTTGGGGAAAATAATATGACTTTTAAAAATCAATTGGGGTAAGGCATAAAAATGGCAGCAAAGTGGCACAGTGGAGAGTGCTCTGGGCCTGGAGTAAGGAAGATCTGAGTTCAAATCAAGCTTTGTGACTCTTGGCAAGTCATTTAATCCTATTTGCCTCAGTTTCATTATGTATAAAATAAGCTAGAGAAGGAAATTGCAAATTATTCTAGTCTCTTTATCATTAAGAGTCAGACATGACTAAAATAATATCTCAAGAAAATGACATGAAAATCACTCTTTCAAACTTCAAAACACTATATAAATGCTAGATACTATTACTATCATTTTTCCCTTTTTTGTCAACATAATACCTTGACTTGACAAATCTTTGCTGGTGTAACAAAATAACAATAATGATAGTAAGATCCCACTATATGTTACACATAAAGAGGTAACTTACATTATAAATTCAATCAAGAATGAAATGCTGTTATATGAAAACATCTTCCTGCCTTGTGCAGAGCGTAATGGAGCATAGGATATATGGATTCAACAATAGCCAAGTGATTAAAAAGATCTGTAGCTTTTTCCCATCACAACATTGCTTAATGAAACTCTTAGACTGCATTGTGAAAATAGTTTATTGTTTTCTTTTCTTGCAAATCATCTCAGTTTTTAATCTGTTTATTTAATAGACTCTAATTTGGGGTAATGGATTCTCTTGGGAAGGGAGAAGCTTTTGTTGAGAAGCCACAAAGCAGAAAATGGTCATAGTTAATAGATAGAAAAGTGCCCTGTCACTGAGAGCTAGTTCATTTTGATTTGGTCAGTAAGAAAATTATACATTTATTTCTAGGCAGTTGAAAAAAATATTCTGTATCCCCAAGAGATATTGGGTAAGGGCTGTTGGATTTTGCCTTGTCTAATTCTTAGGAAAGAGGTGAAATAGCGAAGTTAACATACAAGTCTGACTTTTCCTGTTCTTTCAAATTCATTTTGGGGATATGGTGATAGGGACTGTGATTTCATAATTTAAGGAACTTTCAGGTGAGGAGATTCCCTTTACCAACGTAGGTCAGAACTTTCTCTGCAACTTGCAGTCTTAGGGAGTTGAATAGGCAACTGCACTGAGGAGTTAGATGGGTAACCCACAGTTGTATGCAGAGTTTTGTGTCAAGGTTGGACTTGAACCAAGAATTCTTGACTTCAAGTCTACTTCTCTCTCCACTCTACCATGTTTTTTTTTTCCCCTCATACACATTTTAGTGGTCTCAAAGAAAAGTATTACTTCTCAACATTTCATGCACATTATTTGTTAAAATATATAGTTTCTGTCACACATGATTTTAACTTTTAAATTACCTCATGTGGAAAATGTGTGTCTTTAAAACTGATGCAAAACAGTCACAGTAAAAAAGCAATTCCTACAGTATTTTTTTAAATGCAAAATGGAGAGTGGCACAGGAAGTAGCATGATAGGAAAAGCAGTTTCAGAAGTTACAAGACAAAAAGCCATAAATTCTGTTCCAAGGTCATGTGACCGTACCTTTAAATGTTTCATTTATAAGAACATTTCTAAGTTATTCATCATATATAAATATATATTTTTGGTCATTTTACACAGCTTTTTAGAAGAGTACTTCATTTATTAGATTTACACAGCTGCTTCTGTCTAAAAATCTCTGGAGGGAGCAGAGCAGGTAAATTGTGGGAGCACATGAAGGCAGCAGCTGCTGCTGCTGCAAGTAGTCCTAATGAGGACCACAGGATCCCTGGTTTGCTGAGGCTGCTTCCAGGTAACAAATTTGTAAAAAAGGGAGCTTCTGAACCTCTGCCCTGGTGTTCCTATAGCTCTTAGATTCTGGTTACTGAGCTGATTGTGCTGATAGGAAAGAAAGCAAAGGCAGGTGAAATTTATTAGTGACAGAACACAAACCCACAATCTGGGACCAGAGACCCAGAAGTGGACAGAAGTGGAACGGTCCCTGGGGGTTTGGGAGTTAAGCAACCTCCATTTTGCAGTAAAAGAAGCTGAGGTCAGTAAGATCTCACAGAAAACATCCCAAGCATCATTTGAATCCAATTCCTCTGATTCCAAAGCCTTTACCCATCACACTTTATATTGTTGCTGCTTGCCCAGAAGAGGAGGCTAAATAAATGTGTGTTTCATTCTCTTTTGCCTCTTATATACACCAAAAACATATTACAAAGTATTGGAGGGTTTGAGCACAGAAATACTTGTGTATTTGACAATGTTTTGCTATTATCTTAAAGTCATATGACCTGGATTGTTGTTTAGTCATTTCAATCTTTTCCTACTCCTTATGAACCATTTTGGGTTTTCTTGATCATGATGGAGAGTCATTTGATATTTCCTTCTACAGTTCATTTTGCGGATGAGGAACTGAGGCAAACAGGCTTATGTGACTTGCCTAGGGTCATAAAGCTAATGTCTAAGACAATATTTGAACTCATAAACATGAGGATTTCTCTCTCCAGGCACTGCACTCTTACCATTGTGCCAGTTAGCTGTCCTGGGTAGAAGTTTTATTAATGTATGTTTCAGAATTATCACACTCATTTTTATACTGCAAGCTTCTATTCTCTGAAATCTCAAGAAAAAGACTTGAGCATTAATAAAAATGGTTTGTTATTAGAGTTCTGTTTTAATAATATCAGCACATCCATAGATCAGAAGGTTTTCATTCAAATTTAGGAAATTCTAGATTGTAGTTAAAATTTTATGAATTTCTTCTATTTCATTATTAACTTCAATCAAGTCAGAATTGGGAGAATAAAGAGTCTTGGTTTTCATCTCATCCTTATAAGAGAGCTCAGCAGGTAGTTCTTTACCCTACTAATTCCTATGTCTCTGTTTCAAAGAAAAAACTGATTAATTTGGGAGGTTGTTTACCTGAAGCTGATGAGAATGACATCTATTCAAACTAATGCATTATAACCATCTTCTATTTATTATCCTAATTCATTATTTCCTTTTCCTTTTTTTTTTTGTGGGACATAAGTGTTATCACAGAAACTAAGGATTCACTCAGATCTTTGGGCTAAACCTACCACCCACAGCTTTCAAGTTCTCTGTGCATGAAAGTGAAGGGATTTAATTGGACGTTTTTGAAGGGAGACAGAGACTAACTCTCTTGTGCCAGCCCTTGCCTCTCCTTCACCAGCTCCCTGTTCAATTCATGATAACCAAAAATTGCTTTCATTTTGAGGAAATAGTTGCTAGAGAAAGAAAACTGCATATGAGATAGAAGAAAAGAAGGAAGGGAAGAAGGAAAGATGGAATAGCTGGGCCAAAGTCTTCTGTTCATCAGTGAATATGAAGAAGTGATTTTTTTTAAACGATTGACTGAGTTAAGTTAAAAAGAAAGAAAAAATGTTTGAGGTCATCCCAGAAGGCAATTCTTATTCCATTGCAGCATGTTGTATATCCCAGTAGATAAGACACCCATTTTGGAATTTTTACAGGTTTTTGTGCTCCAGAAGTTTATCACCATCTAGGAATATGTTTTTTCCCTGGAGGATGTATACACATTTTCTGCTCTGTCTTTTTTTATTTGAACCTGAATCTTCATGTCCCTATTTGGGGTTTTGGCAAAGACACTAGAGTGGTTTGCCATTTCTTTTTCCAGCACATTTTACATATGAAGAAACTAAGGCAACAGAATTAAGTGACTTGCCCTGGGTCACATAGGCAAATAGGTGTTTGAGGTCAGATTTAAACTCTGGAAGATGAATCTTCCTGACTCTAGGTTCAGCATACTATCCACTGTGCCACCTAGTTACTTATGTATAATAAATATAATATTATATATTAACTATTGTGTATATATATACATATATATATATGTATATATATATATATATATATATGCAGGAGCAGTTAAATGGCACATTGGAGAAAGTATCAGTTTTGAAATCAGAAAGACTCATCTTCCTGAGTTCAAATCCAGCTTTAGATACTTACTAGCTGTGTGAGCTTAAGCAAGTCACTTAACCCTATTTGCCTCAGTTTCTTCATTTGTAAAATGAGCCAGAGAAGGAAATGGCAAACCCCTCCAGATCTCTGCCAAGCAAATCCCAAATGGAATCAGAAAGAGTTGAACATACCTGAAAGAACTGAAGAATAACAACATATAAATTTGTATTGTATTACATTATATATAATATATATTTATATACATATATGTAATCACTGAATTAAACCTTTTGATATATCCATTCAATTAGAATGACTTGATTAGGACAAAATCACAAGGAAGGAAATCAAGTTGTGCCCCTGAATTCCTTTGTTAATATAAGTCTTCAGATGCTGAGGAATGTACTTGATTGAGAATCTCTCTGTTTTCAAGAGTCTTTGAATCACTAATCATGGATCTATAAAAAGTGTATAGATTTTCATTTATATAATAATATTTAGATTTTGATTGCCTTTATTATGTTGCTAGTATCAAAATTAAAAATCCAGATACTACTCTTAGTTTTAGGGATATGGCTATCAGAAAAATTTTAAGTTAATTTAACATTATTCTCAATCCAAGCATTTCTTGATTAGAGAGCAATGTCCAAATTGTCACACCCTACTCTTCACTCTCATGTGTTCAAACATCTCTTTCCCTCAAGACAATTTAAGATAATATAGAAATCTTGAAGGAGGAAAAATTCACAATAAGTTAAAATACAGTTTGGGTTTAATATTCTACTTTTTCTAACAAAACTTAAACATATAGTCTTTTGACACCAGATCTTTTGGGTGCAAAAGTCAGTATTCTATCTACCATGACACCAGACTGTCAGGATTAATTTTCCCCAGGGAAATTTTCTCTTGCAGTCACCATGAGCTTATATTTTTGTTCTTTCATAATTCTATTTAGTTTGTGGCATGCTGTAATTTTACTTCTATATCCTCCTAGTCAAAAGGTATATTTGTTTCCTAAATGTCTCATGTTTCCCAATCTTCTATGCATTTTTCTCCTATTCAAGTCAAATCAACAAGTATTTATTAAATGATTACCATGTGCCATACAATTTGCTAAGCACTGAGGAATCAAAAAGAAAAGTCCCTACTTTTAAAGAGCTCACAGTCTAATAGAGAAGCCAAATGTAAACAACTATGTACAAACAAGATAGATATAAATTGTTAATCTCAGAAGGAAGGAGGAGTAGAAGAGTCTACTTGTAGAAGATAGGGGTTTGGTTAAGATTTGAATAAATTCAGGGGCACCAGAAGCCTGAGAGCATGTGGTACAGAGAGGGAAAATGCTTAAAGTAGACAGAGATTAGAGAAAAAATCACTGAGGTCAGTAAAAGCTCATATTTGTTTATTTGTATTCATGCCTTTTAAATAGCAAGTTTTTTAAGAGCCAAAAGCTGTTATTTTTCACTTTTGTATACCTAGTACATAAAATATAATTGTCATTTAATAAATACATGCTGAATTTAGTTGAATTGAATTTCTCAGTGATAAGAGTTTAAAATAGTACTTAATCTCACACCAAGACCCAGGAAAATAGTACATATTACAGAAGCTGAACCATTGATAAACTAATTTTAAATATCATCTTCCAACAAGTGGAAAAGGCTACCCTACAGTTCTATTTCAATATTTTAAACTATTTTTTCAATTTAGCATTTCATCAGTGAGGCATAAATCTCAAATGACTATCTAGCATCCCCTTTCCCTAGCTATTTTCAGTTGATTCCATCTCAAATGAACACAATAAACAAAAAAAATAAATCGTTCCACTAGCCCTTCTCAAAATTAACAACAAAAATCCTTCAGAGGAAATGAAGGGAATTGATTCTGTTTTGTTGAGACATTAGTGAGTTAAGAAGTTTTAAATTTTTAATATTAGTGTAAAATGTGTATATAAATGCATGTACACACACACACATACATATGCACATATAAATAATCCTGAAGCCTGCCTAAAGAAACTTGGAAGAACATTACAGTCTCTTTTGCATCAAGTTAGAGGAAGAGACTTTGTGATTTCACTGGTATAGGAAACCCTCAAAACTGCCTAGAACACTGAGACTTAGCCAGCCTCATTATATGTCATAGAGAAACAATGCCATTTCTTCCTCACCCTAAGACTAGCTCTCTATCCAATATGCCAGCGCTATCCAACATTGTGCCATGAGGCCTCATTTAGACTAATAAATACCATTGTGCTCCTGAACCTAATTAAAATGTTATTGAGAAATGTTTAATGAAATAAATAAAAATTATTATATAATTATAATATACACATATATATATATATATTATAAAACATAAACAAGGTTAGCATGTGGCTAGTCAATATTTGGCCCACAGGAACCCTTAAGTACAGTGTAATAACACCATTTCTACTTTAGTTTGGCACCAATACCATGCTCTAAGAAGGAAGAGCCCTTCAGTTTAATTAAATCAACATTCATTAATCAATAACTATTAGTCAAGTCTTTGTAGGGTTTAAAGCACCATGCTCTAGTGTAGTAGATTCCAAACATTTTTGGTTCTGTGTCCCATCAGTAAAATATTTTTGAGTGCAAGCCACCAATAGCTATATATTAACTTCCTTTTAAATTATATATATACATACCATCATATTAATAATTACAGACATTATAAAACTTACACCCACCCAAACAAATTTAACAAGGGAAAAAAAACAAAAAGAAATAGTTTAGTCGACAGAGAAGCATTGGAGCTCATTGAGCTGAGAGAAATGGCATAGCCAGATCTCTAGTTAAAGGAAATTACTTTGTTAGCTGGAGGATGAAATAGAGAGGAAAGAGGAGCCAAATGGGGAGACTCTTTCAATATTTTAAGCAAGAAGTGATTAGGGCTAGAACTGAGTGTTATGAATTAGTAAAGAGATGAACTGATAGAAAAGATACAAGAGAGATAGAAAGGCAAATGGTTGGATGTGTGAGGTGAAGGAGAAAGGAATGAAAGATGACCCAAAAGTTTTGTTCTCAGGAAAAGTTGTATTACCACAACAAAATGGGCAAGTAAAAAGGGTTTGAGGTTTAACATAGTGTAGTTACATATATGATCAATATGAATCCATGCCTATTCATCCTGTTTAACTTTCTGTCCTAATTGAAAAGAGATTATCATTAACATGCCCCAGCACCAGACTTACCCACCAACCCTAGTTACTCATGCTCTATGCTCAAGGTCATCCAAAGAGCTGGGTAATCTGATGCCAGCCAGTGTGGAGATTTTGTCTATTTAGCTGATGCCAAGTTGGGTTAAAAACCACCTCAAGGTGCTAAAATCAACAAGAAGGGGAGAGGTGGGAAGCTTCCATAGCCAAGCGTGGGAAGAGGTGGTAATCATAAATGAAGATGTGGTGTGGTGGAAACAAGGCTAGCAATTGGTTAAGAAGGTGCTCATTTTCCCGTCCTCTGGTTGATTATGATTTATACTTAAAACCCAGGACTCCACAGAGGAGAGCACCGCACTAATCTTCAGATTTCTTTCTTGCCCCTACTTCCTCACTACATGTACATTGGGAATAGTTTCCCTTTATCTTTTTTTTTTAATACTGAAATAAAGAATATGTTTTGAAAGCCATTACCTCATGTAGAGACAGTTGTAAAGAATCATTGGTGGTCTTGAAACTCTTTTTTCTAACCTATTTATGGTAGCAATCACTGTTACTTTTATTATTACTTTTAGTGTACTCACTTGAATGCTAATAATAAGTAACACACCGACAAAATAGAGAATCAGACACAATGCCTGCCTATAACCCAAACAGCTTGGTTAGCATTAGGGTATTAAAAAAGTCATTTAGGGATGTCTATTCATGCCCTGTGAACAGCCTTAGAAGCATACTGTTAAAAGCTGTGCACATTTTCCTAACAACCAGTGCATAGAGTTTCCATATTCCTATGAATCAGCCTCATTTGATCCATGTGTTCACTTGGAATTGTGCCAAATACAGGCATTTTTCACTTGAGATGGTCTTCTTTAAACTGTATTAGAAAAGCTTGTGTGCTCATACAGTATGCTAATGCAGATTCATTTTTACAGAGTAAGAGCAAACACAGAACATGAGATTAAAAAGGGTTTCTTCATTTCTTCCTACAAAGTATGCTCTCTCTCTCTGTCTCTGTCTCTGTCTGTCTGTCTGTCTGTCTGTCCCTCTCTCTCTCTAATTAAGTTGAAAGTACAGCAGCCACTCAGGAGCCTAATCACAGAAGTTTGGGTATGTTCCATTTCTTTCCTGCATTGGTTTATCCTTCTTTAGTGAGTCAGATGACTCCACTCCCAAGACTTCAGGACATTAGATTCAGACTCTCGATTGGCTTTAAGTCCTGAGGAAACTCAGAACTCCTGAGCTCTAGTGATCCACCAAAACTCAGTATCTCCTTATATATTATTATATAATTATAAATTATTTTATAAATGTGTACCTGCCTAATCCTTCCTTTGAAAACAAATACCATGAAACATTCAACTATTTTAAAATCACTACCCCAAATTATAATATTTATTGGAATTTTTTGCATCCTTCAACATCAGGTTCTTCTTTTGTTTAATGGAGTTCTTTTATGTTGCAAAAGTATATATTTTACAAAAATACAAAACACTTTTATTATGGAAATTTTTACTATGTCAAAACAAAAGCTCATCTACAAAAATGCAGATCAATACAAACTTTCCCAGCAATGCTTACACGGAAAGTGCATTAACACCCCTTAATAGCAACTCCACTCACCTACAAAAGAAGGATCTTAATGAATGATTTACAGCTAACTCCATGCTTAAGCCTAACACCCAATCAAAGGAGGATTTGATTTTTCCTACGGTCATCATTTATGATGTGAAGAGAGAAAAGATTGAGCATAGCCACTGAGGAAACAGCTGAGGAAATTTTATATCTCCTGGAAAACATTTCTGTCCATTTTGAAGAGTAAGAACTTAATTAGAGTTGAGCATTTTCTTTATGTGTGCAGCCACACTGTACAAATGATACCATTTGGAACTAAAGCCAAGTATGCATTTCTGCCTTCTCTAAAAAAAATTTATATACAGAATATCGCTTCTTAAAAACACACACCTTGTTTACATTTATTTGTAAAAGCTTAAGAGATTTCACATAAAACCTCAACTGTCTTTCCCTTAGAGCAAGAATATACTTAATATTCGTGGATTATTCATGAACTTACTCTGTTAGAATGAGGCATTGGGACACAGTAAACTTAATAAAATGCTAAAGGTTAGGTTCTTGGTTACTTAGTGTATTGCTTCCTGTCTTTGCCTGTAAAATGTATCTAATACAGTACTTGGAACTCTTATGTCCCTAAGAAAACCTCCCACAAATTTGTATCTGATTATCCTAGACTGTGGGTGGTCATATAGTCATAAGAAATAACTTTTCAGTAAGTAAGACCTTGATTCAAATACTAGTTCTGGTTAATGCTACTGCAATCAAGGCTTTTTAGGGACTTGGCCTAATGATTAACATTCTCCATTAGTTCCAAGTTTGATATTGGATAGAATGAAACACCTACAAGTCATTAATTAGAAAGGAGACTGACTGACCTAAAAGCAAGGATGGAGTAATGCTTGGCCTTTCTGGACAAAGCACTTCTTTTTTCCACCTGGGAATGTTTCTCTTCTGCAGAAACTTTTTATGGTCTTCAAAAATCTATTTGAAGGAGACCCAACTGCACATGGGGTAGATGTTTTTATCCTCTTAGTGGATCAGGAGACTATGTTGAGAAAGCAGGAGCTAACTGAGATCTCTGGGAACTATTGTCTCCTTTTTAGGGAAAACTAGTACCTTTCTCAGGAGGGAAGAAGGGGAGGAATGTGTCTCAACCATATTGCTGGAAAACACTGGTAGAGAGTCCTATTGCAAGCTGCTTCCCCACCTTCCATTCACACTCAAGAATTGACCTTTGAGAGGATGGCTGTGCTATCTCAGGTTCAAGAGGAATCTTATGAGTGCCCACAAAACTCTTTCCCACTTTTCCTCTGCCTTTCTTAATTGGGTTTTGAAGTCCTTTATGAGTTCTTCCAGAGTCTGTGTCCAATCCATATTTTTCTTTTGGACTTTGGGTGTGTTTCCTTTACTTTCACTGTCCCCTTCTGTGTCTGTAACTTGCTCTTTGTCTTTATAAAAATCTTTAGAGTTAGGTGCTAAACTTGTTTTCTAATTTTTCCTATATAATTATAGGTATGCTGGGGGGTGGGGGATGATATGATAGTCTGAAGGCTGAGAGCTCTGAGAGCCCCCTCCCCCTGCTGATTCAATTGACCCTTGTGATGCTGATAGCTTAAAGACTTGCCTCAGGCTTAGTTGCAAGCTTTTGATCTCACTCTGATCTTGATCAGGTTACTGTCTGATCAAATTCTAGTCCCAGACTTAGTCTTAAGTTTTTGGTCTCACTGTATCTTTGATCCAATCAGGCACAACCTTGATTGTCCTGTCTTGGAGCTCCACCCTGAGCTTTGGGCAAAAAGATCAGTATTTAGTACTATCATCCACACCAAAGTATGAATTAAGTCCTTGTCCCAAGCCCACACTAGAATCCTTGGGCTGGGGTTCTGGACTTCTCCACAGGTTTGAAATTTCAAGGGGTATAGGTTGGCTTTTACCTCTATTTGCTCAGGCAGGATCTCAGGATTTGGATGTTGGCTCAGGCATAGGTTCCTGAACCTCAGACAGCAGAGGTGGAAAGGAGGTGGGGAGGATGTCACTCACTCTTAGTTTGCTCTTCCCTCCTTGCTCCATCTTCTTCCTGGGTCTGCTCTCCTCTCACCCCAGTGGCCCAGATGTTTGTTGCCTACCTTTCGGGCTTTTATTTTCTTGAAAGTTGTTTTACTCTGTCTCTTTGTTGGTTCTTTCACTCCTATATTCATTTTGTGGGGATATTTTAATCTTGGTTGAGGAGGATTACCATGTGTGGTGGTACAGAGCTGCTGAGGATTATTTTGTCATCTTGACTCCATCCCTGGAAGTCCCCACAAAACTCAACTAGGATGCTTCCAATGAACATTCAGCCAGTAGGCACAATTAGATCTTAGCAAAGGAATTTACTAAGCACTCTCCCACAGATACACATACACATTGGGAAGGAGGAGTTCAAATTTAGACCACAATGGCAAGAGTATGTAGTAGCAAAGGCATCTCACAACTCTTGTTGTGTGCAAAGCCTAGAGGTCCTTTTTCTCTTCATATAGTCTTTATGGAGCTTCCCTCTTTGACTAAGGCATTTCCTTCCTAAAACAAAACAAAACAAAACACAAAAGCTCTTACCCTCTCTCTTTGTATCAATTTCAAGACAAGAAGAGCAAGAACTGGGCAACTGGGATTAAGGTCATATAGCTAGGAAGTATATTAGGCCAGATTTGAACCCAGGTTTTCCTGACTCCAGGTTTTGCCTTCTATCTACTGTGCCACCTACCTACCCCACAATAAATATTTATTAAGAGCATACTATGTTCCAATCTTTATGCAGAGATCATGTGGTTCTTATTGCCACATTTTCCTTTACTTGATTTATATTATAGTTAGTGCTCAAAAAAATCAAAAATCAAAAATTAATCAAAAAAAGACCTCTAACTTAACATGCTATGTAAATTCCCAGATTAATAAAACAAAGCTTTTCAAAGATCTTATGGTCTTATGTGTCTCTCCCATATGACATCCCTATCTGCAAGATAGCCATCAAGTCTTCTTTCAAAATTAAACATCCCTGCCTCCTTTAGCTGATCATCTCAGAACAAAGTCATGAGGCCTTTCACCATCTTGATCATCCTATTCCTAGTGTTCTCCAACTTATCACCACTTTTCAAAGTAGCCCAATTCTAGGTATTAGAAACTCTTTGTCATTTTCAGTTGAAATCTGCCTTTTATCTAGTGGTCAAAGTTCTTCCCTCAGGGGTCAAGAATCATAAATTCATAAATGTTATTCATCTTCCATACCATACTCAGAATACTTAAAATCTTTCCTAGTTCCCAAAAATGCAACCATAGCAAAACCAGGTCCTGATTCTATAAATATTAATTAAATGTCATTTGAGAATTTAATATATTATAAACTAGTTCATTTTTACTTTCTCATCTAAAGTGTTTGTAAGGAGGACAAATTCTTATTACATGACTATAAGTCAATTCAAGAAATGGTCATTGAGCACCACTAGCTATGTACAAGCATAAGACAATGTGGTTTGGTGAATCCTGGCATGATGAATAGAAATAAAAACCTGGATTTAAGTCCTGCTTTCAACATTTACTAACTCCATGCCCATAACAAAGCCTTTAATCTCTCTAAATCTTGGATGCCTCTCTTAAATTTGCCTATTAAGTCAGAGATGGTTTATAGTCTTCCTAAGTGTTCTACCAAAATACAGACAGATTGAATATGTGCACAGTAATGTACTGTGGAAATACTAAGTAAGCTCTAATGATACTGGAAACACTGTCCTGCCTTTGAGAAGTTCTTGTAGGTGAGCTAAGACATGTCTAGGAATAACTATAATACACAGAATATGATTAGGAAGTTCCAGAAGAGTGTAGAAAAATGAGAAATTGGTTCCATCTGAAGAGATCAGAGAATGACTTAAGGTAGATGGATAACATCCAATAGAAAGAGCTCTGAGCTAGGAGTTGGAAAAATTAAAGCTCCAATCCATTCTGGGATATTTATTAGTTGTGTGATTCTGTGCAAGGCACCTAAATTCTCTAGACCCCATTTTCCTTAACTGTAGGTAGACATGAAGGGTTGGATTTGATGGTCACTAATGTGCTTTCTAGCTTTAAAATATGTTATCTTGTAATAGTTGAGTTGACAGATGAGTAAGAGTTCAACAAATGAGGAAGAGGTTATTTCCAGCACCAGATCTATATGATAAAAGGCAGAACTTTATAAAGAATATGCTATCTTCTGGATACAGTTCACACAAAATAAATAGTACTTGGGAAAAAATCAGGATGAGATAATGATGAAAAAGTAAGCTGCAATCAAATTATAGAGTAATTTTTTGTTAGTTTCCCCCCCAAAAAAATGTTTGGTTTTCTAACCATTAGAACCCCCCTTGAATTATTTGACCATTGGAATAATGTAACCTCAGATGTGTAGTAGGAAAATTGACTTGGCAGGAATGTGTGAGATGAATTGGAAGGAGAAAGATGACCGATTACATGTAGTGGTTTATGTTAAAGCTCTTTCAGTAATCTAGGTAAGTGGTCACTAAGGTGGTAGCAATGGCATGACTATAAGAGGACAGGAAATATGATAGTAAAAGGTATATGGTCAACAAATAGAAGCAAGAAAGATGGATTGCATCCTATTTTCTCCACAAAAGTCAATTGGAGATTTGTCTCCCACACAATTTAACTCCGCCTTTTATTTAACTCTTCTAATATCATTTAATACGCCTCTATTTCTCTTTTCTCCAATCCCTTGGCTGTATTGAGGTGTGGTCCCTCAGAGAACTTATGACTTGACCTGATCAGTCATCCCCAGCTGTTGCACAGGCAAAATTCCCCATGCACCCCATTCCCTTATTATTCCCAAATTGTATCCCCTTTAGGTCACCTTGGGGTTGCTGCAGATGCCCCTCATGTGGACTTTATGCTCTGGGGTAATGACTGATAAGAGTCCTCCATCACTTTTCATTTGGAATAGGACATAGAAAGTCACTCAGGATAATTGGATATGAATGGGTTGTGACCTATATCATTGATTCCATTACAATATCTTTCTTCCAAAACCTATGCTTCTTCTTATTTGTTGTTTTTTCATCATTTTTAAAATTGTGTCCTACTCTTGGTAACTCCATTTGTGGCTTTCTTGGCAAAGATACTGGTTTGCCATTTTATGGAACAGAAGAATGAGGCTAAGGAGCCAAGAGGGCCATATTTGAACTCCAGTCTTCCAAACTCCAAGTCCAATACTTTATCCTCTATGCCTTCTACATGCCTTTTCTCAACTTCCTTATTATTGTTGAGGACAATGTCATCTTTCCAGTCTTTTGGTGTCACATTCAACAACTTCCTTTCACCCACTGTTGAAAGCCAATCTGTTTTGAAATATCTCATATTTCAGGGCAGTTGGGTGACTCAGTTGCTTGAGAGCCAGACCTGGAAATGGGAGGTACTAGGTTCAGATCTGGCCTCAGACACCTCCTATCTGTGTGACCCTGGGCAAGTCACTTAACTCCCATTGCCTAGTCAATAAAACTCTTCTGCCTTGGAGCCAATACACAGCATTGATTCTAAGATGGAAGATAAGGATTTAAGGAAAAAAGGAAAAGAAATATCTCAATATCTCCATCTCTCTACTTCCCAAATCATTGCTTTAAACCTTTCTGAACATCACCTCTCAATTTGACCATTAAAATAACCTCCTGTTGGTTCATTTGGCTCAAGTCTCTCCTATCTCCAGTTCATCCTCCACACAACTATGGAAGTGATTTTTCTAAAACAAAGGTCTGATCATGTCATGTCAAGGCTGTGGATCAAATATTATTTCATCTTTACATATTCTTTTTTTACTTATGATCAAGTAAAGTTTATCATATATACAAAACTACAGAATTGCACTGGTGTGAGTTATAATCAAGTACCCATGAACATGTTAGGATAGATGTGCTAAAACGTCTTTTACTTTAAGAGGGTGTAAGTAAACAAATTGCTAGAACACTGATCTAAGTGAGAAGTAGAAAATATGAATGAAGATGGAAGAGGTGGGATGGGAGGAAGGGCAAAGGTGGGAAGCATTATGGAGGCCAACCAAATTGATAGGACTTAGTGATCAGACAGTTAAGTAGTACAGTAGATAAAGATAAGGCTTGGATTCAAGAAGAATCAAGTTTCAATCTGGCCTCTGACAATCCCTAGCTTTGTGATCCTGGGCAAACCTCTGTTTGCCTCTGTTTCCTTGGTTATAGAATCAGGATGATAAACATCTGTCTCTCAGAGTGGGTGTGAGAATCAAATAAGACAATAATTATCAAGCATATAGCTCAGTTCCCATCACATAGTAAATGTTATGTTAATGGTACTTATTAATATCATTTATGATAATTATATTATGAAATAAGTGGGAAAAGTCAAGTTTTTTACATGACTAGCTGAGACAGTGGCCATATCATTAACAGAATCAGTGAAGTCAAAATGAAGAGAATGTTTTGAGGGGAAAATGATAAATCTTGTTTTAGATTCAGTTTACTTGAATGTAGTAGGACTACCTATGACTTCTGTGATTGCAAGATAGAAGATAGGAATCTAAGCTATGATTCCATTGGACTAGAGAACTCCTGAGTGAAGAAACTCCTTTTAAAGATATAGATGGCAAAATACCTGTAATGTACAGTCCTAAAGAGCTGTCCACAGTGCTCATAGGTTAAGTGATTTGTCCAAAATCATGATAGTTAGTATGTGTTAAGGTCAGAACTTGAACCCAAGTTTTCTTGGCTCTGAGGCCAGCTCCTCATTTACCAAATGATGTTGCTTCTCAGGTAACTGGGAAACTTGGACTTAAAGCTGAAGAAAACAAGTCACCCAAAACTTGCCTTAAAATAACACCAGTTTGAATTTCACCATTTACAAAACATATGCAAAGTTAAGATTTAAGGAAATTTGAATGGTATATAAGTAGTAGAAACTTGAAATAGTGTTGGATAACTAAAAAGTACAGTAAATATTGGGTCATAAATACAATACATTGACAATAAATTTTCTCCTATGATAAAATTGTCTTACCCTGAATATTGTTTTAACATCCTTAAACTAGTTAACTTACATACATTATCTCATTTTAGCCTCACAATTATAGTATGAATAAATGTCAGTGAGAGAATTTAAACAAGCCTTCTTAATTTTAGGAACCCTCCATCCATTCTACTACTCTCCATTTAAGCATTGCAAAAATCCTTAGTGAAGATGAGATTTGGAGTGTGTCACTATTTTGCAACTAAGATTTCTCATTTACGAATTTAAGGGGTTGATCAAGGGAATCAATCCTCTGTGTTTCTTGTGTCAGAGCATTTTTGAAAGGATAATGAGAGAATTCCAAGTTCAACTCAAACAAAGGATGAAGTTATTTTAAAAAATATTTCTAAATAATAGAGTAGTCTCATATTGTATGATTAATGGCACATTCAGGCAGTTTTGGAAGATTGGAAGATTTGGTAGATTGAAAAAAAAAAAACAGCAACAAATTTAAAGCCAGTCTTCAAAGTATCAGATTTAGAGCTAGAAGAGATGTTAAGGATCATTGAGTCCAATTCCCTTATCTTACAGATGATGAAACTGGGACCCAAAGAGATTCACTGACTTGACATAGTTAACACATCTAGTAAATACCAGAGATGAAAACTTACATAGCTACTCTGATTCTGAATATAATATTCTTTTAACTGTGATAACTATATATTTATACATTGTTGCTTTTCAGTCATGTCCAACACTTCAGAGCCCCATGGACCATAGCTATCCATGACTTTTCTTGATAAGGATACTGGAGTGGTTTGCCATTTTCTTCTCCAGTGGGTCCTTTCATTTCAAGTTAAGTGACTTGCCCAGGGTCTGAGAGTTGATTTGAATTCAGCTCTTCCTGACTCCAGATCAGGTGCTATTAACCAGTGAATCCTTGCTGTCTCTGATTTTTTTTTGCATATATCTATATCTATATCTATATCTATATCTATATCTATATCTATATCTATATCTATATCTATATCTATCTATCTATCTATCTATCTATATCCCTGTCATTCTAAATCATGTAAAAGAACCAAAAAAAAAAAAAAACCCTTAGGATCATGGTGAAATGTACGATTGGATATCTGCTGATAATATATAAAATTGATAATCACATTTTTCATCTTCAGCACTCAAGCTCTCACTAATCTTTGTCCTGCTAATAAACACTGCTTGACAACTTCAGTAGATACTGGTCTACTTGATTTACTGCTGCTTTTATACGCTAATTGGCTTCCACTGCAGAATTTCCTTGTCAACAAACTTCCAAACATTCCTCCTGTGTTAAACTGTTATTTTAAAAAATTCACCAAACAGTTCCCCAAACAGTTAGCCTTAAGTCAGAAAACGTTTCCTTATTACAGTTTTCTTCTTTTTTTTTCAATGCATCTAACTTGGTTTCCTTGGTTTTTATTTTAACATTTCAATTAATCAGATAACAAATCAGCAGTTATTTACTATACTGACTGTGTCCCCAATACTGTACCTTAGACATTTATCAACTGGTGGGACCCTGTACAAATTCTTGCCCCTCGGGTTCTTTCTCTATGAAATGAAGATATTAAGGTTTGTTTGTTTTCTCAAACACACATTAAATACCTTAAAGTTTTAATCATATAAACATTAGGTATTCATTCTTAGACCCCTTGAGATTTGTGAAGCATAAGACATAGTCTCTGCCATTATAAAGCTTGTAATCCAAATGGGGAAACTAACATATATAATGAGTGACAAATGATACTATTTAAGCATGGCTCTGGACAAGTTGCTTCCTCAATTGATGTTCTCAGCAGTTCCCTAAGATTATACATATTATACATTTCAGAGAATTAGTAAATGGATTTTCTTAGGTTCCCTTTTTCAGTCAAATCTCAAGTTTAGCTCCCCACACAATTCCAGAGAAAGGCATTTGAATTTTAAAAGGATTTCTACAAAAGTAATGTTTTATGCAAATGATTAGCTCTGAAAAGGATGTCAATTACTATCTATAGCAGGATGACTGAGTGACTCAAAGTAATATTAGTGACATTGAGTCTATGTAAGAATTGCTTAACCATTGTCTAGACCTATCAAGTTATAAAGGGATGTCTCTCATCCAAGAAACAAGTTTACCCTGTAGAGATTTAAGAAGACTGTCACAGGCTCTAGTTTTCCAGCCACATCAGTTCTCAAAAACCATCTACTAATTATATATATATGTCTACATATATATATATGAGTTTCATACTGAATTCATTGATGTAGTTCTTACACCAAGAAAAGTAAAATTCTTGAAAGAATTAAATATATATTTTTAAGTTTTCAGCGGAATACTAAGGATTGGGGGGGGGGCAGAAAGAGAAGACTATGTTTAATAATATTGTCTTTTAAATCAATGAATTAGACAAAAGCACAGTGAGTTTCCTTATCAAATGTGCGGATAATAAATGCCTATTAAGAATAATGAACACATTGAATGACAATCAGAATTCAAAAAGAACTTGAGTTAGAAAGAATAGGAAGGAAAGAAAACAAGTAAAATAATACTAATTATAGAAAACTTAAGCAAATCTGCTGAGATGAAATTTGAAGGTAAACAAGATCTTGGACAATAGTCTCTAGGAAAAAATAAATCTGAGGTTTTTGTTGAACTACAAACTCAGTATGAATCAGAAATGTGATTTGGCAGCATACAAATCTAAGAGTAGCTAGGGTTGTAATTAACAGGTACAACTTCCAGGAATAAGGAATTAGTTTTTGCTGTTCCGTTTTTAGGTCACCTCCAACTTTCCGACCCCCATAGACCCTAGCACACCATGTCTTTCTGTCCCCTACTATTTCTCAAAGTCTGTCAAGTTCATATTTGCTACTTTTATGACACTGTCTCAAACTCAGCTGTCTGCTTCTCCTTTTGATTTCCATCTTCCTCAAAATTAAGGTCTTTGCAATGAATTCTATTTTCTCATTATATGTTCAAGATATATGAGCTTCATCTTTAGGGTTTGACCTTCTAGTGACATTTCTTTAAATAAAGAGGTCTCACTATATTAAAATCTGTTCAGAACACATCAAAAGTATTATTATACTAAGTTCTGGGCATCTTGATTTAGAAAACACATTGATAAATGAAAGTCCAGAAGAAGGCAATTACAATTATCAAGGGCCTTGAGTCCATGCCACATGAGGATCAGTTGAAGGAAATAGGAATGTTTAGCTTGAAAAAGAAAATCATCTGGAAAGAACATAAAAGTTTTTGTCAAGTATTTGAAAGACCACCATGTGAAAGAGGAATGGACTTATTCTGTTTGACTCTCAAGGGCAGAGCTCTAAGCAATAGATAAAAGCTATTAAGAGGTAAATGTTGGCTTGACATAGGGAAAAAACTTAATAAACAATTAGATCAATCCTTAAAATGGAATGGGCTACCTTGGAAAATTTCACCTCACTAGAGGAATTCAAGGAAAAGTTGGTTAACTTCTTATTGATGTGTTGGAGAGGGGTTCTTTTTTAGACATATGTTGGACTAAAAGGCCACTTATATCCCTTTAAGTTCTAAAATTCTTTGCTATTCTGTTTGGCAGACCAGATGCAAGAGCCTAGTGTCCATCAAAGCATAACATGGAGGCCATGCTGAGCTATCCCCTGTTTTCTCTAAAAAGAGGCAACTCCTCTGGCTTAAAAAAGTTTCCACCAGACTTCTGAAAAGGAAACTACTTCTTGGAATAAAGGATAGAATTGTGTCATTAAGTGGTCCAAATAATCCTGAGATTTTAGTAAGTCATTTTGAAAATGATATCTTCCTTCAAGACTTAGATAGAAACACTGACAAAATAATATAATCACTATCTTTAAAAAATTGCCACCTCCCAACTTTCCTAGTCTTAAAACATGGTAAGATTGTTATTTCTTAAGCAATATTAGGGGCCAAGCCATATATTCTACTAAAAATAAGATAAAAAACTTTGTTATAAACATCATTATATATTAGCATTCAATATAAGATGACAATATTTGATTTTAATCTAGCAGTCTAATTGATACTCACACAGGATGATTTGCTATCCACTTGAAACCAAAATGTTTAAAACCAAGCTCATCTCCATTTTTGGATTCCTCCTTTTCCTTTATTCCTCAAATCTAATCAGTCTTGAAGTCCCAAAGGACAGAATATAAATTCTATCTGACTTGAAGTCTGAAGATATGGGTATAGCTTTTAGCTCTACAATTTACTGTTTTCATGACCTTTTGACAAATAGATCAACCCTTATTTTTTCATCTGTGAAATAGGAACAATGATGCTTGCACTGAGTTATTATGAGGATAAAATAATGTAAGTAAAATATTCTATAGCTAATATCCAGCATAAATTAATTAGATAAAAATACTGTAAATTATTACTTAAATCATTCCATCTAACTGAATTCATTTTTGTAGGTTGCTTGGCTATCTTGGATATTTTTGCTTTGGTTTTGTTATTATTTATCTGTGTAGAGAACTCCCACTATAGTTTCTCCTTTTACCCATAATAGATGAACAACTTCTCTGTAGATTATAGTATTAAGAAAGTTGCCTGGGGTATTGAAAGATTGTGATTTGCCCACAGTCATCAAGCTATTATCTAGGAAAGGTGGGCATTGACCCAGATCTTCCTGATTCCACTCTTCTTCCCCTATACCATAAGGTCTTTCATTCAGAAACCTATCAAAATAATTAAGGGCTTGTGCTGAAATTATAACTAACTTTGATTTAGTATAAAAAATATTGACTACTAGAGAACAAGAAATTTTTGATCCAATTTTTAAACCTTGTACTCATTATTTTTAGCTGAAGTATATTATTAGATATAGGTTAAATGAAAATTTGGTATTTTCTACCTTAATCTGAGTTTGTGTGGCATTTCACTTTAAAGAATAACATTAAATTCTTTATAACAATTTTAAGTAAAATAACCAGCTGTTTTTGTAATAGCTCTCTTACCACAGGGGAGAACATGTAGGATAAAAACTTGCAATTCAGATTTCATTTGAAGATTCAAGTTCATCATTCTTTTTTTTCCCCCACCATCTTCTCTCAGCTAGTGGAGTCCATTATGAATTCAGATCTCCAAGGGGTAAGATGTTCTTAGTGTATGTAGCCCATTAGTTGTCTGAAAATTCCTTTGAAGTAGAATAGTTTCTTTCCCTGTCTCCAATAGTTGTTTTTGTTTAGATAGTAGATAATATAAAAGCAACAAATTGTATAATATATTTAGGTAATATTGAGTTTATGACATTTTTATGTTCTGTTATTTCGAGTTAAATTTCTAATAAATGTGTTTTACACAACTATAAATATAAGAAAGAAACTCACTGGTTTGTATTACCACCACATAAGTTGAAAAGAAATGGTAATAATGAACAAATATTCAAGAGATAGGCTTCTACTTATAATATTTGCAGGTCATAATTCTTGTTCTTCTTGCCTTTCAAGGTTTCTGTGAGGGAAACAGAACCATTATAAATATTTTATAAAATTAAGTATTGTTATTATTACTAGTTCTCTTACATTGTTGCCTAGCTAAGTGTATCTGTCCCAGCAGAAGTAATATCATCTAGAATTTGACCTCTGTAGTATTTTTAGTTCAAACTTGAAATAAAATACATGAGTATCATATTCATATCCTTCTCTTTACCATCTAAGAAGGAAAGGGGAAAAGAAAACTATTCTGAAATTTTTCAAATTCAGGCTAGCTATTCACCAAATAGATTTGGCTTTTTTTTACCAGCTATATGACCAACTTATATTTTATTTCTTTTAGTTTATATCTCTATGTAAAGATTTGAATGTCTGAGCAGTCCATGCATGGGGAACTAAACTATATAAACAGAAATGCTATGAGAATTCTTAGTGTTTTAAAATAGTGTTTCATTTTCTAAAATTTTTAAGGAACTTGCTTCAAAGAATGCTATTAATAGTCTTCTCAGGTGCTTACATAGCATGTATCCGTCAGCAGAATTAGAGAATCATCCAACTAGAGAACGAGTTTCACAATACCCTGAGAGCTATTTTGTTCATTAGAGAGGAAAATGGCCTGCTTTAAGTCTAAACTGACATGCTTGCTAATTTCTGCGATAAAACTATTCATTGTGGTCAGTTTTAATTTAGCATCTATTAAGGTTCAGATTGAGGTTGATCCAGTCACTTCTAAAACATACTTCTTAATTGAACTTTCAATTCCTAAAGGAAAGAAAGAAAAAAAGTATTAGAATGTTTTGAATTGAACAATTTATCTATATGAAGGAGTCCAGGCAAGAGTAACTCAGTTTTTTCAAACTTGAAAAATATAAGCTGCATTCTTAAAACCTCAAGGGAGTTAGAAACTGATTTGTTTGTTTGTTTGTTTTTTCACTTTCCCTTGAAAATACAGAAACCATGTATTTTGGCATCTGTGTTACTCAAAATGCTTATTTGAATTGACCGAATAAATATGGCTTTATCAGAAATTGCTGGGCAATTGCTGTCTAAAAAGATGGCAAATGTATTAAAACTTCTACAAATATAGAATTTCAAAGTATTCATTTAATTGAGTATGTCATTGATGACTGGTCTGATCATTCTGCTCTGGGAAAACATTTTTCTCTTAAAAATCTACCTACCAGACTTCCGGGTAACCATGGCGGCAGTCTAGACACAGGACGCTTCTCCTCCTCAGACCCACCGATATAGATGACCTAAAAAGACCCCAAAAAAAATTCTCATAAGAACAAGAGGGACTTTACTGTAGGGTGCAGCATTGAAGATACGTGGGATTTGGGCATTTACACACTATAAGGGAGTGAAAAAGCTCCCACCCAAACTTGAGCTGATCTACCCTTCCCCAACCCACCTATGGAGCCAGAGTTAAAGCCAGCACTTGCCAGAATCAATGAGTGAGCAAGGGGCACCTCTGGAACGAGCAAAGGGCAGCTCTAGGTCTTGGGAGCTGACTAAGACCACCAAGGACCTACCCCTGAGACCAGTTATACCTGAAACCCCAGCAGGCGGGGGAGTGCAGACTTTGGGCACCCCTGGGAAAGTAGCTCAGGTGAGGAGATTTGAGAGCTTGCCTCAGGCAAAAGTTTTCTCCTCAGCTCCATACACAGAGAGCCTGCCCTCCTCACTCAGATTTCTGACTGGAAAAGGAAGGATAAACAACCATAGTGATGGCAAACAGTGCCCAGGAACAACTTCCCAACACCAAGAAAACAAGAAGAAAGGGTTGACCTTGGATATTTTTTACATAGGGAAAATACAGATTACAGAGGAAATAGCAGAAGAGGAAATCCAAATAAATGCTTCAAAACCTTCCAAAAGAAATGGAAATTGTCCACAAGCTCTGGAAGAATTTAAATTGGAGTTTATCAAAAAGATGGAAGCTTTCTGGCAAGATAAGTGGGAAATGCTTCAAAAAGAAAATCAAAAAACAATAGCATAAAACTAAAAAATTATAGCTGAAAATCAAAAGGTTAAAGCAGAAAACCAGGCCTTAAGGATCAGAATTGAGCAACTGGAAACCAAAGATCTTGAAAAACAGCAAGAATTAATGAAGCAAAGTTAAAATACTGGCAAAATAGAAAACATAAAATACCTCAATGACAAGGTGACAGATCAGGAAAACAGGAAGGAGAGACAATTTGAGAATCATTGGTCTACCTGAAAAACCAGAAATAAATAGAAATCTTGACATCATACTACAAGAAATCATCTAAGAAAACTGCCCTGATGTTCTTGAACAAGGGGGAAATATAGACATTGAAAGAGTTCATAGAACACCCTCTATACTAAATCCCCAAAAGACAACTCCCAGGAATATTCTTGTCAAATTCCAGAGCTTTCAAGCTAAGGAGAAAATTTTACAAGAAGCCAAAAAGAGACAATTCAGATACCAAGGAGCACCAATCGGGATCACACAAGACCTGGCAGCTTCCACACTAAAGGACCTCAAGACCTGGAACACAATACTCAGAAAGGCAAGAGAACTGGGTCTTCAACCAAGAATCACCTATCCATCAAATTTACTATATACTTCCAGGGGAAAGTATGGGCATTCAACAAAATAAAAGATTTCCAAGTATTTGTAAAGAAAAGACCAGAACTAAGTGGAAAGTTTGTTATCCAAATACAAAGAGCAAGAGAACCACAAAAAGGTGAATAAGAAAAAGAGGGAAAAGGAGGGAAAATGTCTTTTCTTTGTATTCAAACTCTCTTCTTTAAGGGCTACAATTAGATAAAATTATATATATTAATATGTGGGTAAATGTTATTTGTAACTCTCAAAAACTGTATTCATTATAATAGTAATTAGAAGAATCACTCATAGGAAAAGACTGGGGCATTAAGGGATATACAATGTTATGTAAAAAAAGCAAAAGGGTGGGGGGTAATCGAAGAGGAACCAAGAGATACTTGAAGAAATAAAACAAATAGAATAATCTTTTTCACACAAAGATACACATGGGAAGGGGAGGGGGAAGAATACTCCTACAAGAATAAGAGGAAGAGAGTGCTAATCATTAAAAAATATTTTGCCTAATTATATGGCAATAAACATGCCAATCTAGGTGAAATAGATGAATATTTACAAAAGTATACATTGCCTAGATTAACAAAAGAAGAAATAGAATTCTTAAATAATCCCATATCAGAAAAAGAAATTGAACAAGCCATCAAAGAACCCCCTAAGAAAAAATCCCCAGGGCCTGATGGATTCACAAGTGAATTCTATCAAACATTCAAAGAACAGCCAATCCCAATACTATACAAACTATTCGACATAATAAACAAAGAGGGAGATCTACCAAATTCCTTTTATGATACAAAAATGGTACTGATTCCAAAGCCAGGCAGGTCAAAAATGGAGAAAGAAAACTACAGACCAATCTCCTCAATAAACATAGATGCAAAAATCTTAAATAGGATACTAGCAAAAAGATTCCAGCAAGTGATCAGGAGGGTCATTCACTATGATCAGGTGGCATTTATACCAGGATTGCAAGGATGGTTCAATATTAGGAAAACCATCCACATAATTGACCATATCAACAAGCAAACCAACAAAAATCACATGATTATCTCAATAGATGCAGAAAAAGCCTTTGACAAAATGCAACACTCATTCCTATTAAAACACTAGAAAGTATAGGAATAGAAGGGTCTTTCCTAAAAATAATAAACAGTATCTATCTAAAACCATCAGCCAACATCATCTGCAATGGGGATAAACTAGGTGCATTCCCAATAAGATCAGGAGTGAAATAAGGATATCCATTATCACCTTTATTATTTAACATTGTACTAGAAACACTAGCAGTAGCAATTAGAGAAGAAAAAAATTAAAGGTATTAAAATAGGTAACGAGGAGACCAAGCTGTCACTCTTTGCAGATGATATGATGGTCTACTTAAAGAATCCTAGAGAATCAACCAAAAAGCTAGTCAAAATAATCAACAACTTTAGCAAAGTTGCAGGATACAAAATAAACCCACATAAGTCATCAGTATTTCTATATATCTCTAACACATCTCAGCAACAAGAAATAGAAAGAGAACTTCCATTCAAAATCACCCTAGACAATATAAAATACTTAGAAATCTATCTGCTGAGACAAAAACAGGAACTATATAAACACAATTACAAACACTTTCCACACAACTAAAATTAGATCTGAGCAATTGGAAAAACATTAACTGCTCATGGGTAGGGTGAGCTAACATAATAAAAATGACAATCCTACCCAAACTTATCTATTTAGTGCCATATCCATTGAACTTTCAAAAATTTTTTTTTACTGAATTAGAAAAAAAACATAACAAAGTTCATTTGGAAGAACAAAAGATCAAGGATATCCAGGGAAATTATGAAAAAAAAAATACAAAGGAAGGTGGCCTTGCAGTCCCAGATCTCAAACTATGCTATAAAGCAGTGGTCATCAAAACAATTTGATACTGGCTAAGAGACAGAAAGGTGCATCAGTGGAATAGACTTGGGGTGAGTGACCTTAGCAAGACTGTCTATGATAAGCCAAAAGATCCCAGCTTTTGGGACAAAAATCCACTATTTGATAAAAAAAACTGCTGGGAAAATTGGAAGACAGTGTGGGAGAGATTAGGCTTGGATCAACACCTCACACCCTACACCAAGATATACTCAGAATGGTTGAATGACTTGAACATAAAGAAGGAAACTATAAGTACATTAGGTGAACACAGAATAGTATACATGTCAGACCTTTGGGAAGGGAAAATTTTTTAAACCAAGGAAGACTTAGAAAGAGTCATGAAATGTAAAATAAATAATTTTGACTACATCAAATTAAAAAGTTTTGGTACCAACAAAACCAATGTAACTAAAATTAGAAGGAAAGCAACAAATTGGGAAACAATCTTCATAACAAAAACCTCTGACAAAGGTCTAATTACTCAAATTTACAAAGAGCTAAATCAATTATACAAAAAATCAAGCCATTCTCCAATTGATAAATGGGCAAGGAACATGAATAGGCAATTTTCAGTTAAAGAAATCAAAACTATTAATAAGCACATTTAAAGTGCTCTAAATCTCTGATAATCAGAGAGATGCAAATCAAATCAACTCTGAGGGATCACCTCACACCTGACAGATTGGCTAACATGACAGCTATGGAAAGTAATGAATGCTGCAGGGGATGTGGCAAAATTGGGACATTAATGCATTGCTGGTGTAGTTGTGAATTGATCCAACCATTCTGGAGGGCAATTTGGAACTATGCCAAAAGGGTGATAAAAGATTGTCTGCCCTTTGATCCAGCCATAGCACTGCTGGTTTTGTACCTCAAAGAGATCATAAGGAAAAAGACATGTACAAGAATATTTATAGCTGCGTTCTTTCTGGTGGCAAAAAAATTGAAAATGAGGGGATGCCCTTCAATTGGGGAATCGCTAAACAAATTGTGGTACATGTTGATGCTGGGATACTATTGTGCTCAAAGGAACAATAAAGTGGAAGAATTACATGGGGACTGGAACAACTTCCAGGAATTGATGCACAGTGAGAGGAGCAGAACCAGGAGAACAATGTACACAGAGACTGATACACTGTGGTACAATCAAATGTAATGGACTTCTCCATTAGTGGTAATGCAGTGATCCTGAACAACTTGGAGGGATCTGTGAGAAAGAACACTATCCATATCCCCAGGAAAAACTGTGGAAGTAAAAACAGCAAATATAAAACAACTGCTTGAATACATGGGTTGAGAGGTATACGATTAGGGATGTAGACTCTGAATGAACATCCTAGTGCAAATACCAAAAATACTGAAAAGGATTCTGGTCAAGGACACATGTAATACCCAGTGGAATTGTATCTTTGCTACGGGATGGGTGGGGTTAGGGGAGGGAGGAATATAAAATGGTTTTTGTAACCAGGGAATAATGTTCAAAATTGACCAAATTAAAAATAAATACATAAATAAATAAAGAATCTACCTACAACTATATAACTTCTACTATAAAATATATTCAGTTCTCTACAACTGACTTATCTTACTTACTTCAATTGCTATCTTTGGCAATTTGTTCCATATTTCAAACACCCCTTTGTGTAAAGAAACCATAAAAGTTAGAAACCTGAAAATTGGATTTTTCTTTTGAACATTCACTGTCTACAAATGTGGAAAATTTGTTAAAAGTTGGTTCCCATAAGTTTTTTAGTACAGTAAGGGAATAAACTCTCAAGTAAAATGTGTAGTGTTTGGATTGCTTCTTTCTATTGTTTTAATATTACCTGATGAAAGCTCTTAAGCATGAATTCCAAAGCTTCCCACTATTGCCTAGTGGGATAAAATTGTGACCTTTTGAGAAAAAAAAAATCCTGTAAAAGTAGTGGGAGAATATAGGCCATTTCATGAGCTCAATATCTACTACTTTTCTGCCATGTATTCTATTAAAATGGTAAGTCTTCACGTTTTAGAACCACCACAGTTTTATTGCTTGGAAAGATTTTGCATGTTTCCAATCATTTCACATATTTAGTGAAAACATGCAGAACATTATCCTTCCATTGTGGAGAAGCTCAAGTGACAGCACTTGTGTATTGATGGACACATAGAGAAAATTCCATGATGACCAACTGTATGATTGTTACCCCTTGAAAAAATGAGTAAAAAGTTTCAAAAAAAAACAAACAATGCTCATTTAAACAAAGAAAATAGTTGATTAGACATTTTAAAGCAGTTTTTAAAAAATGTAAGCTAGCTTCAGAATCCTAAGAAATAAAAAGATTCTTTTTTATATTCAAAGAAACAAATGGCAAAATAATTAGTTAAGAATGCTCCAAATCATTAATAAAAAAAATATAAAGCAAAACAATTCTGAAGTTTAACTTCACAACAAACTAATTGGCAAGAATATCCAAATTTGGGAATAGGTAGTGCTGAAGGGGCTATATATGTGCTCTCTAATGCACTGATGATGTAACTTTAAATTATTTATCCAATTATTGGCTGCTGAGGAAAATACCCAAAAGACCACATACCCTTTGACCCTGAAATTCCACTGTAGGAAAGGAAGATAAGCATTTAAATAGCACCTACTATGCGCCAGGGATTACACTGAGCTCTTTTTTATAAATATCATCTCATTTGATTCTGACATATAACCATGGGAAGTAGATCTTTTTATTATCCCCATTTTACAGGTGAGAAAACTGAGGTAGAAAGAAGTTAAATTGCTTGCCCAGCTTCACACAGCTAATAAGTGTCTGAATCTATATTTGAATTCAGATATTCCTCAAGCCAACATTCTCTGTCAACTGGGTCTCACTGAGTTGCCTTAATATCGAGGAACCTGGAATCAGGAAGACATGAATTTAAATCTTGCCTCATATCCTATCTATGTGACTCTTAGCAAGTTACTTAACTTATTTGCTTCTATTTCCTCAACTGGAAAATTGGATTGGTAATAAAACCTACTTCTTGGGATTATTGTGAGGCTCAAATGAGATAATATTTGTGTATGTCTTTGCATATATCTCAAATTAGTTAATATATTTAAAAATTTATACACATTAATATAAACATTAATATTTTGTATATGTATTATCTCAAATGAGAAAATATTTGTATGTCTCTCATGAGAAAGAGAAAAAGAGAAAAGAGAGACAAAGGTCAAAGAAAAAAGAAAGATTGCATTTATCCAAAATTATTTATAACAATAATTGTAATAATAGTAAATATCTAGAAATAAACTAAATACCCATCAAATATGGAATGATTACATAAATTATTCAGTATTTTACATGACATAAAGCAATATGATTATGTTCTAAAAATTAAGAATATTCTAAACAAAGAAAAACATGAGAAGACTTAACCTGACTCATAGTGAAATTAATAAAAAAAGGAAATCAATACACACAGTGATCAGAATAATGTAAATCAAAATTATAATCAATGTAAAAAAAACTAAAAAAAATTTAAAACCAACATTGTTCTCAAAGAGTAGATATAACAAGGTACTTCCCTCTACTTCTTTGCATAGATAGTTTTATTATTATGAAACACTGAATATCCTGTCAGATACTTCTCTTTTGTCAGTTTTACTGAAAATGCTTGCTATAAAGAATAATTCCTTGGAAAGGCAAGGAAACAATGGGAAATGTAGATATTGAAAACACAATATATCAAAATTAGTTTACTTTAAAATGTTTAAAGGATTATGATGTAAGGAAGATATTTTCTAAAGCAATAGTTTTCACCTAGAACAAGTAAGTATGGTGAGAACTTAAGCCAGAAATGTTGATTTACAATAAATAAAACTCAACATGATTAGAATTAATTTTGTTGAATAAATTAATTAAATTTCATTAAAGAAAAATCTTACATATATACCAGGATTCTAGATGTAGAGCTGGCAGCAACCCATCATCTCATCTTACCCGCATATTGCATTGATGACAGAATAAAGAATCAGAGAGATGATTAATAAATATTAGAGTAAGGATTTGGTTTTCCAGATCTGGATCTCAGACTCCGGATTCAGTATTTTTTAAATGCACTAGTCAGTAGGCAATACAGTGGAAAGAGCATTAGATATGAAATTAGGAATACTCCAGGTTCAAATGGTAGTTGTGATGCTGGGCAAGTCACTTAACCTTACTTTACTCTTCTTTAAATAGGGATAATAAGGGCAACTGTCTAATAACATAGTTGCGAAGATAAAATGAAATAATATTTGTAAAGCACTTTACAAACTTTGAAGTGTTTCATAAATGCTAGCTATTATTATTCATTATTACAGTACATAGGACATATCTTCCAATACTAATGTATGGGGATTATATGAGAAAGATTGATGACCAAATTATATTCTTTGAACTTTTCTATATTCCTGATTTCTATTGACTATCCAATCAAGAGGAGAAAAAAATCAAATTATTGCTTTTTTCAGTTGTGTTTTTATAAATGACTTGATAATACTAATTTAAGTAAATGGCAGTGACAAATGTTATCATTCCTTGAAAGATGGCTTACCTGTTTATTTTTAAATTTTGACATGCTTTAGATAAAAGAAAACAAAAAGCCTTCTGGTTGAATGACTTAGAGGTCATTAAAGATGTACAACTATTTCACCTTCATAGATCTTTTTTGTTAGGATAGTTTCCACCAGTTTTAGGGTAGGATACTGAAAATAGACATGTAAACCTGTTTTTGTTTACTTTTGTATCTGGCTCATAAAATTAGTAATGATTATATGTGTAAATCATTAGCCATTCTAAATAATATATATAACATGGACATGTGTATAAGAGTTTCCCATACAAAATTATGCTGCAAATGAGAAGTTTTATAAGATTTTTATCAGAGAACTGAGCATTGCAACCTAGAATATTTCCTAAAGCCATCAAAGAAAAGTGTAAGAAATGGCACCTATCCCATTGTGCATAAATACCTACCCAAACCTGAACCCTTATTAAACATTTCTATAAAAGCAATTAATGGTCAGGAAATTACAAAAGACCTGGATACCTTGTAGGCATGAGGTAAAAAAATATACATTATAATATGAGGGTATTTTGTACAATTATTGCAGATAAAAGTCCAATATGGAATATTCAAAAGGATTAAATTCATTTTGATTTTGATTCATCTATGTTTTTATTTACTAACAAAACTTGGCTTTGGATTAACATATAAATAATCACGCACACACACATATATATCAAGAGAGATCTATATATCTATATAAAACATATACCTATAAATTTACAAATACTGTATACAGGTGTGTATATTTTTAAATATACATATATGGATAGAAATAGGATTTGTGATTTCAATGGTATAGATAACTCCCAGGAGAGGAAACTTCCTCTACTCTCTGCAAGTCATCTGTCACTTCAAGAAGCATTTATTATGTTTCTTCTACATACTTCTAGCTGAAGATACAAAGTAATCATCCCATATTGTTGCAAAAATGACTTACTCAAGGTCACTTAGCCCTTCCATGTCTCAGAGACAAATATAAACGGGATGGTATTCTAAAGAGCATTTTAAAAGTAGAAGAGCTCTGAGATTTTTGACTCATCTCAACTCCATGGTTTAGGGATGAGGAATCTGAGACTGAAAGCCTGAGAAGCTAGTTAGCAGCAGAGGCAAGATCTCTTTTTTCCACTCCTGAAAGACGTAGTCTCATCAGGACTTTGCAGAGAATTTGATTACAAGCACAAACCTTCATCTGTCTGCTAAATAAGTTGTCACCATTCAGAATAACAGTTCTTACACTCCACATTCTGATATTGACTTAAATGAGCCCAAGCGTGGTGATGCAGCTCAATCCAAGCTTTGAAATATTAGCAAGCAAATCTGTAATCAAGATTTCCATTTGCAATTGCTCACACTTTTATGAAATGAAACATTTTCTGGTTAAAATTTTATGCATACGCTACTAGCAACAGAGGGGCTCGTCTCTAATAACCCCTTCTCCCATATATTCTAAAAATATTTTTCTTTAGTTTGAAAATAACACTTTACCTCTTAAAAATAAAGAATGTGCAGAGATGGAGCACTCTCCCTCTCAAAATGTATGCATGCCTAGAGTGCAATTATCCACTTAAAAAGAAAAACCCTCAGAACTGCAGAGAACAGCAAATATCTGCAATATCCTTGAATAGAACCACAATTTATCCATTATAGCTAAGTGCTCGAGGGCTACTTTTAATTTTATACATGTTTGTTGAACTAGGCAACACTGCAGGATTTGGAGCAGCGGCGCCCCCAACTGGAAGAACTGATTACTGCGGCACAGAATCTGAAAAACAAGACCGGCAACCAAGAGGCCAGAACAATCATTACTGATCGCAGTAAGTGGTGTTTCCACTGCCCTGTAAAACTGAAGGCAAGATGCCTGGGAAGTTAAAGTCAGAATGCTGATAGTGTTGAGTCTGTTGTGTGTTTTTTCTTCAGGAATCTAAACATTTTCAGCATAGGTAAAACTTGCTAAATAAACACTAAATTATTTCTATTTAGAATTATCCAATTAGATTTAGTCATTAAATTTTATATTTAATTTGTGATGAAAATAATAAAATTATAATTAGAATATTTCTAATTAGTCCTCTTGGACTACTAGGTTTTCTATACTTGGGGGTCCCTTTTTACTAAGGCTGATTCATAGCTTTGATTTCCCTCCAGGTCTTATATTCTCCTGCCCAAACTTCCCATTCTTCCTTCTGGAACCACCCCTAAATACACACACACACACACTCACACTCTCCCTCCTTCCCCCCCCATCTCTCTGTCTCTCTTTCTCTCCCCCTCTCCTTTTACAAGGCCCCAGAAATATCAATCATTTGGTCCTCATAATCCTGTGACATAGGCAATGTTATTATCCCTATTTTATAAGAGAAGTGACTGAGACAGAGAGCATTAAAAGACTCTTTCAGGGTCACATAGCTCATGTATCTGAGATGGGATTTGAACTCAGATCTTCTTGACTCCAAGTCTATCCACTATTCCACCTAAGTCCCTCCTCCCTTATCCATCATCACTCAGCAAATTTGAACTCCTTTGAGGTTTATTTCCATCTATTCTCATCACCATATCTAGATCCTTGTTCCTTTTATCTATAAATGACTAGGTGATTCTCTTCTCTTCTTATATATTTATAATCATGCCTTTCCTGTTCAGTGGCCTCATCTTTAGTGACCTCTTTATCTCTCATCAGATGCCCAGGACTCTTGGTGTAGCAGCCTCCTTCCTCATTCCCCATCAAATCTATCTTTATTGTCTCTACAGAATCAGAGATACCATCCGCCCCTCATAGAGATGGTCTTCCCTTTGGTCTCCCTATGACCTCACCATGTTTTATGATCTTGAACGTTGAAATTCTATTTTCTAAGCAGTCTTTTTGATCATTTGATCTCAGTTCTTCTAAACCTACTCCTTATTCACACAATGACATCCAGTCCCTCTATATAACCCAGCTTTCCCAATCATGCCATCCTCCCCCCCTTTTTTTTTATTTGTGCCTTTGTTAATACCTTTCATATTCTTGGCTCTCTAATTATCCATTCCAACTATGCAATGTCCTTGACTCCTACATCCCTTGTTTCTTTGTCTTTCCTCTATTTGCACTCTAGCTGTTTGTATATCCAGACCATTCCCATTTTCTGATTTCCTCACTCTTATCTCCCAGCTAAGGAATTCTACTATATCCTCTTAAATCCTTAGCTAATCTCAGGGTCTTCTTTACTGTGAAATGTTTGATCATTTGTCCTAATGTGTTTTATGTCCCCTGCTTGATATCTCAAAATCTGTGTCTTCACACATTCTCTCTGCCTTTGTGCCATTCCAGGGTTAACCCTTTTATATTCCATCATCTTGAGACTTTCTCAAATTTTGTAGGATCAAATCACCAAAAGTATCCTATCAATAATGTTGCTCCCATCTGTTTCTGAAAGGCTACAATATCGTGAACTGTTAATTATATCAGAAGATTGACTCCAGAGGAATAGGATAAAGTATAGAGATAGCAAATAAAACACTCAAAGAAAATTTCAGAGAGGTAGGAAATCTGATGTTTCATCAATCTCCAGGAACCTTTCTAGAAGGTGCTATTACAGAGCAGTTCTGCAGTAGTATATCCACAGCAGAAGTGTTGAAGGAAACCCAAGGCATTCCTGTTCTTCCCCCAAAATGTGAAAACTTAGTAAGAAAGGCACTTTCCAAAAAACAAATCAGAGGACAAAGCTCCACCATAGTAACAGGTTTCAATAGACTAATGTTGAAATTCTGCTCCTCTTCTGATCAAAATCTCCAACCATTCTTTCTGCCTCCATATGACCTCTAAGATCAGTTCAGGTTAAGCAAAATGCAGTTCCTGTTCTCAAGGAGTAAATATCACAACTGGAGGGAAAACATGGAAATAAGAATGAATATAGAAGACATAGACAGAGTTGGATGGAAAGTAATTTCAGCAGCAAGGCACTAGCAGATAGGGAGAACTAGACAGGCTGGTGCTTGTAAAAGCTCAGATTTGAGCTGTGTCTTGAAGGCAGAAAGGGAAATAAAGAGGGGGGAGCAGAAAATTCCAAGTATATGGGATAGATAAAATCATGTTTGAGGAACTGCAAGTAAGTGGGATCACTAAGTCTTTGAGTGCATGGAAGACTGTCAGTTTCGAAAGGAGAATGGAATCCGGTAATGAAGAACTTTAAATGCCAAATGGAGGATTTTATATTTGATCCTGGAGGAAATAAGAAAATTACTGGACATCATTGATTTAGGGAATGGAGAGCATGAAATGGTCAGACCTAAGACTTAGAAAAACCTTCTCAGTAGCTAGAGGAAGGATGGAGTTGGGAGGAACTTTTGAAACAAGAAAAACAGTTGCAAAGATTTTGTGACTTTCCAGATGAATAGGAATGAGAGCCTACACTAGAGTAGGTGATAGAAAGGATTTTGTGAAGCTACCAAATGATGAGATTTGGTAATAGATTGTTTTTAATAGAGTAAGTGAGTGAAGAGTTGAAGATGACACCAACATTGCAAGTCAAGATAATGGGGAAGATGGTAGTTTCCTTGACAGTAAATGAGACCTCATTCAGAGGAAATATGGCCAACCTGTATCTGATTCTGGACCACTCTGTTTAAATTCTGAGAAGCTGTTTCTCTTATAAATTCTAACCTTATAAATTCTAACCAATTCCTCTATTTCTTCAATGCCATTTCTCTCTGTCTCCTTCTGGAGCTTGCCCTTTCTACCATTTCCACACTCTCTTATCTTTATTCTCTCATTATGTACTGGCTCCTTCCTCTCTGCTTAAAACTTGTTCAGGTTTTGCCTAGCTTAATTTTTTTTACCTGACGTTGCCATCATTCCATGGACCTCAATACCTCTCTTCCCATTTACCATCATGCTCTTTTTGAACTTTCTGCTTCTACTTCCTTACTACCCACTTACTCCTCAGTCCCTTGAAATCTAATTTCCAGTGTCATCATTTTATTGACACTTTTTCCAAGGATTAAAAGAGCTAAATTTATTGACTTTTTCTCATTATCTATTGCTTTCAACTCTGTTGACTACTCTTCTCTCTTGGGTTTTGTTCTAACTCTCTGACCATTTTTTCTATTGTTTTTGCTTAGTTTTGTTCTTATTTTCAGTTATATCTAACTCTTCATGACCCTATTTGGGATTTTCTTGTTGAAGATATTAGTGTAGTTGACCATTTCCTTCTCAAGCTCATTTTACAGATGAAAAAATGTAGCAAAAAATTAAGTGATTTGCCCAATGTCATGCAGCTAGTAAGTTTCAGAGGCCAAATCTGTACTCAAGATAGAGTCTTCCTGACTCCAGGTCCTACACTCTATCCATTGTATCACCTAGCTGACCCAATATCATTTACTCTTTAATTCATTACCAATTCCTTTTCTTATGCATAGACATCCCCAAAGTCTCTGTCTTAAGTCTCCTTTCTCTATAATTCCTGTCCATATTATCTTATTTAATTATTCTTGGACTACTAAATCTAAAGATCTAGCCCCAAACTTTCATTTCATTTCTTTTCCCCTTTCTCTAGCTGCCTGCTAGGCATCTATCCTTGAATATATCTCATCTCTCCTCAGAATCAGTACATAAAAACTCTAATTCATCATCTTCTTCATCCCCAACTTTCCTCCTCCTAAATCCTTTATTTTTCTTGATAACATCACCATCCTTTCAGTCATGCTGAAAGCTGATACTCATTTTAAACTCTTTTCTTCTTAATATTCTATAATCATCCATTTGCAGACTCCTATTGATTCATCTCTCTTGGCTATCCCTTATTCAACATTCATATCACCTAACCCTTGGTTCATACCCTTATCATCACTCAACTGAATTATTATAATCATCTCCAAATTGGTATCTCTGCCTCCAGTCTATCCCCTCTCACATCCATTCTTCAAACAGCTGCAAAAATAATTTCCCAAAGAACACAGATAACAGTGTCATGCCCCCTCTAATTTTTTTTTTCAAATGGCACCTTTTTGATTCTCAACTAGAATCAAATTCTCCTCAGCCTGCTGCTACATTCCAGCTCCAACCTCCCTTTCCAGACTTATTTCATGATCCTCCCTTTTACAACTGTATTCCAATGAAACTCAACTACTAGATTTTTTCAGGAATCTAAATGCTGTCTATTACTTCCATGCATTTGTATAAGTCATGCCCCTTTGTCTAAAATAAACTCTTTCTTCATCTACTTCATGTTCCTTCTTACCCTCTAGGACGCAGTTTGGTGGCCAGCTCCTTTTTGAGACTTTTTGCCACACCTGAGTGTGCTCTCCACTCATCACATCAACTATTGCTAAAGAACATTATCTGGGACTCTCTTTCGTCCCATCATCTCTGAACTTATACTTATTTAGCAATGAGAGCAAAGACTCTGTTTTGTTTTTGCCCTTGAATCCCCTTAGCACAGTGTCTTATATTTGCTGGGCAATTGAGGTTTTTGCAAATTGAATAAATTTGTAGTTATATCTAATTTAATTAGAAAGATTACCTATAATGCAGATTTTACACTTTCTACCTCTTCCCTGAAGCAGCTATGCTTCAGAGGCATCCTAATCACTTGAAAGCTTCTTTTCTTGCTAAGATCTGTATCACCTATCTCTTATCTTTCCCTCACTATCCATCTCTCTCTCTCTCTCTCTCTCTCTCTCTCTCTCTCTCTCACTACAGAAGATATGATCTTATCTACAAATGTTTAAGATGGAGATAGATGTTTAAGGGTTTTCTCCTGTTTAGCATATGTGTATATATGCATACATGTATGTATTTATATCTATCTATGTGTGTTTATATATGTGTGTGCATCCCTTTATAAATGAGACTAGGACACAATACTAATTCTGACCTTCTAACTAAACAGTGCTATATCTTGGGCTTTTATTCCTCAGAGTTCCTTTTCTAAGACATGATTTGTCTGAGGATAAAATTGCATCTGTGAAATAAGGAACCTCATTATAATGGGATTCTACTGTACTTCAAATAAAGAAGCATACACAGACAGTGTTTCAAATCCTTGTTTAATTCCAAGTTAGCCATTTAGGATGTGATATAATCTCTGATTAGTCATCTTTCTTTTTTCTTTTCCATTTTTGGTCTTGAATTTACTGATTAAAATACTTGCTGATTCAAAAAGGTGTTAAGAAGGAACCAGTTTAGCTCTCTCTGCATTTGTTTCTGATTTGGGAAAAGACATTGGCAGATGAGAACTGATTCCAAGCTTAGAATCATTTAGAGATCACATGGATCATCCAAATCAGAAAATTTTTTTGTTTATCCAAAATGAATCTTCATAGGATTCTTTTTCAATTCTAGTTAACATCTAAGGACCATAATGATATAATTGGAGATAAAATATTATTCACTGGGAATAAATTAGATCCCTTTGCAAATATTCTTAACTCATTCTTGCCTCCATCAAAAAAAAATACTTCAAAAAGTATCTAACATAAACAAAGGGAATTACTTCCACATGAGGAGACTTTGATTAAAGAATGAATGAATGAATCACAGAGCATTTAATAAGTTCTTACTGTGCTAAGTACTGGGGCTACCCATAAAAAGTGGGAACAATCCTTCACATTGGGGAGTTCACATTCTAATGGGAAAGATAAGAGATAAAACGCATCAACTACAAGTCAAATGGAAATATTCAGCTGTTTTTAGGGTGTTGCAACAAAACGGATTATAATGCATCTGTTTCAATATCATTTCCACAGATACCATATGAGAGTTGGCCAGCTGAACCATTTGAAAGTGCCAAGGATTTTGGTAGCAAGGGCTTTCTTTTCTCTGTCTTCAGTAGTTTTGATTGCTAAGGGGATAGGAGCTTGTTAGAGCCTTTGGGGGGAGAAGAGTCCCAAAGGCTCAGACCAGGGTCAGAGGGTCCCTTAGATAGGAATGAGAAAAAAGACCACAGAGATAAGAGGTCAGAAGGGCCACATAGCTGGTAGCTAATGCAAGCAAAGTTTATTGAATAGGAATAGGGTTTACAAAGAAAAAAAAAACACAGGAATGAGGGAATGGGGGGGGGTGGCATGAGTACATGTGAGATTCAGCAAGTTCATGGTTAAATAATGGGTACCAAAACATATTCTGTCCGAAGATTGTTTTTTCTGGCCATCTGTGCCACTTCCTAAGATATTCAGTCTATAGGGGAGATGTTTTCATTCCAACCTTTGTCCTTAGACCTGGAATATTATTTCCAAAGTTTGGCCATTTTCCTAATTTCTGAAGTCCAAACTTGGTTAGTCTCTGTCAAGAGCTACAAAACCCACAGAAGCAACTGCCAAGTGTTTTTGCCCAGCAATTGCTTCTTAATATGATGGCATAGGGTAGGGAGTGAGCTCCTAACCAACAAAGTAAATCTCACCCTTACAATTTGATTTATTACTGAGGAAGGTCTATTTGGTTCATTTTTTTACTGTTGAGAAAAGAATATTTTGTTGTTTTATGACAATCCATATATACTTTGATTTAATTCTAAAATTTTGAATCTGTGCCTAATAATTTTGAAACCTATTTAGGAGGCAAACTAAATAATTAGGAGGTAAAATTGCCCAACTGCTTTTCATCTAAAAGAGATCTAAAATAATTATTATATCTGTAGTCAGGCACATTGCCATAATATTAATATATTACCCCTAAATGGTCAAGAAAACACTTTCTGGTGTTATCATAGAAATTGACATTTTAGAAATTCTCACGAGAAATTTAAAATTCACATTTCCTCTGTCTCTTCCTTATTGGTTGGTAACATAAATGCTACAATTTTAATTATACTATCACAAATGTTAGGACTCAATATCTCTCCTTTAGTAAGCATTTATAGAAGTTAAGAACATATATACTTAAGCACCATGTGCCTTGAGACTATGCTATATTCTGTGTATACAAAGACAAAAATAACTGCTGCCCTCAAGGCACTCTGCCAATAGGGAAGACTCAATAGCTTTTTTGGTAATCATAACATAGAACACTCCATCTTTAGGCCTGGAGGTCTTTTCCATTTCAGTTTTGATTCACTTTCTAGGGGAAAATAGCTAGGAGAGAATCAGACACATTTAATCGGTTTCGTAATAATGACTGAAAATTAAGACAGTCCTTTTGAGAGGCAGTTTGTTAAAGTAAGAAAGAAAATTAAATTTGGAGGCAGAAAACTGTAGTTCAAACCCCTACTACTTACTGTTTATGTGACATTGGGTAATTAAAACTCTTTGAATCTAGGTCTCTTCCTCTGTAAAATTGAAGGCTTCAGATTTGTTGATTTTCAAGTTATTCTTTCAGCTACACATCCCATGGTCTAATTTTGAATTTTAATTATTATGCTTGTCAAAGCAATTGAACATTGATATATGCTCCTTTTAGGGAGGAAGACTCTTAGGGGGTTAAACAGACTCCTTCAGCATGTATATGATTCCCTTGCTAGATAATATAATAATATGGCAGAGAAAAATCTTTTAATACATTTCCTTAACACTTACCTTAATGCTCAATAATGAGCATTGCATAAATGGTATAGATGATTATTTATTCCAAGGATGACACCAAGAAGGCCTAGTTTTCTACTATAAATCCTTGAAGTCAGATTAAAAGAGAAATATGGCACATAGAAAACCACATATTAACATTATACTTATCCTACCTTTCTATTTTTTATTTCCTTTAATATTTTTGTTAAATATTTCCTAATTATATTTTAAACTGGTTCAGGCTTCACTGGAAAGTATTGTAAGGTATGCCCAACATGATATAATTTTGTGCGTGTCTACCTCCAAAAGGAGGTTTAGTTTGCATTAGCACTACTTGACTAATTTCTAAATCATAGTGCTCTGAAATTGTGACTGAATTTCCCAAGATCATTAGCTCCTAAATAAGTTGCATAACTACTAAGAAACTGAATAACTATCCCACTTGTGAGTTACCTATGCATCATACTTAAGAAATATCTAAAATATGCAATTTTTAAAATGCAGATTTGAAAGTAGCACATAGAAATCTCACATTGTATTCCACAAATGAAAATTTATTTTCAGTATTTCTTTTCACAAAAGAAAAGAATAGCTAGCTATTCATTGTAAAGCCTCCAATCAACATTGCTAAATATTTTCCATTTTACTCTACAAAGTATTTTCTTCCATAGAGCATTGATGGGTTTTTCCTCATACTTCACATAGTGTAAAATAAAATTTGAGTGACCAAAGTGTGTTTGCATCTTGCTGCTAATGCCTAGTGATTTGAATTGTTCTGCTTTCTTGTTCCTGTGCCTTTTAAGATTGCCTTTATGAATGTCTCTGGCTTAATGGAAAGATTCTAATCCAAATCGCCCCCCAAAATCATTTTCTTGAAAGCAAGTGTCTATTGTGATGTGTCATTTGCTTATTAAGAACCCAAGCTTGAATGCTACCTTGGAGCTGTGATTAGGCTCACTAAGAATGGTATTGAGACTTTCCTGACAAGACATGTTTATCTAAACAATGTCATTTGCAGTCCTTTGGCACTGCAGTATATCTCTCCATTTGAAATCTTTGAAATGGGAAGGAAATTCAATACTCATAAAATTCCAATAGTTTTTTAAATAGAATTTTCTTTGTATAGATTGAGTCTTTCCCTTGAAAGGGACAGAAATGAAATAGCAACTCATAAAAACGAATCCCCTTATTTGAAGGTTTTCCCCTGCTTCATTATCTCTATGAAATTGACGGAAATGAAATACTTAGGAAGAACTCAGATAAAGTAAAACTTGTTTAATATGTATGGAATCTTATATTAAAATATTTTTTTCCTCCCAGGTAAATCGTGCTTTATAACATTGTACATCTGGGAAAATCTATACATAGTAATTAAATTCTATCTAGAGGAAATCAAGTAAAGAAATCCCTTGGCACTGGTAATACCCTTGGTAAAATCTCACTGTGAGTGGTTAGCTTCACAGGAATGTGTATCACTCTGTGTGCCTGCCCCCATGATTTTCATTGTCTTGTCCAGGTTGTTTATTTGACTATAATCTGTTTGTAATCAGCTTGGTTAGTTAGAGAGTGAATTGTATTTTAAATGAGGTCAAATGATAAGTATTGAGCTCTTTGCAGTGACTGTTGTTGTTTTTTTTAATTGCTGCCCAGTCTTCCTTGTATTGAGTTTGTTTCAAAAACCTTAGTCACTCTTTCCAGCTCCTATCTCAAGGGAATTGTAATATTGGACTCAAACTTTTTATACCTAGGAGCAATTAAGGCACAAAGAGGTCAAGATCACATCTTTTGGCATTTCCAAAAAGTAAACCAAAAAGCATTTAGGCATAAGTATAGCCTAAGTATGGCCTTAAAGAGCTTGGTGGTGTAGTAGATAGATAGAGTATAGGGCATGAAGTCAGAAAACTTCATCTTCCTAAGTTCAAATCCAACCTAAAATACTTAATGTGTGACTTTGAGCAAGTCATTTAACTCTGCCTCCGATTCCTCAGCTATAAAATGACCTGGTAAAGAAAATGACAAACCACTCTAGAATCTTTACCAAGAAAATTCCAAATGGAATTAGCAAGAGTGGGTCAGAACTGAAAAATAAGTTTAATTTATTTCACATTTAACATAAGTGAAGAAGTCTTTCCTGCCATCTTGGATTGGAATCCCTAATTGAATCCAGTCCATTCTACCCAGTATTCCTTAAGCACCTACTGGATGCAAAGCATTTTACTGGGTGTTAAAGTTATAATGTCCTAAATTTCAACTTACTTCACTGAATCTCTCTCTCTCTCTCTCTCTCTCTCTCTCTCTCTCTCTCTCTCTCTCTCTCTGTCTCTCTGCCTCTCTCTCTCTCTCTTTAAAGGAGTTTAGCAGTGGGTCATATATAAAATGTAAAATAATTTTTATGTGAGAATTTATTTTTTAAGATCAATTTCAAGGTATCACTAACATATAGGTATCAGTTTATATGACTCCCTTATTCACTTTTGTCTTTCTTATAATTCATTCAATATCCATTCATGTATTAAATGCCAACTGTATGCAGAGCACTGTACTAGGCACTAGGAGAAAGATCCTAAATTTTTATAAGATACCTTCCCAGTCCACATGGCACTCACAACTTGTTTTACAATTGTTTTACCAGTGCTTCAGATCTATAAACCAGACTTCAAGTGTCTAAAATTATTGGTAGAATAGGAATTAAAATTCCTATTCTGAAATCAGTTTAATTCCATAAATATTTTATGAGTATCTTAAGTCTATACATTCTATAGAAGAGACATCTATAGGTAAAACAGCTCCCATTTCCATTTTGTAAAATTTTCAAACAAAAAGAATGAAATAATTTTAAAAGTACAGTGCAGCAGAATAAATCTAGGACTGACAGTGTTCGAAATCATGAATTTTCTACAAGTTTATGTGCATCCTGAACCAAAAAATTTACCAGTCACAATAGATAATGATTTTACTAGGTAAAATATTTTTTTACTAGGTTCACACAGGAGCCACTTAATCTGATTATCAGTTTCTTTGACTGTATAGCATAGATAATTTTGTATGTTCTATTTGTTTCACAGGCAGTTGTGAGAAAAAAACTTTCTGAACCTTATAATACTATATCAAGGGGGCAGCTGGGTGGCTCAATGAATTGAGAGCCAGACCTAGAGATGAGAGGTCCTGGGTTCAAATCTGACCTCAGACACTCCCCATCTGTGTGACCCTGGGCAAGTCACTTGACCCCCATTGCCTTGCCCTTACCACTCTTCTGCCTTGAAGCCAATACATAGTATTGACTCCAAGACGGAAGACAAAGATTTTTTTTTTTAAATACTATAACAATGTGAATTACTAGTATCATTGACCCAGTGACACAATATTATGGCCTGTTTCATACCTGCTTCTTTTATTTTTTAAAACTTGCTTTGGTTCAGAATTCTTTAAAAATATCCAATATTATTTGAAAAAGGGGTGAACATTTAAATACTTAAAGGGGAAAAAATCTCAATTTTTCACTTTAAAGGCTGATATATGGGAAATATAACAATGTTTGGGTAATAATTGGGGTTGCTCAACCATTTCTTTTTGCTCTTCGACCTACCATAGGCTTATTGCTAGATGGGTTTCCTGATACAGATGCTCTGTCTCCACTCTGGAAGGTAGTATTAAAGGGCCTGTAATTTCCTTTTTGTTTGCTCTAATCTTCCAGGCAGAGACAGCCCTTGTGACAAAATACCTCAGTATTAGATTTATCTCTGTTGCTCTCTTCTGTGAGGCGTTTTCACCTTTGGTTTCCTCCTCTCAAGTGTATTGCTAATAAATATGTCTACACCTACACATACTTTTAAAAAATATTTAAATCAAAGTTTAAAAAGAAATTTCCTCCTGCCAAGAGAAAAATGGCTTCAAGCTCCTTAGGGTCCATAATTGGGGTGGCGAGAGAGACCGAGAGCTCAGCATCTCAGCTTCCAACCCAACATACCTCTTGTGATTTGGCTGAAACAGACTCACCCCTCTAGCCTTGTCTCCTTCAAAGTGGCCACCTCTCTCTGAACTTTCGTTTTGCCAGCTCTACAATTTTCCATTCTCTTCTTCAGTTCTTTCAGTTGAATTTGATTCTTCATAGCCCCATTTGGAGTTTTGTTGGCAAAAATACTGGAGTGGTTTGCCATTTCCTTCTCCAAATCATTTTACAGATGAAGAGCTAAAGCAAAGAGGGTTAAATGTCTTGCCCAGGGTCACATAGCTACTAAGTGTGTGCGGTCAGATTTGATCTCAGCAAAATGAGTCTTCCTGACTCTGTACCTACTGTGTGCCCCTTTGCTGCCCCCATCTTCTCCTCATCCCTTTAGGAGCTGCTGTCTCATCAACTCAGTGAATTGTTTCAGGGAAAGATTGGCCTATTGTTATTTTTCCTTCCTGTCTGATTTGACCAAGAAACTAATTCATTCATACTTCATAAAGGCATTTCCTGGAATAGCCCCAGCTTTCAAATTTCCTTTAACATCATATTATTGGCTCATTTCCTCTGATTAGGTTCTGGCCTTTCCAGGGCCATTTCCTTATAGAGGGAAACTATCTTACTTTATAAAAATCCACATTTTTAAAGTTTGAAGATATGCATTAACTGGACATTTTAAATCAAATAATAAAGTCATTATATCTCTACAAAAAGAAATATATATATTACATACATATATGAAGACATTTATAAAATTCTTTCACACCAAAATTTGAAATAAACTGCTGTTTTTAACAGTTTAATTTTAAAAATTTCCTAATGAAATCATCACATCTCTTTCCAACTAAAGAACTCTATCCATATATTAAAAGTGAATTCAACCATATACAATCCCTAAGAATATCTATTACCTGTAGTTTAACCTCTTATAACTAAAAGCAGTTATCAAGATTTATATTTGCCAGGAAGCCAAAGGCAATCCCACTGTCCTGCATAGTGCATTGTCTATGCCAGTAGATGCTCATATACTAGATACCACAAGCATATGCCTTTGCATTAATTTATAGATTCCATGAGTGATTCTTGGTTTTTTCCTTTTCAACTTTTTTTCTTTTTCTTTTTTCCTCTTTAACCTTGACTTTCCATCTTAGAGTTGATACTGAATATTGGTCCCAAGGCAAAATAGCTGCAAAGGCCTAGGCAATTTGAGGTTAAGTGACTTGGCCAGGATCACACAGCTAGAAAGTGTCTGAGATCACATTTGAACCTAGGACCTCCAGTCTCCAGGCTTGGTTTTCTAACCACTGAGCTTCCTAACTGCCCCACAACTTTGTTTTTTCTTACTCTTCTCCAATGCCAATTCCTCCTTTCCTCTCTTTAAATAGTATCATTTGCTTACAGTTCAGTTTTCAGTCCTGTACTTTTTCCCCTCTCCCTTGAAGATTTCATTTGCTGATGCCTCCAGTTGTCAAGGTATAGTTGAAAAAGCACTAAATCCAAAGATAAAAACAAGAGTTTGGGCTCTGTTTTGAACACTTAGTAACTGCATGACTATAAACAAGTAACTTAATCTCATTGAGCCTCAGTTTCCCTTTCCATTACACAGAAAAGTGCATTTGTAGCCATAAAATATTATATAAATGTGAGTAATTATTATCATGATGCTGACCAAATCTTTTTATGTAGCACAACTTCCTCTACATTTTTGCTGTTCAATTCACATTTTTATGTAGCTATCTCAGTTTTGCCTAAAACTCAACAGGTCTAAAATGAAATTAATCTTTTTTCTTTCTGCTTCCACAATCCTTAAATCAGCTCCTCTTGGAACTATAAAACAGTATAACCCTAAGAAAATTAAGAGTCAGCAAAAGCAATTAGATGATATAGTACAGTAGTGTCAAATTCAAATAGAAACAGATCCCCAAGAGCTGCATGATAACTTGGAAAACCACAAATTAACATTACTTATATTAGATGGTATTTTTATTTCATTAACTGTTTCCCTAATTATTTTTTCATCTGGTTTAGGCTATACTCTGGAGTGCTGTGGATCATTTGTGGCTCTTTGTTATATTGGATAGAGTGGTATAACAGAACTGGAGCTAGAATCCATCCTCAGAGGACTAACTCTATGTGTGACCCTGGGCAAGTCATTTAACCTCTGTCAGTTTCAATTTATTCATCTGTATAATTGATGTACCTATCTCCCAGGAGCCTTGTGAGGATCAAATGAGAGGATACTTGTAAAGTTACAGCCTTATATAAGTGCTAGCAGCTATTTCATTGTTAATATTATTATAACATTATCATTATTAATCTTTTCAGTTTTGTATTGCCCCAGCATCTGACATAATGCTCATTACACGGGGTGTTTAAACAAAAAGTTTTGTTTTAAATAAAATTGAATTTACTTGTACATCAAAGGCAAGTTTGGCTGCTCCCCAAAGTGGGAAGATTAGACAATTACTGGGTCATAAAAATTTTAAGTTTAGTTGGATTTATTACTCAATCCATTTGAGTACCCTGCAATGATCCACATCCTATTTCCTAGTAGATGATATTTCTGATTTTGCTGTGGCCAAAAACTTCATCCATTCCCTACTGATCAGAAACCTGATGCTGAGTTTCTCCATACTTTGGTCAGATGACAAACATAAAATTAAATCTGCTAAAAGCACTGGTGGACCTATACTAAGAACCTTTCCATGTTAGTAAGATTTTGCTCCACTGGCCCAGCCTTTAAGAGCCAAGGGTCACTACTATATCATGAGAACACATCAGAGGAACATTTTATGGAAGAACTTAACTTTATTTCATAAGATCATTGGAATAGACACACCTAAAGAGAAGATGAGGGTAATACAAGGTATCCTTATATTGTATTTTCTGCCCCTTTTATCTATAAAATATCTGTAATCATATCTTCTCTCTGAATCACTATAATAACTGTAAAAGAAATAATGTATGTAGTGGTACTTTTAGTTCTTATAAAGAAAATTCTATACAATTTTAAGAGATTATTGTTGTTATTATGTAGATAAAGTTTCAACTCTTAAAAAGACAGTCAAATCAATGTTTTCATGAAAATCAGCCTCACTAAGCACTGCTCTGATTATATGTCATTTTCCTCTTCTTATTTCCTAAAAATATTGAAGGTTGTTGTGCATTGTATTTCTTTTTTTTTAATTTTATAATATTTTATTTGATCATTTCCAAGCATTATTCATTAAAGAAAAAGAACATTTTCTTTTCCTCCCCCCACCCCCCATAGCTGACACGTGATTCCACTGGGTATCACATGTGTTCTTGATTCGAACCCATTGTCATGTTGTTAGTATTTGCATTAGAGTGTTCGTTTAGAATCCCTCCTCTGTCATGTCCCCTCAACAGCTGTAGTCAGGCAGTTGCTTTTCCTCGGTGTTTCTACTCCCACAGTTTATCCTCTGCTTATGGCTAGTGTTTTTTCTCCTTGATCCCTGCAGATTGTTCAGAGACATTACACTGCCACTAATGGAGAAATCGTTCGATTGTACCACAGTGTATCATTCTCTGTGTACAATGTTCTCCTGGTTCTGCTCCTCTCGCTCTGCATCACTTCTTGGAGGTTGTTCCAGTCTCCATGGAATTCCTCCACTCTATTATTCCTTTTAGCACAATAGTATTCCATCACCAACATATACCACAGTTTGTTCAGCCATTCCCCAATTGAAGGGCATCCCCTCGTTTTCCAATTTTTGGCCACCACAAAGAGTGCAGCTATGAATATTCTTGTACAAGTCTTTTTCCTTATTATCTCTTTGGGGTACAGACCCAGCAGTGCTATGGCTGGATCAAAGGGCAGACATTCTTTTATCGCCCTTTGGGCATAGTTCCAAATTGCCCTCCAGAATGGTTGGATCAGTTCACAACTCCACCAGCAATGAATTAATGTCCCTACTTTGCCACATCCCCTCCAGCATTCATTACTTTCCTTTGCTATCCTGTTAGCCAATCTGCTAGGTGTGAGGTGATACCTCAGAGTTGTTTTGATTTGCATCTCTCTGATTATAAGAGATTTAGAACACTTCTTCATGTGCTTATTAATAGTTTTGATTTCTTTATCTGAGAGCTGCCTATCCATGTTCCTTGCCCATTTATCAATTGGAGAATGGCTTAGATTTTTGTACAATTGATTTAGTTCTTTATAAATTTGAGTAATTAAACCTTTGTCAGAGGTTTCTATGAAGATTTTTTCCCAATTTGTTGTTTCCCTTCTGATTTTAGTTACATTGGTTTTGTTTGTACAAAAGCTTTTTAATTTGATGTAGTCAAAATTATTTATTTTACATTTTGTGAATCTTTCTATGTCTTGCTTGGTTTTAAAGTCTTTTCCCTCCCAAAGGTCTGACTTGTATACTATTCTGTGTTTACCCAATTTACTTATGGTTTCCTTCTTTATATTTAAGTCACTCACCCATTTTGAATTTATCTTGGTGTGTGAGGTGTTGATCCAAACCTAATCTCTCCCACACTGTCTTCCAGTTTTCCCAGCAGTTTTTATCGAATAGTGGATTTTTGTCCCAAAAGCTGGGATCTTTGGGTTTATTGTATACTGTCTGGCTGAGGTCACTTGCCCCCAGTCTATTCCACTGATCCTCCTTTCTGTCTCTTAGCCAGTACCAAATTGTTTTGATGACTGCTGCTTTGTAATATATTTTAAGGTCTGGGACTGCAAGGCCCCCATCATATGTGTTTTTTTTTCCATTATTTCCCTGGATATCCTTGATCTTTTGTTATTCCAAATGAACTTTGTTATGGTTTTTTCTAAATCAGTAAAGAAATTTTTTGGGAGTTCAATGGGTATGGCACTAAATAGATAAATAAGTTTGGGTAGGATGGTCATTTTTATTATATTGGCTCGTTCTATCCATGAGCAGTTAATGTTTTTCCATTTGTTCAGGTCTAGTTTTAGTTGTGTGGTGAGTGTTTTGTAGTTGTGTTCATATAGTTCCTGTGTTTGTCTTGGGAGGTAGATTCCTAGGTATTTTATTTTGTCTAAGGTGATTTTGAATGGGATTTCTCTTTCTAGTTTTTGCTGCTGAGCTGTGTTGGAGATATATAGAAATGCTGATGACTTATGCAGGTTTTTTTTGTATCCTGCAACTTTGCTAAAGTTGTTGATTATTTTGATTGGCTTTTTGGTTGAATCTCTAGGATTCTTTAAGTAGACCATCATGTCATCTGCAAAGAGTGATAACTTGGTCTCCTCCTTGCCTATTTTGATGCCTTCAATTTCTTTTTCTTCTCTAATTGCTACTGCTAGTGTTTCTAGAACAATGTCAAATAATAGAGGTGATAATGGGCATCCTTGTTTCACTCCTGATCTTATTGGGAATGCGTCTAGTTTATCCCCATTGCAGATGATATTAGCTGATGGTTTTAGATATATACTGTTTATTATTTTTAGGAACAACCCTTCTATTCCTATGCTTTCTAGTGTTTTTAATAGGAATGGGTGTTGTATTTTATTAAAGGCTTTTTCTGCATCTATTGAGATAATCATGTGATTCTTGTTGGTTTGCTTATTGATGTGGTCAATTATGTGGATGGTTTTCCTAATATTGAACCAGCCCTGCATCCCTGGTATAAATCCTACTTGATCATGGTGGATGACCCTTCTGATCACTTGCTGGAGTCTTTTTGCTAGTATCCTATTTAAGATTTTTGCATCTATATTCATTAGGGAGATTGGTCTATAGTTTTCTTTCTGTTTTTGACCTGCCTGGTTTTGGAATCAGTACCATGTTTGTGTCATAAAAGAAGTTTGGTAGAACTCCCTCTTTGCTTATTATGTCAAATAGTTTTTATAGTATTGGGGTTAACTGTTCTCTGAATGTTTGATAGAATTCACTGGTGAATCCATCAGGCCTGGGGATTTTTTCTTAGGAAGTTCTTTGATGACCTGTTGGATTTCATTTTCTGATATGGGATTATTTAAGAATTCTATTTCTTCTTCTGTTAGTCTAGGCAGTTTGTATTTTTGTATATATTCATCCATATCACCTAAATTGGTGTACTTATTGCCATATAATTGGGAAAAGTAATTTTTAATGATTGCCTTAATTTCCTCTTCATTAGAGGTGATATCCCCCTTTTCATCTTTGATGCTGTTAATTTGCTTTTCTTCTTTCCTTTTTTTAATTAGATTGACCAGTACTTTGTCTATTTTGTTTGTTTTTTCAAAGTACCAGCTTCTTGTCTTATTTATTAAATCAATAGTTCTATCACTTTCGATTTTATTAATTTCTCCCTTAATTTTTAGGATTTCTAGTTTGATTTTCTGCTGGGAGGTTTTAATTTGATCATTTTTTTTGAGTTTTTTATTTGCATTTCCAATTGATTGATCTCTGCTCTCCCTAGTTTGTTAATATATACACTTAGGGATATGAATTTACCTCTGATTACCGCTTTGGCTGCATCCCAAAAGGTTTGAAAGGATGTCTCGCCATTTTCATTTTCCTCGATGAAATTATTAATTGTTTCTATTATTTCTTCTCTAAATGATTTTGGAGTATCATATTGTTTAATTTCCAATTAGTTTTTGATTTGGTTTTCCATGTACCATTACTGATCATTGTTTTTATTGCCTTGTGATCTGAAAAGGCTGCATTTATTATTTCTGCTTTTCTGCATTTGTGTGTCATGTTTCTGTGACCTAATGTATGGTCAATCTTTGTGAATGTGCCATATGGTGCTGAGAAGAAGGTGTATTTCTTTTTATCCCTATTTATTTTTCTCCATATGTCTATTAATTCTAATTTTTCTAAGATTTCATTCACTTCTTTTACCTCTTTCTTATTTATTTTTTGATTTGATTTATCTAAATTTGATAATGGTTGGTTTAAGTCTCCCACTAATATGGTTTTACTGTCTATTTCTTCCTTCAATTCTACTAGTTTCTCCATTATAAATTTGGGTGCTATATTACTTGGCGCGTACATGTTGATTAGTGATATTTCCTCATTATCTAAAGGCCCTTTTAAGAAAATATAATTACCTTCCCTATCCCTTTTGATCAGGTCTATTTTTGCTTTGGCTTTATCAAATATCATGATTACCACTCCTGCCTTCTTTCTGTCAGTTGAGGCCCAGAAGGTCTTACTCCATCCTTTAATTCTGACCTTGTGGGTGTCTACCCGCCTCATGTGTGCTTCTTGAAGACAACATATGGTAGGGTTTTGGATTCTAATCCATTCTGCTATTTGTCTACGTTTTATGGGTGAGTTCATCCCATTCACGTTCAAAGTTATGATTGTCACTTGTGGACTCCCTGGCATTTTGATATCCTTCCCTAATTCTAACCTTTCTTCTTCAGCTCTACCTTTTAGTCCAGTGATTTCCTTTAAATTAGTCCCCCTTGTCCCCTCCCTTGATATGTTTCCCTTTCTATTTCCTCCCTTTTGTTCCTTCCCCCTCCCCCCTCTTCTTCCCTCCCTTTTTTGTGTTCCCTCCCCCCTACCTCCCTTGGTTTTCCCTTCTCCCTTCCCTTGTTGGGTAAGATAGACTTCAAGATCCCAATGGAACTGGATGTTTTTCCCTCTCAGAGTTGATTTCCCTGAGAGTAAGGTTTAAGTAAAAACTCTCTTCCTCTCCTTCTTATAGAAGTTTTCTTCCCCTCCCCTTCCCATGTGAATTTTTGTGTGAGAAAGATTATTCTATTTGGTCTTTCTTTTCCCCCTATTTACACATTACATTTTCCCCACATGTTAGTATACATAGATTGATATAAATGTAGTCCTTATAGAAAAGAGTTTGAGTAAAAGAAAAAGATAACATTTTTCTCCTTTTCCCTTTCCTTCATATTTACCTTTTTAGGTATTCCATGCTCTTTGTTTTTTGATATTGAACTTTGCACAGAGCTTTGGTTTTTTCTTTGCAAAAACTTGGAAATCTTCTTTTTTGTTGAATGCCCATACTTTCCCTTGGAAGTATATAGTCAGTTTTGCTGGATAGCTGATTCTTGGTTGAAGACCCAGCTCTCTTGCCTTTCTGAAAATCATGTTCCATGCCTTACGATCATTCAGAGTGGAACTTGCAAGGTCTTGTGTGACCCTGATTGGCATTCCTTTATATCTAATTTGTCTTTTTCTGGCTTCTTGTAGGATTTTTTCTTTTGTTTGAGAGCTTTGGAATTTGGCAATTACATTCCTGGGAGTTGTCTTTCGGGGGTTTAGTGTAGAGGGTGTTCTGTGAGCTCTTTCAGTGGCTGTATTGCCACTTTGTTCTAGAATCTCTGGGCAATTTTCTTTTATTATCTCTTGTATTACAATGTCGAGTTTGCTGTTTATTTCTGGCTTTTCTGGAAGTCCAATTATTTTTAAGTTATCTCTTCTTCCTCAATTTTCCAAGTCTGTCACCTTGTCAGTGAGATATTTTATGTTCTTTTCTAGTTTCTTGGTCTTTTGGCTTTGCTTTATTAGTTCTTGCTCATTGTCTTTGAGTTGCCTGATTCTGACTTTTAAAGCCTGGTTTTCCTTTTCACTTTGGTCAAACTAGTTTTGTAGATGCGTGAATTTCTTTTGCATTATTTCCCACTTTTCCTCCCAGAGGGCTTCCATCTTTTTGATCCTTTCTGATTCAAATTCTTCATGGGTTTGGGGAGAGTTTCCATTTCCTTTGGAAGGTTTTGGTGCATTTGCTTGTGTTTCCTCTTCTATCTCCTCTGTATTTTGTATTTTTGCTCCATAAAATGTGTCCAAAGTTGCCCCTTTCTTCTTGTTTTTCTTGGAATTTTGGGGCTTTTGTGCTTCTGTGGAGTTTGCCATCTCTATCTGAGTGAGGAGGACTAGCTTTTCTTATCTCTGTCTGGTGTTCAGAGGTTTTAGCCCTAGGCAGATTGTCAGTTCTATGCAGTTGTTGTTCTGTGCATTGTATTTCTCATGCATATTTCACTTTGATTATAAATTTCATTAGTCAGGAGGCCCTTTTTTTCAGGATCTACCAGGTATATATAATTATATGACATTCCTGAGGACATATGCTAAATAACAGGCATGTTCTTGACTGTTATAATAAATCTCATTGACCCATGAGTCTTTTTTTTTTTTCAGAAATCATAGCCCAGATGTTTTATCAACAAATGCAGTGTTAATATTCATCTCAATCCTATGATTTGTCTGGAACTGGTTTTAAATTTTGTTCGTAACAACTTTTTATTTCAATTAATAATGTCAGCATCACGTTTAAATTTTTTAATTAAAAAAATTTTAGACATTGACATTTTTAATTAAAAATTTTTAAAGACATTGAAATATTTTAATTGTAGACAGTCCAAAGATCAAACCATATTTTGGCATAATTGGTTTACTACCAAGGCTATCTTGTCACTTTATAGTTTACATAATATACTGTGAACTCTAGGTTCAATTCCTCAGATATATTATGAGTACTTAGAGTAGGTAGGTAGGTAGGTATTTGGACTTTATAACTGTAGTCCCCAGTATGCTTTGCATACAATAGTTGTTTCAAAGCCACATGAGGGTACCTCAATAGATGATAATTCACAAAGACAATTGTCATTCTTGGTCACTGAGACACTACCACTAGTCTACTACAATAGTTGTATAAAGGATATTGGTTAGAATGGACCAGATTCTATTAGGTAGTCAAACCAAAATGTCAGTCTTTACCTCTTCATGTTTGTTCATTGTGAAATGAAGAAGTGATTTGTTGTAGGCTAACATAAAAAGCGTTTTGTAATTGAATTGTTATACTAAACAAAAATGATAACAGTAAAAACATGCTCTATTTGAAATAATTCTGTTAAAGAAACAAACAAAATGTTTCTCACTAGTTACTTGTTTGGCTCCTTCCCTAGAAGACCAGACTGTCACAAAATATTTGAATGAGATTGAGAAGACTATTTTTTTTCCCTAAAGAGGGTCATCAACACAGGCAAAATTTGACAGAAAACTATAATAAGCATCAACTTTATAGAATGCATATGTATGGTTATATGTATAGCATGTGTATATATCTGCATGGATGCATGGATGTGTATACATGGATATGTGTGTGCATATTAATGTGTGTGGACAGATAAATGGAATCACTTTGAAGTATTTAATGTGTGAAAAGAATGTGATGCAAATAAACATAAATATAAGGAAATAGCCTGGCAGAGTGGGTAAGAGTGCCCCCTCAGTGTAAGGAGATATGGATTGAAGGCCTGCCTTTGACAGACAGGATTTTTACCTCTGGCACAAGTCACTCTAGTACTCTGGGAAACTCCTGAAGACTGCAAGTCATAAGAAAGGAAAGATGGTAAACAACTTTGGGAAAGAGAGTTTTTTTGTTCTAATGATATCACCTAAAATTAAGTACAATAACTTGACCCCAAATACAAACATACACATAAATATCACATATACCTAACATAGAGGGCATTTTAACTTGATACACAAAGCAAATTCTCTAACTATTTTTTTTTCTTCATTGAGAAGAAAACCTAAAACCCCGTTAAGCACATAAATCAAATACAACAAAAAAAAAGTTTAGTTCCACTTGATGGAAAGACTGAGGAATGAAAAAGGAAGCGAGAGACAGACAGACAAATGAGACAGGGCTGCTGAGGGAGAAAGCCATATAGATAGCTTTTCAAAGAGTAGGAGCCCCATCTGATGGCTTCTTAGGGAATTACCACTAAAGATTTGTAAAATTTGTTGTATTTTTATGACTGTAGTCATAAAGGAGGACATCACTTCTTGCTGCTTGCCCCATGGTTTGAATAAAAAATATTTTTCAATGGACATACAGTCTCATTAACATGACTATTTCTTCCAAGCATATGGATCAATACCCATTTACACATTTGTCATATGTGACTCTTAATAATGCCCTGCCAGAATGTAATGGACTTCTCCATTAGTGGCAATGCAGTGATCCTGAACAACCCGGAGGGATCCACAAGAAATAACACTATCCACATCCAGAGGAAGAACTGTGGGAGTAGAAACACAGAAGAAAAAGAACTGCTAGAATACATGGGTTGAGGGGATATGGCTGGAGATGTAGACTCTAAATGACCATCCTAATGCAAACATCAACAACATGGAAATAGATTTTGATCAAGGACATGTGTAATACCCAGTGGAATTGCGCGTTGGCTTCGGGAAGGGTTGGGGGAGGGTAGGAAGGGAAAGAATATTATTCTTGTAACCAAGGAATTGTTCTAAATTGACTAAATAAATTGACTAAATAAAAATTTCAGAAAAAAAATAATGCCCTTCCAGGAGTTGTCTCTGAAAGGTCAATCCCACATTCCATGGACCTTCTTTTCTGCAGGAACAGTCTGTCTCTCAGTTTAATTGCATAACTAGTCCACCTCTTTTCCAGTCATTCATACATGTCAAATGAAGGGATTTGATTAAGGTCCTTTTCAGTTCTAGAATTATAGTGCTATGATCATATCGATGATATCTTTTTCATGTCTTTTTATTAGCCTGTCTTAGAATTGCAGTTACAAGGCAGTAGAATGGTTAGGGTTAGGCAATGGCTGTTAATTGACTTTCCCAGGGTCACATAACTAGGAAATATCTGAGGCCAGGTTTAAACCTAGATCCTCCCCACTCCAGAACTCTATCCACTCAGACACTTAGCTGCCCCTTTTGGCAAATGTTTTTGTTCCCGTTTCCATTATTGTTAACATACTGCCGCTTAATTAAACTTACCATATGCATCGCCTTTTATCCTGTGGTTGGTCATTCCAGATCTGTTGTATTTCATGAATTTATCTAGTATCATCAAAGATAAGGTGGTTGATACAGTGGACAAAGCATAGAACTTAGAGTCAAGAAGACCCAAGTTTTGCCTCAAAACTTACTATCTGAGTGACCCTCAACAAGTCACTTAAATGCTCTGTGCCTCACTTTATTCATCTGAAAAATGGAGATAATAGCATCTGCCACATATGAATTAAGACTATGTAAGAATTCTGCAAACCTTCAAGTGCTATATAAAGGCTAGCTATTAATATATGAAAAAAATGATAGTTGGGAATTATTTCATTGAGTCAAAAGCCCTGGATAACACTAAGATGCAAATAGTTTTTAAATTGAAGTAAATCAATCCATGGATAGCTATTTCTTTAAATTAATAATACCAGTAATAGCAAGGTGCTTTCACACATTCTTTTTTGACTATCAACTATGTATACATATTAATTTCCTGTAATTAATTATATGTTAATATGCATGCACACACATGCATTTATACACATTCATGTATCTATGCCTATGTATGCATATAACTATACTTATGCAGGCTATAAAGTTGCTATTTATCTCTGTGACCCACACTTGAATTTTGCTCTATGTTGATGGCCCTCTTTCAGGAAAAAAATAAGTCTTTTCTTTCTCATCCAAAAACTTTGTAATGGTCTGGTCTCCTGGGTAAGGAGCCAAACAAGCAAACTAGAGAGATCATTTTTGTTGTTGTTGTTCATATTATAATAGCATAATTTCAAATAGAATCTGTTTTCTTGTTATTGTTTTCATTTTATATAATAATTCAATTACAAGACATTTCTTACACTAATCTTAATTTCCTGTTTATTGGGCTGCTATTGTTTCTATGCTTTACACATTTTTCTTGTTAGTTTTTAAATTATATTGCTATTTTTTATCTCAATACATTACACATTTCCTATTAAGTAATGCCCACATGCTACATTTCCAACAAAAAGAGAACTAAGCGAAATTGAAAAATATGGCAATTATCAAATTTTTTTTGTAAATTTGCATTTTTTTATTGTTGTCAGAAAAGAAGGGTATGATAATTTAGTCATTTGGAATAATCATTTTACTTTGCATTGCATTTTTTCACTTTAATGTCATCATTTACATTATTATAATAATTGCATATTTTTTATTCCTTCAAACTGTTCTACTTTATATGAATCTTCTCATTTTTTAATTTTTTAACATTCCAAATTCCTTCCTATAAAAGACAGTGTTCATTACCTGAATAATACCACACTTTCTTCAGATATTCTTCAATGCTTAGGCACAAAATTTATTCCCAGTATTTAGCCATTATAAATAACTTAGCTATACATTATTTTAGGGCAACTAAGTTGCACAGATGACAGATGTAGTGTCTAGAGTCAGGAGGACTCATCTTTTTTAGTTTAATCTTGCCTCAGATAATCACTAGCTGTGTGATCCTGGGTAAGTCTAAATCGGTTTGCTCATTTTTCTCACCTGTAAAATGAGCTGAAAAAAATGGCAGAACACTCCAATATCCTTACCAAGAAAATCTCAGATGGGGTCATGAAGTAGCAGACATGACTAAAAATGACTGAACAACAATGTGAATAATTTGGCACTTTGGGGGCTGTTTGTCATGGGCATCCTTAGTGAACAAACCAATTGGTACATTCTTTGAGTCAGAGATTATGAACCTTGTTTAGATGTTGAAGTAACATTAACAAATGGCCATCAGGAATGAAGGCCTGAGACTGCTATTTTAGTGAAAACATAGCTAAGTAGCAGCTTTTTCTTAAAAAGATCTGAAGTTTTAGTGATAGCATTCTTAACTTTTTTTAGGCATGGTGGGTCTTGGACCCTGTTTATACCCTGGGAAAGCATTATGGACCCCTTTCCAAAATGATGTATTTTAATGCAGAAAATAAAATACATATGATGACAGTTATGTTAAAATATAGTTATTAAAATGTTTTTGAAATAAATGCATAGGCATCTAGTTAAGGACCCAGTTTTAGTGCATTGCAGACTTAATTTGAATTGCTAGTGGAATAAAAATGTTGAAAAAGTTAATGATATCTGAGCCTGCGTTAAGAGAGAGATATCTTGTACAGGATAATAGTTCTATTATATTTTGCCATGGTCCAACCATTTCTATAGTATATAGTTCAGTTCTTACTGCATATTAAAAAGAATATTAATGAAGGGCAACTATGTGGCTCAGTGAATGGAGAAGTCTGGAGAGAGGAGGTCCTAAATTCAAATCTGGCCTCAGACACTTCCTAGCTGTGTGACCCTGGGCAAGTCACTTAATCTCAATTGTCTAGTCCTTACCACTCGTCTGCTTTGTATCTTTATGGGTACAAAGGAAACATCAGGGTTGATTGTACCTCTATCAAAACGTAGACTACATCAACCCTTCTATCTGAAACTAGTTCCTGAACCTAGTGATTCCAATTGTTCCACAAAGCAAGCATGGGAAAATCAAGTCATAACATAAAACTAACTGCTGTACTACACCGTTGGTTTTCATTGATCATTGGTCACAGATATAGTTGTCTTCTAGGATAATCTTGCCTTGGCTTCATAATGGATACGCATGCCAGTGAAGAGCAGCTTTAGAATTTGGGGAATCTAAGAGGGGGAGCTGAAAGACAAAGTAGTGGAAAAGAAGATGTAAGTCATGAATTACTCCCTGATCAATGCTATTTCTTTCTCCAACATTGAACTGGACAAATCTCCTTTAAAAAATCAACACTTCTTCAGGTCCATGGTGAAAAGGAAGAATATAATCTGGGCTGAACAGGTTCCTTTTCAGTTTATAAATCTAACCCAAGAACTGAAAATGCACAGTTCTGAATAATATTTATTTTTAACTTGAGGCTCTCTAGATAGTATCACTAATGTAGACTTAACACAAGGGGAAAGATTTTTGAAAGACTTTTTCACATGGAAAACTATTCAGTTGGTTAATTAAGTTCCTGCTATGACTCCTCACCCAAACCTGACCTCAGGAAGCTAAACTTTCATCCAAGCACTTGTTATATGCCAGACAATTTGCTAGGTGCTGCGGATACAAAGAAAAAAAAAATCTCTGTCCTTGTTCAAGAAACTTTCATTAAGTGGGGAGAGACAGCATGTACATTTATAAAAATCTTTACAATAAATACAAGGCTGTTGGGAAGGGGTGCTTGTAGCTGGAAAGTTTTATTAATATCTCATGCTAAGATTGTGCTGGACATAGTGAGTCTTGGAGTCTTACCACCAAAAATGCAAAGATGAAATGTTATAAAGTCTCAAGAAGCCTTATACTTTGACTTTTTTTTCCAGCCCCCAAAACATGGCAGAAACTACTAGAATTTTTCCAGAAAAAAACTTCACTAAGGCAAAAGTCCTACCCTCCCCAGTAATGTTGTTTTCATGAAGAAATTCTTGAATAATGCTTTACAATTTTAAGAACCTTCCTGTCCATTATCTCATTTGAGCTTCACAGTTAACCTAAGAGATAAGCTTTATTCTCTATATTTTCTATAAAGAGGAATCTGAGACTCATACAATTTAAGAGATTTATTCATGGTTTTACAGCGATCATTAACAGAAATGAGTCTAGAATCCAGGTCTCCTGACATCCATTTCAATATTCATTTCACTGGACAAGTCGAACCTCTTTTAAAATTACCTGAATTATAATTTGGTTATACTTTTTTTTTTGCATAAAAGCTAGGTATCATAATAGAATTCTGGTCCTAGAGTCAAAAGAACCCAAGTTCAAATCCATCTTCAGATACTATGTATGACTTGGAAAAGTCATCTAAGCTCTGTTTGCCCTAGTTTTTTTTAATCTGCAAAATGAGGATAATAATTACAAATTCCTCCCAAGATTGTTGCAAGGACCAAAGATAATCATTGTAAAGTATAGCCCAGTGCTTGGCAAAAAGTAAACACTATAGAAATATCATTGGGTTTCTTATGATATTTTTTTCCCCATTGTAATCCATAAATGTAATCCCTGTACTACAAAATTATGGAGACTTCAATGTTGTAACCATTCCCAGAGAATGTGTTCCTAGAAAGGTGGAAGAATGCTGAAAAGAATATATTTAGAGTCTTTTTGACTCATATTTGTATACAAGTATAAATATTATACATAATACAAATATAAATGCAGATACATACTTATGCTTATGTATATATATGTATACATAAATATATATGTTTCCATATGTGCTCATATCCAAGAGCCTTTGTTTGAAATGATGGTTCTCAACATGTGATCCAAGGATTCCTGGCATTCCCCAATATTTTCAGAAGATCTGCCTGTTCAAATTAGTTTTCATAAAAATATAGACATTTTTTTCCCTATCAAAATAGTCCTCCCTTTTACAGGTACATATATAACTGGAGCTAGATTTCCTTCCTCTACTTCAATCAAAACAACATATTGAGACAGATTAAATGTAGAAACAGATATGAGAATTCAACTATCTTAATCCAGATATTAAAGAGATTTGTAAAATATATAAAATAATGATATTCTTACTAATTTTTTGTTTTGGGAAAATAATGATAATCATTAAATGTTATTTATGTTTATATGTAATAGGTTTGTTATTGTTATTTTTAAATGATTTAAATATTTAAGAGATTTTTGGTTTCAATTTTTCATGGTAAATATAGTTAAATATGGCCAACACAAACAGAAACTCTTCAGGGTCTTCAATAAAATTTAAGGACATAAAGGAGTCCTTAATGGTTTTTAAAAATTTAATGAGTACAACTATCTTAGGGTATTCCTACCTCTTTTAGTAGAAGGTGAATCAGTTGGAGCAAGAGAGAAATGAATATACTTGAGTCTGATTCCATTACATGCTCAATAATATATAACATAAGCCTCAGATTATTTATGGGGAAAACAAGTTAAAATGGGCCTCAAATGTCAGGAGAAATAATAGAAAAGAAATAATTTCCCATCGTGATTAAGCTGTGAATTGTACCTCAGATGTCAAAGTTCAACAAACCCTAAAATGTGAATAATAAGTGTTAATGTACAATAAAGATAAAATTAATATGAATAAAACAAATATACATGGTATTGTAGGCCATCATTGGATGGTATGCCTGATTCTATGCATTTTCCTAATTTTCTTCTTTTCTTGGCCTTGATCTCTCTGGTTTTTTAAACAATAAAAGGAAAATGTATTTCTGGTGTGCTACCGAAGAAAAAAAATTTTCCAAATTCTGCTCAACTCATAGAAGAGTGAACAGTGAGGTTGAAGCTCACTGACAAGAGGTTGAATGTCTCTTAAATGTTTACCATTAATGCCAGGAACACTGTGGGGTACCTATTGATAAACTTAATGGACTTATTTATTTCTTACCATCTGGGAACACAATATACTCAGGATTCTAAATGTATGGGAAATCAGAAGAGTCATTCACTGTGCAGAAAGTATTAATATATTGCTATTATGAACATAGAAAATCAGAGAGCATGTCTTAAGGGCCCATAGAATATATGAAATATTTTAGATAATTAGCTGTCTGAACTGTCTTTTATTTTTAGATTACAGATCACAGAGTGATAAAATGTTAAAGCTAAAAAGGGTTTTAAAGATTATCTTCCCTAACCCTTAAAGGGTATATATTTGGGACCTGAGGTTTTCTATGATTTCGAATCCAATTGAATCTTTAATTTGGATCCTAAATTGATTCACCTTTTTTTTTTCTCAAATAGAAAGATGACAAATGTTTGGGAGAGAACTTTGTATTTACTATTAAATTTATTCTATAGATTTGGGTGATATGAAAGAAAGTTGATATTTATATGTACATATATGTATATATATTTATATATGTATGTATTTACCTTTCATATCATCAAAATACATATGTATTATATTTCATATCTTCTAAATATATATGTATGCACACATCTGTATACTGATTATTTCACTCTAAAAGTCATTAAAAGAAATGCTTTAAAGAATGATCAAGCACCCACTATAGACAAAATACTGTTCTGGGCATAGACATAATAGCTAGCCCAATTTATCTAGAATAAATGGTATGACAAAAGAAACATTAAAAGCTTTAAAGTTAAGTGGGAACTATATAGTAAAAGGTTTTAAATATCAGGGTAAGGAATTTTAATTTTATCAACATTGAAATAAAAATATTTTTGTGCAGACATGATATAGATCTGCCCATTTCAGGAAAACTTTACATAGCCAAGTAAAGGACAGAATCAGGGACATGAAACAAGACAAGAAATAAAATATCCCTAGACTAAATTATCAGTAATTTTTGAGGTTTTGGTCCATAACAGATGAAAGTGGTAGAAGTCCTTTGTGACTAGTTTGACATTATGAAAGAAAGAGAAGTCAAAAATAACACTGAATTCTTCTGTATGCCATTGCTACTTCTTCTTAATCTCTTCTCCTTCTGTTAAGGATTTATCATATTCATCTTTTTCATGCCTATTTTTATGTGAAATGTTCCCTTGTTATCTTCAGTTTTCCTGAAATGATCTCTTGTCTTTCTTATTCTATTGTTTTCTTCTATTTCTTTGCATTACTTGTTAAAGAAAAGTCTCTCTCTTTGCTATTCACTAGAATTCTACATTCAGTTGGGTATATCTTTCCTTTTCTTCTTTATCTTTCACTTAAAAAATAATATTGAGGTTCAGAACCTGGGTGACTAAAAGAATAGTGATCATTAATGAAAAACTAGAGATTCATTCATGAAAAGAATATTTGTTGGACAACATAAGTTTGCATCTGACTGCAAAATTAACCTGAATAAATTCATATATTGAAAAGAAAAGTAAATTCTTAATCTGGAAAAAAGAATTGAGAGTGTTTCAAGTATCATCCACTGTCATCATCTGTGGAATTCCATCTAACCAACCTTGGTCCTTTTAAGATGCTTTCAAGAGGTCCTTTCAAGAGGCTAGGAACTAGAACTATGATTTCATTGGTAGCGAGAACTCCTGAATGAGTAAATCCCCTCAGCCCATTCAGGTTAGAATCTGATCTGCATTTAAAAGTCCAAAAAGAAAAATAAAATAAAGTAAAAGAGTTGTCTAGAAGACTAAAAGGTTAAATGAAATGTCCAGAATCACACAATCTAGATGTATCAGAGGCCAGACTAGAACCTGGAACCTCCTGACTTCAAACCAGTTCTCCCAGGTTGTACAAAAACAAATAGTCTAGATTTGATCTCAAGGCCACAGTTTGGCAACTCCTGCACTGTACCACTGGCTTAAAGTTCCATCTCTCCATTTTTAGTGTATTTGCTTATTTGTGAGAAGAGATGATGAAATCACTTCTGTCCTTTCAGTTGAGGGGTGGGTCTCAGAGACTGGAAGTTTGATTAAGTAGACAGATACAGTGTTTTTGTCCTTTGGTTTTGTTTAATGGTTTTCTTTTGGAAAGGAATATTGATTATGGTATTAAAAATAAAAGGCATTAATAAAACATTTTAAAGAAAATGCTCGGATAACTAAAGATAGGTAAAATAATATTATGACATGAGACAAAATGAGAATATAAAATTGTCATCTCTAGAAAATGATGTGTGACCAAGTAGCCTGTTGTCACTAGGGAAATTTAGAGTAAATATGAATGTGTAGCAACCAGCAGTAAGTGTTGTGACAGTTAAAAACATTAAATTCATTGACTTTCTACCTCATTAGATAGGTAATGAATTTTGCATATTTCAAGACTTAAACTGCCAGACTGGCCATAATTTCTTTTGCATCAGTGAGTACAAAAAATATATTAAGGGCCTCAGTAGAGCTACTTTATTTTAATAATACTAATAATATTTTTTGTTTATGTTCAGAGAAAATAAAGTACTGTTTCATTAATTCCAAATCTCCTTTCTAAGTAAACTGCTCTGTCAAGTTGCATTTATGTTCAAAACAGACTTACTTTAAATATATTTTTGGCTGAATGCTTATTAAAAATGATTTCATCCTGAACATGGAAGCCAAATATATAATTATAAATACTGTCATCTAAGAAAGCTTCCATTATTATCTGAAGTTCAACATGGGTATAGTGGATATAATACCAAACTATAGACCCATATTATCAAAAAATGAAACTACCATTAAGCAACACAAAATCCCTTAATTTAACAACATTTTATACATTTTTGGTTTATTAACAACATTAAAATTTTTCCTATTTTTTATCAAATAGATCAGTCCCTATTAGGGAAAGAGTTTACTACTTCACTGTTTTTAGAATAAACTAAAATCAATAAAACAGGAATCAGTCCTGTTGGGCCCAGGAAGATTTATTTTAAAATAAAAGGGATTATTCAACATCAACAGAGTTTTTCTTCTCTGTGGATTACACCCCTATATGGCTGCTTGAAGTCAGAACTATTTTTTTATTTATTTTATTTCTTACCTTCCCCTATCACTCATATTTATAATAGTCCCAGTAGGATCACAGATTTTAGAAGTGGATGGGACCTTAGAGTTCATCTAGTAAAATATCCTCATTTTACAGATAAGGAAACTTAGAGAGGTTAAGCAACTGTCTGAAAGACACACAGCTACTAAGTGATTAATATGGAATATGAGCTTATGTCATTCTGACATCAAGTCCAGTACTCTCTCCATAGATATTTGGAATTTGCCGATCCAATAGATTGATATATTATCATTCGGAAATCAAATAAAATAGTTTGCTTCCATTTTGGAAACAGGACCCTTTGTCCTCTAAGGAAACAGATGTCTTCTAAGGCTACCCAACATTAGGCATCTAGAAGAAGCTAATCTTGAGAAAAAGATTATTTCATATCTCTAAATTGCATTTAGAAACTGATGTAATTTGGTGACCGGAATTGTTTATGTATTCTTTCAATGAATATGACATTTTCATATTTTATTTATTGAAAACTTACCAGCAATGCCAGCAAGAGGTAATTTCAGAGCTAATATTTACACATCTTGAATTATGAGAAAAGTGCTAACACTCTATGTCAGTGTGAAATAATATTAATTATCATTCTAGGGATTCAGGCTCAAAAATCTTGGAGTAAGTTGCTACTCACCTATTTCCTTCAATTCTTACTTTTCTGTCTTTAAAATTACCTTTGATTGAGCAATAAACCAGTTAACTAATAAGTAGCAAATAATTGTATGCTGGGGAAGGAGAGACATTGCATGAGGTAACTCCTACTTGAAAGGAACTAACATTTAATTGGAGAAAGCAACATGGACATGTGTAAAGAAATTAGATTTTCATTGTGATGTGGAAATTTCCCCTCTGCTGTGCTCTTATAAAACACAGGAAAGAAACACCTGATTGACTCAATTTGACTCTAAGCAACAATTATGATTGTCACAATTGCTGATTCAATTTAGTCTCAGTTCCCTCACCATCTCTCAAACATACACTTATCGACTTACATCTTCCCCTCACCCTTCCCCTCTCTTATGGACCTTCCATCATCCTGGAAATGTTCTCCAAAGTCTTTGTGATTATGACTTTTGGCAGCCCAGGTCTACAACTGCATAAATCTCATGTAAAGGGGCTTCCATAATCAGAAATATCAACAGCTGGGACAAAAACATTTGGGGAGCTGGAAGCAGTAGGTGGAAGTCCAGAGAATATCCCACCAAACCGTTGAGTTTTCTTGTAGAGAAAGGCAATCCCAAAGAGGGAATTTATTAGCAGTGATGGTGTTATGTATGGTGGTAGGGGTGCTGTGCCATGACAAGAGAGGGGAAATGTCCCCTCTCTGAGGAGGAAACAGTGTTTCTTCACTTTGGGACAAAATCTTACTCACACCTTAGTTAGACTCCGGCTAATCTCACTTGTAAAAATGGATTTAGTTCCATGAAATATCTATTATGCAAAAAACATACACAACTTGACAAAACATTCAGGGCACTTTCCGCAACTAGGTAAGTGTCAGAAGAACGAACATAATTAGTCAATTGACAAATATGATTTTAAAACAGTGATATGGAGATGCTTAGAATATGAACCTTCTTCTCAAGGTTTTATATGGAGAGATGTACTTCCTTTTTGGCACTGTAAAAAGAACTCTAAAGCATTCTGGGATCGTCTGCCAATTAAAACCTAGAGATTGGCTGAATGCTTGCAGCCATTGAAGTTTGAATACAGATGGTACCAAATTGACTGTCTCCATAGCAACAGAATCTTCCTTAATAACTTTTCCCTGGGAAGGAAAACATAAAAGAAGAAACAGTCAGATGTATTTTCTTGCAGCATGTTTTCGGAATAACTTTGGAAGCTCATTGGTACTTAACTGGTGATTGTTTTAAATGGTCACAAACATTACTCAATTCTCCTGAGACGCCACTTTAAGAGTGTCAGAGATAAATTCAAGTAACCTCATGAAGACATAAAAAAAGGGAGAAGCACTTTTTAAAAGCATTTCTGAGTCTGTAGACTGTCATCTCAAATTTTATGTCCATCTGATTGATGGTGCATAATTATATACAGTGGCAATGGCTTACCATTCACCTACAGTATCGCTTGATTTAGAAATGGAAGTTCCTAATGAAAGTTTAGAATGTATATGTAATCAAAGATAAGTCAACCTTTACATCATGAAGTCATAATTTTAAAATCCATACTTCTTTCAAATACAAAAACTCATTTTTCATCATTTTTTACCTAAAAGACTTTTTAAATTCAGAAAAAAATAGAAAGTAGTTAGTGAAAATGAGATGAAGCTCACCAAGTAGAAAGTTTAAAAAAGAAAGATATGTTTAAAACTATTTTAAGTGAGAAAAGCTGCAAATATTTACTAATAAACAGAATGATTATCAGAGTTAATGAAAGTAAGGAAATTATGTTGGAAAACAGAAAAGCTGTCTTTTAAAGATGTAGAGTAAAGTAAAATCATCATCATCAAAACTAAAAGTTATATATCAGTTACCCGGTAACTGTGTCAGGTAGTGTACTAAAAGCCTTATAATTATCTCATTTGGGCTTCACAACAACCCTGGAAGGTAAGATCTATCATTATTCCCATTTTATAAATGAGGAAACAGAGGCAAACAGGGATTAAGTGACTTATCCAAGATCACACAGCTAGTAAGTTTCAGATTTGGAACTTTTTCCTCACATCTCTTGAATCCATTTCTATTTCTTCACTCACATAGCCACCACTGTAGTAGAGGTACTTATTACTTCTTGTCTGGATTATTGCAATAGCTTAATATCCCTGCCTTAAAATTAATCCAAAAAACTCCAGCTGCTCCCTATTAGCTCAGAAGTAAAAGAGAAATACTTCTATTTGACCTTGCTCAACTTCCCATTCTATGTTCCATGCAAACTAGCCCTCTTTGTTATTATTATATAAAATATTCCTTTTCCTCTTTCCTTATCTTTTCTCACCACCATCTCCAAGAATCTCTAACTTTCTTGCAAGTTCACCCCAAGATCCACTCCTAGATGAGTTCTTTCATGAATCAACTCTGTCCCCCAATACTCTGTTGGTTCCATCCAAAACTGCTTTGAGTTTATTAGGCAACAGAAATCACCAAGTGTCATTGGTCAGCAAAGCATACAAAACTGTCAATCTTCTCAGAATTAGGGACCTTTATACACTTCTGAGGAACTCAATAATATTCCCTTCCTTTCCTAGGCAAGATCTTCTTTAGCAGCTCATTCTTTTCTAGTGGAAGGCTTTCCTTTCCCAGCAATTCCCTTCTAAGAAGTCTGCCTTTCTTTACCAGCATGCTTCCCAAAGAAAATGGAAAATGAATGACTTCCATTTTGCTAATTTACATAACTACCTCCTGAGCTACTGGCTTACATGTGTCAGTAGACTCTGACCTTGAGGATGAGCTACCTCCTTAAAGTATCTCCCCTTTCTTTCAATGGGATTTCCATTTTCCAGGTAAGTAGAATTGGTGCAACTGATAGATATGTAGTTTTAACATGGTTTCAAATGCATAACAAGAGAGCCCAAAATATTTCTTAGGAAGATCTTTCTCTTTCCTCATTCTCTTCTTGCAGAATAGATAAAAGGTCAGAAAGAAGGCAGATAAAAGAGTCCTGGATCTTCTTCCAGGAACCCCAATCTATTCTTACCAGCAAACACTCACTACTGAATTTTCAATCAATAACTAAAGTATTATTTCTCTGCATCACCATTTCCTAGGCCTTTGGGATGATCCTTTTTTGTCAAAAAAGTTCAGGATTTTGTCTCTTGCTAGCATTTCTCCTGACTTCTCAGTTCTTTCCACATCATTTTCATTTTCCACTATTTTCAAGGTCAGAATTCCATTTCCTCCCAATTGAACAGAGAGTAAGTTATCTTGTTGCCTCTTACCCCAAACCAATGAGAAATGAAAGAAGTCTTGATGAAAAGCACAAGTGTTCTATCCAAATGATTCTGGAAGGAGTTATATTTACTTATATGTTTATTTGTTATTCCCCCAGTGTATTATAAATTCTTTAAATGCATCAATAATTTTATTTTTGCCTTCTTTCCCCTAGTAGCTAGCACAGTATTTGGCATTCACTAGGTTTTAAACAAATACTCTTTTTAATAAATGTTTAGGAACAAAAGTTTTAAACTTTGTTTGGAAAGTAAGGGGTGGAGAAGAGGGAATGAGTCAGCCAAATGCCAGACCAATGAGTAAATAAGAAAACCCCTGTCAACCCCTGTTTCCTAGGTGGCTTGGAAGACAGAGCCATTGAGTGAGCAAATCTGATTTATAATTCTAATTCAGAGTCTTACCAGTTTTGTGACATTGAGGAAGTAGCTTAAGTTCTCTGCCTCAATTTCTTCCTCATTCAGGTAGGAAAAAGAATAGCCCTATCTCATGGGATTTTTGTAGGAAATCAAATTAAATATTTGTAAAGTTCTTGATGAACTTTAAAGTGCTATGTAAATCCTAGCTATTATTGTTACATGTAAAATAAAGATAAGAAAGGTTATGATACTTAGCATATTGGACTTTGTGAGGTTTAATTGAAATATAACCAAAGGAATTTGGAAATTGAAAAGTGCTACTTAAGTGTCTTACTGCCTGACCTCTGATTTTTAAAAACTCAGTATGTCCTAAACTATTTTTCCATTACTAGCAGTTCCCACTTTCATTCTACCCCAAGACAAGCTACCTCCTTAAAGCTATATTCCTTTTTATCAATGGAATTGCCATTTACCCACTCACCAGATTCATTTTGGACTCTTCCCTCATCTTAGTCTCCTAAATTCAGTCAATCATCAAGTCTTGTTTATTCCTAACTTGACATGTGTCTGGCATGTCTGCTTCTCCTATCCATACTTTTTATTTGTCATTAATTTTAGGCTTGTCTAGACTGATTCTTTAAGTTAATTTGTATTGGCTCAACCCAACTATGAGTGATTAATTCCCCTTCAATTATTTGTCATCTTTTGTTTCTTTAGAGTACTTTATAATTGTATTAGCATAATTTATTTATATATATTGGACAGTAGTTTCTTGATCATTACATTTTTTCTTTGCTTAATCTCTCAATTCTTTTTCTCATCTGCTTGCTTTACCTAGAATTTTATTAAATAATACTGGCAACAATAACTACCCTTGACTCATCCCTCATCTTATTAGAAAGTTGTAATCTTTAAAAATTAGAAGTGATATTAACTCTTAATTTTAAAAACATATTATTTCTCATATTAATAGATGATCCATTTTCCTATGCTTTCTAGTGCTTTTAACATAAAACAGTATTGTATTTTTGTCAGATTTTTCACATCTATTGATATAATCATGTGGTTTTAAATTGAATTAATCTATCAGGACTCTTTGTTTCCATTTGTTGGAGTCATTTCAATTCCCTATGGAAGGCCTGGACCTACTTTGGAAACAGGAGTTTCGTTCTTGGGAATTTTCTATACCAATGAAATTACCTTTTCAGTTCCTTTTGGTATCTCTTGTCATTAATATGGAATTTTAGATAAATAGTTCTGCCAACCAACTCTTCATTCTGGTATAAATCCAATGTGGCCTTGCTGTATGAACTTTTGAATATATTATTTTAATATATAACCTTGACTATATTTTATTTTATACTTTTGTATTGATTTCCATTAGCTATATTGGTCTATACTTTCCATTCTCTCATTTATCTCTGTGTAGTTTAGGTATCATATGCATATTTGTCTCATAGGAGTTTGGTCAGATCCCATATTTCCCTATTTTTACAAATAATTTGTATAAAATTAGAGTTGATTACAGTCATTTTTTCATTGTCTTTGAAAAATGATGTTATTTCTATGATTTATTCTTTACCCATGATTTCTTTAGTATTAAGTTATTTAGTTTCCATTTAAGTTTTAATCCTTTCTTCAAAGGATTAAAAAAATTTTTAATTTAAAATTTTAAAAATTTAAAAATTTTTTAAATTTAAAATTTTAGAATCAAAGGATTCTAATTTCATTGTATCATAATTGATAAGGGATGTATTTAATATTTCTTCTTTTTTGCACTTGTTTATGTTTTTTATGCAAAAGCATAAGTCATTTCCCCCCAAAGTTTGCCATATATAGTTAATATCTATTGCATCTAATGTTTCTAGAATTTTATTTAGGTCCTTAACTTTTTTGTTTTTATCATTTGCCTTGATTTTTTTTTGACTGAAAGTAGCACAATGAGTTTCCTGTTTTTGCTACATTTCCTCTCTATTTCTCCCTGTAATTCAAGTACATATATATGAAACATATTGATATTATTTCATTACCTGTAGTGCCTTTAAACAAAATATAGTTTCCTTGTTTATCTCTTATTAATCAATCAATTAATTAATTACTACTAAGGATCATTTCTATGGCAGAAGGTAAGGGATAGACAATTGAGGGTGTATGACTTACCCAGGGTCACACAGCTAGAAAGTATCTGAAGTCAGATTTGAATCCAAGATTTCCCATTTCTGAGTGACTCTCTATCCACTGAACCATCTGTGAGATAATAATGATGACTCCTGCTTTGTTAATGATTTTCCTAAAGCTTAATCAATTTTTTGCCATGCCTTTATTCCAGTCTGCTTGAATCTTTAAGTTTCAAGTATGTTCCTCATAAAACAAATTATCAGATTTTGTTTTCTCATACATTTAGTTACTTTTCTCTACTTTTTGGGTATCCCATTTGCAGTGTTAGGACTATTAACTGGGTATTTCCTTCTGTCACATACTCTTTGTAAACAGAAAGGTAATTAGCTTAGTATTAGTCATCTGTAATTGGACTTTTACACTGCCTCTACCTCTTATATTAGAAGGTTGATTTGGGTATAATGGAGGGAAAGTTGATGATAAATGTCCAGAAGGTAGAAGGAGGGTGAGATGGATTCCCCCTTCAGTCTTCCTCAAAATATGTCTCCCTGCTAACCCTGCCTTTACTCCCCTCTAGCACCTGATTTTAATGGGTGAACCTCTTCCCTTGGGGAAAGAGAGAAATTAGTTCTCTCCCTCTTCTAATATGACAAGGAAGTCAATTTAAGATAACTGACAACTTTTTTCTAACAAATTGTGGTTAGGGGTAAGATAAGCACGATGTCTGCAGGTTGGATTTTATAGGAAAGAGGGTAAGGCAGTCCCTGTCTTTCTAAAAATATCTTTCTCCCTCCCCCCAAAATTGAGAGACCCAGGCTTGCCAGCCTGGTCTCTAAGAGGTTCAGGGTTTTCTGACCCCTGATCTTTATCACACCAGAGCCAATGTCCTGACCCAGGGTCACAAGAGCTGTGTGAGATCTTCTGATGCTGTTCTTATTCTTCTCAGTTTCTGCCTCAATTCTTGATGTCTTTTTTATTTGGGGGGGGTGAGGATCAATGAGGGATTTTGTATGACTCAGGAGAGAAATCTCTGATCAGCCTGTCACCCTTGGCTTTCTCAAGATAGAGAGAGATTACTGTCTCTCACCTGGAATCTGTCTTCTCTCAAGATTCCAAGCTTCCTCCACCATCCTCCCCTGTGGATGCAAACCTCTGCATGTCTTCCAGGCTCTGCCCTTCAAAGTCTCTGGATCATTTCTCTATCACACTCTCCTCTCTTCATCATGCCTAAATCATTCTGTTCCTTAGAATTTATTTTCTATTTTTAATCTCTTCTTTATGATCAACTTTCTTTGTCAACTTTCCAAAGCTGAAGTTGTTTTGCTTAAAACTATCTCCCTCTAATATCATACCCTTGTCTTTCTATACACTAAACCTGTCTTTGTCTGATTTGGGTAAAATTGAAGTTATAAAAATAGAAGTCAAAGAATGGGAAGCTTCATTCATATCATTTCCTCCATGTTTTGTATTATTCGTTTTGTGTACCTCATTTATATGAACTAATAATTTCCTTCCATTTCTTCCCTAATTCTTCTCTAGCATCTTTATCCTTCCTTTTTCTTTCCTTTCTTAAAATCAACGAAACAGACAAGAGATCACCAGTTCTTAGATTTTTCTTATTCAATTCCCTCTAAAACAATAGAATTCATCATGAATCTGAAGTGAAATTTATAAGTTCTCTTTCCACTAGGATATGACCATTTCATCATCATTTAGCTTTACTTTCACAAAGATCAGAATAATGGAATCATAGATTTGGAACTGAAATGGCTCTCAAAAGCCATCTGATAGAATTCCCTTCGTTTTGCTAATGAAGAATCTAAGGGCCAGAGAAGTTAAGTGTCTTGTCAAAGATCACAAAGGTAGTAACCTTCAGAGGCAAAATTGGAAGCTTAGACACTAGAATCCAAATGTGGTGATTCAGTTGTAAATGAGAATGACACTGTATCATGATGTAAATGCTGGCATATTTATTCCAGGTTGTGTCTATTTGTTGGCCTTCCAGTTTAATCTTTTATTGTTCTGAAATAGTAATATGAAATAATATACATATAAAGATAACTTAAATAATCGTTTATTTAAGATAAGGAAAGGAAGGGAATTGGGATGATCTATCTAAAGACCATAAATAACCTTTCACCCCCAAAATCAGGTTGATAACCTATACTATTTAACACTTCTCTACCTATAAAACTAATTCCTACAACTAGCTAAATTAACCCCCCTCCCCTTAGTTAATACACAAAGGTGGTAAGGAATTGAAGGTAGCAGGACCAGGACAAGAGGAAAGAGTTCTCACTAAGAGTTGGCACTTGGACGTCTGTTGGAAATCACTCTATCAGACACAATATACACACACAGGGACACAGGAACCAGCTGTTGGATAAGAGATACCATCACAAGAGAGGGAGACTAATCAAACTCATGAGGTTCACCCAAGGAGCTAGACTCACTGTCACCCTTAGCTTCAACTGTCCCCCAAGGAAAAGCAACTCTGTCACTCTCCTAGAATTCTGGAACCTTCCTGCTCCTGCCTTGCAGCAGCTGATATGATATAGTCTTTTGGGGTTTCACAACACTTAAAAATTGTTTTAATATTTAATAATGCTCATACTAGGAGGCAGCTGGGTGGCTCAGTGGATTGAGAGTCAGGCTTAGAGACGGGAGGTCCTGGGTTCAAATTTGACCTCAGACACTTCCCAGCTGTGTGACCCTGGGCAAGTCACTTGACCCCCATTGCCTAGCCCTTACCACTCTTCTGCCTTGGAGCCAATACACAGTATTGACTCCAAGATGGAAGGTAAGGGTTTTTATAAAAAAAAAAATAATAATGCTCATACTCATCTGCCATCCTTCACAATGTTTTACAAGTGATCTGTTTCTCTCTCATTGACAAGGAAATCACATGTTTGCTGTAATGTTTTCCTCTACTCATTGTAATCACTTTTATATTAATTAAGTTGCCCTAGAAAATGGTGCTAATCAGTCACCATATTTATTTATTTTCCATTTTTAAATTAATTAAAATAGGTCATTTTGAACTGTTTTTCAAATTCATGCAGTTAAATTAAAGAATAAAATTACTTTTATTCTTTACTTGGTATAAATTTTGTTCTGTGTCTAACTAGTCTATAACCTACTCCAAACAAATAGGCAATTCAAAATCATTCCTATGGCAACAATAACCAATTGTGGTCCTGTCTGCAAATATAAAGATAATTTCTGTTTACTTGGTGATTATTTTTCAGTATTTGTAATCTCTAAAATCTTCTGAATCTTCTCAAAGAAATTATACATAATAAATATATATTAAAATTCTATAAGGATTAAGATCTTTATATATATATATATATATATGATATGGATTCTCACCAATATGAACTTCACTGCCCTAATATGTGAGAATAATTGGTGAGATTAAGAATAGGAAGCTGCATATATGATTTGTTGTTTTTCTTTTAAAAGATTGCTCTATAGCAAAGATGAATAATATAGAAATAGGTATCAAGTGTTACCCAGTGGAATTGTTTGTCAGCTCTGGGAGGGAGGAGGGAGAGAAAATGAATCATGTAAACATTGAAAAATATTTTTAAAATAAATAAATAAAATTAAAAAAAAAAAAGGAAGCCTCAGGCATACTAAAGTACTGCTGTAAGTAATAGTTCAAAGGTAAGGTGATGCTTTCCTAAAGAAAGGGAGTGTTGTTGAAACAGAAGAAGCAAAAAGGATTAGGAAGATAATTATAGTCTAGATATGTGGTAAGATATCCATAAAGGAAAAATATATTGATAGATATAGATTATATAGATCTATTAGGATTCTAAAAGCCTTTGACTATTTTACCCCTAAATTTCAAAGTGATGAGGATATGCCAGTCTACTGTTAAATCTTTGCTCTTGTAAAAATGAAACTTAGATGTGTGTCTACTTTTAGAAACAATAATGATTGTAGCATTATTTTGATAACTTTGTAATAACATATTTATTTACTATTGATGATTAATAAAGTTTTCCTCATCATATCCCTATAATATTATCCTATTATATAATACTATAATTAATATGATAGTTAATAGATGAACTGATTTACATGAAAAGAATTATATTGATTTCTGAATGGAAATTTATATGAACTAAGTATAAAATATATGAGTAAATATATAATTAATATACATATTATAGAAATAAACATACAGGCATATGTGTTTTTACATAAATACATATTCAAATAACTGGAAGACTTTCATTTGGTGCTAGCACTTCAAAAATCATTGCTTATTATTCATATTATTCATCTGTATAATATTTATTTAAGAAATGTCAATGTTTTAGGGTAAAACAAGTAAAAATATAAGAAATAAGAAAGAAATTATATTATTATTATTATTATATTTATTATGCAGATTCTCACCAATAAAAACTTCATTGCCATATGAGAATAATTGGTGAGATTAAAAATAGGAAGCCACAGACACACTAGGATACCATTGTTGGTAATAGTTCAGAGGTGAGGTGATACCTTCCTAAGGAAAAAGAGTTTTGTTGAAGATGAAGAATCAAAAAGGATCATTACAATCTAGATGTGAGATAAGACGTCCTTGAAGGAACAAAACATGCCTCCTGGTGAAACAACTCTCATCTTCAGAGTCATGTTTTAAGTTTCTTATGCATTGTTGTTAACTAATAAAATCAATGCTGGAAGCATTTGCTGCCCTGATTTTTCTTTCTACTTATCTTTTGGAAATTGTAAAGAGCCATAAATTTAGACAGAGGACCTAGTTGTTTTTTTGTTTTTTTTTTTAGCCACCAGGTGACCTTGCACAATATACCTGATCTTTTAAAGCCTTAGTTTCCACTTCTGTATAGTGTGATTAATGATATTTTTATTCCCTACCTTATAACAGTTGTGTTGAGGTTTAAATTAAATGATCAATGTTAAATGCTTTATGACCTTTGAAGTGCTATCTGACTGCCATTTTTTATCTCAATATGACATACTGTGATGAAGATTTTGATACCAAGTGTAATGCAAACAAATGCATGTTGAAATGAGTAATTGGTTTCCAAAGACCTGATAACTACAGCAAGAAAAACTTCTTTTTCTGACTTCTTGAATATAGCACTATGTATCTATTTTAAGCACTTGCCACATCTTAGGTAATTATTTGTGACCCACATCTGGCCCCTCCTAAAATTATTTTCTTGATGGTAGGGATAATGTTTTGTCAGTGATCATTGCTATTTATTTCACATTCTGGGCAGCCAGGAGGTACAGTAGTAGATAAGAGTCCGGGGTCTGGAAGCAGGAAGACCTGAGCACTATAAGAAATAAAGAAAATCTGGGCCATCATTCTGAACTGAAGATCCATCTTTAATTGTGGAAATTAGAGCCGGAGGTCTCACTATGACCAGCTTGTGGCAAAGAATCTTTTAGATGTTCACAGTTGTTTTTCTAGAACTTTGACAGTTAATACAGTTCACTGATTAACAAAACTAAATGTTCAAAGCCAGTTGATAAATAGAATAGTTGCTAAATTGGAGTACAAAATCCATGCATTTTATTGGTCCTAATACTTTCAAAGATCCTAGGAAGAGACTTTTTGATCAATGACTCTAAAAGAGACTTAAAGATAGTATCTGAGCATCCTGTTATTGGCAAAAAAGCAAATACCAACTCTAAATGATTATTATCTTTATCAGCAATAAGGATTTAGTTAAGCTGGATACTTAACATTTTAGGGTTGATAACAGGCTCTCTTCCATTAAACTTCCTTCTTATCTTATCACAATTGATTAACAACTGAAACTTTCTAGCATTCTAGTTACAAATATTACCTAAGCTTACATGAGATGATTAAACTTTACAATAAATGATATAAAAGCAAGGGTCACAAATACAATTTTATCTTTTCATTTCAAATATGACCTCTGACACTTTACTAGCTGTGTGACTCCAGGCATGTTATTTAATCCTGTTTATTTCTGTAAAATGAATGGGAGAAGACAAGGGCAAACCACCCCAGTATCTTTTAGACAAGAAAACATCAATGGGCTCATGAGGAGTTGGAAGTGACTGAAATGACTGCACAACTACAACAAAATGTAATATTCTGTATGTTAACATAATGTGCTTACATATGTCATTGGAGCCCAACAATGGCTTTGTTTGGGAAGTACTATGAGAATTATTGTCTTTATTTTGTAGCTAAAGAAACTGAGCCTAAAAGCAAATGACTTGCACATGGTCACAAAAATAGTGTCAGGGATAAGATTTAAATATAGGTTTTTCTGACTCTAAGTTATCATCAATCTATCTAGTTCAGCACCTAATTATTCATTATATACAATACACACAGTAAATTATTGTGGAATAAAAATGAGTAACATTGGATTTAATCCTGTCCTGTTTGTAAGAAATATTTCAAAAGTCTAGGTCTGCTTAAAGTACTAGTGAATTGACCCTCGTATCCACTTTCTGGTATTTGTGATATCTTTCTCTTTGCTTGGATGATCAAAACAGCCAATAAAAAAGGTTTTAACAGGATTTTCTTGCCATGTTACAAATGGTTGAAAATATAAAACATCTATTATGTCTGTAATTCCAAATATGGTACCATATATTTTTCCTTTTCCTATGTAAATGTTCTGCCTTTCTATTTAGCAGAGATTATCATTAAAATTAACTCAATTTTACTCTTTAGTTTCCATGATTTCTCAACCATCTGTCTCATCTAGATCTTGTCTATTTCCTGGGATTTCTTCTGAGATTGTATAGTCATAAATTCCGCCCCCCCCAAAAAAAAACCCTATACATTCACTGTAACTCTCCTGACTGGGGTTCAGTTGTAAAAGGCAGAAATTATCACTGAATGGGCCCTAAGGCAGACAACAAGATTCTTGTACCTTCCTACCTCTTCTGCTTCTGAGCAGCATTTCAATAGAAAATATACAAAAGGGAGTCACTAAGCTAAGTATATTTTCAGAATACTTTATTTCAGAAGCATGAATAAAAACGTTACCAACTTTATGTTGCAGAAACTATGAGTACAACATTTTCACACATGATGATGAGAATGGCAGTCTCAGAAGGTGAATTGCTCCTTCTCCTTGCTAAAGTTAACCTCTCTAGTAAAGCCTATTCCATTCCTAGCTATCTCCTCCATGCCCTTATTCCATCAGGCATCCCCTCTCTTAACCATCTTCAAACTCTTCATTGCCTTAAAAAAATCCAAAGCCCTCCTCTTGACCCATCACTCCCTCCAGCTACTATTCCAGCACACTTTTCCCCTTTTCTGCCAAACTTCTGGAAAGTATTTTATACTACTTCCTTATTACCCACTTTCCTCTCAATCACTTGCAGGCTGATGTCCATCCTTCCTCCACTTTCCTTCTGTAACAGCTCTCCCAAGTCATTCAAGATCTTCTTTCTCATGTTTTATTTATTTTTGTTTTGTTTTGTTTTGATCTTCAGCTTCCTTGACCTTTCTATAGAATTTGAAATGTGTCCTTAATATGCTATCTGACCTTAGCTTCTGGGAAATGAATTCTTGATATTCTCCTGCCTTTATTGATACTCTTTTAACTTTTTTTTTAACATTCCTAACGTCAGAAGGAAATTGTAACTCCATGAAATGATGTCTCCCTCCTCAGATTTCTCATTGTACTTTTCATAGACCTGCCCTTTGCAGGGATCACATTCTCTCTTCTATCATAATTATTTATATACATGACTTTTTCTCCTGTTAGAGTGTAAGCTTTTTTAGATTAAGGTTCCTATGCTATTTGTTGCCTTGTCACCTCACTCAATACCTTACATTATATGCTCTTTTCTTTAAAGTGCTATGAGAAATCTGAAGAGGAAGATATCACTTTATGAAATTATCATTTCTTTCTGGCATTAGAATGTAAAAATTAAAACTAAAAATGTTTTAATTTCAGTCATAGAATTGAAACTAGGCATTGGTTCCAAGGAAGAAGAGCAATAAGAGTTAGGCAACTGTGGTTAAATGATTTGCCAGGGTAACAGAACTGGGAAATGTCTGAATCTTGAATGAACCCAGTACTTCCCATCTCTAAGCCTGGGAATCTATATATTAAGCCACCTGATTGCCCCACTATATGGTCTGAGTAAATGTTTACTGAATACAAGAATCAATGAACAAGTATAGAACTAATATCAGTATATTATTTAACATAGATAGACTGCATATATTTGTATTTGATATTCACAGCAGTAGATAATGCAAATGTAATAATCTTGCCCCTTTTGAATATGAGGAAATCGAGTTTTTGAGTTTGGGAGAGTTTAAATGATGAACTACTACTTTTTATTGAGGGCAGATAATGCCTGACCTATAGTTGGCAAAATATCTTCCTGAGTTCAAATCTGGCTTTCTCTGTGGCTCTGGGTAAGTTTCTTAAATACTATTTGCCTCAGTTTCCTGATCTGTAAAATGTACTGGAGAAAAAAAAAGGCAAACCACTCCACTATCTGGGTCCAAAAAACCCCAAATAGGGTCACAAAGAGTCAGGCAGAACTAAACAACCATGATACCTTTCTCACAGCAGCATACTTTTTCCAGCATCACTGTAATAATTATGGCCATTTATGTAATGTTTTGCAGTTTGTAAATGTCTAATTTTAGGAAAACCATCTGGTATAAAAGAAAAAATAAAGCCTAATCTCATCACCATTTCAGCTTGGTATCCTAAAATAATTGCCCCACTTATGAACATCTAGTTGGGATGGAGAACCCGGTCTGGCAACAGGAGGTCCTGGGTTCAAATCTGGTCTCAGACACATCCTAGCTTTGTGATCCTGAGCAAATCACCCATCTTCAATGCCTAGACCTTCCTGCTCTTCCACCTTAGAACCAATACACAGTATTGATTTTACAATGGAAGATAAGAATTTAAAAAAAAAAGAATTGCCCCAATATCCCCTCATGATCAGTAAGCATTAAAACTAAAAGTGAAATATGGGGTTCTTGACTCTATTCTGGTTCTTTCTCTATTCCACAAAGAGGCAACTCTCGTAATGATGAATAGAGTCCTGTGCCCAAGAAAATAATATTTCCAAAAATATGAAAATGTCAGAGAATTCTCTCAGATCCCTGTGCTTTCTATCAGCCTTGACTGGTATTTCTCCCAAATATATTGTACCTTGTGTCTTTTTAATTGCCCAGTCATCAGGGCTCCCTGCCTATCAAAGGACCCAAAGTGGCTTTTCTCAGTTCACTTTGTAAAGGCATTTTCTGAAATCTTCCCATCTTCCACATAGGTTGATATTATCCAGTTACTTTCCCTCTTGTCCAACTATTTCTGACCCTGTATGGACTTCTCTTGTCAATATACTGAACTGGTTTGCAATTTCCATCTTCTTTTTACAGAGAAGGAAACTTGGCCAGTCACCCAGCCAGTAAGTGTCTAAGGCTAGAGTTGAACCCACGTCTCCCTGACTCCAGTCTTCACTGTCTGTCCAATCCACTACCTCACTGCCTTTCTTTGACATACATTTGACTGTAATTGGAGAATGGGCTGCCCTTGAAATAGACATTAGTTGGATAAGCCCAAGTGGTACCTTGGTTTCCCTCTCACACATCTAAAGAATGATCAGGAGACCTCGGGCACATTGAATGGGTCCTTTTGGGGAAAACATGAACAAAATAATCACACAGGATCAGAGAATGTGGGGAAGTCCAAGTGGTGGCATACAAAGAATATCAGATTCAAATCCTGGCTCCGCCTGCTACTTATTACCTAGAAGACCATTACTCAGATGCTTCCTTTTCCTGGATTTTTATTTCTCCTATATAGAAAATAGAGAGTTAGAGTAGATGACCTCTAAAGCCCTTTCTAATGCTAAGTTTATTACCTGTGATCCAATAAAGTACAATACTAAGTTTAGCTTTTCTTGAGAATCATTCTAGGATGGTCCTGTAGGGATGAAATCCAGCTTTTCAGAGAAGCCATTCTCATAAAATCTTGCAGAAGATGATAAATTTGCAACTGTAAATATATCATGCATACCATTTCTTTTCATGACCAAATCAAAAAGTATTGATATATTGTTATCAATATTATATACTTGCAAATATTTTCATTCAACAATCAATGAACAAACAGGGTTCTATAGACAGAAATACAACAAATTAAAAGGTTCCTATTCTCAGGAATCTTAGATTCATTTTGCTTTGCTATTTAAGTCCCTATTTCTCTATATTATTATTATTAAATTATTAATATTTTATTATCATTAAATTTTTTGTTTTAAAAAGGTTTAATAGCTAGATTGTGCTATTATTGTTTTCCCCAAAATTGATTGTATTGTGGAATGTAATTATGGATGAATGAACTTATATCAAAGTAGGTATTTTCTGCACTCCTTAAAACAACAGAAATCCTACTATTACCATTATTGTTAGTACAACTGCTACTATGACTAATAATAGCATATTTGAATACAAGTCCTGAGATGCCATCTGCTAAGCTGTGGGGGGAAATTATCTTTCTCATTTATGGATATTTAAAATATTACTATTCAAATAAGTATGTCTATTTCCATGGACAATTCTTCTATGATGACTGGGTTTTATTTTGTGTGTTGTTTATGGGTGACATAGTAACAAATTTGTGATGTTAGAATTGTAAAGGACTCCTTTATGCTATTTTAATGAACTGGCCTTAAACCCATTTTGTGGTTTGTTCCTTTTCTGTTACATATGGTGCTTAATTAATTGAAGGCTGGTGCTGCATAGGAGACAGATGGATTATCCAAAAGACATGCTGACATGTTGTGTTTGTATCATATTTAAATATTTTCTAGGCCCAGTGATTCTTTTTGATAGACTAAAATATTTTACATAGCTTTCTTTCATTTGCCTCTAACTTTCATCTCATAAAGTTATTATGTCACACAAAATGCTAATAGAAGAGCTAAAAAAGAAATCCCCCTTTGGTTCATAATAGCTCAGATTTGTATAGTACTTTGCTGTTTATAAAGTGATTTCCTCAAAACAACTTTTTGTAGTGGTTAATCTGAGGATCATTATTCTCATTTTACAGAAGAAGAAATAAGAGCTCAGATAAATTAATTGACTTACCCTAGAGTTAACACCATTAGTAAATGTGGGAGTCAGGAGTCTTGTGTTCATTTCATTAGACCATCCAGTTTTATTTTATTTTATTTTTTGTTTTCTTGCTCTCCAATAATAATTTTTGGCATTTGTTTTCTAATACTAAGTTCCACATCCTCTCCCTCTCCCCCCCCACTCTAAAACAGTAAATAAAATACGTGTGCTATCATATAAAACAGATTTTCCGTATTTGTCACATTGTAGAAGACAAAAGTGAAGAAAATACAGTGTAAAATGGAATACTTTGATCTCCATTCAAACTCCATCAGTTCTTTCTCTGGAGGTTGACAATATCACAGTTGTTCATAAACTATTAATCTGTGTGTTTGTTTAAATCCTTACCATCTTTCTTAGAATTGAAACTGAATATCCGTTCCAGGCAGAAAAGCTCTTAAGGGCTAGGCAATGAGAGTTAAGTGACTTGCCTACTATCATATAGCTGGGAAGTATCTAAGGCCATATTTGAGCCAAAGACCTCCTGTCTCAAGGTCTGGCTCTCTATCTGCTGAGCCACCTAACTGCCACTGCACAGTGTTACTGTTAAATTGAACAATGTTCTCCTGGTTCTTCTCACTTCACTCTTCAGTTCATTTAGTTTACAAGATTTTCTAAAATCCTTCTGCTCATCATTTCTTAAAGCACCATAGTATGCCATTAAAATCTACAAAAAAATACAATTATTTTTTGTTTTGGTGGTGGTGTTTTTTTTTAAATTATCTTATCTCTTAGTATCAGTTTTAAAACAGAAGAGCTCTAAGAGCTAGTCAATGAGAGTTAAGTGACTTGCCCAGGGTCATACAGCTAGGAAGTATCTGACATCACATTTGAACCCAAGCCATTCCAGTTCCAGGTCTGGTGTTCTATCCAATGAACTTACTCCTTTACTACAATTTATTCAACCATTCCCCAATTGATGAGGATCCCTTAGCTTCCCCATTCTTTGCCACCACATATACATATTTTTGTACAAATTGTTCCTGTTCCTTTTATATATATATATATATATATATATATATATTTTTTTTTAATGGGACAAGGAAAGGAGATCCTATGATAGGGTCTTGTTAAAGAAACATTAATTTTCTTGCAAGCTTCTTAGGATTTATCCCAGAATGCTATTGGAAGAACTCAACCTGAAGAACAATCTGTGATGGAGAGGGATGTTGGTCCTAGCCTAGCAACTCTGTCCCTTCTCCTTTCATTTAACAAATTTCATTCTCTCTGCCAAAAGTGATTCCCCCTAAAGCTAGGTGACCTTGCTTCACAGCACATTCGTGATGGGAAGAGAAGGGCAGTCTAGGGATCAGAATCAATATTAAAGTCACCCCCAGTTAAAGCCTACTATTTGTGTTTGGATGGGAGAGATTTCAGGTGAATGATCAAGGTGGAGGAAGGGATTCAGGACCTCTATGTCTGCTGCACTCTCCCTAAGGATTCATCTGTCTCTCCTTTCTAGGGATTTTCCTTTTCTCCCATAGTTTTACCCTCCCTCCTCCTTAAACTTTTGTGAGGCCCAGGAGTTTGGAAAGAGAGCCACATTGTGAAAAGAGATAGAAGATATGTTAGGGTCATATCCCAACCCTATTTCCCATGCAAGTTGGATAATTTTTTCCCCCTTAAAAGCCATGGAGACATTCCTAGATATCTGGTTGGCTAAGAGGACTAAAAGCTCAGTTATTAACTTCACTTCCAATCGCCTGGAAACAAAACAGCCATGAGAAGCTTCAGAGATGTTCTGCTATTGGCTGATGTTTCACAGATCAGCTGAATCAACCACGGATGTTCTCAATGTTTATACTTGTTGAATATGCATCTCCAGATGTAGCTAAGTAAATCCCTTTTAAAAAATGTTTCATTGTTTTCCAATATCAAGCCTAAATGATCAAGGGACTAGCCTGTGTTTCCAGTTCACAACAGAATGGAACTTTAGGGATTCATGTCTTTATTAGTCATGGACTTTGTCCTTCCCAAGAAGGGGAAATGCTTCCCTGAGCCTACAAGTTCTCTACCCTCTTATCAGAGTCTGCCCCAGAAGAAGGCATTATGAGAGAGATAATTGAGGTAGCTAAGGAAGGAAAAGGAGGGAGTTCCTGAGTCCCTCATTCCTGGTTCTAGTCTAAGAGACATACCTTTAGTCTGATCTGAGATTTCACTTCCAGTACTTTCATGGGCATAACAATTAAACTATAGTCTTTCCCTGAGTCAAAGGGTAATTGTGTCCTTTATCAATCAACCATGAATTTACTTCCCAGTAATTCTATAAAACTCAATAGAATTACTTATAGTTTTCTTAATCATAAAGCACCTAACATTTTGAGAAAGTATCACTACTTATTACACATCAGTCTTTTCACACAATTCTGTATTTTTTTTTCCTGGAATGGAACTCTTTGGCTCTTTATGATCCAAATACAAAGAGAAATGGAGTCCCAAAAAGACAAGATTGTTTCCTCTCACCTCCAGGAAAATCTTTAAATCTTTAGTGTGAGGGAGTAAGTAGCTGCAGAATCAAGAAGTAAATAGGAACCTGAAATCAGGACAAGGTTTACTTTACTTTGGGGGCTTGAGGTTTTTGTTTTGTTTTTATTGTTTTATTTTGTTTTATTTTGATTTTTGGTGCAAGAAAGTCACAATGATTTTCTTAACAGTCTGATTTCAGGGATAGGAGAGTATTTGGGAGAGGCAGATTTAATTAGAATCAGGTAAGCAAGAACAATAAAGAAAGGAAATGAATGCTGTAGAGACAAAGAGAAGGCAGCAATGGTTGGTGTCCAGTATTAACATGATACATTTTGGCTGCTGTCACCTTCATTCACTGATGGCAAATGATGGCCAGATGAGGCCAGAGTTAGATGTGTACCTAGGCAAATGGTAAACTTCCTTTTAAATGAGAATTCATGCAGATGATAAAGGGTTTCTTTGTACTCCTTCTTCTCCAACCCTCCCACACAGTTGCTATGGGAAAGAGTTGATGTCTAGTCTAAAATGTTTTGTTCTTTAAGTTTATTCATAATTCCCGAGTTAATTAGTACTGTGATGCTTGCTTACTCTAGATAAATGTCAACCAGTTTTATTTGTGTGTTGCATTATTTGTGAATAGGGAGTTGCAAAAGAGAATAGTGACTGGACTTAGAGATGAAAATGAATCACCAAAGTCTGGGTATTGACTGGAAGGATCAGGAACAATATCAAAGATAATTATTTTGATTTATTAATTTTAATAAATGTTCCAAATGGGTAAAAGATAAAAGATAAGAGGTATTTGTCATTCATTGCATTTGAAGGGAGGCTAAACTGGAAGGTGATATGACCTTCTGTATTTCCTTCTCACTTCCTCTACTTGCCACACAGAAATCTCTCCAAAGGAATGAAATCTAGGATGGTGACCACAAAGTAGACTATATGCAAAAGAAGATAAAAGGAAGGTCTCCAAAAGGCTTATAATGACCTAAGATTGAGGGACATTAGAGGAAGTGAGCACCACTCCTATTCATTTTTGCTTTCAAATATATCTCTAAAACTTAGCTTTTGTATTGCAAAAAAAAATTTAATATATATAAAAATATATTTTAAAAGTGATAGATGGATTGATGATCAATTGATTGATAGATCAACAGAGAAAGAGAGAGATTGATGGATGGATGGATAGATAGATAGATATAGTTATATATATATATATATATATATATGCATACTTCCATTGTCTAAAGTAATGTCTGTCACATATGAGGCTCTGAATATATGTATGTTGTTTTTCTCTCAGCATCTTGCCTTGAAATTTTCATAGTAATAAAAACCTACTGCTTTTGCTCCAACTCAACCAACCTTTCAAGATCATTCTTTTTTTTTTCCTTATAGCTTGGCATTTCACCACCCAGAGTAGTTAGTGTCATCTTGAAACTCTGATTTCACATTGTCTTCCCTCCCCTACATTATTTTTATATGATTAAAAAAAAACTGGGTGCTAGCACTGATCCTGAAGGAATCTCACATTATACTCTTCCATGCATAAAAGAAAGTCAAACCAAACAAAAAAATAATCCAATTTGTTTCAAAGAACTTCATAACAACAGTGTGAGATTAAATAAAGTGAGTAAGGCCATTATATTAGAGGATGAGGCTAGCTCCAGTGGTGAAAGAATTTATCCAAGGTCACTCAGCTAATTAATGAGGACTGATTTGAGAGTAAAACTTATTATTCTATTTTTTTCCACTTTCCAACAAAACATGCTGACATTTTTCTGATGCTAAATTCTCACACCTAGAATTATGAAAGAATTTTTAATGAAATTATAACTGAGTTGATCTTTGTTCTTTAGCTATATGCATTCAAAAGCACCGTCAGACATTTTTTAAATATTCTTTTCCTTCTCCCTATCATATCTTTTATAGTAGTTATATTTCAAGAATGACTATAGAGCTCAAATGTAGGTAGTAAAGAAGAGAGAAAAGCACTTCAGGAGAAAGATATGCTAATATACAATCAGCTCATTAATTTCTTTTTTGCCTTTGAATAAAATGTGAAGACTTTCCCTGCAATATTATAGGACTTGATACGATCGCTGGGATTCAGATCTGACATTTCTGTATATCCATAAGTCTGGATCCATGCTGATTCCCATGCTGTCACCCTTGGCCCTAGGACCAGTTATTTATTTTCTTTTATTATCTCATATCTATTTACTACCCAAAAAAGTGAAAATACTTTCCATGATGGACTTCTGTGAGGAGACGTCCCTAAATTTGGCTAGCTCTTCAATTAGAGCATTGCACAGATTGCCGATGTTTATGGGCCTATATTTTATTATTATTCTACTTTTATAAGTCAGTTGAATCTGATATAAACTCAGCATAGCAATATAGGCCCTAGTGGCCATGCATTACAAAAATACATAGTTGGGAAAGAACTCTCTTAGTGATACAGAAAGTTTTGATATCTTTTGCTGTTTGGAATCTTTGACAAATTAAGCCTGGTTTCCACCTTTGTTAATGATCACAACTAATATGCTTGCATGGACAGGTAACTAGTTGGCCCAGTGGATAGGATGCTAGTCCTGAAGCCAAGAAGAACTGAGTTCAAATAGGTCCTTACTAGCTCTATGCCCCTGGGTAAGTGACTTTACCTGTCTTTGCCTCAATTTCCTCATCTGTAAAATGGGGATAATGGCAACAACTACCTCCCAACATAATTGTGAAGATCAAATGAGATCATGAAAAAAAAAGCATCTAGCACAGTCCCTGGCTCACAGCAAATGCTATCTAAATGTCTATAATTATTATTGTTTTATTTTGACATCTCTCCTTTTTTTATATTTTTTTTGCCTTGTCAAAACTCCTTCATAAGTACAATATTTGTTTCTTTGCATTTTGAATAAGTATCTACTAAGTGTGCCAGCTGTATTAGTAAATTCCACTTTTTTTTATTTTATTGAATAATAGAATTGGGGAATGCTGATCAGAATTTCCTGGTTTGTTATAGCTCCACTTTAGTCCCTTTTTTAGTCCCTATTTTCTTAGGTTTGTATATATAAAGCTGTATTATTGATTTTTTTATTAACTCATACCCTATTTGCTGCTGTGCAGACTTAACCAGAATCATGATTCTTTTATCTTCATTTTCCTCACCCTTCACTAGATTGCAAATTTCATGAGGGCAAGAATCATATTAAATTATTATGATTTATTTATTTTTAAAATCCTTACCTTCTGTCTCAGAATTGATACTAAAAATCTATTCTGAAGAAGTATAGTAAGGCTTAGGCAGTTAGGGTTAAGTGACTTGCCCAGGGTCACACAGCTAGGAAGTATTTGAGGCAAGCTTTGAACCCAGAAACTTCTCTCTCAAGTCTGTCTCTCTATCCTTTGAGTAAGTATTAAATAAGATTTATTTAGATAAGATTAAATGAATTTAATCCAGGGAGTCTGGACCTACTTGAATCTACTTGGTTTTGATAGGAACAATTAAAAACAAGTGAATTATTGATAAATCAATTGTTTGAACCCACCAGAAACTGGGAACTTTTAAAAATAATCTAGCCCTCAGCTTTCTCCAAACAAATAGAACCCAGGCAAATAAATCATGGCATTAGTAACAACAATTCACATTTATATAATGCTTTAAGGTTTGCAAAATCTTTTACACACATTAACTCATTTTAGTCTCGTAGCAAACCTGTGAAGTGAGAATGACAATTAACTCCATTTTACAGATCAGAAAACCAGAGATGAAGGGGTTAAATGACTGACCGAAATAGAATTTGATAGAGCTAATGTGTTTAAATACAAAGTATTTAATCAGAACTGAAATTAAGATTAAAGTGAAGATTATTTTAGACATGCTCTCAAAAGAGTTTCTTCTCAGAAGGTTTCAAGACTCTAAGTAGTCCTCTAAACTACTAGTAAGTAGTAAATGCAAGGACTTAAATACTCTCTGGACCTGGAAAGCATTCTTTTTTTTTTTTTCAAATAAGTTTATTTAATTAATTAATTTAGCATATTTTTTCAGGGTTATATGAATCATGTTCTTTCCCTTCTCCCCTCCCATTCCCCTACTATAGCCAACAAGCAATCCCACTGTGTTTTACATGTGTCATTGATCAAGACCTATTCTGGAAAGCATTCTTAGATGGTTCCAGGGTAGAGAACTTCAGTGGTTTGAGGTTGAAGAGTACTTGCTTTCCTTGCTCCTTTCCAGGTATACAGTCTGCAAACAATTTCCTCTCTGTGTAGTTTCGGGTTCTCCTTGGACCATGTAGGGTTCTCTAATCTCTCCTTTCTCTGTATTCATTAATCTTTCATAATATGGTAGGAAAAACCTCTTCCCTAGACATTTTCCTGAAGGGAGAGACCAAGAAAAGCTTCCTTTCCTTCCAAACTCATAGGAATACAATGAGCCTTTCTCTCCCACTGAGCATTAAGACAAAAGCATGCCGCTTTCAATAGAGGGTCATGGGAACAGTAATTCACTTCGATTTTCAGACATATGATTTTTTTATTTCTTTTTTTTTAATTTTTTATTAAAACCCTTACATTCCATCTTGGAGTCAATACTGTGTATTGATAGCACCAAGATATGCAATGATGGGAGCAAGTCACACTGTCCTACAGCTTCATGTAACTAACCAATTGATTAAAAACCATTTTTTTCCTAAAAATCTGAGACAGGCCTCATATGATTAATTAGATCATGGTAAATCAAAGAGTCAGTGGTGAATTTTAAAGAAAGGAGGAATGGACTTAAGTTTGTGTGTAATTAAGGGAATGACTTTTTTAGCAGTGACATTTCTGATATTAAAGAATGCGGTGAAGAAAGAAATTGCAATAGCCCAGGAATGAAGTGGCCTGATCTGTTAGAAATTTAATAAGAAGAACAGAAGCAAAGTTATTAAAAAACAAATTTATGTCAATGTAAGACTCCCAAAAGCAAATACACTATGTTAACTTTGGCTCCAAAGACCTCTTTTTTGCACTGCTAATTTCACACATAAATATTGTCTAAAAAGAAATAAAATATGTATATGAATGGGTGGGCAGAGTGGACTTCTTTCTTACATGTTTCACAGACATGTTTTCTAAGCCTCTAAAGAATTTTGAATGATGAGTTCCATGGATTACATATGGGGAAATTCCAAAATAATAAATTGAATGAGTCCTTCCAAAGTTCTTTTTACAAATACTGGTATTTAAAAGATTATCTCCTTTAAAAAAATCTTGGGGGGCAGCTGGATAGCTCAACGGATTGTGAGCCAGGCCTAGAGACTGGAGATCCTAGGTTCAAATCTAGCCCCAGACACTTCCAGCTGTGTGACCCTGGGCAAGTCACTTGACCCCCATTGCCTAGCCCTTACCATTCTTCTGCCTTGGAGCCAACACACTGTATTGATTCCAAAACGGAAGTTAAGGGTTTAAAAAAATCTTGGTGCCAACTTTATTTGAACAACATGGTCTTCAGAAATTTGACTCAAATATAATCCTTTGATGGTCCAGCTGTCCAGATATTGGCCTTATATGGCCTGCTGGCTAGTAAAGAGAGATACAAAAGTGAAGAAAGCCCATTCAGTAGACTATTTTGGCTATCTCCAATCATATATGAAAGATCTCTCCTGGTTAGAAACCTTACCTTGCTGTGATTGAATAGACAATCAAGCAGGACATTTGGATGAAATGTCATCCCAGGCTATAACAGTTTTTTTTCCCCTTAAAAAAATCTTCACCTATGCAAGATTAAACCAGCATGTTGTTTTTTGTTTTTTTTTTTTCCCAAAATGGTGTTGACCTTGTTTAAATGAGGGCTATTTCATGAAATGAAGTGTATAATTTGCATGACCTATGTTGGCAGGTTTGCAAATAGCTTACCATGCTTATGAAAGGTTAAATAAAATCAAGCTTTTTTGAGATATTATTGATATATTAAATTCTTGCTGATGCATCCCAAAAAAAGGCCCATCATCTATAAGGTTACAGTTAATCAATATAGTCTTTGTTTCAATCCTTTACAAATTATGAGTGAACTTGTGATAAGCATAATAAGAGAAGGTCAAGGAACAGTGTTATAATAAACCTCAAATATAACTTTCCAGAAAAAAATATAGTCGAGTAACTATGTGTAGAAGTCTAATCAGCAGACTTGAATTTGAATCCCCTACATTTACCATTTATTTTCTGGGTAATCTTGGAGTAGCAAGCTGGTACATTTTAGCTTTTCCATGTAGAAAAATCAAAGAATAATAGTTCATTAAAGCATTGATAATGTTTTTTTTAGTCTATGGGAAGTGTAAAATAGAAATAATACATATATGTGTTTCAATTTTCTAAAAGATTCTCTAAAAAACATAATAGATTATGATTTTTTTCTTTTTTCCTTTCATTAGTTGAAAAAATACAGAGTCAATGGGATGAAGTCCAAGAACATCTTCAGAGGAGGAGACAGCAACTGAATGAAATGCTGAAAGATTCTGCCCAATGGTTAGAAGCCAAAAAAGAAGCTGAATGGACTCTAGAAAAAGCAAAAACCAAGCTAGAGTCATGGAAGGAGATTCCCTATACGATGGAAGGAATCAGAAAACAGTCTACAGAAACTAAGGTCAGTGTCTGACATTATTTTTAAAATTAAAGGTGGATGAAATGATATTATTGGTTGAAGTTGAAAGGTTCATAAGTGAACTACATTCATGGGAATCTGCTAAAGTGCTTTCATGAAAACTAATTCATCTCCTGTTGTACCCTTTCCTGCCTAATCTTCTCTTCTTGAGAAGGAAGAAGAGTAGTAAAGCAAGATCATGTGCCTCCCACCTCATATTACACTCGTCTCCAATCTGATCTCTAGCATTATTTGGAGAGAAAAGTGGCACCCTCTGCTCAATTATAGCCATTCTTGGTTATTTATATATATATATATATATCTGAAGGTCCAGGCAGTCCACACAGGTCTTGAAGTAATGGAGAGACAGGATTAGTTCACAGTCACTGTGAGCAACGGATATGAAAAGGGTTACTGATGGTCATTTCTTTGTCAAATCCATTAGCCTTTTCTCAATCTTCATTCTCTTTGATCTCTGTGCAGCTTTTAACACTATTGATCACTCTCTTCTGTCTGATACTCTCTTCTCTCTATGTTTTTGGGAACACTCTTTTCTGATTCTCCTTCTATTTATCTGTCCATTCCTCACTCTCCTTTGCTGGAGTTGATGTGCTCATCCAGGTTACACTTTTTTTTTAAACCCTCACCTTGCATCTTGGAATCAATACTGTGTATTGGTTCCAAGGCAGAAGAGCAGTAAGGGCTAGGCAATGGGGATAAGTGACTTGCCCAGGGTTACACAGCTGGGAAGTGTCTGAGGCCAGATTTGAACCCAGGAACTCCCATCTCTGGGCCTGGCTCTCAATCCGCTGAGCCACCCAGCTGCCCCTGGGGTTATACTTTTTTAACCATTAGTTCTGCTTTGGATCTTCTCTTCTATACTACCTCACTTGGTGATCTCCTCAGTTCCCATGGATTTATTTCCCATCTCTATGTTGATGGTTCTCAAATTTATTTATCTTAACTTCTCTGCTGACTGTCAATCCTGTATCTCTACTTGCTTTTCAGACTTCTCAAATTTGGATGCTCAGTAGATAACTTAAACTCAATATGTCTGAAATGGAACTCATTTTCCTCCATGGACAACCCCTTCTACCTTTCCCTTTACTATAGAACACAACACCCTCTTCCCAGGCCCCCAGGCTCACAATCCAAGAATCATTCTAGATTCACCACTTTTCGCACGACCACCCCAAATCCAATCTGTTGCCCCAAACCATCAATTTCGCCATTTCAACATCTCTCATCTTTCCAATGAAAAGTCACCATTCTGAGATAGGCCAATATCTCACACTTGATCTATTACAGTAGGGTGTTAGTGGCTGTGCTGGTCTCAAGTCTCTGTTCACATTAGGATCCATGTTAGCTGAAGTGGGCCTGTTCAAAACTTATACTTATCATTTGTCTTCATTTCCCTGTTTCCCCTCTTTAATATTTGATAAAGTGATCCATTATAATAAAAAGATTCATTCAAACAACCCAAAATATTGGGAAAAAACCATTATTTATATGCAGTGTTCCATAACCAGAGTCCCTGACCTCTATAAAGAACTGGAGGGAGGTGCCTTCTTAGATCTACTCTTTGGGGTCAAGCTTGATCAATTTGATTTTATAATATTCCATTTCAATTGTTTTACTGTTCTTTACATTTTTATTTTTAATATTAATTTTGTATAGTTTTCCTGATTTTGCCTATTTTACCCTTATTCAGTTCTTAGCTCTGTATTAACATGTACTTTTTTTTTGGCCCTTCAGCCATTTTTCTATTTTGACTGTGATGACAATAAATTGTCCTGGCTCAAGTTGTTCCTTATAACTTTTAGCCTTGATAGGAGGGGAAAATCTCCTGATGATCAGAGCTTTTACAAAAGTGAATTGGTCATAGTCATAAATTTAAACTGGAAAGGGTATCAAAAGTCATCTGGTCCTGAAATGTCTAACACAACCTATAGGCTTACATATGACTTCTTACAACTTCTACCCATCACTTTTGGTTCTCTTTAAAGCCAAACAGAACAAATCTAAGTCTTCCACATGACATGGCATACCAATATCATTTCTCAAAGCTAAGCCTCATTGGATAGATGAACAAAGTAAAAAAATATAAGGGAAAACTTGAATCTTGAATATAGACATCTTTTGAATAGTACTTAGAGTTCACAAGACGGCATTAGGATTCCTGTTCTTGAGCAATGTGCACCTGTGATTAGTCATTTTAATTGCACTAATTAATAATAGTCATTAGTACTAGCTGATAATACTAATTAATAATTAATCATTTAGTGGCAGAGTAGAAAGTATGCTGTTTTGTAAATCAGGTTTCAAATCTTGTCTCTACCACTTACTATTTGTATAACCTTGGGTAAATTCTTTTACTTCATCTCTTTGAATCTGTTTCCTCTTCTGTGAAATGAAGAAGTTAGAATAGATGACCTCTTTATGCCTCCTGACTTTAAATCTGTGGGAAGGGAAAAAAAAACCCAGCTTACTATGTGTACTTATTATTGTGTTGCATTCAAGAGATGGAATGAATTTTTTTAAATGGGAATTTTACATAAAAGTCAGAAGCAATAACACATACAGAAATACCTAATATAAAATACATTATAATTATTATACAACATTGTCCTTAAAATAGTATGCCAGGTCTCAAGAATAAAAAAAAATATTTGTTCTTTGTTGAGTTTTAGGAAAGTTTTCATGCTTCATGGGGAGTGGAATTTGAGCTGGGTTTTAAATGAAAGGTAGGATTCAAACATCAGATATGGGGTCAGGAAAGGGCAATCCTACTGTGTAAAAGGAGAAAAAAAATACACCTGGTTACTTGGATGAAGTAGCAGAGGCCTCATCAAACTTCTTTATCACCTAAAATAAGTATGAAAAAAAAATCACAGTAGATTTTCCAGCCTAGCATTATTTCTGCCAATCACGTACATTTGTAAAAAGGAACCCTTAAAGATAACATCAAGATAGACATATAGCCCATCTGTCCTGACTTTTCTTTTCACAGCTAATAAATTCTTTGATTTAAGTTCTAGGCTTTTAATATTGAATGAAAACAGAAGGCAGCAAACTTAGAAAACTCTAAGACATTAGTGTGGTTGCCTCATCTTTTGTACACCATACTGTAACTCCTTATCATTTCTTTTCTAGTAAATGGGGATAAATATCTCTGGATGTTTAACATAGCAGGGGCCTCATTGATGAAAAGAGTTGTAGGAAATTAGAGAAAAGAAAAGAGAGAGCTGAGAGAGGGCCCAACAGATGGTGATAAAACTAAGATCAGAATGGATGGTACATTTAGATAGCAGAAAGGGGAAAAGGAATTTGCTTGTGTGAGAAGTATTTAAAACCTGAAAGGGTCCAAACCACAACTAGAGAGGCTCACATAGCACTTAAGATCTTATCTCCTTTGCAAAAGGCTTCAAAATATTGAAAGGATCATATTTCAAGGCAGAAAGAAAAAAGCAAGATTTTTGAATTGTATTGCTTTGAACACTTCTAACTTGATTGACTAGAAATATTTTAAAGTTGTCATTCTATTCTATTTTGAAATGAAGGATTCACCTTTGAATAAGAAATGCATATTTCTTCATCAAAATGAAACACATTTTAAACTTAGCATTACCCAAAGAAACTTTCATTTTAGATAGATTGATTGGTAGTTATGTAGGTAGATAGATAGATATAGAATGCCATTTCTTTGAACCAAATAAAACTGCAGCCAGATTTAGCCTATGAATAAGAGAGATACGGACGGATCTGGAGGCATGGGATTAATACCTTTCCATTCTGGTATCCTGGAAGACATCACGGGAATTTTTCTGGGTGATATTACTAATCTCCTCTTTCACAACCAGAAATTTGTTCAGTTTGAACAAAATAAGAGACATAAGAGAATAGTGTGAGTATGGGAAACAACAAATTAAACTTGTTTATAAAGATTCCTTTCCTGTGGAAAAAAATAGTCAAGTATAAGCAAATGAAAGTATGTGCAATTTAACATTATACTTATTAGGAGAGAGAGCAAATTCTTCCATTATTTGGAAAGGAAAAAGTAAAATGTCTTGTGTGATGGAATAAAAAAAGTAAAGTGTTTTCAAAAAGCAGTGATACTTGGTACCAAATTAGGGGTGGGAGAATATTCTAGATAGCAAGAAAAATGGAAGGTTCAATGAGGAATTCCTGATGACTATTATTAATTGGCTTATTGTCCTTAAATTAAAATTAACTTTTAATTACTTAAGGTAATGGAAGAGAATACTAGCCTTGATGATGGAAAACAATGGATGACTGGTCTTATCTCATTGTGGCAATAGCAAAGGGTTCTCATTTTCTCAGTAACAAAGACCTATACAGGAATTAGGAAAAGGCAAGCTTCAGCTAGGATCTAGGATGGTCCTGAATCCAGCTGCATTCTTTATAACTCCTTCCCACCTCTTTATCATCACCCTCCTTAGGATATTGTGCTTTCCTTAGTTTGTAGCAACTATCTCTAGCATTGTTTCCAAATCAACCAGGATTTGTATTCAGATCCAAGAAACCTGGTTATAATTTTCAGTTGCTTTTGCTACTTCTTATGTGATCTCTCACAAATTATTTAACACTTCCAGGTACTGGTTTCTTTATTTGTAAAGTGAAAGAGTTGAGAGAAAAAGCCTCAAAGGCCCCAGCTCTATGTCTTGTGGTCCTATGAAGTCAAATCTTTTTTGTCAGTAGAATAAAGCCAACTGTGTGACACAAGTAATAAACAGTCACTTTACAAAAGAGAAAACAAACCTATTAAAGACCCATTTTGGTTGCAAAGTAGCAATGGAACAGAGCCATTAATAGAAATATTGCAGTATTCTCACATATTAAATTAGTCAATCAACAAACATTTTTTAAATGCACCTACTATGTGACAGGGACTAGACTAAACATAGAGATAGAGCTTAGATGCTATCAAAGAGAACAAAATGAAGGCTGTAAGGTTGCAAAATGTCTAGAGCACTGAACCTGGATTTAGGAAGACCTGTGTTTAAATCTGGGCTCAGATACTTAGTGACTCTGGGCAAGTCCCTTAACCTCTGTTTGAGTCAATTTCCTGATCTAAAAAATGGAAAAAAGAATAAAACTTAACCTCTTACAGCTATTATAAGGCTCAAGTGATATAACATTTTTTGTAAAATCTTTAGCTGTATGCATGGCATATAGTTGCTAGAAAATGCTGGCCATTATTATTATTATTATTATTATTATTTATTATTATTTGCATATGTAAAAAATACAAGATAATATAGAAATAGGGACACTAGGAGTCTATACAGACACACATAGGTAAATACAAAATAAATACAAGATAATGTGGGGAGGCAGATGCTAGAGGTTTGTAAGGGGGGAAAAGGGTTAATTATAAAAAGGTTAAACTGAATATTTTAAAATAGGGTCACCAGGAATTTAATTCCAAAGAGATTTATTTATAATTTATTTATAAAATATAGAAAGAGTGAAGTAGGAAATCAGAGAGAGAATAGGGTAAGATATCTAGCTTAAGCACTAAGTATTTTGCTCTGACCCCTAGCTCAAAAACAGACAGGGGAGTTTAGTCCTTAACAGGAGTGGCCCTCAGCCCTTGTAACTGAGGACCTGGGGTTATAGGGAGCCTCTCTCAAGAGGATAGATCTCTCCTTAGGCTAGTCTCTTCAGAAAATCCAGGAATGGAATCAGCCTTTTTCACTCACCACATGTCAGTCCAAAGGGGAGAGATTCAAGGACAGTCTCACCACGTACACGGTCTCAGGTCCAGTCAGCAGATTTTTCACCAGCCTCCAACTCAACTCAGAGCTCCAGAAGAAGTCAGAAGTTCTCTCTGAAGATCTCAGATAAAGATCTCGGAGAAATCTCCCACAAATCTCAGATGATTCTCCTCCACAGGAAGTCATAACTCCCTTTTAAAGATACTTTTAAAGATACTTTCTTTTGCGTTACTTCCTATGCCTTCTTCCAATTTTTTCATCTACCAATTAATATTAAAGCTTTGCTATAGGACTGCCCAGGGAGTAGTCAGTTTGATTCTGATTGTAAACGTGGGTCACAGACTTTCCCCACTCAAGTGTAAATGAGTTGTTTACACTTCTGGTAATTAAATAGAAAAATGGACAGGGGAGTTAATTTCATTTTCAAAATCAGAGTAGAGTTAATTAATTTCATTTTCAAAATCAGGGTAGAGTTAAATTTAATCTTTACAGGTTAGAGAGATAAGGAAAAGCCTCATTTGAGAGGTAAGACTTGGGGTGAACCTTGAAGGAAGCTAGGTGTTTTAGAGGCAAATTAGGGAGAAGGTGAATCCCAGGTTTGAGGGCTAGCTCATGAAAAGGATCCCAGGAAATGAAATGTGAACATTTTTTATTTGCTTTTGACATTTCTGAACTGCTTTTAATATATTTGAGAATTGCTTCTATTATCTGAAAAGCAATATGGAATATACTTCTGGTGAAAAGACTATTTCATTGAACTCTTGAATGATTCCTTGACCCTGATGCAGAGTAGATACTTGGACACAAATCCAGAGTAAGGGACATGAGTAACAATAACTAAGACAAGTTGATTGACATGAGGAGTACATTAAGGGGGACAATATATAATAAGCCTACAAAGATTGCATGGATTGAAATGGTAAGGTTCTTCAAATACCAAACAAATTTATGCCATATCCTAGAATCAAGGGGAGCCTCTGGAGCTTTTTGAACATGGAAGTGGTATGTTTAGACCTACACTTTAGAAATATCAATTTTGGACATTTTATCATGAGTAGATTAGCGAGGAGAGATACTCAAAGGTGAAAGAATAATCAGTAGGGTACTGAAACACTCCAGGCAAGAGAAGATGAGGAAGCAGTGGTCATGTGAGTGGAAAGAAAAGGATCTATATGAGAGATAAGGTAGAGATAGAATCAAGAATTAGAAATTGATCAGATACTTGAAATAAGGGAGATTGATGAGTCAATGATGGCTGAAATTTTGTAAAAATAGAAGAGAAAGAATTGGAAGTGGTACCTTCCATAGAAACAGACAAGTTTAGGAAGATGGATCAGTTTGTAGGGGGAAATATGATATCCTTTGAGTTGAATTTGCAATATGTTTAGTGGGCAATTGGTGATACAAGACTAGACTTCCGGAGATAGACAAGAAGAGGATATATAAATCTGGGAATCATCTACATGGAGATGATAATTGGTCCCACAGAAGCTCATTAGATCACCAAGAGAAGAGGGTGAGAGGATACTTCACTTTAGAAGTAAAACATGGGAAAAGATGATTCAAAGATCAATTTCTCATGACATATTGTTTTCATATTGTTGAAAGCTAGCAGAAGTCATATAATGAGCCGATAAAAGTAGTGGAAGAAAAATCAAGGTCTTTGTGAGGTAGTTAACTATATTGTTAAGTATACTATAACTATACTATATACTATATACTATAACTATACTATATACTATACTATACTATAACTATATTGTTAAGTATATATAAGCATATATATAGTTAAGCATATATTGTTAAGTATTGGAATATATATTGGATATATTGGAAAGGAAACTGGAAATTATCTATATGAGGAAGTGACTTCTTTGTAAAACAACTGACATCAATTCATTTTAAAATATGCATCACTCTTTATATAATAGAGGGAGTTAGGTGGTGCAGGGTTGGAGTTAGAAGAACCAGAGTTAAAATCTGCTCTCATATACTTTGTAGTTTATGGCCTTGCACAAGTCATTTAATGCTATTGGACTCAGTTTCTTCATATGTAAAATGATCTGGAAAAAGAAATGGCAACCCATTACCATTGCAGTATCTTTTCAGAGAAATTCTCATTTATGAAGAACCAGATAACACTGAAATGCCTAGATAACTACAAAGTTGCATAATGAATACTTTTTCTGAATTCCTTTAATTCTATGTAATAATAAACTTACAAATTTGAATCTAATCTATTTTTGGCCCATACTTATTCCTGAATACATCAGAGATCATATTTTCCTAATATTTTCTAAAAATGTACTATGGGTAGGATATTATGCTATACACAGATTGAATGACTGAAATCAAAGAGAATTACCCATTAATGTCAATTTTATTTTGGAGAAAGATTGAATCCAATCCAATAAACCAAAAAATTGGTAAGTACCTACTATGTTTCAGGCACTGTGCTAAGCACAATTATTAAGAAGAAAGGGGGTCCCTGCCCTCAAGGAGCTTATAGTCTAAAGGGAGAAACAATGCACAAAGGGAGGCAAGAAAGTAGGAGGAGATATTTTGTGGGGTGAGCGCCTCACCACAGAGCAACCAGCACAGGGATTGATCTGAAACCAAACAGGACAACAGATGCAAAGTAAAGTAAACTTGAGAGTCCAGTTTCTGCCCTCTATATAGGAAGACATTATTGAAGTTTCATATTCTGTTCTCTAGCCCTCTGGTCAAAAGAGAGAGGAGGCTCAGAGAGGTGGTGACAATTAAGGCTTGAGTTAATAGCCTGGTACTAAATTTAGAAGTGATAAGCTTATTCTAAGAGGGCTATCTTGTCCTATGGAATTGAAACCAGGCAGGGGGAAATATACAAAGTAGAGTGAGGTCTCTAATGAAGTACCCCAGAGATCTGCCCTTGACTCTATTCTGTTTAATAATTTTGTGATTCCAGTGAAGACACAAAAGGTATGCTCGTTAAACTTGTCAATGAAAAGAAGCTAGGATGAATAACTAACATGTTTATATAACAAAAATTGAATAGTAAAAATTGTTACAGGCATAATATAAAATTTAATGGCGATAAGTTTTTAATATTCTCCCCTAAGGATTTCTTTAAGAAAAAAAGCTTTTAAATTTTCTGTAATGAAGGATAATAGTGTTCTGATAAACAATAATTCCTGTAACAAATTGCTAAGATTTCAAATGAATTGCAAGTTAAATATGAGTAAATATGTCACAACAGCCAAAAAAGGAATATTTTAGGCTGCTTTAAAGAAGACATATTGTCTAAAATGAGGGAGGTAATATTTTCCTCTCTATCATCAGATCACATCTATGGACTGTGTTTGGTTCTGAACATATTGGTAGAATAACTCCAATAACTTTTTCGTCAATATCTAAACCCCATTACATTAGAAAGGATATAGACAATTTGGACTAGGGTTCATAATAGAGAGCGAACTGGAAGCCCTGCCATATTAAGGTTTGGTTTTAAATACTGGAAAAGTTTATTTTGGAGAAGAGAAAACATAGAGAGGAGATAGGATCATAGCATCATTGAAATGGATCTGAAAAAGATTTTTTATGGCTAAGGAAAGTGAGGTTCAGAAAAATTAACTGAAAAGCCAGTGTCACACAGTAAGTATCTGAGATGGAATCTGGACACTGGACACGTATCTTCCTGCTGCCAAGTTCAGTAGGCTTTTCACTGCATATTGTCTCTGTGTTTGTGCTAGCCATCTTTGAGTATTTGAAGGACTTCCATGTGGAAGGGCAATCATACTCTTTTGGTTGCAGAGAACAGATCCAAAAGCAATGAATGTGGCTCTTAGACAGCTTTAAACTTGACATATAGGAAAAACAAAACAAAACCTCCTAGCCATTAGAACTTTTCACAAATTGGAATAGGCTGCTTCATGAGGTAGTAGGTTTATCCTCACTGGAGATCTTCAAGAAGAATTTAGAGAGTAGGGAGCTAGGTGACTCAGCCAGAGAGCCAGACTTGGAGATGAAAAGTCCTGGTTTCAAATCTGGTCTCAGACACTTTCTAGCAGTATGACCCTGGGTCACTTATCCCCATTTACCTAACCGCTACCACTACCACTACTTAGTATTAATTCTAAGACAGAAAGTAAAGGTTTAAAAAATAGAATTGAAATAATTGTTTATCAGTGATATTATAGAAGATATTTTTTTCAGGCATTGGTTGGAATAAAAGGTCCTTTCTAATCCTTAGATCCAGTCATTCTGATAGGTGGAAAATAGGAGAAGGGTTCACTATCAGAAATAGTCGTCAGAAAGGGAAACATGTTTTGAAGATCCTACTAATCAACTCTGTGGCTTTAGATGAGTCATTGAACCTCTTTGCATTTCTTTTCTTCTATAAAGTAGTCAGATCAACTAGTCTTTAAAGACCCTTCTAGGGCAACAGTGGTACAGTGGACACAGTGCAATTCCTGAAGTCAATAAGACTTACCTTGAGTTCAAATCTAAGCCTCAGACACTTAGTAGCTATGTGACCCTGGGAAAGTCACTTACCCCTGTTTGTTTCATTTTCCTGATCCATAAAATGAACTGGAAAAGGAAATGGCAAACATCTCCAGTATCTTTACCTAGAAAACCCAAAATAGGGTCGCAAAGAGTCAAATATGATTGAAATGACTGAATATCAATAACAACATCCCTTCTTTAAAATGGGGCAGCCAGGTGGCCAGTGGAGTGCCCATTCTGGAGTTTGGAGGATCTGGCTTCAAGCTGTATGACCCTAGGCAAGTCACTTAATGCTGTTTGCCATGGTCTTCCCCTTCACTAAGACAGAAAGTAAGGGTTTAAATAATTTAAAATAAAATGTTAGATAGGATATAATCTACCCTGTTAATAATATTTGAAATAATTGAAATTTTATTTGCTTACTCTTAAAAATAATTTTCCTTTCTATGTTAAAAATGTACTATTTTAAAGGGGAAAGTTGAACAGATTACACCATTCATTTACTATACTGTACTCAGAGTCTTTTCTTCATATTGGCCAAGATGCAGGTATGACAGAAATGTCCTTTACTGATGGCTTTACAAATTTTAGGAAGCTTCTTACAGTACTTTTAACCTAATCAGAATTTCTGCCTGTGAACTGTGGCAGAAACCAATCATAAGTGCTGCCATTTAGAACTGTTAGAAGAGCCAAGATAGCATGCCAGTGGCCTCCACAATTGCCAGTAGCCTTATTACAGAATTTCACTGCCCAACAATTTCTCCAGTCTTCAAACCTTTGCCTGGACCATTAAGATTGCCTCAATTTGGCAATGAGAACTGGGGAAAGTATTGTATTTTTGTATATTGTCATTTTGTATTCTATTATCAAAAGAAGTTTATCTAGGTGCAGAATTTTTCTACTCTCTATTTTTTCCTTTCTCATTCTTTGGAAGAGGGACAAGACCCCCCCTCCCCCTTTTTGTCTGCCTTATGATTGCTTTTGTGTCAAATCCAGCATAAAAGCTTTTCAGATGTGACAGCATTAGCTATTTTGTGCTTGGCTGAGCTAGAGTACATGAATTCAATAGAGAAGTGAAATCTTGCTTGAGCTTCACTGACTTAGATATATAATATTTAAAGGTATCTGAAGCGAATAATCTTGTAATTGATCAAATCTTTGAAGAAATGTTTTCAAGGCTGCCCACTGTGTTTTAGAGATCTCATTCACGTTATTTTGAACGGAGACATATTTTCATGATGATTTGATTAATTTTAATAACTACAACAATTTGGTATACTTAAGGACTGTTGTAGCCTGTAATATTAGATTTTCATTGGGTTTGTTATAAAAGAAACTGAGGCAACCTATATTTGATTTTCATTTGCTCAGAGCTCATTTAATCAAAGGCAAAAGAGGAAGTAAGACTCAATATTTGGAATTCTCATTTGGGGGCAAATTATTTCATGGGGGCAATGATTTCCCTTTCTGTCCTGTGGCTGCCTCGGGCAACCTCACAGGATGGGAACTATTTTTCTCCTTCTTTCACAAACTCAAAAAAAAATCCATTCTTATTTAAACAAGGCTGAAGTGAGATCAGAAAAAAATTCTGGACCAATCTTTGGGGGAGGGGGGGAATAAATGTCGAAAATCTGGTTTCCAAGGTATTGAGTTCTACCTGCTACCATTGCATGCTCTCATCTTGTCCCTTTTACTCATTCTTCCTTGCATTTTCACCTTCAACTAGGGAAACAGAATCAATAAGCTACCTAATCGTGTAATGCCTTTTTTTTCTAGAAGCATATAGAAGACAATAAAACTTCTCTTAGCTTACACAGTACTTCCTCCATCCCTGATGGCATAAAGGTAACATGAACTAGCTTTCCCAGGAGAAAGTTCAACTATGTAAATATTTAATGCAGTGTTACTGTGTCAGGAATTGAATTATGCTGCAATCGTGTCCCGTTATGTTTGGGTTACATTGTACAGTTCAGCTTATTCCATGCATGAATAAAAAATGTAAGGTATTAAGTGCTTCCTTACCCATTCTTTAATTAGGACCTTAATTGCAGAGAATTGCCCACGAATAATATAACTTTGTACTTCCACACCTTAAAGAAAATTAAAACCATGCCTTGTGTATCTAGAAAAATGTTTAACTTGTAAATTTAACTTCTTAAAAAAACTTATTTCTTCCATCTCTTGGTGACTAATAGAAAGGGATTCTGTTAATTATCACTTCTCACTGGTTTGTCCAGAGAGATAGACCTCTAGGCTAGTCAATGAAACTGCCTTTGAGGGACAAAGTTGCAGATCTAATTTCTCAGATAATTTAATTCAATCTTGAATTCAAAAATCATTTGTTAAGCATCTACTATGTATAATGCAAGACAGCTAAATGGCTCAGATTTGGACCTATGGTCAGGAAGACCTAAATCATTCAAATCTATCCTCAGATGCTTACTAACTGTATGACCTTGGCCAAGTCATGTAACATCTATTTGCTTTAATCCAATGGAGAAGGAAATGGCAAACCACTCCAATATCTTTGCCAAGAAGACCACATGGACAATATTGGCTTGCTATGTTTCACAGGATCATGAACAGTTGGACCTGACTGAACAACAATAATGTACCACGTATTGTGCTAAGAGCTGGTGATACAAATTAGAAAAAAAAAAGATAATCCTTGCCCTCAAGAAGGTTACAATTTAAAAGAAGAAGGCAATATACAAAAGGAAGCTAAAATTGGATGGAGAGGAACCATTTAGAGATTAAAATTATCTTGAGAGACTGGTTTTTCTTTACTTAAAAATAATTTATTAATTGGCTGGTCAACACATATTAATTGTGGTCAAATGACTTGACCATCATAAGACAAATGGAAACTCTTGGTGCAGGTTTTTAACATTTTGGGGAGCTCATTTTTCAGCCCCTCCCTTGGACCTCCAAAGGCATCTTTAATTAGTGATAGCTAATTAAGAGGTGATCTATCAGACCTTCAGCCCTTCCCCAAACTGACAGGTGAAATTTCACAGGTCCATCAGAAAAGCATTATAGAATATTTTCTATTCTATATATATATATTTTCCTTTCAAAGGACCACATTCCTCAAGACAAAGAGAATACAAAAACCTATAGATTGAATGGAGTCATGGAATTCTTGATATAAATATAACACAGTATATAAAAAAAAAATTCATACCAAGTGATTATTTTGTGGAATCCAAACCAAGCACTGATGAACAATGAAAATCCTAAACTCTCTATAATAGAAGACTTTGGGGGGGAATTTTCAACTCCACCCAGCACCCCCCAATCTGATTATTGCTGCTGTTCAATCATTTCAGTTGTATCTGACTCTATGACTCCATTTGGAGTTTTCTTGGCAAAGAAACTAAAGTGTCTATACCATTTCTTTTGCTAACTCATTTTACAGATGAGGAAACTGAGGCCAAAAGGGTTCAGTCAGTTATCCACAATCACACATTTGTAAGTTGTGCCTCATTTGAACTTGGGAAAATGTCTTCCTGACTTCAGGCAAAGAACTCTAGTCTTCAAACCATCTAGCTGCCCTTGCTTCCATCTGAGAGGAGGCAACTGAGGGAGAGAAGAGTTGAGTATCTAAAGCTGAGTCAGTCCACATGGCAATAAGATTTCAGATGATTGGCTTATCTTAGTAGAGGCACAAGATCAATACCAAGCAGGGTCCTGGATGGGACTCTAACTGAGATCCAGAAAGCTGAGTCATTAAGTACTCTTGGACCTCCCTAATCAGCCCAGTGATTCTTAAGAAATTCTGTTCATGACACCATACTTGTTACCCTTAACTCTGGACCATTATACCAGCTGAGCCAGATTTGAATAAAACATGGGGTGGAATGAAAGTAAGATTAACTTTCTCTACTCCATGTGAGATTAAAGGTTAAAGCTGGAAACCAGAGAGGCATTTGGAATGCAAAGTGCAATTTACAGAAGTGACCAAACATGCTATTTCTGCAAGTCCTTGGCTGCTAACATCAACTTCTCCGGCATTTTTCATAGGGTATATTGTACACACAGTTACCATTTGTGTTTCTGGTGCCTGGGGCATCTGGGTTAGTGGTTAATTACAAGGCTGCTTAAGCCTTTTAATAAAGTCAGCAAATTAAAGAGAGGGCACAGATAAAGAGAATGCTTTCCGAAGTGTCATAATGAAATTAAGGTAATGAAGCACTTTGAGGACTTTTCTCCTTTCTTTTGGTATAAAGTTATTCCAAAGAAACTGGAAGAGAAATGGGGCCTAAAAGCAAAAAGGAAAAAAAATAAATTGTATGCCATTAGTTTAATTATAAAAATTCATTACATGAAGTCATGTAAGACAGAAAATAATGGGACTCTAATAGGTTGGCCGATAAAACATTTACTAGTCTACTCTCTGCCTGTAGTCTTTGTTGAAGGTACAGAAAAGTAGCAACTCTGTTATGCCATCTTCAAAGCTATTGAAAAGATTAATCAATTCCAGTAAGCTGGAAAATGAGGGCCATTTTCTTAAACAGTTTCTCCCGTATCGTATGTTACTTTCTGAAACAGAATTGTTTGGTAATGTCAGAGGTTTAATAGATTAGTGTTGAAGTTAATGGTGAGAGTCTATACTCTTGAAACAGCTTTCTTATAGTTATCTCAATATTCCCATTATATAAAGCCCTAGAGAGGTTTTATAGGTCATTTTAATTCACATGAGGATGAAAGAAGAATATTTTTTGTAGTAAAAGTTTACAGACCATTAATTCATACTGAGGACAAAATTGTTTCTTTTTTTTTTTAATAAACCAAATATATTCTCTCTCTGATATTGCACAGGAACTTCCTATTGTATTCCATCTAGCAAGATCTCAATCATGTTTCAAATATCAAAGGAAATATCTTTTATTTTTTAAAGTTCTAATGTGGCAAATGAAATGTTATTGATTTGATTTGTATTATATTGACATGGATGGGTTATTTCTACCTTCCCTTGAGCACTAAAGTTAGTTGTTTGTTGTTATTGTTTTTATTAGACTTTAAACTTGGTCTTTCCACTAACTACTTGCGTGACCTTGGGCAAAATTGATTCTCTTCTCTAGTCTTGACCCTGAACAGTTACTCAAACAGAATGAAACCTTATCTTATTGCATTTTCTCCTTCCATTCCTTCAACTAATTTCTGGGATGTTTTTATCTTTAAATTTTGTTAGTTTTTATTCTTAATTTGATAAAAACTGACTTCAACAGTTCTATATACAGGGAACATAAAAAGGTTGAATAGGAAACTATTTGGGTCCAAAGCTGGTGTGTTATCTTTATTTCCCCCTGAAGCTCCATCTCTTCTGTGAGTTCTTCGAATGTTTCATTGATGTTTTTATCATGATTTTCTTTGCATCCCTAAAAATTAACTATTTCTCCACTCATCAATCTTTACTCTCATAAAAAGAAAACTCTTCCTTATAAGAAATAAGCATAATAAAACAAAGGAAATCTATACATTGGCCATGTTAAAAACCCAAACACTGAATATATTTTACACTTTCTGAAAAACAACCTGCACCTAATAGAGGTTGATAGTTTCCTATTCAACCTTTTTATGTTCCCTGTATATAGAACTGTTGAAGTCAGTTTTTATCAAATTAAGAATAATAAAAACTAACAAAATCTTATCTCATTCTTCACCATTCTTTTATCGCCTCTCTGCTTAGATGTCCTCTAGAGACAAGGTTGGTCTTTATATTGATGAAAGTTCCTAAATACTTCAATTATTTTTCTTCATAATGTCATAGAGATTGTATAAGTTGTTCTTTTGGTTCTGCTTACTTCATTATGTTTCAACTCACACAAATCCTCCCAAGTTTTTCTTTATTTGTTCCTTTCAATATTTCTTAAATAATTATAATATTCCATTATTTATATACAGTAATTTATGGGTTAACCATTTCTTAATTGATGGGTACCTTCCTCAGTTTCCAATTACATACAACAGGAAAAAATGATGCTATTTATATTTTATGCAGATAAATAATATTCATCTTTTATTTGTTTGGACTTTGTGCCCAGTAGTTGTGTGACTTGGTCAAATGATTCAGTAACTTTTTAGGTATATACAAAAATTGCTTTATAAAATAACTGCACAACCATAGTGATTTTCTGTGTCTAGACTCCCCTATTCCCTCTAATAAATGAATGTGAGATAGGTGCTTTGCTTTCTCTTATTACTAGTGACTTAGAGCATTTTATGATTAGTCATATGAAATCACTTTTCATCTTTTGACCAAAGGTTAGGGGAATAGATTCTGTTTATACATTAAATTAATAAGTTCCACGTGCCATAAATTCTTACATATTTCACTTATTAGAGTACATTTGAACCTCCTGCCTCATTCCATTTCTAGGATAAATCTCTTCTCTCATTTCCTTTCCTCTTTTAAGCTCACCTCAGCAAAACAAAACCATCTCCAGACACTTGAGCTTGTCTTATTTACCACCTTCTCTGATCTTTGAAGACAACAGGATTCTGAAAGGGCACTTATTTCTTCTCTCTCTTTCATAATATAAGCACTTTATCTTAATTTAGTCCCTTCCACTTGCTTTGATGTACTTACCTTCCTAGGTTTTTTAATACAGTTGTTTAGAAATGTTAGTGGTTTAACAGTTTATGTTGAAGTTAATGGTAAAATATGTATACTCTAAATCATTTGAATTCACATGAGGAAAAAAGAAGAATGTTTTGGGGCTACAAAATCTTAGAGACAATTCATATTAAGGATTAAATTGCTTATATGTGTGTATATGCATGTATATATGTATATACATATATATAAAAGGCATATATAGCCTTTTAGTTATGCTTTAAACATTATGGAAAGCATTCTTTATTTTTAAAAGACCCCTGTCTTAATTAAAATGTTGGTAATAGTATATGGATAATGAGCATCCAGACAAATACAAGATCATCGAAGACATAGAAGTGGCTACCTAGAGAGAGAAAAGTATCCAGGATGATGAAAGTCTGGTGAATAGTGTCAAAAGCTGTAGACTAGTTAGGAATAAAGAGGAATGAGAAAATTGTGAGCAAGAGATATCATGCAGAAAGCCGACATAGTTCATTGGTATCCACTGAATAGTTTAAAAATTAATCAACAAGCTGAAAGAAAACTTCTTGTGTGTTTCAAGAAGGAATTTTGGGAAGCAATGGGCAAGGCTCCCACAAGATGAGGAGATTTTCATGGGTTACTATTCACAGCATTGGAAGGAGTACTAATACTGATTTGATCATAGATCCATTAAAATATCAAAATGGTACCATTAAAATGTTATCCCTGAGCAGTTTGGTAGTAAAATAATATTGCGAGGCCAGGATAATAGTTCATAGTGACAACGACTTTTCTTTAGTCATCAAAATACTGTGGAATGAAGTAAATCTAGAGTTAGTTATAGTGAAAATTGTGTTTATTTTTTATGAAAGGAAAAAAAATAAAATGTCAGTTTAAAATTTCCTTAATGTTCAGGTAAGGGACTTAACCTTCTCAGTGTTATTCAAGGCTGGGTGAAATTTTTTTGGATTTTTTTTTATCTGCCTTTCATCCTTGAAAAATCTTGGCATTATTCAGTGAAGGTTAGCTCTCAGTCAGGATTTCCTTAGTTATAAAAACTAACTTTCAATGTGAACACAAACCTAAGGGGAAAATATATTCATGGGCATTTTTGCTATTCAAGCATTAAACCATGCCAAAAAAGTGATGATGTGAAGTCAAGCTTCACTCACTTAACTACCTTTTTGCTAACAAGTGTCTAATTTATCTTGCCAGTTCCTGTTTCCTTCATAGTCCTTTGAAAACTCTAGCCTACTTTTCTATTCGTATTTTTCAATTGTGTTGAATAATTTATAGATTTGTATAGCAATGAAGAGGTGCTTTATCAGAAAAGTACAAAATAGCATTGGATGAGCCATGGTTAGGTCCCAAGATTATTATTATAATGTATATCCTTTTTTAAAAAATTAACAGTCACATTGATAAGTCAATTATGTTAGGAGTTTTTTTTGTTTTTAAGCAAGTGGATATATTTGTTAATGGTAAGTTAACTAAATTTTTTCTTAAATTTCATTATTCTTACAGTTTTATGTATATTATCTGGGTTTTGACAGCTGTTCAGAAAGTGGGATACCAAAAAGAGAGAGATTCACAGAACAAAAATATTACCCTCATATATTCTGATAATTATAAATTAATTTCATCTAAAAAGCTATTATTTAAAATATGAACATTCTTGTATTTATATCTTGAGGTGAATTATTTTAATTAGAAAATCAAATAATTGTGTTTTTCTTTTCTGTTAGCTGTAACCATTCTTTTGAGAGTTCTTGATTTGGGGAATGAGAATGGCTTTTCCAGGGAGAGCTAAGTTGAGATGGTCTTTTGGTACATGGGAAGAAGAGATGAAGAAGAGAGGGTACCAGGCAATGATGTAAGGGACATCAGGGTAGAGACTGAAAAGTAACAAACAAAACATGAATTTGAGATTTTATATCATTAAACTCTTATTAATGTTTTATATGATTGCACATGAAAAATCTATTTGAGATTGCTTACCATCTCAAGGAGGAGTTCTTGTGGGAGGAGAGAAAGAGAGAGAGCCATTGAAACTCAATATTTTTTTGAAACATTTTGGAAACTTCTTTTACATGTAATTGGGGGGAAAATAAAATAAAGCAAAAACTCTTATTAGCAGATAAAGACTATTCTAACAAGAAAGTTCATTCTTATCTTCTTTCTCATTGTCTTCTCCATTTTTTAGCTTAAAAATCTTACATACATCCCAACTCTGCAGAGAGAGGCAAGTTACAGAACAGCAATTATAATTGTAACTCCTGGCTTCTGTGTTCTTAAAAAGAAAATATCAGTCTGTAATGACTTCTGTATGTCTTTGGAAACAGATGTTGTAGTTATAATTGTATAACATGTATGTAACACCTCTTTCACTTGGCCATCCCACAGAGACTATAAATACTATTCCTTTAAAAACCAAATGAAATATTCAAAAAAGCAGTTTGTGCTGGCAGTTGGAAGACAGTTGAAAAATATCCTTACTATAAAGTGCTTCTCCCTCTGGGACCAAGGATAGGATGTGTATTTTATACGTGATATATAGAGATCTATATGGAATGTGGGAGGTCAGAGAGTGAGAAGTTGAAGTGACCCATGTTCCTCACCAAACTGCCTTGTATTATCACATAAAGAAATTTTATAGAGAAAATTCTATGAAGAATCTATGAGTATCTGGCAAGAAGAGTACATTTTGGAAAAACTGTTTCCTCATATTCTCAAAGAAAGAAAATGGATTCATCTAGCTTATTTTCTTAGATACTGAATTTAACTCAGGGAGAAATATGTTGAAGATTCTTAAGAAATTTGAATCACTGAATAGCATGGGATAGTGTTTCCATTCAAATGAAAAAGAGTTATGTAGTATAATAATCAGAAATATTGGTGACTGACTGTATACTTTCCTATAGCCAAAATATTCTTAAATCTTATATGTATCTTTGATTTATTTCTGCCTTTCAATAGTTAATAAATTATATGAGCAATTGCTATTAGGAAAGAAAATTTCTCCATGTCACTTAGTAAATAATATTTGGTGAAATAAGGAGAACTTAAAATAATTAGCTCATAAGAAAGGGGTTGCTAATTTAAATCAGACAGTATTCCCTCAGTCTTCTACATTGCTATAATGTTAGTGATGATAAAATCAAACATAGAGCATCTAGTTAAGTGTTATATTGGGAGTGGTTTAACAAGTAAATTTGGTCAACTTAGAGAATCTAAGACCCAATAAAGCCTACTACAGGTATATATTGTAGATTTATGGTTGATAGTCTATTGATTAATGTGAGGACATTATATTCACTTTTTGGATATGTGGTGTTTTAATTAGTTAAATAGTTCTTGGAGAACAGTATGTGTCTAGATCTTCTTTGTCATAGGTATCATAGAATTAAAATTTGAAAAGAGCTTAGGGGTCTTTTCGTTCAACTCTTATTTTTCAAATGAGGATACTAAGGCTCAAAGAGTTTAAATGATTTGTTCAAGCTCACAAAGATACCTGGCAGAGCTGAATCTTAGAATTCCAAAACTAGAGTTTTTTGTGTTTTTTTTTTTGGTCTGTTTGTTTTGTTTTGTTTAGCCTGACTAAAAGACAAATGAAGGAAAACTAAATATTGCATTCTACTTGAATTTGTTACTGCTTTGCACTAGGACCAAAGCCATATTTGTTTTGTCTTATGCTTCCGATTTCCTCCATTTAAGGAACCCCCAGTGTGTCAATTCCCTCAATCTATGCTTTTATTTTCTTTTTTTTTTGTTTTTTGTTTTTTCTTTTTTTTTCTTTTTTTTCTTTTTTTTAAATATATTTTATTTGATCATTTCCAAGCGTTATTCGTTAAAGACATAGATCATTTTCTTTTCCTCCCCCCCCCACCCCCCATAGCCGACGCGTAAGTCCACTGGGCATTAGATGTTTTCTTGATTTGAACCCATTGCTTTGTTGATAGTATTTGCATTAGAGTGTTCATTTAGAGTCTATCCTCTGTCATGTCCCCTCAACCTCTGTATTCAGGCAGTTGCTTTTTCTCGGTGTTTCCACTCCCATAGTTTATCCTTTGCTTATGAATGGTGTTTTTTTCTCCTGGGTCCCTGCAAGTTGTTCAGGGACATTACACCACCACCAATGGAAAAGTCCATTACGTTCGATGATACCACAGTGTGTTTGTCTCTGTGTACAATGTTCTCCTGGTTCTGCTCCTCTCGCTCTGCATCACTTCCTGGAGGTTGTTCCAGTCTCCATGGAACTTCTCCACTTTATTATTCCTTTTAGCACAATAGTACTCCATCACCAACATATACCACAGTTTGTTCAGCCATTCCCCAATTGATGGGCATCCCCTCATTTTCCAGTTTTGGGCCACCACAAAGAGCGCAGCTATGAATATTTTTGTACAAGTCTTTGTGTCCATTATCTCTTTGGGGTACAGACCCAGCAGTGCTATGGCTGGGTCAAAGGGTAGATATTCTTTTAGCACCCTTTGGGCATAGTTCCAAATTGCCCTCCAGAATGGTTGGATCAGTTCACAGCTCCACCAGCAATGAATTAATGTCCCTATTTTGCCACATCCCCTCCAGCATTCATTACTTTCCTTTGCTGTTATGTTAGCCAATCTGCTTGGTGTGAGGTGATACCTCAGAGTTGTTTTGATTTGCATCTCTCTGATTATAAGAGATGTAGAACACTTCTTCATGTGCTTGTTAATAGTTTTGATTTCTTTATCTGAGAACTGCCTATCCATTTCCCTTGCCCATTTATCAATTGGAGAATGGCTTGATTTTTTGTACAATTGATTTAGCTCTTTATAAATATGAGTAATTAAACCTTTGTCAGAGGTTTCTATGAAGATTTTTTCCCAATTTGTTGTTTCCCTTCTGATTTTAGTTATATTGGTTTTGTTTGTACAAAAGCTTTTTAGTTTGATGTAGTCAAAATTATTTATTTTACATTTTGTGATTCTTTCTATATCTTGCTTGGTTTTAAAGCCTTTCCCCTCCCAAAGGTCTGACATGTATACTATTCTGTGTTTACCCAATTTACTTATGGTTTCCTTCTTTATGTTTAAGTCACTCACCCATTTTGAATTTATCTTGGTGTAGGGTGTGAGGTGTTGATCTATTCCTAGTCTCTCCCACACTGTCTTCCAATTTTCCCAGCAGTTTTTATCGAATAGTGGATTTTTGTCCCAAAAGCTGGGATCTTTGGGTTTATCGTATACTGTCTTGCTGAGGTCGCTTTCCCCCAGTCTATTCCACTGATCTTCCTTTCTGTTTCTTAGCCAGTACCAAATTGTTTTGATGACTGCTGCTTTGTAATATAGTTTTAGGTCAGGGATATGCTTTTATTTTCAAGTAACCTGAGTCATTCAAAAATTAAGTGCCTTCTGCATGGTCCTATAGCTAAAAAAGTTCAAGACAGGACTTGAACCCACATTTTCCTGACTCCAAGACCAGACTTCTATCTACTTATAACATCCTACAGCCTGCTAACCCATTTTACATATATATAGATGAATAAACTGATCTCAGAAAGAAAATGAGAATGTACATAAATTTGTATTTCAATTGTTATTTTTATTCTATAATTTTTAATGCATATTTAGTTTTTTCCAGTAGATGGCACTAATTACTTAAACAATTTGGCCACTTAATGAACAGAAAAAGAAATAACTTGGGTAGATATCTGGCTTTTGTTCAAATCTTAGTATATGTCATAATGTGCAAACAATAAGTTTGGCAATGTATTTTTAAATAGATTTCTTTCCCTTTTCCATTAATTCACAATTAGAAAATTAAAAAAATAGTTAAGTACATGTTCTTGTTTTTCACAAGTTTATTTCTATGTAACAGATTATCTGACTTTTAATCATTTTTTAACTAGGATGGTAGATTTCATTTTATATTAGAAATTTGGTTTTCAACTTTTGTCATGGCAGCCTAATCTATGTGGTAGATTTAGAAAATAATCAAGTAAACAAATCCTGATGTTGAAATCTTTTGTTGTTCAATCGTTTCAGTAGTGTCTGATTCTTTGTGATCCTATTTGGGGTTTTCTTGACAAAGTTTCTAGAATGGTTTGCCATTTTCTTTTCCAGTTCATTTTACAAATGAGGAAACTGAAGGCAAATAGTTTTAGGTAACTTGCCCAGAGTCACAGAGCTAGTAAGTATCTGAGACTGAATTTGATCCCAGGAAGATAAGTCTTCCTGAATCCAGGACAGGCATTCTATCCATTGCATCACCTACCTGCCTCAATGTTGATATCTATAAACTACTAAAGGAGTATTCTAAGGACTTCAGCTTGAGAAGGTAGGTGCAGATATGTCTTGATGGCTTGTCTTTACATCAAATAATGTTAATTATGTCTCTTCTTACAGCAATTGGCAAAAGATCTTCGCCAATGGCAGATAAATGTGGATGTGGCTAATGATTTAGCAAGAAAACTTCTCCGGGATTATTCAACAGATGACACCAGAAAAGTTCAAATGATAACAGATAACATTAATGCCACTTGGGCTGACATTAATAAAAGGTATGATTTTTGCTAAGAATAGTACAAATACCAGTTAAATTTGCTGGAACCTTTTGGACAATGAAGTTCCTTGTGGTAGTCATCTTTGCTCCTGGGTTTGTGTGTTCACCCCTAAACATCTAGGAGCCTGAGATTATCTAGTAACTTGAGATAATTGATCATGATTATATGAATTTAGAACCCTAAAACCTAGATAGACCCTTAGAGATTATCTTGTTCAATCCCTCATTTTACAAATGAGGAAATTGAAGACCAAAAATATAAAGTGACTTTCCCAAAGTCACACAGCTAATTAGTGATGGCATTAGAATTAGAACAACTTAACAATTGGAACATTTTTTTTTAAAAGAGACCAGTTTTTAATTTACAGGCAAAACAACATCTAAACTACAATCATTAAGTGTCTTAATAAAACTACCTCTTCCTAACAATAATTTTAAATTTTGTTTTAAAAGAGAGCTGCATTTGAGCATGAGTACCATTCTTGTCTTCCCCAATATAGCCTTGTCTGTGTCCAGTAAATAAAATGGTATAGGATAGTGGGAGGGTTGTATTTTCTTTCATTTATATGTCATAAAGAGATTTGGTTATATATTCTGAGGACCTAGGCTTAACTCTCAGTTCTTCCTTTTACATATTGCCTGTACACGTAATAAATTCTACAGAAAGAAACCAAATGGAGGATCATCACTAGAGTGATGTTTCAGGTGCTTTCAGAAAGAAGAACATAGAAGAAACATGTACACTACTCATTGCTTCCTGTCTTTGCACACTGTATATGTTTGATAATTATTTCACGGAATCTAGAATAACCCAACCATACTGCAGATAGGGAAGTGTTTGTGGGAATTGGAGCAGAGGAAGAAGTTCTTGAACTCTCTGCCATATCCTTGGACTTTAAAGTTTGTGTTCCTGGCTCTGTAGATCTCCATGTAGACCTCCATAATTAGGAGGGTAAAGAAGACATGGGACAACTGCCTCCTCTTGACTTATGACTTGTATCAAAAGATACATCTAGCATTGGGTAAAGGAAATTTAATCTCTTTTTGTTTTTGGAATGGAGTCGGTGTAGGGAATAAAACCAAGTCCAGAAAATTGTTGGGTAACTTTTAGGAGTTGAAGTTATAATATTGTGTGATTATTGGGGATCAAAATTAGCAGAGAGACTAGACAGGTCTACCCCAAAGCACCCTGTCTGTCCCCAGTGCCTCCTGAAACATTCCCGTCAAAGTTCCATGATTTCTTCTGATTATATCTGTTATTCCACAAAAGACTTGATCATTTTCTTCTAGGGGAGGCCCTTTATTATGTGTTCACCTCTCTTATTAACCTATTGTAATTCCAGCAGAAAATGATGTCGAGTACTCTATAACAGACAGTTAATTGGTTTGGCATTAAGAAGGCAATTAGGAGCCCTTGCAAACAGAACTTATGATTTAGCTGAGCATCTGCAATGTCTATAAATGGATGATATAACCTGTATCTCCAAATTTGTCACACAATAGTGAAATAGGTGGTGGTAGTTGTTCAGTTCTTTCCATCATACCTGATTCATCATGACCTCATTTGGGATTGTATTGGCAAGGTAATGGGGTAGTTTTCCATTTCTTTCAGTTATTTTACAGATGAGAAGCTAAGGCAAACGTGGTTAAGTGACTTGCCCAGGGTCACACAGATAGGAAGTGTCTGAGGACAGAAGGAAACCCAGGAAGATGAGTAAAGATGGGTAAAATAAATAGTGAAGTTGAAATGACTTATAGCACTACATTATACTGATAATTCACCCCAGATAAGCCCCATCTAAAATCCCGCCTCTCCTATAGGGAGCTTTTCCCAACTTCTTACTCCCAGTGCCTTCTCTATGCTTATTTTTTCCTATCCTTGCTTTGCATATATTTGTTTGCATGTTCTCTCCCCCACCACCATCCCCTCACTAGATAGTAAGCTCTTTGAAGGCAGAGTCCTTTTTATATCCCCGAGCACTGAGCATGATGCCTGGCCCATAACGGGCACTTAATAAATGTTTATTGAATTAAATTCTCTTCCTGTTTTTACTCTACAAAGTCCTAAATGGGGACAAAGACTCTATATTGTTAAATCTGGAGATTAATTTCATTTTATCTAGCAAATGTACTACTGTCCTGTTCCCTGTAGCTTTTGATCCAGAAGAGCATTAGACTGTGCCAGTATAATATATTATAATGGAAAGAGAACTGCAGTGAAAATCAGGACTTCATTTTAGTCCTAGTTCTACTGATAACTAGCTGTGTGACCTTTAGCAAGTCATTTGATCTTACTTCACCTGGAAAATGAAGGAGTTGACTGAAGGGCCCTTAAATTCCCAAACAGCAGCAGTCTATCATTCTATTATTTTATCTAGAGACTTAAGGCTATAAAAAGACAGCTGTATATATTTATAATAAAATTTATGATAAATAGAAAGGAGATGCTAAACTCTTTTAAATAAGTTTCAAAGCCCTGTATAGTTTTCACTGACTTCTCTGACCTTCTCATAAACCTTAATTAAACATGAAAGAAAACAAATCTCATTTATTTTTGGTTTTGGTTATATCAGAAAACTCAATCATGTTATCAAAGTGATTAAAGTTTCCCCATCTTAAATTTTTATGTTTCTCATTTAAGATTCAACAGTATAAAACTGAATCCTAGATTTTACTGCTTTAAATAGTCATCTAATTCTGTAAATTTTTGGTATAGATTTATACAGCATGATTCACAGTTTTAGTGTTAGGCTATAAAAATAGCATTCAGTAATGAATTGATGTCTAACCTGAACAGTAAAAAACTATGTAATCAGAATGCTTTCAACAAGAACTCCTCCTAGCTTAAAAAAATTCTTGAATATAGATTATCTTCAAAGATATGGGAGAACTTTTTTTTTTCAGCAAACTACATTTCATTATTATTCATCTTTCCTTTTGAAGTTGAATTTGTAGCCTTAAAACAAAAGTATTTAAATTCTGGAATAACTGAAGATATCAAGGCTCTTGACATAAATAGTGCTAGGAAACTATATAGTTAACTAGAATCAGGGGACATTTTTCATAGAGTATAAGGAGAAAAATTGGCAATCTTTAAAACTTATAATAAAAATAACTAGGATTTCCTTAACATTTTAAGGTTTACCAAGCATTTTAACATGTTCCCTCATTTTGGTCTCACAAAATCCCTGTTCAGTGGGTTCTATTATTAGCCCCAGTTTCAAGATGAAGAAAGTAAGACTGAGGGAAATTAAGTCATTTGCACAAGTCTGACAGCAAATAAATATTTGAGGCAGGATTTGAACTAAGTAAGGTCTTCCTGACTCTAGGTCCAACATTTTTATCAACTATGCCACCAAACTGCCTGGGTAATAAAATATTTCAACTTTTGGAGGGTAGAAAATTGACTATTTGGTCTTCCTTAGTAATGTTGGACAAATAATTTCTAAAGTTACTTAGTTGTACTTTAACAAGGTAAAGTCATAAGGTTTGATCAGGACTCTCTAGGCCCACAGGGGTAAGATATTAGACAAAGGAGTCAAAATCAGGATGAGGTAAAGGTATGTCTTTGACTCAATGCGTTGAACATTAAAATTAAACCTATTATCATTCTGCCTTCAAATCTTCCAGAAATGTTTAAAGGCTTTTTAAAGTCCACAGTCTCGAAAATACATTGATTGGGAATAAGGATGAGTATAAACACTACATCTAATATATAGACAATGCAACTTGTAAGACATTTCAAAGAATATGAATTTGTAATATAAGTAAAAAGACGAAAAAATTATATTCCAGAAACTACAAATGGCATTCAAGAACAGATATTTTTGGTGTCAAATGGAGCCTTAAAAAGCTTTTTTAGTAAAAGACAAAATATTATTATTCAACCAGTATTGTCTGTGAGAAAAAGGTACCTGACTGAGATGTAAGTTCTATTCACTAGATAGCTTTAGACTCAGAAAAAGAGAGTTCTACATATAATTCAGATGGAAATATCATTTGAGACTATGCAAACCTCTCCTTTTTGTTCTGTGCAACACTTTTATTCTATGCAGGAAGTGATTATTAACCCTGTGCAAATGTCTCCAGCATAATTTTCCCTAGAGGCATTAGTAATATTGGTCAACTAGTGGTGAAGCACAAAGAGTACATAACAAAAGATTCTACATTTCTCCACTATCAGGGACTGGACATTTTTATATCATAGAGTCTGACCTTGAAAATGTTCTTTCCATTATATTTCTCTGCTATCCCAGATGAGTCATAAAATGAATATATAGTAGTAGTGGTAGTCTCTTGGTGACCGAGAATGACTATTGTCTTTGTGCAGTTTCATCTACGGTGTACCCTCATGTGGCTTTGGACTCCAAAGCAAATAATCTATGTATTCCTAAAGAGAAGTCTCTGTTGGCTAAGGAATCTATTCTGTTAGTGCATAATTTTACTCTATAACCCATTTAGCCAAATATTTGGTTCTCCTGAGTTTATACTTCATGGAAGCCACATTGTTAGAACATAATTCCAGAAATATGAGATGCTGCAACCTCATTTTCTCCAAGTGGATATGAATTTATGAACAGTGTAATATTTGATGGATATTGAAGATTACTGGGAGAAGCCTCTAAGGATTAAACTTCAAGAGTTGCCATCTGGCAGATGACTTTATGATGATACTGTCATGAGATTGCACATCCTTTGCTCTGCCAAAGATCACTGTTTGAACAATGAAGGAGTATTGAGCATTAAGGTGGCATCTTATTTGTTACCGATATGAGGGCTTAAGCATTAATTCATTTAACAAGAAAGGAGCTAATCTTGGAACAGAAATTTCATATTTATATCATGGAACTCTAGAGTGAGTGAAATCAGAGCTGGCAAAGACATGGAATCAGAGAATCTCGGTGTTGAAAGGGATCGTAGACTGAGAGAACTAGGACCGATCTAGAAAATAAGAACAACAGAAAGGAAGTAGATATGAGAGTTGTTAAGACCTAGGACAAGTGGTCAAAGTAGATCCAGGAGTTATGTCTCAAATGACATGTCTAGAATAGGTGTATGCCCCAGAGCTAAAGAACCAAGTAGCAAAGGCAAAAACAAAGGCATAAGTCAGAGTCAAGTTGTATATATAAAACATGTGTATGTGTGTATGTGTGTGTGTGTTTGTGTGTGTATGTGTGTTCCTTTAGTCAGGACAAACAGAAGTCAAGATGACCCGAATACCAAAATATGCCTTTTAGTAGAGAAAATCATCCATGGATCAGGAAATCCCCAATACCTGAAGAAATATGAACAAAGCAAAAAGGAACTTAGGTTTGAAACACCTTAGGAATGGACCCAGAGTGAAGATCAGGACCCCTTGTTAGGATGACCTGGGCATGTAAGAATAATCAATCTATAAGCATTTATCAAATTCCTACTATGTGCCAGGCACTGTACTAAGTGATGAGAACACAAAAAAGGAGGGAAGTCCTTATATTCAAGGAGAATACAATTTAATGGGAGAGACAACATGCAAACTAATATATACATACTATATATGTAAAAATGTTATATACAAGAGAAATAAGAAATAGTTAAAAGAGGGAAGGCAATATAATCAAGAGAGTTGAGGAAGAACAAGCAAGAGAAAGTTTCTGGCAGGCAATCCTGACATTGGAAGAATTATGTACAATATTCAAGATGATGGTTGGGATAGACACCCCATATGTGAGTAGGCATGTGAAGACTTGCCCCTGAAGAAAGGGCAGATGAGAACAATTTGTACAAGTGACCATGAAGTTGATAGAAGCAACCACTGAGGAGCACTTAGAGTTTCATTAGACGTGAAAGATGCCAAAGTCCTCCACTGAATTCCAAGTCATCACCGATGTCATTTTGGATACTCTGAGTATGAAGGATAACTACCAAAGTGATTATTAGATCATTAAAAACAAAATTCCTTCTTACTCTAAATGTAAATCAATAATCTAATGATGATGCAAAGAATCAGATTGCATTTTCTATTTCTAGTCTACTAACCACATCCAAAGCAAATCATTTATATGTTGATCAATTAAGAATTAGCTGAAATATTAGACATCTAAAAGGTCTGATAGAAAATTGTATTAACTGAGAGAGGATCACGTAATGACTGACAAACAAGATGATTACCTAAGAGAGTTGTGAGGTAAATCCACAAGATAAAAGTTTTCCTTAGATGATTGCTTCTTTGCTGGTAAAATTGGAATTTTAGTTAGTAGTTATATTGTTAAACTTCAGAGTTATTGTTATCTTTTCCAACATTCAGCTACGTCTGGATTTAGACATGACAAAGAAGAAGATTTGGGGTATTAAACAAAATGACAGCTCATTTTAGGTTAAAAGCAGAGAAATCTTAAATGCATTTATTTGAAATAAGCAAATAATAGCTCCTCTGTCCATTATGGAACAGTTTTTATAATAAATTCTTTCCTGGACCGTTATATGTAGCTCCTATCAACTTGAAGTCACAATGAATTAGAATTTAGTCTCAAAGAACTAAAGCTTTTATAGGAATATTTTACCTGAGGGGACAGTGTTCCATAAAATGACTAGATGCTAAATGCAAATGTTACATAATTTAGCCCCTAACTATAATGCTCTGTGGGTATGTATGTATATGTGTGTGTGCACTTACATGTTTAGCAGACCAAGGACCAAGAATCAGCTGAAGACATTGAAAAACATCTGAAATTATCATTTAAATGTTCAAAAACAAGAAATTGTTTGCAGGTTATCAAGTGACCAAGTCAGATGACTGGTGAATACAATTTAGTAATAATAGCAACCAATATGCTTATGTTATCTCATTTGTTCTTCACAGCCCTGGGAAGCCCTACTTTATTATTCTCATTTTATGGATTAGGAAACAGAGACTGAAATAAGTACTTGCTCCAGGTCACACAGCTAGTGTTTGTCTGAGGCAGAATTTGAACTCAGGACTTTTTTAGTTCAAGTTCAATGCTCCATCCATAGAACTTTGCCAGTTTCTGTGTCATCTTACTTTTTTATATAAAGATACCGTTTGAATTAGTGATCTAAAAAGAAGATAACTTTGAGAAGTTCATAATTTTCAAATTTTTTATTATAACTTGGCTTCAGTATGAATTATTACATAAGGAAATTTCAACTGGAAAAAACTTAGATTTTCATTTTTTATAGAAAAACAAATGAAACCATTTTCTCTGACTATAACAGTTTTAATCCTTCTTTGTCATGAGTCATACGGTAACCAAATGGATATTGCATGAACTCTCAGATAAATTAATCTTGTTTCTATAGTTTGAGCAAGGAAAACACTTTAATCACTAGAAGTCAACATCTGCCCAGATTGTGTTTTGTTAAACCTAGATTTATTATGGTTACTTGCATTTTTCCCTTTGCCTTACTATTCTGTTTTTATACTGAATTGCAATGAAAATTACTTTTTTACCCCTTATAGTAGCCAAATTTTCTAATATGAAATGATTATTTCCTTTTTTAGTAAAAAAATATCAATACCATATTTGTTATAAAACAATTTATCTTACTTAAAAAATTAATAACCATAAAAAAACAAAATACTTAATCTTGTACTTTTAATCCTAGTTCTATAATTTACTAGCCGGTTTTCCTTGGACAAATCATTTAATCTCTTTGAGCCTCAGTTTCCTCATCTGTAAAATTAGAAATTTGGACTATAGTTAGCTTGGAAGACCTTATCCAGCACAAAACCTGTGATTCTTTTTTTTATATAATGAAACAGATACAAACATATTTTTTAGTATTTTATTAGTCATTGTCAGATATATAAGATCTATAAGAGATCAAAATGTATTGGGATATTGTTTACAAATATGTTGGAATTAATGAATTAGTGAATTAATGAAAATGAATTATTTCCTGGAATTATAACAAAAAAACCTGTTGTCCTTTAGAGTTGTCAACTTCACTTAATGAGCTGCCATTTCTGAAAGCCTTTTTAGAATTTATCTTGGTGGGAGGAAGGCTACAGGATCAGTTTACAGACTTAAAGAAAATCAATCTCATTCCTTTGTAACTATTTTGGGTTACTTGTACAGAACCACTGCTTCTCTAGTATAAGGCTTAAATTTAATGGCTGGACAATAATTTTATGAAATCATGTGGTTGTCAATATTTATTCTATCTTGAGTCAGAAATTTATTTACAAATATTTACAAAATGGAGAGGAAACAATAAAGTAGAGAAATGTGAAGAGGTTAGAGAGCTTATCAACCTAAATGTTTACTCTGGGTCTGCTTAATCCAGGCAAACATTAATTAGCTCTCAACCAGGAAGGCTGGAGGTGGCTTCCTCCAAGATGGAAGCTAGTCTCTTAGGAAACTAGGAAAGTAGTCAGCCTTTCACTCACCCAATGAAATAGTCCAGGAGTCAGAATCTAAATTGAAGTTGAGCTCCAAGCCCACAATCTCCAGGGAAGCTCCCTGTAAACACTCTCCAATCAGAATACTGTCTCCAGAAGACAATCTCTTCAGACTATCTTCTCAAAGACAATCTGCTCTGAGGGAGTTCAGGGCTTGCTTTTGTGGTGACTTCTTGTCCCTGTCCCTCTTCACAAGGGCCAATCACAGTTTCCAAATTGTCTAGTGCTGCCCAGGGGGAGGTGACTGTGGGATTCACACCTCTCATCCTCTGAAGGTATCAACTCTGATCATAGGATTCACAAGTTTGAGACTGAATTAAAAGGGTGGAGCTCTCTAAGTAAATGACTTGTGAATTCTCCAAGTATTTTGCTAGCTTCTCATCTAGCACTAAGAAGGATGTTCAGTCTTTTGTGGATTCAATTTAAAAGTAGACAAAGGAGAGTTAATCCTCTCTTCAGTCTAGAGAGGTACTACATAGGGGTACTTAAGTTAGTGTTAACTCAAGATAGACAATAAAGTAAAGAATTCTCTTTCACACTAGCACAACTAAATCAAAACAAGATATGGTGTTCTTGACCTAAAACTACACAAGCATATTAAAATATACTGGAAGCAGGGAATAAAAGCAGCTGCCATAAAATAGCAGAGCTGTAAGAAGTCAGGTCAAGCCAGTCAACTCCTCTGATATACCTTGTATCTTGCCTCTTGAACTAATACTGAGATCCTGGATTGTATCTTTGTTTCTGCAACTGTTTTCCTCATTGGTCTCATCCCATTAGATTTTGATGCCATCAAGAAATCACACCAAATATGACCTGAGACATATCCTAGATATGTGACCCTGGACTAGTCATTTAAACCTCATTGCCTAGCCCTTACTGTTGTTTTTTTTTTTGCCTTAGAATCAATGTATAGTATTTATTTTCAGCTGGAAGGTAATGATATATATATATATATATATATATATATATATACAGAGAGAGATTATTATTACAGAGATTATTACAGAGATTATCATGAGAGAGAGAGAGAGAGAGAGAGAGAGAGAGAGAGAGAGAGACAGAGACAGAGACAGAGACAGAGAGACAGAGAGAGACAGAGAGAGAGACAGAGAGCTGTTCCAACCCATTTTGTTTACATTTCTTTGGTTACTGATTTGGAACTTTTCTACTGATATTTGCCTTCCACTGTTTTATATATTCCCTGTTATTAATCCATAGCTTTTCCTCCTCATTATATGATCAGCCATTCTCCATTTTCTGCTTTATATCTTCTTTAAAAAGTCTTCTACCCTAGGATGGCAATATGTCTATGACCATTATGCATTTCCCCTCTCCCCTTTAAATAATCTATAATTTTGAGTCTTCTCAGGTGGTTTTCAACTGTTATTAGGTAAAAGGTTCCTGTTAAAATATAAGCATTAAAGCAAACATCTTGGACAATGGACTGCAAATACCATGCAGATTCTCAGATGCTATCTAGTCAAAAAGCCTGCTATGCTATTCTGAGCACAGCTCATTGCCTGATTGTAGTACTTTTCCAAAAGACACACATTGATTGTTAGCTTAACAGGATGCTCATAAAACTTTAAATCTTATAATCTGTATTTTTCACCTACTTTGTCTTTTTAATTTTCACAATTCGGTGGAATTCCCTGAGGAGGCTTGGTCTTATTCTGGGGCCATGAGTACTAGGATATCTGCAGACAGATCAGTAAGGGGTCCTTTTGTTTAGATTCTGCATCTGACCAAGGTATCTACAACAAAGCTAAGAAAAACCAGAGCCATTTTAAGAAGAAAAAAAAAAAAACCCAAAGCACAATAGGATATTTATTTCTCAGAAAGTGTGAAGTCTCCTTTGCCTGCTTAGAAGGAAGTTACAAATCTACTTAGAAAGCAGTTATCTTTTGACGTTATTTAATCTCTGTAGCAGATTCCAAGACATGGGAATTCCATCTATTCTCTCCAATAGGTAGGATGGTCTGTTTAATAGAGGACCTCAAGTTTCTGGGCTTGAGCGTACTACAAGCCATATGCGTAAACAAGATTCTTGGGGAAGAGAGGAGAGGACAGAAGGTCAACTGTCTGTTCCATTTTATGTCATCTTTCTTAAAGTAATTAAAATGTTTCCTGCTTGCAGGGTGTGCATGCTAAGGGAGGTATTTGGAACAATATCATTGATGATTTCTAGCAATGGAAAATTACCATGTACAGTAACCAAGTAACTGATTTCATTTCTACCAAACCTCTATAATCCTTCTGTAGCTGCTGCCAAAATGACCACCTAATCATGCATATCACCAAAAGAAACCAAGATGCAAGAGTCTGTGTCATAACGAATTGAAACCCTTTAAAATAAAAAAAAAATCAATTTTCATGAAATAAAATTATGGAAAAGCATTTTTGGCCATTCATAATTTCAAAATTGCCTTTTCTCTAACAGGAGATCTTCCTTCAAATACACGCTACCTGCTCTAGTGAATCACTAATATTAGCAACCAACAAGCACATTTCAGTGGCTTCCTTATAGTATTCTATTTTCACCGCATCTGGCTGCTGCTCAAATGAGTTACTTTAAAAATAGTTCTAATAGGCCATGGAAAACGAGATCAATTTTTTTTTTCTGGGAGAAAATTGAGAGTTATTTTGAGGCTAAGTGGACATTATCATCATTTGACTTATAATTACTCCTTCAATTTCTATCTCCACAAGTATTGACAGTGTTGCTTTTCTTGGAATTATTGGCTTTAGTTCAACTTATGAAAAATGTATTTCCTTTTTTTTATAAAACTAACTCAAACCAAGTCCATGTGGTTTAAAAAAAATTAATCCTTACCTTCCATCTTAGAATCAATACTGCGTATTGATTCCAAGGCAGAAGAGTGGTAAGGGTTAGGCAATGGGGGTTAAGTGACTTGTCCAGGGTCACACAGGTAGGAATCTAAGACCAGATTTAAACCCTGGTCCTCCTGTCTCTAGGCCTGGCTCTCAAGCCACTCAGCCACCCAGCTACCCCCTCCATATGTTTTCAAAGAAGGTAGAGATATGGAAATTTGTGAGGGTTTCATAGTAGTTGACATTTTTCAGGGTCTAAAATGACTTAAGAATATGTTAAGTTTTCATAAGTTTTTATTTCCTTTTTTGTTCATTTACTCATTTCAGTGGGGTATTTAATGACCTCAAAATTTATTAAGATATTTACTTAGGCAACTGGGAAATAGAATGGTTAGAGCATGGGGCTTGGAGTCAAAAATACTTAATTTTAAATCTAATCTCAGATATTTATCAGAAGTGTGACCTTGGCCAAGTCACTTAACCTTAGTTTCTTCAGCTGGAAAATGAAGATAAAAGTAACACCTCCCTCTAGGATTGTTTTGAGAATTTAATGATCTAATATTTATAAAGCACTTATCACAGTACTTGGTACATAGAAGGCACTTCATAAATGTTTATTTCCTTCACACATACCTTTACTTCCTATTGTCTAATTTTCCATCTTTGTTCTGTCCTTCCTCATTTCTTTTGGTTTTTCAGTGCAAGCCTTTTAGATCATTGTCTTAACTCAGATGAAGAAATCATACTACATGTAAATCTAATCAAATGAACTAATTAGTATACAGAAATAAGTTGTGACTAATTAAAATATGTACACACCTTTCAATAAATAACTATATTAAGGATGAGCAAAGCTCTAGAGTTACAAAGCCCAAACCAAAATAACTAAACAATCATTTTCCTCAAAGCTTTTTATTGTCTGTGTGACCCTGGGCAAGTCACTTGACCCCCATTGCCTAGCCCTTACCACTCTTCTGCCTTGGAGCCAGCTCCAAGACAGAAGGTAAGGGTTTAAAAAAAAGTTTTTATAGTGTTGGGAAAATATAGCACATGCAGATAAGTAAATACTATATAATTTCTGGACTGAGAGAGAATTGGCAAAAGGGTAGAGAGAGGGGGGATATAGTAGTTTCATGTGAAAGATGGTAGACACATGAGTTGAAGGAAGAAGAAGGAAGATAGAGTGTGCTGCAAAGATGAGAGAAAGAATACATTCAAGACATGAGGACCAGCCTTGGAAAAAGGACTGGAGGATGGGCAAGCAGTGTCCTATGTGGGAAACAAGTAGATCAGTTCAACTGGAACACTTAGTGAATTCAATTGAAGAATACATCAATGTTGAGAAGCAGCATGGTATAGTGGAAAGAATTCAAAGCTGAAGGTCAGGAGAACTGGGTTCTATCCCTAGAGTTCTGGAACTATAAAACTTACTGTATTTTGTTACTTGGAAAAATCATTTGGCTCCTCTGGACCTTGATTTGATTATTTGTGTAATTAAATAGCTCAAGTAGGTAAATCAAGTCAACTCAAATCAATAAACATTTATTATATCTTTTGATATTCTAGACATTTCGGTGAGCATTGGAAATACAAATTTAAGCAGAAAGAAAAGAATTCTCTGGCCCCAAGGAGGTTACATTCTAATGGGGGAAGATAATAATAAGTTAAAATATATTTTTTTTAAATGAGAGAAGGGAATTACTTGGCATAGGGTTGTCATAGAGTTGTGGTAAAGAAAGACTCAAGAATTTAGCCCTGGCGTACTTCTTAATATGGAGGTAATGTCTAAGGTCCCTTACAGAAATAAAACCAGCTTATAATATAGGCTTAAGTCTTATAATATAGAGGTGGCAGTTTTATTGTCTTTAACGACTAGTGTTATGAAAATAGAAAAAAAATTATTCTTTACCTACAAATAGGAAAATATGTGTTTTTTACATAATGAAAAGAATAAACCTGATTGCATGTTGTTTCAGTCCCCAACAATCCCAAGGAAAAAAAAATAGAAAGCAGCATTATACAACAAGCATTTCATTACCTTAATTCTTTAGCTCCTAAGTCAGAGGGCTTACATAAACTGAAGTGATTTCCCTTTCATATTTTGTCCCTAAATACTTCAAGAACCATCTAAAACTGCTACTGAGCAGTTTCCAGTTTTCAAGACTGGCAGCCCTGATATTTAATCCAATACTTTTCAGAACAGTAGGGTCTCTAACTTTGAGACAGATCTACTATAGCATAGCTTTCATCTTCATTTTTCCTTCCTCCTCCTGTCTATGAAGTTAACAGATCACAAAAAGATTTCATTGGATAGGTCTGTGGTTTGGATACCTCCAAGGAAATCATTCATTGTCAAAGATTTAATACTTTAATAGGTTGGGCTACTTTAATGTTTTGCACAGGACAAACACCTGCTCTACAGACCCTAAGCCAACAGCAATGTCTTCATTTATGAAGAATAGCACTGTATCATCTTCTCATTGATTGAAGATCAAAGCCAAGTCCACAAATGAAGTGACATCAGTTTCTTCTCAAGACCACATCCTTATATGTCACTACTAAAACTAAGCAATTTGGTATCACTAATTTTTGTTGTTGCTGTTTAGTCATTTAAGTTATGTCCAACTCCTGGTGATCTCATTTGGGGTTCTCTTGGCAAAGATACTGGAACAGTTTGCCATTTCCTTCTTGAGCTCATTTAACAGATGAAGAACTGTGTCAAACAGAGTTAAATGACTTTCCATGGGCCACAGCTAGTAAGTGTCTGAAGCTGAATTTGAACTCATGAGGATGACTTTTCCTGACTCCAAGTCCAGTGCTCTATCCACTGTGATACCTAGCTGTGTTCACTGAGTGATAGGCAAAGCAATTTAGTCAGGAAGATTTGGAAATTAAGATTTTATATATCTATATCTATATCTATATAGATATATAGATATATCTATATATGCATGCATATATATATATGGTGTGACACTTTCCTTAATTGTTAATCCTTTTATATCAGTCCATAATAATTTATATATATATACATTATGATAAAATCATTTATTACATAAAGATTAGATCTGTTATTTCAGTGGCAGAGGCAATCCCAGCATGAGGAAACTCTTTCCCATTGAGTTTGGCATCTTTTCTATAACACGCAGTCTAGAAATACTAAGAAGTTAAATGAGTTAGTTTCCTATGTTCACAAAGTCAGAATGTGTCAGAAGCAAAATATGAACCCAAAGTCAAGTCTCTATCCATACCTGATGCCGCTATTTTCCTATCATTTTATCACTTTTCCTAAAATTAAAAAAAAAAAACAACACTCCAATAATGCCAACTGGAGCACATGAGGAAAATAGAGGGTTTTTAAAATTATTTTTATTCTTCCAACTGTATTAAAATTCATCATTGATCCCCTGACTTCATTAGCTTCTTCTTAACTCTTTTTCGTCTGTCAAATCTTCAGTTAAATGCCTTATTAATCTCTATACATTAGATATATATGTATAATCTCTCTAACTCACTATAATTTGCTATGTAGGTGAAAATCCCCTTGCTGAAATGCACATAAGAAAGAAGAGGGAATATGTTGGGGGGGAGGAATCAATGGAAAACAGCCTCCAGCATCTTGCTTGAATGATAAATTTGTCTTAAAAGGTTATCAGGAGAGTGCTAAGTGAGAGTGATAAAGGAAAATCTGAGGATTTTGCAATGGGATGCAAGATATTTTTTTCTAGCTCCCTCACTGGGACTAATGAATCAGATAACATGAGAGAAAGTATAGCCAGTGCTGGAAAGAATGGCCAAGAATATAATGTCTTCTAGAAGAAACAAACCTTCAGTGAGGACCAAGAGATGGAGAGAGCAAGAGAAGTAGTTTAAAATGAAAGTTGGTTCATTTTATAATAAGAGTTCCAAAAAGTCACAAGAGAGTTGATGGTCAGATCTTGAGTGGGATTTTGGTGAAAGAAGTCAGACTGAGGTTGATATAAGCGAGAAGGAAGGAGTAGAAAGACATCTGGAGTAGGGAGCTACTGATTAAGGCAGGTAATTAAAAGGTCCAAGGTGGGTCCTTTAGATGTTGACACAATCCTAATGGTGTCTGGAAACAGGTTTCCAGATCTGTCTTAAAACAGCCACAGGTTCAAGCACACTTACTTTAGTGAGAGGTGTCAGTAATTATTTCCACCCAAAGGAAATTAAAATAATTTATATAATGGTAGCACTAGGGCTTCAGTAGTGCTAGTGATTGTTTACTGACCAAAGAGATTCTAAAAAGAGCTTACTCTTTGGCAAGTTGATAAGGGAACATTATTACAGTGCTGAATCTTTTTAGGAGATTTCTGCTAAGGAATTTTCCTTCTTCAAATGCAGAAAACCGTAGTAGAAGAAATGCTGTATATCTAAATCACCCAAATCTTTGATGAAACAAGAGGTACTGAAATGAGAAACAGAGCTGTGCCATGGACTGGTAGATAATGGGAAGTGAGATATGCCTAGTTTAAGACTCAAGACCTACCTCAAATATCTGGTCCTAAACAAAGCCCATGCCGATTCCCCTAGTTGCTAGTACTTTCTATGAAAAGAAATACTTTGTGTATAGTTAATATTTGATTTTATATGTTCTCTTCTCCCTATCAAATTAAATGCCCAAGAGCAAGAACTGGTTTGATTTTGTCCTTGCATTTCCAATCTCGACCATAGACCCTTGCCTTGTTTATGTAATAGATGAAAGAATCTTGGGCTGCTGCTGCACTGTGACTGAATCTGTAGTCTTAATGATGAACATAGTGGCACAGACAATTGAAGGGAAGATGAAAATGAAGGTGAAAAATTAAACTAAAAAGTAGCTGCCACCCATATAAAGGAAAAATTATATCTGTGAATAATATCATATCTTGTGATATATAATAAAAAAAAAGAAAAGGGAAATAAAGATCCAATTGTCAGGGAAAGGCAATTTTTTCTAAAACCATTCATGGACTTGTTCATGGTACTGGTAAAATCAGAAGCTCCATTCTTCCATATTCAATCTGTTGCCAAGTCCTATTGATTTTTCCTTCATAACACCTCTCAAACATGCCACCTCTCTCCTCTGACATGGCCATCACTCTAGAGCCTGCCTTCGTCACTTTACTCCTAGACTATTACAATATTCTGCCAATAAGGTCTCAAATCTGTCCCCACTGTGGTCCATTCTCCTCTCAATTGTCAGATTGATTTTCCTAAAGAGCAAGTAAAATGAAATCACTCCATTACTCAAGCAATGTCAATGGCTCCCTATCGCCTCCAGGTTGAAAATCCTTCATAACTTGCCATCGTCCTACCTTTCTATCTTCTGAGGTACAGTGACACTGACTTCTTTGCTGCTGGTCCTCTCATTCAACACTCTATCTCTTTGTTCTGCATTTTCAGTGACTCCCTAGAACCTTCTCCTTCTTCATCTCCTCATCCTGTTTTCCCTATCTTCCTTTAAGTCTAGCTAAAAATCTCATTTTCTATAAGAAGTCTGCCCTTATCACCTTTATTTTATTTCTTTTTTTAAAATTTTATTTCTTATATAAAATAAAAGTATTTTATATTTATTTATTTAATTAATTATGTAAGTGTGTGTGTGTTGTGTGTATAGTCTCCTCCAAGATAATGTAGGCTCTTTAATGGAAAAGACTTTTCATTTATGTCTTTGAGTTTTCATCAATTAACAGAGAACCTGGCTTATTAGGTAAGTGCTCTATCCATGCTTAATGAATAATTGATTTATCAATCTAGGTAACATCATAAAGTCATGTTACCAATATAGCCCCAGGATTATGAATTTCTTGGCTATTGCAACTCTTAAAGATTATGTATTAATTACTTCAGGGGTCATATTCTGCATGTGTTTCAGTATTAACTACATTGACGAATCAATGATCTCTGACATATTCAAATGTACATAGTCAGTGACCTTTATGCTCACAAATTAGTTAAAATAACTGACAAAAAAATCCATGCCTCTATAGAGATTATAGTTGACATTGAGTAGATATCTTGGTGATTTATACACAATTGTTAAGTATTATGGTTTTTTTTTTTCATTTTCTCAGAGTATCCGAGTTCAAGTCCCACCTCTGACATTTACTATCTATATAACTTGGGACTGGTAAATTAACTAATCTTGATCTCAGTTTCCTCTTCTATTATACTGAGGGGAGTTGAATGAATTGACCTCACAGGCTCCTTCCAGTACTCAAGCCCAGATCCTGTTGTCTTATGAATGTGGATGATTCATATTTAAAGGCTGAACTTAAACCTCAATCTTTAAGACACTTCAATTTTTATTTAAAATAAGGATTCTTCAGGAAGAACCCTCACACTTTCTCTTATATTGCTCATCTAATTGCAAAATAACTATCATTTTAGGTTTTTTTTTTCACATTTTAATTGTTTAAATGTGATATGGCTCATTGCTATGGAATTCTGGTAAGAACCAAAACATCTGCTATAATAAAATCTTGGTCTAAAATATCTTTTACACCTTTAACTATATATTTAATTGTCAACATGTACTCTTCAGTTAGGCATTTATTAATGATATGTAATTATGGAATAAATTTTTTTTCTAAAGTATCTACTTTCTTAGAGACAAATTCGTATTTCTGTAGCATAAGAGGAAGCTGGGTCAAATATGGAAGAGGCAAAGCAAGGATTGCCAAAGAAATGAAAGATGTGTGGACCATGCAATTAGTGTTTGCTTCTCTATTAGGTAGAACTTGCCTAGGTAGGATAATCAAGAAATTATTCCCTTCAAATTTGGCCTCAAACACATCATAGCTGTATGATCCTGGGCAAGTCACTTAACCCCAATTACCTATCTCTTACCACTCTTGTGCTTTAGAATTGAGACTTAGTATTGATTTGAAGACAAAATGTATGAGTTTGAAAAAAAAAAAAAAAGAAAATATTCTCCTAGAACTTGTTGCTAGAAGCCTCCATAACACCACTCAGTGGACAAGTATCTCTTCCTTCCTGAAAGCTTATTACTTATATAGATCGTTTGGCAATAACTCCTTTATTGCTGTGCCATTTTTGTATTATTGTTATTGATGGTATATTTATAACAAGATCCCCAATTTGATTTAAATTTCTTAAAAGAATATCTGTGGATTGTAGGATCATATATTTAGAGGCTGAAATAACCTCAGAGATCACCTGGTTCATCTCAAACATTTTCTAGATGAGATAGTTGAGAAACATCAATATTAATATACTTTTCCATGCTAGCATAGTTGTGACAGAGCTGAAACCTAGTCTTTTCACTACCATTTTGTATAAATGTAGGACCTATCTTCCATGTATTAGATGCTCAATAAATATTTGTTGCTTAATTAGTGCTAAAACAGTACTATTTCTCATCAATGGGCATGGCCATTATCAAATAAGGGAACCTATTAGAAATTTCCAAAAAGGACAAAATATTTTGCTACATGATCATATAAGGAAGCTTTTTTCACTCATTTAAAACTTCAGCTGCCTATATGGGCTACCTGATGAATTATTTAATCTCTGTATCTAAAAGAAGGAATACAAACACTGCTCTGCATCCCATTGCAAAATGCTAGATTTACTTATACAAAATAACAGTGGTTCTTATGAACAGGATATGGGTGTGTATGTGCTAATTCATAATCCTATCTATAAGAAGATTGTAAAACAGAGACTACTACTTCATTATTTGTCTTTGTATCCCTAGCAATTACATGGAGGATGTTTAATAAATACTGATTTACCACCCAAATAAGGCTAGTACTGGTTTATACCAACAATACTTCAGAATATATAGATGTACAAATATACATATTTTCAAATATACTGTAGTGCTTAGAGTAAGCAGGCAATCAATAAACATTTATCAAGCACCTAGTGGCAAGTGCTAGAGATACAAAGGTGAAAATAAATCATCCCCAATCAAAAAGGTGCTCACATTCTATTAGCGGAGGCATTCTGATTTTGTTGTATTCAGTCATTTCAATCATATCTAACTCTTTGTGACCCCCTTTGGGGTTTTTATTTCATGATCCTGCTAACAATAAACATAAATCAGGTTTTGTCTTAATTTGGGTCATCAGCTTTTGAATATTTTTTTCTGAAGCTTAGAAACCATATCCATTTTCTTTCAGTGATCTATATTATATATTATATTATATATATTATATATATGTAAAATTTTAATAGAGTAAGTTTTGTACTTATCTCCATTACCTGTACACTCCATATCTTTTTGTTTGTTTATATTTTCAGTACCATAGTTAAGATGATGGTGATGACTGATAATTCCATTGTGTTTCATTAGACTATTTCAGCAACTTAGCCAAACATAGTGTCTGTTTAAATGTCTCCAAGACTAATTTGTGTTGACCAGTGCATCTTTCCTGTCTGCTATTATTGATGAATAGAGGTTACACTGCTGAAAGCAACTATGAAATATTCCTAAATATGGCAGCAAGAGCCTGGAGTATCATGTAGTTGCTTCATCAAGCCATGATCCAGGTTTTTTTTTTTTTTTACTTTTCAATTGAAAATTTTTATTTAATTAATTAATTTAGAATATATATCCATGGTTACATGATTCACGTTCTTTTCCTCCTCTCCTACCCCCCCCCACCCTGTAGCTGATGCGCAATTCGAGTGGGTTTTACTTGTGTCATTGATCAAGACCTATTTCCATATTATTGATAATTGCATTAGGGTCATGATCCAGGTTTCTTGATAGCATATTGGATAGGGGGTTGGAACTGAAGCCAATAAGACCTCTGTTCAAATCCTGCCTCTGACACTAATTGCATGACCCTGGGCAAGTCATGTAACTTCTGTCTTAGTTTCCTTACTTGTGAAATGGGATAATAATGGCATCTACCTACCAAGGTTGTTGTGAGGATCAGATTAGATAATACTGATCGAATGCTTAGCATAGTGCCTGGCACATAATAAGTGCTGCATAAAAGTTCGCTATTATTACTACGATGTGGGCTGTGTTATATTCTTTGCGGCATGCCAAATGGTACATGAACAATTCATCTTCATCATTTGGGAGCTCTAATTCATTAATTTCTTTAACATTCTGAGTTTACCCAAACATTTTATTTCACTGAATCTATGAGGCAAAGTTAATTATATATCATTTGAATGGATATTTTTAGGTCCCTACTTTGTAAAAGGTACTATGCTAGGAGGAGTATAAAGGAACACAGGAAAAATCCAAACCGTTCCTGCTGTCAGAGATCTAACATTCCACTGGGAGAATACAATATAGAAGTAAATGCATGGTAATTTGAGAAGAGGAAGAATAGTAACAACTGCAGGCATCAAGGAAGAGATCACAAAGGCACCTGAGCTGAGTCTTGAAAAGAGATAAGAATTTTGAGACAAAGATGAAGAGAAAATACTTTCTAGGCATGTAGGAAAGCTTATACAAATGCCCAGAAGTGAGAAAGAAAGCTTTTGGAGGAAAATAATGTGAAATTTTGGTAAATAGTAAATGAAAAATGAGGTAAATATAAAAGATAAATAGAAACAAAACTCTGAAGGACAAGGCAGTATGTTGACATAGGAGTAATAGTAAGCTATGGGGAAAAAAATTTAAACCCTTAACTTCCATTTTAGAATAAATAGTGTTTATTGGTTCCAAGGCAAAAGAGTAGTTACAGCTAGGCAATGGGGGTTAAGTGACTTTCCCAGAGTCATATAGCTGGGATGTGTCTGAGGCCATATTTGAACCCAGGACTTCCCATCTCTAGACCTGACTCTTTATCCACTAAATCACCTATCCACCCTCTATTGAATGTGTTTGAAGATGGGAATGACACCATCAGATGTGCTTTAGTGAGATTTTTGTTATTATCATGTAAAGAATCCATTGGAAAAGAAAGCTTATAATAGGGAAATCACCAGTTAGGAACCTCACATAACAAATAGTCCAAGGGAGATGTGAGGATGGTCTTAACTAGCTGTGGTTTTGTGAGTGTTAAAAAAAAATAGATTGAGAGTTAGAATTATTATGTAGGCAAAACTTGGAATGCATGGTGATACTTAGAAATAGGAAGCAAATTATACAGAAGAGCTCAAATTGAGGGCTTAAACTCAAGGAAGAATTTATTTGGGGAGGAATTTTGCCACCATGTTCACCTTTGTGAACCTTTTTTTTAAAATTTCCTTGATAAATCTTTCTTGTCTTCCTTTGTGTGTCCTCAATCCCTACCCCCACACCAATCTCTGCTAATGTTATATGTAATTCAATTTGTAATTCATTAAACAAAGTTCCTATTTGAAAAAAAAATCTCTTTTACAGATCATATAAGACAACAATGATAATTGCAGTTTTAGAAATTCCATTATCCTTAGTTTTATACAGCCTTTGGCCTTAGTCAAAGACATTTTGCCCACTAACTCTCTAAAAACTATCAGGTGCAAGGTGATTTGTTGCCATGCGGTGGTATTTCAAACCATTCTGTTGAGCATTTTCCCAACATCTTTTCCACTGTCTCTACCTTCACCAATAACAGATGGTTATCTTAGTGCCGGCATTTTCCATCCTGTGATGGGAAAATAAAATTCAGAGAAACTTGGTATCCTTGTTCCTTCCTCATTTGCACTCTAAAGTTCAGCTAGAAATGTCTATGAACAAAATAGACCGGACTACATTTGAAAATAGATCCTCAAAAAAAAAAACTGATGGATTGTGAGGTTTCCTACTTTTGAAATGGAAAAAAAAGAAATTTAACTGCAGAACACTATTAATATGTCAATTGCTATGAAAAATTCCAAATGATGCAAAGCTGAAATAGACAGATGTACACATTATGTATTATGGATGAGAACTGTGACCTGGGGTTGGGTAGAGTGATGTTTGCATGCATGTCATGTGTATATTTGTATTGTGCACATGTGTGTATGTGTGTGTAGTGTGCACATATGTTCCTGTAATCTATATGCATATATATACACACTCTAATACAAATACATGTGTTATGCAAGTGAGTGTGTGTGTGCACACAGCTAGGTGGCACAAGGGATAGAGTGCCAATCCTAAAGTCAGGGATAACTGAGTTCAAATCTGGCCTTAGAAATGTCACAGCTGGGTGACCCTTTCCAAGTCACTTAACCCTGTTTGCTTGTTTCATCTGTAAAATGAACTAAAGAAGGAAATTTCAAACCATTCCAATATCTTTGCCAAGAATACCCCAAATAGGGTCACCAAGAGTTGTGCGTGACTGAAATACCTGAACAACAATATATACATGTATATACTTCTGTTAGTATGACGAGCTACATATAGGCATATATACATACAATACATGTATGTATTTTTATTAGTTCTGATAGAATCTGAAAATTGGATACAAGGATCTATCTATGAAATTTCCCTTTAGGAAATGAGGCAGTGAGGTAGCACCGAGGCTAAGATACTGGGCATGGGGACAGGAAGGTCTGAATTCAAATACAGCTTCAGTGGATCAGTGGAATCAGTTGGACGTAGTAAATGACCCACAAACCCAAGGATCTAAGCTTTTGAAAGACGTTATTACTGAACAAAAACTGCTGGGAAAAAACCAGACCGGGGCCAAAACTTTACACTGTCTGCCAAGGCAAAGTCAAAATGGATCCCTGATGTAGAAATAAAGATTGATACCATAAACAAATTAGAGAAACATGGAATAGTTTACCTGTCAGATCTATGGATAAGGGACGAATTTATGTCCAAAGAAGATATAGAGAATAGGATGAGATACAAATAAATAACTTTGACTCCATTATATTTAAAAGTTTTTGCACAAACAAAACCAACTGAGACAAGATGAGAAGGGAAAAGACAAACTGGAAAAAGAGTGTTATAGTAAATATCTCTGAAAAAGGCCTTATTTTTCAAATACTTAAGAACTGAGTCAAATTTCTGAGAATACAAAGCATTTCCCAATTGACAAACACAGGCAATTCTCAGATGAAGGAATTAAAAATCTCTTTTATCATGTGGAAAATTCCTCCAATTCACTATTAATCAGAGAAATGCAAATTAAAATAACTCTGTGGTACAATCTCATATCTATCTGACAATCTAACATGACAAAAAATAAATGCTTGAAGGGATGTGGAAAAATTAGGAATCCTAACACACTTTTAGTGGAACTGTGAATTTATACAACCATTCTGGAGAGCAATTTGGAATCATGCCCAAAGAGCCATCAAACCACTAATAGATATGTGTCCTAACGAAATCAAAGGGAGGGTGAGAGGACCTATTTGTACAAAGATATTTATAGCAGCTCCTTTTGTGGTGAACTAGAAATGGAAGGGATGCCCATCCATTAGGGAATGAATGAATGAACAAGTTGTGGTATATGATTGTAGTAGAATTCTACTGTGCCATAAGAAATGACAAACAAGGTGATCACAAAAAAACCTAGATTTACATGATCGTAATGGAAAGTGAAGTTAAATAGAGCCAAGAGAATGTTGTTCATAGTAACAAAAATAATTTACAGTGCTCACCCAAGAGTGATTTCACTCTTATCAGCCATTCAAGGATCCAGGACAACTCTTAGGGACTCATGACATAAAAAGGCTATCTGTTGCCATAGAAGGAACTGACAGAGTATGAATGCTGATGGAAGCATGCTATTCTTCCCTTTATTTCCTGCATGATTTTTTTCTCTAATGTAAGCTATATGTATTCTTTCACAATATGATGAGCATAGAAATATATATATATATGTATAGATATTTTGTATGATAACACATGTACCTTCTATCTTGGGGAGTGGGACAAGGGAAGGCGGAAGAGAACATAGATAACAAATGGTAGAAAATGAGTATTAAAATTTGTACCAATATGTAATCTGGGAAAAAATAGAAAGTCTACCTACTTCTAAAAAAAGAAAAGAATAGCACCTACTTCACAGGGTCATTCTGAAGATCCAATGAGATAACACATAGGAAACATTTTGCAAATGTCAAAATACTAATATTATTTTAAAGTTTGATTTGATATATCATCTAAATTAGGAAATAAATGATCTAAGTTTTTCAAAAGATAAAAAAAGAAGAAAAAATCCAGTCTCAAATACTTACTAGCTATTTATCCCTGGGCAACTCATGTAGCCTCTGTTGCTTCAGCTCATCTCTAAAATGGGTGTAATGATAGAGCCGATTTCCCAGGGTTGTTGTAAGGATAATGACATAATATTGAAAGGGACTTGGCATAGAGCCTGGTCACATAGTATCTGCTATATAAATGTTCACTATTATTATTTATTATAACTCACTGGACCTAGAATTAGGAAGACTTTAATTCTCATCCAGCTAGCTGTGTGGCCCAAGGCAAATTATGTAACTTCTATCTATCCCAGTTTCTCCAACTGTAAATTTAAGATGATAATAACACCTGTCTCCCAAGATTGTTGCAAGGCTTAAATGAGATAATATTTGTAAAGCACTTAATACAATGCCTGGCTTATAGCAGACACTTAATAAACCCTTCTTTCCTTCCCTTCTTACACAGGAATGACCACATTAGTGTCACCTTTAATTCCTTTTAATTGCCTCAAAGATACTTGTACATATTGTTATAACTTTAGGTGAGATGGCATAAAACTAGAGGCGGATGAGGTCAGACTTTATAGAACTGCTCTTCACTTTTGACATACACTGTATTATTATTATTATTATTACCAGTACCCTGAGTTCCACAATTAAGCATATTTATTTTACATTAAGGATTGTGGATGTAGATTAAAATAATTGCAACAGCAAGGTACATATGTACCTGCAAGTTGCAACTTAAAGAATGACTTTTCTCTAATTCTTTATAAAATGCAGAAATCAACTGAAATAAAGTGGCACTGAAGACATTCATTAGAAATTCTGGCTTTCAGGGTAAATGCCACAAAATGTGCTTAAAGCAAGCTGCAGAGGCACTAGGAATTCTAATTTTTAAGAAAAAAATGTATTTAGTAACCCTAAAGGGAAGGGTCCTGACTTCCTTCAATTCCTACATAAAATCCCATTTCTAAGAGAAGCCTTTCCTGATGACCCTCAATGCTTGTGCCTTTCCTCTGTTGATCAACTACAATTTATCCTGCATTTATCATTTGTGCATAATTACTTTCCTGTTGTCTCTTCCATTAGAACATAAGTCTCTTACAAGAATGGATTGTCTTTTGCCCTTTCTCTTTATCTATAGTACTTAGCACTGCCTGACACATAAAGGGCTTAGTACATGCTCCTTGATTGACTGACACTAGCCCATGAATAGACCAGAACATCCAAAGGGAGGCTGCTACTGGATTATTTAGGATCAGCAGAGGAAGGAGCTCACGTATGGTTTTTGTTGCTGACAAGAATAAGCTCACTATATGAAACACTATTTTTATCAATTAATTTTAGTAAGTAGGTGCTAAACTCTGTTGCTGTCAAAATTAAAAACTGGCCTCAGATACTTACTAGCTTCTGATTCTGGGCAAGTCCTTTAATTTCTGCCTCTTCTCTATAAAAATGGTGTTAATAATAGCATCTGCCTCCCACCGTTGTTATGAAGATAAAATGAGATAAAATATTTGCAAACCTAAAAGCACGATATAAAAACTTTTATTTTTGTTCCTTCTAATCACTAAATGACTGGATTGACTGTATGCACACAAATAAAGTTAATAAATATATAATTAATAAAGCTCTCAGATCATGAAGGGAAGTGAAGGATTCTTTCAGAAAATTCTCAGTTATTCTCCAAAGAAAAAACTTGAGGCCTCCTATCAGCAGAGTTGTAGCTGAGCCCAGCTGTCAGAAGCATGCATAGAAAAATGGGTGATTTCTCAGTTAATCAGAACCAAGACCTTATAGGGTTTTCTAGATTAAAGTCAGCACCTTGAATTACTCTGAGAAATGAGCAGGTAGAGCCAGCCCAAAGTCAGAAGCATAGAGACTCTGAGTGGCAGGCATTTTAACTGGATCTGCCACTCTGCTCTGTAGCAAATGACGCTTTCAGGTGGTCTTCAAGGGTATTTTCAAGTAAAATGCATTGAGGTAATCCAATCAGCTTGTCTGTCCCCCAGCACCACTCCTGCCCTGCTAAACATTATTCCTTTGCACTCACATCACTGACAGAGCAAATGGGTGAAACGAAGCATTGGATAAATAATTCTTCAAATGCTGCTTCTGCTGCTAGCACAAGTAATATACAATTTGGTTTCTATGCACGTTTAATAAAAAGTCATCAGATTCTTCAATAATCTACTCACGAGGCTTTCTGAAAGTGTTGTACCATCAGCGTGTTGTCACTGGCAAGGTGAGGCTGAGTCAGGCGACTTCGAGGATGAGCTTAGAGGAGAGATGTCTAAATCGACTTTTTCCATTGACAAATGGAAATATGACTATCAAAAATAATAGGATGCTTTCAAATTGTATTTTCAATTTTAAATGATTCAGTTTCTCAAAGAATTTCCAAGTCAGTCTATCCACTAGGAGACCTTGGGAAAGTGAGTTCAGAAATGATTTCTTGAATAATCTGCAAACAAGTACCTAATTCATTCCTAAAATTCTTCTAGAAGAATCCCATTTCTCTGATTTTTTTTAAAAAAATCATTTTCTAGAGTTAGATACCTTATATTTTACTTTTTGAGAGATTTAATAGTCTGAATGAAAAAGCATTTATTAGGTCCCCCCCTCAAATTCCAGACACTATGCTTAAGCATTTAGAAACACAAAGGTTAATAAAGAGATAGCCCCCCTCAAATAATAAAGAGATAACCAATGATCTCAAGCATAATAGGAGAAGACAACACCTATCATTGAAGAAAGGATAAGATATATCCCTGGTAAATGGCTAGATGGTATATGAAATGATTCTTGGCCTGGTGTTCAGGACCTTCTCATTCATCATCATTGTTATCATCATTAATTCATCTAATCATAACTAATATTTATATAGTACCTCCTAGATGCTAGGCACTGGACCAAGCACTTACAGTTATTATCCCACTGATCTTCACAACAACCTGGGAGATGGGGTTCTATTATCATCTTGATTTTACAAAATAGAAAACTGAGGCAAAGGGAGACTAAATGACCCAGCTAAGTATTAGTTAGGGATCAGAGTCTGGATCTGAACAAGCCTGGCACTCTGTGACCCCTAGCTACCCTAGAGAAGTGAATGAATAAATGAATGAAGCATTCATCAAGTGCTTCCTATATCCTAAACACTGTGCCAACTAATGGGAATACAAAGGAAAGTCAGATGGTCCCTGCTCTCAAGGAGCTCCCATTTTCATGGGGGAGATAACTCATATGGAAGGTTTCAGCTGCAAATCAGATACAAAGGTCCCAGGGCTCTTAGAGCCCTGAGGAAAAGCAGATAGGAAAGCCTCTTCTTTAATGTAATTAATACTGATAAATTCAGATTCCTGTCTAATGTTGAACCATTTGACATCAAGCTAGAAGCATTCTTATTCCAAAGGCTTTGGGCTTCAGGGTCCTGGGCTCTCTCCATCACAGCCTGAGGGGAGCTATTGGTCCTGGTGATGGAGATCTGACATGCCTCACACATGCTGCCTCCTTGTGGGCTCTCTTGCTGCTTGAGCTTGCCTTTTTTAAGATAGATAAAGTGAGGTAAGTTAGCCAGTTTACACACACTCACATTGACACTCAATTAGGATGGGTCCTTGGATGGAAACTATAAAGCTTAATGAGTGGATGAACTTTCAGAGCATGGATTTAGGAAACCTTGGTTATGGAGGTCCAGGTCTCAGGTGCAAAATGGATGTGTGTTTGAGTACATATACACATATGATAAACCATGCATGTAATATGTATGTATATATGTCATATAATGCACACCATATATAAAGTACACCTATTTGTTGTTGTTCAGTACTGTTCTACTCTTCCTGACTGACTTTAGGGTTTTCTTTTTTTAAGTACCTCTTTTTTATTTGAATAGCTATTACAAATTCTTTTTTCTTTTTTAAAAATAATATTTTTCCCTATTACATGTAAAAACAATTTTAAGTTTATTTAATTAGTTAATTTAGAATATTTTTCCATGGTTATATGAATCATGGTCTTTCCCTCTCTTCCTCCCACCCCCTCCCATAGCCAACAAGCAATTCCATTGGGTTTTACATGTGTCAATGATCAAGACCTATTTCTATATTATTAACATTTGCACCAGGGTGATCATTTAGAGTCTACATCCACTTTGGGGTTTTCTTTTTTTTTTTTTTAAACCCTTACCTTCCGTCTTGGAGTCAATACTATGTATTGGCTCCAAGGCAGAAGAGTGGTAAGGGCTAGGCAATGGGGGTCAAGTGACTTGCCCAGGGTCACACAGCTAGGAAGTGGCTGAGGCCGCACTTTGGGGTTTTCTTGACAAAGATACTAGAATATTTTGGCATTTCCTTCTTCAGGTCATTTTATAGTTGAAAAAAACTTAGTTAAACAGGGTTAAGTGACTTGCTCATATTCACATAGCTAGTAAGTATCTGAAGCCAGATTTGAACTCATGAAGATGAGTCTGCCTAACTCCAGGCCTGGCACTCTCTCCACTGCACTACTTTAACTGCCAGATCTGTATACAAATATTTGTATTCATATGTACATATAATATATGATTATTGAAAACCAAAACCTTTATTTCCCCTGTAGTATGTATTCCACAGATCAAAACTATATCAATGGGTGGGCTTGGAAGAGCAGAATGTTGCTGATGTTAAATGAATGTTTATATATTTTGATAATCCTTAAAAGACTCATTTTTTCCTTGTATATAGATGGGAAATGTCATTATTAGGTAATCATCTAGATTGGTGGCATTTTATCTGGGGAAAATCAAAGACAGTGCATATCCTTGGTCACAAATTCATATAATTTTAATTCTCTTAGTCCCACAAAGATATTTAGGTACTGAACAATCACTTTAAATGATTCGTTTTTTTAACCTTATCTTCCATCTTGGAATCATTACTGTGTGTTGGTTCCAAGACAGAAGAGTGGTAAGGGCTAGGCAATGTGGGTTAAGTGACTTGCCCAGGGTCACACAACTGGGAAATGTCTGAGGCCTGATTTGAACCCCATCCCTAGGCCTGGCTCTCAATCTAATGAGCCACCCAGCTGTCCCCTAGATGATTCATCAATAAATGTTTAGTCTTTTTACAAGAAAGATGTCTTGAACTAGATAAACTCAAAGAAGCATATTTTGTCTCTCTTTCACCACCCCCTCCTGCCTTCTCATATTGCTGCCTGTCTTTGAGTTCTTTCCTCTCTCGTCGCTTTTCTTTCCATATTACCTTGCCATCTTGGATGGAGTCTTGCTGTTTAAATTGTTCTCTGAGTCTCTGCCTGATCAGGGTCTCCATACTGTTAGGCATAACATAGCACCTTTCCCTGACACTTCTCTGCCTCTCCTGCTAAACTCTTTGAGTGTCTCAACCCCCTCTAGAACTTCCATCTTATTGTGTCTACTTCTCATCACTGCCGCTTTATTTCCCAGAACCAATCAGAAGCACAGATGTTTGAAATTAACAGATTTAGAAGCACAATACGATCCAAAGATCTGGATGGAAGCTTAAGATATCGGGTCTATGCCCTTTATTTTGCAGGTATGGAAACAGAGACCCAGAGATATTAAATAATTTGGGCAGGACTAGATTGCTAATAAGAGACAGAAGTGGACCTCAAACCTAGGACTTGTGGCTCCTAACCCTTTTCCTAAGGCTCCTCTGTCTCTTGTGCCTGTTTGGATATTCACTTTACTCTTGAAAACCATACAATTAGAATGCTACTAAGCAATTTGCTATGCCATGCTGTACAGATACCTAATGTGAATATCTTATAATACATAAGCATGTAGCTGATAGAGAAGACTTTAACAAACAAAAGACTCCCAGTTGGATGTTAATAGGATTTAGATATAATCAGGTTCTTGTCCAAGGATGCATTTAAGCCCTTCTATAGAAATACATATGGGAAAGTAATTGAGGAAGGAAGGGAGAACAAGGAAGAGATTTTTGGCAACAATCTAAAGTTCTTTGCCCCATAATGCCATTTTGTTAGTCTTCATTATCCTGGATTTCTGTGCAGGTTTTGACACATTTCATCATCCCCTCTTATTTCCTTTTAAATACTGTCTCCTTCCTTGGTTTCCATAATTCTGCTGTGCCCTCATTTTTCTCTCTCCTGTCTGACCTACCCTTTTCGGTCTCCATGCTAGTTCATTATCTGTCTTTCATAGTCCAAGTACAAAGAAGTAGACATGCATTCTTTTCTTCAAAAACCATTAATAGTCATCTACTATGTACAAGTCACTGTCCTAGACTCTGATAAGTCAAGTCAAAACCAAAGCAGTCCCTTTCATCAAAGGCCTCAAATCATTCAAGAAAATATTGTGCAAATAGTATTATTATCCCACAAAGCTCTGTCCTGGAGCCTCATGTCTTTCAATACTTTTTCTCTTCATAATCTCATCAGTTTTCTTGGTTTAAATTATTGTCTCTATCACGTGCTAGTACAAAAGTCATCTGTTTAAAGATATATTTATATAAGGAAGGGTGAGTTATGTGCTTTGTGGCTTTTATTTGTTAAAACATGTTCATGAGATTTCAAGAGCCTTAAAGAAAATAGTTATTAAGTTCTATAGTTAAATTGCTCTATCCATCCCTGCCAAATCTACATATCTATCCATAATGTCTCCTAAACTCTAGCCCTTAATCACCAACTTCCTGCTTGACTTTTTTTCCCTAGTTGTGCCATAAATGACTCAAATTCAAATGTATCAAAAATAGAACAGATCATTTCTAAGCTCATCTCTCTCCAGACTTCCTTGTTTCTTTCAAGGGCTTTGTATTCTTCCTGATAATTCAGGTTCATAAACTTAGAGTGATTCTTGCTTCTTTGATCACCTCCCTCTCCTATCCAACCAGTATCTTTCCTAGCCAATTGTAAGAGGCTCCTATGTGATTTCCCTCCTTCTTGCCTCTTCCTTCTCAAGTACAGCCTTAATCCAGCTACCAAAAATACCCCTTATGACATAGATCACTCTTCTCTTCCAAGTTTCTTTGTCTCTATTGACTCTAAGATAAAATGCAAGGTCTTGACTCTGGCATTTTCCCTGCTCATCCCAAGTTGCTTTCAACCAACCAATCCACTTTTTTCTTACATTAATACCCATCACACTCTCAATATCCTAGTCAGAGCAGACTCTTGGATGTTTTCTGAATTCATCATTCTATCCCCTGCTTCTGTTTATTAGTAGAATCCTGGAAGTGTTATACTCCCTCCTCATCTTTGCCTTTCTCTAGCCTTATTTTCCTTCAAGGTTCAGTTCAGATATAAACTCCTCAGAGAAGACTTCCTTGATCTTCCCATCTTCCCTCCAGTTGTTAATGCTGTCCCTCTCCTCAGATTACCTTTGGTTTACTTATGTGTGTGTATGATGTATTCTCTAGAAGAAGGCAGAATTCTCCAAGTCAGCGACTATATCTTTGTACCTCCAGTGCCTACTATAGTGTCTTACACAACAGGGGCTTTTTTTATGTTTGTGGAGCTGAATTTCTGATTTCCAATTATATCAATCTATGCTAAAGGAAGGAAACTGATGTTCCAGATTTTCCAGAATAATGCTTATTTTAAATATTCCATCTCATCTTCTCCTTTAAAAAAAACAGTCCCCAAATTAATTTCCTATTAGATTGTGCACCCTTACTTTTGGTTCAGAAAGTATGATCAACATATCTTTAAGTGTGAATTATTTCAAAGCTTGAATACATTTTACATTTAAATTTTCTTTTCCAAAAGCACACATTTAGGGAAAATTTTATTGAATTTGACATATTTTTCACTTGCTAATACAAAAGTTATCCATTTAAAGATGTGTGTATGTAAGGAAGGGTAAGTTGTGTGACTTGTGGCTTTTCTTCTCTGTTAAAACATGTTCAAGAGATTCCAGGAGACTTAAAGAAGATAGCTATTGTTTAAGTTTTGTAGTTAAATTTTTTTACCCATCATTGCTTTTTCACCTCTGCAAAACCATAAATGTAAACTTAGTCCCTGGAACATGAGCTGGGCTGCAATTTTCAGCTAATTGGAAGAAACAGACCTGAGTCGAGCACTGTCAGGCTGATTTGAGTCTTAAGATATGATGATGATTATTGTGTCAAATGCAATCAAGAATATAAGCCTTGAACTGACTGAAGGGCTGGTTGTTTTTAATTCAGGTTTGTAGATGAGATAGCCCTCATGTTCTCAGACAGTCACAGCTGGTTGGAAAAGAGGACCATTTAAAAAACAGTTTACCTCTGTTCAAAATTGCAAGAAATCAAGATTCAGAAGAAGGGCAGATACAGTTTTTAATATACTTTTCTCCTTGGAGAAGTTTCTTGTGTAAACCCATTAAAGTATGTCTGCCTTGACAAAAACAGAACTGTGGACAAATGAAAATTTTGGAATTTTTAGGAGAATTTTTTCTTGTTAATAAGCTTCATTTTTACAAAAATAAATGTTGTTAGATCAGAACTTGACATTTACTAGAGTACGTATGGGGAAATCTTTAAAAATTTTACCTCCATCTATATATTTCATGGCAGGGCCAATATAATAAACTAATGGTAACACTCTTCAAAAACCACTCCTCCTTTCTTTCCCTTCTTTACCCTACACCCTGTCAGGTTGCCCTCGATCCCAAACTATTAAACACAATTAAACTTCAAAGTTGGGAATAAACACAATTTGTGTAGGTACCCAGAAGATTAAAATGTTTCATGTCTCTGCAACCAAGACAACAATGGCACAGTGAAATGTTTGATTAGGGCAATTATCCTAGTAATTCAATAAAAAGGGACCTCTTTTAGCATGTAATGGAGACAAAAGTGCTTTCCTAGCACTCAAAGCATTTGCAAAATTGCCCACATTCTCCTTTTGGCTAATGGAGATTTAGTTTTGAGGTTACTTACCCTCCAATGGAAATGCAATTTCACTTAACTTCTGAAATTGCTCAGGTTTCATCCTCCTTTCTAATGTCACCAGTAACTATGAATATCAAGTAACTGCAAAACTTTCAAAGAAATTGTACCAAAAGTTTGAAAATGCTGCTCCATTTTGGGAAATAGTAAACAGGATTTTTTTTTTTTTGCAACACAACACTGAAAGGCAGGTAACAAACTTCCACTTTAGCAACATTGAAATGTAGGAGAGAAAGGGCCCATAAAATGTAAGTAGATTCATTTCGTCTCTATCCTACTGGGGAGAGACCAGCTAAATTGTTACAGTTTTGCCTCCAATGGCCAATATAATTTAACCCTAATAAATATTTGTCTTGAGAAGGGGGAAAGGTGTTCTTTAAAGATACTAGTGCATTGATATATTTCCTATAATGAATACATTTTTTATAAATTAAGGGAGTATCATGGAGTTGATTGAGTTATGGCTTACAGTCAGGAAGCTCCCAGTACAATTCCTACCTCTGATACTTGCTAGTTATGGAGCTCTAGACAAGACACATTCATTCTAAGCCTCAAGTAGCTAAGCAACTCAGTAAGTGTTATCTTGTAAGTCCTATAGATTGCTAATTAAATGACCAAGCCTCTGGTTCTGTTAACTCAGAGCAGCCTATAAATCAGTAAAGTAGAATGCAACCAAAGTAAAGATTGTTTTCCTTGAATATTGCTGGATTTATGATTTTTAATGCAACACATATGGTTTTCATCTCTCAATATTTCACAGCTAAAGTTTTAAATGCATAATAAATCAAGAAATGTTGTCAAAGTTAGAGGTTAGTTTTCCAAGTGACGTTTCTTATTTTTCAACTCATTTTAAAAAGTACTATAACATTCACATTCTTTTCAGAAATATATTTGAAAAATTCAAGAGGAATTTTTCAGAGGAATTTTAAAAGGCTGAGATTTTATATAACAAAAAAATGAGTTCAGCGTTAGACAATTAAGTGAAATGTGTTGACACTAAGAAAATCTTTAAAAGGTCACTTTACTGTGCTAAAGCAGGCCTAGATGACAGCTAAAAGTTGCTCATATTAAGCCACTTGTCTTTGTAATATAAAACTAAACTGTATGATGGGTAATAATCACCCATCCCAATCATTTGCCAGCTTAGTTATGAGAGTAGGACTGAAGCAGTTAACTGGGTGGTAAATTTTAAGAGCCAGAGAGAACAATCCAGGTCATCTCATCCAACAGATACCAGCTGGGCACCCTTACACAAGTCATTTACCTTTTCTGGAATTTCAATTCCTCATCCATAAAATGAAAGAGTTGGATGAGATGACCTGAGTGTTAATGTGACCATAGACACTTTCTGGCTCTTTGATCTTGGGCAAGTCATTTAACATCTGCTTTCCTCAGTTTCCTCATCTATAAAACAGGTTGATAATAATAGCACCTACCTCACAGGACTGTTGTGAGAATATATGAGTTAAATTAAATCATAAGTAAAGAGCTTAGTATAGTGCCTGCCACATAGTAAGTGCTTTGTCAGTGCTAGCTGTTGTCATTATCATGATCTAGATACTTGCATGAGTAATAAAGATAACAGCCAGCCTTTCTTCTAAAATGTGTGCTTTTGACTCTCAATGTACAGATCTTGAAGAGTTTAAAGAAAAGGAAGGTGGCTTTAGTCTCTGAAACAGAAATGGACACAAAAAGGAGAGGAAACTGTCAACAACAAAATCCTGCTTTAAAAAAATAGCTATAAATGAATCAAACAGGGGAAAAGGGAAACAATGTGGCTATACAGGAATCCCAATAAAAACTGACTTGGAAGAAGGGATGGAGGCCCAGTGCAAAAAGTGAAAGGGTGACAAGGTTCTTGTTACAAAGCACAGCAAATAGGATTTTTAATTACCTTGCGGTCAAGAGAAAGAACCAGACCTGAATAGGGCTCTTAGCTTATGCAAGTTGCCTATAACATTGATGAAAGATGGGTCTGTTCTGTTTTTAGTAGAATTCCAGAACAGGTCATCCCCAATTTACAAATGGGGAATACTTCCAACTTCTCTTATAGATGGACTATTTGAACCTTACAATACATTTTACCATAGGAACACTATTATAAATGGCCTACAGGAACCCAGATTTTCTGCATGATGGATTAAATAGGCTTTATGGGTTGGCCTGGGAAACTAACCACCATTTATAATGTCATGCCTATGGGAAAAGGCATTCCAAAATGCATAGTAAGCATTTCTCCTCCACCCCTCACTTCTTCCTTCCCACTCCCATCCTCCATTCCTCTTCCCTTGGCAACTATGGCAGGAAGGAAATGGGAGAAAGGCCATGAAAATATTTTATCCACTACTACCACCACAATTTAGCCACCAGTGGCTATCTTTTCTTTGGCTGACTGGCTTAAGTAATATTTCTGGTGCTTTCTGTTGCCTAATGTAGTCATTCCTACCTCTAATGTTTTTATAAATTTAGTATTTTTAAATCAGGGAGCATATTTCCACTGATAAATCACCAAATTCATTCCTTTGGGTATTGTAACTTTAATAGGGGTGGGCAGAGGAGGAGGAGGAGGAGGAGGAGGAGGAGGAGGAAGAGGAGAGCATCTAACCCAAGTAGTACGAAAATGCTTTTTGTGAGTTATAATTGATTTGTTGAATGTCACCAAATGAATTTCAAAGTATCTCATTTCCATTAAAGGTAGTTTTTCGAGAGTAATTAAGAAAAAACTAATAACTTTAAATTTTAATTATTTTGATAATTAGTTTTAATTATCTTTAGCTGTTTGTAATCCCAGATCTTGTTTTAATAAATGATAACTGAGTATTTAATATGTTCAAAATAAGAGCAATTCTTTGAGTCTTACAAAACATTCAGCATGACAACTAATTTGATATTTATTGAGCCCTATGTTATACTGGGAGTCAGTAAATATCTTTCTCATTAATGAGTCTTTCTGTTTTGTTATATAATTTTCTGATAGAGAATATTTTAAACATTAAACTTTAAAAATACATAGGCCAATATATTTCTGGCAGCAGCAACCATTTTCCTGAGCACTTTGTGTTCTGACTTTTCTTGTGATTCAGGTCTATAATGTCCTTTCCTCAGAAATTTTCCCATAATTTCCACCAACATGGAATTAGAGAGTACAATAAACATATGCTAGAATTATAACCTGAGGTCCTGATTACTATTATCATGCATGCCAGGATGAGATAAATATTTTTATCAAATCTTTATAGAACAGAAGAGATTTATAAATTAATTAGCTAATTCACATGTAGGAGTCAATGCAATGGAAGTGAATGTGGGAAGCAGGTAGTGGTTGGACCTTGCTTTCATTGGAATTGGCACAAGGCAGGAGTGACATCCTCAGGTAGTTACCTATAAAGACCCATCTTGTCCTGTAGGTAAGCAGGAAGGAGATGGGGTATAGAAAAGGTGTGGGGCATGTAGAAGAGAAAGGAGTGAACTTGAGGGAGTCATGGATAGAGACAAAAATATTCATGAGTAGGGAAGGGTTGAGAGGATGAGAGAAAGATAGGAAAAAGGTAGGATGGAGGAAAACATAGTGATAATGATCATGAATGTGAATAGGACAAATTTACCCATAAAATAGAACAGTCTTATAATATACTGACTACAGGAAACACAATTAAAGCTGGGAGACACTCACAAAGTACCAGTAAAGGCTGGGAACAGAATCTATCTGGCTTCAGAAAAAACAGATCATTCTCAGCAGCAACACAAGGATCCAGGAATACTCCATGATGAAAAAGGCTACCCATCACCATAGAAGGAACTAACAAAGTCTGAATGCAGATTGAGGCATGCCATTCCTCATTTTATTTCCTCCATGAATTTTTCCTTAGTGAAGCTATGTGTGTCTTCTTTCACAATATGATGAGCATGGAAATAAGTTTGTATAATAACACCTGTATAACCTAAATCATATTACCTGTCATTTCATGGAAGGGAGAAGGATAGGAAGGAGGAAAAGCCAGGATTGAAATATCTCAGAAAACAATGAAAATTGTGATGACATATAATCTTAAATAAAATTTAAAACTTTTTTTAAAAAACTAATTCCATTCAACCAGCATTAAAGCCCTTCATATGACACTGGAGACACGAGATAAAAGGGGAAAGAATTCCTACCCTCAGGGACTTTCCATTCATCTTCCAGGCATTTAAGTCTTAGAGAGAGTTTAACTGTTAGCAAACCGACATTATTTTATGTTTAGGGGTGCTGATAAATTGAATTAAGACATTTTAAAATTGTTATTGACCTAAAGATAAAACCTAAACCACATACAGGACTCTGTTTAGCATGAAATTTAGCAATCTTAAGAGTTGGAAGAAATACCATGTACTATATAGTACAACCTCTATCTGCAGTTTTAAAAAAAAAAGCAATCATACAAGATCACCAACAAATAATCGGCCATCCTTTTCTTGAAGAGCCTCAGTAATGGCAAATTCACTATCATGTTCTGTTCCATTTTTGTTTTAAAAAATTCTTCGTATCAAATAGAAATTTCTCTCCCTGTAACTTCCACCTATTATTCTAGTTCTTCCTACTGGGGACATGAAGAACAAGTTTAATCCTTCACCACCTGAACACCTTCCAAATATTTCAAGACAATGATCATGTTTCCCCTAAGCTAAGTCTTATCTTTTCTAAGTTAAATTTCCCCAGCAGAATGAATAAGTGCAAAAGAGCCAAATGATATAACTACTTGCAGTGTAGTAATTATAAGCTGAAAAAGGAAAAGAAATGCTGGAAAGATTCATTGAAGCTCAGACTTGTTTACAATGTAGCATAAGAAACTATAACCACTTTTTATATACAATTATAAAGACATGGGTTTCTCTACAACTCTAGGACTTGATTTTTTTTCTTTTTTAAAACAAAATTCAATAATTGTTTATTAAGTTTCCAGATGTAGGCCATGGAGATACAAACAGGAATAATAATCAAGAAGCTCATGCCCTATAAGAAAGGGAAGAAAATGTATACATCTAACTATGATGCAAGAGAAAAACATGATAAGTGCAAATGAGAAATCCTAAATCTAAAAGCCTAGAGAAATTTGGGGAAAGTTATGTGAGTGGGTTGGCATAGGAAGGAGTTGCTGAGAAAGACTTCTAGTAGATGATGTCTAATCTGAGCCTTTAAAAAATGGAGATTTCAACAAATTGAAATGAAGTGGCATAGGAGGGACTTCAAGGAATAGGTCTGAACAAAACCAATCCAATTTTAACGATATATGGAGTTCACAATGAGGAGGGGTATGTGTTAAGTCTACAATGGTAAGGCAGAATTTGATTATGGATATCCTCTATATACGGAGAGCTATCCCTCAATTCAAAAAACCTTATATTGTGTGCCAATAAGTGCTGGATGCTAAGGATTCAGAGATAATAAACAAAACAATCTCAGGCTTCAAAAACTTGCTGTTTACTTTATTTGATAGACAATGGAAAATCTTTGAAGGTTGTTGAGTAGAGACAAGATGAGAGCAGTAAATTATTTAGAAGATTTCTTCTAGCAGTGCGAAAAATGCCTTGCAAAAGGAATCGACTGGAGTCAAGACGACTGTTTTAAAATATTCTAACAAACTAAACAAAAAGAAATGAAGCCTGAACTAAGGTAGTTGCAGTTAAATGTACTGTAAGACACAAATAATATTAGGGAGGATAATCTTTTGCGAAAGTAGTAACATCACAGATGAATTTTTATTTACTTGTTTATTTTTTCAGGGGAATGAGAACCTAAGTAATGTTGTAAGCAGAAGGAATAGAGTCAAAAGAGAGAGAAATTGTAGAAAATATATGAAAGTGGTTAAAAGCTAGTACAAGTTCTTAGATATAATGAGATAGAAAAAAAAAAGAAGTAGAAGAGTTGGCTTTGGAAAATAGTGCTACTTCTTTATCTGAGCCTGGAAGGAAAAGAAGATAGGTGAAGACATTAAAGAGTGTGGAGAATCTGATAGAGTCTCTATTAAATTGCCTAATTTTTTTCCTGTAAAATAGAAGGTGAGGTCATTAACTGTCTTTTTTAGAGTAAAAAGAGTAAAAAGGGGAAGTTGGAGGTTTAAAGAGGAAGGTTTGGAAGAGCAATTGTTTTGAAATATGACATTTTATATGTTTCTTTTATTCTCAACTTAATTGAAAATAGAGTATGAGTTTGCATGACCCCAGTTATGAAATATCCAGAGGACAAAACAAGTCAGTTTAATCACAAGATTTTCTGGAGATAAAGAAATTTTGTTTAGTTTCATCAACAATATTGTAGCATAAAGACTTTTTATTTTATTTATTTATTTATTTTTTTACTTTTTAAGCATTATTTTATTTGGTTATTTACAAACATTATTCATAGGAAACAATGATCATTATCTTCCTCCCCCCGGCCCCCTCCCACCACTTCTCCCATAGCCTTCGTACAATTCCACTGGGTTTCACATGTATTCTTGGTTCGAACTCATTTCCATGTTGTTGGTATTTGCACTAGAGTGTTCATTTAGAGTCTCTCCTCAGTCATTTCCTCTCAGCCTCTGTAGTCAAGCAGTTGCTTTTCATCAGTGTTTTTATTCCCACAGTTTATCCTCTGCTTGTGGATAGTGTTTTTTAGATCCCTGCAGATTGTTCAGAGACATTGCATTGTCCCTAGTGGAGGAGTCCATTACCTTTGATTGTACCACAGTGTATCAGTCTCTGTGTACAATGTTTTTTTGGTTCTGCTCCTTTCGCTCTGCATCACTTCCTGGAGGTTGTTCCAGTCTCCGTGGAATTCCTCCACTTTATTATTCCTTTTAGCACAATAGTATTCCATCACCAACATATACCACAATTTGTTCAGCCATTCCCCAATTGAAGGGCATCCCCTCATTTTCCAATTTTTGGCCACCACAAAGAGCACAGCTATGAATGTTCTTGTACAACTTATTATCTCTTTGAGGTACAAACCCAGCAGTGCTATGGCTGGATCAAAGGGCACACAGTCTTTTATTGCCCTTTGGGCATAGTTCCAAATTGCCCTCCAGAATGGTTGGATCAGTTCACAATTCCACCAGCAATGAATTAATGTCCCCACTTTGCCACATCCCCTCCAGCATTCATTACTTTCCTTTGCTGTCATGTTAGCCAATCTGCTAGGTGAGGTGATACCTCAGAGTTGTTTTGATTTGCATGTCTCTGATTATAAGAGATGTAGAGCACTTTTTCATGTGCTTATTAATAGTTTTGATTTCTTTGGCCTGTTCATGTCCCTTGCCTGTTTATCAATTGGAGAATGGCTTGATTTGTTGTACAATTGATTTAGCTCTTTGTAAATTTGAGTAATTAAACCTTTGTCAGAGGTTTTTATGAAGATTGCTTCCCAATTTGTTGCTTTCCTTCTGATTTTAGTTATATTGGTTTTGTTTGTACAAAAGCTTTTTAATTTGATGTAGTCGAAATTTTTATTTTACATTTTGTGACTCTTTCTATGTCTTGCTTGGTTTTAAAGTCTTTCCCTTCCCAAAGGTCTGACATGTATACTATTCTATGTTTACCTAATTTACTTATAGTTTCCTTCTTTATGTTCATGTCAGTCACCCATTTTGAATTTATCTTGGTGTAGGGTGTGAAGTGTTGATCTAATCCTAATCTCTCCCACACTGTCTTCCAGTTTTCCCACCAGTTTTTATCAAATAGTGGATTTTTGACTCAAGAGCTAGGATCTTTGGATTTATCATATATTGTCTTGCTGAGGTCACTTGCCCCAAGTCTATTCCACTGATCCTCCTTTGTGTCTCTTATCCAGTACCAAATTGTTTTGATGACTGCTGCTTTGTAATATAGTTTGAGATCTGAGACTGCAAGGCCCCCTTCCTTTGTTTTTTTTTTTTCATTATTTCCCTGGATGTCCTCTTCCTGAGTTCAAATCTATCTTCTGACACTTACTAGCTGTGTGACTCTGGGCAAGTCACTTAACTCTATTTCTTTCAGTTCCCTCATCTGTAAAATGACTACCAGAGGAAAATGGCAAACTACTCCAACATCTTTGCAAAAATACCCCAAAACAACAACAACAAACAACAAAAAATGGAGTCACAAAGAGACAGACACTACTAAAAATCAATTAAACAACAAAATGAGCTTTTGTGACCCTTATGGCTCAAAAGCTGCAGACACTGTCTCCACCAAAACAGAACATAGTCTCAGTCTTAGTCTCTCTCTGTCTCAATTTGTTTCTCTCTGTCTCTGTGTGTGTGTGTGTGTGTGTGTGTGTCTGTCTGTCTGTCTGTCTGTCTCTCTCTCATATTTCTAATGAGTGAAATAGAATTACCGAATGCAGAAATCCAATATGGTGGCCCCTGTGGATCTGGTGCATCTATAACTGTTATTTCTAGTAGGAGGTATTGCTGGTGATATTGTGACTTGGAAGATTGGACTCATTCTGGGACCAATCTCTCCTCCCTCTCATCTTTTTCCTCCCCAACAAATGTTTCCCTGTTTTCTTTTCCTTTCTCAATTTTTGGCCAGGAAATTGAAGAGCAAGTCTTTCATGTTTTCCCCTGAGGAAATCGTGGTTTCCTGTAGATACCTCCTGCCAGTAACTCTAACTTATATCACATCCTAAGGTTCAGAACCATTGGACTAAATTGATGGAATTGGACTAATCTTTAAATGTTTTATTTGGATAGCTCTAAATAGAAAAATATTGGTCTTAGATGAAAAATTACTGATTTTCTTGAAATAAACCAGGATAGGATATTAAAATGTATTTTCTAACGTATACTACATCTTCCAGTGTTGTTGTGAACATTTCTGCCATTGTTTTAATTTTTTTCAATGGATTTTGGCCCACAGTCAAAGGAAAGGAACTGAGAAAGGATAGGTCATAGTAGAAAGGATATATTCTGCATATGTTCTTGAATAATTTTCCTTTTTAAGGTATCTCAATCATTTCCTAAGAAATGATAATTAAAATATTTCTTCTCCTATACTTATCATTTGCATTTGCAATTTTTTAAAGTTCATATAGAGCAAATACAAATAGTAGCATATATGTTTAAAAGAAACTTGGGTAATTCAAAATATATTTTATCTTCTGAAGGGTGTAGAATTCATATTAAAGTGTAAGATAATGAAATTTTAACTAAAATTTTTATACTCATGAAGAAAGTTTGAGCAGATCACTTCAAAGCTGTAGTTCATCTTGGAAAAAAAACCCTGCTTTTGGTGTTATTTCTACCCATTTTTAAAGTTATCATGTGTTGTTCGGGTGACAAAAGAAGGGAATGAGCTTGCTGATAACTAATCAGGAATACTTTGGGAACATTTAGGTCATGGTTTCCAATTAACTCTGGTAAGTTTGGATAATTTAGTACCAGACCTCAGGAGATAGAGGATGAGAACCTCGTTAATTCAGATGTCGATGAATAGCGAACCTTTAAATTTGCATTGAAAATGGATTTTTGTGTTTTGAAGCAAGAACTGGCCAGATATTTTTCTGCTCCTGTGGGATTGCTAGACTTTTTCCTATGGATTAAGAGCAAGCACCAACAGTTAATTTGAGAAGATACAGCAAGGCCCCATTTCTTTATTGGCCTTACCAAAAGGGTCCTTTTCTCCAATAGCAACACCTCAAACATATATAACTCATGCAGTGGAGGTCTTAGTACTCCTCAGGCTTCCAAAGATAAATGTAGCCTCATTCTTAAGGTTGTTGCTGGGCAAGGAAATAATGGGATACTAGTTTCTACTTTATTGAAGGCTTTTGCTTAGATTCATGGTAGCCATTAGTGTAAATTGCTAATAGAATTGCTACAGAAAAGACGACTTTTTCACCAGTGTTTGATGTCTGTGATGAGTCCAGAAGTATTATGGTTGTGCCTAATTTACCTGATGTTGGCATGTGTCTCTTCTTTTCTGAAAATAGAATACAGAGAAATTCATGTTTTTAAAATACTCTCAGGTAAAACTTATTTAATAGAAAATCAAAATCAACAATTGTGGTTATGGAAATTTTGTATTGTTTGTTAAGTATGACCATATTAAGAACAATCTTCAGGAACTGGTGATGTTTAGCTTAGAGAAGGGGAGTCATGGTAACGATCTTCGCATATTTGAAGAATCATCATGTAGAAAAATGGAATTGACTTGATCTTGTTGCTCTCCAGTGTGGAACTAGAATCAATGAGTGGAAGTTAAAGGAAGAGAGACATTGAATCTATATGAAGAATTTTCTAAAAGCATTTACCATTTACAAAGGAGTATGTTACCTAAATAACAATCCCCTAATCACTAGAAATAATCAATAAAAGACTGGATAGCCACTCTAAGAATGTTGTAGAAAGAATTCCTTCATCGGATGACAGTTTGAATTTGAAGATAGCTAAGGTGCCTTCCAACTCTGAGAGTCTATGAACATAGAATATTATGCTTTTATATACTCAATAATTGTGCAAGATCATCTGGGATGAAGTCATCCTGACTGTCATTTGCAAATAGTTGGAAAGGGTAGCCTAGTAATATATTCAACACAGTAGTAGGATACCTTCCCATGATTACTTTAACACACTTCCATAATAGCTTTGTGAGCTATTAAGTATTACTCATAATGACAACCCAAGTAAAATAATGCACACTCATATAAACCAAATATAGGCATCCCATCCACATCATTGAGTTTCTATTCCTTGGTCAGAATTTTAAATTGTCCCCAGCCTCCTGGGATTGGTGAAAATTATGGAAGTTCTGTATAATTTTCTCTTAATTTTACATTCCCCTTTCTATTGCATCTCTCATTAATGTCTTCCATGAGCTCCATTTCCCCAGTATTAGCTCTGATTCTCTATTTGAGAATATATGGTGGGCACTTCTGAAACTGTACCTTATTGTCAATTAAAGACCCTCAAGTTAGGAATTATTTGTTGCTTCCCCCAAAATTTTTTTTCACTCAGTAGCTGTCACTGATCCTCTCATTCACACTGATGCTATTTTCCTTCCTCTGCACTCTCTTTTCTAGTGAAGATGCTGTAGCGAGCTAAAAAAAAAAATTCTGTTTAGTTATATAGACTCTGATTAGGGCTTTCTTAGGTACAAGAACTGGCACTTTAATATAGGGAATCCTAAGACTCAGAATATAACAAAACTTACAACCCACACTCCCTTCAAGTCTCATCTCCATCCAAAAGGAATGCTAATTCTTATACATTGGCTCTTTATCTCTTACTTTTACAAAGCCACATCACAGAATGACTTCTTCCTTCCCTTCTGCCACATTCACTGAAAGAGATTAAAAGAACTGGGCCAGCATCTCGGGCCAAGGATCCAACTTTTATTTTGTGGTCACAAAATACAGAAATCAGATATCTGCAAGCCAAGTCCCAGTCTGTGGCCTGAGACAATCTGATTTTCAGTTACCCAAGATTATATAGGCTTTGGACAATTGCTTAACAGAGACAACATGCAGAAAATGTTCCTTAAGTGGATTTGGAAACATTTTGCAGAAAAGTTTAAAAAATTGGAGTAGCAGGTCACCCTCCCTTTGTCCTCCTTCTGGAGTGTCTTAGCTTAAGGTCAGGGTCACATCATCTAGGATATGGCAAAGAGTAAAAAGGGGGAAGTGTATACACACTTTCAGCAAAGAATACTTTTATGTCTTAAATCACACACTTACCACTTAACACACTATTCTATAATATAATAGAAGGAATCTTCTAGGTGATTAAAAATTACTTATTTTTCTTCTTACACAGAGTTTTAGGATTTTTGATAATAATAGTGATGCTTGTTGATTCACAGAGAGTAAGTTTGAATAAGCTTGAAATAGATTTAGTAGCTACAGGCAACTGTGTGTTGTTGATACTTTTATAGCTGTTTCCTTTTTAAAATATATCATTATTCCTCTTGGGCTCTGCTTTACTTCTGGAGTTGTACCCTATATCCCAGAAAGACCTCTGGCTGCCCAGGGGGAAAAAATTATAGATTTTAGTTGTCTACACCATTTCACAGCTATTCTACAAGCTGTTTTCTTCTTTCTTAAACTTTTAATGAGCCTTAAATGATAAATATATCTGGTTTATCTATTTTAAAAAGAATATTATGAAATATCACAAAGAAGAGAATTTGAATAGAGATTTTCTAGTAAATTCTTCTAACTTTTCATCTCTTAGTTATATATTTAAATAAATAACATATCATTTTATAGTACTTACTATGTTCCAATCACTGTGCTAAGTAATTACAATGATCCTCACAACAACCCTGTGAAGTGGGTTTTGTTATGATCCCATTATATAGATGAGGACCTCGATATTAACAGATTTCCCCAGGGTCACAGAGCTAGTAAATGGCTGAGGCTGAATTTGAACTTAGGTTTTCCTGACTCCCAGGCCTGGCACTCTATCTACTTCTACCAAATATTTGACTCAAAATGATCACCCTAGTGCAAATATCAATAATATGGAAATAGGTCTTGATCAATGGCGCATGTAAAATCCGGTGGAATTGCTCATTGGCTCTGGGAGGAGAGTGGGAGGAGGGAAGGGAAAGAACATGAAGCATGTAGCCAAGGGAAAATATTCTAAACTAACTAATTAAATAAAATTTTCCACCAAAAAAAGTGTTGTCTGGGTGCCTTCTGGGTCCTCCATACTACTATGGTTTTTCTTTTGGCACAGCCCAGACTCAGGCCCTTCATTATAAAATTGTGAGTTATCGGAGGCATAAAATGTAGTGACCTAAGTCAACTCGGTGAAAAATAGAGACTGATCACTTAGCCTACAGTGCCTCTGTAGATACAACCCAGCTATGATAGTGATGTTTGATTTCATTCCATTCAGTTTAGCAAACATTGATTTAGCAAATTTGTGTGAAAAGCACTGCAGATCCCACTTGTAGTCTTCTTAGGAGGAATCACAAGCATCTTATAGAATTAATTTTTTAAACCTTTATTTTCCATCTTAGAATCAATACTGTACATTGATTCCAAGGCAGAAGAGCAGTAAGGTTTAGGCAAGGAGGGTTAAGTGACTTGGTCAGGGTTACACAGCTGGGGAGTATCTGAGACCAGATTTGAGCCCAGGACTCCCCATTTTTAGGCCTGGCTCTCCATCCATTGAGCCACCTAGCTGCCCCTTCCCCCTTATAAAATTATTCTTGATAGGCATAAGCCACTGCCTCCCCTCCTCTTCTCTGTATCCTTGTATCTCCAAAGACTGAAGTGAACAGGACCCCTTAGGGAAACACAAGAACCACAAGTGGAGCCCATGGCTAGTATTACAGACAACAAAAGCATCTGCCATCTTGGACTGTGAATTTCCTACTTTGAAGTACTTCCAAAACATCCTTTCTTACCTGCATCCAGTTCTGTTTCTTGAATTTCCTAATATCGTGCATTCACCAGTGACCTAAATTGTGACCTTCATTGTTAATCCTTCCCTTAAATATATCCCAGAGAAACATAATAAAAAATGAAAACAAAATCCAAATAAAGAATAAATAATCCAGCCTGTTTTATCATATTGCTCTTTGTGGTAAGAGTAGACCAGCATATGGGAGCATGATTTAGCAGACCACTGAGCACTGTGAATTTCCCAATTTATCACACTTACAGAAGCACCTGGGCTAAATAACTTTCTGTCAGTCTACTCTAGGAGTGCAGTGTTGCTTGTATTCATCATGTTTATATTTATTTTCCATGATAGCATAGCCATGCTATAAGTTCATCATAAACCTATACTTTCTTTGAACTGATAAAGTGCCTTTACAACTATGGATCTAAGCAAGGAATATCTTACCAACATTAATCAATGCTCATAGACCTTGCCATGAGAAATTCAGGACTCTCTTCTACCGAGTGTATGCGGGCAGCTCTCCTCACCCCCTATCTTGTGTTGGGAAGGGGTGCAAGGGAGAGAAGCGAATGAAGATTGAAATGAAATCTCCACAGATTTCCAGCTTTGTACAGGGTTTTTTGGTGATGCACTGTAGACTTGAAGACCTAGCTTATCGTGATTCTGTCTTTTGGAAATTCTCTCATTTGAAAAAAAAAAAGGTTCAGAGACACCTCTGTGTTCTGGGCTCCAGTCATCTTATAGTATAAAAGAAAGAAAAAGGAAAAAGAATTAAATATGTATATGACATCTGCTATGTACTCTGCTAAGCTCTTTTATTGACTATTATCTCATTTTATCCTCACAACAACCCTGCAAATTAGATGTGATTTATTGAGCTCATTTTACAATTGAGGGCACTGAGGCAAACAGAGATTAAGTCACTTGCCTAGAGTCACACAGCTAGTGTCAAGATTGGACTTGAACTTGAGTATTTCTTACTCAAGACCAGTGCTCTAACCATTGAACCACTACCTGCCCCCCCACCCCCCGGTTGTATATATTGCCTATTTCCTTCTTCTTTTCACCCCAATTTAAAGCCTTCCTTGCAAGACTAAAATACAATAGAGTTAAGCAAAGCCATGACACAAGATTATATAATGACAATTTTCAAGCTGGAAGGGAACCTCAGAGGCCATTTAGTCAAGCTTCCTCGTTTCATAGACAATAAGGCTAAAGCACAGAGACTTTTCCAAGGTCACAAGTAAGTAACAGAGTTGTGATTCGAACCTATATCTCCTGACTCCAAATCCACTTACTTTTTTCCCCCAATACAAACACATGGAATCACATCTTTAAAAGAACAGAATTTCTAGAGGAACTACTCTACACAACCAATTTCACACACAAGAAACTAAGACCTTGAACAGGTAAAAGAGTTAGTTACAGTTTTCAAAGTTCTAACACATCACCCCCTATATTATAATTTTCACTTCTTAGTATCTAGGCAAAGACTTTTTTAATGAAAATTTATTAGCATGTAAAAAAGGCTGAACTGGCTGTGTACCCCATTGAAAGAACAATAAAAGATGCTTTTCTCTAGTCTCTTGACACATAAAAAAAGAAAGAATGTGTATGAGAATTCCCTGCCTTTCCTATGGAACAATTGCATGACTCTCTCTACTCCCAAGATGGGCAGGACTCATTCTCAATATTCACTTCTTAGTTGTAGTCCTTATGTACCATGACAATATACTTTGTCATTTCAATAGGAAGGATTAGTCTCATTAAAAACTTTGTTTAGAGAGTATAGTGAAATAAAGTTTTATATAGAAGTTCAAAAACTTTTGAGGTCACCAGAACAAGTTTCAAACTCTGTTCTAGCCAGACATTTACATATGACTTATACAGAGACTGTATCTAGGTACTTTAGGATTATTCAACTTTGGTCAATTAAAAATAGATCTCTCTGAATTAAGCTCATTTTTAATTTTTAGGTATTTTCCTTGAATACAGTATATTTTCTTTTTTCTTCATGTTACCATAATTTCTCTTGTGGAGGTCTATGCCAAATTTATCATTGGGAATAAAAGAATTCAAAGATTCCTAAAGATTTTTTCTCTTGTCCACACTGGATAAAACTCTGCTCCTGGAGAAAGGAAGATCTGAGATCAAATCTGGCCTTTGACACCTAATTACTTTGTGACCCCAAAGAATTCACTTAAGCCTCTGCTTCAGTTTCTTCTAGTATAAAATTGGGGTAATAAAAGTACCTACTTCCCTGCATTGTTGAGAGGATGAAATAATATTTTTATAGTATCTAGCACAATGCCTGGCACATAGTAAGCCTTTAATAAATGTTCCATCTTTCTTCTTAAATATTTTTAAGCTTTCTTTTTTATTTTTACATTTATATTTTAGTAAAGCCATTTCAAATCAAATGGTTAAGGGAAATGGGAAATTAAGAAATGCATTAAGAGCTATTTTGCATGCACAAAAATGGAAATGAAAAAGCCCTTTACTTATTCATAATCTGCGCCTGGCATAATTAAATTTAGGGATTATATATACATGCCTTGATACTAGAGATGTAACTAACAGTTTTACTGTCTGAAGCAGGAACCACAAAATGTGCCCTGGGTAAACTGTTCAAAAGACTCCAGCCAAAAAAATTTTAAAGATAAATGAAGTTTCTGACAAGGAGTGGGAAGAGACCTTGGTGAAAGGATCTGGACCTCAAAATAAAAGGACCCATGAAATAACTCAGTGTTCTTCTAAGGCCACTGATAGTTAGGCTGCTATCAGGGGAGGAAAAAAACAAAAACAAGACTGGAATGAAAAAGAGCTCACCTAGAGTAAATAAGGAGGAAGCATTCCATTTGACAATTTCTTATTTTCATGAATTATTCTTGTTAAATTAGTAGTAAACTCAATTACCTCCTATAAGAGCATATGAATCAACATCCTCTTAATTTACACTCTGATTGATATCCAGGAAAGAGGAAAGCTCTCAAAATTCCCACAAAAAGAAAAAAAAAATTCAACGATACTGCATTGTAGTGACTTGCTACTGCTCTTGGGATTGGGGATAGAGATGATCTATATTGCTTAGAAAATATTAAGCCTTATATTCTCAATGTATTTCAGACCACGAGGGTACCATTTAAGAAAATGGTGCCCTACTGACCCAAGAAAGTTACTGTTTTTCCCTAAGGACCTAATTTACAAGGTAATTAACTCACTGGTAGGGCTTGACTGAAAATCCCATTGTCTCAGAGGAACCTTTTCCTATGATTTATGTACATCCTACTTAACAAATAAGTGTTGGAAAGTTATCTACTAGTTAATCCCTTTGGATGCAGAGGGTAAATGGGGTTCTGAGTTTACAGATTGAAAAACTAAGATGCCTCAAGGTCACATCATCCTTGTGATGAAACTGGAGATAAAAGAATACATTTCCTAATCCCCCAACCTTTCCTTGGTCTATTATTCTGTCCTGCCTTTCATGGAATCATCTTTCCAGCTTTCATTTCATTTTGAATGACTTTGGGATATATTGGAGAATATGTCAGGATGCAATTTTTTGTTTGTCATCTGTAATATGACAAATTGAGCAAAAATATTTAGATCAAGCTGAGATATAGTGGTAAGAATGGATAAAGAATTGACTGTGTCTTTGGACTACACATCCTAGAAATCTTGTTTCATAGCAGAATAATCAAGTAAGACATTCATTGTTATTGAAAGACCTTTAAGGTTTTCCTAGTTCTTTCTATATGAAGAGATGCAGAGCCCAGTGCACCAAGTTTCTTCATCAATGACAATCAGCTCTGGAACTCTGTCTATTTTAACTTCTTTGACCAATCCAAACCCTGATGGGCTGTTGTTCAATTAAATTGAGTTCAGTTAAGTTTATTTGGGAGCCGATAAATAGTTTAGGTGCAGTACTCATTTCTTCAGTAGCTGTATCTTCATAATCCTGTTCTATCTGTCATCAGTTAATGCACAGAGGTTTTTATCTAGTATGATAGCAATAACTACAGTGCCAAAGAGTGCCAGCTCAGCAAAACTTCACCAGTGATGAATAAATGGCTCAGTCTTGTGCCCTGCTGCCTGGGGCTCTACAGGAGTTGTTTATTGCCTAATATGCACAACCCATGATAAAGATGCTGCTGAAATAAATTGCAGTTTTGCATAATTATTGAAAATCTTGTCTTAATGAGCAATGTGTGTCATATTCAGGGGTTCAATTTTAAAAATTAATTTTAGCTCATTTATAATCGCAGAAAGTATCTGTGTATTGGTAGGAGGCAAATAAGCCATGTAAATTGAGTACTGATTTCCACATACCAAGGGAAAAATACCTGAATGTTTTCAAATAGAACTGGTTCTGCCTGAGGCAATCTTTTCTCTCAAGCTGTTATTATTTCAATGCTTTACCAAGCACAAATGTATACATATATAATAACTATGTAAAAATATCCATAGATAATGTGCCTATTCTTTAAATTGTTGTTTCATTTTAGAATAATTTTGTATTCTTTTGATAAAGAATGAAAATTATTTTTCCATAAAAAATGTCCCTAGTTTCATGGATGTATGACGATGAGATGTGCAGCTTAAGCAAATCAGTGTTATTTATGTCAAATTCTTCCTTCCTTTGGCCCTCTTTTTTGTTTTAATGCTTTCCTTTGCTTTTTCCTGTGCTTCTTTTTTTTCTTTCACTCTCTCAGGCCTGGTTTTCACTCTAAGTTCCCTAGTTTCATTTTCTCCCAAGACTATTCTTAGTTCATCTGTCTCTTTAGGTCTCTGTCTTTGGCATTCTTTTCCCGATCTGTTTCTTGGCATCTACTTGCTGGGATAGGAAACTCCAGTGTATCTCAGTTAAAGAATACATTATCTGTAGGAGGAATGCTACTTTTTATATTCAAAGATGAACTTGTTCTATGACAGTAAACTTTGGAGGTAGCTGAAAATGAATAAATCTTCAAAAAGGAAGTGATAAGAACTGATAATCATAGTTCCTTGCACAAAATTGGTACTCAATAATTGCTTGCTGAATTCATCTTAGACATTTATTACACAATAATAAGTATGTGCATAATGTCATGTTATTTGCTGGGTGAGTTATAAGTTCAAAATCAGAGAAAGCTCAAAAACTATAATGTCAAGCAATATATCTTTAATATACTGGTACAAACCAAATACCCAGTAAGACCCAAGCAGCAATCAAGGAAGGCTTGACGGAGATGTTAGCATTTGAACTGAAGCCTAGAGGATAAATTAGATTTTGAGGGGTGCATACATGTACATAGACCTCCCATTTCTCATTCTCTACAAAATAGAAATTCCTTGAAGAGAAGGAGTCTTCTTTTTTTGTATTTCCCATAACCTAAAAAAGGGCATAATACACAACAGGGGCTTAATAGATACTTAATCGAATGACTGATTCCAGATATATATGGGGTTTCATAAGCAAAGGTGCAGAGATGGAAGAAGAGGTGGCTTCAACCATGGATAGTCAAAACTTTGACTAGAACATACAACACCTACATGCCAGCGATTAATGTGAGAAAAGGCTATGTAGACTATGTGGAATAGAGAAGGTACAGTGGATAAAGAGCTGGGTCTGGAGTCAGCAAAACTCCTCTAATACCTTTGCCAAAAAAAAAAAAAACCCAAAACAACCTAAATGAGGTCATGAAGAATGAGAAAAAACTTGAAAAGACTGAATAGCAACAATATTGAAGACCCTTAAAAGTTATGCTAAGGAATTTGGATTTAGTCAGTACTTAATAAGGAGACATTAAAAGATTCTGGCAATGATATGAAGGATGAATTGAAAAAGAGAGTTGGAGAAAAATAATAAAGTTTTCAGTAGTCAAGGCAAGTGATAAGGAACTATGCCTAGCTGTTAGATTAGGAATAATAATAAAAAATAATATCAACCATAATAATTATTCCATTTGCAAAGTGCATTACACGTATTATCTAATTTTCTTCTTGGAACAGCTCTGGGAAGTAGATATTATTATTGTCCCCATTTTACAGGCAAGAAACTCAGGGAGATAGAGTTTCTGTGTCTTGCCCGGGATCACCCAGCTAGTAAGTCTGAAGCTGGATTGTACTCCATTCTTCCTGGCTATAAGTTCAGTGCCATAGCCACTGCACCCTCTAGAAAACAAAGAATAAAGATGAGAGACATTCGAGAAGTAAACTAGTTTGAATTTGATTTTTTATTGAATTTTTTTATTACATAGTGAGACAATTTTTGAAAAATATTTTCTGACATTTTGTAATTCAGATCCTTTCCCTCCCCCCCCCCCTTCCTCCCTTCTTCCACCTCCTCCCCAGGGCAATAGGTTATATCAGTGCTTTCATTAAATACATATTTTTATATTAGCCATATCATGACTGAAGGCATGTGTCACATATACAATTAAAAACTCATGAAGAAAATAATGTGAAAGATAGCATGCTTTGATTTGCAATCAGATTTCAATATTCCTTCCTTGACTGTGGATAGCAGGGGGTTTTACGTGTTTTGTTTTGTTTTGTTTTTTATCATGAGTCCTTTGAGATTATCTTGGAACTTTGTTCTGTTGATAAGAGTTTAGTCCCTCACAGTGGATTATCATACAGTATTTCCATTACATACATACATACATACATACATACATACACCTGGTTTTGCTCACATTTTTCTCAACTCATACTATTCATCATTTCATATTGTACAATAGTTTTCCATTATGACCATATAACACTGCTGGTTCAACCATTCCCAAATGGATAGATACCCCTTCAATTTCAAATTCTTTGCCAATACAAAAAGAGCTGATAAAAATATTTTGGTACAAGTAAGTCTTTTCCTTTTATCCATAAGCTCTTTGGGATACAGAGCCAGTAGTGGTAATCCTGGATCAAAGGCTATCCATAATTTTGTGGTTCTTTGAGTGTGGTTCCATATTGCTCTACAGAATGGTTATATCATTTCACAGTTCTACCAGTGCTGTATTAGCATCCCGATTTTCTCATGTCCCCTCCAACATTTATAATTTTCCTTTTTGGTCACATTAGCCACACTGATAGGTATAAGGTGGCATCTCAGATTCATTAACTTGCATTTCTCTAATCAATAATGATTTGAAGAATTTCCTCACATGACTATAGACACTTTTAATTTCTTCATCTGAGAACTGCCTTTTTGTATCCTTGGACATTTATAATTTTGCTTTTTATTCCTATAAATTTGGCTCAGATCTCTACATTTTTGAAAAATGAGGCTTTTGTCAGAGACATTTGGTTTTAAAATCACCACACACACACACACACACACACATGCACACTTGCTCGTGCGTACATTTGTTGTTTCCCATTGTAGGAATTAAATTTTAATTTTAATGGTTTGACTAAAATACATGAAAATTATAAATAATAATTATAGTCACTGATTCAAAGTATTATTGCTCAAAGATAAAATTACTTTTAATAGCTTTTATTTATAAAAGAGGTGGAAAGAGTGAAACGAGAGAAATACAAAAGGGTAGAGATGATATTAGCCTGTCTTATTAAATATTGCTCCAGAAGACAGGAAGGGAAAGTCAGCTATTTACTCATCCAAGTTCCCTCCAAGAGGCAGGTCAAGCCATGACTTGAGCTGAAGGTGACTCCTAAGGCTGACTTTCTTCCTTAAGCTGACTTTCTTCTTCAAGTTGACTTTCTTCTTGAAGCTGAACTTCTCTTGAAGCTGACCTCCTCAGTCCCAGAAATTCAGGGCCTTTTATAGTGACTTTTATTTCCTTTCCACACTTCACAAGGACCAGTAACAACTTCCAAATTACCCAGCACTTCCTGGAGGGGAAGTCTTTATGGGATCCACTTCTCACCTTCTGGAGGTGTGAATTCTTATCAAAAGTGTTCACAGTTTCCTGGCAGATTGAATTTCTGTGGGTTTGAATTCTCTAAGTTGTTTGCAAGCTCCTCCACCTAGTTCTATCTTGTGTTGATTCAATCAAAAGGTAGAGAAAGGAGAGTTAATCCTGTCTTCACTATCTAGTTTAAGTTATTGTTAACCAAAGTGTTAACTCCAACTAGGCAAAGAGAATAAAGAAGTCCCTTTTTACAAGTATAAACTCAGAATAGACAAAAAGAATCAAGAATTTCCTTCCATACCTTCTGATCTTGGTTGCATTGATTTTGTCTGTACAGAAACTTTTTGATTTAATGCAATAAAAATTATTCATTTCGTTTTTTGTAGTGTTCTCTGTGTTTAGTGATAAATTCTTCCCTTATCTGTAAGTCTGACACAAACTTTTCCATAGTCTCCTAATTTATTTATGGTGTCCCTCTTTATATCAAGATCAAGAATTCATTTTGACTTTATCTTGGTGAGAAAGGAGATGTTGGTCTAGGTCTAATTTCTGTCATACTGTATTCCAGTTTTCCTGGCACTTTTGTTAAATAATGATTTTTTTCCCCAACAGCTTAGATCTTTTGGTTTATTGAGCACTGAGTTACTATGGTCATTAACTATTGTGTGTTAATTTCCTAATCTATTTCATTGATCCCATGATCTATCTCTTAGCTAGTGCCATATTATGTTGATGATTACTATTTTATAGTATGCTTTGAGATATGTTACAGCTAGACTTCCTTACTTTTTTTTTCCTCTTTAATTCACTCCATATTCTTGACCTTTTGTTCTTCCAGATGAATTTTGTTATAACTTTTTTTCTAACTCTAGGAAATAATTTTGGGTAGTTTGGTTGGTATGTACTTGAATAGGTAAATTAATTTAGGTAAGATTGTCATTTTTATTATATTGGCTTAGTATATCCATGATCAATTAATATTTTTCTAGTTGTATAGGCCTGATTTCATAGCCAGGTTGAATCTTACAACTGATTTGTGGGAAGCGAGGAAGGGGGAAAAGTTGAAAATAACTTTTTTGAAAATTATAACTAGAGAGCAGATATTAGAAGAAAAAATAAATTTATACAATTGTGGGATTCCAATAGGATGAGATCTCAGAGGATATGAGAGATAAATATGGCATAGTAGAGTACCAGACTTGGAGTCAGAGAGAGTTAGGTTCAAATCTTGAGTCTTCTATTTACAACTTGTCTGACATTAGCAATCTATCTGATTTCTCCATTTTCTCTATTTCCTCATTTATAAAATGGGGATAGTAATATATTTGTATCTCAGAGGATCGCTATGAGGTTCCAATGTAGTGTGTGCATATGTATACATGTCTACATAAAGCTTCAAATATTGAAAAAATGCTATTTAAATTGTCATTTATTATTACTTAGTCTAAATTGAATGGACTTTTGGAAGATAGAAGAGGATAGAAAAGCCTCACCTGCTGTGGTTCATGACATGACAAAGATTTGTACGCAACTGAATAACTTAACTACACATCTAGTACAAATCCTTTCAGTATATAGATAAAGAAACTGAAGCCACCAAAAAAGATAAATGGCTTGATTATGATTATAATTTGGACCCACATAAATGAATTCAATTGAAATCACTGAAAATATAAAAGTTCATTTCAGTAAGCTATTTTCTTTGTTCTCAAGAAAATATACCACTTCATGTTATAATTTAAGCTTCCTGAGAGTCAAGGTTATTTTTTTAAGTCCCAGTACTTGGCACATAAGTAAGCATTTAATAAATGCTTATTTACTGATTTTCTTAATCAAAGATATTAATCTATACTTCCCACTTAGACCCTTATGTAGACTAAATATATACATATATATACATATACATATATATATATAAATTTGTTTTGTATCTCTTTCCTGTCTTTTTTCTCATTCTTTTTTAAATGAAGTTAATTCATTAAACTTTTCTGATGCTAGTCATTTAATTGCTCTTGTATAGGGTTAATGAGAGAGAAGCTGCTCTGGAAGCAGCCCATCGGCTGCTACAACAGTTCCCCCTGGATCTGGAAAAGTTCCTTGCCTGGCTCACTGAGGCAGAGACTACAGCCAATGTCCTGCAGGATGCCACCCACAAGGAGAGAATACTGGAGGACACCAAGGGAGTTCGAGAGCTCATGAAACAGTGGCAGGTAAGTCAAGAGTTTCCAAATTAAAGCTCTCAAGAATCTGAGGGAGCAATTAATTTTAGCCTTTGTGGTACAATTGGACATTCTTAGGGTATAATGAAACAGATGTTGTGTGCTCTGGTATCTTTGATGATTGCTTTGGGAATTTTTACCACCAAAATATAAATGTCATTCACTGAAGGACTTCTAGCAATTTCTCTCAATATCCTGGCCTTCCAGAGAAGGCTAATCAGGAAAGGAAAGAAATTTGTATGTGAGATGCAAATAAGCAGTAGCTTTTATTCTTAAAGGGAAACTTTTCTTATCTAAAGCTAGCATTGTTATTATTCAAATGAAAGGGCAGTGATCTTTTAGTGTTTATTTAATTTTTTTGTGGAGAGTCTGTGTATAAATTGTCTGTTTTATTTAGTGTTCCTAAATGAAACAGTTTTCCTTCATTACTTTCAAATACATTTTTTAATGCTAATCTGGCTGTGGCTTTCTTCCTAACATGATTTGGGCAAATACAAACGAGATGGCTAAATTTGTCATAGTTAATGATCATACAATTTTCTGACAATTGTTTTCCCTAGAAACAAAAATGATGTCTATAAAGTTCTATATTTGCATTCAAAATAGAATTTTGGTTGAAATCATATTCTGTCAAAGGAATACTATTTTAATGAACCACTCATTTCTTTTGTTCACAAAACATGACTTTTATATTTTATATTGGCACAGTAAATTGGCATGAGCATTTGGCATAGTCTTTTGTGATTCAACAAATGATGGGAAGTTCCTTACAACATATTTGTGGACTCTTACCCTCACATTAAGAGCACTTAGCCATTTCTGCCTCAAATTACAGAAGTCTCAAGTTTTACTTACTTTTGGAGGAAAAATATATTCTTTGCTTTGGGAATTTTTTCATTCTTATTTTAGGTCAAGTGATCATTCATATTTGCTTGAAATCTTTTTGAGAGCAGTTGTATATACTGTTTCATTTAATATTGTATCAATGTCTAGGAAGCTTTTTTTATAAAGAATTATATTTAAACAACCTGGTATACTGTTGAGTGAGGATCAGAAAAATGGCAACTTATATGAAATAATACCTTCATTAGTTCATCATGATGCCCAAATTGCTTCTTTATTCAATTGGACTGTTCTGGAAATTATTGTTAAAAAAAAAAAGGTATATTCTACTGAAGCATATCGTTTTGTTTCTTAAGTAGCTTTCTTTAAATAGTAAAAATCTAATTCCCTGAAGTGATGGAAATTTAAAACATTCCAAATGTCAATTTTTGATAGCTCTTAAATGAACAGCTAGAAAATACACTGCTATAATTCATTTAGTCTTTAGAGGAAAACTTGTCGATTATTAGACTAAACTAGAAATTCCCTGTTAAAATTAAAACTCCTTGAGAGTAAAGATTGTTCCTTTAAAAAAATTCTAACCCCCAGTTTCTAGAAGTATCTGATAACATGGTAAGTGTTTAATAAATGCTTGTTATTAAAATGATTGTTTTTTCCCATAATAGTCATCTTTGAGAAGAAACACCTCAAAGACAAGAAAATAGTCTGTAATCAAGAATTTAGTCAAAGAAACAACTTTTGGGGACTTTATTAATAAATTCTTAAGTATTATCAATAAGAACTACCATGTCCCAGACACTGTGTGGCCCTGGGGATGTAGTTGGTGAACTGAAATGGGCTCTGTATTCAAGGAATTTATATTCTATCAAGGAATGCATCATGTGCCTTCGTATAAGTATATAGGTAAAAGTGAATATGCTGGTCATTAGAATGCCTATAGAGAAAGAGGAAAGACTATCTAGAAGTTGTTGAATCTTGTGAGAAAAGAGGGAAGCTAAGAGGGAGAGGGAAGAAGGTGTGCATCTCAGTCTTGGGGTGGCCTTTGCAGAAGCATAGACTGACAATAGAGGGTTTTCATAGTACTCTTTTCCAATTTCAATATATCCTTATTGAATACTTAATATTTGCATCCAACACCATTTAGTGATGAAAAATAATGATCCCTGACTTTGACAAGCTTATAAAACCTAAGCTCTAGATGATTATATCTTACCAGAATATAATATAGTCAATCCTGTCTTCAGAAGGGATGTCATCCCCAATATATGTGGTTCCGGTGACCTTTGGCGCGCCACACGCCTGCTCACAGGTAACAGGGAGGTCCTCAGTAGGTTTCCGTAAGGATGCAGCTGTCATTAACCTGTGAGTCATCATCCCCCAAACCACTTCAGGCCTTCTGTGCCAAGAATCTGAGGATCGCTTCCAGGACCGCTTGGTGCAGAAGACGTCCCCAGGGAGACATACATAAGGGAAGAATTAAAAAGCAGGTCTGCAGGGCAAGCTATTTGAGAACACTGAATACATAGATCTTTTCTGCTTTTCCACAGAGGTCTCCTTTGAGTTTCTGACTTTATTTCTGATTACACAATCAGCTCTGCAATGATTCTGGAACACTGCCCCAAAGGTTCTGGGTCCTCAAGCTTCTATTTAATGCCTATAGGCAGCTCTAGCGTGCAAGCGAGGGTAATCAAGGCTATTGGCAGATAGTGCCACTTTCCTGCTCTCTCGGATCAATTGTAATGCCTCCCTTTTGCAATAACACAATATTCAAAGGATGTATACATATTCATCAATTGGCTTATAAGGTGAGAGCAGTGATTCTTGTTTATTAAAAAGATGCATTAGTAGAGCTGGCTTCATCTTTATCCTAGATGCCAATGTCCTATGGGGGATAATTCTTCTCCCTGGTATGTGTGAGGGTGGGGGGAGTTGAATGGAGAGCTTCTTCCTTTTTCCTAGATTAACTGTGAAATCAGACCACTTCTTCTGCCATCTCTCAAGCCTTTGACTTTCATAGTCTTTCCCCAAACCATCATTCCAACAGAGTGGAATAGATTTCTCACTACAGCCATCTCTACCTAAATTCCATAGCAGCCAAAATGGTACCCCTCCATGCCCTGACTATGCCTTCCAGGGCTGCAGCATCCTCTTGACTCATCCTTTTTTTTTTTTTTGAGGTAAAATGGAAAGACTATTGGATTTATAGTTAGAGGGCCTGAATTCAGATCCTGTGTCTGGCACTTGTTGTTGGTTTGAACTGAGCCATTCACTTTATCTCTCTTGACTTCATTTTCCTCATCTGTAAAACGAGGGGACTAGACTTCTGAGGTCTCTTCCAGATTTATATTTCTAGTCTCATATTCCTTTCATTTTCTGGTGCTCAATAAAACTTGAATTTCTCTTGAAATCTTGCTGCTGCTTTTTTCATACACCCTTGCCCCAGAGTCAGAATGGGGAAAGAGCACACTCCTTATTCCCCAGTACCACTTTCATAGAATCCCTCTGCCAACATTATCCAGCACCTAAGTCTCCTTCTTTCAGCCCATTTGGGTCCTTGTTGCTGTTGCCCATGGACTTTCTGGTCCCTGTCCTCATGTAAAAACCCTCCCCAATAAGTTCATTATCAGGCTTCTAGGCTTTTTTTTCCTCATTGATAAGCCTTGGCTGGTCTGGTTCTAGGCAAGAAGTAGCTGTTCTTTAATAGACCAGTACCATACTCATCCCCACCACAAACATACACAACCTACTAGTGGTGCAAGAATTCCTAGTTATGATTTTTTGTATTATGCCTAACCACAGCATCAATTGTTTTATTGTCTTATTCTTAATAGATCCATACATACCTTTCTACCCAAAAGCAGTAACTATTTTTTACTTTTTATAACTCCTGACTTTATGCCAGATTGCCTCTCTCTCTATTGAATCCAAGCTATTCACAAGGCTATCTGCCCATCACTGTTTATCAACTTAATCCTCCAGAAAAATCTTATGCTTTAGGAGTGCTACCAACATATCTTATTATGGAATGTCTTCTGAAGAGAATTAACATGTCACAATAGGAGCCATTAGAAGTTTCTTCATGGATTAGAGGAAATCATTTTTACTTTGTCCACTAAAGTAAAAGATATTCTTAGAGGAATATTTTTTTGTGTGAAACTATCACACATTCCATAAATGAGACTCCTTTATAAATAACCTGACAATTTTAATATTTTAGAATGCTAAAAATGCAATCAAGGACACAAGTAATACCCAATGAAATTGTGCATTGACTGCAGGAAGGATGGGTGGAGGAGAGGGAAGGAAATAAAGTGAGTATTGTAACCCCCCCCCCAAAAAAATAAAATAAAATGTAAAAAAATAAAAATAAAATATTTCTATTCAATGGAAAAATGCTATCAAAATGTTCATAATGCGATTTTATATGTTATGTCAAAGACAAATTCAATCACTCGGTATTTATTAAATGTTTATTAAGTGGTTTTCATGTGCCAGGCTCCTATCTTGTATTAAAAGGAGAAAGGGAAGGGAACAAGCTTGTATTAAATGCCTGCTTTGACATTTAATAGTGCCAGCCACTATGCTAAGGATTTTGCAAATATAATCACATTTTATCTGTATTTATTCTAAGTTCTGGGAATAAAAAGTTAAAGCAGTCCCTATCCCCTAAGGAATTAGCATTCTGATGGAGAACAACATATATAAATCAATACCTACAAGATAAATAAGGAGTTATATGGATATTAACCTTCAAGGGACTGGCAGTAACAGCTTAGAAAAATACTGGGAAAAGTAATAAAAAAATTCAAGGTACTCTCCCTGGAAGGAATGGACCATTATCAAACTTAAGGACTGTTCTTCTGTTAATGGTTCTGTTCACCATATTAAATGTTAGTTTATCTAGAAAAGTTTTCTCACCTATCATTTATCTGCTATGCTAACTGACTCTGTGATAGAGATCTATGTAGGAACCCTGGCAAATAACCACAACAGCAAAGTATGACTTACAAATGAAGGGATTTTCATCTTTTGAACTGTCAGTTTCCAGAGTAATATTTTTTTACACTTTTGGTGTGGGGACTTCATTATAGTTATGAATATAAGTGTATGGTCTTAATGGTTTACTATCATAAAATGTAAGATTTAGAGAAATAGATTTGTATTAGATAAGTCAAAATTAGCACACATATGCAAATATACTTACCTGTTATAATAATATATGGTATTGGTTGATTGGTTTCCAGAAATAGAGTTATTTTAATACTTCTAGCCTTCTCCCATTCATACTATCCTCCTTTCCAATGGAACTAAGTTCAAAGTAGACTAGACAACCTTGGCTCTTTATGGGTAAAAGTTATAATCTATAAACTATAGACTAAGGCCTGTGAGTAAAATTGTAATATTTTCCTAAGTAATTATTTTTTTCTATGTAGAACTCTATTTAAAAATACTTAAATAATTTTATTCATTAAACATTAGTATGCATTAGTTGTTCTGTGATCTTGTCAATGTATATTACATTCATCCATTTATTTTTGTAAATACATGATTTCATTTAATGACACTTTTTTTGTAAACAGAAAATAAAATTTTGTAGTTAGACTTGAGGTATGATTTCTGTTATGGTACAGAGAATGTATGTTGGCATATCAGTGAATAAAATATAAGGGGTTACTGGATTAAATGAAAAGAAATTTGTTATTGGACAACAATGGTTGTATTTTTCCACGACACTTTTAAACTATGCATATTAAAAGAGTGCAGAATTTCACAGGTCAGCACCTTCCTCTTTTATGGTTGGTATTTTCATCTAAGGCACCAACTATGCAACTAGTCTACAAATTCTTCTCCTATGCAGTCCTTGTCTATTATCTCCCCTAAATCCTTTACTAGTAATCTATCCAGTAAACCTCCCCATAAGTCTTACCATTTTGCATATACCCATATAATTTATTTCTACTATCTGTCTGTCATTGACGTGTGCCATGACTGGACTATGTTCTTTCCCAATCATATATTTCCAAAATGGCAGCCTTTTGGTCATTTCAAACATGAACATTATCATTGGAAATATGCTGAGACCTATTTGTGCTCACCTTTTGGGTCTCTTATAACTGATTCTTTGGATATTATGATATTCCTCAAAAGACCTCTAGGAGCACACATGTTTTTAAAAATGGGTTTTGGTCGCAAGAGAGCATTATGGGATTATTAAAAGAACTGCTGACATTTCCAATTGCAAATCAGCTGCTCTCTTCCTTTTGTTCAGTTGTGGATCCCACACTCATTGTCTGTAGGGTCTTTGGTTTTGTTCGCTAATTTTAAAATTATACATGTACGTGTAGAAGTGGCATGCCATAATGGATCTAGAAGTTGGTCTAGAAGTCAAGATGACCTGCAATTAAGTTCCTCCTCTAATGTATGTTGGCAAAGTATAATGTCCTTTGAATAACTGCTTAACCTCTCAGAACTCTAGAAAATTCTCTAAGTCTATAATTTGTGAATTAAATGCTTAATTGGACTGGTCCATGGAGTTTCCTACAATAGTGTAATTTTAGATATCTCTCTCTGTCTCATTCTGTTTCCTTATCTCTGTCTTTCTGCCTCTGTCTTACTCTCTCTATGTCTCTATCTCTCTTTCTTTTCTCACAACTGACACCAAAGTTCTTCAGCGATACCTTTAGAGCATCCTTGTACCACTTCTTCAGACCTCCATGTGAATGCTTGCCTTTTGTGAGTTTTCCGTAAAATAGCCTTTTAGGCAAACATATGTTTGGTATGGAACAATTTGGCCCATCAGAGTTGTGCTCTGTGCTGTAGGGTTGGAAATTGATAATTCTGTAAAGAAAGGTCTTTGTTACCTTATCTTGCCAGGTAATCTTCAGAATCTAAATCAATTCTCAAAGAAGCATTTTAGTTTTCTGGCATGGCACTGGTATTCTGTTCAGTTTGTAAGAGTTAAAATTTAGGGAAACTGGGGCAGGTCGAAATTAGTTTATCTCTGCAAGGAGTATTATATTTTTTTAGAGGTTTATTAAAGATTAAGAACTTAAGAAAACACAAGTAAGAAAGGCACATGCTAGGTAGGCCAAGAGGCCCAATTCAATTTCACTCACATCATGAGAGATGCGTCTGCTCCACAGTGGAAGTAGGAAAGAGAGCCTTAGTAGGTGGAGAACTCCTTTAAATAATAATTTGTGTTCCCGCCCAGGTGAGAATTCAGTGCAATTTCAAAGCATTCTGGGAAGTGAGCAAGGACTTCTGGGGACTGGAGTCCTGGATTCAAGTCTCCATTTTTACATTTCTCCGTATGATCATTTGAAAAAAAAATAATTTTTTTTCCAAAGGATCATGAAAATATAATCAACTTAAAGATTACAATAATTTGAGGATAACCGAGAATAAAAGGGAAAAAAAAACAATAATTGCTGGATTCATTGACAAAAAGCCAGTTAGGGGGCAGTCCCCTTTGGCATGAAAGTATACATACAAATAAATGTTCAATCAACCACACCCAAAGTTCATTCTTGTGCAGCTTTTGGTCTGGAGGCTTCTTCATGGTATCTTCTCCAATAGTTAGGTTTCTGGATTCAGAGAGGTAGCATCTTTCTTAACCTAAAATTCTTCTTTAAAGGGAATTTAAACTTTGTAATTTAAATAATAATATTTTTTACAAAGTGTAGGACTACAATAGCAAGGTCAATACAGAGGCTCTGTAGACCTTCAGTTTGGGAGGTAATCTTCTTCTCTAATACTCTTCTCTCCCACACATTCTTTTGGAGCCCCCCAAATATTAAGCTAGTTCTGGCAACTCATGAGTCCACTTCACCTTCTCTGTGTAAATCCCTAGAAAGTATACTGCCAAGATAAGTGAATTTATCCATAGTATTCAAAATTTCTCTATCTGTAGTTGATTCCATGTGTGGAAGGTGCAATATTATCTAGTAGAGAATCTCTGTTTTCCTGGTGTTAATTATCAGGCCAAAATTAGCAAAAGGAACAGATTGGCTATTAATATGTTTGTGCTCTCTTGGTTAAATATGTACCTTAGGACTCTCTAGAAGAGTTTTAGACAAGATTCAGTTCTCTAGCCTGTAATGATACACACACACAAATTTCTTCATTGGAAATATCACTTTGATTTTCATATTTGGGTCAGAAAGTCTTTGTACATTTGGTGGACAATATCTTATTCTTGATATTCTCTCCATCACTTGATAGTCACATTGCACAGGAATAGCACAGAGCTAATCTTTCCCTACCCAGCTTAGTTAGAAGCCAGGTTATAGTCCTATTTTCTGGGTTATTTGAAATATAATGTTAAAGGGATAGTCAATTTCAGTTATATTTATGTTATTTTTTCTTAGTTTAATTTACATAAATATAACATCTACAAAAAACATCATAGGGACTGAAAATTATTTTTATGTAGCAATGTAAAATTAAGAAAATGAAGAATCTCAGTTTTCTTGATTTGTTAGAAGAATCTTCAAGGGATTGTTTTTCATGAAAGAGAAGAGAGTATTCTCTTTGAAAATTAAGCAATATATTTATTATTATGAATGGTTTCAATTAACATTTATTTTTAAAGAAAAGTTTTGCTGTCATTTCAATAATGTTAACCATATTATCTTATCTCTTTGTTGAGTGCCTGCAAAGCCACCAAAAGAAACTTCTGTTGGACAGAAGTGTCAGTACCATTATTTTTGTTTTGTCTTCTTTCACTGATGGCTGAATTGCCCCAGTATACATAAATGTTTTAAACTCATTCATTTCCTTGGAGTTTCCATTAAAAATAACATGTCATGAAATTAATAACCATAAACAAAAACAAGCAAATAAACAAGCAAAAGAAGAGGAAAATAACCTTACCCAAATCTACTATAAGTGGAAAAGAGTCCAAAAAACTTAACAAATTTGTAAATGTTTTTGTTCTGTGACCCCTTCCCTATTTCTACTCCTTTTCCATCTCCTCCCATTCTCAACACTTTTTTCCTCTCATCTTCCTCTATTTCTTATCTCCTTCTTCCTTCTGCTCTTTTTTCTTTTTCTTCTCTAATGTAGTTAGTGCTCACATTATTGTGGTTCTACTGATTTTATTCTGCATTACTCCTTATACATCTTTTCCTATGTCCTAATATCTTTTATATTTGTCATTTTTAACAGCACATTTTATTATGTTAATATGCCATGAATAATTCAGCTATCCTACAAATGTCAAATATATAGGTTAATAATTTTTTCTTTTGGCCATTTTAGCAGTTTTAGACCCATTATAGTTACTCTTTATAGATATTCCATTTCAAAACATCAACTTTATTTTAAAAAATTTTTATAACAAATTTCCACATGAGTTTTCCAAAGTTATATAATCCAAACAGTCCTCCTTTCTTCCAACATATCAACTTTAAATAAAGTTAGGATACATTTAAATTGATTTAAGGAGTTGGAAGAATTCTTTGAGAGAATTCAGTACAACTCATATTTTATCTGAATGTGTAAATTGAAGTCCAGAGAATTAACACTATTTCCTATAGAGTCGAATTTGGTAAAATGTTGGTCCATTTTGCATTATGATAACAGAAGCATAGATTTAGAGCTAAAAAGAATCTTTGAGTTCAACTAATTAATTGATAAATAATAATAAATGATAACACTAGGATTTGAATCTGGGTACTATGATTCCCAGCAAGAACTTTGAGACTTAGATAGAAGTATATCAAAACAACCTATTAAGAACTTTCTAATAAAACATTGGATCCAGATAATAAAGCCTTCATATAGGAAGAAAAAATTATTTGTGAAACTTTATCTTAGCTTTTAAAAAGTTTTCCAAGAACAACTTATTTTGTACCCTTAGACAATATTGGAACTTTTTTTTTCTTTTATGCTAATATAGTGATGCTTTTAAAAGGCAGAGTACTGGAATACATCAATAGGAATGTGGGATGCAGGAACTGAAAGGTTATCTTCTTACTATATTTAGAATTTTAATAGATTATGTACCAGTTTGGAGACCCTGCAATTTTAAAGTTTTGGATTACCTGGAGAGTGTCCAAAGGAAAACACTAAAAATGATTAAGGACTTGGGCAATGGGGCCAATGATGAAAAATGATCAGAATTTATTTTATTCAGCATGAAGAGGGCAAATGCAGATGGTGATGAGCAGATTTTCTCCTTTTCTGATGCTTACAAAAGATGGAAAATAATCTAATAATAAAGCAGAAAGAATGAATGAGCTGTTTGTTCTCACCTTAAAACTTTTTGTATCTTCACAATCTTCTTGGTCCCTCCCATCTTAGAGGACAAAAAATGGCCCTTGTGAACAAGGGCACAGAACTCAGTCCCTAAATAGCTGTTCTCTGGTCCCTTCACCTTTTTAGTTCCCCTCACTATTATACTTTTCCTTGCCAAAGCTAACCCCTCCACACCTGAGTTTCTATTTTTATCCATCTGCTTTAGGAACTCCCTCTATTAATCACACATTTTCTTTCTTGTACCTTAACCTCTTCCTCACTATTAAATTTTCTCCCTTTTCTCACAAATCTGCTTAGTTCTCCTCCATCCTTTCTTTGACTGTGCAACCCTCTGTGTTCATATGTCATCTCTGTTCTCTCTTTCACATCCACATGTTGTAAAAGAACAGTCTTTATCCTCTTCTTAAGTTTGTTCAAAATCCACTCCTAAAAACCATTGAATCCTGACTTCCATGCCTATGATTCTACTGATGCTGATCTTTTTCAGGTCACAGTGTAACAATATAATCACTAAACCCATGTCCTTTTTCCCAATCCACATTGTTTTGGATCCTTCTACAACATTTAGCACTGTGGACCACCCCTTTATTGTAGAAACTGCCTTCCCCTTGGGCTTCTTGACATCAGTCTTTCCTGGTTCTCTGACTTCTTCAGTGCTTTTTTTTTCATTCTTCAGTCATCAAGGGCAGCAAATATGATTTATTACTCCTTCATATCCTCTGCGCCTCACAAGCTGCCTTACAAATAATGTGCACTTAGGACATTGTTTGCTAAAATGAATCCATCAGACTCTTCAGCTGTATGTCCCATTCTCAAAGACTTTTTATTGGCCTCCTTCTTTTCTCTCAATAGTACCTCTCTGTTGATAATCCAACTTCCTCTTAGGGATTCAATGTTATAATTTGTATATTTGACCTCAAATTCTTTATTTCTAACCTTGACTTCTACATGTCTTTTTTACCATCTGTTGAATACATCTACCAATATGTTCTACTGGCATCTAAAGTTTAATGAACACTTATGTAGTTCTGAGATTACTGTAGATCTGTCTTTAGTTATAACAGTTACCAAAAGTTTTCTTCTCTTGAGGATATGATAAAAATTTAGGCTACATGACAGAATAGGCAGAACATGGAACTTATTAAACAACCAGATGCAAAGATTCTGATGAAGATAAAGATATCTACCAAATATATAGAGAGGTCCTATATTGTATTGGTATGATATGAAAATGTAAAATGAGAGAAGCAGATTTTGGGGATGCTAATAGAGGAAAACTTAAAAATTTTTAATTTTATCATTATAGAGCATAACTATAACCTTCTCTTACCCCTTCTCTTGTGGCTCTTGTGCTTATGAAAATAAACCATTCCAGGCATTAGTCAAAGATTAATAGCATTCAAAATAATTTAGATTATCAACATGTGATGTTTATTCTGCATGAGGTCCATTAGCAGCTGACATGGTTTTCTAAATTACATTAAAATAAAATGTCAAAAAGTTCATGATTTTGTTCATGTTTAACAGCATAAATCTTTAAAGAAAGGTTATTGAACAAAGGTCTATGCATAAATCAGACAATCCCTGTAGAGGTAAAGGAAGCCTATTACATCTGGTTATGAAAGAGATTTCCATGAATTCAGAATACATAAATCATTACCCACTGGAGGTCCTATCAGTCTAGGAAAAAAGGATATATGTCTCCTGATAGCAAAAAAAGAAACAAGTCATTTTGATTTCTTTTCTGCCATACCTGATTATTATTAAGCACTATGAACTTTAATATTAGTAGTATCACTATTCAGTGGTATTTTATGATACAGCTTATAATAGTCTAGATCATTATAAGTGAAACATTTTGCTTCCAGAAAGGATTCTTTTCCCCTTCCAATTTCTATGTATCTGCCAACAATTTTTAGAATGCATTATTCTTTAAAGGAACAGAAAAAGTCATTCTATCTGCTAAATACATCAGCTCACCTGCTTTATATAGCTGGCTACACATCTGTTTCCCTAATCCTATGCTCCCAATTCACCAATTTAGTATTTAAATCAATGTAAGGCAATGACCATTCATAAAATAAGAACTAGTTATTTATGATTGATCAGGCTGCCCTCTAGGATTATTTCCATGCCTGCTATTTTAAAATCAATTTTAAAAATATATAGACATTTGATCAACAAATATTTAAGAGCTTACTATATTCCAGGAACCATACAGCTTAAACAAGACAAAGAAAAGATATAAACCTTAGAACCATCAGGAGTCCAGATTATGTTTTGAGCCATTGAACTCATTCCAATTTTACATTCCTGAGTAACATTTTAATGATACCTATTGCATCTTTTCTCAGACCAGAAAAGACAATTCAGACATTAACAGTGTTATTGATGGATATTTTGAAATATCTAGGTTGAAGGCCTAGAAGACAAAAAGAACTATCAAAAAGAGAAGTAATGGAGCAATCAGAGAAATAGGAGGAGAAACAGAGGATTTTAGTATCATAGAAGCTAAAAGAAGGTAGAGTTTGAGATCAGATGAGGTCATACACTTTGAGGATGCCAAAGATGATAAGGACTAAACAGAGCCTTTATGGCGGAATTTAGTAAGTGACTAGATGGCCTTTGAGAGAGGATTTTCAGTAGAATGAGGAGTTAAAAGCCAGATTTAAAAGACTTGAAAAACTGAGAAAGTTAGGAAATAAAAATATCAAGTACTGTGTCCTTATATAACTTTGGTGGTGAAAAAAAAAACAAGATGTGATTGTTTTTAGGTAAAGTGAGGCAGAAACCAAATTCATTGATACAGAAACAGGCATATTTTTAGATAAAATATAGGTTCAGATAGAGAAAAAGCAAATTGAAAAAATAAAGTTAAAAGAAAGTCACAGCTTCCTTCAAGATATTAATCAGTATTAGAAAATTATTTCAAGTTATAACTGAATATGGCATTGTTGGTTTATTTTATCAGAAGAGACAATTACATGTTTATTAATATAAGCACAGAAAAGAAAAATTTTAAGTGTGAATTTTTCAAACTTATCTCTCATCTATGAAGCCTGGACTTTAAATTTGGGGTGGTTGTTCCCCCTTTGCAGAAACTCTCTATAATTGAAATTCAAGTTACCAAAGTCAATTTCTATTTACATTCTAGTTTGTTTGTTTGTTTTTCTTTTAAATTTCTTTTGCTTTATTTTGGTTTCATATCACTTTCATTTCCTAATACACCACTTCTTTAATGATGCCTGTCTTGTAATAAAGAGTAAAAATAGCTCTTTCAAACTAACTACCACATTAATTTAGTTTGACAACATATGCAATATTCCACACCCATAGTTTTCCACTTTTCTAGAGGAGACAAAAGGAGAAAATTTTCCTTACCATTCCCTAGAGCCAAGCTTCTTGATCATTATAATTAGTGTTCAGTTTTTCTTTTTTGTTCTTTGCATTTATATTGTTCTGGCATTGGGTATATGGTATAATTCAAAAGAAAGAACACTGACTCTGGTCTCAGAGGACCAGGCTTTAAATGCTACCTCTGGCACTAGTGTGAGACCTTGGAAAAGTCAATTACCCTCTTTGGGCCCCAGTTTTCTGTTCTGTAAAATATGAACATTGAACCAGTTCTTTGCCAGGACAAGAAGTGCTAAATGAATATTTGTGTATTAATGGGTTCTTTCTGTTTTTAACCTCCTTAGGGTATATAACTAGCAATGTGATCTATGGGTAAAAGGAATAGATATTTTAGTAATATTCAGACTCATTTCTCTGAATGTTTGAATCATTTTATAGTTTTACCATTAGTGTACCAATGTGATGTACCTGGGTTTTGTGTGTGTGTGTGTTTTTAACCATAGTACTTCAAATAGTATTTCATTCTGTTGTCATCTCTACCAATTTATTGAGTACAAAGTAAAATGTTATTGTTGTTTTTGTTTTTGTTTCTGTGATTATTTGGAACAATGTTTTCTTTGGCTGCTATTGGCTTACAATTCTTCTTTTGATAACTATATTCTTTTGGCACTTATCCACTGGGAAATGGTTCAATCACATATTTGTATTAACTTCCTTTATATATTCAGAGGTATCTCCTGCAATTTTCCCCTGGTCATAAGAACTTTCTTTCTTAACTAAGTGATTGCTATGCAATAGGCCTTGAGGTAGGCGATGGGGATACAAAAGCAAAAATAAAAAATCCCAATCTATCTGGGGAAGACAACATGTGTATATTTAAGTAGGAAAACTGAAATAAGATCATTTGGTGGAAAGTCGCTAGCAGCAAGGGGTTTGGGAAAGACTTTATGTAGAAAGTGATACTTGATCCTTTAAAAAAACCCTAGTATTCTAAAAGATGTCGGAAAAAAAGGAATCCATTCCAGGCATGGAGAGTAGGAAATGCAAAAGCACAAAAATGAAACCTTGAAACTTATGTCTGAAAAATAATAGGAAGGCCAAATAGTAATACCTAACAAGATTGGAATGATGGGGATTCTTACAAAAGAATTTTTATTTCATGTAATAAATTATTTTTTTTCTTTAGCTTCAATCCTTTGTTGAACATGAAAGGTACCAATTTAAAAGCATGACCTTTTCCACTCAAGTCATGTATATATTTTGAGCTTATTGTAATATATGTTAAAAATATTTGATAGTTAGCCCGTATTCAGCTAACTTCTTTTTAAGTAGAACAGAACTAAAATAGAATCATTCTATGTCTAAATAGGATGTCTCAAAAGTCTTAGTGCCATTTTAAGCTATTAAGCTAGTAAATCTTCTAAAAGGCACTAAGATTTTGGAACACTGTGTAACAGATACATAACAGTATACTAAGTTGAGAAAATGTATTTAATTATTAATATTGAATGGATTGTTTCTCTTCTAAATTATCCATAGTGAAGCAAAACTTCCTAAAATAATGTCTAACAAACATTTTAAAGAAGAGCAGTAAGATGGGGAAAAAGAAAAGAGATTGTCTTCTAATTTTTTGTTTTGGGGTGGGATCTGTTATTTCCTTTTTTCTAGCCTCTTCTTTCCATTAGTAAACATAAACTGCCTTTGGATACCTCAAGCCAAAGAAAAATACCTTGATCTAAATTCTTAGAGTTACTAGCAGCAATGCAATGATCCAGTTCATTTCTGAAGTACTTATGAGAAAGAACACTATCCACATTCAGAGGAAAATCAGGGGGAGTAGAAACACAGAAGAAAAACAACTACTTGATCACAAATGTCAATGGCGATATGATTGGGGTTATAAACCCTAAATGATCACCCTAGTGCAAATACCAATAATCTGGAAATAGGTCTTGTCCAAAGACACATGTAAAACCCAGTAGAACTGTGCATCAGATATGGGAGGGGACTTGGCAGGGGGAGGGAGAGAAAGAACATGATTTTTGTAATCCTGGAAAAATGCTCTAAATTAATCAATTAAATAAAATTAAAAAAAAATTCTTATAGTTGTAGGCAAAGATGTTTTGACCTCACTTATTTGTGTAGTTTTTTTTTTCAAATCAGCCCTTCATTTTGCATGTCTGAGTCATTGTAAAAAAGAAAATTGTGTTGAGATTTTAAAAAGTCAACAGTTAGTTGAATTTTCAAGTACAGGGGACAACTGATAGAACGAATACTGTGCCATCAAAAGAAAGAAAAAGCAAACCTTTTCCTCTCATCCTAAAAATGTGAAATAAAGAGGAAATTCTAAAAAAGGCATAGCAGCCATAAAACTAAAAGGAATTCACATGATTAGACTATCATATAGTAATTCTAAAATTATTTGTGGTGATAGTAAAGGAATTGAAATCCAGTACTTTGTGGAATTGCATATCATAGAAAGCAAATTAATCTTCTAAAAGAAAAGCCAAATTGAATTAATTCTCCAAACAAGTTTCAAATATCTACCTCTTATGACACCCTTACTGATACACCCTTACAATGACAAAAGAGGAAAAAACACCAAAACAACACCACAAAACTAGGAAGATAGAAGGAAAAATTTAAAAAAAAATAGTGAGATTCCAAAAATAAGATGAAAGAATTATTGATTGTGGAGGAGTACATGGTTATCATGCTTCATGTACCTGAGTAAGAAGCCCATTTACTACATTTATCCTAGAAAGAAGAAAATAATTCTTATGTCATAAGACATTGCTTCCCATAAAATATGGGGAAAGAAAATAAATTTACCAAAAACTTTAAGGGTAATATTATATTTCTAACCTAATGGTTTCCATTGGGAAAAAAATTTAACTCAAATTTGTGCAAATTGGGTTTTCCACTCAAATTGCTATCGTGTATGCAGAAAAGAAAAAAAAATATTGACCCAAATAAAATAGTTATTTGAGCTGTGTGTTCAGCAATTTGGATAATTGAAGCAGAAGAATTTTATCAAGCATTGACTGATATAGTCTAAGAGTCCTAAGTTTCACTGTGGCACAAAGGGGAAATTTCCTTCTTTGAGAACACCAGGACCAAAGTTGGAAACACCTCCCTGGTGTCCACCTCCAAGAACTTAATCTAAAAAGTGGTGAAGTATACACTAAGTGGCAGTCAAACAATTTAGTACCATCAACTGTTATTCCATCAGTTTTTGAAGTCGTGGATACATTGAATCATCAAAATGTTAGCTTCTTGAGGGAAGGGATGGTTTTACTGTTCTCTTCATATGCCCATTTTCTGGGAAATAGCAGGTGTTTAGTAAAAGCTTTTGTTTGATTGAATAATTGATTCCTCAGACCTAGGACCACCTTGTGCTAAATCAATCAGAAGGATGGGGAGCGTGAATTGAACACAGTTCTACAGTCTTGATGTATACCCTATAATCAGTTGCTAATCTGTCAGTCCCAGAAAAGATAATCAATCATAGTATTACAACCAACTAAAACATTCATTAGATCACCTCATACAAACAAACTGGCTAGTAATGTGTGTGGATGTGTGTGTGGATGAAAGCAAGGCAGACAGACTGACAGAGATATTACATGGGTTCATCTTGTAAACTATGCAATTTTTTATGAGTGTCTCTTTTGTATATATGTTCATAAATTTTAGGTCCTTTATAATTGTTTCTAGGGTTCAGTAACTATAAAATTTCTCCATATGGTCCTGTCCTAATCATACTAAAAACATTGTGGATATTTTATTCCTAACTGCATAGCCAAAATTTCATAGCTAAAACCAAAAAAAGAACTGTGAAAGTGACGAAAGTCTAACTAAAACCCCTCTGACTTTCCTACAAGAATAACATTAAGCAATGATTTCCCCCCCATAAGTAATAATGGCTTAAATGATTTCATTCATGACTGGTGTAGGGAAAAAGGTAATACATAAACTATATTTTCATAATTCACTGCCACACACATTCTAACATAATTACATGTTCTGATTGGGAATGTAATTACATTAAATTTGCATTATAAATGCGCTGTTTGCTCCTGTGAGGTAGTATTAGTGGGCATCATTTGTTGTGACTGACAATATCACCACGTTAGAGGTGACTTTCACATGTACACATAGTAGTTGGGGGCATTTTGCATAGCATACCCATTCTTTACTCTGAGGGATTATATAATATATGTCTTTTATTGTCTCATTTAAAAACATCACCTGATTGATACATGGTTATGTGAGAGTGATAAAAATAATGAATTTTACTTTCTGGCCTAACACTTGGGGTGCTATGAAACCTCAGCTGGGTTAATTACCCTTGTGCTTTGTCTTTAAAGCTATGTGACATTGCTCTCTAGTTTTTCATGTAGTGCTAGAAGTCATTATAAAATTGGCATGGATTTATAATGTTATCATTTTGTCATCATAATCATTATATAAATTAAGCCCACAGATCAATTTAATTAAACTTTTATATGACTGTAAAATTCAAAGCAAGGATATTTCAGGAAGAGATTTTTTAAAATATCACTTTGACAGGGACTTTATGAATTTCAGGATTAAACCAGATTTTTAAATGTTTAATCCTCAAACTCCACTCATACTGTCAGTGTTAAAAATGGATTGGCTAAAGAGATCAGAAGCTAGGGAATAGGTTTGAGCCATGACAACAGTATTATTATGTACTCCAGCTTCACTCAATATTGAACTTTGCTGTTTTGAAATAGGGAATTTATTATTTTACATAAAAAAACCCAAATCTTCAGGAGAAATGTAACAATCCAAAGTGGATTAATTCCTTTGGATTCTTTGGTTCAGTAAAACTTGAACTTTCTAGAAAAATTGCCAAGCCAAGTTCAATAGGCATTTAAGAAACTCCAATTTCCATTTTCATTAGATTTGGAGATAAGAAGAATTATTTTATGAAATTGTAAAACAAAACCCAAAAATTCACTTACAAAGGCTGTTGCTAGATGGCACTTTCATCTTCACTAATTCCCAATAAAGAGACAATATATTTTTAAAATTTCATAACCAGTCTGACTGCTCAGAATTCTGGGAGATTGGCATTCTGAGATGCTTACTTGTGTCATTAACTCACGGGGATTTTTATCCGAATGCCTTTAGAAATAGCAATAGCAACTTTTAAGCTGCTGTCTTTTAGCTTAGCTAGTCTTGTTTTTTTTGTTGTTTGTTTGTTTTGTTGTTTTTTTGGTTTTGTTTTGTTTTGTTTTGGAGAAGAGGGTTCTTAGAATGAGAGGAGTGGTTTGAGGAGAAAGTCGACTTCCTGTTCCGGTAAGAGCATCTGAAGAAACAAGAAGAAATGAAGATGTGGCTCAGCATATCCAAAATAATGCTTGGTAGGTTATCTGGATGAGCTGAGTAATGCCTTAGAGAAGATTGGGTGATTTGTATCGTGCCCTCTTCAATGTTGTGAATGTTATTCCCGTCAGAGAGGGGTAGAGAGTGGGATGAAAATAATGAAATATGTCGATACAGTGAATATAAAAATAAAAGTGGCAGTATGAGTGATTAATTCTGAATCATCTTGTTTTTAATGACTGAAACAGTGAAACTATTCAGTTGGCACATCTGATCCAAAAACATATGCAATCTGTTGATCAGAATCCACTTATATACTAGCGAATTACATAGCAAGAATTTACATATATATGTGTGTGTGTGCATATATATTTGCCTTCATATGAAAGGAAAACTATTGATTTCAAAGATTTAATTTTTAAAAGGGAGAAAAACATTTTAAAGAACTTTGAACTAGTAACTGATCAAATCATAAAAGAGAATGTCATCACAGAATTTTTCAAATCAATCTATATATCTAGATTTGTGTCAGTTGTCAATGAAAGATAAAGCTCTATTCTAGAATTCATGACTCAGAAAAATAGAGTGAAAACTAAATTCAAGTAATAGAACTTAGTTGCATTTTTATGAGAGACTTTATCTAGCATGAATCACTCTAAACCAGGTAGACAATACTTCTGACTTTAATTTTTATTATTAACACGGATGTGATATAAACTCAGTATAATAATGTGGATCCTTCTGACTGAGCAATACTATTGTGATAGAAATCTTGTAGTAAGAAAATCTGTGAAAGTATAGCTTTGACTTGTAGTCAAAGTATGATAATATCCACAACCAGAAGAGGTTCCCCTCATTCATGAAGGAAGGAAGGAAGGAAGGAAGGAAGGAAGGAAGGAAGGAAGGAAGGAAGGAAGGAAGGAAAGAAGGAAGGAAGAAAAAGAGAAAGAGGAAGGAAGGAAGGAAAAAAAGGAAGGAAGAGAGAAAGAAAAAAGAAGGAAAATAAATAAATAAATATATGGATGTACTTCCTGTGTGAAGATAATAGGTTTTGTGCTTTCATATCACTCTTCACATTTGCTTCAGGCCTCCATTCCAGCCAGATACTTAGATTAAGCTTTATTTGTTTTGGTTAGAAGTGTAGGTATTTTGGGGGATTGTTACCATTCTTTAAGCCCACCCTTGAAATATCTGTTATCAGATAACTCCACTATTTGCTAAATAATCAAGTATCTCCTGAATTGACTTGATACCAATAATTTTCTGTCACATAATATCTATGATGCTCCATATAATATGATACCTAGAAGGAATCTTGTAAAACACGTGGACTTTGAGCAAACCATGTAACTTCTCTAGAACCCAATGTTTTCATCACTAAAATGAAAATCTTGCTTTAAATCATCTGTAAGATCCCTTTTAGCTTGAACATTTTATGATTCTATGATAGCCAGAGATCTCATTAATAAATGAGGAAATAGGCTTTGAGAAGCAAAATGCCTTTTCTACTTTTAAAGATGTTAAAATGTTTATACTCATGTTCAGTCCTTTTTTAACTCACATAGGATACTTGATAATGGTCAATAATATTTGCAATAGCTTCATGCTAATCATATATGCTATAACAGTCAAGGGACATATTATAATGAATAATGAGAGATTGGATGAAGGGAGTTGGGAAATCCATAATTGTGATTTTATCCATGTATGAACTCCCTATAGGGAAATTTTTTGTTGTTGTTGATTCCATATATAGATGGGAATTCCCTTGTAACTTAAAAATCCAAGAGATATGCCTCGGACACTGAGAGAGAAAGTAACTTGCTCATGTATAAGAAATGAGACTTGAACCTAGGTCTTCTTGACTCCAAGATCAACCATTTGTTCTTGCCATTTTGCCTCTCAATAATGACATAGATGTCTATATAGGATAGTGGGAAGGTATTGGGTTGGGGATTCCATTGACCACTTAGATGGGGAAACTCCCTCTAGCAATGCAAGTTAATATCTTTTCTGCAAGTTATAGTATTAAAGAGCTTCCTAGAACCCTGAGATGGGAAGTAATTTGCTTTGGGTCACACACAGCCCATATGGATCAGAGATAGGGCTTAAACCAAGATATTCATCACTCTGAGACAAGCTCCTTGTTATGCTATGCTGCCTCTCTAATATAAATAATAAAAATAGGTGTATATATTAATGTAAGCATGTATTCACTCATGAATGCTCCTTTAATAAGTTTGAATACTTAGTAATTCTAAAACCAGAAAAGTCATTGTATGTTTTAAAGTATAATTAAGCATTTCAAGTTTTAAAGAATAATCAATTTCTATGTATGGTGGCCTTTAATTATGACATTATTCTCCCTGTTTGGTATTTTCTGCATTGTGTTTATCGATTGATTATTAGTAGGAATGTTTGGACTATCCTAGGTCTTTTTGGAAGTTGAAAAGGAAAGGATTTGCTTTTGAGTTTCTGCCTCAGTTATAGAAATTTATCACATTAGCTCCAATATGAGACAACTGTGACAAATAGCATCTGGTTATTCATCCCTTCCTTGGAAGGAGACCTCCAGCATGTGAGAGCTCCCTGTCTCCCAAAGCAACTACTCTGTTCTTTGTGCCTAAGCAGAATAGACTAATAGAAATGTTCTTAACCATTTTTGTGTCATTGACCCTTTCGGTGCTCTGCCAAAGCTGATGGACCCCCTTCTTAGAATAGCATTTTGTTGCCAAATTCATAATTGAATATATTCATAATATGCTAAATTTTAGTTAGAGGTTAGTGAGAATAAATGTGCTTTTCCCCATTCAAGTTCATGGAGCCCCTAAAAATATATCTCCAAACCCCTGAAAGGTCCATGTACCGAAGCTGCAGTAACCCTTGTCTAGATCCCATCCTATCAAATAAACTTTCAAATGCTAGAAGATAGCTATCCTCCCTACTCCCTCTCATCCTTCTCTTCTCCTATTTGGACATTCTCTTTGAAACAGTTCTCCAATGGCATTATCTTGAGGCCTTTCATCTTTCTTCCTATCCACCCCCCCCCCTCCCCACGGAACTCTGTCCAGTTTATCAGTGTACTTCTTTATGGCTTCTAGAGCTTCAGGTATAGATTTTACTTGTTTGTGAAAAATTATATTCATAATTGATAGATATCTTTTAAACTTTATAATATATTTACCTATTGCTTTCTAGGAAATTATTAATAATAATCCTAATAATAATTAACAACCCCCCAAATATCAACCCATCGTCCATGTCTGTGAGGGGGAATAGGGGAAGAAGAAGGACTGGAGAGCAAAGAAAGGAAATGCCATGGAGGGTGTTTGTACAGTGAGGAATCTTAATGTCCAAAAGCTGCCAAGTGTAACAAGAACTCAGAAATAAAGGCCATTGGTTTTTATCAGCGCCACTTCCTGGGCTCACAATTCCAGCAATCAGAATGTGACTATTCCTAGGAATATAAGAAATGGACACAGGAGCAAGGAGTGCAGGTGTTAGAGCTGACCATGAGCCTCGCCCAGAGGACAATGGAGTGAGTGACATTCCCTGGTGTGCTGATACCACAACAAGAGAAGACTTTTCAGAACCAATCATTAATTCAAAGACCCCACTTATTTGACATACATAATGTAGACCACTAGAATAGGCAAACTATTATGAAAAGGACTAAAAGATGATGGTTTTTATTAGGAGTACTAAATCATAAGAAAATCAAAAACAAATCTCACAGGAAAAGACTTTACATTGCTTTGTGTAAATGATTTAAACAACAATGTATTAGAATCAGCACAAGGCAGACTTAAAAAATAACTTCATTCCTTAACCCAGATTAGATAAACTGAGTGGATACTGACAAGTTGCTTAAATCTGAAGAGCAAATAAAAACCACAAACAAAAAACAAAACAGGCAGCCTTAAAAATTAACACTTTGCACAGATCCAGAAGTTAACAAACAATGAAATAGATGGCAAAGATGTCTGTGTTGAATGATTTTGAAAATAAGATGGGGGTTCTTCATTTAGAATTTAGAGGAAAAAAATACTTGCTATGAAAATAGGAATCTGTTTAATAAATCAACTCTACCAAAACAAGGTAATTTTAAAAAAGCAGTCCGTTTATCTCCTTTGACTATCATGAACATTTTTTACAGTACTTGACAGAAAGTATAAAATGTGTTTCAGGACCTTCACACAACAGTATATTCTGCAACCATTGCATTAGTAAAGACTATAGGAAAAAAGGTAGAATGCCCTAAGAATACTTTAATTGAAGAAACTTCAAACATAGTGTAACCAAAGCAGCTTAAGAAGATTATTGAAGAATTGTTGAAAGCCTGGGAAAAGGATTACCTGAAAATTTAGCTAATAGAAAACCTGAACACCATAATTTCTGATTTAAGGCAATGAAGAAGAAACATGCAAAATGGAATCTGGAAACCAGAACTTTATAAGAAACCAATGTCCTTAATCAACAATTAATCATCCAAGTTAAAAGGTTAAGGAACTGCAAAGAATCCACTTATAAAGAACAAAATAAACAATTCAACATTAATCAAAATAATAAAAACTAGATAAATACAGTGGAGGAAAGAGAGGAGCCAGAACAAGGAGGGTGTAGAAAACTTCTCCCAGTCCTTGCAATTGAAAGATAATCAGTATAATACAATGCAAGTTAAATCAAATGCAAAACAAGCATCTTTTATACCATTAAGATAATGAATAACAAAATGATTAAGTCAAGGAAGTAGACTCAAAATCTCAAAAACTGGAAAGCAGTAGAGCCAAAGAGGTCCATTTATTGCCTACAGCATTTCACATTATTGCAGTAAATACTAACATAGTTTTTTTCTCTGATGCAAATATCATTACATCTTTCAGATAAGAAGAAATCACTTTGGGGGTAGATAGGTGATTGAGAGCCAGGCCAAGAGATGGGAAGTCCCCAGTTCAAACCAGACCTCTGATTGCTAATGCCATCGATGGCACAAAGGTAGGACAAGGATAACACAGTGGGTTACAAAATAACGATCCAGAAAAATCTTAATTGGCTAAAATATAGGGTTTAATAATAAGATGTAATTCTGCAAAAGCTTGAGTTAAAAACAACAATCACCTTAAAAATGCTCAACATGAGAGGCGTTGGGTGAGTAATAGTTTTTGTCTGGAAAAATACATGTGGATTTCAGTGAACTGAAAGTTCAATGAATGCTTAGTGTGATATATCATTCCCAAAAGCTGTTATAATATAATCCTGATCGATATCAAGAGGCATGCAGGAACTAATACAGTGCTTGTTCAGTTCTGGGATCCATAGATTAAGGAAGAAATTGATAATTTGGTGATCCACCAAGAAGGCAATCAATGAGACTGGAATCCATGTCATAAAAAACTAAAGAAACTGGAGATGTTTAGCTCAGAAATTCATGAGGGATTTACTATCTCTCTTTATACATCCAAAGAGCTATCATGTGGAAGAAGAAAACCTACTCTTGACTACAGAAGAAAGGACAAGGTGCAATAGGTGGAAATTATAGAGACAAATTTAAACAATGTCAGGAAGAACTTACAATATTAGTGAGAACTATCCAGAAGTGGAATGAGTAGGCTACTTCAGCAAATTATGGGTGCCCTATTATTATTGGAAGTCTGCAGTAGTCATTAAACTTTTCCTCTTAATTTAAATACTATGGGGAAAAAGAAAACATTTGTATGTGTTAAATGGAAAAGGAAAAAAATATCATTTCTGAAACTGTGAACACTGGGCAACTTCAAGTACAGGATGAAGAACATTTATCAAGTATGGATTTTATTAAATCATCACTTAACCTTTCGATCTAAATTCTTCTAATTCTGTGTGTCGTTTGGTATTTTACTATATACACAATAATCAGATTGATTCTTCAGTTGTTCAAGAATATGAAAAGGTGTTTCTTTCTCTGCAAGTAGGACCTTACTAACTACAGACAGTTATTCTATGTCACATTCATTCTTTCTGATAAACTCGTGTGAGATCTAGACCCAAATATAAGATTGATGGTTAGAATTCAAGGATGTCCAGGGAAATGTTTTTAGTTTTTCTAATTACTTGCATTAAATTGAGTATATTTAAATGACCACCTATTCTGATTGTGACAAATCTGTAATGTTTTAACTGATAATCAGCAGGCATTTGAAAAGTTCTTTTCTCTCCTCCCTAATCTTTTTTTTTAAGTATATAAAATATTTTCTTAAACTAAGAGAGGTCATGGAAAGACCAAATTAATTTGTCCAAGTTTCACTGGAAAAAGTTCTATCTAAAGCAAAAGAGAATTGCACAAGCACATAACATTGTAGGTTATTAATACAGAGGTCAGGCAGTCCTTTGGCTGACGCTGTTCTTCTTTATGAACTGCTAAGAAGATAAGTAGCTTGAAAGGCTTCCTGGAAGATGTGAGACTTGATCTCGACCTCAAATACTGGCTAGAATTAGATAGAATCTGGATATTCAGAACGAACCATGAGGGGAAAGTGTATATGAACAATATAATTATAGAGATAATGTGAAATGTTTCTTTAGAATGATTCCTTGGTGAATCAAATCCTAGCAAGATAGAAAATGGACACAACTTTTACCTTGTTCCAAGACTACCAAAACTATCCACTTTACCTTTCCAAGCCTCAGTTATCTCATTTGTAAAGTCAATAGATTGGATTAGATCATCTCTAAAGTCCCTTCTGAGGTTTATTTTATATATTATCAGTGAGGTTTACTATAGGAGTGTTAATCAAGAATTAAACATTCAGCCTGAAAAGAAACAAACTTGGCCGTAGATCCCATCTAAAAAACTTATTCTATGAGGCATACCTTGTCCAGTTAATACAGTGTAATTTGCATTAAGATAAACAGTCAAAGAAAAAATTGTTAAGAGTCTGAGGCAAATCCAAGCATCACCTCTTACACTCTGTCTCCTTTGTAAGATTTTTATTGTATGTGTGATATGTTTCTTCTATCATGACATGAGAAAAATGGAAATATATATTACATGAAAGTGCTGGTATAACCAATATCAGATCATTTACCAATGGAGGGAGATAAAGGGGGAGATATTGTAGAAGATATTTCAATTCAAGTACAGTTTGGACTAATTAACCATCTAACTCTTAGATGCTATAGCAAAGTCTTAGATTATCTGAGACCAGGGCAGATTGCACAAATCCATGAATAACCTTTAAAAAGGTCCCACAGGGTGAGAGGCAGATGGGTGACTCCATAGCCATGCCTAGAGACAAGAGATCCTGGGTTCAAATATGACCTCAGACCCTTTATAGCTGTGTAACCCTGGAAAAACCAGAACCCCCATCGTCCTTTGTAGCCCCTACCCCTCTTCTGCCCAATACACAGTAGTGATTCTGAGAAGGAAAGTACGGATTTAAAAAAAAGTCAGACACAAACTAGGCAGCTTGCTTGCCTACTGGGTGAATTTGATCCTCTCTGCTCACAATCACACAGAAATGCAGCAGATCCAGATAAATCAAATAGATTGGCTTTGTTATTAATGTTATTAATTATTTTTTCTATGTGATATAGATAAAGAGAAGGACACACAGATGGACAAATAGACATAGATAGATGGTTGGTTGTAGTCCTTCATTCTTGAAGAGAACCCAAAAGACACTATGATGACAATATACAGTTTGCCTAACTATGGCTGATCAGGCTGTCACAACATGAGCACAGAGAATTCGGCAAGTCAGGTACAAACAGGACATTGGAGATGGACATGTCTACATTGGTGCATCTCCCATTACTTCTGAGCTATTGCCATTCTACTTTGTTCATAGGGCACATCACTTTCTTTGTTAAAAACAGGCTACTGTGCAGGGTCTCCCGTGTCTCACAATAAATCCCAGCGTTATTCAGAGAAACCTTGAGGAGATAGATGATAGATAGAGAGTCAATACAGACTAAAGTTCATTTTTTTAATCTGTAGTTTTAACATTTGTAGATAGATCAAGGACCCATGATTTTCTTCTGAGAACTCTCTCGGTTTAATGTAGATTGCAACATGTCTATTGCTCATAGACTTAGAGGGTTTCCTAAGAAATGGTCAGAGTCAAGAATTAAACTCAGCTGGTCTTGACTCCCATTCAACACTCTACCATGTTGCCTCTGGGGTTGAGAATAATTTCTGTTAAAGTGTTGTTATATTCTACTATCTATGGCGTTAACTTTTTATGTTGTTGAATGGGTGACATTTTTTCTTAGCACTCAGAGAAATATATAAATGGAGTCTTATTTCACTTATGGCTTCAAAAAGCAAGTAGTAAAAGCTTTTTACAAAATATCAGATTCCCCTAAAACCATTCAGAGAATTAACTGTATTGTCATAATACATTTTCTCATAGTGCAGTATAGAATATACTGGGTGTATTTTAAACTACCTCTCATAATACAGATTCCTTTTCTTAAATGTGAAATAGATCTGAAGAGTGGTAGTGACTTCAAATAACCAATAAAATGTATCAAAACAGCAATGTCTGAAGTAGGCTTTCTAGACACAATTTTCACCAGGAAGTAGTGAAATGAAAACTTACTCAATCTGACCTAAATAAATCATATTTAATGCTCAGAACCTTCCTAAGAGCCATAGGGGATAGTGATAAGGGAATAGACCTCTACTTTCATTGATACAGGAAACTCCCACTTGAAGAAATTCCCTCTAACACTGTGGATTGGCCCCTTCTTGACAACTACTATAGTTTCAGAGTTTCCTGTAGCACTGAGAAGATAAGTGACTTCCCAAGGTAAGGTAAGGCAAACCCAGGTCTTCTTATGAAGGTTAATTCTCTATCCACTATGTAATGGTAGAGAGCCTCTTGCTAAAGGATATACCAAGGGAAAAATAAAATGCTTTCATGATTTTTAGAGTTCCAGTTAAACTCCTAAAATGGAACCTTTAAAAAAAAAAAGATCATTAAGTTGTTGACAGTTTAGGCTTCTTTTGACTAGAAAAGGGACCTGACACTCATCATTAGAGTGTGGAAGCTATAAGAATTCTCACTAGTAAATTCAGATCAAAATGTTGGTAAAATTGCTTATATGTGAAAATTTTAAGTTTCTACAATAGTAAAAATGAAAAAAGGGGGGCTTCATTTCTCAATTCTTTGTTTATAACTTGGATAACTTAGTTCTTTTGTAAGCCTATACAGTTTCCAAAAGGTCCTATAACTCAAAAAAATATTTTTGATTGTCCTATACCCTAAAAAGTTTTAAAAACATTATATTTTACATTTATTTGAAACGTAAAAGCTTAGGTTAGTAAAAATTATAAATGATTTTGTTCTATAAATTATCTACTTTTAAATTTTCCTTCTTTTTTCTTTTCTTTTTTTAGGTTTAGACAAATCTCATTTCTAAAGCATTTATCTCCTTTTTTCTCCCGATGAGTTCAGAGTTTTTAGTCATATCTCGTTTCCATATTCAAAATATAATTATACATTTTACATATTTCTTTGCTAATGAATTTCACAGGGGAAAGGAAGGCAGAAGAAGAAATGGAAAGGGATTAATCATTCATGTAATAATAACAATTATATTCATTAACAATTTTTTTCACTTGCAATAATGTATCAGGCCCAGTACTAAGTACTTTTTTCAATTATTATTTTATTTGATGCTCATCACAACCATGGAAGGTAGGTGTTATAATTACTCCTCCCACCCCATTTTATAGATGAATAAATTATGCCAGACAGAGCTAAACTAATTTACCCAGAGTCACACAGACAGGAAATATCTGAGCTTGGATTTGAACTCAGACCCTCCTTATTCCAAAAACAGTGCTCTTTTTCCTTCCATGCCACCAGCTACCTCATACCTCATAAATATCATTTCTGATGGTGTGGATATGATTCATATGTCCAAGAGAAAACAATTTATATAAGATTAATACTAATGATGCTCTTATATATGGCACTCTAACATTGTTTTCAGGTTTTTTTATGTAGTTGCCTAAATATTGACGAGATTGCATTTCACAGGTCTGCCATGAGTACAAACAGAAGTATAACATGACAATATTCACATGAGTGTGTACTCTTTAAAGGAAACAGCAAAAAACAATTATTAGATCACATTGTAGTATCAGTTTAGGAACAAATTGAAATAACATCATGGATGGATGATTTTCAGTGGCCTTGTTTTTATTCCTCCCATGATGTTTTTGTAACTCTTATTTGGCTATCTGCTCTAGGGTTCTTAAAGCTCAAAATAAAGGATTTTAAAAAAATCCTTCAATTAACTTTTATAACATAAGAACTAACATAAATGAAATTAGTCATTTCATGAGGTTGAGCCAACACCATTTGGATATGCTAAATGTTGTTGGTGGATTGTCCCCTAATGAGACTACCAACTATTCTTTAATTAAATAAACTCATGAGGTGAGGAACAGAAGAGTCTACGTAGGCACAATCTACTAGATGATCTTTTAAAAAAGTTATTTTTATACCAGTGTTCATGTAATGCCATCCCCAAACACACACACACACATACACACACACACACACACACACACACACACACACACACACACACCCCTTTCTGATATTTCCTACCCATTCTTCAAAACTCAGGTCAGTAATGCCTCCTTTATGTATTGGCTCATGTTCACATCAGTCCATAGCAATCTCCATTATACTATGAACTCCTTGAAAGTAAATTCTCTGTCTTTTGTCTTCCTTTGTATCCCCATCACTAGCACTGTGTTTGGCAGAAAGTAGTGCCAATATAACAATTATATTCATTAACAATGACTCTGACTCTGTGTGACAATAAAAGGACCAAGAACATCACTGATGCAAAAATGTGTATTTCTTTTAAAGTGTTGGTAATATGCTCTAACTTTTCTCCATTGAACACTAATATAGACTCATTAATATTTATTAAAACATAAAGAATAGTTAAATATGCATCACTCCCATTAATGGCATTATCTCTAAATAGTATAGTAGTGATAGTAAGAAAAAAAGAAATTCTCACTCTCATAGCTATTATATTTGTTTTGTTTTTAACTGGTCAGTGGGCTGGCTCTTCTGGCCCCCAAACTTCCAGGGCTGTATTTTAATACTTCTCTATCTTGTTTCATTCTTATCTCTGTGCAATCTTCCCATATTACTTTCTTTTCTCTTCAAATCCCTTCTTGTCACCCATTATGTGATCTTTTCTATGTCTTTTTCAGTGGCCTTCTATAGCATGGACTCTGCTTTGAAGCTGTCCCACCTTTGGGGCACATCTTGACTTATCACTACTATCTTGCCCCCAAATCATATCATCTATCTCACAAGTATCACCCTCCACTACAGTGATCTGTTATCCAAAACTATTTCTTGAACCTCTGTCTACTATTTCTATCCTCTGAACAAAAATTCCTAATCCCTTAGCACATCTCACTTAGGTGTTAACAAGATTAGATGAATAAATTAATTTACATTAAGGTATAGATGACATATTCATTCTTTAACACTTCTGAGAATATCAGTTTGTTAACCCAAATAGAGCTATGCCTGATAGAGTTTAAGTAGTAGCAATGGGAAATTGAGGTTTGGGGAGAGAGGTAGTAGCTACCACCCTTTAAATTTTATCTCTTGGATTATTCTCTGATTTAAGACTGGCTTAGAATGAAGAAGAAAGTAGAGTTTCTGGTTTCTACATGCCAGAGGATCCCTCAAAATGTTTTATTATAGATAAGTTGGTCACTTCTCTACTTGTCTCCCATAAATTTTCCATCTTGGTTATTACACTTTAAAAAAGAAGAAAAAAGTCATACATTCTGTATCAAGTAGGAGTCGATTTCCACCCCACACCCCCACTATCATTAGAGGTCTTCAAGAGAAGATAAATAAGCATTATGTGGGTCAGGAGGAAGGAATAGAGAAAAGATTCTTCTTCAGAATAATGTAGATTAAATGGCTCAAGATCCCTTACAACTCTGCATTAAAATGTTCTAAGTCATCCTGGCAGTGGGGCCAACATCATTTTCCATTGTCCACAGTATGCAAAACATAGAACCTCTCTTTACAGTCATGTTCATGAACTACCTTTTCTCTTCCCATTCTCCCCACCATTTTTAGGAATAATTTTTCAAGTATGTTTAAATCAGTATAGTTGTATGATATCATTCTTTCTATACATGTACAGTAGATTACTAAAATAAAGTATAAATATAGATACTTTATGTTTTTCAACAAATATTTTGTAATTACAAAGGTTTTTTCAGCCATGAAGTTTTCTACTTCTTCATGATTATGTCATTTTAGAAGCAAGTATAAAATAATTTGAAAGCAAAGTATGACAAATTGAACTTGGCAAACACAAAAAGAAAACATAAAAAACCCAACCATCCTGGAAACTCTTTTGTGATTTGAGCTTTTTAAGTCCTTGAAACTTTGAGAATATCTGTCTTTATTAACTTTTGCTTTTTGCTGATGGTTTCTCTGGTTTTATTATAGCTCATAGCATTGTAAATTAATTTAACATGAAAGGATAAAAATGTTGCTTTTGAAATGTTTCTCATTAAATTATGGAAAAATATTACAATAAATAAAAGAAAGGAATGCCTCTGGTACCAGCTTCTGTTTGCTCAATTATTGCTGTACCAAAAGTGAATTATTGCACAGTTAACTTGGAGGCAATATTATTGCCATTATATTATAAAACAGATGAGTTGCAAACTTAAGAAAAAAGTACAGCATAGGTCCTTTGAAAGTGAAATCCCTTACTATATATACTCTGTTAGGATTACTGAACAATGTTAGATGTGGAGAGGACCATAAAGACCATCTAATGTACACACTATCTACCTACCTCCTTTTTTCAGATTAGGAAACTGATTAAAGGATTTATCCATAAATCATGCTGCTAGTAAAGGGCAGAACCAGAATTCTAATCATTGTCTTGAGTCTTAAATTCCAACGTAACTTCCACTATTACATTGCCTCAATGACAGTTTATTAGAGATCTTCCTTAAAATAGAACTCTCTATATAAATAGTTTATATGCAAATAACTATGAAGTAATAGTTGTTTATCCAATGTAGCTCCAACTTTAAATGTTGCAGAAATTTTGAGAGGCATGAAGCAATTAATTAAAGGTATTACAGAAGTTCCTAGAAATAGTTACAGTAGATTAAAAAAAAACATAGCCTCACAGAAAAGTGAATAAATCATTTCTTTGGGATGAACATAATGAGAAGGGAAATAATGGGGTTTCATGTCTATAGGAAGATGGTATAATGTAATCTTAAAAAGTTACAGGACCCAAATTTGATGGCTGACTGATATACACAACATGGCACATCACTTGGCCTGATCTTTGTGTACCTGGTAAATCAAATACTCTCTACAAGCCTCAATTTATTCATGTGTAAAATGATAATCATATATGTATTATGTCACAAAATTATAATGACAAAAGAGCTTCATAAACTCTATTCATTCATTAATGGAAATATGTCATTAAAAGAATCCAGAAAAGATCTCCTAAAGTCATCCCTTACTTATCTCGACCCAGAATTCCTTTTATAAGAATATAAGATTTAGAGTTAAAAGGCCCGAAAGAATAATTAATATTATTCCTTCAATTTACTGATGCAACTGAGATTCAGAGATTAAATGACTTTCCCAAGGTCATTCAGTATTTGAAGGTAGAATCTCTGACTCTGAAAACAGTGCATTTTCCACTATAATGCACAACTAGCCAAAAAAGAATATCTAAACTATGTCTAGCTGGTGCCAAAACAGATATTTTAAAAATGAAAAGTACAGTCTGTATCAAGCCAGCTGATTAATCTGAAAATCTCTCCTCTTCGAACTGACTGCATTGCTGAGTTGTCTGATTTTGTTGTTCAGATGTGTCTGAATTTGGAGTTTTCTTGACAAAGATACTGGAGTGATTGGCAATTTCCTTCTCCAGGCCACTTTACAGATGAGAAACTTAGTCAAATGGGTTTAAGGGATTTGCCCAAAATCACACATCTAGTGTCTAAGACCAATTTTGAACTCAGGAAGACTCGTCTTCCTGATTCCTAGCCCAGTTCTCTAACCACTGCACCAACTAGCTGCCCTCTGCAGCTTTGTTTGAAAAAAGGTTGTACCTAGCAATCTAAGATAATTAAAAAATTTAAACAATAGATAATTTAAACAAAACAAATTAGAAACTTCGTTACTCGACATAACAGAAATGAAGTGTTCTGGTTTACTTAAGACACTTTTATGAATGTGGGTTATTAATTTTTAAAAGAATTAAAATATTAAAAGAATTAGAAATATAAAATAAAATATAAGGTATACATTGTCTCTAAAACTGCAATAAAAATAAACAGTCTTTGTAGGACCTTAGAATCATTTACCTGAATATCAGTTATCAGAGCATAGTAAAGTAAGAAAAAGAATTACTAGGTTTGATGTCAGAAAATCTGAATTGAAATTGTCTTTGCCAATTACTAACTATGGTTACTTTGAGAGAGAGAGAGAGATTTTTTTTTAAACCCTTACTTTCCTTCTTGGAGTCAATACTGTGTATTGGCTCCAAGGCAGAAGAGTAGTAAGGGCTAGGCAATGGGGGTCAAGTGACTTGCCCAGGGTCACACAGCTGGGAAGATAGATCTTTTTTAACCCTGTTGGGGTTTGATTTCCTTATCTATTAAATGAATTAGTTGACCTTAGTTGACCTCTTGAATTCCTTTTCCTTCAGCCCCAAATCTTGTGATCCTAAGTTCTGATTGGACATTTCTAGTTGAAGGTATAGAAAAATCCAGTTTTTAAGTAGTTAATTTTCTACATGGTTTAGGTTAAATTTTTTTCTTATTGTTGAAATGTAATTATCTTTATATATATGTTCATTTGTTTTGATAAGTTTTGTACAAGTTTTATTCAGGAAATGAGATTTGGTATTGTGCAAAATACTCTTTCAACGCAAATGATATAATACCATGGGCAGAGTCTGTCAAGGGAGAAAATATTTGAGTCTGAGTTAAAATATCTTTGGATTTACAAGTACTTGTTCAATCAAAGAAGGTTATCTCTGAGCTCATTTGACTAATGGAGGTTTGTAGCTAAAGTAGAAGTTTTGAATTACTTAAAAAAAATTCACACTCTCAAAGCACAAATATGTGTAATCTCTTTCCATAATTTAAACAGAAGAAGCCTGTGGAGAAGTCGGTGAAAATCTCTCGGAAGCTGAACCAAATAGATTACATTTAGTAGAGAAACAATATCATTTGGTTATGAAGGAATTTCAAATTATTCATTTTGCTTCATGTAGCATTTATCATTGATTTAGTAATAGAGTTAATTTCTATTATTTTTAAATTGTATATTTTGTCTAAAACAGCAATGGAGGGTCCTCATTGTTAGATTTGCATATATATGGTTACATATTAAAGGTAGCCACATCATTAGTTCAATATTATCACTAACTGGCATACAGTGTCATTGATTAATACTACCTGTAGTTAAGAAAAATATAGTATTTATCTTATAGAGGAGATAGATTTGCAGTAAGAAAACCTACCGCCTGCTACTTAGCTCTGAGTAGACAGTCTTCCTTAGACTTTGGTTTATTTTTCAATTAAATAAGAGGTTGGACAATATCATTTAGGGGTCCATTTAGTTCTAGAGATAGGATCTTATAAATTTAGAAACCTCACTAGGATTTACTTCAAAAACTTCGGTTTTGGGTCATTTTAGTTGTTTCTGATTCTTCATGACCCCATTTGTTGTTTTCTTGATAAAGATATTGGTTTGCCATTTCCTTCTCTACATTATTTTACAAATGAGGAAACTGAGATAGACGAGGTTACATAACTTTCCCATGGTCACACAGCTAACAAATCTCTAAGACTGAATTTAAAGTCAGGTATTCCTGACATTAGTTCCTGCGTTCTATTCATTGCAACACCTGTTGGGATGGGGCATTATCTGGTTACTGCCTTCATCTCCACTTGATTTCTCCAAGTATTAACTAGAGTAATATTAGGATGATAAGGAATCATCAACAGTCAGAAATGAATTGAAATGGGACATATGTAGCTATTTTTCAGAAATTAATCTTTACACCAAATATGACTACAAGGTGGCTTGACGATAGTACATCCATTGGTCAGAGAAGAATGTCCATGAAATCATTTTATCTTTATATAATTAAAACATATATAGGATGTTCAGGGAGGACTACCTCCTTTGGTGTGAGAGCTGACTGAGTCTTGGCAGTCCTCATATGCTTCCATTTTTCTAGAGGATGTTCTGTCCCAAATAGAAATGGATTTCCTGCATCTCCCACTGACATCAAATTCTTCAAGGATAACCTTGGACGTGTTCTTAGCAGTTGTTTTCAGATTTTTAATGCTAGGTCCTATCATCTCAGAGGACTTCTGTTTTAATGCCATAGTATTCTTAAACTGTGTTAGACATTCCATCTACAGAATCGCCTGTAACAGCAATTAGAAGTTTATGGTGCACATAATGCAAAGCAGTCATTTTCCAAGTCAAGAAACTACACAGTCATTTATCAATTCAGTCTTGAATACGTCTTTGTACTCGTGATATTGTGACACCTTGATCATTAGGACACAGTGTCAGTCCTAGTCTGTTTCTTGTTTTAAAAGCAATATTCCTAAAGCATAAGCTTGATCATATTATTGAAAACAGGGAAATCATACATTTTGTTCAAAGGGATATTCCATTTAATTCTCTGAATAAGTATATCCTACTGGTTGTCCTAAAAATTTTAATAGCTTTTATATTTTGTCATGTCATAGATGATGTTATTCTGCATTATATTATATAATTTGTGTTGGGTTCTGTTCTATTACAGTATATCATATCAAGTTGTATAATTTAAAAACTAACAACAATAATGATAACATTTATATAATAACCTGCTATTTGCCCAGCAATATGCTAAGCCCTTTACAAATATTTCATTTCATTTGACCTTCCCAAAATCCTTGGTACTATTATAACCCTCATTTTATAGATGAGGACACCGAGGCAGAGGGAAAGAGACTCTCTCTGTGAAAACACCTACTATTGTGGCATTTCAGCACTTATTTGAAACTTGGGGTTGATATTTGCCTGGAGACATTAAGAAATTTAATAATTTGCTAAAAGTCATATAACCTGAGCTAGAGTCAGCCCTAGAATCATGATGTTCCATAGTCTGAGGTCTTCTCTCTAACAGTTTTGGGCATACCTGCCTCTCTGATTCATAATTACTGGGTTGGATCTTTCTATGTGAAGGAGAGGCATAGGTAATCATAAAGATAATTCAGGGCAGAAAATCACTCTCACTTTAACTATGTTAATGGAATATAAAATACTTGATTGGCTTTGGCTACTTAACATTTTGAATTGTTTTTGTTATAATTTTCACCTCCCAGTATAAGCACTTTCCTTAGCATTAGAATATGTATAAATTAATCAGTAAGATGATATGGGGGTTTGGTTTGAATTTACTTGGGTAATTACTTCTACACAGATGGAAATGTTGAAAGATTAGCTAGATAGACTTCTAACTAGCTTCTTATGACACGAAAACTGACAGTAAAGTTATGGTATCCACTGGTGTCATTGACAAATATAGGTATTAGACTGGAGAGAGAAAAGATAAGTTTAAAAAAAAAGAATAAGTTGGTGGAGTGGAAATAAGGAAGTGTAGATTATGGTAGAGGAAGAAACAGTTTGGCAAAGAAGGAGTTTTTCAATATCAAAAAATTGCTACTTTGGATTTTGATAGACCTTGTAAGCTAGAAGTTCAAGAATTGTTACCTCATTGATTGTAAAGGAAAAGATCCTCTAATAACAGAAAGGAAATACATAAACCTGAAAATTAATTTAATCAGCTTTAAATTCATAAACTTTTAATTCATTAATTTTTAATTTCATAAAACTTTAAAATTTTAAACATTTAATAGTGCTAACAGCTCTTAGTAACACTTGACTACCTTAGAAATTTTAACACACCACCTAATAATTGCTGATGGCATTGTGACCATAATATGTGAGTTATTTATCATAATACATTAAATGAATCAGGATAACTTAATGGATCTTGTTTCGATCTCTTTTGTACAATCATGTTCCAAAGAGGAAAATTAAAAATTGTGCAATTATATACTTTTAGTCCTCTAGCAAACTCAATTCACAATATTGTCACACAAAGCCACTAAATTAGTAACCTCTTTCTTCTGAAGACTGTTTTCCTGAAGCATATATAAAAGAAGGCATTAATGCCAAAAAATGTAGCAATGGGTTGTGTTAAAGAAATGGTAAATAGCATAGTATTTGCAGAAAATAAATTGGCCACAAAAATGTGGCACTGTTGATGATTTCAGTTTAAGAGTTTTGTACAAGATTAATTTTTAGAATCCTAAAAGTCTGACTCTCGAGTAATTGTTTTTTCCAGTTATTTTTTTTGAAGGTGAAAGTACCACAGTATTTGATTATTCAACAGGCTGAAGTGTACTTTGTTAAAATTCTAGAGAATATGCTATTTTCTAATTCAACCATAGGGAAGTACTTTTAAACAAAGGATATCAGGGGAGTGTTTGGGTTTTTTTTTTAATACATCCTTATGCTTTAGTAGAAGGGAAAGTATTCCAAAGAATTGGTTGAAATTGAGTAATTTGGGTTTGCTTATAAAGAAAAATGATTTTATAGTCTATTCAGAGAAAATAGTATAACGCAGGATTTTTTACACTGGTTTTTAGAAGACTTAACTTTGACCTATATTTTGCTAATATGATAGAGGTTAAGCTATACTGTGACTTGTGCTAAGTATATCTGGCAGTTTTGAAATTGGATTTTTTTGTGTTCATTTTACATTAAATCTCCCTAACACCTTACTGATTAATTTATACATATTGTCATTTTAAAGGGAGTGCTTAGCCTGGGAGGTGAGAATTAAAGCAAAAACAAATCAACATCTTAAACACCCAAAGCCTGCCACGATAAAGCATGTCAAAACATGTCAGATAGACAGCATATAAGTTCAAAGAGGCATCGCCTTCTCTAAAATCACAGCCATTTTGAAATAATGGCACCTGATACTGTCTGTCTCAAATGTATAGTCTCTGTATCCTGTCTTTGAGTTGTTATAGCACTCTGCAACATATGGATGTCGACATTTCTAAAGATTTGATGACTGACATCCTATTGGGAATTACTCGACTATCACAGCTCTGTCCCAGACGACCAGACCTGGAGCTGGTACAGTAGCATGAATTCTTTTCCCAATACTCTTAAGCAACTTCTCAGAATAAACCTTGAGGAAGATGGCACACCAGCACCTGCCATGCCTTCTGTTCCTATCAATTCTCCATTAACGCCTTGGAAAAACATGCCACAGAAGAATTTCAAGTTATCTTAAGGAGCAGAATCTTGGGTGAAACTTTTCCTAGAACATGAAATTGTAGAATATGGAAGGATGGTTAGAATGCTAAGAGACAACAAAATCAATAACAGGTCATGTTCATGAAGTGCTTTACAGTTTATATGAGATAAAAGAAAAGAGTAGAAGGGAGGCTGGCCACTCTAAGAGAAAGAATGTGTGGGTTCTAGTCTCAAATGAGATGATATTTGCAAAGCTTTTAGCTCAATGTCTGGCACATAGTAGGTACTATATATAATATAGGTATATATGTTATAATTATATAGGTATAGATATATATGTGTTAGCTAGCTAGCTAGCTAGTAGTAGAAGCAATAGTCATGGGGCTGCTAGATGGCTCAGTGGATTGAGAGCCAGTCCTAGAGACAGGGTTCAAAATTGACCTCAGTTACCAAGAGACAAGTCTCTTAAACCCCATTGCCTAGCTCTTACCACTCTTCTGCCTTGGAGCTAATACACAATATTAATCCTAAAATGGAAGGTAAAGATTTGAAAAAAGAAGAAGAATCAATAATCATCATCATCATCATTGTACTTTCCATCCTACTCATTATTTAATTAATATCTATTGTGACTTTGAACTAGTTACTTAACTATTTCTTGCTTATAAGAGGTATCAATACTTGTTATACTGGGAATTTCCTTTACATTAAATCTGTCTCAAAATGGTCTTCTTATTTCCCAATTTTTTTCCCCTCTATTCCTTTTGTCATGTTTTTTCCTCTGCCTGGTCACCATGCTCTGTCTCTGGTTTCTAAATGTAAGTTTACTTAAAATGTACTCACGCCCTACTCCATATCTTCTCACCTTGGACCTTGGATCACTCTACTGTCCTTCAGGAGATCATCTCTCTAGGAATTCACATCCTCAGCTAGCTTCTACAGTAATGAAAGGGAATGAAGCAAATTAGTTTAGCATTAAACTGGGTCTGGAATTTAGGGGGACTAAGGAGAGAGGAAGAATTTGCTAAAAACTAAATAAAAGAAGTAGTAATAATTGGATGAAAATAATAAATAAAGAGTCTTGGAAGAGATCGATTAATGCTTTAATTCTGGTCGCACTAACTATATAACATAATACTGTCTGTTTCTATGGTTTATCTGTAATGGGTAGAACCTATATTCTGAGAGCTCTTGTCCTGTAGTACAATGAACACTATTGGGCAACTAGAAGTTTAGTTTGAGGAGTGAAGAGGTTCTCCAAAAGAAGAAAAAGAAGAAAGGGTATTCATATCAAAGACTTTGTTTTTAAAGGAAAAAATTCTGTCCCTTCCTCTTCTCTGTCTCCATCCTCTTGGTGGTAAGAATGGAAAAGTTGCTCAAGCAAGTTGAAATCTAATTTGCTACCAGGGAGCCTTCTATTTGAGAGCTACTCTGGATTCTACTATATATGTTACCCTGACACTTCCAAATACATCTATAGGAGTAAACATGCTAAGTGAAATCGCAGTCTCTTAACAGGTTAAAAAATAACAATAAATTCCATTTGCATAGTGATTAACAATTTTTAAAGTGATTTCACAAATCAATCCTAAAAAATCTTCAGGGCTCTACTAAAGGTGCTAGGATGATTCATCCCCATTTTACAACTCAAGAAATGAACAAATCGAGTTTAAGTGACTCGTCTAAGATCACATAGCTCCAACACTAGAACTAAAGTCTTCCAACTTTATTCCAATATTCATTTCCTAAAGAAAAAAATTGCTTCATTGATGCATTTTGGTTTTAATATCACAATCACTTCCCATTAGTAATCACCAAACCTGACTTATAAAAAAAAAAAAGTTAAACTATTTAATGATTGGAGGTAGAAAAATATGTAGAAATCTATACCCATAAGCTAGTACTTCTCTTCAGTGAAAAATTGTACTCCAATGATAATAACCTGGAATTAGCAATTATGGTTGAATTATATCAGAATTATATGATTTTTAGTGCTGTCTTCATTTAGATTATGATAGTAATTGTATATATTTTTCTACCATTTTCTTTACTCTTTGAGTTCTGGCAAATCTTCCCTTGCTTCCCAACTCATTCATCATTCCTTATGGCATAATAGTAATCTATTACATTAATATACCAAACTTTCAGGTGATTCCCCAGTTAATGGGATTTATACTGTTCTTGATCATTTGTTACTTATTTTCTGTCATTGATCTCCTTGGGAAGTACCCCAAGTCAAAAGGTACAAACAGTTTAACTTTTCTCATTTCATTCCAAATTATTCACCAGAAATTTCACAATTCACAACACTACTAATGGTTTATTAGTGAGACTGATATCCCACAAGCCCTCCAATATCAATGCCTTCTCCTGCTCCATCTATTGAACCATTAAGGCATTGGCCTTAAGCTTCCTTTTGATAGCTTTCTAGTAGGAAAACTGACAACTTCTTAAAGCATATTAATATAGAATTAACCAAATCATAAATTATATCATTATATTCAGCTCTTCCAGGGGGTTAGTAACATTTATATTATTATTATATATTTACTTTTGTCACTGTTGTGTATATGTATATGTATACATATATATAGGGTTGATTCAGGTGAATTATAATTATTTTTCAGAAATGATATATTCTCAATATTTTTTACCCCAGAACTATTCTGACCTAATATAATATTATCAATATAGATATTGTTTTTATTTGTCTACTGTCTTTATTGATATTATTTGTGCTTTGTGTAGTAAATAAACTATGAAAAAGTTACAGATAGATATTCCTTTATAAAAGCACTCTAAAAAATGTTAATGTAATGGAGATAAAGATATCAAAGGGAAAGGGAATGAGAAAGTCATGTTATTTTATTAGTAAAGGCAACTCTGTCTATGATCCTCCACAATCACATCAGTAATTCTTGTATAATTTCGTCTTAGAGTTTCCTTGAGCACTGAGATATTAAGTGACTGAGCCTTGGTCACAAAAAGTATGTGACAACTTCATCCTCTATATACTATCCTGAATCTCATTTTTCCTTCCTTCCTTCTTTTCTTCCTTCCTTCCTTCATTTCCTTCTTCCTTCTTTCCTGTTCATCTTTGTGTATCTAATGTCCAAGACAAAAATATATTGTAAGCCACTAACAGCAACTGTATTGATTATACTGTTCTAAATTGAGCTAATGCATTTTTAGAAGTCTATGGAAAATTCAGATGTCCTTTTATTTCACTTTTAAATAAAGTACTACAGATAGATTCTACCCTTTCAACATAGGTCAAAACCTATAGATTATATAAGCGACTAAATCAAGAACAGGATTATGAAATATTTTGGTTTGGTTTTCACTTTGCTATTGCTTATTTGTATACTGTGGCGGTGATACTACCTTGATATTTCTTTATATTGATGTAAGACTACATGAAATATCGGTAGTGACAAAAACCCAATAAGTAACTTTGAAGACCCGTGCTCTAACTTTTATCCATTTTTAAATGCACATAAAAAACAAATGTTAACCATCCCCAGGAGAACCCCCTTTATTTCCCTATTCCTTTTAACTTCTTCCTTCAGAGAGAATGTATACTACCATGGACAGATTAATGTGGCCCTTCAAGAGGCCACACAGAAAAACAGTGTTCTGGGCTAACACGTTGTAGTGTGATGTTGTAATTACTCACCAAGTGAACATTAATCAGTACTCGATTACAATGGAATTACCTGTTACATTCACATTAATAGCAAATGAGCTCCCCCTGATTGATGTTGTTGTAATGAATACAAAAGGAACTAATAATGATCTGGCACTCATTGTGAGGCATAGTCATTAAGGGCATACCATCAAAAGCTTAGTAATGCTTTACAATAAACGAGCATTAATTAAATAAAATCACAATGGAATTCCTATTGCATTACTTATATCCACATTACAAAGAAATTATTCGCTTGGGATTAATGTTATCACAATGGATTCTCAAGAAATTAATAATGATTATCCACTTTAAAACATTTTAGAGAAAAACTTTTGTTTTTATTTACTCAATGATAATGACAACAAAGAAAAAAGATTAAGAAAGATCGTGTACCATATTACTCTAAGAGTAGAGAATAAGATCGGGTTTTACACTATGTAATATATATTAATTCAAAACATTTTCACTGTAAACATAACCTTTATAGTCAACATTTACATCTTGCTTCAAATGGAAAACTCGATGGGCCATCTAAATTTTCCAAGTAATATTGACTTCATTTGGACAAAAAAAAAAAGAGAAAAAACTATCTTACTTCTAAAATATCTCCTTGTGAATATTGAGCAAAATGTTAAGAAGCATCTTAGAGCTGAAAAGAGAAGCAGAGTCAGACTCTTCATAAACAATTTCTAAAGTGTAATTGAGCATAGACACATCAAGGTGTATAAAAAGTCAGCCTCTTACTAAAGGAGCTTTCGATCTAAAAGAATATTCAGTTTGAAAATTGCTATAGCAACGATTCCATGTCGGAAAGTAAGCAGTTACATGACTTTTGTGATCAGATTCTATTCCTTATAATGTTACTTGAAAGCATGGCACAGTAAATGTCCCTTGTACCATCATGTATATGTACTATTTTATGTGCATGTGTATACATACTCCTTTGCATATATAAATATGTATTATATGTTTTAATCTACAGGCATATATTATATTCCCAGTGATTAATAAATGGTTGCTAATTAATTCCAGATTCTAGCCCCACTCAATGCCCCACTATTAGTATTTTTCACTTGAAATTATCTTCCATTGTCAGTGTGTGTGTGTTTGAGGGTGAGAGAGAGAGAATATATAGACACTTGCATGTTGTCTCCCTCATTAAAATGAGAATTTCTTTTCTTTGTATTCCCAGAACTTAGCATAGTAACTCATCATAGTAAGTGCTTAATAAATATTTGTTGCCTGACTGATTCAATTGTCCAAATATGTGTATGTGGTTTTTATTATTGCTTGATTCAGACTTTGATTTCATCCAGTATCAGGAATTCAAACCTTGGAAACTCCCATCAATGCAGCTGAATAACTCTTCTATAACTTAGAGAAATAATACATACATACATATATATATGCCAAGATTTATATAAGCCAAGGGCACCAAGAGGTGCAACAACTTTACTTTAGTCACACAATCAGCATATTTCAAATATCATGCTTGAATCCAGGTAGGTCACCATAAATCTGGGATTGATTTTCTACTTTACTATACTGCCTTTCATATTTATAGAGACAAACAGACACATATTATTTTCACAAGCATGTGCAGTACAATTCTTGGTGGCAGACCATGTCAGTGGGGAACATTATCAGAGTAACTAAATCAAAGATCTTTCAAAGTAAATATAAATTCTCTGTATTTACTAATATTTAGTAATCAAGTAATGATGCCATCCATAACTAGAAAATTAGTAGTTTATACATATATAGACACTTCAACTCTTAAGATGATGATTTGCTTAAATGATAAGGATTTTTAATATATCAGAATGATTTTTTGTCGACTGTGGCAAAATGATAAATTGTTGTATTTTTTTGTCTCTGGAACTAACTGCTAGTATGCTGTTGTGGGTTTTTTTAATCAGCTTTTCTGTTTTATTGAATACCCTTCCTAATGGCAATTGTCAGCCTAATTGATAACCACTGTATCAATATATTAATTGTATTACTCTGTTTATATAATAAAATGAAAGAATTTATCCAAAGTAGTGGAAGCAATTATAAAGTGGCCATATAACCCTTTTCTTTTTAATCTATGGATAATATATAAACCAAGGTAAATTCAATTTATTTCAGTATTTCAAAGTTATAATTTTTGTACTTTCTGTACTTTTGTACAACTTAATAGTTGCTCTTTATGAGTTACTGTGGTTGAAAAATTCTTTGCCCTGCCATTGACTAAAGTTGGACCTCTATTGGCTTATCTAGCTCAGTATTCAGACAACAGACACAGAGGTGGACCCATTACTTGAAACTTTTCCAGCTTGTTAGGGCTTGTCAGAGTTTGCTTTCTGTCGATATGACCTTTATGAACTCAGAATCACCTTCACGCCTTGGCATAGCATCCCCTTTGATGAAAAAATTATTATATAACTTAAGAGAAATCAGGAGCTGATAGAATTTAGTAGCAAAAAATTATAGTAATGCATAAGATTTTGCTCTTATTAACTTCATTATTCCATCTTAAAGATACATAAATGTCCAATCCAATAAATATATATTAAGTATACTCAGCTATGTTAAGCTGATACAATTATGTTAATGATACAGATATGTTAAGGTGATACAATTGATAAACAATAAAATAGTCCCTGCCCTCAAGGAACTTACAGTCCAAAGAGAGAGACAACAAAAGGAAGTATTAAAGGTGGGGGTGGAGGATGGACATGGGGTATGGGATATACCCAAGAGGTACTTAGCACAGTAACATCTTGTTTTGTGGAGCAGAAACTATCCAGATAGCAGATGAAAGTGGAGTGATTGGAAAGTTCAGTTTTTGCCCCCTATAAAAGCAAGCATTGGGATGCATTTGGTTCTCCACCATCCAAATAGAGAGGAAAGGAGACCAAGGGAAATGGTGTCACTCAAGACCTCACATAATGGTGAGTTTATCGTGGGAGGAGAATTTTGTTTTCAGGAGTTGAAACCAGGCAAGGTAGCACATGCCAAGCAGAGCCATCCCAGAATTCATTTTCTGCACTCTGGAAAGGACAGTGCCCTCAAGCCCTCCAGACAGAGGAAGGTGAGATCAAAGGGGAATGTTAAATGTAGGCAGCAAATTATCTATGCCTGCCATACATTAAGCAGTGACTTAGATTTTAAAAACATGTATGTGTACCTCTATATCTAACTTAGCTACATCATTCTTTTTAGGGAGTAGTCAAATGAATGGTTAGTCTATGAAGTGATGGAGACTGGTGGTTACTCCATATGTTGCAGTGAATTCATTCAACATGATTTATGTAGGATATTTTCCTATAATTATAAAAATGAACATGGACTAACAGTCAGTATTTTAACTAAAGTGTAAAGGTGTTTCACTTTAGAATTAGAAATGCCTTGCAATGAGTCCTGGATTTACTTTCTCATGAGGCAGGCACATTTTATTATTATTTTAGTGTTCCACATGATATGTTACAGTATCAAAGGAAAGCTCTAAAATGCATACTCAAAATCCTGAAGTGCCTTTCCTTCCTTCCTTCCAAAAAATATGGCACCAGACTCAGTACAGCTTTTGGAGTTAATAATATTCAAGAACAAACCCAGCAGTTGTACTTGCCTGATTTAGCTCCTGCTGTGATTATTTTTTTTATTAACTTTGCAATTATATTGTACAGCTAAACTCAGTGTATTTCAAGCTGTGACTTTTTTCCAGCTATCTCAATAGCTCATAGATGACTTCAAATGTTCAACAGCAATGAATGGAGCTAGTCTAGAAATCTTGTCTGCAGTACAAATTTTGTATGCAAACCAGCACTTCCAGAAGCTCATTTTTAACCAATTGAGATGGGGGAAAGTGGGGGAGAGACAAAATACTGAACTGAAATTTAAAACAGCCATGGCATAAGCCAAATCTACTTCTGTTATCATCCACAATTTATTGAACTTCAGTGAACACAGAAATATACTTTAAGACATCAAAAATCTATGATTACATTACAGTGATTCTACCCATAGCAGGGAGCAGCCATATCGAAGAACTTAAACAGAAAAAAAAATGTCAAGACAAAATATCTGCTTTTTTATATTTTCATAACCCAAATTATTATTACCAGAAATTACTCTACCATATCATCCCTTTTATTCTCCTTGTTGTTTAAAAATGTCTTTTGTATAGACAGATGATAGATGAGTAGACAGATACATTCTATACTTATATATCCAGTGTATTTGCATGTATATGCATATGCACATGTTTATACATGCACACACACACATACACACAAAGACCAGGTGATAATCAACTGAATTGGAAACTTAAATAAAGTGATATTTCAGAAAGACCATGAAGCTAGAAAGGGAGAATTTTTGTAAATAAACTTGAAGTGAAAATTATCTTTTTCATAAAGAATGGCTTAGGATCCAGTATGTAGAGAAATAGCAAAGCTTGCTCAAATCCACTGAAGGGCAGGTCAATTGGCATACTAAGGAAACTGAACCAACATTTCCATCCATGTCTTAGGTGAAAGAATTCATGACATAGTCATCGTATTTATAGATTTGAAGGATATCCAACCTGTTGGTTAGCAGAATCAAGATCTACAAAATATCAGTCATAATTAATTTAATATCATAAATTGGTATTAATTGTCTAAATGTATGATCTCATGCTCTGCAGATTGCTAGACAATAATTGTTGTGAAAAAAGTAATTTTAGTGACCTTCAAGCTCAGTAGACTGTAACACTGTCTTTCAGAGTATGGACCAGGATGCACTAACATACTGTTAGATTCACTAAGTAATACAAAAAGTATTGGATTTTATGTTACTGCAAATAAGAAAATGCATAAAATAAGAAAATAGTTATTAATGTTAATTTTATTTGCCAATTGTACAGAGTGATATGTAGTCTTTGTAAAATAAATAAAAATTACCTGTCATGTATACACACAAACCTCAAAAATATATCAAAATTTAAGTTTACAAAGAAATAAACAAAAATGGCTGCTTTTTTAAGAGAAAATTTCATATACAGTAGAAGCCTGAGTCTCTGGTATGTCTAACTTGAATGTTAAGGATATCATTATTACTTATGGGAAAGAATACTGTGTCACAAGAAAAAAAAAAAGTAGTGAACCACTATAGATTCAACTTGAATCAACAGTATAGTCAAAAAAGGTAATGAAAGTTTGGAAAATATGAGAAGCATAGTGTACATAAGAAGGGAAGAGTTAGTCCCAAGAATCATGAAGAGATAGGCAGAGAAAATTTAAAACAAGCCCCTGGGATCATCTATTTATTATCAATGGACTTGAGAAGACATGAAATTCTAAATAATTGAGTCAGGATAGCTTTGTAACTTAACCCCTGACAAGGACCTGAAGTATAGGAATGGAGGAGAGTCATGATACTTTCAGGTTAACAAAAAAATTTAAAGTTAAAAATGAATAATTTTGATTATATTTGTGTATATATACATATAGAGCATATTATATATATACATATATATATATATAGCATATTGTAAGAGCTTTGTCCTTTTTTTGGTTATTAACTAGTACCTCCTTTTTATAATTTTACTTAAGTTAAACCACAAACAAATCAACAAACATCAACACTGGCCTAGAAATTAGAAATCCTGAGTCCTAAATCCATCAGTCTATTAAACATTATAGATCTCTAAAAATCCAAGTAATCCAGTAACTTTTTCATTTTTTTTTCCTGCATGAGTGCAGAAGGAGCTTCTATAATGAAAAAAAAAGACCTCCCACATATAAAAAGAAAATGGCAACTCACAGTGTATTTTTCAAAAATTAAAGGTTATGAGCAGTCTGATTCAGAGACAGTAGGGAAATCCCTTAATATAAAAGCTTATTCAACAAACCAAACTCAAGCTGAATAAACAAGATTGTATAGCACTTAAGTGAAAATGAAGATGCTGATTTGGATACAAGAGGATGAATTTTAAGTTAGCATACCATAAGTAGGGCAATAAAAATAGTATTTTTAAAAAATATAATCTTTGGGTTGTACCTATAAAACTCAGAACTGAGCCCTAAGCAGCATTTCTTTTTTATTCTCCCACTATTAGAGTATAAGATTTAATAACTCAAAACAAAGAAAGAAAGAAGCAACTAGTCCTACTCAGTCTAGAAAAGATAAATTAATGCTTTAATTCTCAAATTATTTTTCCTAAATATTACTTGTATGCTCAAACCAAATTCTATAATGTTCTTTTCTTTAATCTGGGCAGAATTTAAAGTCTGGTAATTTACTTCCTAATTATTGAATTTTCCATTTGGTAAGAGTCATAGACCTGTCTGCCCTAAGCTTAATAACCAGTCTTTAGTATCCTTTGGTAAATTCATATGGTCTTGTTTAGAAATATCCTTCATATATTTAAATTCTCCATTTCTTGGAAGAACTTCTGCTTGTAATTTATGTGTTTCTATTGTTAATTCCATAATAATTTGTGAAAGATCCCTCATAGTTCTGAGATTCCTTGATTACGAATGTAATCTATGAGGCAAAGAGGTCCTAATCCTAGGGACTTGTTTTGCTTGGCCACAAAGGACACACCTAAAATTTTGGTAGAAATTAATTATGTCTAGATTTCAACTCAATGTAACTTCTTAGCCATTAGAATTGTCCAAAAGTAGAGTGAGCTGCCATGTGGGGACAATGAGTTCCCTACCATTAGAAGTTGTCAAACAGAGTCAGGATTGTTAATTTTTAGGAAATTTCTAGAACCTAAAGGGCAGAAAGATAGATAAAAAACTCTACCATCGTAGCATTCCAAAATCTACCCCTTTGTGACCACCCTCAGAGATTCACCAATTCAATCAAACTTTTATTAACTAAAAGTTGTGGACAAGTTCATATTATTGGAAATATCAAATACATTCTAATATAATGAATATTCATTAAGTACCTCATTATGCCAAGCACTCTGCTAAGCCCTGGGAATATAATTATTTTAAAAGAAGTCAGCCCCTGCCTCAAGGAGTTTACAGTCCAAAGTTGGAGATTAACAAACTAAGGCAGGAAAACGAGTAAGCTAGGATAGCAGAGGCTATGGGAGCATCTTGTTCCATGGAGTTGAAAGTAGATAGGAGTGCAGATGCAAAGTGGAGTGTAAATAAAACAATCAGTCAAGGAGTTTGCATTGGATAGTAAGGTTATAAAATTTATTAAAATATATAAATAAAATATAATAGTTATTTCAAGAGTAAGAAGCACTATTGATTAGTAAGATTAGAGATTAGTCTCATACAATTTGACACCTGAGCCTTCCTGAAATGCTTTTAAGTCCAGCTTTACCACATGATGTTTATGCATATTCAAATTTACTGACTTTATAAACCTTATGCAGTCAATGAGAAATCATTTTGGAAAAATGAGACAGCTTAGCATTGAAGATCAAGGACTGTGGAAGAAGCAGATCTTGAACTCAGGAACTCCACGTCATGTCTCAAAAGTCAGCCCTCTATCCACTATCCCACAAAGCTTCCCATCTGCATTTGGTAGATGGTGAATCTGAGCCTCATAGAAATGTGACTTGACCAAGGTTCTACCATTAATAAATGGCATATTCTAAATTGAACCAACTTGATTGGCTCTAATCCAGAATCCTTTCTGGCACATTACAACTAGTTTTAGCTTTGTAGATCTATTTATAATAATTTTTCTATTTTTAAAAGCTGTCTTTATCTAATAACAGTCAATCATTTACAGGAAAATAACAGATTATATATTTTTTCATTGTAGATTGAGGTAGAAAGCTTTTTTGCAGTCTTGTTCTGCTACTAAATAGCAATTATCTTTCAACTCCTTTTCTTTTGATCCTCCTTCCACATCTCCCACCCCCATTTCAAATATCCTTATTAACCTGTCTTTCTTATTTTTATTTTTTCAAGATTACATGTTATTACAATTTTAATATTCATTTTCTGACATTTGGCAATCCATATTGTCTCCTTCCCCTTATCTTTCCCCCTCCCCAAGAAGGCAGGTAAAATGATATGTCATATATGTATGATCATTTAGTACATATGTCCATGCTTATCATGTGAAAGAAGATGTATATTGCTTCCACTAGAGAAAAATTCATGCAGTAAATAAAAAAGAAGAATGATATGTTTCGGTTTATACTTGAACTCTATTCCTTTTTCCTCATGAGCCACTTGAAGTTGTTCTAGATTCATGCCTTGTTAAAAATAGTTCAATTTAAACAAACATGGTGGCACCTTCCAGTAGGTGATGGAGAGATGTATAGTGAATAAAATGATGGAGAGATGCATGATTTTACCAGCTCTACCACAGTACCCACATCTTTCCTGTCTTCCCCGTCCCCTCTTAAGTTCAACCTATAGCTTTGTTGCTATTCATTGCCTATCGTTTTTTAAAATTTCTACCCATATAAAATAAAATGTGAAAAATATTTAAAAATAGTTCAATTATTCACAGTTGATCATCATACTTTTTTGTTACTGTTTGTAATGTTCTCCTAGTTTTACTCATTTCACTCTGCATCACTTCATATAAGTCTTTCCAGAATTTTTGTGATCATCTCGTTTGACATTTCATATGGCACAATAACATGCCATTACAAGCATGTAGCACAGCTTGTTCAGCCATCCCCCCATATTAACCCATCTAAAGAAAAAAGGAGATAAGCTCCAAAACTCAAAATTACTTATGAAGAACAAAAGAATCATTGTGCTTAATATCTTCTTGCTACCTCTACCAAACTGAAGTGTCTTTTACTTAATTAATCATTGTCAAAAGAATAAGTTAGTTCACACATCCAAATCTTACCGACTTGGAATTGAATTGACTGTCCTCTCTCTGGGTACTATTTTTCTACTTTTCTCTTAAGCCCACTACTATCCTATGATTCATTTACCAACTCTCATCAATTCAATAGAATTAATGAAAAATCTCTGAGAATTGATAACAGATTGCTGGAGATAGTCTTCCATGAATTTCAGGGGTGTCATTGTACAAAAAGGCAGCACCTCACATTATGCTCTCAACTAGAGGATTTTACCTTCCCAATCATTCATTTTAGGGACTTGGGTAACATATCTTCATGATATGACATAGGAATAGTACCACAGACTTTGACAATACCAGCCATAAAATTTCTCAGAATATATAGTACAGTAATTGGGAAATTGATTCTATTGCCATTCTGGGCATAGGGTTTGGGTTCAAGGCATTTGCCTATGTCCCAAATGACTGTCTAGAGTGAAGGACAGGGAAAGAGAAAAAGGAATATTATATCTGAACACATTAAATTGTTGAAATTTAAATCATATTACCATTGTCTTACCAATATGTGCTCTAGTCAAACTAATCTACTTTCCTTTCATGGAATGTATTTTGTGCCTTCCCTCCTCCAAGAATACTAAGACTTCTAAGTCTTCTAGTTGCATTTGCTCCATGCAATTTCTCATATTGCCCCCCCCTTTTTTAGAATACTCTCTTCTCATATTCTTTGTTTATTAAATTATCATTCATCCTTTAAATCTCAACTTTAAAACCCTGTTGCAGGGTGGGCCAGCCTCCCACAGGGGATGGGATCTTGGAGGTGGAACAATGTCGTCAGAATGATGAATGGGACACAGCTTTCATATTCAACCCACAACACAGATTTAATAGGAAAAACTGCCCTGCCTTGGCTGATATTTTAGAAGCTCTTTTTGTAGTGGCAAAGAATTGGATCTTGAGGGACTGTCCATCAGTTGAGAAATGGCTGAACAAGCTGTGGTATATGGTTGTAATGGAAAATTATTGTCCCATAAAAAATGAAGAACAGGATGGGTTCAGAAAAACCTGGATTTACATAAACTGATGCACACTATAGTGAGCAAAATCAAGAGAACAATGCACATAGTAACAGAAATACTGTATGATAATCAACTATAAAAAGACTACACTATTATCTGCAAAACATATCAAAGTGCAACATCCTTCACTTTATTTCCCTCATAAGTTTTTTATTGTACATGTGTATCTTAAGTTACCAAGTGGAGAATATGGAAATACGTATTGCACAAAATCACTGGTATCAAACTATTTACCCCCTCATGGAGAGAGGGAAGGAGGGAAGAAGGGAGAGAATTTGAATCGCAAAATGTCAGAAAACAATTATAAAAAAATTATTTCTACCTGTAATTGAAAAAAAATAAAATTCAATTTATTAAAAAAGTATAATTGCATTTGATGCCCCAGGTGAAATAGCCCTATAATAGTAAATCTGAAATAGCAGAATCAAAGCTTCTGAGAGAAGATTATTTCCTTGGCTGTTGTGCTCATTCAACAAAGGATCTATGTAAAAAGGTTTTCAGAAATATCATATACTCTCTAATACTCTGCTTTTATGTATCCCATTCGCTTCATTTAGGCTCTGTAAATCTGAAGGATCAGTAATTCTACTTATTAAATATTAATTATTCAAATGTCTCTGATTTTCCTTGAAAATCTTCACAAGGTAATGAGGAACAACCTAGAGTAAGACTGAGGAATTTCTAGACTTAGATCTAAATTTTAATTGTCCCAAAAGGCAATACAAATAGCTAAAATATATGGCATTATTAAATACTAATTAAATACTTCTAAATATTTGTTATAATACTACGACATGAAACTCTAGCAGTCTCCTTCTCTCTCTCACATATCCTCCCCCAACCAGCCTCCAAGTAGTATGCATGTTTATTCACATATGTCCCTTGCCATGTTCTCTCAACAAATGTGTACCAGAAGAATTATTACCAGAGGAAGAAACCATATTCAGGACTCCAAAGTCAGCCTTTTATTTTTACTACCTGGCATTGCCTTTCATGCAATTTTGGAGATGAAGGCAGTGCTCTTCTCCCCCTTTCTCCCTTTCCTTGTGTGTTATTCTATCTTCTATATCTCATCCTTTGGTCTCATATTTTATTCTGTATTTCATCATTTCTTTGCTTTTTTCTCTCTACCTTTCTTGTTGTATGTATGCATGTATCTATCTGCTGTGACTCCCTCTTCCATTCACTTCATTGTTCTTTGTCTAATTCTCCCATCCACCTCATTCTCTTCATATGTCATAATATAAAACTGATAGCCATGTATCCTTGTAGCTAGAGCACCCTCATTCTTTTAGCTCCCTTAAAGCTACATTAGGTTTAAGCATACTTTGGGTAAGCCTCTATCTAAAACCACAGCTCATGGATCCCCCAATCTTATCATCACAAATGGTTCTCTTTTATCAGACCAATCAGATAATTAATTAAATTATAGGAGAAGTATAGGGCCTATGATTTCATCCTACATATGTAAACTTTCTCTAACAACACAGATTGGCACCTTCTTTATAACTTTTAGGGTAACTCTTAGTGACCTATAGTACTGATGGGGGGATGTAACTTGCCCAGGGCCACACAGCCAGTGTATATCAGAGGCAAGATCTGAACCCAGCTCTTCCAGGCTCAGAGGCCAGCCCCCTCTATACTATACCACACTGCCTCTAGTAAATCAAGATTAATTCTATAAATAGTCCAATGTAGCCACAAGACTTCCATCTACTTCACCACTGATGAGGACAGAGACATACATAAAGCCTATATGAGAAAGACATAGAATCTGAATGCAGATTGAAGATTCTTCACTTTATTTCCTACTTGAATTTTTCTCTAGTTAGGCAAAATGTGTCTTGTTTTACAACATGATAAGCATGGAAATGTATATTGTATGATAGTGCTTGTACAACTTTTATCATTTTACCTGCCTTCTTGGGGAGCTGAAGGTAAAGGAAAGAGGATGATGGCAGAAAATGAGTATCAAAAATTGTGTTGACACATAATCTGGAAAAAATTTTAATTAAAAAAAAAGACTATGTAGATTTAGAATATGTGTGCATATGAAATACAGACCTTATGTGCAAGAGGGAGCCCATGAAGCCAAGATAACCTATACTGGAAGAGCTACATTCCTACTGCAATCTCTCATGTCCCTCAATGCAACTACCATTGCTGTTGCTGCCATTATGTGTCATCTATTGGCTTTCTATGTCTTGGCCATATACTGGTCCTCAGATGCTTTTCATTCCACTAATTCTCAGCTGTGTTGCCCTCAGCATCCATCATCTGGATCTCCTTTGAACTGCAACTGGTATACAGTCTATCTTCAGCTCAGGGAGCTAATAGCTTTAGGGAGTCTTTCAACTTTTTGGTGAATCAGGACTATAGCCACAACTGGCCCGACAACATATGTCTACACTATCTTTTAGACCCTCCTTTTTTTTTTTGCCTTCAGTTACTTCTCTCTGAACTAAGACTAGTATTTGCTTTGGGTGCATAATCCCTTCTCCCTCTTATTATGCTCCTTGTGACTAGCCTAGATCCTTACAGATCACCCAGATCTTCACTTAGGAAAACCAAAGGGATAGATGGAACACACAGAATCTTCTGTTCTGTCTTTCCACAAGCACCAAAATTGCTGCTTTCCCTCGCTAGAATTTGCTTAATTTACCAAAGGTATGTGTCATCTGCTCATTTACAAATCATATAAAGTAAGTTTATGCGAGTTTGTGTGTGTGTGTGTTGGCGTAGCCTTATATTGGCTTTTATTCTATTCATCCATGGTCCTTAATAGAAAAAAAAAGTTTCCTATCTTTTATATAGTCAGAGTGGATGTTGTATGGACCAAAAACCATCTGACTAGAAATCACAAAAGCAAGAAGCTAGTTTCAGTTCTGTCATGAACTCACTCTGCTGCCTTTCCCAAGAAATTTAGCTCCTCCAAAGTTGAGTTTCAACATCTTTGAAATAAAAAACGTTGAACTAGATATTAAGATTCCTTCTAAATCTAGTATACTGTAAGTCAAGGAAGATAGACTCTGCCAACTGCCTCCTTTTTCTTTTAAAGGATATATCAATGTGCTAGATTATTCCTGATGTTGTAGAGGGACTAGCTTTTTAAGAACAGAATTAGTAGTTAGTCCATCTGCAAGGTATAGTTTAAAGATGATAAAAATATAGCTCTACTTCGAATTGAGGTCATTATTGGACTCATTTAGTCTAAAGAGAGTGGCATGTTGTTTTTCTTCAGGTTTTTTTCCTGTCTTTATATACATTTTAAGAATAAACTCTCTTCCCTGATCTGCATTGTTTTATTCTTTCACAGGACTATTTTTGAAAAGGTAGCTAGTTTAGTGCCTTTAAAGCATGCCTTAATTCAAATAACAAAGCACAGCTTGACAGGTCTTTCTTTTTTTTCTTTTTTTTTTTTTTGCCTTTTGTCTTAAGAAGAATAGGAATAGAAGAGTATAGAGTCTCCTCAAGAATTTTTTAAAAAATAAACAGACCCTGAGGAGAGATCCTAAGATATCTTGTCCTAAGGCTTCTATGCATGTCCCCAGCAATTGATTTGTCCAGGGCATATCTCTATTATAATGAAGATGGGTAGGGGAGATTTCTACTCTATATTTAAGCAATTGTTCTTTGGTGGATTTTTAGTTTTCAAATTAAACAAAGGGTTTTTAGTTTCTTCTCTGGTACCAAGATTGGTCATTGCTGCTACCCTGAACTCAACTGCCTTTTAGTTTCCTATTCATTTATACCATAGGTAACTATAACTCATACTGCCACCATGCCAGATTCAAATGTAACTGAGAAATGTTGAACATTTTTTAAAAAATAGAATAAAAGATAGATTGTAGTTTTCTAAGTCAATCCGAAGCCCCACCGGGATCCATTTCCTTTTGAGTCTGTTACCACTGATTTATATTATCCTAGATAATTCTGTATGTTGTTCTCCTGACTCTATTCACTTCACTTTGCATTATATGAAACAAGTCTTCCTGTGTTTCTCTTCCTCCCAGTCATCATTTCTTATGAAACATTTCATTAACATACTATGATTTGTTCACTCATTCTCTTAATTACTGTACTGTCTTCGTTTTCAGGGGTTTTTTTCTCACACACACAAATACTGCTATGAATATGTTAGTATATATGCATGCTTTCTTTCTGTCATTGAAATATTTAAGTATACCCAATGTAAAAATTAAATTAGTCTCTAGCAATAAAAAATTATATTTTTATTGAGGTTTATTAAGGATTATTAGAAATCAAGGAATAAAGAAAATACAAAATCAGAAAACATGTGCCCATGACTGATTAGCCAATGCTTAGCTTACTTACTACATCATTGCAATGGGAGAGCAGAGCATAGAAGAGCATTAAAAAAAAAAGGCGAGGTAGGCGTTACTGCCAGTTTAAATACTAATTGTGATCTCACCCAGGTAGAGACTCAGGTGAGATTATAGGGAATTCTGGGAAATACCAAGGACTTCTGGGGATTGAAGTCTAGGGTTCAAATCTCCATTTTTACACCAATACATGGAGGAAAAAGTATGAACATTTAGAGGCAGATCACCTTTAATACACCACTCAAACCCAGTGGGTTACAAATTACTGAGTTCATCAAAACCAGTTTGTCTGAAGAGAAGAAAAGGAAATAGCTCCCATTTCCTAAAAGTACTTTATAACCCTGGCAGGTACTTTTTTTTCTATTATCCTTAGGATGAATGCTCTGTTCATTCCTGGGCCACAACATTCTGCATTCATTCAAGCCAAAATATCAACAAATTAACATATAAATTAATATAAGAATCATATTTAGTTCTGAACATAGAAATGTTCAAAAATCTTGGAAGGAATAAAGGAAGGGAGGGAGAGAGAGAGGAAGGGGAAAAAGGGGGCAAAAGAAAGTAGGGAGGATCCTTCCACTCTTGCTCTTTGGCTTATTATTTCATCTTATTTTATCCTTTTGTCTGACATGAAAACTATAAGAAAGACTAGGAGCTTGGTAGAGAGTTCTATTTTGTTTTACACTCCTATTGAATTTCTCAAAATAGTTTACCAAGGAAGTCTATTAGACTATTGATTTTTTCATAAAGGATAATACAAATGGCATGACATTCTCTTTAACATTTTAATCGAGCTTAAAATTAGGCCTGCATTTCAGATAAACTTACACTGAAAATTGTTGAGAAACTTAAAAGTACATTTTAGCATAAAAAAATTAGTTGCAGCCTTGACTGTGAGAATATCTGTATCTAAAATATGGTCATTCATTGTCATATTTTTCTTTGAAGCTTAAGTAACTCAATATCCCCCATAGAATACCCAGTGATTCACAATGATTTACATGCTGTCAGCTCTTTCTTTTCTGCAGCTACATTTTGTTTCTACAAAAATATGTGAAAAAACCTATTAGTCTTGAGTGCCAGGACCTACAAAGAGGAATTCTTGTCACCCGAATAATAATTCAATAGAAACATCAGATAAACAAGCATATTAATGCATCCTAGACTTCACAATAAAGATGTTTATGGAGTTGCAAGCAGGGGGTGGGAAGGGAAATGCTATCAGCCATGGACAACCAGGCTGATAATATAGTCTTTGTAAAGGGAATACTTCATTTTGCCAGTATAAAATGTATTCTGACTTTTGGCATTTTCTACTATTTCTCTGCAAATCGGGTATGTATAAACCCTGTCAGATGTGGAGTAGGTTTCAGAGAAGTAATTCCAATAGCTGGGCCTATCTCTGATGGGATTTTGAGACCACCTAAAAAGACCCCTTACAAAACAGCTGATTTCTTCAACCTGCTTGCTGATTTTAAGCCTGAAATTCCTTTAATAGAGGAGGACAAAAGAATAACCACCACAATGAAATAAAAAATGCTTGTTTCAAAATTACAAAAAACAAAAATGTAAACACAAAGAAGAAACAGAAAATACACATACCCACATCATTACTTCACAGAGATAGAAAGTCAACAAGATAAAACATTGGATATACTCTCAATTTACTCATGTATATTGATCAATTTTTTTCCTCTTTTTTTGTTGTTCTTATATGGAATGACCCTCAAGGAGGCACAGAGATATGGGGGAAATTGTGGCAACATAAAAATAAGAAGAAATAATAAAATGTAACAAAAATAAGAGGAGGAATCCATTTATTATATAATAAAATATAAGTCCAAAAATTCAAATATCCATGGTAGAAGTCATATAATGACCTTCAAAGGATCTAAATTCTTATTAAACTATAGGTGACTGATATATTTCCTGATGTTTTATCATTTTGTTGGAGTAACAGAACTCTGTGTTTCATTATGGAACTCCATTTCATATTCCAAAATGAGCATTTTAAATTCTGATTTTTTGCCTTTTGTTAATAGAAAAATAACTCCCTGGTATATGAAGAAGCCTTCTTTTCATGTTTTCCCTGCTAATTTGAGTATTATTTAGATTTATATACCAAGAGCAATGGATTTGAAGTCAGGAAGACCTGAGATGGACTTCAGTTTCTTTATCCATAAAACGAAGGGATTGGACTCAATGACCTCTAGGTTGCTTTTCAACTTTATAGTTGAATCTTAATTTAAAAAAAAAAAACTAGAGGATGATAGACTAATTTACTGATCCCCTTAGTTGAAGCAAATCCAAGTAATAATATTTTACCAAAATAAAAAATGAATTAAAATAGTATTTTTCTCCAAAACAAAGAATACCTAGTGAAGTAATATGTCGTCTAAAAATGTTGAAGCAGAGCAAAACCAAAATGTTAAAAAAACAATAAAATGGAAACTGCATAATTTTTTATAAAAATTATCAAGTCCATGGGCCTGTGTTTTCTTTTTCTTCCTTCTATCTCTCCATCTCTCTCCTTCCCTCTGTTTCCTTTTATCCTTTCTCCCTTGTTTCTTCCTTCTTTTTTTTTACTTTATCCATTGCACTATCAATCATCTGATCATCAGTGAATAAAATTTTATCTTGCTCTTTGTTGCTTCTCTGTTACATGATTGCTCTCCTCTTACTATCTAACCATATTCTTGTTTATTAAATTAGAAAATAGATTTTCTTGCTAGGATTTTAACACTGGAAAAACTAAGCTGGCAATGCAAGGTCAGAGATTATTCAATAACTAGAGGTTCACTGACTTACCTTAATGAGGAAGCATTTATCAGTTACCACAAAGCTGCTCAACCACAGAAATAATTCAGAAGCATACCTACCCTACAAGTACTCTAGTTCCCTTATCCATTTCCTTCTTTTAAAGTATCAAAGAATGGAGTTCGAAGAAGTCATTAGAAAGCATGTAGTCTAACCATCTTGTTTTACAGATAAGAAATCTGGGTTCAAAAGAGACAAAGAAATCTATCAACATAGATGCTTCATTTTTGCTACAGTTTACCTAACTGCTAGGTGTTGAGCCTGTAGTCAGGAAGATTCATCTTCTTGAGTTCAAATCCAGCTTCAGATACTAACTAGTTGTGTGACCTGGATAAGTCACTTAACTCTGTTTGCCTCAGTTTCCTCATTTGTAAAATGAGCTACAGAAGAAAATGATAAATCATTCCAGTTTCTTTGCCAAAACAAAACAAAACAAAAGGGATGGAGAAGAGTTGAAAATGACTAAACAACAACAAAAAAACTGTATTATATATTTCTTCAAGGTTGAATGTTGCTTTGCTTTTCTCATTCCCCTATATTTCCAGACAGTGACAAGCAGATAATAAATATTGAATAAAAATGAATTGATTTATTTAATTAATTAATTATAATTATAATAATAAATTATATATATAAATAAAAATTATAATAAATAAATAAATTAATTAATTAGAGAGCCTAAGTATATAAAGAACTTTTTCTTTTCATAGTCATATTCAAGTCATAGTAGAATGAGAGAGATTTTAACTATTTCTTCCCAGATATTGCTCAAATTTAGTTTTTAAAATACAGAAAACATATGGCTTTGGGTCATTGTTTTTCATCATGTTAACACAGATCTGTTCTCATTTTAGTGTAAGTTTTGTGTAGAATCTCAGAGATATAACTTCAACCCAAAGTGCTAAGACTTGACTCTGTACTCTTGACTGAAATGCCAGTGTAATTAATTTAATATTGCTATTTGCCCCATTTACATTTAGGTGATGCTAAAGAATAATTTCAGATACTTTAACATGAAAACAAATATTCTTGAGATATTTTGCTTGTCTGAATTGTACTTTATGGATGGAGCAAGCTAATCATTGTGAGTGAGCCCAAGAAAGAAGAGTGAAATAGGAATATAGACCCACAAATTCTGAGCTGTGAGAAACCTTAGAGGACATTTACTTCCTCATTTTACAGATGGGGAAACTGAGGCCTACAGCATAGGTAACATTGATTTGAGTGGCAGTGAAGGGATTTAAATCCACAGGCTATGATTACAAATACAGTACTATTGTTCTGTGGACCAGGTAGCATACTCAGAGTTAGGACTGATGCTTTGTACCTGTCCTAGCATAGTAAAGGAGACAAAATTTATCTAGAGCTCCTCTCATTTCCTCATTTGCTCCTTTCCCCTCATTATGCACTCTTTTACCTGAATATGATTGGGAGAATGTGGCTCTGAAATCTTACTTCCCCTCACAAAACTGAAGGAGAAAAAGTAGGAGGCTGCTTCATAGGAATGGAAATATAATTCTGATCTTGAGATGATGCTGCCATAGCACAAAGGAGCAACTTCCCCAAAGTACTTAGCAGGCATCATTCAAGTTCACAACTCCATCTCAAATAGCAGTGTGCTTCTATTAAAAGATAATAATAATTTACAGCAGGGAAAATGACAGTGGGCAAAAAAAAAAACCCTATACAATCACCAAAAGCTCAAAATAAGCTGGAGTCTCTAAAGTCTTCTAGTATAATTCATATCTCAACAAGAATCTCTGACAATTAAATGGTCATCTGGTCACTTGAAGCTAACTAGGCATGGGAAATTTGCTATCTTGAAGGCTGTCCATTTAATTTTTAGAGAGCTCTAATTATTGGGAAGTTTTTCTTTATATTAAATCTTACTCTTCCTCTTTCCACTTTACCTCTTTGCTTCTTTTTCTGCCTTCTGGGGCCAAAGAGAACAAGTAAAACTTTTCTTCTACATGACATCTCTTCAAATAATTGATAATAGCCCTCATGTAAACCTAAAATCACTTTTTCAGGCTCAGTACCTTCTTTTTCTTTCGACTATGGCATTTTTGTTTTGTGTTCCTTTATTATCCTAGGCATCTTTATTTGGACCTGGTTCAGTTTCAGGGACAATGTTTGCATGTCTTATGAGGCAGCTAGGTGACACAATGGACAGAGTGCTGAGCCTGAAATAAGGAAGACTTGAGTTCAAATTTAAATTTGGTCACTTACTAGCTATGAGCCCTGATCACTTAATCTCTGTTTGCTTTAGTTTCCTCCTCTGTAAAATGGTGATGACAATAGTCACCTTTCTTTGAGGGCTGTTTTAAGGATCAAGTGAGATTATAATTGTAAGGCATTTAGTACAGTGCATGTCACATAATAAATGCCATATACATATATATTTTTATATAAATGTATGTTAGCTAGTTGTAGAAGTAACAGTAGTAGTTTTTTTCCCAATCTTGTAGCACCTTTCTCATAATCCATAAGTTTTAAATGATAATAAAAGCATCTCATCAACCACACTTGTGACATTTTTCAGCACCCTAAGCCTAGTGACAATATTCTAAAAGGCCTCTAGATACTCTCTTACCATTATTTCACATATTTAGGGTTTTAATTATTCTTAATCATTTTTTAAACTATCTCAGTCAGATGATTTCTTGGGGAAAAAAAAGAAAAAAGAAATGAATGGATTAGGCTAATCACCATCATATATTATCATCATGACATTCACCCTAAAAGAAGATAGGTCTCTTCTTCCTTCTTCCTTTTGCCTCCAGGGTATGTGAATACATTCATGAAGGACTTTTTAAATTTCATCAATATGGAAAACTCCCATTGTGGGAACTATTCCTGCCAATATGATGGCAACCATCTGTAACTTGATAGATAAATCCTATGGAGTCCAGTGGTATGCTTATCTTTTTAAAAAGCTTTTTGGTGTTATTGTCATTCTTACAAGATCCATGCCACTCTTAAAGGCTTTCACAATTACCTTTGCTTCCATCCTATATGCATATCTTAAAAAAAAAAAAAGCCTGGGTTAGTTTTGTGTTTTCTCTCTGTCCCCAAATGACTTCATTTATATATCTCCTCCCTCTCTTTATCAGAATTGATTCTGTTTATATAATCAAAATTTTTTCATATCTCTTGGAATAACTTTCCCTAAAGAACTTTAGGCCATGGGGCCTATTCTTTCTGTGAACTCTTTAATCCACTTTTCCAGAGCACAAAAGAAGCCAAGCCAGTTTATGCCTTCATTTCTATGCTGACTTTTAAAGATGGAACAGTAACTTTCCCTCAAGGTTTCAAGAGCATCTACTTTGCTATACAATTCCTTGTTATTAATCAGTCAAATTAAAAAAAAAACAGTTTTTTTAATTAAAAAAAAAACTTTGTAGCTTTTTCAACCTACTACAGTATGAAATGATCATTGAAACCAGTTAGGCTATTTATTCCCTCAGCAAGCTTCACACAAATTCCCTTCATCACTGTTGTCTCATGGCCTTTTTGTTCTTGGATTTCCTCATATTAGTCCTAATACTCTTAGTGCAGGATTTTGAATTTGTTTCCTGGCACTGTTCAAAGCACTTTATGAATATTATCTCATTTTCTTCTCACAACAAACCTGGAAGGTACTAATGTTATTCTAATTTTACAGATGAGAAAGCTGGGGCAGATAGAAACTAAAAAACTTTCTTAGGGCCACACCACTAGTAAGCATATGAGTGATGAGCTCAAATGTGAGCTCAATTCTTCCTGATTTGAGGTCTGGTCCTTATCCACTGCACTACTTATCTACTATATACTATGTAGTACTTAGACCTTGGTCAGACATTGAAGATGTCAAGGTCATTCACTACCTCTTAGGCCATCATCAGTTATCCTGACTCTTGCCTTGCCCCTTATTATGAGTTAAATTTTGGGGTACAGTAGTATGAACAAAGGTCAGTACACAGTTTATTAATTGCAAAACACTTAGTTTATTATTAGGAAATATGGATATGAAATAGGAAGGAAGAAAGTGAGAAGATCCCAATCCTAATTAATTTTTTTTAGAAAATCCTACATCTATCTGCCTCAGAAGGCAGTATCTTCTACTAGGCCAAAGCCCTCACCTACTCTCACTACTCTCTCTAACTGATAATATAATCACTACCTATCTATCTGTCTACCCAAGTTATCAATGATCAATAGGGCTATTAAGCCTTTATTCTGTTTCTCTGTCTCCAATCAGAGGGAGTGCTAGCAACACACCCTCTCCCCAGGAGATTCAGAGACAAAAGCTCTTTCCAATAGTCTGCAACTCACTAACCACAATTGGCCACATCCTTCTGTCACTAACTGACAAACTACACAGCAGGGGTTACCAACTAACGACCTCCACAGCAAGGGGTCTCTTACTCAGAAATCTTATTGTTCTTTTTCCTCTTAAATATAAAAAAGAAATTAATAAAAACTCTCTTAACACACTGGATTTCAGAAACTATAAGAATAAAGCCGATAACTTTGTGCAACTCTGCACAATTTTTGTGCAAGTCAAGATATCACCTAGTGATGGCATTGGTCCTAGTTGAAACAAAGAGCAAATGAAAATATTTAGATTCCTCATAACCTTTATTTTGATCATTGAGAGAGAGAGAGAGATAAATAGATGGATGGATGGATGGATGGATGGATGGATGGACAGATGGATAGCTAGAGAGACAGCTAGAGAGAGATAGGCAGAAATAGAGACAGAGACAGAGAGATACAGAGAGAGATGGATAGATGGATGGATGGATGGATGGATGGATGCAAAAGAAATGGCGATTTGCAATTCCTATGTCTGCAGTACATTGTTTTTTGACATTTAGCATCCACTAATTTTAGGACCAGTTTTCTCACATAAGTGATATATTTTTTTCCCATAGCAAAAAGTTTTCTAGAATCTGAAATTGCTTATACATCACCATACTAACCAAAATGGCCTTTAAGGGCAACAGAGAGAGAGAGAGGATACCAGGTCTCACAGTAATGTTACCTAATCCTGTTGCTTCCTTCTTGACACTAAGAGGCATTGATGCTCATCTTTTAAAGGATTAGGGAGTAGATTGTGCAGGGAACAGTCAAGTCCAGGTAGTGATAGATACTAAATGCCCTAGTAGGTTGTTTTTATCTCTAATTTCTATGATTTTTAGCCATTTCTCTTTGCTATGAGGATAATACAGTAATTTCACCTTTCATATCACTGGTCTTAAAAGATTTGTTCAAACTGCCGTTGGCGTACTTTTGTGCTGAATGTCTCTTGACAGCCTTAAAATGACTTGTATCGCACGTTACTGAACTCGAGGCAGACACAAACCACACTCATTCCTCCCTTAGGCACTCAGGGTTTTTTTCTTTCTTTTCTTGGCAGAGGGTAAAGAGAGTCATAAGAAAAGAAGGAAAAAGATAATGGAGAAGCAGCCAGTTGTGGCTAACAGCTGGGTTTAATAAAGAGAATTCTTTTTTTATAGTAGTGGGGTCTGATGAACCCTTCAAATAGAGCAACCCAGATTCCAGCTCTAGCTGGAATAGTCTATACCAGCTTGTGTACTCCAGAAGATACTGACTGCTTAGAAAAGATGGGCCCAAGCAAGGCAGCATGCAGCCAAAAAATAGAATAAGCCCCCTCACATTGTGCACAGTTTGGAGAATGGAATTTTTTGGTCACATATTTGACTTGAGAGAAAATTGTACACCATACATGAAGTACCACTTTTCCAGAACTGTATTATGAAATATAGTTATTACTACAACTGAACTTGATTTTTTTGATGATTTAAAAGGTACTTTAAGCTATTGCTTCCTTTCCCACTCTTTCCTTCCTTCCCTTGGTTGAACATTTTCACAGGGTTGATATCAGCTTAGACACAAACCTCTTACTCATGTCCTTGAAGGAAAAAACAAGTGAAAAAAGTACATTCAGAAGTTAGGAAGGGCAGTCCCTCAATTTTGTCCTGGTGGCAGCTATATGGGGGGTGAGCAGGTTGGAGGGAGATGATAGAATCATAAATTTAGAAATAAAAGGAACTTTAGTGGTTATCTAGTACAACTCCCTTGTTTTACTGGTGAAAAAAAAATAACACTAAAGCCCAGAGAAGCAATAATCTGGGATGATACTGTGTCTATCAATAAACCTCAGGTCTTTTTTAAGGTCCAGCTGACTATTTCTGTCTATAAGAATGGTACTGTTTTGTACTATGATGTCAAAACATGGATATGACATTTAAAATCTACTGTGGTCAGATGCCAGAAAACTGACTTTCGCTGCAATTAACCAGAGAAATATAGAATCATATTACCACTAAGTGATTTAGTTCAACCTCATACTTTATGCTTGAGTCATCTGTGCAGCATTTCAGACAGTACTCCTGTGCCTAAATACTTCCAATGTCAGGGAGCTTACTACTTTACAAGGGAGCCCATTTGCTTTTGGAAAAGTTCTCACTCTTAGGAAATGCCTCAAAATACTGAGTTAAAAATCTGCTTATCTGTAATTTCCACCTATTGAGTTTTCCTAGTTCTGTTCTACGGAAAGGGAGAAGTCTAATCTCAATTCAACAGAATATTCCTTCAGTTATTTGAAGATAATTCATTCTTCTCCCAAGTCTTTTCTTCTGCATGTCAATCCTACTCTCTTAAATATTTCAGAACAAATATTAGAGAATACAGCAACTCTGTCATCTCTTTCATTCTAGACACTGAATTTCTATTAATACTGCCTAAGATTGTGTTAGTTTTAGTTTGGAGTGTTTGTTTTGGTTTGGTTTTGGTTGCTATATCACACCATTGATTCAAAATGAATTTTCAGTCAGCCACAACTCACAAATCCTATTCATTTGAACTGTCTTGCAATTCTAGCCCTTAAATATATCCCTTAGAGCATCAACTTTTCCACTTAAATCTCCTTCACGCACAAGTATCTTTGTGCACACTCATCTACATCACAGATGAAAGCTCACAAAGACAATCATCATCCTCAGTTACTGAGAGACTACTACTACTAGAGCTTAGAGGGAAGTTGAGATAAGAATTATTGATATTAACTCACATCTAGGCAGAACTTTTAGAGTATGACCATACAATGGCTAGACAGAGCTTCCTAATTTCCCACACTAATGATTGTACAGTCATACTAACTTGTATACTCCTAAAAAAAATTAGAACATGGGAATGATATGCCCAGTCACATCAGTGGGCAGCCAAAAAAATGTGCTTAATAAATAATGTTAGTGGGACAAACTGGAGGATCTCTAAGTTTATTGTTTAACTCTGCAAATCAGTTATTCTTCCTGAGCACTGTCCAAGATGGTCTGAGAATTAGAGAAAAACATATATTGAGCAACTCTTTTATATATGAAAAAGAACACATATATAAATAACTCTTATTTCCATGGTGTGGGCATTTTTTTTCCTTAAGCTAATGGACTATTACATTACTGATTGGTGAATAGCCACATATGTTAGTAAGCTTGAGTGTTTTCAAATCCACTGTTCCTACACATTTTGATCTCATCTTGACACTGCATAACTCTTGGCTAATGCAATTTCAACAATGAAGAAGTGGGAGAAATAACTACATTTTATGTTAATGTGTATGCATATGAAATAAGAAGGACATATAGAACAATGGATTTGAAAGTTTGCTATTACAGACAATCCTTCAAGTTTCCAAGAATCAAAAATGCTTTAGGAATAAAAATTCTTATCTTTTTTTAAAGCTACAGTGCTAAGTAAATGTTATTCTTCAAACCCTAATATGGGAAATGTTTCATCGGTATGCATGCTCTAATGGTTAGATTGGGTTTGACTAAATTATATAAATGTTGTGGTTGTGGTTTATAGAAATTAACCCTTAAGTCATAAGACTTAAGTCACAAGCTCTAATAGTTTTATTATAGTAAGATAAAGGTAATGAGAGGAAAATATAGAAAGAAGGTAAAGAATTATCCAGCCTAACAACCTAAAGCCTAACAACCCAGAGTCTGTCTCTGAATCTCAGAAACAACCCCTCCCCGCCCCATTTCCTGCTGGATCTCACCTTGTATGCTGCTTCCTTCACCCTCTAGTTCTCCTATATCACCCATCAGGAACCAATCACAGTTCCTCAATTAGCCTGGCACCACCCAGAGGGACAGTGCCTGTGGGATCCATTCCCTGGTTGCTGATTGACTCAAATTCAAAACAAATGGAAGGGAAGTCTAAATCTCTGATGGATCAAATAAAAATACAAATTCCCTTCTCACAACCCCCCCCCCCATGTGATTCTATTGGGAGACAAGCATGTTGAAATCTCCTCAATTGAGGGTCTTGGGAGATTAACATGCCTACACTCCCCAATGAATCATTCCAAATAACCAACATATCTCTCTAAGGATTCTCCCACTAGAGGTGCATAAAAATTGTGCTTTCTAAGGGGAAAATACAGCAACCTGGGAACAAGAGGGAAATAAAAATAAAGAAAACAGAAAAATATATATAATTAATAGACACATTGATAAAAAAGCCAATTAGGGGGCATTCTTCTTTGGCATAATAATTTACATTTATAATAAATGTGTTAAACCCCCTTCATTCCAGTTCATTCTGGATCTCTTGATGCAGTGTGTGGTTTCTACAGGAATCTCCATGGCACACTCTTCAAAAAATTTGCCTTCCTGATTTGAAGTGCTGGCTAGTCTCTTCTTCTAAAATTGCTTCAAAAGATTTTCAAACTATGGATTTTAGGAAACCCATACAATTAAAACCATACAGTGCTATAACATACTCTTTTGCAAAATAACTTATTTTGCATAACTGGATATGAAGAGAAAATGATAAAACTTTTTAATAAGTTTAAGGATAAATTAGTAATATGATAGTTGTGATATACTATATAATGCTGATTAACTCTCAAGAGACATTTAATATTTTTAAAAAGTATATAGTAAAACTGGAAAGGACTTGAAAGATCATCTATCTTGTCCATCTCTTCAGAGAGAAGAATGGCCAAAACATTCTTTACAGATATTTTTCATTCTACTTAAAATGTCCCAGCTGTGCAGATGACTGGGCAAAAGAAGAATGGAAAAAGAAGTTTTCAGATATAAGAAGCATAAAAGTTAACAACTAATTTGTGTTAAGTTTTAAGGTTTGTAATGAATTGAACCCAATTTTCCCTTTAAGCTTAAGTAAACACAAAACAAAAAAAACATTTTTGCTAGGTACAGAGGAGCAGAAACTTTCTGACCAACTCCTACAGCTTTTCAGGTATTTAGTTTTAGGTCCAGTTATCATTGGAGAACTATTCATCTGTCATAGTAGCTCCTGCAACAATCTCAGATCTGCAGCAAATTAGTTCATTCTTAAGTGTACTAATAAATTTAAGTTCCCAAACACAGTCCAAAGAGATAGATATACAGTGTATGGAGACTCTGTAATTAAAGTGGTCTTTCTAAAGATGGAGCAGAATTTGTAAGACATCACCAGAAAAACAAATTGCCTCTTTCCTCGTTAAGATAGAAAGGTGACAGCAGAAGCTAGCTTTTCTCAACTACATTCCAGAACAGGAAGCTGTTTTGAGAAGGATTTGATCTATGTGCTTTACCATTTACTTACTATTTCTCCTGCTGACCTTGCCCAACCAAACTTCCCTGGGGGACATAGAAATAAATGGACAGTGACCAAAACACATGAAGAAACAGGGGAGACATTCAGTACTAGCCAAAATTTATGGTGTTGTGAGAATAAGGTAAGAAATTTTTGATTCAGAAGCAGAGAAAGAGACTCTAAGAGGGAAGACAATTCAGATTTGACAAGGTTACCAACTGTTATAGATTTGAATGGTCTGATGAGTAGGGAAGCTGATACCATTTTCCCTACGTTCTTTTATACGATCCTGAGATGGATTTGTTGTTGTTGTTCAGTAATGCCCAAATCTTCATGACTACATAAACCAAAGCACACTAGCCAGGACCTTTAATTCTCCACTATCTCCCCAAGAGTGTCCAAGCTCATGGTCGTTGCTTCCATGACTCCATCTGTCCAAGTCTGAGTTAAATAAAGTTGAGATCCCATCTTTTCACACCTAAAGATTTTGAAGAACAGACAAGAGTTCTAGGAAATAGGCTAGAGTTGGTAACCTTGTCAAATCTGAATCTTCTTCACTCAGGTACTAACCTTTTCATGCATTTTATACAAAACAAACTAGAAGATTCACATCATGCTAAGTTTCCAAATGTATAAAATCAGAGGGCAGTGAAAAGAGAGCGGTGGATCCTAGATGGAGTGAGGGGTCAGTATGTAGGCATTAACAACAGACTTCATATTTTAATATTTTCATCAATATTCAATTTAATTTTATGTTAGTTTTGGATATGGGGGAAGAGAATCCCAATTATTGTATTTTAGGTTGCATGTCCTCTACTATTCACTGCTGATACTGCAACTCCCTTAGGAAGGCAATCAACTTATGGTCCATAAAGAAACTGACAAGGCTCATCAATACCTCAAGTAGAATAGCCCAAGAGGTCAATAATTTCACCTTTCCTGGCTAGATAAGTAATCCAATAGACACTGTGACTTTATGTAGGCTTAAGAATGGCCAAACTCACACACAAACCAAGAACCTCAAGTGGATCACATAGATAAGAGTTGGATTAAAGGCAATAGAAAAAAGCTTTACAACTTCCCTCTGATCCACCCTTTGCCTTCAGAAATGCAGATGTATAGAGTAGGAAATGTGTTAACAGAAGTGCAGAAAAAGACCAGAAGCTTAAGCAGAGAACCTAGTACACCCCTCTTCTCCATAATCTTGTGGCTGCTGCTTACCAGGTCAGAACTCAAGACTGGAGCAAAGAATAGGCTTCATTGCACGTGTGTTAGGAAGGGAAGGGAAAAGGTAGCAATTGTTCCTAGAGATGCTTCTTTGATGCTCACAGTGCACATTTCAGATATGGCTTTAAGTCTTCCATGGGAAATATAAATGTCATATTCAAGCTGTGCCAACATGATGTGAAATATAAAAGAACTGCAATTTTATACTTCTGGGTTCTAGGTCAGATAATAGAGCAATGTTGGTTAGTGGGTTTTTTTTTGGGGGGGGGGGTATATTTATTGTGAAGTGACAGATCATTACATCAGTGTTTTTAGTGCTACTTTCCTCTAGGGAAATTTCTCCTCTTTTTGGAGTTCACACATCATTTCATAATTACCCATTTACAGTTTAGGCTGTGAATACAAGCAAATACAGATGGTCCGGTTTTTAGAGTGTTGTGAGGTTTGTCTTGCTATTTTTAGCCTGGGAGCTGTGACACCTCACCCTTGAAACTCAAATGTTATGTGGCTGGCTGTGTGAGATGAATTGAACTATAGGCTCATCTCTTAAAACTGTGTGAGGACTTCTATACTTACATTTTGCAACACTTTGCAGGGTTTAATTTTAAAGCTCATAGGTTAAATCTATTATGTCTAGAAAGACTATCCCATGTGCAATACAATTGAGAGAAGTTTTCAATCTTAATCAAATAGATTTATGTGCCTGTGTGCTGATCTTTTGATGCCATTTTCATTTAAAGAGATCAACCTGGTGTTGGAAAACCAATAGAGCAATTCTCTAATACCACCTGGGGCAAACTATGACAATTCCATTGAGCTAGGTGATAGACACCTCAGACTACAAAACACAAAACTCCATTGGGGAGTCCCCAGAACAATACCCTATCAGAAAGAGATATAGGTCCCAGGTCAGGGTAACTATGCTGCTGTTGAGACGACTACCTGTAGGAGAGAGAGCAAGGCAGGGATGGTGGAAAGGAGAATCCTTTTTATTCATCCCTAGTTAAGTATCCAGCCCAGAACTACAAAGGTAGTTCTAAACCTCTTAAAGTAGCCTTTTAATCAGATTAACTGCCTCAAGTCTTTCTCTACTCCAGTCCATCCTCCACACCAACTTAATTTTTGAGAAGTACAGTTCTGTAATATGAATCATTCCCCAATTGTTAAAGTCAAGAGATACGAACAGACAGTTTTTGGATGAAGAAATAAAAGCTATATTTAATCATGTGGGAAAGTACAAACCAAAACAATTCTGAGATATCATCTCATATGTATAAGATATGCTAAAATGATAAAAGTACAAAATGACAACTGTTGGAGGTGATGTGGAAAAAATCAGGACACTAATGCATTATTGGTGGAACTGATTTAGCCATTTTGGAGAGCAATCTGGACTTATGTCCAAATTTATGTCTAAACCCTTTGACCACCATTAGTTCTGTTTCCTAAGATGATCAAGGAAAAAAAGAAAAGAACCTATATTTTTAAAACACTTATAGCAGTTTCATTTGTGGTGGCAAAGAACTGGAAATTGAAGGGATGTCCATCAATTGGAGGATGGCTAAACAAGTTATGGCATCCAATTGTGATGGAATACGACTGCACCATAAAAAAATAAAAAGCAAGTAATTTTTAAAAGAAAAACATGGAAAGACCTACAAGAAATTATGACAAATGAAACAATTAAAACCAAGAGAACATTTTATACAAAAATAGAAATATTGTTTGAAGAATAACATATCTGTCTACCCCCAGAGAAAGAATTGATAAATAGAAACAATTGAAATAAAGTTTTATATACACTTTATTTTTTTTGGACTAATGATGCCTTTAATGTAACAGAGAAAAAAAAGAGAGAGAAGTACAAATCTGACATGTCACTACCCTTCTTAACAAACTTCAGTGACTCCTCATTAATCCTTGATTAATATAAACTCTGTTAGCTTTGAAGTCTATCATAACCAACCTTACTCTAAGCTACTTTTTAAGCCTTATTACATGTTACTCTGCATGCAAAGGGCAGCTAGGTGACACAGCGGATAAAGTGCTAGGCCTGAACTCAAGATGGCGTCTTCCTGAGTTCAAATCTAGCTTCAGACACTTACTAGCTGTGGTACCCTGGGTAAGTCAGTTAATGCTATTGTTCTATCATCTGTAAAATGAGCTGGAGGAGGAAATGGCAAACCACTCTGGTGTCTTTGCCAAGAAAACACCAAATGGGCTCATGAGGTGCCCAACACTGCTGAAACTACTCATCAACAAACTCTCTATGCACAGTATCAACCCAAACTGGTCAGTTTACTGTTTCTCCCATAAAACATGCCATTTCCAGCCTCAGGACTTTTGCACTAACTGTCCCTCCTATATCAAGTATATATATTCTTTATCTCTTTGAATCCCTACTTTTTTTAGGGGTCAAGTACTAACCATCCTTACTTGATACCTCAGCTGCTTGGGGAGCCAGTTAAGGACTCAGGAAGAGGGATTAATGCCTTTCCAAGAAGGGAAGGTATTATCTCTCTTTTTTATGTATTTTATATGTACTTATATATTGTTTTCCCCTACTTCCAACACCAAGTGCCTAAAAGCTTAAGAACAGAGATTATTTCCCTTTTTTTGTCCTTGTATCCTGAGCACCCAGAAAAATGCTTGGAATTTGTCAGGAGACAGTAATTATAAAGGATTTAGCACAGTGCCTGGAACATATTGAGTTCTATGTAAATGTTAGTAATTAGCATTAAAATAATAATTAATATAATAATATCACAGGTACTTAATAAATGTTTTCTTGCTTACTTGATTTGTGGGGTGGGATAAGATAGATTGGGAAAGGGAGGTATCTCCTCTCTTTTTTACCTTTTCCCCTTTAGAATTTCTATGGATATTTCCTTGGTCCTTATTAATTACATTTTAACTTTGTAGAGATGCCTAATTTCCATTTTTTCCAAAGAAACAAATTGTATCATTTTTTCTTTCTTTTCCCCCATATCCTTTTGCCCTTTCATTATAGGCAAGGGAGGAAATGTAGTTAAATGGAGGGAACCCAGGGCCTCAGAGCTAGTAGATCTGAGTTTTAATCCCAACTTTGACATTTACTGGCTGTGTAGCCATAATTAAGTCACTTAACCCTTCTTACCTTAAATTTCCTCATTTTTAAAATGAGAGGACACTGAAGCAACTTCACAACATTATTCTATGCTTGAGAAAAGAATTTAGCAAACATTAAATATTACCTAAATATGCTCTATTAATATTCATAAATATTGGATTGAATGAGTAATATTATATTTTACGTATATTGAACAGAACTTTTCAATCTATATTAAAGTAGTTAAAATACCCTCCTTTAGGTCCATGTTGTCTAAAAAAATCTAGATTGCATAATCAAACAAAGAAAAGGAAGAGATGGTTTACAGCCCTCTGCCTTTAAGCCTAGCCAATGTTCAAGGAGGCCATGAAGGAAAGGCATTGTGTTATTCTATCCAAGACTAGTCCCAACAGAATTTTGTGTGTATTGTTCTATGACTGACCCTTTTATTCTATACAAACTGGCTTGGTTGTCCCTTAAACTCCACCCATTTCAAGCACAGGCCATTATTCTTTGAAACAGTAATTAATTCTGCTCCAGAGAGGATATCAAGAAAGAGAGTTTATATAAAGAGTGACATGAATAAGTGACTGAAAGTGCAGCAAGATTTGCTGCCAGATCCCAAGCCAAGAGGCTGTAGAGGAACTCCACAGAGTTCTGAGCAAGCCATTTGAAGAGTCATTTGGCTCCATCTCGAAGGGGTCCACAAGTTTCAGAAGGCTGCCAGAGACAGACAATGGCCAATGTTCTCCCTCTCTTGCCTTTTTGGGTCACCTCATCTCTTCTGCAGAAAGATTTGATGAGCTAGAAGAAGGTCACTTGTATTTACCTGCTGAATAGTTTTAAGATTTTAGAAGAATTCCAAATCCACCCTGAAATATACAGTATGTAAGAAACCATATACTTTTATTGCCACTTGAAAAACATGGCAGAACAAATAAATCTTATTCAATGGTGTTGTGACTGTCAGACACGTGTGGATAAAACGCTTAATGGGTGTGTGTGTGTGTGTGTGCACATGAGCATGTACATACCTCAAACACCCTAAACTGTCTCAGCATAAGTATGCCCATATACAAGTTTGAATTATTTTTTTCTCCCATAAATTTTCTGTTCAAATGTTGTAATGGTATATTTTGTGATGGTTATTTTCATTGAGATGGGTGAGCATGGCCCATGCTTGAAGTAAGAATAGGTGATATATTTCTGTTGTAGTAATATAGAACATTCAAGCAAGTGTGAAAAATGGGTGATTTTTAAAAAGAATATTGAGCATAACCAGAAAAGTCTAAACAATGGAACTTCAGGGTTTATTTTGTTATGTGAAGTTCAGAAAGATGGTTAAAAGAATAAATAATTGTATTTGGGAAGCCTAGCCTAAATAGAAAGGAAAAAGGGCAATATGTGCATAGATACACACATATATGTATACATATATATATACACACATTGCTTATATGTGTAGAGTACAAATACTGGTTCAAAGTTCATTTAGAGAAACCTGAGCACTTTTATAGATTAAGAATGAATTATCTCCTTTTTTAGGTATTACTTTAAATCTTTCAGTGTAGGGGTACATCCCTACGTGGAAGCATCCCTCCATTGATGCAGATAAGCAACCCTTCTGGAAATTATACAGTATTAGAGTTGCCTGAGCCACTGAAAGCTTAAGTGACTTTCTTATGATTAGGCAGAATTTAAAGCTGTGTCTTCCTCACTCCGTGACCAGTTCTCTATCCATTCTGCCACATTTTCATGCTATAATTAATTACAAATAAGAAAGTATCACAACTTTTTCATGACCTTTAAAACCCTTTGGAAGAGTATTTTTCAGTTGTTAGAGCTGCAGGCAGCCTTCAAAATCATTGTTTCCAGTGACCTGGCAAAGTGATCACACAACAAGTCAGTGCAGCAGGACTGTGATTATACCTTCATTTTCTGGCTTCCATGTCATTTATAGCATGCTGTTGTTCAATCATTTCAGTCATATCTGATTCTTTATGACCTCATTTGGGGTTTTCTTAGCAAAGACACTGGAAGTGATTTTCCATTTCCTTCTCTAGCTCATTTTACAGATGAGGAAACTGAGGCAAACAGAGTTAAGTGACTTGCCCAGGATCACAAAGCTAGTAAGTGTCTGAGACTAGATTTGAATTCAGGAAGATAAATCTTCCTGACTCTAGGTGTGGCACTCTATCCACAGCACCACTTAGCTACCCAATTTATGTCATGCTCCTATGCATATCATGTACCTTATCATTCTTTAGGATAATAATCACAAAACCTTGTTTTAGGACATTAAGAACTAGATTTGGGACTAGAATGAAAATTCATAATAATGAGGAAACTAAGACATCAGGTATAGTTGACTTGCCCAGGGTCACTCACAGAGTTGGTAAGTGGCATATCTTGGATCTAAGTTCAGAAGCACCCTTTTTTGGTTCTTTATTCAGAATTTCACATACCATTTGCTTTCAGTTCTTTTCTGACACAGGAGGAGCTATACTCTATGTATTAAACATGAAGAAATTTAGCTTGGAAGATGCATCCTTTGCACTACAGAAAGGAGAGGTAACAGGAAATGGTAGTAAGAAAAATAAATGGCACTGCCAAGTGTAATTAGGCAGAGTTTATTTCATTTAAAGCAAGGTTTGAACAGGGCCAGGGGTAGAGCAAAAAATGAGAAGAGACTTAGAACTCTTCCTTCCAAACTTTCAACCAGTCTCCTTCTCTTCCTTTAGAGCTTGGGGATGGGAAAAAGGAGAGTTGTGTGAAAAGGGGGAAAACTAATAAGGAAAAGGCCACCATGGGAGATGGTAACAAAGGAGGTCATACAGAATTGTAGGAAAAATGGAATGAAAACCAACAACACTGTCTGAGTGGCACTTCTCTCTCAAGATCCCTCCCCACCACAAGAACTGCTTCCAGGGGCTATTGTTAGAACAGTATGTGCTAAGTATCTCCAAATAATATGCCTGTTCTGGTGCTTTGTGACTCAGTGGTGATGGGTAGCCATCAGCTGTCATTCTAGCAACACCTACTCACTGAAAAAAATCTTACAGATGTGAAATATCAGCTAATAATGAAGTTTAATTTCCAGAAAAGTACCTCGAGTTGCCCAGTGCTTTTAGAGTGTCCTAAGCATTCTGAGTGCGTCAACTTTGCATGTATGAGTGGAATGCCTACTTTCTACTCCGAAATGTCAAATGCAGACTAATATTCCAGGATCTGCTTTTCTGAATTTTTTTCTTTTACACTAAGCAGACAACTGACTAGGGTAACATTCAGCATTCCTCCATATAATCACTTCTGATACATTAAGAATCCAGCCCACCCAAGATAGATATTAATTACCTTCTGTTACAGCAAACTCTTAGGACATAATTCCTAATTATAGCTCCATCCATTGTGTGATTTGCCCATTTCTGAACTATAAGCCCCTGGGGAATCATATTTCTGGGGACCTGGTATGATTATTGCCAAACTCATGGTTTTGCATGCTATGTTTCTTTTCGCATGGTTGCAGCATGTCATTATAATTAGTTTTCATTTTTAATAGGATGATACATAGATCAAATTATAGATTTCTGCCTCTCCATGAACTGAAAGCTATTAATCCTGATGCAGTTAGGTTTGTTATCCAGATTTTAACTTTTCTTAATTCTATACTTCAAATAATTTCTGTTCTCATCATATTAGGAAAATGTTATTTGACCAACTTGGAAAAATTAAACCCGAAATGGACATTTTTAATGTAAAAAAAAACATGGTTGTTATTAGTTTTTCTTTTAGAATTTTCATGATATCCTTCCCTAACCAGATATTTGAGTGAATCATTCAATTTTTAAGAACTAGTTGGGAAAACAAAGGCTACTTATGTTATACTTGTGAATTTTGTGACATGGACTGCTAAATTTGGGAGTTGACATCCTTGTCAGAAAATAAGAATTGCTGTTTTCTCGTATTCTTTTCAAACTCTACATTTCTTAAATATACTTTTTTAATTTAAAAAATGGTAACCTGCAGAGAGGCTACTACTTTTTGAAGTATTAGATATTTGTTTTTTCAAAGCATATTTTTAAAATTCATGACAGAAAAATAATAATCAGATGAAGAAAACTCTTGAGGAAAAATATTTATAATTTCCAGTGATAGAAGAACTCAGTCCTTAGTCTAAAGAGAATGAACAAAATGAAGTACTATAAGGCAGATGATAAGAACTGCAGTGATTTTGTTGAAGATCAAAACAATTATATCAGTCATTCAGAAAATAGATGTCTAAGACTAAACATCAAAAAGAATGTCCTTGGTGTGGGAGAATGGACAAAAGCAAAGGGAAAGGTAAAATTTTAGCTAATTGATTTTAGCACTAGAAGGAAAGGAAAGCCTTTAACTTATCCCTGAGAGAATAGCATAGAATAATGACTAGAGAAGTAGCATTCAAGTCAGGAACATTTGAGTCCAAGTCCTGCTTCTGTTATTTACTTGCTACCAGACCAATCTGAATTTTTAGGGAAGAATTGTCACTTTGGTTCTTCTCTCTTGAAGTAGTGAGGTGTAGTAGTGGATAGAGAGTCAATAAGACTCAGCCTCCTGAGTTCAAACACAGGCTCAGACATTATTTTTGTTTTTTTTCTGGATCACATTCTTTTACTCTCTAACTTCCTGATTCAGGTTTATATTCATGACTTGTTGCCTTTTTGGATTATTTTCCCCTTCTAGTAGCTGTGACCCTGTGCAAGTCACTTAAATCTGCCTCAGTTTCCTTATCTGTAAAATGATCTGGAGGACAGGGCAAACCACTCCAGTATCTTTGTCAAGAAAACCCCAAAAAGAGTCACGAAGATGTGCACACAACTGAAATGACTGAAAAACAACAAAAAATTCTCTTTTATCAATTAAATCATGTCTGGGCCCATATCCACCCACTCCCCCAAATAACACCCCCCCCAAAAAGATTTAAATTGATACTGAGTTTTAAATTGTATACACACACGCATATGTATATACATTTTTTCTGCCTGAGCTTCCTGGGGGTATTTACCTAAGGAGTAGTTATCAGCTCTTTGCTGCCATCCATACTTTGTAAGTGTATTCAATTGAGATTTGTTTTCATAAGCATTCTGCTGGATTGACTGGATCTTATGACCTTTAGACTTGTCTTCCCATTTAAATACTAATAGATGACACTGAGACACTCTTCAAAAAAGTAAATGACACTTTTGAAAAGTCTAAATGACATAAGCACAGCAAACCTCCGTCCTACTCCTGACTTACAGATTTATAACGTTGTCTTGATTTGATTTCACTTCAGTATCTCACCCCCAGGAACCTCCTGGGATGTCTAACCATCTGCCCCTACCTTAATTAAGAGCAAGCTGAACTTGCAAGGTTCTGTCTTCCTCCAGATGCCAATATATTCCTGTGCCTTAGCTTTCATGCACATAGCTAGGAATATAGAGATGGGGATAATTCTGTAGTAAGTGCCTCTTCTTCAGGGCTATCCTGGTAAATATTTAATAATCAACTGTCTGGGGAAAGGGAGGGAGAATTGGTAGGTAACCAGAGTATATCCAACATACTTTGAAGTTTAATCTTCATTATTAGCATTTTCTCCATCATTTCTTTTTCTTTCTTTCTTTAAAGTCTTCACTTTTTTTTTCTCCATCATGTTTTAAGTTGAGATCATTATCTGAGCAATAAATCGAGCCCTGATTTGTAGTGCTTGCCATTTTCTGAAGTGTAAATGCTCCATCTGAAAATACAACAAGCAGCTCTCATTAGCCAGTGTGAGCTGGCTCCAGCTTACCATTCTTATATACAGGCCAAGTGAAAAGAAGAAAAAAGTGAAAATTGAAAGTATTTATAAACAAGTGAAGGCAAAGAGCAAAATCCTCTATTTTAGGAGCATAAACCCTTACGTTTCTTTTGTTAACTAGTGCTTACATTGCTAACTCTGACCTCCTAAATTCCAGGAGCTGACTGCCTAGACCTCTGGTTCTTTTTTGACTTTTGACACATTAAATGATAGACCTAAACTCTACCTTTAGCCTGGCCAGGCCCCACAAAAACACAGGATTAGATGTGGAAGGGATCTTAGAAATCCTGTGGTACTGACCTGATCCATCTAGCTTTGCCCTTTTCTTTGAAATTCAGCCTCTTGACCATTAAACTCAGAATTGTACATAGCAATAGTTGTCTCGAGGGCAGCAGAAATGGTACCTTGGGCAAAATACCATGAAATGTATTTTCAAAAGAAGGTGGAGGAAAAAGGAAAACAAAGGGAAAGGTTCACCAAGGTCAGGGAAACAGACCATCTCATAGTTTCTTATTTGATTAATTTTCTTTGCCAACCAGGTTCTAAACTCTGTTATTTTCATTCTGCCCACGGAATGCAAAGAGTGCTTTCCTTGTCTTCTCTATTTGTAACTTCAAGACAAAGCCCCTATTACTGAACTTTAGTTACGGCTTTGATTAAACCTATTTTATGTGATTAGACTCTAATTAAACCATTTCTGTTATATGATTAAACTTGTTATATGGAGGTAGCTGGTGACAGGGTGGCTAGAGAACTGGACTAAGAGTAACAAAGTTCTGAATTCAAATGTTACCTGAGACACTTAATTGCTGAGTGGCCCAGATACTTAACTTTTGTTTGCCAGTTTCCAAAATGGAGATTAATAATAGCCCCTACCTCTCAGGATTGTTATGGGGATCAAATGATATAGTTGTAAAAAGCACTTAGGATAGTATCTGGCATTATAGAAATCAGTATTCCCTTCCCCTGTTTATATGTGGTTAGACCAGACCCTCTTGCCTAGAAACATGGCGATACCCATTCTGCTAACAATCCTTTCTCTTCTTCTACTCATACCTGTTGACACACACTTTGATAATTTCCCAAAGAACATTTTTGATTCATTTTCCTGCTTTGTGTTCAATAAAACATTGGGAAGATGTGATTCCTAGAAAAGGATTTAGTGATAACTTTTAGGAAATGTGAGATGTCAGAATTATAGCCTCTAGCTCTATTTCCCACCACAAACAGCGCAAAGTTTCATAATCATTTTCTATAACAAAATTGTGCTTTTTGCTACCACGTTATGGCCAAAAACGTTTTTTTCAGCCCTGATATCTTAATACATTTCCTAGATGTTAGTTTTTTAATCTAGCTCATACTGACAAAAGCCATTTTACTTATGTCTTCTTGTTCCAAGATGTGAAAATGTTGTTTTTGACCCTGGTGTAGAGCTGTCCAAGAATAGCTTCTAGTTATATATATTTTAATGAAAATGTCATTTATTATAAAATGTAAGAACTACCAAATATCCTTTTACTTTTTTGAAATATCAAACTCAGGACACATTTTATCCAAAAGAGCAGCACTTTAGCTACTTTGTAATTTCAAAACTGAGTCTAATATATGAGAGTGGAAATTCAGTGGTGTCTCTTGGTTAATCAAGAGTATCTCTTTTTGCTATGCTCAGGGAGAGAAAAATGGCTAAAGGAAGCTGAGGTAAAAGATTAAGTTAGATACTGATAAGCACTCATTTTGAAATGTCATAAATCACTTTGTTTTTTAAATGAATCCTTCACGACCCCCATAAAAACCATAAATAGCACTTTGCTTTTTACTTTATGAGAGAACATACTTTTGGTTTTTTCCCAAAGGCCCCAAATTTTAAAAAAAGAATGAATACTGATAGGCATGTTTAGAATGAGTTGCCAAATAAATGAAGGGGGTGGGGGGAAGGAGCAACCAAGGATAATTAATAGTTTCCTAAGCAATCATGATATTATTTTTTTAAGAATCTGTGTTCCTTCATACCTAGTGTGTATTGGGAAATAAGAGATCTTACTAATTGTCAGAGTCCTTTTTGTATTTTCTTCTTTTAAAGTGTTACATTTCTGAATATGGGGCTCGTGCGTTTTGCAAAATTTCTCTTAGAAAAGACAAATTGAGAAAGATTATTTTTATAGACAATTTCCATCAAAATGTTGTCAAATTGGTCTGTATGTTCTTGTAGATGATAATAATTGCTAGAGACTCAGGTTTATCGTTTATTCTAATACCTCCACTGTGTGTTATTTCCCCTTTTAACTAGTTCCAGGTAAAATATCTTGTGCAACCCCAGTGGGTAGTCTATTGTTCCTTGCAAATCAGATAACACTATTAATCCTCAATTTTGACTGTGCTAAGCTTTATCATTAATATTATTAATGAACTGATGGTTTTGTTATATGTTCATGCTAAATATGTATATATTAGTTCATCAAGAATCTATGCTTTCATCAATGTGGGACATTCTCATTGTAAGGGTTCCCTCAATGCAACTGGAACATATCTATAATTTACAACTTTAAAAAGACAGAAATGGAATTTGCTCTTAATCCTTCCTGACTCTAGGCTAACAGACACATATGTACTTTCTAAATTTGATATTTTGACCCAACGTAGGAGGTTAGTTTAATGATTAATGGGTGGCAAAAGAGAAGTTCAACTCCACAAACATTTATTAAATGCCTATTACTTAGCAAAGAACTCAGTAGTATTTTGGGGATACAGTAATGAAAAATGACAGTCTGCCCTTTTATTCATTCATTTGCAACCTCATGTAGGAAAGATAAATCCTGCTGTTAGGATTTAGATTTCAAGTTGATGAGCAAACTTAGACAAATAACTCCAGATTCAAAAAGAATTGCAAAAATTTTATACCAACCTTCAAATAATTGACACAAACAAATCTACATAACAAACATGGAAAATGAATCAACCATGGAGATAGATGGACAAGTGAAGGGGTATGCCTTGCCAGGGCAAGAAAAGTATACCTCTTCTTCTCTTGCTTTGTTCAGGACACTACTTTCTCCTTGGTAATTTACTAAGATTATTAAGATAGTTTCAGCTTAACTTTTCCCTTTCTCAAATGTCTTCCTCCCCAGTCTGTCCATCCTGCAGCCAGAGTGATATTCCTCAAACACAGGTCAATACCTCAAAGACATGTCAATACCATGGTCAACAAATTCGAATGGTTCAAATCCAAATTCCTCTTCTTTTGCATTATTATTATTATACTCTACACTACTTTGTTATTATTATTATACGCTGCTCCCTTTCACACTCTTCATTCCAATCAAACTCATCTTCTAAGTGTTCCCCCATATAACATTCCAGGTGGCATAGTACTTTTGCAGTGACTGCCCCCCATTTCTAGAAGGCAATACCTCCTCACCTGAATTTTAGATTCTCTAGTATTCTTCAAAGCCCTCCTCAAGCACTACCTCCTATAGGAAGCCTTTCTGATTAATATAGCTGCCAATGCCTTGTCTCCCAAAATCCATTGCATTTATTTTTATATAGTTTATGTTTCCATATATTCATGGGTTTTTCCCTGAAAGAATGTAAATTCCCTGAAGGCAAGAAATTGTTTTTGTCTTCATGTCCCCACTGCCTATCTGGCATGTAGTAGATACTTAATAATACTTGTTGAGTAATCGATCAGTACATATAGTCAGGGTCATTTTGTTAGAAAGAACATCAAATTTAGAGTCAGAAATCACAGCTCTACCATTGAATGACTTGGGGATTTGACTTCTCTAGGCCTCAATTTCCTCAAGTGTTGGCATAGCAAATGATTTCTAGAGATGTAATGTAACCTGGAGACCTCAGTTACTTCCTCCGTAAGACTGTACATGTCCAGCTCTACTGTGAGTCTCACCACATGTCAAATATTATGATCCTCTGTTTTCTAGCACTGTCGTTATGGTAATTATATGCCACTAAATAGAGAAAATTGGATGTTTCATGTTATTAGCAAATAAGAATGCTGGATTATGAAACAATAAGTTCTGAGTTCCAATACTACCTCTGACACTTATTAGCTAAGAGCATGAAGAAGATATTAAATTCTCTATGCCTCAATTTCCTCATTTGTTCAGTGGAACTAATTTCCTCTGTTAGCTATCTTGCATTGTTGTGGTAAGGATTAAATCAGATAGTATAGACTCCTTTGCCAACCTTAAAGTGTCATATGAATATCATAGATTTCCATTATAATGTGAACAATTCCTGTGGAGGATGTAGATGGGAATTAACAGGCAGATTAATGGGATGGGCAATCATCTTCCATACTAAATTTAAGATTTTAGTGAGGAAAGAATTAAGATGACAACCAGAGTCAATACATGAAAGGTAGTAGTAGTCTCTCGGAAGCCGAGAATGACGATCAAGGATACTGGTGCGGGAAAGAGACTTAAGTGGAAAAGTCGATGCATAGAGACAGTCCCACTCTCTCAGCGCTAGAAGCCTGGGTCCAGTGGCATGAAAAATCATTACACCTGGAGACTTCCTCAGCTGCTTTAAGTACTTTAAGTACAATCCCTATATAACTGAATTTATTTATTTTTAGTGAATATTGGACAGAGAGAAACTGATAGACCTTCTCTCTCCTAGCACCTCAAGCCCAGGATCTATTTAAAAAAATGTTTTATGGATGTTTGGTTTTTCCATCACCTACATTTCCCATTATTTTCTTCTCTTTCCCTTTCCCAGAAATCTTTCCTTCTTAATAAAAAAAAAAGTAGGTAAAACAAGTGTAGGAAAACTATTTGATGTGGAAAAATTCTGCCATTACATGTGTAGCTCCATACTCATAGGTTCCCATGTCTGCAAAGAAATGAACAAAGGAACCTTTTCATGTGCCTTCTTTTGAACCAGGATTGGTTATTTCCATTTTGGAGATCGAGTCTTTATTGTTTTGTCCCTTTTTTGGTAGTGCTTTCAACACTCACCAAAGAAATGCTGACCTACATGGCAATGACACAGAGACACAGCCCTTTTAGCCTCTAACGTGATTCTCTAGACTGAGAGGTGAAAAGATAAAATGTTCAGGGAAATGCCCACCCCTTCTGATTTCTACCATTACAACTGGGGCTGGAATCATTCCTTTCCATAGATTTGAATGATGTCTACGAATAAAATAGCTTTGGGTATAAAGCTTACCTCACAGATTTCCCCTCCGTTCTGAAATTAAAAAGTTAAATCCTTTGTCAACATTTTTTCCTCTAGTGATACCTTAATGTATAAGGAACAAAGCCTCATGTAGTCTCCATTTCTATGCTTATGTTTCTTTAGAACCTTAATAGCAGTTTATCATGTTTTAATTAATTAGAGCATCATGTTCTGAAACCAATGTGTCAATTGTTTTTTCTTTAGCCATCAAACATGTTGTCAGGGAAGAAGTGACATTCAAATTTTATAGGACAAGATTGCCAGAGAGATATGAACTATGCTGAACAAGAATGACACGTGGAGGAAATAATAGGGACATTTTTTTCTACAAGGACAGTAGTATTAAATTTTTAATGTATTTCTCTCTTTTCACTATATCTTTTTTTTTTTACATTTTTCAGTGATAAAAGAATTTCCCATCTTTCAAGGCAATCCTTGATTCAAGAAACCAGCTTAATTAGGCTTTCTATATACAAATAGCATTAAACTCTCTCCTCCCTCAACTGCTCGAAAGCATATACCCCAACTCCCATACTGGGGCAAGGTGGGGGAATCAGGAGGAAACAGAAAATCTTTGGGTTCAGAGGTGGCAAAAAGGAAGAATCTAAAAAAAGAAGGACAATTTAGGAGAGCTGCTCTTCAGACAGATTCCCAGGCAGGACTAGGCTGGATTACGTGCTGTCCTGGCTGTCCTTATTATAAGTATTTTTACTTTTCATTTGTTAAAACCATGTGAAATTGTTGCCATTTAGAGATTCATTTGTTTGGATAGGCATACTGTTTTCTAAATCCAGATATCTGTAGGATAAATGTCTGGCATGGTATAATGGAAAGTGTTTTTAGAGTCAGTCAGAGGATGTGAATTGGAGTCCTGCCTCTTCCTCTTTAATATCTTGGCACAAGCCCTCATCTGGGTCTCTCCTTTCTCATCTATATAATGAAGGGATTAAGACTAGAGGATCTAAGTCTCTTCTCCATCTGAATTCTACAAGTTAGGATAGAGGGCCTGTCTGAGATTCATGAAGGCTCATCTGCTTGAGTTCAAATTTGACCTCCGACACTTACTAGCTACATGACTCTGGCAAGTTGTGTAACCCTGTTTGCCTCAGTTTCCTCATCTTGAAATTGAGCCAGAGAAGGAAATGGCAAACTGCTCCAGAATTATTGGGCCTTGAGTTCAAATATGGCCTTAGATACTCATTAGCTTTGTAACTGGGTAACTCATTTAACCTGTTTGACTTGATCCACTGGAGAAGGAAATGGCAAAACCCCTTAGTATCAACTTGCTAAGCAAACCCCAAGCATGCTATGGCCCATCCAGGAGGTTATGAAGAATTGGACACAACTGAACACAATCAATGCAGTGGGCATGCCCCATGAAATAGACAATATTTTGTATCCAGAGACCCCCACTTTTATATTGCGAGGGGGTAAGGGCTTCCTCATCAATTTTGGGACTTAAAAACAAACCCTTAAAACCCAACACTTCCAGTAGGGTCTTCTATACTTATTCAAATGGAAATCAAAGAATGACTAAATAAATAAATAATGATAATAATAAAAGAGTGCTAATTAATTAACTTGGGAGAACAAGAAGCAATGCACAAAGTCAGTTGAGAACTTGACAGTCAGATGATTTAGGTTTGAGTCTCAGCTCTGAAACTAAACACCTGGTTATATGACCTGGGGCAGGTCACCTTCTCTCCCCCCAATACCTTTGTCCAGTGTCTGTCCAGCGAGAGGATTGATCTGAAAAACATCCCATCTTTTCCAACTTGCCTATTCTATGACATTTCAGTGTCTAGTCCAATAAAGACCTGGTGATTCTCTCTAGGCAGTCAAATCTAAAGAAAAACAAAACATTGCTCTCATTGCTCTCCTGAAAGAGGGGAAGTTTTTCCCATTTTTCCCTAGGATTTACTCAACTCCATTTAAAGCAGTCAAGTAGTACAGCCTCCCTGGCTACTTATTGTAAGAGAAAATCAGCACTAATTAGAAGCAGTGGGATGTTAGTTGAAGCAATAGAGGTTGTCATTCTCCAAATTATCCTGTAGGACTTTGCATAGCAAAGAAAATAGATATCAGAACCTTGGCTGAATAACTGAATGGAAAAGAAAGATCCTACTGAGAATGATGCTGTCTTTGTCTGCATTTTTGTGTTAGGAGTCGAGTTGGGGTGGTATGATTTGGCAGAAGATATTGCTCAGAAGTTGAACGTGGTTCCTTGGCTAAGGGAGGATGAAGTCACAGTGAAATTAGACTTTCTCTGGAGTATTTGGGATTAGAGAAATTAAATATCTGTGCAGCAAGCATGCTTGCTGCCTTCTGAAGCTCAAGTTAACTTTACAAATTATCCTGAATGCTTAGAATCTGAATTCTAGAAATATGCAGATCTGGTTCTGTAACTATCTTGGAACAAAGAACATATTTAAATTACTTTTATTTCAAGTAAATGTATTATAAGGCCAGAGTTTTCTGTGCATTCATTTTCTCTTTGAAAATATAGGCCGGTCTCCCTTTTGTTCTCTAACATTTTTTTAAGTTTGCATTTGTATAAAAACACGCTAGGTTGAAAAGTAGAGCAGCTGTTTGGTGATAAATTATCTTTGGCAATAAGTTAGAAGCCCTAAAATTGTTGTTATTAAATGGTTCTTAATGTCTTACATTTAAATATTAGAAAATCTAAAAAAATTATTCTGTAATTAGGAACTTCTGAAAAATTTTACATACCATTTCTATAATTATATATATTTTATAAAATGTCATCTGTTTTGACCCAAGAGAGCAGTATTGGTAGATATACTTTTCATGCTAAATTCAACTCAGTAGAGTTTTAATTCCGTTAACATTCATTAGCACCTACTATGTATATTGCATATAACTGAAGAGGCAATGGTAGATGCTACTCAGATTCTGTTGTCAAAGAGCTTACAATCTAAAGGGAGACCACATGTACCAATAATAAATATGCAAAGTATGATGCATAGTACTTAATACATAGTAAAAACTTAATGAATGCTTTATTGATTGACAACAGCACAGGTCTAAGGAAATGCTATGAAAACTTTGGTGCAACAGGGTTCAAGAGTAGATGTAACTTTTTTAGACATTTTGAACTAAATTGAGCCCTGAAGTAATGGAGATAGGGTAAGAAAGCTTTTCCTAAGCATGAGAAAAGGCAATAGGTAGAAACTGAAGCAGGAAGTAGCCCCCTTTTAAAATAAAATTTAAGATAAAGTAGGTTGCTAGAAAAAAGAGAGTAGAACCACATTGTAGGGAACTTTTAATGTCAAGATTAGAGAATTTATATTTTATTTTGAACAGTGTAGAAGTTTTGAGTAGGTGATCAGATAAATATAAATGCATGCTCTAAGGATTTTGCTATAAAGATAATTCTTTGATGACATTTTGAATTCTGCATACTTTAAAATCATATACTTATAGTTTATGTTTTTATATAAATACTGTCATATTAATCTTTCTTATTTCAAATATGTGTGATAAGGATCTAAGAATGGCTGACAGTGTCTATGGTATATAGATCAAAAGTTACTTTTTTCTTCTCAACATTTCTAAAGTTTTGGTCCTATATACTAATAGCAACAGGATTATTTAAGATGACCACCTGCAATCCTGACCATTCTATGGATGTGTAGAAGGATGTATGAAGCTATTTATTAATTTATATTTTAAAAAATATATATAAAATAAATATATATAAAAATAAATAAATTAATGTCATTCCACTAGAACCCTCACCTGGTGTTCCTTCTTCACTATCTATTGAGGTGACCCAGAGTTCTTGCCTATTCTTTAAGGAGATTGCAATCTAGAAAGTCTTCACATAAGGTCTCATAACAGATTGTATATCTATCATCAGAGGATCAGTCAAATAATATTTAACCAATGGAAATAGTCTACTGTGACATTAAGAGTTTACAATCCATTCATGGAGAGAATAGTCACCCAGATGACAAAGTCACAGTTTCTTGAAATATTATGGTATACATACTGGTCAGTGTGAAATGTATCAGCCAAATCCAAAATCAAGTTAATAAATATGAAATACTTAGTTTGGTGGAATCCACTATTGACTAGAGAATAGGGTGGGTGTGAAGATGCATTTGGGGCATTTTAGAAACTTTAAACCCATGCCACTTTGCATTTTTACATATATGTAGGGTAAAGATTAATGGCTAATGAATACTTTTGTTACCTCCCCACTGCCCAGGGAATGCATCTCCATAAAGATTTCCAGACATAAGCTTTTATTGTTTCAGAGAGCTCAGACCTATGGTTGCCATTTTGCTAGTAATTTTGTTTAAAATCATGAGTGCAGGTTCTAAGATTTGGGGAGATCAGTGTTTCAGAAGACTGATCCTTTTGCTTTTTAACTGTCAGGATGTCAGCATTAGCTTCTCTACTTAAGAAGTTTCTCTTATCCTCTGAAGACTGGCATGAGGGAAAGAAGAAGAACCTGCAGATGTAGAGGCTTATCCCTGCAATAGAGATACCTTTTATCATCCTTTATTTTTTTCCCAATCAAGTCATTATCATGAAACTGAGAGATGTAATCACACAGGAATAAAATTGGGGTCGTGCCATAGGCTAGCAGAAAGGGGGCTTTGCAGCGGGATGATGTATGACCATTCAACAACAATGCCTTTAACACATAAAATGTGCCCTTTAATTACATTTTAAATCTCATTTGAAGAGATTTTATCATTATGGAAATTGCTCTGTAAATGTTCCCATGATGAGACCCAATAAAAGTTTGCTAAGAGAATTGAAGACCAGGAGATGAATCAGCAGCTAAGAAATGTTATCAGGCAGAGTTTGCTTGGCTTCAGGCAAAACAGTCCAGCAGTAACAGAAAATCATCATTGACTCAGAGGTATATTTTTCCAAGATTATTATAAGATAGCTTTGCCTGTAGCACGCTGTTTCTTCAGTAAGCTGAAGGAATAGGTCTCTTTTCCAGCTCAGCAGGCCTTTTTCTCCCAAGCCTTAGAACCATCATTTGAATTTATAGTTGCCAAAATGAATGATATAACATTTACCTCCTGTCCCCTGCATCAGCACCTACATAAAAGGGCATGCCTTCAGTTCCTGAAATGAGAGATGGTATGTTTTTAATAAAAGAAAGAGCACTTCCACTTTCTTCTCAGAATCATTTAAAAATATATATACCAGTAGGTTATAGAAGGCATATAAAGAGGATACTCAGGAAGAAGGGCAGCCTAGAATTGCTCATTTCTGTGCTAAGGGAATTGTTTCATTTCTTTGCATGGCACAACCTATTTGAAGTCTGTTACTGAACATCACTCTTAATCATCCCCTTCATCAATGGTGAATTATTTCCATAGAAGCTAGGAAAATTTCCATTATGCTAGGCCATAAGAAAGAGTTTCCTGAATTACTTCTGCTTTCTGCAGCCTCCAAAAGTTTTCTTTTTAAAAGCAGGTCCCCAGGCAGTCTGATACCCAATTTGCTTCTTGGGGTGTTTAGAATTGCCTTTCATTTGTAGTTCTTTTGTACTCACGTATGTGAATATGTATCATTTACCCAGGGAAGAACATAAGTTCCTTGAGGGCAAGAAAAAAAAAACTTTCTTTTTTTGACTTTGTGTCCCAGGCACCAGATAGAATATCTGTTACAAATTAGGCAATCATTGTTTGTTGAGTTTTAAGCTTGGTAGCTAAAGCTATAGAATTGAAAGATTCATGGGATTTGCTATCTTATAATAATCTTGGAAAAATATACCTCTGAGTCAATGATGATTTTCTGTTACTGCTGGACTGTTTTGCCTGAAAGATTCATGGGATTTGTAGATTAGTGTCATGAGAAGCATTATTTGTAAGGATACTAGGACTGGTTCCCTCCCATCTGAAAAATAAAACTCTGGCCATTGTGTACCTAAGATAAAGAGTTGGTCTATAATTTTTTTGCTTAAAACCCTTACCTTCTGTTTTAGAATCAGTACTAAATGATGGGAGATGTAGACTCTAAGTGATCACTCTATTGCAAATAATAATATGGAAATAGGTTTTAATCAATGATACATGTGAAACCAAGTGCAATTGCTCATTGGCTCTGGGAGGGGGGAGGGAAAAGGAGAGGAGAGGGAAAGAACATGAACCACATAACCATGGAAAAATATTCTAAATTACTTCATTAAATAAATATTTTTTTAGAAAAAGAATCAATGCTAAGTGTCAGTTCCAAGGCAGAAGAACAGCAAGGGCTAGGCAACTGGGATTAAGTGACTTGTCTAGGGTTACACAGCTTGGAAGTGTCTGAGGTGGGATTTGAACCTAATACTCTATTCTCTCAGCCTGATGCTCTATGTACCAAGCCACCCAGCTGCCCCTCAACAAGCATTTATTAACTACTTACTTTGTGTTCTGTACTAGGCTAAGTGCTAGAGATACAAATGAAGGCAAAAATAGACCCCACAATCAGGGAGTTCACATTATAATGCAAGTAGCTATATAGTTATAGTTACACTTAGGAGATTTTTGCTGAGATGATCTCCAATTATGAGAAAAGGAAACAGACAGAGAGACAGAGATAGAGACAGAGAGAGAGAGAGTGGGAGACAGAGAGACAGAGAGAGAATAAGCATATTTCAGGTTCTATTTAATGCACAGATAGATTTACAGAAGACCAGCTGAGACTACCTCTGAGACTATCTCTGATTTATGAAATAGAAGGAGGGAGAGGGAGAGGAAGAATATTCTCCTCTGCTCTTTACCCTTTTGGTAAGTGCTGTTCAAATTCTATTCTGAGGCAAGTCTGACAGGGGACCAGCCATCCTTTAAGGAAAGAAAAATCCAATTTATAAGATAGTAGGATCATATATCTAGACATGGGAGGGACTTTTGAAGCCATCTAACCCAACTAATTCCATTTTGCTGATTAGAAAACCCAAGGAGACTTAAGGGATTTGTCTAAAGTCTCACAGATAGGGTCAAAAGTAGTGTTCCAAACCAAGTCCCTGTGTTCATTCTGCTGTAACCCATTGTTTCCATAAGCAGTTTTCATGTATTCATTCCCTAGCAAGGCATGTTAAAAAGGATTATGGAGGAAATAATCCTTGCTTGTAGTCCAAGGATCAAATGAGAAAGAAATATACTGACTAAGCTTTTTAGCAGAATTATTGATGAAGACATCACAGAACATGCTGGAGTTTCTAGCAACAAAGTGAAATGGATAGTTAGGAAGAGGATAATAAATATTTTTTTTACCTCATAGTACCTCAGAAGAGAAAAGAAGGAATTTATAGGCAGGAAATGTACGCTAATAGGAAAGGTCATAGAGCACCAAAGAAAGCTATTGACAGTGCTATAATTATAGCTGGTACTGGTCCCAGGCTCTATCACTCAATATCATTTTAAATCATCTATCACCTTTGGAACAATGTCAAGGTTGGCCATCCTTGGCATGCTAACTTTTGACTTTTTCTCCTCTGTCTTTATCCATGTTTTGAATTTCTTCTTAACAATAGGACAAAGTAACTGGTTATAACATTTTTAATTGATGATAATTTAATTTCTTACATGTACCATTCAGAACATTGGCAGAAAGGGCCATAACCCCTCCATTGTCTATTCTTTCCTGTGATGGAAGTCAATTGTGAAATGGTATATGTTAACTCCCTAAGCATAGGAACACCATTTAGTTCCCCAAGAAGAAGTAATTAGCTAAATTTGGTACTAGAAAATAATTAACCCACCAAAGATCACTGATCAGACCCAATTACTTCAGTAGTCCTTTAGTTAACCAATCACATTTATATTTGAATCTTTATCAGGCATATTTTTTAAACATCTAGAAACATATTTAAGGACAATAGTGCTGTGCTTTGGCTATTTAGATGCAGTTGATAGCTCTCATCTACTTTGTAAAATAACTTCCAAAACCTTCTAGCAGAGGAGGTAAATAAAATATAAACATGCCATATGTGTTTTATAGAGTTAATGTGACCTCTGATTAGAAGAGGATGATTCTCCCTCCCTGACTTAGTGGCAAATAGGGCCTATACTTTCTACCAGTGGTATCAAAATCAAAAAGAAATGGAGGCACTAATGCATACATAAGGATCCCTTTTAAGAATCCCCAAAGGCTCCATATTGACTTAATTTTAAATCTGTCATATAATCTATCTTCTAATTATATTTTTAATTATATTATTAAATATTCCACACTTATGTTTTAATCTGCTTCAGATCACCCTAGGGAATAGTGGGTGCCCATAACTGATGGGCCACATGTTTGACATCTCTATTTTATGTCACCCAATTATTCCAAGTATTTCTTGCTTTTTAGTATTATGGTGTTAGCTTTACTTTGGCTCTTCCCTACTTCTCCATATATAATCTCAACAATTAAAGCAAACCAAAAGAAATCAGTTAGATCACTATGACCTTTTCACATACTGCTTATAGGATAAATTGAGACTTCATCAACTAATTGCTTATTTCTAATACACAATCTTTAACTATAATGAATCTCTATAGAAAAGTCTACATCATAAATAAGTGATATATGTATATAATATATATATCTTAAACCCTTTAATTTTTACAGAGTACAGTTGATTAGCATATGTGTGACCCATGTGTCTTTGTCAATAGGAGTGTCTATCTTTAAATGTCCAGAGATAAATCATTCAAATTCAAAGAACCAGTGGGAAGAAGCATTCAAAACTTCTAGAGACATAACTGTTGGAGACCAAGCCACCTGGTGCAAAATCAATTGATTGACATTCCCTCCCCCATCCTTCTCTAAAGAAAAAGAAATCTGAATGGGAGAGGGAGCTATAGCTGGCTCTGGGGTAGCAGAGGAAAGATACATAGGTACCAGGTGGTTGTATGAAAGTTTAAGTATCCTCACAGAGGAGAAACTCCAATGAAAGAGAACACATCAAGACTTCTAATTTGTGTAACAGCTCTCAGACTATATCACCTTTCATGCATCTGGTTCCTTCCAGATAGAGGTCTTACTAGAGAGTCCCTAAGAAGTACATCCAGAAGGTACTAGGCTCCTTAGAAAAGGGGAATGAATGCTCATGTTAGCCCAAGGATACAAGGAACCTTTACCCCTTGGACACTTTGGGGATGATGTACTAATCATGGGCTTTCTCATCAGAATGAGGTTCCTAGAGCATCACATTGCTGCTCACAGCTTTTCTTCTGAAGGTATTTATATGAAAAGGGGTTATGGGAGGTTGAAGTGAATAGCACGTTTCCCCCATCCCCAGCCCACCTCCAACTCTCAACCTTGCCCAGCTTCACTGGCCTTTCCTGGAGCCCACCTTCCCACTCAAGATGCCAGAGAAGAACTTCAAAGTATGGGCACCATGAAGAGGGGGAAATGGATAACCAAGATATCAGGATGTGGGACTAAATCCCATGTTTTTATTATCATTTGCTCTAGAGCACATGTTTCCTTGTAGCCTTTTGAATGAAATATAAATTCTTAAATCTTTCATTCAAAGTCATCCACTTACTGTTAGTACTATGCCATTCCATGAATCTCATCCCTAATTACACCTTTTTTACTAAACCCAAATTATTCAACCACTCTTGCTCATAGCATTGTTTTCTCCATCTCTACTGTAACTCTTCTTCCTTCTATGCCAACACATGAATGACTTTGTTTCAATATCTATGTCTGAACACCACTCTTTACCATGATTTTGATTAATCCCTGATTGAGCACTCTACTTTGCCTTTGTCTGAGACTTGTATATATATTAATGATCTCCAATCTGATCTCCTAGAAGAGACTAGCTATGGTATAGTTATAGAAAGAATGTTAGGGACTAGATGGCTCAGTAAATAGAGAGACACACCTGGAGATAGGAGGTCTTAGGTTCAAATCTGGCCTCAGACACTTCCTAGTTTAGTGATCAAATCACTCAATCTCCATTGCCTACCATTTATGGCTCTTCTACCTTAGAACTAATTTAGAGAACTAAGATCTTCATAAGATGAAGATAAGGTGTTTTTTTTTTTCAATTAAAAAAAAGAATGAATTTTAAACTTGGAGTCAGAGGACCTGGGTTTTTGAAGCTCAGTTCCTCTATTTAGGAATCATCAGACTTCCCCCATCCTGGACCTCATTTTCCCCAGCTGGCAAATCAAAGAGACAGATAACATCTAGGTTGTTTCAGGTTAGGATTTTATGATATTTTGTCTACTATTCCTGTGTTCCTTATGAATATATTGGGCAGTCATAGACACACTTTAGGTAATTAACAAATGTCTAATTTTTTAATTTGGTATAAATTAGCAGATACCCTTTTTCTGACTATGATGAGACATTGGAATATGGTTAAAGACAGAAAAGACATTGTTCATTTGACTTATGACTCCTCTACTGTAGATCCAGAGTCACTTCCATGCCATGATAAAGTTTCACAGTAGAATCTTGTAGAGTACTAGGGAAGGGCTCAACCCTGAGAGATTTACACTATTTTGAGGGAGGTATATAATATTATTATATTAATTATATATAATTATATATTAATATGACATATTAATATATACATATATAGATATAAAATATTGAGTTCTTTGTGGGAATGAAGGAAGGAGTTTAAAAGAGTTTCAATTTTTTTCTTATAAGGCAATTAGTTGTCACTTTTGGTTTCCTTTAATCTTCTACTTGCTTAGAAATCAGATTATATGCTTGTTAAGATTTGTTTCTAAAGTAAGTAAAAATGCCTCTGAGAATCTAAATATTTTCTCATGGATAAAGTATAATTCCTTTAGTATTTTATCCTTGGTTCCCTCTACTTTAGCTATTTATGATCTAAGTTATCATTATATTTATAAATTGCCATGTAGGTTAGTTTCAAAGAGAAAAGCTTTTATTATATGCATGGATATGTAATATATGTATTATGTGTATATACATATATAAGTATATATGTATATGTATACATGCACACTACTTATTTATAGAAAGGCATGCAGGAGAAAGACCAGCGAAATTATATTGTCTATGATATGGATAATGGTCTTACTAACAATTATTTAAGTGCAGTTGAGAATTACTTGGTATTTGATTTAGAACTCTTTTCTTTCTCCTATTCTTCTCTGGTTGACTCATTATTTATAGATAATGTAAATAATTCTATTTAACATAGTTAACATAAATATTATAAATTCTACCCAGTCCTTTATTTTTATTCTTTTTCTTTTTCTTTGATGCTCCATTTACAAATGATGTTTCAAAGAAGAAAAATCTATATGCATTCACACCCCTTCCCTACTCTTGTGTTGGAATAAGACTACCTTTCTTCTACTCTGCCAAATACTAACACTCTTCTCATGTTAGTTAGGATAGTATTCTGCTTTCCATACAAGCCAAGATTATTTTAACCTTTGTGTCTTTTCTCTTACCCTATTCAACTCCCCCATCATCCTTCAAAACCCAGTGCAAGAAGAATTACCTCTGAAGATTTCCCCAAAGTCATCATGAACCTCTGTCTTCTTAATTCATGCTACACTTATAGTTTGTACATGTAACTTAACACTTGATTGTATGATCTCTATAATTGTTTTGGTTATCTTATCTCCTCATCAAGGCTACAAATTCACCAAAAGTAGGGGCCATGTCATCCTTTTAAAAAAATTATTTATTGGGGGAAGCAATTCTTCTTCACCACACGTTCAAATTGATGTTCCTAAAATACAGGTCTGGAAACATCACTCTCCTATTCAAGATTCTCCACTGATCCCCTCTTACTCTTGGTATTAAATGCCAACTCCTCTATTTGGCCTTTTACACTTTGCTTCTTACCTACTCTTTGAGATTTATTACATATTTTTGGTCCTTCTTTAACTCTAGGTTCTATACAGACCATCAGTGGATTGAGAGCCAGGTCTAGAGATGGAAAGTCCTAGGTTCAAATCTGGCCTCAGACACTTCCCAGCTCTGTGACCCTGGGCAAGTCACTTAACCCCCATTGCCTAGCCCTTACCACTCTTCTGCCTTGGAACCAATACACAGTATTGATTCCAAGATGGAAAGTAAGAGTTTAAAAAAATTATTTATTGCATTATATTGATGAAGTTTGGTGGAAGCTAGATGATGCAATGGGTAGAGTACTGAGTCTTGAGTCAGAAATACTCATCTTCCTGATTTCAGATCTGGCCTCTGATGCTAGTTAGACAAGTCACTTAATCCTCTTTGTTTCAGTTTCTTCTTCTGTAAAATGGACTGGAGAAGAAAGTGGCAAACCACTCTATTATCTTTGCCAAGAAATCACCAAGAGTTGAACATGACTGAAAATGACTAAACAACAAAGCTGGATGGATCCACAATGTCTGAGGTTCTGAGTCTATTTCCTATGTGTAAGGAACCTTCTGCCCTGGATCCAGGCATGTAGTTGGCCTAGGTTTCATTCTCAGGGGACCTAGTCTCTAATGAGAGGTATTTTCTCACATTCTTCAGCTTGTTAAATATACTTTTGTTTCATACTCTGTGAAGTCACAAAGTAGGAGTACTAAAGTACCTTTTAGACATGTCTAATTGGATGCTTTGTAGGTATCTCAAGTTCATTATGTCCAAAATCGAATCTTTACCTCTTCCCATGAATCCTCTATTCTTCTCAACATTCATGTATCTTTTGAGGACATCACTTGCCTCCTAATCACCTGGAATTGCTATCCCAGAGTCATTCACCTGCTTTCTCCCTCAACCCTACTATCTGATCCTTTGCCAAGTCTTGCTAGATTATTTTCTGCATCATATCTTACATCTGCCCTCTTCTCTTTCCTCCAATACCCTAATTCAGTGTCTCGTCACCTCTTGCCTAGAAGATTTTAACACCTTTCTAATTAATCTCCTTGAATCCACTCATTTCCTCTGCAATTCTTCTTCACCACATGTTCAAATTGATGTTCCTAAAATACAGGTCTGGAAACATCACTCTCCTATTCAAGATTCTCCACTGATCCCCTCTTACTCTTGGTATTAAATGCCAACTCCTCTATTTGGCCTTTTACACTTTGCTTCTTACCTACTCTTTGAGATTTATTACATATTTTTGGTCCTTCTTTAACTCTTGGTTCTAAAAGCTTGCTCTTCCTTGTCAAAGACATTCTGTCTTCTGTCCCTCATGCCTAGAGAATTCACTCCTTTCTCATTCTCCACAGAGTAAAGATCCTAATTTTCTTCAAAGATCTATTCAAATTCCACTACCTATAGGAAACCTATGCCAATTTCCTTAACTAGAAAATTACTCTGTATCTACCTTGTATGTATTGTCTTGCTTTTCTGTGTAAATGTTATTCCTATTCCCAAAGCTCCCTGAAGACAATGTTTCATTTTTGACTTTGTACATCTCCAAAAACTGTAATGTTTAATAAAAGTCTAGTGAATGGAGGAATAAATGAAATGTGTATATTTATATGTATATATGGGCACATATAAACACATAATATAAGAATAAATGTATGATATGTACAAGATACATATTTTAAATGGAAGAATTATTCATCTGTGTGTATCATTTGGGAAGAAAAACAGGCTAATTTATGAATCAGGATCTTTTTCGGTAATTCAGTTACAAAGATTAATCCATTGTTAGCTTAAGTGAGGAGACTGTATACTTTTTATTTAAATTTCCACTGACTTGGACTCAACTGGGAAATGCAAAGCATAGAATTTGTAAATACTGGTGAAATTAAAAAACATATATTTACATATGACTTTTAAATTAATTTTAATTAATGAAGGCAAAACCTCCCCTCCAAAAGTTTTAACCACTGAAATTTATTCTTAAGGGTTCTGTGACTTTATCAATGTAGGGTCCAATCTGTGGATGATTTAGTGAATCAGCATGACCAAGCAATTGATTATCTGTTGTACAACCCTCTAGTGATGAGCCTTTCTGAATATAAGCTAGCCAACTATCTATCTCTAGTTCATACTCAAAGCATTTCCAAATTGCATCTAAGGAGAGTAAAGTTCTTCTCCACACTATGATGAAGCATTGGAATAGAGCTTTGTTGGAGAGATGTCTAGAATACACTTCATAGTCTGTGAAATATTAAATAGTTTCTAAGAAATAAGCATTTAACCAAATAAAATCAAGACATTACAAAAAATCAGTATATACACAGCGTTTACTACACATTAAAAAGTGAGTTGAATATCTGGAAAATTTGGTTCTAATTCAGAGGTTTGTGTGGCCCTCAACCTAAGAACAAAGTAAAAATAGGTGGCAAGCCAGGCATAGGCTATGAGCTGTAATTTACTGACCCCTGGTTATTGATTCTTTGGGATGTTTTGAACTAAATTATTCCACTATCTTCTCTGGGGTTTTGTTTTGTTTTGTTGTTTGTTTGTTTGTTTGTTTTTTAAGATGGAGCAAAGCAATATCCCAATTCTAATGCTTCTTTTTTGTTTTGTTTTTTTCTTAAATTCACCTTTGTTTAAATTATGTTGCTAAGTCATCAAATGGTTCTCCTAGCAGCAGAAGTCAATTTGTTTTATATTAGTTACTAGTATCAGAATCAACACATCTCCTTTTAGAAAAAAAAAACAACACATGTATTTGATGAAATAGAGACAGACACAATTCCATTTATTTTACGCTTTTCCATTCTTAAAATCACAGATAGAGTTCATTCCATATCTCCCTTCTGTCTTCCAGCCAAAGAGAATGGGACAACATTTTTAAAAGAGTCAATCAATGATACTTTGACTGCCAGAAATAGCGACAGAAGATATTCATTGCCCTTCCTCCTCACGTTTGCACCATTCAAAGCTCTAGGACTAAAGACTATTACTGAAAACACAACCTAGTTCTTTGGAACTGTTACTGCCACCTTTTCCCATTCTTTAGAAGAGCGATTCAATTCCATTTTTTAAAGGGGGATGAGGAGGAAGGATGATGCTTCTAGTTACAGAGATCAATTTGATTGTCGGGTCGTTTCAGAATGAATTTTTAAACTTGTTGAACACAAGCATACAAATGTCTAAGAGCAAGTCAAATAATATACAAAGCCTCCATTCATTGTGTAGGCAGAAAGGAATGCTGGTCCCGGGCAGCTCTCTGAAGAATGTTCTTTTGGCAGCAGCTGTTCAGCTAGAAACAAGGAGGGAAACACATATATAAAATGAATTTATAATGTCTCTGGCTTCTAATGATGAAATGATAAGGAAAGTTGGCTGTTTAATACAAACTGCCAGTGGAATATTCGAGCCCTCCTCTCTTCGTGGTCCCTCCCACATCCAAAGACCCAGCTACCATCTCGCCGGAGCACAAAGTGCCTGTTTATGATTATTGACTGTTGAGGCCTGGGCTCTGAAATTCATTCTGTCAACAGAATGTAAGCAAAGTTGGCATTTTCGAGCAGGACTGTTTCAGTAGCTTAGTTTCCTCTGGATTGCTATGCAGCAGGATCAATGTTGTAGTCCCCGGTTCAAGCTGAAAATGTTACACAGGAAGACATACCATGTAAAGGTCAGATTCTACTATGATGATGAATGTCTTAATCTATGTATACAAGCGTGATTGGGTGCATGGCTCTTCTCAGGGCTCTCTGAACTTTTCTCCTGCCAAAGAAAAATAATACAATGCTATCATTGACTTATTGGTAAACAAAAACTTATCATGCAAAGGTGAAATGAATGTGAATCACAAAAGTATATGCTGCTATGACATCCTGTTACATCATTGACATTAGTAGAACAATGATGATAGGTGTTGTTTGAAGAGTCAGCCAACAAAATCCTTATTTTCATTGGAGAACAAGACCCGAGACAGTCACAAAACCTGTGGTTTTGTAAGGCATTTTTAAGGAAATTATTGTGTTTTTTTTTAATTGTTGGAAGTAGTCTGTTTCATTTTTGAGAAGGAAGAGGCAGCTTCTAAGATTAAGAAATTAAAAAATAAGTTTTTGTAAATTTATTAACTTCTGCTTCATTGTGGTTTATTACCAGATTTATAATCATACTTAATAAAATTAATAGTATTAATACATTTTGCCAAAATGAAAGCAATAATACAGGGTTTGATGAGTTTGAATCTTATGAATGTGAGCTTTAAATATTGAAATTTTAAATTTTGATTTTTAAATTTCAATCATTCTACTTGTCAATATATCTAACTAAGTGCTTGCTTTTTCTTTTCCTTAGTAATTTCAGTTGGTTTCTCTGTCCTTCATTTTCTATATACAGGATCTCCAGGGAGAAATTGAAGCTCATACTGATATCTTCCACAACCTGGATGAAAATGGCCAGAAAATTCTGAAATCCTTAGAAGGTTCTGATGATGCTGTCTTACTGAAAAGACGCTTGGATAACATGAACTTCAAGTGGAGTGAGCTGAGGAAAAAGTCTCTCAACATTAGGTAGGAATAGATCAAGACAGAAATTTCAGATTGGATTTTTTTAATGGCAAAATTACCCCCCATTTTCTCAGCACAAGAACCTAATTTTATATCTGCTTATGTAAATCATAGAATTTCAGAATGATTCATGTTATTTTGAATAAATGAATCATTCATTTGCTTGGTATGGAGATGATAGTTGAGGGTTCAGATTAGATTAAAATGGTGATGTTTTATAACCACAGGAGAGATGCATATTAAGACATTAGCGCATTTAAATTAGGAGCACAGTATTCTAATTTTCTAGAGTTGGCTCTTGGCTTATCAGAGGGTTATATAAAAAGCAATGGAATTAACATATAATTAGACTGGAGATTCTGGTGGGATTCCTTATATATCAGCTTCTGATAGATTTGTAATGCAAAACAGAGTGTTTCCTTTTAAAATAGCAAGAGTCCCAATATCCAGTGAAAGACTAGAGGAGATAGTACTACATGTCTTTAGATGATGTACAGTACTTTCTGTACTTCCAGAGTTTTAGTCCTGTTCCAATCCAAACCTAAAAGAATAGAGTTTGAGGTTAGAGAGACAGAGAAGACTAAAAAAGGCACCTCTAACTTTGGCAAAGAGTCTTCTATAAATCCACTTTTCAAAGGCCACCATGCCATTCTTCCCCCACCTCCACCTCCCAACAGTTTTGAATGTTCGTCCTGGAACTTTGCCCTCCTGTCTCGGCCTCTCCAAGTGTGCGTGCACTGGAACACATTCATTTCACCTAGCTTTTTCGTTCGTTAACTCTACATCCATGTGTTGGTGGTGGGTCAGAGGGCAGCAATGGGAAACAGTATTCTCAAAGTAATGCATGAAATATTAGCTTTCTGCAGCACAAGCCCTGAGGAAGGTCAGTGTGTGTAATGACAAAAAGTACCTTCATAACGTCTATCATTAAAAATAAATGAAAGGTGTGAGACTTAAAAGATATTGGTAGGCAAAGTAAAGAAAAGAAAGATTTTTATGCCTTTTTGTGGGCAAGCAAAAGAAAGGGGATGTAGCCCTTCAAAGCATTATTTCGAGATAGTTTTCCTCAGATGCCTTTTCTTTGCTTCCTGTGAACTCGATGAAATAGAGGATTGAAAAAGACAAAACAGCATGTCAGTCAAAATATGGGCAATGCAATTCATGAGATTTCCCACATGTCTGATACAATGATTAGTTCCTGCTTTCATTAACCACCCAGAAAAATCATCATTTAACTTATCACATGTGTTACCCAGCCTAGATTAAAACATTCAAGTCAGTGGTTTGAGCCATTAAATAAGTCACCATGATAATATAGGATGTTTTATAAACAACCGTTTATAATAAAAAGAAATAATCCTTCTCATCAAAACAAGTAAGTTCATCTAGTCCCTGACATTTGGTTGAAGTGAGTCTCTCAGGCAATTTCGAGTGATTGGCAGTGTTCCGATGAGGGAGGCAGAGTAAAAGTGGTGAAATGGTAAGACTGAAAAATGCTGGAAAAGGATGCAAATACATGAGCAGTGTTTATCAACTAGCTTTGCCAATAGAGCATTATTTCTCTATCCTAGTTACTTTATAGAGTAAAAAATGACCCCAAGTTAAAAAACAACCCGGAAAAGGAGACCCATGCTTGAAAAATCTGTGATATTCTTTGTTCAAAATTATGTCATTTTAAAGAGAAACCATCTTTAAGAGTTTGAAAATATCTTCTTCAAGAGATAATACTAAGCAGAAGCTGGGTGGCTCAGTGTATTGAGAGCCAGTCATAGAGACAAGAAGTCCTGGGTTCAGATGTGGCTTCAGATACTTCCTAATTTTGTGACGCTGGGTAAATTGCTTAATCCCACTTGCCTTCTCCTTACCACTTTTCTGTGTTGGAACCGATACTTATTGTGGGTGCCAAGAGAGAAGCTAAAGGTTTTTTAAAAAGATAATGGTAGGAAATAGCATTTAATTTTTAGAGTTTAGTACTTCTCTGCTCTTTCTCAAGATACCCATTTTAATTCCAAAATAACCACCCAATGAATGCACATATACTATATCTCTGAATCCTAATAATTTTGAGGTTTTTTTATTGACTGTTAAGAAGTATTCTCATGCCTTCACAAGTTGTCATCAAATATCTTTCAATGAAATCTTTCACTTTCTTAAAGCATCTTCTTCCTTTTTTGTTTCTCTAGCCATCACTTCCTTACTCTGATCCAAGTCCATATTACCAAAAGCTTTAGCCATTATCCTTTCCTTCACTGTTTTCTATTTCATTTCATCCATAGACTCCAACGAGATTAATCTTCTGTGAACACCATTTTCATTATATCTCCCTCACTCAAAAGCTTATGCTATCTTCCTATTGCCTATTTATCAAACTGAAATTCAGTTTGCTAACAATTGAACCTTTTCACTCATTCGTCCCCTTTCCCACCCCTTTCCATATACATTTGTACTTGTCACCAAGTCTGATGATGGCTTCTTCCCAATGTGAACTTTCTGATCTAGCCAAGCAGTGAGATATGCTTAAAACTACTCCCTGTCCTCCTTGTTTACTAATTGTCCACTCTCATTTCTGAACTGCTTGCAAACAGCATTTCTCAAACCAAGAATGCCTTCCTCTCAGCAAATGTGTGTTTGTGTATACACACAAATATAAGCTTTATTAACTTAAAACTGCATGGCCTTGGGTCACTCCATGTACTTGTATCTGTGCATGTATATGTTTATGCCTGTACATTATATATACATAGAGGAAGGGAGATATGCATGCATATCTATTATATATGTGAAATATGGTTCAAATTGGATATTCTCCAGGAAACCTCTCCAGATAAGCACCACGAATTTGCTCCAGTTGTCATTCTCTTGTGACTTTGCCTTGTTCTAATTTGCAATTGAGTTATTAAGAATATTTGAATTTCCAGTGCATATATATACAGTTCAGTATCTCCAGCCAGTCAAAAGAATTCAAGAACTTTTATAAATGAGTCAAAATGATATACCCAAATGAGAGTCAGAAAATTTAGAGTGAGACCATGATTCTTTCACTTACTGTGGGTTATCCAAAGTTACTGAATCTTTCTGTGCCTCTTGTTTTCTTGAGAAAGAAAACTACTAATGTTCCTTCAACATTTTGATTCTAATTTAATAACCATATACTCTTGAGCAAATCTTTAATAATAATTATTAAGAAATGTCTAAAGGATAATATTGGGGGAAATTACTATATTAGATTTTTACATCTAAAAAGTGTTGAATATAATCTAGTTCAAGAATAGAAAATTACATGTCTTCTACTCAACACTATCCCAATTCTCTTCTGGTTAAATAACGTAAGTCATGATGTAACTTTGAAGGAACATTCAAGGACATTTGAATAGCAGGGAGCTAAAGAATGGAAATGTATAGGATTATAGATTTAGACATGGAAGGGGTCTTAGAGAAAATTAAATCTGCTCCTTTTTTTTTAATAGATGAAACCAGAGCACAAAATAATAATAATAATAGCTTGCATTTGTATAGCTCTTTAGGGTATGCCAAGTACTTCATAAGTATTATCTCAGTTTATCCTCACAGCAGTCTTTGGAGGGTGGACATCATTACTATCCCCAATTTACAGTTGAGGAATGAGGCAGACCAAGGCAAAGTAAGTAGTCCCACAATATATCTTGAAGCAGGATATAAACTCAGATTTTCCTGTTTAAAAGCCAAGTACCCTATCCACTATGATTATTTATATGAGAAATACTTGCATGTCATTTATAAGATTATAGGTGTATTTACACATAGGTCAATAAAAATATATACACAGAGCATCATCTAATATTTAAGTGGAGTTTATCTGTATAAGTAGTTGAATTCTTTCCATTTCTATAACTATAATCATTGACTTCTTTGTCAGATTATTTAAGAATTTGATAAGACTGTCTGAAGCATCTTTTTTAATCTAAAGCTTCACATTAACCTTAGTACCATTTTCAAATAATTCCATAAATAAGAAACTTCATGCTTTTTTATAGCAAGGTTAAAAAAATTATAACTGAGAAATTCATTTTGAAAGGAGCAGATCTTTTGTATATTACCTGAGAAAATCTTGATATCATTTTGAATCTCTGTTATTTTGGAGAAGATCAAAGTTGTTTCATTTTTGGTTCTGAATCCCCAATGCCTACCAGAGTGCTTGTCTGAACAAAATGGAATTGAATTGTGCTATCATACAAGCAAAGGTGTAACCTCTTGAGAAGGAGATGTGGCTAAGGAATTTTATCTTCCTCTTTGTTCAAAGGAAGGAAAGCAGAAGGAAAATGTAGCAGCCATTTTGAAAGACCCTTAGGACTTTAATTTTTGGGGTTGAAATTGATGGCCCATTAAAAAAAAATGTTCACTCTTGTCTGACCTGAATTTTTTGCTTTTAATCTAATGTCTTGAGTTTCATAGTTTCTCTTTATTTCTGTGACCCCTTGTTTCCCTCAGCATCTCACCTTCTCTCTGCATTCTTAATTGTCATTTCATTACCCATTTTTGCCCATGATATTTCCATGAGAATTCATGTCAATTTTTGTAATGGAAGTCAAAAGGGGAAATTAATTCAGTAAACCAAATTTTGCCTTTAGACCTTTTTTTTCATATATTGGGAATGTTTTATTAAAGATTCCAAATTAAGTTTCTACAAAATGAAATAGCTGTTCTGAAATAGTGATTTTCCCAATTCCATCCCAAGATTCAAGTACCCAAATCCAGGTTGATCTTTGAAAGACCAAATGAGAAATTTTTCATCCTAAACCCACTTGAAGGTTCAGGAATTTTACAGAAGCTATTTCTACAGTCCTGTCTAAGGCTCCAGAAAACACTGGCCTTGTGTGTGCAGCACATTCCACTTTGACCCTTCCTTCCTACAAGGGTTACTGAAGATTAATGTGTTGCTTGTTGAGGGCTAATTGCTCATTCATTTAAACATCTGCTATGTACCAAGCAACTACAGCAAGCTAAGAGAAGATACAATATTCAGTTCACTTGATGTCCTTCCCCCATAAAGCTCATAAATTACAAATGGAGAGAAAAGAGGCAGCAGTCTGCAATATTGAATTTATAGTTAGAGGACCTGGGTTCAAATCATAGCTCTTCCTCTTGGCTAGCTCTTTGATCTAATAAGTAATTTTAGTCTTTAATCGATTTATTATTAATTTTAATGTTTCCTTATCTATAAAATGAGGTGCTTTAACTACATGACCCCTAAAGTTTCTTCTACCTCTGAATCTATTCTTTATCGTAAGATACCAACATAGACCACTGAACAGTGTTATATGAGAAATACACAAAGGAGTTATAAAACAAAGAAAGATTCTTGTCTCCCTAAGAACATGACAAAGATAATGAAAAAAATGGCAGAAAAGCAAAGAGTGAAATGGCTACCTCATTTTGTTCTTTCCAAGTATAAATATCATAGCTAGCAGAGTACATCGAGGCTGGAGATTTCCATATCTGAAAACCATTTGGGGCATACAGTGAAAAGGGCAAACAGAGAATGGAAGAGGCAGGAACAGTTAGAGGAACTCAGGATGTTTATAACAGAAAAGACTTTAAGGAAACATATTGGTCTGTGATTTAAACAGTTGATTTGTGAAAGGGATTTAATCTGTGTGGATCTAATCTGTGTAATTCCTTGGGGAAGAACTGTATACAATGTTTAGAAATCAAAAGAAGAAAAGTTGTTGATTAGTTCTAACATTTGTGATTATTCAAAAATGGAAGATACTGCATTTTGAAATACCACATCCCCACCCAATCAGAAATTGATGGGGAACTCAAACACACTTCAGTACTTTGATAGATATTTCCTCACCAATGGATTTCATTTTCCAGGACCTTCAATGTTCCAACATATTGTCATTCAAAAGCAGGATTATCTGAAAGATCACCATTTACAGAGAATTCTTCTCTTCTTTGGACTAGACATTAAATACCCGCTATTAAAATAGCAAAACACATTTGGCAAAAAAGTTCTATATTGCGTATTGCTTGATATTAATTATCATAGTTTCATCAAACATCTCTTGTATCTTCAAGGAATTTCTAATGATTTAAGTGTATGTATGGGACTGTTGAAGCAAAGTCTCTCTGGTGGCATTTTACTCAGCTAAATAAAATAACTTTTTGTGTCCAACAGATATTAAGAAGTGAGATAGATTTTTTAACTCTACTTTTATTTTTAAATATTTTCTCATGTTTACATGATTCATTTTCTTTCCCACCATCCTCCCAGACTTGATAAGCAATTCCACAAGGTTATACAAGTGTTATCACTTGATACTTATTTCCACATTATTTGTTTTGTAATAGAGTAATCTTTTAAAACAAAAACCCCCAATACTATACCCATACAAACAAGTGATGTCATATTTTTTTCTGTTTTCTACTCCCATAGAAAAATGGTGAGATAGATTTTTATGTATACCATTTAGTAAATTGTGTGCATAAAGCTCTAGTGTATTTAAAGATTTCATTTGTGAAATCCTGCCCATTCCTTTCCCTGACCTTTATCAAGTATGAGCTTAATACATATGTAGGTTATTCTCATTAATATTTCATACAAATAATAAATAGGCACATAATTTTTTGAAGGTAGTAATAACACTCTTGATTTTTTTCCCAAAGAATTTTGTATCTACACCATTTTCTTAGGAATAAATCGCTCAGTGCTCTCAAAATTTGGTTCTCTACACACAGACATCTGTGTGTACATGATTCTGTCTGATGTGCTTATTTTTTTGTTTCTTTTTCTGTCATTCCAATTTCTTCAGGAAGCACATCAGGGAAAAATGGACAGATCTAGATAGTAGAAAACTTGACCTTTGGCATAATACTTAGATTCTCTGTGCCTCGGGGATCTAATTTATAAATTTAAATAATCTTTACTTTTCCTTCACTGTTGATTATTTTCAATTTATCCTCTATATAGTTTGTTTTTTACATGTTGTCTTCCCCATTGAACTCTTTGAAAGCAGGGTCTATCTACTTTTCTTTCTATTGTTAATGCTTAGCACAGTGCCTGGCATATAGTAGGTGCTTAATAAAGGTTTGATAACTATTGACTTCCATATCTGAAATTAGAGGTATCTGTGATTTCTCCAAGATAACTAACACACCAGAGTTTGCAGAATTGAACTAAAATTTACCTCAGAGGCTTAGCCTTATGAAAAATGTCTTCTATGCTCTCATTTTTTCATTGGCTTTCATATCACTAGAAAATACTACACGTGCCCTGCTTACATATAACAAATAAAATGTTTTAGGTATATCTTAAACACGCTGAGCCAAAATCTATGACAAAAATACAGAATTATAGCATCAGAAAAGAATTCAGAGGCCATATAGTCCAAACCATACCTGAACATAGATTCCTTTTATAGTATCTATGACTAATGGCTGTTCTTCTAGTCTTTGGATGAAATGATGAGAAATCTACTTGTTCCCAAGGTACCAAAATCCATTTTTATACAACTATAATAGAAATATTCTTGGACATAGAGTGTGTGGTTTGCTAAATAATCTACATACACCACATACCAGTCAAGAATAAGCAATGATGAAAAGTGGATTATTGGATGCTATCAAAAATGACATAGCTCAATGGTCAAAAGCTAAACTTATCTCTAAATTTATTCTGTGAAAGGACAGTGCCTAGGGCAGTTAGAGGTGCTGGATGATTAAGCAGAAGGTTAGAAAGTTAGGCTGATATATGGCTTGGATTGTAAGTCTAAGGAGACCAAACTTAACAAGTGACAACTTTTGAAGAGTTTTTAGTAGAAGATCAATATGTCCACATCTGTAATATTCATTAAAAGGCCATGAATTGAAAGAGAGAGTGGTAGAAAACTATGTTGCAATAATTTATGTATGTAGAAATGAGGGCCAGTACCCCATGGTATCAAGAGGAAAAGAAAGGAGAATAATAGATACAAAACTTCTTAGATAATAAATGGGTGCTAAAAACTGGATTTAAGAAATGTAACAAAATGAAAAATCAAAATAACATCAAGTTTTTATCCTTTGTTATGAAATATGGCTTTGTGGGAAAGGGGAAGAAATATAAGGATCAAGGTAATATAAAAACAAAAGACATCTATAAAATTTATTTTTAAAAATGACATTAACTTTTTGAAAGGGGAGAATGGGTGAATGGTCTTGTGAAAGATAGAAATATGAAATTATGAGGGAGATGTCTGAGAGAAAATATGAATCCTGTTTTGAGTAGTTTTTCTTTGAGATACCAGTGGGATTTCTAGGTGGGAGATGTCCTATAGGCAGTTGGATATGCAGGTATGGAGCTTAGAAGAGAAATCAGTTCTGGAAATATTGCTTAGGGAGGTATCTGTGTACAGGTGATAAATGAAGCCATATGAGTGAATGAGATTGCCAAATGACAGAAAGTAAAAAGAAAAGATAACAGAAACCCTAGTGAATAGCTCCCCTAGGTCAGAGGGGAAAAAAGAAGAGATATGAAGCTTAGAAAATTAGAAAAAAAAGTGTGGCATCTCAGAAACCAAAAATGAAAGTCAGGTAAATAGATAATTTCATTAGGTAATTTTTGACTTTTGAGAAATCAGATCCAAAAGAATTATCAGGAAAGTTGATACATGAATGACGAGAGAGTATGGGAAGAGCCAGTGGTGACATTAAGCTTAAATAATTTTCTCAAGAAATTTGTCTGTAAAGGGAGAAAGAGAAATGAATTGGTTGTTGAATGAATGGTGGATTTTGGTGTCATCTGTTTGATAGCTGCCAATTTTCCACAGTGCCATGTTCCTCTCTCTATCCCTTTCAATCAACCTCAACTTCAAGTATGGAGAAATTTGAAGTAAGAAAATCCTGGGCATGTTATTTACAGTTAAATTCATGCAGCACGGATACCAAACAACCAATAATGTACCTTGGCAATGATTATTCTGGGGGCTAACTATGCTAGTGGATATTCTCAAAACATGATGTGAATATATTTTTCAGATCTCATCTAGAAGTGAGCTCAGACCAGTGGAAGCGTCTGCATCTCTCTCTTCAAGAACTTTTGGTGTGGCTTCAACTTAAAGACGACGAGCTAAGCCGGCAGGCACCTATTGGAGGCGATTATCCTGCCGTCCAGCAGCAGAATGATATACACAGGGTAGGATTTCTTAAAGTATAGTATTCTGGAAATATTTTTGGAATAAAATGGATGTTGTTATGAAATTGCATCAGAAGAACATCTAGAATTATTCTACAAGCTTTACAAATGATCAGTAAGGGATTTTGTCATTAGGATAGAAAAGAATAACAGTTTTATTTACCTCTACTTCGTAACCATGTATTATATTTAAATACAGAACATTAATGAGTCTAAATAATAATAATGATAACTGGCATGTTATGGTCTGCAAAGTACTCTCAAATTTTTCTCATCTTATACTGACAACAATCCTGTGAAGCAGGTGTTATTATTCCCATTTTACAGAAGAAGAAACTGAACTCAAGGAGGTTGAAGTGACTTGCCTAGTATCACAGACAGAAAATGCCTGAGGCAGAATTGAAACTCAGATCATCCTGACTCCTACCTAGTCCAGCATATCTATTCAACTTGTACCACTTGGCTGCCATGGTCTAAGGACTGAAAAGAATGAAGAAAAAATCTTTGCCCTCCATGACACGGGAGAGGGAAGGCACATTTACAACATAAGCAGCTAAAAATATTTCCAAGGCAACACATTAGCAAGGATGTTTGAGTGCCATCATATAGATGGAGAGAGCAAGTTAAGTGAGGGCTGGGGGAATTCACAGGAAGGGAACACATACTATGGAGGACTAGTCAGGGAAAAGGTCTTGGAGGAAAACAAATCCATTTGAGGCCATGTAGGGTCTGCATCAATGGACAGCAAAGCATCATATGAATGGAGGAGGTGTGAGCAGAATTGCAAAGGCATTTTCAGGGCTTAATTGGGACAATTTAGGACTCAGCTTCTTGAATTCTTCATCCTCCTTCATGATACATAACAAAGTGTAACTATTTAAATTAACCTCTTATAAGGAGATATTTTACAGGGATTATGATCTTTTTTATATTACTTTAGCTTTTGAATATTTTACCTTGTGTGGTTTTTAGTTGGTTTTAGCCCTATAATTGAGCTCAGAAGAAAAGTATTGGATCTAAAGGGTAAAGTTTTAATGACTAAATATTTTATAATGGGAGGGAATGAAGATGTCCAGACCTCTAATTCAATTCAATGTGGCCACTATTCAGCATGAAGACTGGCGACTTGCCTATAATGTAAAGTCTTAGAGTTACCTTGTGCACTGTAGAGTACAGTGATTTGCCTATAGTCACAGCTACTGTTTATCAAAGGCACTTGAATGCAAGTTTTCCTCTCTCCAGGGCCTGCCACCATGCTTCTCACACCTTATAAAATAATATCGTTATATGGCTTGAGTCTAGAAGTTCCTCCTAAGGATATTGCATTATGATTTGAAGGCGGGACTGTTGACTTTTTGTCTTGAGATTCCCAATACCTAGGACCAAACTTGGTACAAAATAGAAATTTACTAAATACTTGTTGAGTGAATGAATGAACCACTTTGCAAAAACTATCCCTTCGTGCTTCTTCTAAGAACCCCACATGATGAACTATTGATGTGTCCTATATTTGTAGAGGGATGGCAAAACCAAGCCACCATTCAAAGAGCAAGCCATTGTTTTCCACTAATGGTCAAAGATTTTCTGTTGGGGCTTCCACATTCTTTTGCCCAGCCGCTTTGTGACCAGGGATGTGTTTGCAAAAGAATGGAGCCTGAGAAGAGGGGCATGATATGTGTTCATGCACGAAGTGAAGCTAATTGGTTGGTGATTAAGATGAACTGGTTTGTTGGTCAGAGATGAACTGCAAACTCATTATCATCATGCACTAGGCAACTACACTAACAGAAAAGGAAAGCAACAGAAAAGAAAAGAGCAAAATTTTTTCTATTTATTTTACAACCAGAGTATTTTCAGATATATGTAGAGGTACTTAGAAGACCAAAGTCTTTCCCCTTATACCTCACCCAAGTGCTTTTTACATGCTCATCCTTAACTCAAACACAGCCTTCTCAAAGAATATTATCACCACTCCTCAGAGTCAAGGATAGAAAAAGATAGCAACTTGTTTTACTCAGTTTCTTTCACACATTCACACAGTAAGCCTTTTGTAGTTTAACGTGAGACCTGTCTAGTTACTGATGCTCTTGTTGCTGAGAGAAAAAAAGAACAAAAGATAATCACTGAAACTGGGTCACTCTGTCTACTCATCAAAGCTCTCTTGGACGGAGAGAAGGAAAACAAGAGCAGTACAAAATTCTATTGCCATCAAGTGTCTTTGACAGATTTTGTATTTGCAGATTTTTGTTGTTGTTTTTTTTTTAACTTTTCATGAATGCCATGAGCCTTCTTCATAGGTTCTCCTATTCTCCATAGATCTCTTGCTTTATCAAACAGCAATTGTATTGGCTACTTTTAATGTCATGCCAAGTTATTTTTCATCTTACAATTTGTATCTAAGGTGGGTTATTTCTTTCTTGTATCTAAGGTGGGTTATTTCTTTCTCCCAAACCCTCTACCAATCACCACCTGATTTGCCCTCCATTTTCGAATTCTCACACTTTTCTTTGAGTTAGTAAAGGAACGAACAACCCATTAAAATGGCAAAAGTTGAAACTATGATCAAATGTAGTTCATTTTCACCTTATTTTTTTTCATAAACTTGGTAATTCACACAAAACCATAGGTGGTCTCACCCCACTTGTCAGTGAAGATTTATAGCCAGGATTTATAATAAAATCCTATTTTCAGATCTATTATTAATGGGGAAAATGAAGTCAAACCTCAGTTATGACTGGTGGAGGGAAATATGTTACATAAAAGCAACATATACATATAATCTCCACATCTAGACTCAGAATATAATAGCATTGCCTGGCATCTGATTCTTGGTCAAAAGAGTATATCATTAAGTCAGATGAGAAGGAAAGTAACTTATTTAGTTGGAATGATTCTCATAAACTAACAAAAAACAATGTTAATCACATATTAATCATCAAAAATAACTGAAGCTTAAGTGTGCTTTGGCAAATATTGAATTATTATCATAGATCAAGAAACAACCTTGTAGTCATCTAATCTAGACCCTTCATTTTACAGATAAAGAAAGGTTCAGGGACTTGCCTTGAGAGATCACATAGAAAATCTGGAAATCAAACCCAAATCTTCTGATGTGAAATTTATTGTTCTTTCCAATGTGCCATGATATCACTAAGTTCTCCATCTTGGCACCAAATTACCCTGACTCTTCCTTATATTTGTTATTTGACTAACTAAATTTATTAGTAGTATACTATTATCCTGTTCCAAAAACATTCTTTTTAAGCTGACATTAACTGTTTTACTTGAGTAGTCACTAAAGTGATATTTATTACATGTCTCCTTCTGTAAGCATCCTAAGGAGAGTTGAAAAGAAAGAGATAATGAAGGGAATTTCTTGTTAGTATATCATAAACTCCAAGTTTATCTAATTCTCTTTATCCTTTCTAAAATATGAATGGAGATTAAGTCCTACTGATGGGAACCCTGTTAGAAATATTTTTGTTTGTTTGTTTTTTAATTTTACTAATGAAATTGTTTGTCATTAGGTTTTCATCTTTTAATGTAAAATCTCTATAATCCCTTCCCTAGAAAACATTAAGGATACCTTCAAAGATCCCTGAGAATTTCTGGTTAAGATTTAGATGGAGGTAATCAATATATACATTATTAAAACAGTAGACAGAAAACCATTATTGCATAGGTACTGTTGACAAATGGAAAGGCTTGAATAAAGTAGTTTACTTGTTCTTTTGTCAGGCCATATATTATGCACATTCGATTTCCTCTGAAGTCACCACAAAGTGAGAAAGAAGTTCAGAAATTCAATGAAATTATCCTGAAATCATTGACTGCAAATTATACATTCATTTAGGCTAATTCTAGTATCAATGCTCCCTGCTTACTTTGGGCATTTTTCAGACTGTGCATTAGTTTTCTTACATTGCTTTGTTTTTCCTTTCTATAGTAATAGAAAATGTTACTGAGTAGCATTTGGAAACTAAATGAGAATTAAATTGAAAAATATTTGCCAAGTATAGTCTGAAAGGTATCTCATTCTTAGTCCCCAGTGTTGTGTCAAATAAGCAACTCAGTCCAGGGTGTTCTAATTCAGAGTTAAAGAATTATAGAATCTTATAATTGGAGGAGACCTAAGAGGGCATCTAGTTAAAACTTTAGTGTAGAAGACTCCCTCTAAAGCATCCCCAAACTTCACTTGAATATCTTTACTGAAAGAGAATCTACTACTACCCAAACTGAGTTATTCTACTTTTGAATAGTTATTACTTTCTCCCCCCCCCCACCCCATATATGGCCTCTCTGTAATTTTTAATCATCATTTCTAGTTATGGCCCCAGAATCAATCAGAATAATTCCAATCTCTTGGTGACAACTTATTGTTTGGTGTCAGTAGTGGCAATGGAGATTGCTCTCCTGGTTGGTATTATACCAGCACCCCCATAAAACTGCAGTCTCCAGAGGAATTCTATCTGAAAACCAACTCATACCTTGGTTCACTTCTGGTCTTGTCTCTTCTCTTGATAAAGTTAAAAATGTCTAAGAAGGTTCCAGAAGTGACTCAGTTTTACCAGAAATGTATTGTGATTATTTGAGATCATACAGGATCATGATCATTTAATAAGACCACAAGTTGTGGTTAGATCAACTTTAGATCAACATAAGTCGAACTTGATTTAGCTTTTTATATCTATGTCCTTGTAATGTCACCATCATCATCACCATTTCTACCATTTATACAGCATTTGAATATCGATTTTACAAAACTTCATACATTATTTTATGTGATCCTCACAATATCCCTATAATGATGCTATTATTATCCCTATGTTATAGAGGAGGAAGGTGAGACAAACAAAACTTAAGTGACTTGCCCAGCGTCACACAGCTAATTAGTAAGGTGAGACTTGAACCTAGGTGTTCCTGATTCCAAGTTCGGCACTCTTAGCTATTGCACCCTATGGCCAGAATAATAAATTTGGCAAGAGTATAGACTGTCCTCAAGCTGACAATGAACAAATATTAGTATGTACCGGGCATTATGATGGGTGGTAAAAATATTAATGCAAAACTGAGACAGACTTTCCTTTCAAGGATCATACATTCCACTGGAAAAGATATGACATTTTAGAGGTAAACAAATATAAGATGTTTACAAAATAAGTGATTTTAGTGAAAGACACACTAACAACTTGCATCCAGCTCTATCCCTAGCTGTCAAACAATAATACACTTAGACTAAAGGGAAAATCCTTTTATTAAAAATGCTAAAGAAGGGAATTATACATTTTCCATGAGATAGCTTATCTTTGTATTTGAAACAATAATTTTATATCATTGTATTGAGTTCCCTTATTATTTTTATTATCATTAATATCTTTAATATTGAGTTTTCTTATTATTAGCTTTAATGCTCAATGATTGTCACTTTATTTTTAAGATCTCCTCTATACACACTAGCATTCAGTTGTTACTCTTGTTGGCAAGTTACATATAACTGCTATGACATACTTTCACTTTTATTATAGAATGAATGAAATACAAATTATATTAAATATTTTAACTATAATTTTAAAAGTATTATGACTTTTCTTCATAGTCCATCCAACTCATAGTCAGTTAAACCAGCTCACTGTGTCAAAATCATGTCCACCTTTCTCCCAGTATCCCTTGGGTCTGGAACTGATCCCTCCTACATCTATACCTATGGAAAGCCTTCCCTCAAGATTCTGACTTCTCACCTAAGAAATGTTTCTTGATCCCCTACAAATTTCATCTTTGGTTACCACTTTCTTCTGATAAACAGTAAATAGGAAAGAGTAGGCTCTTTTCACTCTCCCTTGCTTCTTGCAATTCTTCATGCGTTGTTTTTTGTTTTTCATTTCCCTAGTCCATGTGGTTTCTCAAGGCAAGACATGATTGATCCTACAGGGTTTTTTGGTTTGCTTTTTCCATTTTTTTCCAGTCTTCAGATTTTATTAAGCATTCTTTCTTTGCTTTACATTTCTTCTTTCAATATCTTAATATATTCTCAAATCTATCTGTAAAGGAGCATCTCTCCCTTTATCTGACATTTTATTCTATCTATTCTAATTTCCTTCAAATGGATTTCTTTTCTCAAATAAACATTTTTTTCTGTGAAACTTCTTGTTTTAAAGGGAAGTATAATATGCTAAATTTTTTTTACAAATTTCTGGTCTTGTTACCATATCAATATCTTTATTTTTCTTCATGGTTTTTTTTCTTCTTCTCTCCATGAATTTTAGCTGTGAATTTCGCATGCATTTGTTGCCTCTAATTCTGTTTAGTACAATTGCTATATGTGTTTTACAACAACAAACAAAAATAATTTACAGTTTCAACTCTGTTTACAAAATAGTTACATTCCTGCAACACAATTCCTTGTCAGAAATTTCCCCACCCTTAAAGTTCCAGTGGTATAAATCCTCTGAGAGGCATAAACATGAATTTGATGGTGACAATAATATGATGAACCTAGGCAGATGGAAGAATTGGTGGTGCTTTTGAAATGAACAAGAAAGAAGAGAAGAGGGGAGGATTTGAGGGCAAAGATAATGAATTCTACTTTGTATTGGTTGAGTTTAAGATACCTCTAACAATCATTTTGAGATATCCAGAAGCATATATGCAGTTATAGTCCATAAAACATTAGGGGTTTGTGTCTGCCCATATGAATTCCACATGTTAGAATTCAGAGTAGTTGTTTCTTTTGTGGGTTTTTTCACTGTCTTCTATAATTCAAAAATAATATTTTGTGATGTTTTTCTCACTTAAATTCCTTGTGTGTGCTATTAAGTGACTTCCATATCTAGAAAAACCAGTAAGTGCATGAAATGTGTCACATGAAATATTTTTGTTCTTTTTTAAGGGAAATGCCCCAAGCCTAATTCACTTGAAAGTATCTATCAAGAGCTTTATTTCTTCAAGAAATTTAGGGGGGAAGAGAGCATTATACAGAATTATACATCTTAGTCTTGATTTTCTATGTAAACACATATAACAGGAAATATAACTAGGAGAGCATTAGCTATCTTTTTTATGTCAGCCTACAAAACAGCTTGAGCTCCAGGTTTCAAATAGTGGTAGATGCCCAGGAGCCAACAAAAGCAACTTCTAACATGTAGATATTCTAAAAATTTATTCAGAAAAGGTTTTATCTGAGAGGTGTATATAACACTCACTCACAAAATGCAAGAGCTCTGGTATCATTTTGCCTTTTAACAATTAACAGATAACTTATCATGAAAGGAAGCTTCACATTACATTTCCTTGTTTTTAGTAATGTTCTCTCATAGCCATAATCCCATAGGCTTTCCTTCCTTCTAAGGCACAATATGATTCTTTGTGAAATAGTGTTTGAAGCAAATAACTCCTGTAAATAGCTGAGATACATTTCACATTGAGAAATCTAGTTTATTAAATTTCAAAAAAAAGTTGTGATATTCTACTAGGAAAGTTTTACCGAGGAGCTAACAAATTTGACCCAAAGAGTAAAGAACAGTGGTTAGATCAGAGAACCAAGCTTGTGCCCCAGCTCTGGTCACCGTTATAAACACTGGGCCTGAGCAAGAGGAAGAAGCCACCACCTGATTAGAAGTATTCAACTTGAAGATTTTCTAGGCTCTCAATACCCACAACCATTCCATTGAGTGCTTTCTTCGTGGCTCAGCTGGGACAGCCAGCTGGGATCTGCATTATTAGATGAGGGGCATGACTTTCCTTGAGCAGAGATCTTGCCTTCCCTTGTCAAAGACCCTCAAGGCTGACTGGAGGAGCCTGGCAACTACATATGACTGACATGCCTACAACTACAAGCCAATGAGTTTCATTCAGTTAGGAGATGATAAAGACCTGGATTTCTATATGCCATGACAGGTCCATTTTTGGTTTTACTTTATATTCTGATTCTTGAGTAATTATGAGAAAATAAGTTATGGCCTTTGTGGCATTTGATATATCGTGAGGGCCACCAAGAGAAAGAGGAGGATAGGTTGGGAAACAGATAAATGAAGATGAAGTGAAATTTAAAAAATTATGGCCAGAGCTCTGTGTATGTATTTAAATATTTCTTGTCATTTCAAAGTCCTTTTTTCTGCATATATTCAAATGTCTTCTCAGTGACACAATAAATAAATTAACAAAAAGGCTATGAGAAAAAGTGATCAATAAAGAACTGATAAATGTCTTAGTATTCACCATATTGTTGGTTATTTAATCTCCTTAGGTCTCAGTTCTCTCAACCAAAAAATGAAGGGAGAAGGCTGGTTATCTTTTAAGTCCTTGTAAGTGTTAGGATCCATGATTTTGTGAGATGTTTCTCATTGTTAGTGCCACTAAAATATTTAAGAACATTTTACTGGGTTAAGTTTTCACATTACTCTAGGGATTTTTGATGTTGTGGTTGTCTAATAAAATTCAATTTTGGCTTCTCCAGAAAGGCTCTTTAAACTATCAAGAACTATATTTGACCTTTTCTATGCTGAAAGATTTTTTTTTCCTTTTTTTAAAAAAGAACATTGACTTTAAAAGGAGTCAAGAGACCTGAGTTCTTTTCCTGGCTCTGCCACTAATTCACTATGTGATCTTGGGCAAATTGTTTAACCTCTCTGGTCCTCATTTATAATATGACAAGATTGGACAAGATGATCTCAAAAATCTCTTTCATCTTCAAGTTATATAATTCCATGTAATCATAATAATGCCTAATTATTATATAATCTCATCTGTAGCATTAGAGAATTGGAATAGGCACTCACCAGCTTTGATTTGTGTTATCTCCTATCCTCTTGATTCTGTAACTGTCCCTTATTCCCAAACTTTACCTGTAATCCTCTCCTCATGATGCTTTCTTATTATATGAATAGACTGGCTTGATCAAAGATATACCAGCTCTTCCTTACTATAGTACCTGGCACTCCTGAATGTTCTCTTACTTCTAAGAGTACCACCATCCCCCTGGTCACCTATGCTTGAAAGCTAAATGGTATTTCTAACTCCTCATTCTCATTCCCTACCTCCCACCCTCCACTATCCACCCTATCGCTAATTCCTATCAATTTTAGTGACATCTTTGGTTTACATCCTCTTCTCTCTTCTGACCCTGCCATCACCCTGATGTAAGCCCTCATCATTTCATGCCTGTACTGGTTTGTCTCCCTCTCTCAAGCATCTCACCACTCCAGTCTATCCTCCATTCAGATGCCAAATTAATCTTCCTAAAAGTACAGTTCCAACCATGATACCTCCTATTCAATAAACTCTGTTGTCTTTCTCTCACCATTGGGATCAAATATAAAATCTTCTCTTTTGCACTAAAAAAAAAAAAACCTTTCAATCCCTGACCCCTATTTAATTTTCTCATCTTCCTATACATTACTCCCATGACAGACTTTAAAAATTAGTGACATTTGTCTCCTTGAAGTACTTTAAAGACTCTAGACTTCAGGCATTTTTACTGGCACTCTCCCATTCCTGGAATACTCTTCCTCCTCATTTCTGCCTCTTGACTCCCCTGACTTGCTTCAAGTCCTTGCTAAAACCCTATCATCTGCAAGAAGCCTTTCCAGACCCACCTTTATCATAGTCCTATCCTTCTATTGATTGTGTCTTAATTTATCCAGTATATATCTGGGTTGCATGTACAGATGGTGTTCACATCATCTACCCCATTAAATTGGGAGCTCTTGAAAGCAAGAACAATCTTTAGTCTTTCCTGTATACCCAATGTTTAGCACGCTACCTAGCACATAGTAGAGGCTTAATAGGTGCTATTAACTCACTAGAGGAAGTCATGCTGGGTCTCCAGTTAGATTTACATGTTCCCCACAGCCCTGGAAACTTTCCAGGAAAATCTCCCAAGAATGGTACCCAATGTCTCTTTCTACCTTACAAATGTACAGCACCCACTCTCTCTATGAAACAGAAAACATATTTATGGTGGACAGTGACAGACCAAGAGATAGTTTTTGCTTCTCAGTTTTTTTGTTTTGTGAAAGTAGTTTAATTTCTATTTTTATTTCTTCCATTTTGAGCTTCATGTTTAACTACTTACAGTTGAAATATACATATGTATGTAGAGACAAGATGATGCGAATATAGTCTCAGATTGATCTCTATAGTTTGTTATGGAAATCCCTTGGATTTTTACAATTGTTTTCAAGGCTATATTTGGTTATATTTACATCTCTTTTTTTGTTAGACATGTTGCAACCTAGATCTCAAGTCTAACAGTCACATTAAACTAATAACTCATCTTACATGATAGGGCTTTAGCAAAGGTAAGAGTTTCTAAAGATTATCATTTCTTGATTGTCAAAATAGTCTGTAGCCTTTGCCCTCCTTTTGGCACCAGTCTGTTTGCCTAGATATTATAACTAAAGGTTGACCTGGTAATATCATTATCCATTTGTAAATATCCAATACGAATTGTCAATAAAAACCCAGGGCACAAAATTGATACCACTTTTTGTCTGGTTTCACAGGCCTTCAAGAGGGAGTTGAAAACCAAAGAACCTGTAATCACAAGTACACTTGAGACTGTGAGAATCTTTCTTTCAGAGAAACCTTTGGAGGAACTTGAGAAGCATTACCAAGAGCCCAGAGGTAATTGTATGTAGAGGTATAATAACATATTGATGGAAGGATCAACAATGACTGAGAGATCCATAAATTCTTGATTCCTGTTTCAGGAGAAATAATATTTTTTAGTTTAAATTTCACTGGGTAATCAATTCAAATTAAACCCTATAGATGAAAAGAATCAAAAATCTTAATCCCTAATGTATAAACATGTATTCCTATTTCCAAACAAAAATAGAAATCATTTTAAATACAAGTAGGTGAGCATTTTTTAAATGAGAACCTACTTCAATTATTAGAAGCAATTTTACTGTAATAAAAACTATGAACTAATTACCAATTTAAGAGACTAATCCAAATGAATTATTATTTGACTCACACAACATTCCCATCATTTAGTGCAACAGTCTAATTGGATCTTTGAAGAAACAAGATAGAGTTAAGAATGAGACCAGTGTAAAGCATAAAAGCCTCAGCAAGGACTCTTTGTATGTTATAGCCCCATGTTCCCAATATTATGTTATAACATCTAAAAGCTATATTAAAGCAGCATTCCTATCTCTTATAAATGGTCCCTTTTATCCGATATGAACTATTCAATTCTATTTTAAAAACACCAGTGTAATAAAGAATGTGACCTAACAGCTTGTTATACTCCAAATTTAGAGCTGCCTCCCGAGGAGAGGGCCCACAATGTCACAAGACTCCTGAGAAAGCAAGCTGATGAGGTCAACAGCGAATGGGAAAAATTGAACCTGCACTCTGTTGATTGGCAGAAGAAGATAGATGAGGCCCTAGGAAGACTACAGGACCTTCAGGAAGCAATGGATGAATTGGACCTGAAATTACGTCAGGCTGAAGTGATGAGGGGCTCTTGGCAGCCAGTGGGAGATCTACTCATTGACTCTCTGCAAGAGCACCTAGAGAAAGTCAAGGTATGGTGTGCCCCTTCTCTTCATTCTCTTGCATCATCCAAAGCAATTCTAATATAAGATTCAGTACAGATTCCTTGTCTCTTTTCTTCTGAAAGTACTGCCTTAGTATGCTTGAAATTCTTTTTCTTGAGTACCAAATACGCTATGTCAAAGAAAACTTTTTTGTTTCCACTCTAAGTTTCCATATTTTGGTGAAGTTACTTAAAGAAGGCAGCCTGGAAGTCAGATCTTAGGCAGTGAGATCTGGCTCTTGACTTTGATAAGCTTGACACAATCATTCATGGTGTCATTTGGCATAGTTTCCACTTCCTACCACAAATGTGTGTTCTCTTCCAAAAGAATCTAATTAAATTTAGTACTCTAGTTTTTACTTTTAATAATAAAACATTAATTACTCATTTTAAAGCAAAAAAAAAACCTGAAGGAAAGCTTAAAAATTGAATTAAATTTAAACATATATAATTCATTATTTTAAAAAGTTATAGAACTTCCTTAAATTTCAAAATACCCACAGGTAATTATGATAGTCAAAATATAGCTTTATCTATGATGTTTCTTAAATTTATGAAGATATGGTATGTTGTAACCACATCACAGTACTAGTATTAAGCACACATGGTCTCTAGTCCTGATTTTGCCACTAACTAAACAATAGGAACTTGTGCAAGTCCCTTTCTAAAAACATTGTGTCTTCACTTTCTTTAGAAAGGTTTTCCTGGTCTCTTCCCCTAGCTTAAGATGTACTGAACAATATAAAATGGAGTAAATTATAATAAAACTATCATAATTAGT